>NC_140915.1:4911212-6353712 GCF_045865225.1 Trachurus japonicus | reverse complement strand
AACGCACCATCAGTGTCGGGAGTCACAGCTGTAATCTCGTCCCTCTGCAGCCTGTCTGTCTCTCTGCCGGTGCCGCGGTCACACTGTGTGTGTTACAGGATTGATTAACGTAATGTACGGATTGTCGAGTCCTTCTGACCTCCGTTTGTTTTGATACTACATGTTTTACCTGGTTTCTCTGTGTCCACGACCACCGCTATCCTTCATCACGTTGAGGGATGTTTGATTTGCCACTCACAGTCCGAGCAAAAGCGTGTCCAGAGCAACGTAACATAAACGCATACCCTGGCTCACAATGGCTATTAAAAATCATCCAAAGTGTGGAAAATAAATAAAGGTATTTGTTTTACACCTACCATATTTTTTGGGTGTTTTAGCTCTTTTGTTTGAAACGGGAAAAAGTCGCAAATTTGCTGCTATCTAAAAAAAAAAAAAAAAAAAAAAAAAAAGGTTCGACGATCAGTCGACTACGGCAAAATCTGACGAATCAGATTCGACTATGAAAATCCTTAGTCGAAAACAGCCCTACTTGTGACTATTTTGTAGTGAATTCAAACAAAGTATAATGCCCATTCCAGTGAATTACAAAGTTGAGCTCCTTCTACTCTGCTGTGAAAAAAATTGTATTGGGGTTAATGGCAGAGAGAGAGCACCCAGGCTGCATTAAAAAAATATTTTAAATTAGTCTCTAAGTCTCTTTGCGTTTTTGACCAGATCGTTGGCCAGAAGACAAGTGTGGCTACAAACTGTGCCATACACACTCATTGAAAAGTGTGAAATTTGTCAGAAATCCTCATGTGCTTTTAAAGGGTTTATCTCAATAATGGTACAAGCTATGAAAAAGTTAGTTACAAGGTGAATACATTAGTTTGTCTACAGATCAGGAGTTTAATGAAGTCTGTGGGTGAAAGTATGTGGAAGCAAATGAGGTTCAAAGTAGGACCAGTAGTTTCAG
Organism: Trachurus japonicus; assembly: GCF_045865225.1. Classification (NCBI taxonomy): domain Eukaryota; kingdom Metazoa; phylum Chordata; class Actinopteri; order Carangiformes; family Carangidae; genus Trachurus; species Trachurus japonicus. Next base: position 6,352,757 of record NC_140915.1, on the reverse strand, counting down.
AGTTTGAAATCTGTTCCAATGTATTTCCTATGGAACAAAAAAATCTGAACTATTTGAATATTTTAAAAAGTATAAATAGTATGAAAAGTTAAATAGTTCCGATAATGTCCAGAAAAAGCTGCATGTTTTGATGAATTGACTGTTTAATGACATATGTGTGAACCAGACACCAACAACCTCTCAGTCTCTGGCTGCTGTTTGTGCTCGGTGCCCACGGGGGGCGCTGTGGTGCAGCGCTCTGAGCAGCAGAGACCCTGAACGCACCACAGAGTGGAGAGGAGCTGCATGTGTCTGATCTCCATATTATGACGTGACCCTGAATGCACCACACATATTGATTCACTGAACTGACAGAGACAGTTTGTGTTAAAGCTCCTTCAGAATAAAGGTAGACGTTTGTATTAAAGCTCCTTCAGAATAAAGGTAGACGTTTGTATTAAAGCTCCTTCAGAATAAAGGTAGACGTTTGTATTGAAGCTCCTTCAGAATAAAGGCAGACGTTTGTATTAAAGCTCCTTCAGAATAAAGGCAGACGTTTGTATTAAAGCTCCTTCAGAATAAAGGTAGACGTTTGTATTGAAGCTCCTTCAGAATAAAGGCAGACGTTTGTATTAAAGCTCCTTCAGAATAAAGGCAGACGTTTGTATTGAAGCTCCTTCAGAATAAAGGCAGACGTTTGTATTAAAGCTCCTTCAGAATAAAGGTAGACGTTTGTATTAAAGCTCCTTCAAAATAAAGGTACATGTTTGTATTAAAGCTCCTTCAAAATAAAGGTACATGTTTGTGTTAAAGCTCCTTCAAAATAAAGGTAGACGTTAGTGTTAAAGCTCCATAGAGTATAAAGGTAGATGTTTGTTTCTAAATGTCTCAGTTTCCTTCGTCCAGACAGCAACAATACACTTTCAGAATAAAACTCAAACACAAACAAACAAACAGCAGGAGAAGAGAAGAAGAGCTCCGGTTTCCTCCTCAGGCTGTGGACAGCGAACGCCTCGCAGCCTGAGCAGCTTTTTTGCTTTTTTCTCTCTGACGTCGGTTGATCTTAAATCTGCAGCAGCGGCAGCAACGTGAAGTGAAAAACTCTTTTCTCTCTTTCCTTCCTCTCCTCTCCTCTCCTCTCCTCTCCTCTCCTCTCTGTTCGTTTCCTGTCGGCCGTCGTCAACACCAGAACCAAAACCCGAGTCCTGACAGGCAGACAAACTCTCGTCTGCCCCGAATAAATGTTGGTTGTAACTCTACTGCGATCTGTCCTCGTCTGAAGCTCCTGACAGCCTCACCACTCCTCCCCCCTCGACTCCCCCTCGACTCCCCCCCGCTCGCCTCTCAAACCCTCACATCCTGCAGCTCCTCTGCTCTGATACACAGACCACCGACCGTGTGTGTGTGTGTGTGTGTGTGTGTGTGTGTGTGTCTGACAGATGGAGGATGAATTTGTGTGGTGACGCTCTAATAAAGTACTTTTCTCCTCTTCTTCTTCTCCCTCTTCTCGCTCTCGTTTGTCGTCCGTGTGAAGTCGAGAGAGAGAAAAAAAACAACAACGTTCAGTTTTCACATGACTGAACGGTGAAGGTGCGTTTGTTTTATCTGTCTGGACGCACCAGACACGGAGAGAGAGAGAGAAAGAGAGATGGAGGGAGGTAAACGTCTAAACTACTACTATTATTATCATTATCACTGTTATTATCAATATTAAAGCTGTAGCCTGATCAGTAATTATCAATATATCAACATCTCCTGGGATAAAATCATGTGTTTTTTTTATAATTAGTGTTAACATTAATATTTTTACAGTGATGTGAAGTTTCTGTGGAATAAAACTGTAAGGTAGGGATGTCACGATTACTTGTTTTCACAATTAATTGCGGTATTAAACGCCACAATTAATGAATTGTAAAGATTCCTAAATACCATCACTTCCCAAAAAAGATGATGTACCAAAAAGAAAAGGTAAATGCACAGATACTGGTCCATTTATCTAACGTAACATTGAATTTAAATGTTAGCGTGTCATTTGTAATTATGTGTAGCCTAATAAATTATTATTTTGTAATAAAAAACAAAACAAAAAACGATAAACAATTGGTATTGATATCCCTAACTACTACTACTATTATCATTATTATTATTAATATTATTAATATTAAACCTGAAGCCTGATCAGTAATTATCAATATATCAACATTTCCTGGGATAAAATCGCAAATCTTACGGCAGGTGATGATTTAAAAACTGTGACGTCACAAAATGTGTTTTTTTTTTATAATTAATGTTAACATTAATATTTTTACAGTGATGTGAAGTTTCTGTGGAATAAAACTGTAAGGGAGGTGAACGTCTACTAAACTACTACTAGGGATGTCACGATTACTTGTTTTCACAATTAATTGCAGTATTAAACGCCACAATTAATTAATTGTAAAGATTCCTAAATACCATCACTTCCCAAAAAAGATGATGTACCAAAAAGAAAAGGTAAATGCACAGATACTGGTCCATTTATCTAACGTAACATTGAATTTAAATGTTAGCGTGTCATTTGTAATTATGTATAGCCTAATAAATTATTATTTTGTAATAAAAAACAAAACAAAAAACGATAAACAATTGGTATTGATATCCCTAACTACTACTACTATTATCATTATTATTATTAATATTATTAATATTAAACCTGAAGCCTGATCAGTAATTATCAATATATCAACATTTCCTGGGATAAAATCGCAAATTTTACGGCAGGTGATTATTTAAAAACTGTGACGTCACAAAATGTGTTTTTTTAATAATTAATGTTAACATTAATATTTTTACAGTGACGTGAAGTTTCTGTGGAATAAAACTGTAAGGGAGGTAAACGTCTACTAAACTACTACTAGGGATGTCACGATTGCTTGTTTTCACAATTAATCGTGGCATTAAACGCCACAATTAATTAATTAATTGTAAAGATCCCTAAATACCGTTACTTCCCAAAAAAGATTATGTACCAAAAAAAAAGGTAAATTCACAGATACTGGTCCATTTACCTAACGTAACATTGAATTTAAATGCTAGCGTGTCATTTGTAATTTAATAAAAACAAAACAAAAAATTATAAACAATTGGTATAGATGACAATTTATGACCTGAATATTTCAAACATTTCCCCTGGGGGATTAATACTTGGCCATATATTAATAGATACTTGAAATATTTTGTGTAAACAATGAGTAATGTAATTATATATTTGATTTTACACATTCATAGTGTTGTGAAATTAATGAGTGCATAAAAATCGTAGTACCGTGATTATTTCTCTGACAATAATCAGACCAAGAAAATGTATAATCGTGACATCCCTAACTACTACTACTATTATCATCATTATTATTATTAATGATATTAAACCTGTAGCCTGATCAGTAATTATCAATATATCAACATATCCTGGGATAAAATCACAAATCTGTGTTTATTCATAATTAATATTAACATTAATATTTTTACAGTGACGTGAAGTTTCTGTGGAATAAAACTGTAAAATAAATAAATAAAAATGTGTCTCTCGCTGTTGATTTAAACTTTAAATCTCACGTGTTCTTTGAACGTTACATTAAAACCTTTACCACTGCTCAGAATAATAATAATATTAATAATAATAATATTAATAATAATGATAATGATGATGATGGTATGGATCACCTCTTTGATCTCGTCCTTGGCCTGCTGCAGTTTGTCTGGTTTGTTGGTGAACTGGAGTTTGGCTTCAGCTTCTCGTTTCTTCTGCAGCAGCATCTGACTGTCCTGCCACTTCTGCCACGTCTTCATCCGGTGGTCAAACACACCCTGCACACGCGCACACACACACACACACACACACACACACACACACACACACACACTGTTAATATACACACAGCATTTATCATCAATATCTGTTTTGATAATAGCCGGATGATGCATTTAAAGTACGGAACAAAAATTGTAAAATGTAAATTGAACCTAGTTTTGTTCATGTCAGTGTGAAGATACTGTAGCTCCATAATTAGACAGATATTTTATTTATTCCCCCGGGGAGAATTTATTTGTCCTGATAATACTGTAATAATAATAATTTGTCATAATAATAATAATGAGAAGAAGAAGAAATAAAAACAGATGTTAACCCATCCGAGCTTCAGTAAAACACACTTTACTTTTCTCTTCTACTGTGGTTCCTACTGGGCTCTAATCTACAGCTGCTGCTAACGAGCTTCATCATCATTTATTGTTCTGATTAAATCAATTAATCGTCATGGAAAAAGAGAGAAAATGTTAATTTCCTGGAGCCGAAGTCGTCAAAACTCTGAGACTCAGTTTTCTTTTGATTAAAGCAGAAGTAAGTGATATATTTGTGTTAATGTAAGTCTTAAATAGTTATATCTTCCGACAGCAATCACTTACATAGAGTGTTTGGACCGAAACACGGGTCTCTCGGGTCTCACAGGTCTCACGGGTGAATGTGGTGACGTAGGGACGAGGACTGTTATGGTGCGTTCAAGGCAACTCGTAACTCGTGTTTTTCCGACCTGTGAAGTCGTACCAGTTCGATCTGGTACGAGTTCACGGGTCAGAAGTTACGAGTGGCCGTTATAGTGACTTTCACAGGTAAAACAGGTCGGAAAAACACGAGTGGGTTGCCTGGAACGCTACAAAGTCGTAAGTTGTGACTTGAAGCTGTAATTTACGGTTTCAAAAGCCTGCCTGGAACGCAGCATTAGCCAAAACGACCGGATCGCTTACTTCTGCTTTAATAAAAAATAATCTCCTTCAACAAACTGAACTTTTTTTTTTAGCTTTGATCCAAAACGATTAATGGATGAACAGAATAACTGATGAACTCTTCTCTCTCTTCCTGACCTGGTCCGACCTGGTCCCAGCTGTTCAGTGTCCAGCTGCTCAGACAGGAAGTGACATCATCAAGACATTTAATAAGCATCATCAGTCTGATTTAGCTCCTCCTCCTCCTGGACCTGGACCTGACTAAGACCTGGACCTGGACCTGGACCAGAGTCCTGCATCGGGTCGGATCCCCGCGGGTATCCAACGGGTACCCCGCAAAAACGGTGTTCAACGGGTGGATAAGCTGTCTTGTGTAAATTCACGGGTCGGGCACGGGCGGAACTCAAATGAACGCGGGTGGGTACGCGGGTGAATGTGTGTAGGCCTACAGAGAAAAACTCAGGCGAAGCTGCACGAACCAGCGTAGCAATTTTTTTTTTTTTAATGATTCGGGAGATTTCTTGCAACAACGGAGCAGCATCTTGATGTAAATAAACGATCTTTGGCCGCTCGTGTGACCGCTCACAGCTTTCCGTTGGATTTTAGCCTTTAGCCTGTCATCATGGCTTGACTGCTCGGCTTCTGGGTAAAAGCTATAAACACACCGATGGGATCAATGTAAAGGCTGAAGTGTCCTGCTTTCATTAAAAAAAAGAATTACGTCGCTATCATTTTTTTTTGCTAATGAGTACGGCTATACCCTCGTTATTGCCGGTGATGACGGCGATCTCACGGGCAGCGGGTCTTAATATTGACGAGTGGGTCGGATCCAGGTTGAAGTCAGAAATAATCACGGGTGACGGGTCGGGACACGGGCTTAAAAACCTACGGGCGCGGGTTTCCAAAATTGGACCCGTGCAGGACCTGGACCTCAACCAACCACTTTATTCATCCCCAAGGGGCAAGTAAAAGCAATTGAAACACGGACCTGGACTTGACTAAGACCTGGACCTGAATCTGGACCTCAATTAATCAATCAATCAACCACTTTATTCATCCCCAAGGGGCAAGTAAAAGCAACTAAGACCTGAAACTGGTCCTGGACCTGGACCCGGACCCCAGTAAGTGGTGGATCCGGCGCTGCGGTTACCTTGACGGCGGTGATGAGGCGGACGTAGTCGCCCAGCAGCTCGGAGAAGAGGTAGAAGTCGGCGTGGGCCTGGTCCTGGTGCAGCTGGTCCATCTTCTCCTCCACCTCGGCCAGCTGCGACAGCGCGCGCGACAGAGCCGTGTGGTCCTCGCTGTTCCCCAACATGGCCGCCGACTTGGCGAACTGCGCCGTGTTGACGGACAGCTCTGCAGAGGCGGGGGGGGGGGGGGTTTAGAAGTTTATTGTCACATAGATGTACAGGTGAGAAGCTTGGTGGACGCTCCACAATATGCATAATAAATAAAAAGAGACAATAAATAAATTACGATACTAAAACCTAAAAAGTTTAAAAGGACTAAAGGGAAGTTAAAAAGGCGGGAGGGGGCGGGGCTTAATGAGGCCGGTGGCGTCCAGCAGGGTTTGGACTAGGGATGTCACGATTATAGATTTTCTTTGTACGATTATTGTCAGAGAAATAATCACGGTATTGCAATTATCACGATTATTATGCATTAATTAATTTCACAACATATGAATGTGTAAAATCAAATACAGTCAAAATATAATTACATTAATAATTATTTACACTAAATATTTGAAATAGCTACTGTTAATACATAACCAATTATTAATCCTCCAGGGGAAGTGTTTAAATATTCAAATCATTAATTGTTTAATTGTGAAAACAAGTAATTGTGACATCCCTAGTTTGGACCATAGGAGAAGATGATGAAGAGGAAGCAGCTTCGTACCTTTTCTGTGACAGACCAGAGACTCGACGCTGCCGTGAAGTTTCCTCAGCTGAACGTCCAAGTTCTCAAAATGTTGCTGCTTCTCCTCAAACCACTGAAACACAAACATTCATTCATTTATTTATTAATAATAACACTGTAAAAATGAAGACGACCAAAAATAATAACTTTAAGTTAAGAAGTTCTTTATTTCTCCATCTCTTCTCTCTTTTATCCTCTCTCTCCCTCCACTCATATGGAGCCAAATTGGGGTCAAATGTTTTGTGCTTGGAAAAGTAAAATATGAAACTGTAATTTCAAGTTTTGATCTTGAATTTTGAAAAATACATCAACGTATGAAAAAATAAAAATAAAAATACAAAAGGTTTTTTCAGGTTAAATATACAGTAATTATGATCAACTCTGGTAATTCTTTTGAATAAATTATTTATTTTCATTTTTCACTTTCATATGCTTTGATATTTGGGATCTTATTTCTTTCAGTTGCATGTTTTATCTGAAAAAGAAAGTTCTGAATCTGAAAAAAAAGAAAAAAGAAAAGATTTGAAACTGTAAAAAACTAAGATCTGAATCTGAAAAGATAAAACATGCAAAATAAAGAAATAGGATCCCAGATATCAAAACATATGAAAAAATTAATGATTTATTAAAAAGAATTACCAGAGTTGATCATAATTATATTCAACCTGAAAAAACATTTTGTACATTTATTTTTATTTTGAATACGTTGATGTTTTTTTCAAAATTCTAGATCAAAACTTGACATTTCAGTTTCAAATTTTACTTTTTCAAGCACAAAACATTTGACCCCGATTTAGCTCCAACACTCACGGCGTCCGACTCGTTCATCTTGATGGTCATCTTGTTGACGGCGTCCGCGGCCTTGTTGACCATCCTCAGCAGCCCGGCGCTGCTCAGAGCCTGAGTGCTGACGGCCCGCGGCAACTGGACAAACACACAGACACACAAACACACACAGAGTCAGTGGTTTCATCTTTCATTGTGACCTTTGACCTCCGCCGATTGTTTTATTGACTGTTGTTGAGTTACCATCACTTCCTGTGCGACCTTTCACTCTAAAAGTCTTTCAGCAGCGTCTGGTCAGGGCTTTTAATTTGAAACATCAGCAAGAAAAGTTACCAAAATTTACCAACAACAAGTAAATCCATCATCTGTTTCCTCTAGTTTTATTTTATTAGTGACTGTCCGACTTTCAGCTGTGAAACCTTTTTTTTGTCTGATTGTTTGTTTTTTTCTTCCATTTTCGCTCTTCTGTTTCAGCAGCTTTTCTCTGTTTAACTTTCATATATTGGGTTTTTTTCTGCTTTCTCTTTTTTTCCCTTGTACAGTATCAGATCTTTGGCTTTTATTTTTCTAACAGTTAGTTTTATCCTTTTTGATTTGTCTTGTCTGTTTCTCTATGTTCTTGTTCTTTAAAAAAAAAAAACTTTTTTCATCCTTTAATTTCACTCATTTCTTTCACTGGATTATGATTTAATTTACTTTATTTGAGAAGATCTCTTATTTTGTTCTCCTTGTTTTAATATCGCATTTGTTAAGGTTTGTATTTATTTATTCTTTAATATTTTCTGTTTTATTTTTGAACTCACAGCATCTTGTTTCTATTACACTGTGTTTTTGTGTCCTGACACTTCAGTTTGACATTGTTGTTTCTCATCTCTGCCTCGGCTGCAGAGCGAAGAGTTTCTCCCTCGGTGTGATCCTGAGTTAAAAAATAAAGGTTGAATGAATGAATGAACGTTTTCTTTCTCCTCTTTCTGTGTCTTCGTTTCGTTTCATCTCTCTCTTCTTTTCTCTCCTCTCCTCTCCGATCGTCACGTTTTAATTCGACAACACTCTCTGTGCAGAACAACTTGAGCTGCTGCTTCAGAAACCTTCGGCGTCCGCGTCCCGACTGAAAACAACCTCATTCCTCTTCATTTTGGAAAACTTTTTTTTTTCTTCCTCTCTCTCTCTCTCTCTCTACGTACGAGGTTTTCTTCCGACGTTCCAACAACACATTTGCCACCGACTCCAAATCTCATTTATTTAGCAGCAGGGGCGGCAGCAGCAGCAGCAGCAGCCGGGGGGACGGCGGCTCGGTCCCCGGGGCCCTTCGCTGACTGAGGGACGAGGCTAAATGAGCAGAGGCGTGGGGTAAAAATAGCTTTAAATTGCAGCTTGGTCCCATTTGTCCCCCCCACCCACTCCTCCTCCTCCTCCTCCCCCCTTTTCTTTTCTTTTCTTCCTCTGGTTGTGTTTCATTAAGCGGGCCGGACGGACCGACACGCTCGGTCAAGCGTTGGAGCGATTCATCTGTTAAACCGGTGACACGAGGCCATTTATTCTGGACCCAACGTCTGCCAGGTCCCTCACACGGCAGCAATCCCACTAACAGTCAGGTGGGTGGGGGAGGAGGAGAGGAGGGAGGAGGAGGAGGAGGAGGAGGAGGAGGAGACGAAATGTTGCAGAGGATTTAGTTGGAGTGGACGATAAAGTGAGGAAACAGGAAACTCTCAGACGTTTTCAGATACGCAGATGATGACGTTCAATTTCTCTACAAAAAAAAACACCACAACGTCATTAGATTCAGATTCAGATCAGATTCATTCTGGACTTGAACCGACCTCTTGACCTCTGAACCTTCTCCAACCTGCAGCTCCATCTAGTCCAGTAAACATCTGTTCTGTGCACAGCAGCTGCAGCTGAGACCTGTTAGAAACCGGCACAGAGCTTGCTCAGCAAAGGCCGTTTTTTTGGTTTTAGTGGCGTTTTACCTCATTAGACTGGGACAAACAAACATGCACCCGGGTTGGAGAGGAACCATGATCCCTCCTCTGTTGCTCACCCTGAGGTTTCTCAGATTTTTCCCTGTTAAAAGGGTTTTCCATGGAGTTTTTCCTCAGTGGATGTGAGGGTCTAAGGACAGAGGATGTTGTTGTGATGCCATGTGAAGCCCACGAGACAAACTGTTTGTAAAAATGGGCAATACAAATAACATTGCCTTGCCTTGCCTTTGTTCCTCTGTCTCCACATTACCCATGGTGCATCAGTGCCCTTTGGGTTTTATGTTTGGGTTTATGTTTGAAGTTGAACAGTCGCTACGAGTTCATCGTCCGATCTTTTTCTACATTAAAGGGTAGGAGGGTTGGAGATCTCTTTCTGGAGCTTTTTTTTTTTTACTGAATTGCTTGATATCCTCTTCACACCCAAAATGCAACCAATTAATTTAATGCTTTGTCAAAAAAAAAGAAAAAAGTCAAGACAATCTTGTAAAACTAAGTCAGTTGGATCGCGATCAGTCAAACTGCCATCGGTTCTTCCCTCCCTCCTCTTCGTGCACCAATCGTCTGCGTACTTCGGTCTTCAACAAGTTACGATGCGGAAAAGCCAACGCCAGTGATTCAAACGTACGACACTCCAGTCCAGTCCAGTAGGTGGCGATGTATCCTTTTACCCTTCATTGGAGTGACCCAAAGGATACTGTCGCATTTCCACGCTATGGAGGCGTGGCTTCAGAGAGAAGTCTGAAACGTGTATTTTTTTTTTAATGTGGCCTCCTTGTACAGTTCTTCCAGGATCTTCTACCTTTTCCTTTAAATCCAACACTGTAGGTTTCATTTGACGGGATTCATTTTACGGATTCAGACCAGAGAGGAAAGTTTCCGTTTGTCCTGAGGTTTTGAAAGTCGCCACGTTTTTATTTTAAAAGGTTTAAAGGGACAACGAGGAGTTTCTATTTGGTTATAAAAAAGTCTCACGTTAATGTGGATGAATCTACGTTACCACTTGTTAATGGCTCCATTTTAGATAAATCTATGGTTTTGTCTCTATGGTTATTTTGTTATTATTAGTGGTGGTGGAAATGCTGGTCGAGCCGACCGGCGTTTCTTTACTTTCGGTTTTGTGGCGAGTCATGAGAATAACGCCGCCGAATCGCCGTTTATGGTCTGAACTACGACGGTATGTGATCGTCTTCGAACCTCTGACTTTAATTCTTGATGAATGAAAACATGAGTCTGTCTTGCGCCGGTCAAAGAATTTCCAAAACTCCTTGTTGTCCCTTTAAAGAGCCGTAAACTCCGCCAAGAGGTTGGAAACTGCCCCAGAATACTTACAAGACTTTAGACCGTTATATTCCACTTGTCCAAATGTGATTAACTTCTTCTTCAGGGATCAGATTGAAATCGACGTTTACTGTTCTGACCTGGGTGAAACCAACAATTTATTTATTTTTGCAGCCACTAGGTGGTGCTAGTTCTTGTGTGGGCCTCATGCTATGCCTTTAGTTTATGTAGGCAGCCATCTTGAATTTTCTGTTTTCATGAGCACATTGTGGAGCTGAGCACGGGGACAGTCAACATTCACCTTTCTTGGGGCGTTAATCGAGGCATTGTCTGTGAGTAACTTGAAATAAGGCGCTCATAATTATGAAAATGTTTATGTTTCATGCAGATGTTAATTAATGTTTAGTAAAATAGTCAGTTCATATGTGAATTGCTTCTTAGCTGTTCTTAGCTAGCTGTGTTAGCTAGCTCTGTTAGCCAAATGCGCTAATATTATGTAAGTTAGTGAGGTTTGTACAATAATTGTGTATTTTTAGTTATTTTCAATTTCAGTTTTACCTATTCCTATGCTGTCACTGTAAATCAGTGGTGAAGAATAAAACCGACTGACATCAACGACAGTGTGTGAATGAGTTATCTGTCTGCCTAGGATAAGAAAGGGGACTCTTTGACGAGGGCAGAACATTTACATCTGGATTTAGGATCTAAAATCAGACGTGTGTTCTGTCGTCCGTGGTGTTGTTTCCTGCACAGCTGACAATCCACTTCCTGTTTCCACCTGCAGCCCCAGCGAACACCAACAACGTGTCGCTGACTGTCAGATGTTGTTGTTTTCAAGGCGTCGGTCGGATGTTGGTTGGTTGGTTGGATGGAGATGAGACGAGATGAGATGGAGATTAGATCGGACGCCCGGAGCTACGACTCGCCTGGATGGAAGGTCGTTATAGGTTTTTTTTTTTTGAAAATGAAGACGTATCAGCGCTGACGTAGCCTGAACAAACCCCATTGAGCAGCTGATTCCCTGAGCTGATAAACCAGAGGCCCAGAGAGAAAATGAAGAGGAAGTGATTGATCGTCTGTCTCTGCTTCCTGACATTAGCAGACAGCTGTTGGCTTAGCGTTAGCTAGGCGGCGTGGATGGATCTGCGATGACCTCACCCCCCTTAAACACAGATGATCCGTCCACATTAAACACGAACCGAGAGCACCGATAAGGATAAGGGTCGTTAAGTAATTTTTTTTCTTCGTCTCTCATGTTCTTTGCGATTGTTAAATTCAATCGTGAGCATGTCGTGCTTCACGTCACAGTTTATGGGACCATAATGGGTCAGGACAGTTGATGTTTCCTGCCGCCTGAGAGCGACAGCACTCGGCTTTGTGCACTTTGTTATAATTCGATTTTTTTATTTTTTATTTTAAATGTGGACGATTAAGTGAACGTAGAAAAACAAAAAAAAAACAACTTTGCATTTAACTGGATCAGATATGATGTATCCCGAGGTCATCGGGAGCAGCAACGCTTTTCCCTCTTGACGAAATCGAGTTTGCAGTTCCCCTTTAAATTAATTAACTTTTTTTTATTGGAGGCAAATGGACAAAAACAGTGGAGCTGAGAGACAATGACGAGACCCCGAAGTTTCACTGCAAACAAACTCTTTGAATTTGATTAAGGGATTTAAATCGACATTTAACACGACAAACCTGAACGTAGCTTATGTACGTTTTTTTTTTACATTTTAACGTCAACATTTGATTATAAAGCAGCTCTAGGTTCTATATTAATACTGTGAAAGTATCAAAGCCTCAGTCCACAGAGAAATAAATGCACACAGCCTGTATTCAGAAACTGAGCCTTAAAACCAGCCGTCAGGACTTCCTGTGACTTTGTGATGTCACAACTAAGCCCCGCCCCCTCACCACCACCTGGACAACACCATCCATCCAACAACAACTTTGCAGGATTTGGTTTCTTTGAGTGTTTTATTCTGAAATCTGCTCTATTTTTTTATTGGGTCGCTTTAGAAACCAGTCAGCCAATCAGAAGAAAAGCTCAGAGCCTCCTCCTCTCTTCTGATTGGCTGACACCGACCTGTTGTTACTATAGAGCTCCAAAGAGGAGATGGAAAACTACACTGAGATGTTTTTTAGATCTTCTCATGGATTAAACCCTTCAAAATAAAAGCACAGGAGAAGAAGAATAAGAAGAAAATGTGGAGCTTTAACTTAAATGTGTAGCTGTGATGCGTTTGAGTGTGTCCGGTTAAACGTGTGTTGTTGTTATTTACGTCTGAGCTCTCCAGAAACTGCAGGACGTCCGGATCCTTCAGCAGGACGGGATGCTTCACTGTCCTCATCAGGTACCTGAAACACACACACACACACACAAGTTTCTATGACAACAGTTTTTTTTTTCCCACCCAATGATGTCGCTCTCCTTCTCCGCTGCATGTTGTCGTGGTAACAAGTACAGAGACTAGGCTATCCACCTTTTTCCGAACGTCAAAAACGTAAGCCTGTTTTGCCGGTTTTTGCTCTTCCGGTGGAATTTCATGTTTACGTTGCCATGGTTTCGGTAGTCGCGGTAAATGCATGGATTCTGTTTTTTTTTTCAATGAAAATCTGTAAAACGCATTCAAACCAGCTTTTAACAGTGGATATCACACAAATTGACATCAGTGTTAAAAGCCAGCGTTAATAGAACGAATCGCCTTGTTGTTTACATTCTACTTCCGGGTAGAAAACCAGCACGTAATTTGAATGAGATCAATAGTAACGAACGAGAGTTTAGCTATATATATCATATTTTTCACGCCCTATCACCGTTTAGACAAATCTGAAATGATTGAAGAAACATTACTATTTCTGTGTGTGTGTTTTGTGTTGCTATGTGTTGTATTTATTCAGTTTGGGGGAATCACAGTGTCTAGAAAGCATCAGTGGCTGCAGCTAACAGGGACAGTAGCTAAGCTAACGGCGGTAGCTAAGCTAACACCAGGACGTCAGCTGTTAAAACCCTCCCGTTGTGGGACACAACATGAAACTACTCCAGTTAGCTCAGTCATGTTGGAACTCAGATATCCGCTGGAGAAAATATTTTTTCATGGAGCGTTTATTGAGTCACTGAGTTATTAAAGTTAAACAGGTAGCTAACCGTTAGCCCAGCTAATCTATGATAACCATGACTAATTACAAAAATGTGCACACGTAAATAGTAATGTTTGTCCAATCATTGGTTTTATAAACTTTACAAACATCAGATTAGTCTAAACGGTGATATAGTGACATGAAAAAATTAGATATAGTGAAACTCTCATCCGTCACTATTGTTCTCATGCTGGTTTTAAGTAGTTGTAAACAACAAGGCGATTCGTCCTATAGTGGGGCTGATAATCTGAGCTCTACTTCTCCACTTCTTGTTTCACTCACAAAATAAAAAGCTGCATACATGTGGGGGGGAAAAAAACAAAAAACGTGTTTGTTGTCGAGGAAACACAGTTTTCATTAATGTAAACGTTTGTCCTCGTTAACCTGAAACTGTGTGTGTGTGTGTGTGCATCAGCGTGTAGTTCTGCAGCGCTGAGCTCCATCAGCTGTCACTGGCTGACCTTCCTGTCAATCAAACACCATCAGAAAAGGGCAGCAGAATGTCAGCCCCGCCCCCCACCACTCCCCCCCGCCTCCTCGCTATGCAACACACACACACACACACACACACACACACATACGACCATGTGTGTTTGATGATGATGTATCTAATATTTGTGGTTTAACCTTTTGGCCTGTAAAGTTCTGACCAGGTTGATCTTTAACCACGACTGTGAACACACGCGCCTGGATATTATCGTTGTTGTCGTGTTGTGGTGCCATGACGACAAAGCTGAGGATTTTAAAATGCCACCTGTTCCCTCTGTGTGTGTGTGTGTGCGTTAATAAAGTTTTGAATTTTGAATCAGGTCAGTTTAAATAATAAGATGTTAATAATTAAAACAGAGAAACTGATTATGATAGTGTTCCTGAACGCACCACAGAGGACATAGATATAAAACCATCAGAGCTCGTCATCATCTTCATCTTCATCACCACGACGACGAAGATGATGATGATGATGATGAAGATGATGAAGATGAGGACCCACCTCTCCAGCGCCGACCTCCTCTTCTCCACGAACTCGTTGGACGACTGGTCTTCCTTCCCGACCTTCACCTTCGTCATCCCTGTGGACGAGGAGATTGACAGGTCGTCTGAAGCCCCGCCCACTTTGCTGATGTCATCTACAGCAGCGGTTCTCAAAGTCCACAACTTTTTCCTGTAGTTTTACCACTTTTTTTTTGTTTTTGAAGAATTTTTATAACTTTTTTCTAGAATTTTGTAAAAACTTTCTTTTTTTGAGAATTTTTTACCATTTTTTTCTAGATTTTTTTTTGTTTTATACTTTTTTTTAAACATTTTTTACCACTTTTTTCTAGAATTTTGTAAAAACGTTTTTATTATTTTACTACTATTTTCTAGAAAATTAAAAAAAAAAAAAAATGTACGAACGAAATCTTACCAGTTTTAATCTTTTTTGGGGAGTTTTTACCACTTTTTTCTAGAAATGTTTAAACCTTTTGGATAATTTTTACAACTTTTTTTCTAGAAATATTTTTTAAATATGTTTTTGGAGAAATTGTACCAGTTTTTTTTCCAGAAATTTCTGTACAATATTTCCAAATATTCACAGCATTGGCCCTAATTATGTTCAAATTAGGCCAATGGTGTGAATATTTGGAAATATTGTTTCCAAATATTCGACAGTTAGTATGTATACATTGACTTTTTTAGTCAATGTATACATTGGCTAAAAACATTCTTCAGTCTCAGAACAAATATTTGTGTATTTCTGGTGTTTGTCCAATGGGGGTCTGTGGTCTAATTTGTGTCAATTTACAGGTCCTCGATGTAAAAAAGTTTGAGAACCACTGAGCTAAAGGACCACCCACTTTACTCTTCATGATGAAAATATTCAAAAACTCATTCACTCTTAAAAATAAAAATTTACAAAAAAAATAGCAGGCTTTTCAAAATAAAAGCCCTCTCCACAGACATGTCCTTCTCCACATAATTCTGTAGTTAATTTGCTCTTATTTACATAAAGGCTCTGAAAACAGCTGTTAGATGTAATGTGATGCAACAGTCCGGTTGACGGTTTCACCAACTTACCCACGATGCTTTTCTCCGGCGCCGGGGGGACGATGTAGCCGATGTGCAGGTACTTGGAGGCCAGTTTACTGTGCAGACCCAGGAAATCACTGAAACGTCTTTTTACAGAGAACTCGTCACGCTTGAACAGAGACATGGAGGTCTGAGACACAAGAGACACAGAGAGGGAGAGAGAAGGGAGGGGGTTTAAATATAGAATATAACATGATGGAATATGATATAATATGGCATAATATAATATAATATGACATGATATAATATACTATACTATAATATAATATAACATGATGTAATATAATATAATATGGCATAATATAATATAATATGACATGATATAATATATTATACTATACTATAATATAACATGATGTAATATACTATAATATAATATAATATAACATGATATAATATAATATAATATAATAACATGATATAATATAGTATAATATAATATAACATGATATAATATAATATAATAACATGATATAATATAATATAATATAACATGATATAATATAATATAATATAATATAACAGGCCCATTCTCTCGACAGATAAATATTATGTGAAACATAAATTAAACAATGAATAAAATTAAAACACACTGGTGTTAAACGTGTTTCTAAATAATTAACATAACATGAATATTCATGAGGCTCATATTGCTGCTGACGGTGTCGAAGGATCATTCAGATTAAACTCTGTATCTCACCTTGGTCGTCACTTTGTAGGCCATGTACGCATTCATGCCGTCACCTGAAACACACACACACACACACACACACAGACACACACACACACACAGAGGTTTAAAGCCGGGCAGCTCCGACCGGATCGACTGGTTTCATGTCCTCCTGTTTTATTTACTGTCTCATATTTACACACAGACCAGTTCATTTATCATCTGCTCAACACACACACACACACACAGTCATCTCAGTGTGTGTGTGTGTGTGTGTGTGTGTGTGTTGTGTCCTGCAGTAACACGCTGCAGCCTG
Organism: Trachurus japonicus; assembly: GCF_045865225.1. NCBI lineage: Eukaryota > Metazoa > Chordata > Actinopteri > Carangiformes > Carangidae > Trachurus > Trachurus japonicus. Next base: position 6,335,851 of record NC_140915.1, on the reverse strand, counting down.
CAGGTGGAGCTCCACACATGAGGAGGAGCACATGCAGGCCAGGGGGCTGATGGGAAACGTGGTCTTTTCAGTTCATTTACTACTGAAAACAGGCCTGTTTGTGTAGAATAAAGACATCCAGGATAAGTGGAAAAGCCGGTTGGACAAAGTCTCATAAGTCCATCCTGGTTTAACTGGTTGTTCTGAAGTAAAGAAAGTTCATACAGCACAAATACACGTGGTCAAAAGTGCAACAGGTGAAAATGTATTAAATATAACAACATCATGCAGTCTGCTGCTTCAAAAAACTGCTGATAACGATGTTCACATGAGGTGTTCAAATTATTTGGAAGGTGCTCAAACTCATATGTTCTTACCTCAACCAATATTTAGGCCAATATATTTATTTTGTAACATATTTTATAAAAATAATAATAAATCTATTGCTCTTTTTGTTCCATTGCTTTTTATGAGAAGCGCTGGCAGATGCGAAGATTCAGTGTGAGAAGAACATGAATATAGGCCTAACTATGGGGGGAAAGAAGCCTAATAAATATTGTGAATGTTTCATGTTTTTTGATTATTGTAAATGTATTTAGTTTGTTTAGAAATCAGGCCAATATGAACATAAGAACATGGAAAAACTGTCTGAAACGCGTTGAGAATGACACAACAGAATCAACTGTAAGCCTGGCTGTTATCATTATGGTCTGGAGCAAGGCTATAGACCGAATCGCCTTGTTGTTTACATTCTACCTCCGGGTAGAAAACCAGCACGTAATTTGAATGAGATCAATAGTAACGAACGAAAGTTTAGCTATATATCATATTTTTCACGCCCTATCACCGTTTAGACAAATCAGAAATGATTGAAGAAACATTACTATTTCTGTGTGTGTGTTTTGTGTTGCTATGTGTTGTATTTATTCAGTTTGGGGGAATCACGGTGTCTAGAAAGCATCAGTGGCTGCAGCTGACAGGGACAGCTAACGGTAGCTAAGCTAACGGCGGTAGCTAAGCTAACACCAGGACGTCAGCTGTTAAAACCCTCCCGTTGTGGGACACGACATGAAACTACTCCAGTTAGCTCAGTCATGTTGGAACTCAGATATCCACTGGAGAAAATATTTTTTCATGGAGCGTTTATTGAGTCACTGAGTTATTAAAATTAAACAGGTAGCTAACCGTTAGCCCGGCTAATCTATGATAACCATGACTAATTACAAAAATGTGCACACATAAATAGTAATGTTTGTCCAATCATTGGTTTTATAAACTTTACAAACATCAGATTAGTCTAAACGGTGATATAGTGACGTGAAAAAGTAGATATATATAGCGAAACTCTCGTCCGTCACTATTGTTCGAATGCTGGTTTTCTACCCGGAAGTAGTTGTAAACAACAAGGCGATTCGTCCTATAGCTGCAGAGAATAAATCACCATAGTAACTTGACCAGGATGAATCTAACCAGCTTTCGAACACAACCGAGTTGAGGCTAAATTAAACCAGGATAACCAACATATCCCGGTTTAATCCCATATCTAGGTTTACAACAACAGGAAAAAACAAACAAACACCTGCAGTAACCACGGTAACCACCTCACCGATGGTTACCATGCTGGTGGTTGTTACTCACCAACTTTCTCGGGGTCGGACACCGATATGTTCATGTCGAAGGAGTCTCCGCCTTCCTCCTCCTCGATCTGCACCGTGCACGGAGAGGGGGGGGAAAACACTGTTACCATGACAACCCTGCATTTTTATTACCATGGGCTATTTTTTTACTATCTATCTATCTATCTATCTATCTATCTATCTATCTATCTATCTATCTATCTATCTATCTATCTATCTATCTATCTATCTATCTATCTATCTATCTATCTATCTATCCATCCATCCATCCATCCATCCATCCATCCATCCATCCATCCATCCATCCATCCATCCATCCATCCATCCATCCATCTATCTATCTATCTATCTATCTATCCATCTATCCATCTATCTATCCATCTATCTATCTATCTATCTATCCATCCATCCATCCATCCATCTATCCATCTATCCATCCACCTATCTATCTATCCATCTATCCATCTATCTATCTATCCATCCATCCATCCATCCATCCATCCATCCATCCATCCACCCATCTATCCATCTATCCATCCATCCATCCATCCATCTATCTATCTATCTATCTATCTATCTATCTATCTATCTATCTATCTATCTATCTATCTATCTATCTATCTATCTATCTATCTATCTATCCATCTATCCATCTATCTATCCATCTATCTATCTATCTATCTATCCATCCATCCATCCATCCATCTATCCATCTATCCATCCACCTATCTATCTATCCATCTATCCATCTATCTATCTATCCATCCATCCATCCATCCATCCATCCACCCATCTATCCATCTATCCATCCATCCATCCATCCATCCATCCATCCATCCATCCATCCATCCATCCATCCATCCATCTATCTATCTATCTATCTATCTATCTATCTATCCATCTATCCATCTATCTATCCATCTATCTATCTATCTATCTATCTATCCATCCATCCATCCATCCATCTATCCATCTATCCATCCACCTATCTATCTATCCATCTATCCATCTATCCATCTATCCATCCATCTATCCATCTATCTATCCATCCATCCATCCACCATGATGATGACGACTGAAAAACTTTATTGACTCAAGAATAAAGAACAGAATAAAGAATAAAACACGGTGACCTCGTCGAAGGAGGAGTGTGTGAACATGTCGTCGTGGGCGTGGCCTAAGCACGGCGTGATGACGGAGCTCGGCGGCGTGATGGGCGTGATGGCGGGGGACGGGCCGTCGGACAGGAGCACGTCTCTCTCTGGACTGTCCAGGGACACTTCCTCCGTGGCCTCTGGAGGGAGAGAGACAGAGAGAGAGAGAGAGAGAGAGAGAGAGAGAGAGAGGGTGTGAAGAGAGTTGAAATCTTTATTGTAGTTTGCGGTGTGTTTTATATTTAAAGGGTTAGTTAAACTACAAACTACCAGCAGAACTGAGATCAGCCCCAACTGTCAGCACTTTTAAATCCAGGTTAAAAACATTTCTCTTTTCACGTGCTTATAGCTGAGAACTTAAAACTGTATATATTTTCTTTTATTTTACTTTTATTTGCTCTTGCTTTTAACTCTGTTTTTAGTGTTTTGTTTGTTTTTATTCTGTCTTATGCTTCTTTTTTTTATGTTTTGTCTTTATGTAAAGCACATTGAGTTGCCCTGGTATGAAATGCGCTGTATAAATAGATGATGCCTTGCCTTGCCTAAACATGTTGTCAAATTGGCCCCGTTGCCATAATCCCTATAGTCATAGCAGTAGGTTCGTTACCTTTAATTGTCGGTGCAAGCTATTTTTAGATCAGCGGAGCAGAGCCGTGAGCTGCTCAGAGCTACGCTACGGAGGCTCATGGGATTTCTTGGTTTCCCTCATCAAACTCATCAAACTCATCAAATACACAATCCAACAACTCCACAACGCTCTGGTGGACAAGTTGTGAGCTGCACATTCACCACGCTATGAGATAATAACACAACGTTACCAGACAGAGTTGTTTTAGAGGGAAATACAGAGAAAAACTGAAAAACTGTCCCTGCATCAGTGGTTTTGCATGAATGTGGGGACAGACACAACTATCGCAAAACAGGAGCAATTAAACTGAACATCTTCAGATTCCTTCTTTTAGACCTAAAATGTTAGGAAAATACACCCCCCGAGTTGAATTTTCCCAGAACTGTCCTTTAAGAATGAAACGTCTCTAAAGAATCAGCCTTTTTAAAACAAACTCCTTTCTACAGAAGAAACATCGTTAATATCATTAATATAATTATTATAGTTCAAATTTAAACTTTGTGGTTTGAAACTGAGAGAGTGAAGGAAACACGAGGAGCTGCAGATGTTACAGGTGTGTGTGTGTGTGTGTGTGTGTGTGTGTACCTGCGAACAGGTCCTCGGGGTCGTCGTCAAACAGCAGGTCCTGTTTGGGTCCATTTGAGTTGGTGCTGATGTCTTCAGCTGCTAGACTGGCTGGTTCTGACTGCACACAGAGAGGACAGAAACTTTATTAATGAAAACAAAGTCAAACTCTACTTATAATAACTCATTCTTAATAATAAAAATCTGAAAAAAATAACAGTATTTTCAAAATAAAAGCCCTCTCTACAGACATGTTAACCTTATTAGTTAGCCTAATTTCCTCTCATTTGTTATTAATGAAAAGCTAAAACTAAAACTTCAGCAGGTTCTGTGCTGTGTTTCTTCTGCTCAATACAAACTTTATGGTTTAGATTTTACATCAAATCATCTTTTCTTTGTAGCTGAGGAGGAAGAATGTAAATATCAAGACACATGGTTGTTATGAGGACTGAGACTGGAGACAGTGATGGACTTGACTAAAACACGACCTGCAGGCCACCGTAGTATATACTGTATATATATATACTGTATATATACGGTAGAAGAGTAGAATAAAGAGTAGAATATGTAAATATAGAGATATAAAAAACTATATTAGACAAACATATATTATGTAACAGAGTGTACAATCAACTCGTTGATGATTCTGACTCTTGTTCCTCTGTGAAACTAAAATAAAACATTTATTAATAACTCCTTTAATGTGAGTCTGGAGCTTTGAAGTGTTTCTGTGTTGATCTCAGTGTCTCTATTGAAGCAGAGCAGACGATGCCTTCACTGACCAACACAAAACACGGGACAAAACTGTGTAAAGTGTAAAAACAATCAAACACAAACAAAATCTGTGTGTGTGTGTGTGTGTGTGTGTGTGTTATATTCATGTGTATGTGTAATCTCCAAACCAACCACTAGATGTCACCACATCTCACCGTGATGCCTTCACTGTCCGACAGTGTGCAGTAGTTTATACACACACACACACACACATCTGTACAGTCGATGTGCAGACTCAACACCTTTCAGAGAAGAAGAAGAAGTGTGTGTGTGTGTGTGTGTGTGTGTGTGTGTGTGTGTGTGTGTGTGTGTGCGTGTGTGTGTCCTGCTTCCTGTCAGACAGGAAACCAGCAGCTGGAGCTAAAACTGATCGATCAGCAGCAACGAGGCCGAGGCCATGTGACCTCACAGCTGCTTCCAGAGAAACACACACACACACACACACACACACACACACACACACACACAGAGAGAGAGACACACACACACACACACACACACACACACACACACAGAGACTCATGTTTCTTCTGATCACTGCATCAACAGATTCCAGTGAACGACAGAAAACTGAACTGGGATCAGTCTGACGACACTCGACCGTTACTGAATCACATGTGCAGAGTGTGTTGCAACTTTAACAACACACACACACACACACACACACACACACACACACACACACACACACACTGTGTTTTACGAGCTGCAGACTTTTTATATTCCAGCTTCAAAGATTTCCAACGCTGATAAAACGACAGTAAACGTCTCGTGATTCACTCAATAAAAACGTCACCTCAGCAGAACTGAGTCTGAAGGAGCCGCGGTCTAGATCTGGTTTAGATCTGGTTTAGATCTGGTTTAGATCTGGTCTAGATCTGGTCTAGATCTGGTCTATATTAGCACTGTCAATCTTCCCCCCAAAATCAGATTTTAACTTTTTTTTTTAACTCATTATATCCACCTATACCAGTTTATTATCCACTAAAGGACGTTCACACCAAATCTGTTATGTAACATCTGCAACACACTTCAGTTTTACCGACTCAATATAAAACTTCAAGAAGGGAAATCAAAATATTATCATTAGTGGTACAACAGTTGTGAGCTGCACATTCACCACGCTATGAGATAATAACACAACGTTACCACGCAGAGTTGTTTTAGAGGGAAATTCATGCTAAACCGCTGATGCACGTTGCCTTCAGGGACAGTTTTTCACCAACAGTCTCTGTATTTCCCTCTAAAACAACTCTGTGTGGTAACGTTGTGTTATTATCTCATAGCGTGGTGAATGTGCAGGTCACAACTTGTCCACCAGAGCGTTGTGGAGTTGTTGGATTGTGTATTTGATGAGTTTGATGAGTTTGAAACCAAGAAATCCCATGAGCCTCCGTAGCGTAGCTCTGAGCAGCTCACGACTCTGCTCCGCCGTTCTAAAAACAGCTTGCACCGACAATTAAAGGTAACAAAGAATAATTTGAATTCTGTTCGAATACATTGAAACATTGATCAGACTGAGAGCAGCTGTCAGAGGTCAGAGGTCAAGAAGAGAAGGAGAGAGAGGAAGAGAGAGAGAGGAAGAGAGGAAGAGGATGAAGGGATTTTAGCTGAGAGGACAGAAACAGGACGGAGGAGAGAAGAGGAAGTGAGTGATGATAACGAGGAGCTTCCTCCATCCTTACTCAGCAAACACACACACACACACACACTTACACTTCTACTATTACTAAAGCTACTACTACTACAATCGTCACCATGACGATGAACCCAAACGACTGAACCAGTGTCAACGAGCTAAGAGTTCCTAATAAACTGATAATCAAGTTTCTTTGTGTCCTATTAGGGCTGCAACTAACGATTATTTTCATTATCGATTAACCTGTCGATTATTTAAATGATTAATCGACTAGTTGTTTGGTCAATAAAATGTAAAAAAAATGTTGAAAAATATCAATCAGTGTATCTCAAACCACCAGACGACGTCCTCAAATGTCTTGTTTTGTCCACAAACCAAAGAGAGACTCAGTTTATTGTCCTAAAGGAACAAAGAAACCAGAAATATTCACATTTAAGAAGCTGAAATCTGAGAATTTGGACTTTTTTTCTTAAGAGAAACTATTCAAAACGATTCAAAATAGTTAATCAGTAGGATTAATTTAATAATCGATTGCTTTTAACGCAACGTCGCTCCTTAATTATTACGGCTGCTTCAGAATCAGGACAGACAGACACAAATTAGTTACCGTTACTAAACCTCGTTAAGTGTCTCAACCTGCTGGCTGGCGCTTATGGAGATACATTGGTGTCTTTATTATTCAATCAAAAAAAATAAAAAGTTAATTTAAACAAAAAAGATATTTTAAATCAAAACAAACTCCACTTCAATCAAAAGAAAGTGTATAAATGCAAAAAATAATAATATTTGAGAGCCAAAAAAATTTGTTTGAACCCTTTTTTTCTTTGATTGAAAAGTTTTTTTTTTTATTATTGAAGTGAGTTATTATTTGATTAAAAATATCTTTTTTGTTTAAATCAACATATTTTTTTGATTGAATAATAAAGATACAAATATCCTACAACGTAATATGGCCCAAATACAAAAAAGATGACTTGAATCCAAAAAAATATTTTCAATCAAAGAAATAAAAGTGCTCGAATGCAATTTTTCTGGGTTTCAAATGTTTTTTTTATACTATACTTTTTTTTTTCTTTGATTGAAAAGGTTTTCTTTTTTTTATTGAAGTTAGATATTATTTGACTGAAAATATCTTTTTTGTTTAAAGGTATAATATGTAGGAATTCCCCCCATCTAGCGGTGCGGTTGCATATCTGAGCGTATTCTTGATGTTGCATTCACGTGAAATCGGGCAGACGTCAGACAGACAACAGACGCTGCATGTAACAGGATAAACAAGCGTCTATGTAAACAAGTGGTCCGCCAGCACGAGGCAAAACAATACAGGCCATGTGACAACATGTTGTCATGGTGATGTGGTATTGTTTTACCGTCTTTCTCTGGTGGAGTAAAATGACATCCGGTTGGTGACTTGTAACAACTCATTCTAAGGAACCAGAAAGCTTTCATTTGGATGCGGCTGTGATTCGACTATAGTGAAATACGTATTTATGAAAGACATATTTTATTTTTTCTGATAAAAAGATACATAAGTTACATACTGGGACTTTACATTAACTTCTTTTTTTTTTGATTGAATAATAAAGATACAAATGTAGCTCCATAGGCGCTCGGCTGATCCATAAACAACAAAGGTGAGGTTATTACAGCCCAAAAGTTTAACACTGTGTCTTTATGTGTATCATCTCTCTCTCTCGCCGCTGTTCAAGATGATCTGTTATTGTGTTCATTGAAATTTTGTGTGTAGGCTATATACTAGACTTTTAGTCAAGACCGCCTGAACTGAGACCAAGACCATAGAGTATCAAGACCAAGACCAAGACCAAGACAAGACCAAGACCAAGACCAAGACCAAGACAGACCAAGTGACGGACGAGAGTTTCGCTATATATATCTCATTTTTCATGTCACTATATTGCCGTTTAGACTAATCTGATGTTTGTAAAGTCCATAAAACCAATGATTGGACAAACATTACTATTTTTGTAATTAGTCATGGTTATCATAGATTAGCCGGGCTAACGGTTAGCTACCTGTTTAACTTTAATAACTCAATGACTCAATAAACGCTCCATGAAAAAATATTTTCTGAGTTCCAACATGACTGAGCTAACTGGAGTAGTTTCATGTCGTGTCCCACAACGGGAGGGTTTTAACAGCTGACGTCCTGGTGTTAGCTTAGCTACCGCTGTTAGCTTAGCTACCGTTAGCTTAGCTACCGCCGTTAGCTTAGCTATCGTTAGCGGTCCCTGTCAGCTGCAGCCACTGATGCTTTCTAGACACTGTGATTCCCCCACACTGAATAAATACAACACATAGCAACACAAAACACACACACAGAAATAGTAATGTTTCTTCAATCATTTCAGATTTGTCTAAACGGTGATAGGGCGTGAAAAAATATGATATATAGCTAAACTCTTGTTCGTTACTATTGATCTCATTCAAATTACGTGCTGGTTTTCTACCTGGAAGTAGAATGTAAACAACAAGGAGATTCGGTGTATTCCGCATGAGTTGGAGAACACGAGAGGACGAGCGCCAACGCGTCTGTGTCACAAAATGCATTTTTGGTCCCACTTGAAGGGGGCGTATAAATAATGATATAAAAAAAAAGCATGCCTGCCTTGATATTGTAGGCTACAAATCCCTTTAACATTAGAAAAACTTTATTGTCCCGCCAAGTAGGGCTGCACAATTAATCAAATTTTAATCACGATCACGATTTTGGCTGCCACGATTAAATTAAGATGATCGTCACGATATGAACATATTAAAAAACGGGCTGTGCTGCATCAAATCAAGCGCCTGTAGAGCCTGTACTTTCTTACTTTTATTTGAGTAAAGGAGTTGAATCAGCAGCTACTTCTACCAGATTTCTTTTTTTATTTTTTTGTTTTTTACACAAGTATCTGTGGGCTACTGTACAGAAAGACACCTCTGCACTCTGCAATTGCATTTATTTTTCGCTAGCCCTTTGTCTTGGGTCAATTTTATTTTATTAATTATTTTTATTTTACGTTTTATTTTGAACTGAAAGCCTTGTTCACATATTGTTTGTTTCAAACAGAAAGTGCAATAAAAACATGTTTTATCCAACATAATGTAGCTATAATCGTGATTAATAATCGTGATTTCAATATTGACAAAAATAATCGTGATTATCATTTTGGCCATAATCGTGCAGCCCTACCGCCAAGGCAGGAAATTCATCTTTGGTCTCACTTATAGACAGAACAGACAGAACACAAACGCTTGCCAGCAAGGTTTACATGAGACAAAACAAAGTCAACAGCGGCCACATCACATACAGATAGTAAAAATAAAAATAGAATAAAATAAAATCCCCTTTACTGTGTCTTGTTTATTATGTAGATGGCATTGGGGATAAAGGAGCCCTTGTAGATCTTTTTCTTTGCTAGAGGAACTCTATAACGCCGCCCGTCGAGACCGAGACAAGACCAAGACCACAAAAAAGTGTCTCAAGAACTGCAAGTCTACTATATACACATATATAATAAATATAAAAGTACAAGTACTCGGTATCGGTGAGTACTCAACAGTGAGTACTTGTACTTGTACAATATATACACAAAAATGGTGTTGCTGAACGTCCCTTTAGTTTAGTCAGAAGAACCAAAGGTCAAAGGTCAGAGACTCGGTGATGATTCAGGTTTGGGTGAGAGAGGAAGGACAAACATCCTGTCAACATCCTTCATCTGTAACACACACACACACACACACACACACACACACACACACACACACACACACACACACACACACACACACACACACAGAGAGAGCTGTTGTGACACTCAGCGAAGACACTCATCACCAGGAATGAAGCCCAGAGTGCTGACATGACGAAAAGAGAGAAAACAGGCCTGTGTGTGTGTGTGTGTGTGTGTGTGTGTGTGTGTGTGTGTGTGTGTGTGTTACGACACACTTCCAGACATGATGTTTTTCCCTCTTCAATAGGAAACTGTTGCTGTGAAGCTGAGGATCAGATCAGAGATGTTCTAACAGACAGACAGACACACAGACGTCTCACTCTGCTGCTGTATCAATAAATCAATAAATCAATAAATCAATAAAACTTTCCCACATTCACTTTTCATTTCCTCTTCTGTTAACTCTGACTGATCAAAAACTGACGTATAGTAAAACTTCATTTAAACGAGCAGGAAACGACAAGACGAACGCCACAAGAAGTTGTTGTTTTTGTCGTCATGGTTACTGTTCATGACATAAACAATTTCATTGGAGCAGAGCCAGGCTAACGGTTTCCTACTGTTTCCACTGTGTTTGTGCTGAGCTAAGCTAAGCTAACTAGTGTAAAGTTTGATTTCACTCAAATCAGACTTTGGTGTTTTCAGCCTCAGTTTTTTTTCTGTTTGGAGCTTCTTCTTCTTTTTCTTTTTTTTCTTTCAAACTGTTAGAAAACAAAGAAAAAACTCCTCCTGCTGCTGCGTTCACTGCACACGGGGAAAACGAGGCGCTCTCATCACCTCAACACACACACACACACACAGGTAGAGTCAATGTAATGTAAAAATAATAAAATACTGTCTACACAAACACACCTGTGACCGTGACGTTCAGTTTTATTAATACTAATCAATAACAGCTGATTATTGGACTTTGTGCTTCTTGTTTTGTCTCGTTTCTCTACATCTGCCCTTTGACAAACTCAAACACATAGCCTATTATTTATTAATGCTTTAGTTTAAAAGAGCCACAGTAGCCTATAAGTTCATATGTAAGATCATTCTCTAAAGCAAATTCAGTGTCCCAGTTAAAGGCGCTAAGGCAGGCAATTTTGAAGTCATCTAAAAGTAATCCAAATACATTACAGATTACATTTTAGGACATGTAATCTGTAATCTGTAGGGGAATCGGCTACATTTTAAAAGGTAACCCTCCCAACACTGTCTGCCATTAAACTCTGATTCAAAACCAATAAAACTATCATTTCTGACATTGATGAATCGTCCATCTTTGTTTTCTAACTTAAAGGGACAATGAGGAGTTTTGGAAAAGCGAAGCGTTTTCACACTACATTTATGAGTGAAATTCTTTGACCGGCGCAAGACAGACTCATGTTTTCATTCATCAAGAATTAAAGTCAGAGGTTGGAAGACGATCACATACCGTCGTAGTTCCCACCATAAACGGTGATTCTGCAGCGTTATTCTCATGACTCGCCACGAAACCGAAAGTAAAGAAACGCTGGTCGGCTCGCCCAGCATTTCCACCACCACTAATAATAACAAAATAACCATAGAGACAAAACAATATATTTATCGAAAATGGGCCCATTAACAAGTGTGGGTAACGTAGATTCATCCACATTAATATGAGACTTTTAAATAACCAAATAGAAACTCCTCGTTGTCCCTTTAAATCCTGTCAACAAAAACTGGAAACTCACTCACTGCTCTCCTGTTCGTTTGTTTTTTTCCCTCTGTCCTGTCCTTTTGTCCCTGAACGCATCACCTCCCACACCTGTGTGACTGTATACATTACAGATTACATTTTAGGACATGTAATCAGTAATCTGTAGGGGAATAGGCTACATTTTAAAAGCAACCCTCCCAACACCGTCTGCCATTAAACTCTCATTCAAAACCAATAAAACTATATCATTTCTGACATTGATTAAAGCAGAAGTAAGCGATCCGGTCGTATTGGCTAATGCTGCGTTCCAGGCCGGCTTTTGAAACCGTAAATTACAGCTTCATGTCACAACTTACGACTTTGTAGCGTTCCAGGCAACCCACTCGTGTTTTTCCGACCTGTTTTACCTGTGAAAGTCACTATAACGGCCACTCGTAACTTCCGACCCGTGAACTCGTACCAGATCGAACTGGTACGACTTCACAGGTCGGAAAAACACGAGTTACTAGTTTCCTTGAACGCACCATAACGTCTTGTCAGCCGACGGAGTTAGCAGCCCCCGCCCTCGTCATGGATCTATTGGTCCTCGTCCCTACGTCACCACATTCAGGCGCATCCCTTGGCTGCACACACAGAGAGGACCGCCCCTTTATGCCGTTCTCTCTCCTCATTGGATAAAAACTGTAGGATACGATAAATGTTTTCTCTTCGGCTCAGAGCAGAGCAGAGTGACTGACAGACCCGTCTTTCAGACCAAACACTCTATGTAAGTGATTGCTGTCGGAAGATAGAACTATTTAAGACTTATATTAACACAAAAATATCGCTTACTTCTGCTTTAAACGACCATCTTTGTTTTATAACTTAAACCCTATTGACAAAAACTGGAAACTTACAATGAATAAATAAATTAATGAATTAAATTAAATGCCCCACTCACTCACTCACTAGCTACTGTCCTGTTCGTTTTTTGTTTTTTTCCCCCTGTCCTGTCCTTTTGTCCCTGAACGCATCACCTCCCACACCACCTGTGTGACTGTCACCTGACGGAGAGCAAACACACACACACACACACACACACACAGATACACACACACACACACACACACACACACACACACACACCTATTCTGCGTTTTCTTTCCACACACACACTCCCACTGACCCTCCTCGGCTCCTGTAGTTCACCTGGCCAAGGCCACGGTTCCCTATTGTTGTTATTGCCTAAACATCAATAATATCCCTCCTCCTCCTCCTCCTCCTCTCTAACAGCTGGAGGCATCACGCCCTGCTCCTGCTCCTGCTCGGCCTCCCTCCCTTCATCACCTCCTCCTCCTCCTCCTCCTCCTCCTCCTCACCTCCGCCGTGGCCGCCGCCGGCTCAGGGAACAGATCCTCGGCGTCCTGCAGCTCCTGGAAGTCGGTGTGTTGCTCCGTTAGAGGAGGTGAAGGAGGTGCAGGAGGAGGTGCAGCAGGATGATGATCCCTGGCCGTTGTGTCCGCCATGTTGGCCTGGTTCCTGCAGCGGTGCGCGGGGATGAACGTGACCGAGCGACACTCACTCACCGACGGGTAAAGAGAGGAGGAAGCAGCCGACTGACTGACTGACTGACGGAGGGGGAGAGGAGGAGGAGGAGGAGGAGGAGCAGCGGGGGGAGTCAGGAGGTTTCTCCCGGCGCTGTCATGTGACTGAGAGAAGAGAGTCCTGATGGGAAACAGAGAGAGGCGGAAAGAGAAGAGGGCTCACTCCGAGCCGCTTCCCGGGACATCTTTGTAGTTCAAAGCTGGTTGGGGGAATAAACACAGATAGGAAGAGCTTCTGTGTTTGTATATGTCCAGGTATATGTTTTTATATGTATTATATGTTTTTATTTGTATATGACTATATAGAGAGATAAAGATTAGTAATCATATGTTAGAATAAATCTATATATATAAATATATAATAGAATAAATCCAGTTAAATAACTCATAAAGATATTTATTGTACAGACTGACTATAGATAACTTGATAGATAATTTATGAATAAGGGGTGGGAGCAAATAAGTTTAATTCTTCCCACTCCTTTTCGGATATGAAAAAAACCAACAAAAAAAATCAAATTATCTTTATTTTCAATTTATTTTATTTTTTTGTTCATATGTTGTCTTTGCAAAGTTTTTATTTGTTATGTCTGTCCATTTCTGTATTATGTTTTATTTCTTTTAACATGTCCGAAATAAACTTAAACTAAACTAAAAATGTGCACCTTTTGTTATGCTATTCTATATGCAAACAAACTGCACATTATGATTTTTTTTTTCTGAAAGGCTATGAAATACCTACCTGTCAATAAAGTCAAGTTTAGGATGTGAAGCCTATTAGCCTATTATTAATTGAGTCTGGGAAAGGTAAGAGTCACAAAGGAAAATGTTATAATAAGTAACAATTTTAAAGTCTAAATAGATACATGTTTGAAAAATAAGTCAATATGTTTTAGTTGGACAAGTCTGAGAAATGAAGATAAGAAAACAAATCTACACATATGGACAATGAATAAAATGTCACTACCTCAGACCAAACAAAAAAAAATCTAAAATAAAGTTTTAAAAAATTATAGATGAACAAAAATAATGACAGTGATAAATTCAACGTGAATAGCTGAAATCGACATAATAATAATAAAATAAGACAAAAGTTGATTTTCTTGAGTAAAAATAAATGAATCAAAAATAAAATGCTTCATAAATATTTTTACATTCAGAACACTGTACAATGAATTCCTGAATGTAGAAATATAAAATTTGAGAGAAGTTCAACTGACATTTTGCTGTGTACTACTGATCATTTATTGAGACTTTTGTCATTTTTATACTGATTTTTAAAAAAACAAAAACAATGTTGAGCTACGTTCAATAAAGTTTTTTCCGCACATAGACGATCTTTGAGGCGGAACCTCCACTGAGCCCGGAACCAATAAGAAGAAGACGCTCAGCCTAGTCGGAACTGTTTTTCTGCGACACAGCGAAACACTTCCGTGTTGTTAAGGAACCCGCTGTGAACCAACTGTCGCGTTGAAACAGAAGCGAAAGAAGCGGGACAGGAGCTCGTTAAGTTAAAACACACGTTAGTTACACCGCCAGTTGACGGTGTTTTTTTGTTTTGTTTGTGCTACTGAGCCGGTCGTGATTCACCGGTTAAACTTTTAAGTTTCGTTTCCGTCAACATGGACGTTAGCTGGGAAACTGTGAGCATCGCTTCAGGAGGAGAAGTCCCACATGATCTGACCGAGGAGGAGGAGCTGGAGCTGGAGCTGAGGGAGGTGGAGGAGGAGCTGGCCAACATGAAAGTGGAAGGTAAAGTCACAATCAAGTGTCAGTTTATTAGGAACAGATAGATAAAGTAAAAAAAAAAAGAGCTGGAAAGAGGAAAGTTACAGAGTGGACTTTGGTTCATTAGTTAGGGCCACGGGGGAAACGCACCGACTTCTATGAAATAAAAATCAATCAATCAATCAATCAATCAAGAAATCAGACTTTATTTATAGAGCACTTTTCATACAAAAGATATGTAGCACAAAGTGCTTTACACCATAAAAGCAGACAAAAAGCAAAAATAAAACCCAAAGTAATGCAGATACACGCATGCGCACGCGCACGCACACACACACACACACCCCCGCACAACTCAGTTATAAAGCTTAAAAGAAGGCAACTGAAGCGCTATCTTACTCTACAATTTGCTGTGAGGAAACAGGGACTGGATAAAACCAAATAATTAAATGAAATGATAAAAAATAACTAAAATTATACCATAAATATGCTAAGACTAAAAAGATTAAAAGTAAAAATGGATACAAAATAAAATAAAATAATAAGAAGAAATTAAAGCAGAAGTAAGTGGTCCGGTCGTTTTCGCTAATGCTGCGTTCCAGGCAGGCTTTTGAAATCGTAAATTACAGCTTCAAGTCACAACTTACGACTTTGTAGCGTTCCAGGCAACCCACTCGTGTTTTTCCGACCTGTTTTACCGGTGAAAGTCACTATAACGGCCACTCGTAACTTCCGACCGGTGAACTCGTACCAGATCGAACTGGTACCACTTCACGGTCGGAAAAATACGAGTTTCCTTGAACGCACCATAACAGTCCTCGTGCCTACGTCGCCACATTCACGGCGTCCCTTGGCTGCACACACAGCCCTGCATGCCGTTCTCTCCCCTCATTGGATAAAAACTGTAGGATACGATAAATGTTTTCTCCTCGGCTCAGAGCAGAGCAGAGTGACTGACAGACCCGTGTTTCGGTCCAAACACTCTATGTAAGTGATTGCTGTCGGAAGATATAACTATTTAAGACTTATATTAACACAAATATATCACTTACTTCTGCTTTAAATAAACAGTAAAAATCGATAAATGCAATAAAAGGATAGGAAAACTAATAAAATAGAGGATGAATGGGATGAAGTCCAAAATCAAACAAATTAGTGGACTTTTTCATACGTCTACTGCTCAGGCATACTTTCAGCTGCAGACTCTATTTAAACTTTAAAATGTAGACACAAGTCTTGTCTATTTGTTTATTAATACAGGATTTGATAGGTCATGTCGTTTTTGATCAATCACTGTTCAATGACCATGATTATTTTTGGATAAATCATGAGATTATAATGGGTGTGTATTGCACGGAATGTTCGGGCTAGAGTGGGTGACATCATCAGCTAGAGTGGGAGAAGTTGTCTGAAATTTTTTCTCTTTCCACGCTCCTACCAGCCACAGATTACACTCCACACACATGATTTTTTTCCACAGTTGTAGACAAACTTGTCCTCTCTCTCACAATGTGTTCAGCAAAGCAGAGAGACCTAAAGACTTTAAACTGTGAGCCTCTCAGTGCGGCCACATCCCTCCGTGCTCCTCATTGACTCTAATACAAAGTTTTTCTGAGAGAAGCAGAAGGGACCCCTGTTTATAACTCGCAAGTGTTTCCAAAACATTTACTGTAGAAACACCAAAATCATATCAAAGCGTTCAGGAAGTCCTTACGACGACCACGGTCTGCTGCTTTTTCTGATAGGAGCTACCGTTTTGTCAGAATAAGGCCAAATGTGAGACAAGTGCAGAGGCAGAAAATCTTCCTATGCAGACCGATGAAATGTTTCATTCGGTGGTGTTGTCGTTGTTGTTTCCCCGTCCCAGACCTGATGCAGAAGGTCCAGGCGGTGCAGACGGACGACATCACGGCGGAGACGGGCGTCAACACGGAGCCGGACTGGGAGGAGCAGGTGTCGGCCACGTTGGAGAACAACGGCGTCCTGCAGGAGAAGTACGAGCGTCTAATGAGCGAGCAGGACAAGAAGGAGGACAAGTACAGGAAAGAAATAGAACAGATACAGCAGCGGACGGTGGACGCCACGCGCGAGCAGCGGGTAGGACACACACACACACACACACTGTGCCGAGGTAGATCTGGGGGCTTTTGCACAAAAGTGGAATTAAGATATCCAGGATAACTGAAAAGTCTTGATCCGCTCTCTTGGTTTTGTGCGACAGAACTCAGGACTCAGTGACAGATGTTGTGTTTGCTGTTGATGTTTTTTTTTCAGGCTGCTATGGACAAAGTGGACTCTGTGCGAGTGAAGCTGCAGCTGAACAACTCTAAAGCCGCCAGGAAGAACTTCTTAAGCAAAAAACAAGAGATGACGACGGAGAAGAGTCGAGCGGAGGACGAGAGGAACAGGTGAGAACAACAACAACAACAACAACAACAACGGGGAATAAAGCACACAGATCTTCGTAGAAACTAGGGCTGGGTTTAAAAAATATATTCTTTTCTGTTTCTGTGGGAGTTGAAAACTTTTAAACGAGGTTAACTGCACTCGTGCACCTTCACCGGACTCAGGTGTAAAAAGATTAAACAAAAATGTATTTATTCCAAAGTTTTCTCATCAGAAAAAAACAGCTGTGTGGCTCAGTCCTAATTAAACCTCAACTACGTCAATTGAATGTATGCGAATGTGTGTAAAGACTTTCTTAAAGTGACAGTAACATAAAAATGGCTCTTAAAAAGTTTTTAAAAAAATCCTTTTAACTAAACATGAATTAAATCAGATGAATTTAACTCATCTTTTGCCATTTATCCAATCAAATCAATTATAAACAGTATTTACATTCATATGAACTTCCACACATAAGCAAACAAAAGCATGTAGAGGCACATAAAACACACTTTGGCTCCCACAGTTTATAAAATCCTTAGATCGATCTTTTATCGTATGCATTTCCTGTTTCCTCTGTATATGTTAAATAAATCAAATTTTAATGTAGACGTTATTATTTTCAATAATGCACCAGGTCAGAGAGTTCCACCTTTGTTCAATTTTCCGCGTTAGTTCTGTGAAAATGAGCAAAACTGGTATTAAAACCTAAATACTGTATCTCTGAATGAATCAATATCGGATCGAATTGACTCAAATAGGGACCTTGTGATTCGGTAAATCAGTAGCGATACCCGGCTCTAGAAGAACACAGTTCCTGTTGGAAAAAATTCTCAAAAAAAAAAAACATTCTACAAAAGTGGTAAAATTTCCCAAAAACCATTTTAGAAAAAAGTTATAAAATTTCTCAAAAAATATTTTTAAAAAGTTGTAAAAGAAAAAATCTAGAAAAAAGTTTGGTGGTGGTAATTGTTTTTTGTTCAGTTTTTTTTTTTTTTTTAGTTTAGAGGAAAAAAGTGGTTAAATTTCTCAAAAACAATTTTAGAAAAGAGTTATAAAATTTCTCAAATAATGTTGTATGTTTGTTTTTTAAAAATTTTCGAAAAAAAGTGGTTAAATTTCTAAAAAAAAGAGGAAAAAAGTGGTTAAATTTCTCAAAAACAATTTTAGAAAAAAGTTATAAAATTTCTCAAATAATGTTATAAAATTTCTCAAACATGTTGTATGTTTGTTTTAAAAAATTCTAGAAAAAGTGGTAAAAAAAAATCTAGAAAAAAGTGGTAACATTTCTCAAAAAAAAGTTTTTTTTTTAAATTCTCGAACAAAAAGTGGTCAAAATTCTAAAAACAAAGCAAAAAAACTTTACAAAACTGGTAAAAAGTGGTCAAATTTCTACCCGGCTCTAGAAGAAAACAGTTCCTGTGTCGCTTGTTGTCGTGGTAGTTTAAATAAAGTTCCTCCTCCTGCGACAGACTGGCCCGGGAGCTGGAGGAGAGCGACAGGAAGCTGGCGGCGCTCAGCGAGGAGCAGAGCGAGGAGCAGCGGCGGTGGCGGGCCGAGCTGGAGCAGCTGAGGCAGGAGATGGAGCGGGCCCGGACCGAGGCGCAGGAGGCCGAGCTTCAGGCCGTCAAGGACGAGATCGGCGCCGTGGAGAAGCAGAGGGACGTCGCCATGACGCACATCGAGGCGTGGCTCAGAGAGGTAGGAAGGCCCCATGGCATGAAAAATGTGATTGTGGTTATTTTTTCTCTGGGCCACGTATATAGATGGTATAGATGTATATAGATAGACGTATATACTGCCCCATGCATCAAACTGGTCATAAACGGAGAAACACACACCGCCCATTTGTAGGAACTGTCTCTTTAAGACGAGCAGATAGCACTTCCTCCTTTCTGTGATGTCACACACAAGGTAACTCCGCCCACCGTGACCAGTTGTTTTTTTTTTCTTCAATTTTTATGAATGCAGCTTAGGTTTCAGTTACTTGCCTGTGATTGGCCCGACCACACGCCACTCAAAAACAGTCAGCCAATCAGAGGAGAGGTTCTCATTCTCTCTTCTGATTGGCCAAATGACCTGTGCCTGCTAGAGCTCCAGAAAGAGGCAACAGAAAGGGGCAGTATGAACGATGTTAAGCAGATCACAGGTACTCAAAACCAATGATACATCTTGTTAGGGAAATAAACCCAGAGAAAAGTGCACAGCATGGGGCCTTTAAAGGGATGCGCCAACATTTTTTTTTCCGTGTCTTGCCTCACTCCCGAGTCCATGACCAGCAGATAGACACCATCCTTTCGACTGTGCGAGCAGTAACCATGGAGATAGAGCCGTATCGCCCGTAATTAGCTTAGCTCAAACACTGGAAGTGTATGGGTAGTGTTAGCCTGCTTCCACCTAAAGTCATCAGAGAAACTCTTCAGCAACTCTAAACGGAAACCGGCGGGCCGATCTTCGTCTCAGAGCTGACAAAACTCTCCGGTAAGGCATCTTGAGCGGTCAAATGCCGGTAACGGGACGAGATTGGTCAAAATGGAGCTAAGATGGTTTATTTTGGTTCAAGCTAGCTACATCGAGGGTAGGTTCGCTTCCTGTTTCAAAGTAAAAGCACAAATTCTATCGTCATGGTTTTCTGTATGTAAAGGGCAACGGGTGTTTTATTTAGTTAAAGTAACCAGAAGTGCGTTGGTCACAACAGCTAGCTTGAGTAGCGCCGAATTCGTCCGAACAAAATTGTAAACAGCTGTTATTTAGACAAATTAACGACACTGCTGATCTAAACGGCTACTTTCTCGCCTAAACATGTTTGAAATGTGGATAAAGTGATATATTTACAGAGTTTAGAGCTAAAATGAATTTCGGCTCAGGTAGGAGGCAGGCTAACACTACCCATACACTTCCAGCGTTTGAGCTAAGCTAATTACGGGCGATACGGCTCTATCATGAAAAAAATATGTTGGCATATCCTAGGGCTGTTCGATTGATCGATTTAAAATCGTAATCGCGATTATTTGGAATCGTAAAAATCGATTTTTTACCCTAGTTAGAGTAATTACGGTAAGCCCTCGCTCATGAATCTGGGCTGCGCTGAATTGCCGTAATGACTGCCGCCTCCTTCCTCCCATCACGCTCTCCCCACACACTGTAAACAAGCATGTTGGCATTTTGCGAAGACCAGTGAGGGAAGATAGATAGATAGATAGATAGATAGATAGATAGATAGATAGATAGATAGATAGATAGATAGATAGATAGATAGATAGATAGATAGATAGTAGGGCTGGGACGATATGCTTTTCTCCCGATTCGATTCTTCTACGATTTTTTGGATGGCGATTCGATTTAAATTGCGATTCTACGATATTGCCGATTCTCTCGATTTTTAGCCTGCATTTTTAACATTTATCTTACATTTATATTTAACTTAAACCCTTTTCAAAACCTGTACTCTCTGTATGTAAAAAAAGGCTAACAAATGCACATTGCACATACAAATATTCAAAAAAGTTATCGTGATATTTATATGAATAGATTTTTTCTCCCACCCCTAATAGATTTTTTTAAAATTAGATTCTAGGTCCATTTAAAAAGACACAAACAGCACACAAAATAGTTTGTCATTTAACAAAAAAATCAGAATCGGAATCGATTTTCCAGAGAAGAAAATAGAGATTTTATTTTAAAGCCCTAATGTCGAACAGCCCTAATGTTGGCGTATCCCTTTAAGAGCTTTTTTTTGTTCTGATCTCGTCCTCGCCTGCAGGTGGAGCAGTACCTGAACGTCCTCCGGGTGGAGTTCCCTCAGCAGTTTCCTCACGAGAGGCAGCGGTGGGAGAAGAAGGAAGGAGCCGTCCGCCGGAGCCAGGCCGAGCTGCAGAACCGGTTCCAGGAGGTTCTGCAGCAGCTGAGGCAGGGACGAGAGCTGGAGTCTCTGCCCCGGATCAACGTCCCGTCTCTGCCCCAGGTCCCCATGGTGAGAGACCTGGAGGCACCAGCAGCTCGCACAAAGGGTTAAAGGGGATAGTTCACCCAAAATTGAATTTGAAATTTCTCATTACTCATTATCTCCTCCCCCTCATGTGGACTAAGGGCTGGGAGAAGTTTCAGAGTCCTCCGTGGCTTCTCTGAGTTACAGGGGGTCTCGGCGTAGCAGTGCATGTCCATATAACGGTTGCAAATGGATACCAACTGTCTTCGTAACAAAAAGACACACCATAACACATCCAAATACCTCCATAGTGCTTGTGTGTAATGTCCGTCTTGTATTGAAGCCCCGAAATGCGAAATTGTTCAGAAAAAATTTAAATAAGTCTATATTTCAAGCTTGTTTTCAGCGGAAGCTCCTCTTCCTGGTCCGTCCAAATGTCGCGCGATTTGTTCCGGTGTCAGCAATCGCAATGACGCCGGCGCAAATCTCTCTTTTTGTTACAAAGACAGTTGGTATCCATTTGCAACCGTCAGAGAAGCCACGGAGGACTCTGAAACTTCTCCCAGCCCTTAGTCGACATGAGGGTGAGTAGATAATGAGTGAAATTTCATTTTGGGTGAACTATCCCTTTAATCCCCCGTCTCCAACAGCGACATGCTACTTATATTATTTTATATTTTATTATTTTGTAAAAGTAGCTCTCAATGGAAAAAAGGTTGGAGACACCTGTGTTAGAAGCTACAATTTTTACTACTACATTTTTTTTTCAACAGATACATGTCAGTAGTAATCTGTTGCATGTTAGCAGGTACCAGATATAATTTAACAGTGTTAAGTTACATGTTATCAATTACCAGCTGTGTTTTAGCTCAGTGGTTCTTAAACTTTTTTACATCAAGGACCCCTAAAGTGACACAAATTGGACCACGGACCCCCGCTGGAAAGATTTTAGAAGCAAACATCAGAAATACATGAATATTCGTTCTGAGACTGAAGAACGTTACTTTTTTAGTCAATGTATGTTCAAATTAGGGTCAATTGAATTTTTGGAAATATTGTAGAGACATTTCTGGAAAAAAGTAGTACAATTTCTTCAAAAACGTTCAAACATTTCTATAAAAAATTGGAAAAAATCCTAAAAAAAAATAGAAAAAAAAATTCTAGAAAAAAGTGGTAAGATTTCTTAAACAAAAACAAAAAAATAGAAAAAAAAACCTACAAAAAAGTGGTAAAACTTCTCAAAAACAATTTTAGAAAAAGGTTATAAACATTTCTCAGAAAAAGTTTTTTTTAAAATCTAGAAAAAAGTGGTAACATTTCTCAAAGAAAAAAGTTTTTTGAAAATTCTAGAAAAAAAAGTGGTAAAATTTCTCAAAAAATAAATGTTTTTAAAAATTCTAGAAAAGAGTGGTAAAAAAAAAACCTACAAAAAAGTGGTAAAATTTCTCAAAAAATGTTTTTAAAAATTCTAGGAAAAAGTGGTAACATTTCTCAAAATCAATTCTAGAAAAAAGTGGTAAGAAAAAATCTAGAAAAAATTGGTAAAATTTCTCAAAGAAAAAAGTTTTTTGAAAATTCTAGAAAAAAAGTGGTAAAATTTCTCAAAAAAAATAAATGTTTTAAAAAATCTAGAAAAAAGTGGTAAAATTTATCAAAAACAATTCTAGAAAAAAGTGGTTAAAAAAATCTAGAAAAAATTGGTAAAATTTCTATTAAAAAAAATAAATAAATAAAGTTTTCAAAAAATTCTAGGAAAAGAAGTGGTCAAATTTCTCCAAAAAATAAATGTTTTAAAAAATTCTAGAAAAAGTGGTAAAATTTATCAAAAACTAAATTTCTAAAAAAAAAAAAAAAACTTTAAAAAATGAGAAAAAATTTCAAAAAAAAGTTTTTTTTTAATTCGAGGAAAAAAGTGGTAAAATTGATAACCATGTTTGACCGATGTCTCGTCTCGTCTCCAGGCCGACCTGAGGTTCAACCAGCTGATGCAGTCGCTGACTCGTCCTCAGTTCATGGCTCCTCCCCCTCCTCTGCACCAGATGCCCCCCCGCTCCCACCAGATGCCCCCCCCCCCAGCAGAGACACCCCCCCCCACACCCCCCACCACACTTCTACCAGGAGCAGTTCCACCGGCCGCCGCCGTACCGCCACCGCTACGCCCCCCCCCCACCCCCACCCCCGACAGCCGCCCCCTCCCCAGTACTTCCAGCCCCCTCCCCCTCCTATGCCGCTGCCGTTGCCGCAGCAACTCAGAGCGCCGGTGAGGGTGACCCCGCCCCCCAGCCTCTCCCCCTCCCCCCCCCGTGGTTCCTTCTCCTCCTCCCCCCACCTCCTCCTCCTCCTCCTCCTCCTCGGCCCCCCCCACCGGCAAACTGGACAAGGTGCTGGAGAAGCTGGGCGCCCGGTTCCCACAATGCAACAGGGCCCAGCTGACGTCGCTGCTGCAGCAGGTGAAGAGCTCGCGCGGCACGCTGGCCGGCATGTCCATGGACGCGGTCGTCGAGCAGGTCGGCCTCAAGCTGGCGCAGAACAACGAGAGGACGGCGCCGGGGCCCATCAGCCGCCCCACGCCCCCGCCGCAGCCCCTCGGCCCCATCCAGAGGCCCGTGGCGACGGTGGGTGGCGGTAACGGTAGCGGTAGCGGTAGCGGCGGCGGCGGTAGCGGCGGCGCCCGTAAAGCCTGTCTGATGTGTCAGAACCTGGTGGAGCCGGAGAGCCGCCACCCGCTGAGCTGCTCCCACACCATCCACAGAGACTGCATCCGCATGTGGCTGCAGTCCAGCAAGAACAACTCCTGCCCCTTCTGCCCCGGACAGTGACCTGACCTGACCCTGTTGCCATGGTTACGACACAGACTCATGCACTGCAAAATCAAATATCTTACCAAGAATATTTTTAGTCAAAATGTCATTTCTAGTCAAAACAAATCTCATTATACTTAAAATAAGACTAATCACATTTAAAAGTAGCTTGTTTTTAGACACTTTTTCCTTCTTTCAAACATATTTTCACTTAAAATAATCTAATATTTGAGCAAGTTTTTCTTCCTTATTACTTATTCCTTATTACTGGCAAATTTTTCTACTTATTACAAGTGAAAATGTGTTTGAAACAAGTGAAAATGATCTAAAAACAAGTTAATTTTTTAGGTGATGAGTCTTATTTTAAGTGGAAAGAGATTAGTTTTGACTAGAAATGAGACATTTTGACAAGAAATAAGACAAATATTCTTGGTAAGATTTTGAGTTTTTGCAGTGTGTGTGCTACACTGCAATAACTCAAAATCTTACCAAGAATATTCATGTGAATATACTTAAAATAAGACACACATCACATAAAAAGTAGCTTGTTTTTAGACACTTTTTACTTTTTTCAAGCATATTTTCACTTGAAATATGTAGAAAAATCTGATAGTGGAGCAAGTTTTTCTTTCTTATTACAAGCACAAAAAACTTGCTTTCACTGGCAGATTTTTCTACTTATTTCAAGTGAAAATGTGTTTGAAACAAGTGAAAATGATCTAAAAACAAGCTCATTTCAGGTGACGAGTCTTATTTTAAGTGGAAAGAGATTAGTTTTGATTAAAATTGAGACATTTTGACAAGAAATAAGACAAATATTCTTGGAAAGATTTAGAGTTTTTACAGTGTATTGTTAGCGCGTGATAATCGGTGCTCTGTGCTTTTGTTGAAATGTTTTGTTTCTGATATGAAAACGTTATTTTTCTAAGTTTGAGTCACAGAAATGTGACGTTGAGTTAATTATGAAACTGTCAAATATGTTGGTTGACTGTATGGAATCTACTTTATGAATAAAGTTTGTTCGAATAAGGAGTTATGATGTGGTTTATATTATTGATTGGATAAAATGTCCAGGTTTCTTGTCATTTCTAGTCAAAACAAATCTCATTATACTTAAAATAAGACTAATCACAATTAGAAGTAGCTTGTTTTTAGACACTTTTTCCTTCTTTCAAACATATTTTCACTTAATATAATCAGATAGTGGAGCAAGTTTTTCTTCCTTATTACTTATTCCTTATTACTGGCAAATTTTTCTACTTATTACAAGTGAAAATGTGTTTCAAACAAGTGAAAATTATCTAAAAACAAGTTCATTTTTAGGCGATGAGTCTTATTTTAAGTGGAAAGAGATTAGTTTTGACTAGAAATTAGACATTTTGACAAGAAATAAGACAAATATTCTTGGTAAGATTTTGAGTTTTTGCAGTGTGTGTGCTACACTGCAATAACTCAAAATCTTACCGAGAATATTCATCTTATTTCTAGTTAAAATGTCATTTCCAGTCAAAACAAATCTCATTATACTGAAAATACGACACATCACATAAAAAGTAGCTTGTTTTTTAGATACTTTTTACTTTTTTCAAGCAAATTTTCCACTTGAAATAAGTAGAAAAATCTGATAGTGGAGCAAGTTTTTCTTTCTTATTACAAGCACAAAAAAACCTGCTTTTACTGGCAGATTTTTCTACTTATTTCAATTGAAAATTTGTTTGAAACAAGTGAAAACTGTCTAAAACAAGTTAATTTTTAGGTGATGAGTCTCATTTTAAGTGGAAAGAGATCAGTTTTGACTAAAATTTAGACATTTTGACAAGAAATAAGACAAATATTCTTGGAAAGATTTAGAGTTTTTACAGTGTATTGTTAGCACGTGATAATAGGTGCTCTGTGTTTTTGTTGAAATGTTTTGTTTCTGATATGAAAACGTTATTTTTGTAAGTTTGAGTCACAGAAACGTGACGTTGAGTTAATTATGAAACTGTCAAATATGTTGGTTGACTGTATGGAATCTACTTTATAAATAAAGTTTGTTCGAATAAGGAGTTATGATGTGGTTTATATTATTGATTGGAAAAAAATCTCCAGGTAAAGCCTGTCTGATGTGTCAGAACCTGGTGTAGTTTTTGCAGTGCAGCACACACTGCAAAAACTCAAAATCTTACCAAGAATATTCGTCTTATTTCTAGTCAAAATGTCATTTCTAGTCAAAACAGATCTCATTATACTTAAAATAAGACTAATCACATTTAAAAGTAGCTTGTTTTTAGACACTTCTTTACTTCTTTCAAACATATTTTCACTTAAAATAATCTGATAGTTGAGCAAGTTTTTCTTCCTTATTACAAGCACAAAAAACTTGCTTTCACTGGCAGATTTTTCTACTTATTTCAAGTGAAAATGTGTTTGAAACAAGTGAAAATTATCTAAAAACAAGTTCATTTTTAGGTGACGAGTCTTATTTTAAGTGGAAAGAGACACGTTTTGATTAAAATTGAGACATTTTGACGAAAGATTTTGAGTTTTTACAGTGTATTGTTAGCGCGTGATAATCGGTGCTCTGTGTTTTTGTTGAAATGTTTTGTTTCTGATATGAAAACGTTATTTTTGTAAGTTTGAGTCACAGAAACGTGACGTTGAGTTAATTATGAAACTGTCAAATATGTTGGTTGACTGTATGGAATCTACTTTATAAATAAAGTTTGTTCGAATAAGGAGTTATGATGTGGTTTATATTATTGATTGGATAAAATGTCCGGGTTTCTTCTTTAGAGGCATTCCAGTCAAATAAATAGAGTGAATAAAACTTAATCTGATGTTCAATGATTTTATTATCAATGTCCACAGTGAGATTATGAAGAGTAGATTATTGATAATGAGCTTTAAAAGCAGAGTAGTGTTTGAATTATAATGTATTTAACATATCGGCTCCATATAGGTGTGATTGATGATATAATGACTTATTATTGTCAATAACTAGACTCTTATCAGTTGAAACAGTTAATTAACAGGACTCACCTGATACACACAGTCACTAACGACTCACTCATTAATCAAAGATCAATAAATAATCAATAACCTCAGCTTCATAAACACACGTCTGTTCCCAAAAAAAACAAAAAAATCATCAAAAAATGTTCAGGAGTGAAACTGTTCATCATCACCATCAGATAAATTAAATTGAAGTTTCACTTTTTGAATTGAAATAGGCTACTGACATAAATAAACTTTTCCATCATGTTTTAATTTATTGAGATGCACCTGTATATATTTCTGTTTTATATAAATGATTGTTAATTATTCAACAAGGAGACAGTCATGTTCATGTAAATCAATAATAAACCAGCTGGATGCTCATTTCCACCTGTTTAAACAGTGACTGTTAAAGATGGTCTGTATCACTTTAAACTACTTTTATCTCTGCAGCAGTGTCTCGTTTTTTGTTTTTTTCTTTACGGAGGGAGTGTTGGTTTGTTGGTTTGTTGGTGTTATGGATCAGGCGGCGGTGGCGTCTCGAGGGTCGGGGGGTATTAGTGATGGTCTGCTGTGGGGGTCGGGGGGTATTAGTGATGGTCTGCTGTGTCTCCAGTGGATCCCGTGACAGCTCTAATGTTGGTGTGATTTACAGACCGCTGGACAAACAAGCATCATTACCGCAGCCTGTAAACGTGGGGCCGGCAGACCGACCGCTCCCAAAGTGGGGTCTGGGGACCCTCAGGGGCCCTTAAGAGGCCCCCCCGGGGGCCCCTCAGTGAAATGAGAGGGTTTTATTTGACTATTATTTCATTGAGGTGCAAGCTAACGGACTGAGTGAACGAGCGATCAGAGGGTTGTTGAGCCTCTTCACACAAAACAATAAGTGACAGACTGAATCACCTGAGATCTGTGGAGTCTGTTTAAACACTAAAGTCCACATTAGACACCGAACAGGCTTTTCAAAATAAAACTGCTGCATTTATTTCATTTTTATAGCTACAGTCATTTTCCTGTAGCTAGGCCTAGTTGTTGAACCTTGGAGATTGTAAGAGAAATATTTCCCTGATGCAGCTTCATTATTTCAGCTTCTTCTGTCTTTTTTTCAAATACAGTTTTATCTCTCTCAGTCTCTTGTGAATCTCCCCCAGTTTTGTCTCTTTAGAAAATTTAAATGTTTATTTTTGGAAAGTGACCAATCGCTGTTGAAGACAAATTAATTTTCTCAAGTGTTTTTTCTCCGTGAAGATATTCACACATTCTGTTGATGCAGATAAGTTCAAATTGTCACTAATGTAGCCTATAAATTAGCAACACTTTGAACTCATACTTTTGAATATATAGCTAAATATTATCCTATAAAGTTCTGAGAAGATTTCCTACTTCCCTTGTTCACAATAATCTGTATCAGACTTTTGATTTTCGACAATGTTTTATTTCTAAGATCTCACTGTTAGCATTTAGCGAGTCAAAGCACCACTGTGTCAGAAGTGAAATCTCATGCTGCTGCTATCATGACTGTCATCTCTTTAATTGTAAACTATAACAAAGTTGGTCAG
Organism: Trachurus japonicus; assembly: GCF_045865225.1. Taxonomy (NCBI): domain Eukaryota; kingdom Metazoa; phylum Chordata; class Actinopteri; order Carangiformes; family Carangidae; genus Trachurus; species Trachurus japonicus. Next base: position 6,307,116 of record NC_140915.1, on the reverse strand, counting down.
CCTTCAAACTAGCTTTAGCAGTTGTGCTAGTGATGCTAACAGGAGCATGTGCTACGTTAGCAGGTGTTACAGTGCGTTCACACCGGGCACGAGGCTAACTTTTCACGCGATAAGATTACATACAAAGTCAATGTACAGACGCGAATGGACGCAAATTTGTGCCGGTGGCACGAATGACATGAACATGCGAAATTCGCCTGTTCGCAAAAGTTCAAAAATATTGAACTCAAGCGAAATATTGCCGCGAGTAAAAACAAATATTCCAGTGGGCAAACTAGAAATATTTTACTCGCGCCCCGTGTGAATGCACTGTGGTAATTTAGCTTTTAACCTAAAATCTACCTATGCTAACTATGCTAATCACAGCATTTTGGATGAGTTAGGACGGGGATAGGCACAGACAAGCTGGCGGCTTTAAGATCCACATTTATTCTGAATATTATTCTGATGTTTCCTCATTATAGCAACACATTTTAGTTTTTATGCAGTGAAGCCACGCCCCCTCAACCTGGGGAACGTTTGGTACGGTGGCCAATCGATTAGGATATCACTGCTTTAAAAGAAAAAAATAATAATCAAAGAACATGATGATATTAACTTCTCCAAGAAAAGCTGATTGGACGATGCATGGTCCATTTGTTTAACAGGAAGAAAACACACCTGACGCCCTTATTTGGTCATCATGCTGTATGTTTAGATGTGGGACCAGCCTTGAGGGAATTATGGGAGTTTTACATTTGAGCTTTTCCTACATGTTAATGTGGACTTTTGACGTTCAGTCCTTAATGAAACACTCACATGTGAACACACGGTGTGGAAAACAGCAGCAGCAGTTTCTGGAGCCGTGAGTCGTTTATTAAAGAAGATCTGAGCTGAAAACCTCCTCACACTCACAACAACAACACCAAAGAAATTGGGTGGAGGGGGGTGAAAAAGAAAAAATCAATCATGTGTTTGAGTGTAACTCTTGTGTATTTCTGACATTTTACAGAACATCATCAACGATCGGCCTCGTCTCCGGGGTCACAAACTGTTTCTGCTGCTGGTGAGGAAACTGCAGCAGCTCGCTGTCAATTACACAGGCAGGAAAATTAAAATAAGACACCAGGTTACTGCAGGTTATTCATGATGTGTGCTGTGGGTGAGTCCGTCCTCCGGGACAAACAAGGCCGAGGCTCCAACAAACACTTTAACAAGGTGCCGCCGCTGTTTTCATGCTCACAATCAACTAAATCGACTACGTGACACAAGAGCTAAATGCCAAACGGCTGCTAAAGAGCAAAAGTGCTTCTGCTGCTGCTGCTGCTGGAGAAACAAACAAACAAACCTGCAGCTGCTGCACATTCACATTGTAATGCTGCCCCCTGTTGGTCCTGCACGGGAACTACAGGGAAACACTCAGAAATACTGGTTACACCACAGAAAACCAAAGAAAACTGATGAAAAAAAAGAATTAAATAAGAAATTATCCATTATTATTATGTTATTGAAGCAAAGATGGAGCACTTTTTAACCTACTGTGAAAATAACTAATGGCAACAACAAAAAATATTAGATTACAGGTATTTAAAAACTGGAGATCAGGTAAAAAATAGGCTATATAAGGAAAAAGGTGCATTCAGTGTAACTGGACAGAAAATTAGATCATATGAAGTGAGTAGAAATGTGTGAATAAAAAGACAAAATATCAATAGAAATTTAAAAAATTAAAACGTTTTATGCTTTTGAATGACACAAAAATGTTTCTGAACCTTTTCTTCCATTTCAGGTCAATGTTTATTTTTTAAATTTGAAAATTATACATCACATTTTTCCATTTCCTCATCAATTTTTTTTTTCTTTATACTTTGCTTTTTCTTATTTATTAATCATTTATCACACTTTTTTGTTCATAATCTGATGTTTATTGTTGTAAAAATCAGAGATGATCTTGTTCTTGTTTGACTGAGCAACAGTGAAACCGTTGTGGTCGTTTCTCCTGGTTGCTGTTGTTGAACAGTTTTCTGTGTCTGAGCTTCATCACTTTTTAAAGTCGAGTGTGATTTAACTTGTGTTGATGTTTATCGTCTCCACCTGTCGATGTGTCTGCAGGATTATAAACTCCTCCGTCAGCAGGCGAAGAAGGAAGCTCGGCCGATCAAACATGAACAACGGACCCAATCAAAAATACAATAAAATCACCTCCTTGTTATGAATTACTGTGCAGCCACTTTCTACACAGTGACATTAATTTAAAAAGAAAAAAAAGACTAAACAGGATAGACCACATCAAAGAGCGGAAACTAATGACACCACCTTAAAGATACCACCTTAAACACACCATCTGAACAGCTTTGATAAATACAATTTAATAAGTTTAAAGATCAATAATTATTTCTGATCAACATAAGAGCTAAGTCGACTCTTTATTTATTTATTTATTTTTGCAGAAATTGAATCATTCTATTTTATGGCAACAGAGTGACGACAAGTCTAACGCAAACTAACAACGCAACCTAGCAGGACTAAACAATAGCTAACAAAAAAAACAAAACTAACAACATCGATGCTGTGTCTCAATTCGAATACTTGCATACTATCCACCTTCTTCCGAACGTCAAAAACATAAGCCGGTTTTGCTCTTCTGGTGGAATTTTATGTTTACGTTTCCATGGTTTCGGTAGTCGTGGTAAATGCATGGACTTTTTTTTTTTTTTTCAATGAAAATCTGTAGAACACATGGATCATCACACCAGCAACCATGGATATCACACAAATTGACATCTGTGTTAAAAGCCAGCGTTAATAGATCCAACTGAACGACGGAAACCATGGAAACGTAAACTTACAATTCCACCGGAAGAGCAAAACCGGCTTCTGTTTTTGACCATATGACGTTCGGAAACTTGTGGATAGCCTACTATTTTGACAATGTAAGTGCGTTCACACTGACAATTATGTTGAAACACTGTAAGAACCCGGATAGTTCACTAACAACAGTCCAAAAGTTGAGCGTGTAACGATGGACACTTCCCACCCTCACTGATCGCCGTTTTGGCTAGCTACGTAGCGGAAAGGGATCGAGGGACTACCACGTACGGTCCGTAACCATGGCCACAGACTACACCGTACTTTACAATGTGTCAGATAAAAAGCCATTATTGGATGAATTTAGTCGTCTGAACTGAATTTCTGCCGATACGGTGTGTGTGGCGTCCATAGCTGTCGATCACCGGCTTAGCGTTAGTGTTACTCACCGAGCTAACGCTAGTTGTCGCATTTTTTTCAAATATTTACAACTTGTTGAGCCTCTGACCTCACACCTAATGCTAAAGTCTTCTACAGCATAGACAAGTTAACACACATAAACAACAAACAGACAATTTAACACACATAAACAACAAACATACGCCATAACAAGCTAAACGGTTCATCAGTTGGTGGTCGTTGGCAGTAGCTAACTCAATTCAACGGGTAGCTAAATGTTGCGACAACGGCCGTATTTTTTATTTGAGACTACCCTGTCGAAATACATTCTACTATATTGACATGTAAAAATGGAAGTATCAGAGTGTCGACACAGGGTAATGAAAGCCACGTAACTTATTTGGCAAAAATCAAATATGTCTTTCATATATACGTATTTAACTTAAGTCGAATCGCACCCACATACAAATGAAAGCTTTCTGGTACCTTAGAATGAGTTGTTACAAGTCGTTACAAATATACAAGTGGGCGACGCACCGAACCGAGGCGGCCATGTTGCATCGCCATTTTTTACGTTGAGTGGCAGCGTGACTGTAGGTAACCACGGAAACTGAGCGGAGCTGTGGGCTCGGCCTGTTAAAACTGTCACCACTGTGTAGTGTGAGGAAGGACGGAGGCACTGGTGTTGCATTCAGGTGCAGTCAGGCAGACGGCCGTCGGCAAACCAACCGGATGTCATTTTACTCCACCAGAGAAAGACGGTAAAACAATACCACATCACCATGACAACATATTGTCACATGGCCTGTATTGTTTTGCCTCGTGCTGGCGGACCACTTGTTTACATAGACGCTTGTTTATCCTGTTACATGCAGCGTCTGTTGTCTGTCTGACGTCTGCCCGATTTCACGTGAATGCAACATCAAGAATACGTTCAGATATGCAACCGCACCGCTAGATAGGGGGAATTCCTACATACTATACCTTTAAAGGCTAAAAACAACTTTATCATCAGATCTAAGTTCTAATAAGGAAACATAAACTTTATTATTTAGCCTACTTTAGCTTTTACACAGTATTATATTTTATAAATATTGAAATGTGCCGGTCGTCTTCGTGGTCACCTGACGTCAGCTGTGATCTGATTGGACGCCGTGTGAAAGGTCAGAGGTGACGGTGGTGGTGATGGAGAGGCGGAGTCAGGGCTGTGACTGACTGAAGATGTAAATGTGGCGTTTTGATCTGCATGTGAACGACGTCCCGGCGGCGTCTTGGAAGACGAATGGAGCTGATCAGGGAGTCGAGTGGCGGCGGCGGCGGTGGCACTCAGGACGCCGCCATCTAATTAGCTTTTTTTTCCTTTTTTTTTTCTTTCTTAAAGGTTGTATTTATTAGTATCCATCATCGCTGTCGTTACATCAATTAATACCGTTGACGGGTCTGAGGAATTGTCACCCTCGGCAACCGCCTCCTCCTCCCTCCCTTCCTTCCTCCATCCTTCACAGGCAGAAGAACCTCCTCTCGTCTCCTCTCGTTGGCATTAAAAGGCCTGTCATCCCGGCGTGGCCCAGCGGTGTCAATTAAATTTGATTGACTGAGTAAAAGAAGCACACAAATAAGGCAAAACAACAGACACAAAAATCTATACATGACTCCCCCCAACCCTCTCTCACCCCCCCCCAACCCCGGCTGTCAAATCAAACGCTTGTCTCGTCTGTTTTCGTGGCGTGCGCCGCGCGGACGTCCGCCGCAAGACAACCACTCCTCTATTTGTGTGTGTGTGTTTGTCCTCGTTGCCCCACCCACCCACCCATCCTGCTCCCTCCCCCCCTACCCCCCCCTCCAAACACCCTCTCCATCCACACAGAGTGAACCAATTAGCGGCTGTGGAGCCTCGAACGCTGCAGAGCAAAGGCTCCTGGGTATCGACTCAGATTGTTGTCCAATAAATGAGGTCTAATTTATCAGTTTAACTTCACCCCCCCCCCCCTTCCCCAAACCTCCCCCACCCCTCCAAAGAGAGAGAGAGAGAGAGAGAGGGATTGTGGGAAAAAAAACAAAAACAAATAGCTCTTGTTTTTTGTTACATGACCTGCTGTGTTCGAGAAACCCCTGATAAATCCGGCGTTCCTCACATATCACCGCGTTTGGTTTGTTTTTGCTAATTGTCAGGCGCTGAATTCGCTCATGTTTCATATTCGCGGCGATGATTGAGCGGCGCTATTAGAGCGAGCCCCCATTACGGGCTCCGTGGGGAGGAGGCCGGCCCCTTTGCGTGGGAACCATCAAAGGCCAATTTGCTTCCCAAACACCATAAATCCTGGCCCCCGTTAAGTGACTGTTTTTGATGCCGCTGAAGCGCGCCGAAATAAATACACGCTCCGTTATGTATCGTCCATTAAATTACCACAGAGCGCAATTCGCTTCGACGTCGTCCATCTTGATCAGCAGCGCTGGGGCCTAAAGCAGTGGTTCGGGGACCCGGGGGGGACGGACGCTAGCTGGGCCCCCCCCAGACCACAAACTTCAGCTCCGACTCTGGGATCAGACACGTTTAATCTGAAAATATGAAACAATGACATCAAATCCACTCAGATGTGTTTAGTTTTTCTTATTACAAAGTCACTTTTAGCACAAAAAAAAACACACACACATGCTGCTAACTCACATCACCTTAACCCTCCTGTTGTCCTCCTGGGTCAAGGAAGAAAGGATGAAGAGAAAGAAGGAAGGCAGGCAGGAAGGAAGGGAAAAAGGAAGGAAAGATAGATGGTGGGAGGGAACAAATGGGGTCAATTGGGTCAAAAAGGAAGGAAGAGGTAAGGAAGAAGGAAGGGAAAAAGGGAGGAAAGAAATATGGAGGGGGAGGGGGGGGCATATTCATTCAAGGGAGGAAGGAGAAAGAAGGGAGGGAGGGGAAAAGGATTGTGGAAAGAAGGGTTAGGGAAAAAGGGAGGAAGGGGGGGAACATATTCAAGGAAGAAGGGAAAGGGATTGTGGAAAGAAGGAAGGAAAGAAAAATGGAGGGAGGGAACAGATTCGTCCAAGGAAGAAAGAAGGAGGGGAAAAAGTAAGGAAAGAAAGATGGAGGGAGGGAACAGATCAGGTCAATTGGATCAAAAGAGGAAGGAAAAAGAAGTAAGGACGAAGGGAAGGAAGGAAGGAAGGAAGGAAAAAAAGGATTGTGGAAAGAAGGAAGGGAAAAGGGAGGAAAGAAATATAGAGGTGGGGAGGGAACAAATGGGGTCAATTGGGTCAAAAAGGAAGGAAGAGGTAAGGACGAAGGGAAGGACGGAAGGGAGGGAATAAGGATTGTGGAAAGAAGGAAGGGAAAAAGGGAGGAAAGAAATATGGAGGGGGGTACATATTCATTCAAGGAAGGAAGGAGAAAGAAGGGAGGGAGGGGAAAAGGATTGTGGAAAGAAGGAAGGAAAAGGGAGAAAAGAAAAATGGAGGGAGGTAACAGATTCGTTCAAGGAAGGAAGAGGAAGGAAAGGGAAAGAAGGAAGGGGAAAAGGAAGGAAAGATAGATGGAGGGAGGGAACAGATCAGGTCAATTGGATCAAAAGAGGAAGGAAAAAGAAGTAAGGACGAAGGGAAGGAAGGAAGGAAGGAAGGAAGGGGAAAAGGATTGTGGAAAGAAGGAAGGGAAAAAGGGAGGAAAGAAATATGGAGGGGGGGGATATATTCATTCAAGGAAGGAAGAAGAAGGAAGAAAGGAAAAGGATTGTGGAAAGAAGGAAGGAAGGAAAGAAAAATGGAGGGAGGGAACAGTTTTGTTCATGGAAGGAAGAAGAAGGAAGGGAAAAGGGAAAGAAGGAAGGGAAAAAGGAAGGAAAGAAAGCTACTTGTGAGGATTTTCAAAGTTTTTTCCATATTTCCATCAGTAATCTAATCATCTATTAATAGTTTTATATTCCCCATCTACTCCACATGAGTATAAAACTTTTTTTTGTGAAAGAACCAAGTGACACAGCTACTGTAGCTTCCCACAGGCTTTTCCTCTTCGACCATATTTGGATCATCTGGGAGTCAGGGGGCGGAGTCAAGTGCTGCCAAGACGGCGACTGAAGAGCAGCTTCGCTCTGAGCCTCGGAAATAAGCGCGTGGACTTTTGAAAACTTTTTGTTTTTAGTGGAACTTCTTCATTTCATATTAAAAGTACTTGGTAAATGATTTATTATTAAATTAAAATTATATTTTCTTACTTTTCCTTTCTAATACACTGCAGTGTGTGTTGTTAGTTAGACTTCTGTTCAGTTTTTCACACTTTAGTTTTAAGTTTCGTGTTGTTAAATTGGGAAGTTTTTTGAGTTTTCTTGTTTTTAAAAAATTAATAAATTATAAAAAGGAAAATCATCAACCATTGAGTGTATGGAGATGAACACTCATCAAATTCTTGCCCACTATTATACAAAACACTTTAATTTACATTTTCAGGGATTTGACGTCGTCTGGAAGTTTTTACTTCAACATTCACAAGTTTCAGCTGTTCGTCTGTTCTACACTGGTGAGAAAAAACAATCTGAAACTTTCTGTGACGTCGTCTCGTTTCATTTTATTTATTTTTTTTGCATTGAGTAAAACATCTGAGTCGATGCAGCAACATCTGTCAACATCTGTCCGTCAGAACAGCTCATTAAAAACACAAACAATCAATCAGGTTTCAGTCCGAGTCGGTTGGTCTCCTCTGTCAGGCTCCTCCCCCTCGTCCTGAGGGGGCGTGGTCACGATGGAGACGATCGTAGTAAAAAATAATAAAAACTGCATTTCATTTCAAAAACAATCAAGGCGACAGACACACACACTGATTAATCATCTGGAGAAGAACAAACATCCTGAACTTTTACCTCGACAGATTCAGAGGACGTTTCCTGGAGAAAACAAACTAATTTGATGCTAATTGATTGATTATGCAAAATAAATTAATTTACATTCTTTTTAATCATTAGCTGCTGATTTTCACAGGAATTAAAAAAAAAAAAAAAATTCAAGTTAAATTTTCAGTTTTCATTTATTGCTGGAAAGTTTATTTATAGGAAACGTCCTCAGAGTCTACAGGAAACATGTCAGACCCACAAAAATAATAAAGTGTTTGTAAAACTGAGGCCAGATGTGGCCGTGGCTCTCAAGTCGGAGTGGAAGACGTGAAAACAACGGAGAAGGAGAGAAGTGAAGATCTGAGTCAGTACCGGGACGTTTTATCAGTTTTTATCCACTGGGACGGGTATGTGGACGACCTGGTGTTTACTTCAGGGACCGTCAGGATTTTACATGATTGTAAAACTCACACTAACAAAACAGGAAGTGTTTCTGGGGGACATGATAAAGTGAACTCTGAGTGTGGGTTTTATTTTGAAAACTGTTGGAGTTGAGTTTTACTTTGAAAACTCTGGCGTAGTGTTTTATTCTCATAACGCTGCGGTTGTCTTTTATGTTGAAAACTCTTGAGTTTGGGTTTTATTTTGAAAAGTCTGGGATGTGTTTTATTCTGAAAAAACTCAGGGGTAATTTTAAAAACTCTGAGTTTGGGTTTTATTTTGAAAATTCTGGAGTAGTGTATTGTTTTGGAAACTGTTGGAGTTGAGGATAACTATGAAAACTCTGGAGTAGTGTTTTATTTTGAAAATTCTGAAGCAGTGTTTTATTTTGAAAATTCTGGAGTTGTGTTTCACTTTGAAAACTCTGGCGTAGTGTTTCATTCTAAAAACGCTGCAGTTGTCTTTCATGTTAAAAACTCTGAGTTTAAGTTTTATTTTGAAAACTGTTGGAGTTGAGGTTAACTATGAAAACTCTGGAGTAGTGTTTTATTTTGAAAATTTTGGAGTTGTGTTTTACTTTGAAAACTCTGTAGTAGTGTTTTTTTCTAAAAAAAACAAACAAAAACGCTGCAGTTGTCTTTCATGTTGAAAACTCTGAGTTTAAGTTTTATTTTGAAAAGTCTGGGATGTGTTTTATTCTGAAAACTCAGGGGGAAATGTTTTATTTAAAAAAAACCTCTGAGTTTGGACCGGTCTGGGGCCTTTAGAAGTTGTGCAGACAGCTTCCTGTTAGTGGGTTTGACAAGAAGCTGAGTTTGTTTGGTTTATTAGAACGTCAATTATTGATGACATGGACTGTTAGCTTAGCATTAGCCTTTAGCCTGGTCCGTCACTTTATCGTGTCCCCACAGAAACTTCAGCTTCACTACAACACGATGGACCGTCACCAACAAACTTTTGTCCAACAGCGAATTTCATGTTTATATCTCCTTGCGTTGCTTTGTCCAATCAGAATCAGAGGAGAGGGGGGGAAGGGGCGGAGCTTCACCTGGAGGTCAAAGGTCAAACCAGGTCACTGTAAATAAACCAGGTAACGGGATCTGTGTGAACGTAAACATGAGTCCATGATCCAGTTTCTCCCAAAACTCCAAACCAGAGACGAGGCTGTGATCTGACGCACACACACACACACACACACACACACACACACTGACACACACACACACACACACACACACACACACACTTAAACACACACACAGTAAACCTATAAGTGGAGCAGCAGGAGGACGAGGAGGTTTCGGTCTCGTTAGTTTTCACCGCCAACGAGGCAGATTAGTGTTGTTTGGTTCGTGTCTGTGGTTTTGAACGCGTCACAGAGGTTCAGGATGAGACGTTGTTATTGCTGTAACACTGTAAAAAAAACAAAAAAAAAACCCAAAATAAAAGGTTTATATACCGGTAATCAGTCAGTCTGTCTGTGGAGTTGGTGCTGAGGTGTAATGACGGCTGCAGCCTGTGGGTGGCAGCACTGAGTCTCTTCTGCTCTCACCATTAAAGAACAACAGAATAAACCTGACTGACTAGTTGTTGCATCTACGTATATTAGTAATGGTTTAAAAATGTTTTCAAACTGTCAGTTTTAAATAAATCTGAGTAGACTTTAGCCTTTCTATACTGATCTTAAACAATTGTTTCATGTCTTCAAGATTTCTTCAGCAGTTTCTTAACTTAATTCAGCATGTTTCAACAATTTATTCAGCTCATTCAGCTTCCAGCATTCAGCATTCACCCGTATTTCCTTCAGGAAATGCATTCTGTAGGATGATTAAAGTGGATTTATTATTATTATTATTAATAATCTGGTTTAAGTTTGTATGTTTAATATATTTCATCTGTAGGAGAAATAATCTGAGGCCTGATGAACAAAAAACCCAAAATTCAGATTTTCTTCTCATCTCAGTCTGTTCAGTTTAAACACTGAAGAATTTAAGAAGAAACTGAAGTTCACTGATAGAAAACAAACAAGGTACGGTGGCTCAGAGGGCTCAAGGTATAAAACTTGTCCTTTTTTTTGTCCATAATGTGAAAAACAAAACAATATGAAGCACAAATACCAAAATTAAATCAACTTGGAAATCTTCTTCAGTCAAGAAGCTCCGTCACTTTATTGCGTCCCTGGGAAACATCTTCAGAAGTTATTTAGAAAATAAGCTGATTTTGTTTTGGTTTATTATAAAGTCAATAATCACATAATTGACATATTATTGATAATATGGACTGTTAGCTTAGCATTAGCCTTTTTTGCATCAGTGTCACCAGTCGGTTGTGAGTTTTTTTGTCTCTTTTTTTGTCTTTTGTTTTTGTTAAAGGGATAGTAGCAATTTTTTAAAGTTGGTAAGGTTGTATGATCTACAAATAGCCCCTAAGTACTTTAATTGCAGTAGAAGACTCTCTACACTCCTCCCGTTAGCAACGCCAGCCCATAGCCCTGCCCAGAGATTTACAACATACATTGTTATGATGACCTAACCAACTGCTGATCGGCGGATGCTAACCCTGGGCGGAGGGATACGTAAGTTGGTTATAGGTCCAAAAAAAACTGTGTTTTTCCTGCACTTTGAGGGGCTGGAAAAAATTATATTATAGTGAACAATGGAACTGTGTATTTTTTTTTCAGGTAAAACCTCTTTTAGGCCGCGAAAATAGGCCGTTTCTTTGGGTCCATTCACAACAATGTATGTTGTAAATCTCTGGGCAGGGCTATTATGGGCTGGCGTTGCTAACGGGAGGAGTGCAGAGAGTCTTCTACTGCAATTCAAGTACTTAGGGGCTATTTGTAGATCATACAACCCCACTTTTTTAAAAAAAATGCTACTATCCCTTTAAAGCTGCAGTGACTTGAGCTCTCAGGGCCACCGTACACGAGAGCTAATATGCAACAAATCCTCAGTCTCCATGGAGACAGAAGTTCGCTGTGGTAAAATTTTGTGCGCCCGCCCCGCCCCCCCTCGTCTCTCCTCCGTCCTCGGTTCTGATTGGTTCTGTCAGATCAGATCACAGCCTTCGGTTCTGCTTCACTTCATGAGCGACTCGGTATAAAACCTCCTTCAACCAATACTTCATGCCAGAAATACTGCATAGATAATAACATGGAAAAAAACAAAAAAGACAAAGTGTGGAATATAATGTCAAAAACAAATGACACATTAAATACTGCTACAGTTTATATACAGTGGTTTTTTTAAAAGTATTTGTTGTGCTGGTGCACGTGAACCCCCGTGCATGATTATAACCACATTAAAAAAAACAAAAAACGATTTAAATCATATATAACTGTGTGCATAAACATAAATATTAATAATAACTCATAAGTCCGTCTGTGGAGTGGTGCAGAGTACAGTAACACAGGAGCAGAAACCTCGGATCTCCACACACACACACACACACACACACAGACACACAGACACAGACACACACACACACACATGGTTTTAACACAGTTTTAAGCCTGTGTGGTGGGGATGAGAGGTTTCTGCAGGACGCTGATTAATAAACTAACAAACTTCATCATCCAGTCGATTAATAAAAACATCTCAATCCTTCATCTCCACAGGTTCCTCCTCCTCCTCTTCTTTTTGTTTTTTTCTTCGCTGTGCAGCATCGGAAACACTTCAACAAAATAAAAGACTTCACTTCCTGTCTGTCAAAGGTCAAAGGTCGGAGGTCAGAGAACATGAGGAACGTGTCGTATAAACCAGAGGAGAAAGAAAGTAAGAAAAAGAAGAAGGGAGAGGAAACTCGACGATGCGTTCAGGGACCAACAGAAGAAGTCGAGTCGGGGACAAACTGGCAGAACAACCGACGTACATACGTGTTTGTTTACGAGGTTTTGTTTACGAGACCCTGTCCGCGTGTAATCAGCTGATGTGACCGTTTCCAAAACAAACACAAACACAAACACTCGGCAGCGTCACTTTTTCCTCCTCGGAGCCTCGGAGCCACAGAAACAAAAACAAACTGAAGCTGCAGAGGAAACTTTAAAACCTTAGTTTGATGTGAAAGTCACACAGACTTTGATCTACACGTGAACGTCACAGTTACTGAATCCTGGGTCAGTTAAGGCTGAAAAACTTTAAGCTTCGTTCACGCTCTGAAACTGAGATTTCAGAAAACTTCTTCACTAGTTTGGTTGTGGCTGTGGTGTCGCGTCTTATTTTGAAAACCCTGGAGTTGTGTTTTATGTTGAAAACTCTTGAGTTTAGATTTTATTTTGAAAGGTCTGGGAATGTAGTTTATTCTGAAAACTCAGGGGGTAGTGTTTTATTTTGAAAATTGTTAGAGTTGAGTTTAAATATGAAAACTCTGGAGTAGTGTTTTATTCTAAAAACGCTGCTGTTGTCTTTTATGTTGAAAACTCTGAGTTTAAGTTTTATTTCAAAAGGTCTGGGAATGTGATTTATTCTGAAAACTCAGGGGTAATGTTTTATTTTAAAAACTCTGAGTTTGGGTTTCATTTTGAAAATTATGGAGTAGCGTTTCATTTTGAAAACTCTGGAGTATTGTTTTATTTTGTAAATTCCGGCGTAGTGTTTTATTCTAAAAACGCTTCAGTTGTCTTTTATGTTGAAAACTCTGAGTTTAAGTATTATTTTAAAAAGTCTGGGATGGGTTTTATTCTGAAAACTCAGGGTTAACGTTTTATTTGGGGGACACGATAAAGTGAACTCTGAGTTTGGGTTTTATTTTGAAAATTCTGGAGCAGTGTTTTATTTTGAAAACTGTTGGAGTTGAGTTTAACTATGAAAACTCTGGAGTAGTGTTTTACTTTGAACACTCTGGTGTAGTGTTTTATTCTTATAACGCTGCGGTTGTTTTTTATGTTGAAAACTCAGAGTTTGTGTTTTATTCTGAAAACTCAGGGGTAGCGTTTTATTTTGAAAACTCTGGTGTAGTCTTTTATTTTGAAAACTTGGGTGTAGAGTTTTATTTTGAAAACTCTGGAGTAGTGTTTTAATTGTGTGTGTGAACGGCTTTGTTTTCCTGTTTCCCGACTCTGCTGCGCTGTGTCCCTGAACGCACCACCGTATGTAAACGCGGTCGCTCCTCGTGTTCTCGTGGCCTCGTCTCGTCTCGTCGTTTGTCCTCCATCTTGTCTCTTGCCTCTCTCCGTACTAGGCAATATTTTTTTTCGTAGGATCTGGTCTGGGAAAGTCCCGCCTTCCCCGCCTCTGATTGGCTGGATGAACTCTCCTCCGATTGACGTCATCTCACAACAGTACTGTAGTAAACTAAAACACACACCAACTGAAACTCTAGGTGTAATCAGTCGCCATGGCGAAGCGGTTTGCATTTTCGCCTGCGGTGCGGTGAATCCGAGTTCAATCCCCGCTGGTTTCACATTCCGAAAAATGTTGTTTTTAAATTTATATTCCAAGTTTACATTTTGAGTTTGAGAGAAGTGTAATTGTGCCATTGGTTAGGTTTAGGCAATGAAGAAAGGAGTTGGTTAAGTTTAGTAAAAAGACCAGGTAGAGGCTAGACAGGCCAGATAAGTAGAGAGAGTCCAGGTAGATCTAGGCACTTATCACACTTTACCGACAGCCTGCGTTTCACAGCCGTTTCACAGCCAAAACAAACAACCAATCAGGCGAGAGTCCTTCTAGCCAATCAGAGTCGAAAATGGAGCCCATCTAGCCAATCAGAGGTGGGAACGGCGGGAAAGGCGGGACTTTCCCGGACCTATCCTACGAAAAAAAATATATCGCTCTCCGTAGGCACCGATTGGTTTAAACGTTGCTGCTCTTGCTCTTGCTCTTGGCCCCGCCCCCCGGGCTGCTCTTGCTCTCCGACGACTTCCTGCCCGGCGACGAGTTCTGACAGGCGGCGAGTTTGGGGGCGGAGCCTGACGGACCGCCACTATTGTTGTTGTTGTTGTTGTGGTTCGTGTTTCCGCTCAGCGTCTCCATGATGGAGCGGAACGTCCCGAACGGACGCTTGCTTTCCGAGCCCCCCGTCGTCTGAGTCCTCTCCTTCTCCTTCCCATGATGCACCTTGGTGGCCGTCGGCGCCGTTGGCTCCGCCTCCTGGCCACCGGCGGCGGCGGCGGCGCTCTTGCTCTTGTGCACCTGCTCGTCGAAGGTGACCCTCAGCTTCAGGTTCTGCGACGTCTTGCGGCGCGACGACGGCGACTTCAGGGCGCTCTTCGGGCTGGTCGCCGCCGCTTTCTGCCCGTTAGCGGCTGCGTTGTCGAGGGCGTCGCCGGGCGTCTCCGGCGTTCTACCGTCTGTTGCGGCGGCGGCCTCGGGGTCGCTGGACGTGGGCGAGGGGTTGTACCCGACGCCGTCCACCGACTTGGAGCCGCCGCCGTGAGAGAACGCCTGCTGCTTCCTCATCATCAGGTGCAGGTGGTTCGACACCGGGTCCTCCTCTGTGATTGGCAGGTGCGACGGCCTATCGGGTCGCAGGCTGCTGTTGCCGGGCGGCGGCGGTTGCTGCGGCGGCGCGGCTGTGTTTTTACCTTCCTCCGGCGGGTAACCGTCAGAATCCGACTCGCTGAGGGAACGCTGCATGATCTGCTTCAGCCGGGCCAGCTTCAGCTCGCGGCGCTCCACCAGGCCGGTGCGGCGGCCGCCCGACGACAGCGGTGGCGGCGGCGGCAGCGGCCTCTCGCGGGGACACAGCGGCGGCGGCGGCTCTGACGCGGCGTCCTTCCCCAGCAGCTGCCGCAGCACCGAGTCCTGGCCCACGCCGCCCTGACGCACCAGCCACTGCCCGTCGCCCGGCGTCCCCTCCGCCGTCAGCATCATCTCAGGCCACGCATCCACCGAGGGCTGATGGGAGCTGGAGACACACACACGCTGTTATCAATGCGTGTTAGTAGTTAGGGCCACGGGGGCAACGCACCGAGCTCCACTGCTATCCACAAGTTTCCGAACATCCTCATCTATGGTCAAAAACGGAAGTCCGGTTTTGCATTTCCACTGGAATTGTACGCTTACGTTTCCATGGTTTTCAGTCGTTGTCATAGTTGTGGTAAACGCATGGATCTATAGACCTTTTCAGAGAGTATAAACAAAAAGTGTTACCAAGGATACTAATTAAGGCTCCATTCCATTTAGTGTACCAGAGCGTTTTCTAATGAGCCACACCTGTCTTTGTTTATACTCTCTGAAAAGGTCTATTCAGGGCCGTTGTATAGGGGAGAAAGGTGATGATAATTCTAGGGGCCCAGCGCCCAGTGGGGCCCACAAAAAAGCCCAGTAGTCAAATCTTTTTATGACTGATTTATTCTGCATACAGAAAACCCTGACTAATACTCATAGTAATGCTGCATTAGCATAAAAACTTGGTAGGCTAAATAAAAACTGATAATACATACGTTATCTAAGAAAAAAAACTGGATAAGTTAGGGGGTAGGGGCCCACTTTAGTATTCTTTAAGGGGGCCCAGAATTCCTGGCAACAGCCCTGGATCTATTAACGCTGGATTTTAACACAGATGTCAATTTGTGTGATATCCATTGTTAAAACCTGATTTTCATTTGAAAAAAAAATAAAAAATCCATGCATTTACCGCGACTACTGAAACCATGGAAACGTAAACATAATATTTCACCAGAAGAGCAAAACCGGCTTTTGTTTTTGACGTTCGGAAAAAGGTGGATTAAACAGAGAATGAATGGGAGGAGGTCAGAGAACAAACTAATTATTGGACTTTTTCAAACAGCTACTACTCCGGCATACTTTCACCTAGAGACTCCATTTAAACTGTAAAATGTAGACACAAGTCTTGTCTATTGGTGTCGTAATCCATGTTTCGATGGTTATTATAGTTTTTGAAAAATCACTGTTCAATGACCATGATCGTTTTTGGAGATATTTTGAGATTACAATGGGTGTGTATTGCACGGAATGTTCGTGCTAGAGTGGGTGACATCATCAGCTAGAGTGGGAGAAATTGTCCGAAATGTTCTCTTTTCACGCTGCTCACGGCCACAAATTTCACTCCACACACATGATTTTTTCCACAGTGGTAGAGAAACTTGTCCTCTCTCTATCAATGTGTTCAGCAAAGCAGAGAGACTTACAGATTTTAAACTGTGAGCCTCTCAGTGCGACCAGGTCCCTCTCTGCTCCTCATTGACTCTAATACAAAGATTTTCCGAGAGAAGCAGAACGGACTCCTGTTTATAACTCACAAGTGTTTCCAAAACATTTACTGTAGAAACACGAAAATCATATCAAAGCGTTCAGGAAGTCCTTACGACGACCACGGTCTGCTGCTTTTTCTGATAGGAGCTACCGCTATGTCAAAATCAGCCCAAATGTGAGACCAACACAACAACATAACAGTTATTAAGTCAACCTTTAAATTCTAATCTGGCTTGTACATTCATTTGTTGGCAATAAAGTTAAAAAATAAATAAATAAATAAATAAATAAATAAAAACCTACTACAGTGTGTGTGTGCATGTGTTACCTAGGTGACCGTGAAGGCGTCCCGTCTCCTTTGGGGTCCATGAGTCTCTGTAGTTGTTTCTGTAACGCTATCCTCTCTGTGGCCTGTCTGCACGACAACACACACACACACACACACGGACACACACCAGGATGAAAACACACACATCTCAGCATAGATAAACGCCTGTGACGACAACAACAACAACAGTAAAAAAAACAAAAAACGCGCCACTTACTCGTTCAGCTGTTTGGTGAGTTTGACGACCTGCGAGGCCAGAGACATGCAGGTTTCCACGACGACCAGGTACCGAGCGCAGGTGGTGTGTCCCTGCCGCTCGGCACTCTGGGAAGGACGCTCGCCGTGCTGGTTCTGCACCGTCACGTTGGAGCCGTACTCCACCAGCGTCTGAACACACACAACAGGTGAGATACAGGTGCAATGCATGATGGGATAACAAACTAAAAGTTTTTTTTTAATCTTTTTAAAATCATTTATTCTTAAAGGGATAGTTCCCCCAAAATTTAAATTTCACTCATTATCTACTCACCCTCATGTGGACTAAGGGCTGGGAGAAGTTTCAGAGTCCTCCGTGGCTTCTCTGAGTTACAGGGGGTCTCGGTGTAGCAGTGCATGTCCATATAATGGTTGCAAATGGATACCAACTGTCTTCGTAACAAAAAGACACACCAAAAAACTCTTCTCAGTTCGTCCAAATTTGACAAACCAGGAAGAGGAGCTTCGAGAAGCTTCTGCTACAAAACAAGCTTGAAATATAGACTTTTAATTTAATTTTTTTCGGGACAATTTCGCATTTCGGGGCTTTGATACAACGGACATTACATACGAGCAGCATGGAGGTATTTGGATGTTTTTTGGTGTGTTTGTGTGGTGTTTTTTGTTACAAAGACAGTTGATATCCATGTGCAACCGTCATATGGACATGCACTGCTACCTACGCCGAGACCCCCTGTAACTCAGAGAAGCCACGGAGGACTCTGAAACTTCTCCCAGTCCACATGAGGGTGAGTAGATAATGAGTGAAATTTCAATTTTGGTTGAACTATCCCTTTAATGATGTGAATTTAAAAAAGACTCTGTTGTTCTCCCTCCCTGTGCAGGACGGTGGTGGACGGTGGGTGTAACCATGGTAACGCGGCCGGCCGTGCTGCTGACCTGTATGCAGGTGAGGTGTCCGTACTGCGCCGCCACGTGAACGGCCGTGTTCCCGTTCTGGTCGACCTCGTCCAGAGAGATCGCCTGTTCCTGCATGAACTGGAGCAGCCACAGCAAAACCTTCTCCTGGTGGGGGGGGGGAGAATCAAACATTACACCTTTATAATGTTGTGCTGCAGTTATGGGATGTTGAGATAAAGAGACAGTTAGAGTTAGAGGAAGAGAAGGAAAGAGGAAGAAGAGGAGAAAGAAGGAGGGGAGAGAGGGAGAGAGAGGTTTGTTATGCTTTGTTGTTTTTATTTCATCTGCTCTTTACAAACACTTCGTAACTTTGTTAAGAAAGATGCTGTAAATAAAGTTTATTCTTATTTTCAAATAGAGGATTAAATCATCTCTGTTTATAACAATAAATAAAACATTATAATGTTGTGCTGCATTTATGGGATGTTGAGAGGAGGAGGAAGAAGAGGAGGAGAGAGGAAGAGGAGAGAGGAAGACGAGGAGGAGGAGGAGGAAGAGGAGGAGGAGGTGGAGAGAGGAAGAGGAGAGAGGAAGAAGAAAGGAGAGAGGAAGAGGAGGAGGGAAAAGAAGAGGAGGAGGGGGAAGAAGAGGAAGAGGAGAGAGGAAGAAGAAAGGAGAGAGGAAGAGGAGGAGGAGGAAGAGGTGGAGGAAGAGGAGGAGAGAGGAAGAAGAGGAGGAGAGAGGAAGAGGTGGAGGAGGGGGAAGAGGAGGAGAGAGGAAGAGGTGGAGGAAGGGGAAGAGGAGGAGGAGAAAGAGGAGGAGAGAGGAGGAAGAAGAAAAAGAGGAGGAAGGAGGAGGAGAGAAGAAGAGGAGGAGGAAGAGGAGGAGAGAGGAAAGGGAGGAGGAGGAAGAGGAGGAGAAGAAGAAGGAGGAAGAGAAAGAGGAGGAGAGAGGAAGAAGAGGAAGAAGAAGAGGAGGAGAGAGGAAGAGGGGGAGAAAGGAAGAGGGGGAGAGAGGAAGAAGACAAAGAGGAGGAAGAGAAGGAAAAAGAGGAGGAGGTAGAGAGAGGAAGAGGAGGAGAGAGGAAAGGGAAGAGGAGGAGAGAGGAAGAAGACAAAGAGGAGGAAGAGAAGAGGAGAAAGGAAGAGGAAGAGAAGGAAAAAGAGGAAGAGAGGAAAGGGAGGAGGAGGAAGAGGAAGAGGAGGAGGAGGAGGAAGTAGAGAGAGGAAGAGAAGGAAAGAGGAAGAGGAGGAGGAGGAAGAGGAGGTCACCTGTCCGTAGCGAGCAGCGTAGTGGATCAGACTGGGATGTTCTCTGGTGCAGCTCAGCTCGGCGATCGCCTCCGTCTCACTCACCATCCACCGCACACACTCCAGGTGGCCGTTCTGACACACACACACACACACACACACACACACACACAGTCGTCCTGTTAATCACCTGCAACACACTTCCTGTCTGGCAGCCAATCAGCAGCCTGGATTTCCTCCTCTCCTCCTCCTCACACACTTTCCCTTCTGGTCCGTTTCCTGCCGCTCAGGTTTACACGAGGTCATTGAACGCATCGGTGTGACCTCACTGAACTAAACTAAACTGAACTAAGCTGCCAAACGGCCAATCAGACGCCTGCTTCCTGTCGCCGGGTGCTGGAGGCAGATTTCTGAGATTCTACTGAAGATGAAGCTGCTCGCATTTTACTCTAAAGGGACATTGTGTAGGAATTCCTCCCATCTAGCGGTGCGGTTGTATATCGCAAGCAACTCAATCGTATTTTTCATGCTGCATTCACGTGAAATCGGGCAGACGGCAGACGAACGACAGCCGCTGCACGTAACGACATAAACAAGCCTCTATGTAAACAAGTGGTCCGTCAGCACGAGGCAAAACAATACACGTGGCAATATGTTGTCATGGCGATGTCATATTGTTTTACCGTCTTTCTCTGGACTTCTGTGACTAAAATGACATCTGGTTTGTTACCGCGGCCATCTGTCCGACTGCAGGTGAATGCAGCATCAGTGTAACGCTCCGTTCCTCCTCACTGCGTTACCGCGGTGACTTTTTCACAGACGCCACCTCGACCTGAGCCGACAGCTCCGGTGTCTCCGCTGAGTTTCCGTGGTTTCCTACCGTCACGCTGCCACTGAACGTAAAAACATGGCGACACCACATGGCAGCAGCACCGAGCTTACCCGCTCCATGGAGATATGAATGATATGAACGGCTCATTCAGAGCTTAAGCCTGGTACACACATAAAGATTTTCTAAATCTCAACCGATTTATTATCTGTGAGAGACCCCACACATGAAGATAAAAAATCTGTGATTGAACAGATTTGATCGTATTGTGTGTGGTGTCCTGCGATATTCCAAACACAACACACCACACACATTAAGATTTTTCAGAATCTTGACCCTCTGGTCAGAAAACGGTCCGCGGCATCAGCAGCGATACCAGGGGTGTCGTTGTAGCTACTCTTTCGGGTCAATTTCCGGAATGGACAATGAGAGCGACGTGATTTTTTTTAATGAAAGCGGGACACTTCAGCCTTTACAACGATCCCATCTGTGTGTGTCTGTGTGTCTGTGGCTCCGGACACCGAGCAGTCAAGCGGCTGTCCAATAGGGAGCCATGCGCTGTCACATGACGGGCTGTGAGTGGCGGTCACATGATCGTTTAAACATGGCTGCTGTGTTGCTGGCTGTTGCTGGCTACGATCGCTACTGTCTTTGCTATCGGCTATCAGGAAATCTCCTGTGTATGCGTGGATGTCTGTGTGAACCTCATGTAATGCCAGGGCTGCACCGTGGCTCTGTGAGGTTGCCGGTGCTGTGTGGAGAAGTGGCTTGTTGCCGCGAGCAGCATGCAGAGCTCGGCAAGCAGGCGCTTCTCCGCACAACACCGGCTTTCCACACACAAGATGACTTTTGATTGAAACGGCCACGGTTGTCGGCCCCGATAATCGTAAATATTGAACATGTTTAATATGCTACAATTTTGACTCTTAACACACCACACACTACAAGAGAATCTCATAAGATAATCTTAAGAGCTTAAGATAATCGGACGATTTTTGTCTTTGGTCGGAAGGGGGAAAATCGGGGCAAAATCAGCCCGATTATCTTAATGTGTGTGGTAGGCTTAACCAGAACACTTCAGTTTGTTGATGGGGGGGGATTACTGATTAATGAAAAACAGACTTTTGAACCAAATAATTGATTTCCGTGAATAGATAACAGGAGAAGTTACACAATGTCCCTTTAAAGCACACACACACACACACACACACACACACACACACACACACACACAGGTGCGTTACCTTGACGCCCAGGCCGGCGGGCGTGAGCTGCTGGCTGTTGCGCTCGTTGAGGCCGTCCTCCCCCATCAGCGAGGTGAGGTGCTGCAGCGTGTCGGCGTGGCCGCGGCACGCTGAGATGTGGAGCAGGTTGTTGCCCTCATCGTCTCGGATCAACTCCAGGTTGTCGGCCGCCAGGTGAGGCTGGGGGGAGGGGGGGGAAGAGGGATGAGAAAGGTGGAGGTAAAGGAGAAGGAAGAGGAAAAGGAGGAATAGTAGGAAGAAGAGGAGGAGCAACAGGGGTGAGAAGAAGGGAAAGGAGGAAAAGAGAGGAGCGAGATAAAGGAGGAGGAAGAGGACCAACAGGGAAATTGACAAGGGAGGTGAAAAGAAAGGAAAAGAGAGAAGAAAGGAGGGAGATAAAGGAGGAGGAGGAGGAGTAGATTAATCATCAGTCGCTTCTCCTCCTCTCTGTAGCCATGTTTCCATCCAAAGTGATTCGAATTACTGGGAAATGCGCATTAAAAGAAATTTGAATCCGGCGTGTTTCCATCTACGGACTTTAAAATATAACTATTTAAGACTTATATTAACACAAACATTCTGCTTACTTCTGCTTTAATGATAAACACTGGATGCGCTGTTGATAAGTTTGGTTTTTACTGAGGAGCTACGTCACACTCACACTTAATTCGAATCATCAACCAAAACCCGGTCCAAGCGAGCGTATTTCAGTTTGTGCGAATCAGGGGATTTTAATTAGAATCACGGCGTTTCCATCATCATTTTCTGATGCGTCTAAACAGCTGATGTGTTTCTCCTCCTCCACTCACCAGCAGAGAGATCTGTCCTTCTCTCACGATGTTCATGATGTTCTGGTTCTTCTTCGTCTCCTCATCCACCTCCACTCCTCCTCCTCCTCCTCCAAACCCTCTCGGCCCGACACCTCCTCCTGTAACTCCTCCTCCTCCTCCTCCTCCTCCTCCTCCTCCTCCTGCTGCAGCGGCCCAGGCCTTGGAGCCGTCCTGTCTGCCCAGGCTGCAGCTCTGCAGCGAGTACATCAGGCCTCCTCCTCCTCCTCCTCCTCCTCCTACTCCTCCTCCTGCTCCTCCTGGGGGCTCCACCCTCTGGGTCTGGGAGTCTGGGTAGACGCGGGCCGACAGCAGCTTGTCTGGAGGACGAGAACAAAACACACCGTCACATTTTAAAGGTCTCCCTCACAAAAGAGATCTCGAGGGACAACCTGGTTAAAAAAAAAAAAGGTTAAAAAAACCCCCCATTGGACATTTCTAGAAAAAAGTGTTAAAAATTCTCAAAAAAATAAATAAAGCGAAAAATTTATCCAAAAAAAAGTTTTCAAAGTTACAAATTTTCGAGAAAAAAGTGGTAAACTTTCTCGATTTAAAAAACTTTACTTTTTTACATAATGTACGTTCAAATTAGGGCCAATGGCGTGACTTTTTGGAATTTCACTAAAAACATTTAAACATTTCTAGAAAAAAGTGTAAAATTTCTCAAAAAAAAAGTAAAAAAAAAAAAAGAAATGCTAAAATATTATCCAAAAAAAGTTTTAAAAGTTACACATTTTCGAGAAAAAAAGGGTTAAACTTTCTCGATTTAAAAAACTTTACTTTTTTAGTCAATGTACGTTCAAATTAGGGCCAATGGCGTGACTTTTTGGAAATATTGTAGAGAAATTTCTGGAAAGAGTTGTACAATTTCTCTAAAAACGTTTATATTTCTAGAAAAAAGTGTTAGATATTCTCAAAAAGAAAGTTTTAAATGCCAAAAAAAAGTTGTAAAATTTCCCCCCCCAAAAAAAGGAAAAATTTTTGATAATTTTTTTTTTTAATTCTAGAAAAAGTAGTACAATTTCAAAAAAAAAAGAGTCAAAAATTAAAATTATGCAAAAAAATTCTTTAAAAAAGTTTTCAAAGTTACACATTTTTGAGAAAAAAGTGGTAAACTTTCTCAATTAAGAAATCATTACTTCAAAAAACATTACTTCAGTGTACGTTCAAATTAGGGCCAATGGCGTTACTTTTTCGAAATATTGTAGAGAAATTTCTGGAAAAAGTTGTACAATTTCTCTAAAAACATTTAAATATTTCTAGAAAAAAGTGTTAGATATTCTCAAAAGGAAAGTTTTAAATGCCAGAAAAAAGTTGTAAAATTAAAAAAAATTTAAAAAAAGTTAAACATTTTCGAGAAAAAAGTTGTTATGTTTTTTTAATTCTAGAAAAAATAGTAAAATTTCTAAAGAAAAAAAAAAAGTAAAAAATTTCACCAACAAACAAACCTGCGTCAGAGAACGAGGAGAGGGAGGACGAGCAGCTGAGGAGTCCAGAGGAGTGCAGCTCCGGCTGGTAACCACCTCCTCCTCCTCCTCCTCCTCCTCCTACGGACGGGGTGCGGTGCAGGTGGTGCAGGTCTGGATCCATGGACTTGGACTTCCTCAGGTCGGACCACTTCACCGGAGACAGGACACAGTACTGTAGGTAGACGTTTGTGTTAAAGCTCCTTCAGAATAAAGGTAGATGTTTGTGTTAAAGCTCCTTCAGAATAAAGGTAGATGTTTGTGTTAAAGCTCCTTCAGAATAAAGGTAGATGTTTGTGTTAAAGCTCCTTCAAAATAAAGGTAGATGTTTGTGTTAAAGCTCCTTCAAAATAAAGGTAGATGTTTGTGTTAAAGCTCCTTCAAAATAAAGGTAGATGTTTGTGTTAAAGCTCCTTCAAAATAAAGGTAGATGTTTGTGTTAAAGCTCCTTCAAAATAAAGGTAGATGTTTGTATTAAAGCTCCATACAGTATAAAGTAGGGGTGGGAGAAAAAATCAATTCACATAAATATCGCAATATTTTTTTTTTTTTTTTGCATTTTTAAAAATATTGTGCAATGTGCATTTGTTCGCCTTTTTTTTTTTTTTACATACAGAGAGTACAGGTTTTGAAAAGGTTTCAAGTTCACTTTATAATGGAGTATGTTAATTTCTAGGCTCCTACAGTGTTTGTGTGCAGATAAATGTTAAAAATGCTAAAACTAAAAATCGAGAGAATCGGCAATATCGTAGAATCGCAATTTAAATCGAATCGCCATCCAAAAAATCGTACAAGAATCGAATTGGGAGAAAAGCATATCGTCCCAGCCCTAGTATAAAGGTAGATGTTTGTATTAAAGCTCCTTCAAAATAAAAGTAGATGTTTGTGTTAAAGCTCCTTCAAAATAAAAGTAGATGTTTTGTAGCTTCTATTTTGATGGATTTACAGTTACATCCTTTTTCTCATCCATGCTGTTTCCTGTGGTACCTGAGTCTGTGAGCTGCTGTTGCTGCTGCTGTTGCCGAGGCTCAGGGGCTCGTTGTTGTTGTGGGACAGGCCGGAGCTCTTCTTCTTCATCCCTCCTCCTCCTCCTCCTCCTCCGCGGCTCCTCTCCAGCGTGCCGCCCCCGCCCCCCGCCGTTGCTAAGCGCTGGGCGGCGGCGGCGCGCGGCAACGTGGACATCTGCTGGCTGGACTTGATGTAGGGGACGTCGAGGATCTCGTCCATGTCGAGGTCGTAGTGCTCCAGCTCCCCGAACAGAGCCTGAGGGTTGTTTCCTCCTCCTCCTCCTCCTCCTCCTCCTCCTCCCTTCCCCTTCCCCCCCGCCCCGTCAGAGGAGGACGAGGCGGCGGCGACGTGTCCGTGTGGCGGCGGTTTGTCTTTGTCGGCAGCAGCGGCGTCGTCCTTGCTGCCCTCGCCGCCGCCAGCAGGGGCAGCAGCGGCGGCGGCGAGGCCGGGCCCCGGCAGCAGCAGCAGCTTCCCCCCGTCGGCCTCAGAGTCGCTGGTCTCCGGCTGGTGCTTCAGAGGAGAGACGCGCTTCACCGGACGGAACTTACTGTGGACGTCCGAGGGTTTGATTCCCCCGACCCCGCCACCGCCGCCAACGCCTCCGATGCCGCCACCAATGCCACCAACGCCGCCGCCGCCGTGGGAGGACACGCCGCGACTCCAGTTGATGGCCGGAGCTGCAGGAGGAGAGAGGGTGAGGATTTTGACCAAATAACTAGGCCTAATCAATTAATCATTTAAATCAGTGGTTCTCGAACTTTTTTACATCCTTGAGGGAAACACCAGAAATACACAAATATTAGTTCTCAGACTGAAGAATGTTACTTTTTTTTAGTCAATGTACATTCAAATTAGGGCCAATGGTGTGAAGTTTTGGAAATATTGAGGATACATTTCTGGAAAAACTGGTAAGATAAGGTAAAATTCCTTTTTTTTTTTTTTAAATGGTAGAATTTTTTTTAAAAATGTAGAAAAAGTGGAAAAATGTCTCAAAAAAGTGGTAAAATTTCTCAAAAAAGTGGAACAATTTCTCAAAAAAGTGGTAAAATTTCTCAAAAAAGAAGTAAAAAAAAATGTCTAAAAAAAAGTGGAAAAATCCCTTTTTTTTAAAAAAGTGGTAAAATTTCAGGAAAAAGTTGGGGACCCCTTGAACCCTCTTAAAGACCCCTGGGGGTCCCCAGACCCCACTGTGAGAACCACTGATTTAAATAATCGACAGATTAATCGATAATGAAAATAATCGTTAGTTGCAGCTCTCAGTTTGTTTTGTTTCGTTGCGCTTGGCTTATTAGGATCTCCATTTGCTGCAGCTATTATATATATATATCACATTATAAAACGGAAAGGTGAAATCCGGCGATCTGATTGGTTGTTAACCATGGTATAATGAGCATATACCATGGCTACTATTCTAAAACCTCATCACAGCGCAGGCTATCACTCCACGTCAGGCACGTATGACTGGTATGAATGGAAGTTGTTGTCATGTATCCATGACAACGGATTGTTGCAGTCCGTAGCAAAAGACAGTTGATGTTTTTACGACGTTAAAAAACGGACTAAAGTAGTTGACTTCACATGTTTAAGGTTAACTTTCACCTCCGGGGAGGGTTAACAATGGTAGAGGGGACTGAGCAGTGACTTTCACCTGAAAAAAAGCGGAGGAAAAGACGAGATGCAGAGCTACTAGGAGCTAACGTCCCTCCGCTTCGCGTCGGGCTGAACAACGCCCCTTAGCCGTGGTATAATGAGCATATACCACGGCCTGTCGTGATATATTGCTTAAATATTACACTGTTCGTCACGTCAATACATAACAAAGAAAACAATACAATATGAGCATGAGGTTTGTGTTGTAGGATCAGGATTTAACTTTGATCTGAAATTTGATTCTGATCCCAGCAGTTTGGTGGATTCAGAAACAAAAAGTGATTTTAATTAGTTAGCCTAATTTCAAACTGGTCAAATAAACAACATTTATAATGTATAAATTTATATAATATTTACATTGTACGATTCAATTTGGTACCTGATTACAGTGATAAAGCAAATAAACTTTCATATTTAATTGCACAAAGTCGGAATGTTTTTCCCAACTACTACACATGTAAATGACATTTTAACCTTAATGAACATTTACTTTTTTATTCATTCTTTTGTGGGTCAGATAAGGTCTGGCTGTTTAAAAGACACCGAAGAAACATAACAACAGCTCAGAAAACACAATGCTGCTCTTCTACCTGTTGTTCACAGACCTAATAACCTTCACTGTGATATTTAGTCCAATGTAACACTCGTTATCTGGATTTGTTAATCTAGAAAAGTGGATTACGTGATCCTGGATGGAAAAACAAGGGATTTTTAAACATTTTGAACAACTGGGCCCAGGACATTATAGGATCAACTGAATGACTGATTGATTAATTGATTGATTGATTGGTTGTTGAATACCTGGCCTTTCCTCAGCTGGACCATCACTCCTCCTGGACAGTTCGGGGATGCTCTTCAGAGACGTCACAGAGTACTGAGGACAGAGGACAGAGAGGCTGCAGAGTTAAGAGGCCGAGAAGGCGACTGCAGCTGCATTTAGACCAGACCGGCTGATCACAGCTCCTTCACTAACAGCTGTAATTAAAACGCTCCGTTTACAGTTTTATACACTCAGTTAAACTCAGTCGAGCTTCACCGTTTGTTTCTTCTCTGAGCTGCTGGATCACTCACACCGGCTTACAGACATCTGCTGCTCACTCTGACTGATAATGTCTCTTCACTTTCTATTTCCTTTTTTTTTCTCCAGCTGCTTTTAAAGGGATAGTTCACCCAAAATTGAAATTTCACTCATTATCTACTCACCCTCATGTCGACTAAGGGCTGGGATCGGCGTAGCAGTGCATGTCCATATAACAGTTGCAAATGGATACCAACTGTCTTCGTAACAAAAAGACACACCAAAAAACATCCAAATACCTCCATGCTGCTCGTATGTAATGTCCCTCTTGTATTGAAGCCCCGAAATGCGAAATTGTCCCGAGAAAAATTAACTAAGTCTATATTTCAAGCTTGTTTTGTAGCGGAAGCTCCTCTTCCCGGTTCGTCAACTTTGGACGAACCGGGAAGAGGAGCTTCGAGAAGCTTCCGCAACAAACAAGCTTGAAAACTAGACTTATTTAATTTTTTTCAGGACAATTTTGCATTTCGGGGCTTCAATACAAGAGGGACATTACATACGAGCAGCATGGAGGTATTTGGATGTTTTTTGGTGTGTCTTTTTGTTACGAAGACAGTTGGTATCCATTTGCAACCGTCATATGGACATGGACATGAGGACTCTGAAACTTCTCCCAGCCCTTAGTCCAATTTCAATTTTGGGTGAACTATCCCTTTGAACTATCCCTTTAAGTCTCTACACTTTCTATTTCCTTTTTTTTCTCCAGCTGCTTTTAAAATGGAGTGCTGAATGACTGAGTAAGATCAGGACGAAGGAACCTGGAGACGATTGTTACGGTGGCCGGCGAGGGCGAACGCGCCGCAAACGGCCAAGTTACGCTGCACAGAAAATGATGCAAAACCAGAAACAGAGAAATCAAATGCAACAGAAAGACCTTTAATTGTCGGTGCAAGCTATTTTTAGAACGGCGAAGCGGAGCCGTGAGCTGCTCAGAGCTACGCTACGGAGGCTCATTATGGGATTTCATGGTTTCCCTCATCAAACTCATCAAATACACAATCCAACAACTCCACAACGCTCTGGTGGACAAGTTGTGACCTGCACATTCACCACACTATGAGATAATAACACAACGTTACCACACAGAGTTGTTTTAGAGGGAAATTCATGCAAAACCGCTGATGTGCGTTGCCTTCAGGGACAGTTTTTCATCAAGCAGTCTCTGTATTTACCTCTAAAACAACTCTGTTTTAACATTTGTGGAAAAGTGGCAGAATATGTCTCCTTTAACTAACGTTCTCCGTATTGTTAGTCACTGTAACTTCTTTCTGGGAGACCCGAGGGTTGTGATTGCATTTAACGCGTTTTTCTGTTGCACTTATTTTGTGGGTTTGCATGTTTTGAGTTCTACATTGTTTCTGTGATTGCAGCATTTCTCAGTTACATTGGTTTTGCATCATTTCTACGTATATTTGCAGCGTTTTTGTCCTCGTCGGCCACCGTACCGTACTGTACCGTACCGACCGTCGGTCACACTCACCACTGAATCATCGGAGAAGTCGATCTCGTCCAGGTCCAGGTATTCAGGAGCCTCCATGTTCACACACACTCATCATCAGCCTGAGCAGCAGCTGCAGGAGGGAAAACAACACAAACCAGAGTCAGACTGACAGGCGTCTTCATCGGAGTGAGAGGAGCGAGTTCACCGAGCAGCCGCCACTATATAGTGACTGAATCTATCCCACAATTCACCGCGAAATGTAGTGAACATCCGATGGTCACTAACCAGAGCAAGATATCCCATCATGCATTGCGGTCACGGATCGACGCCGTTACCACATCGGCCCAGAGCGACCGGTGTAGCTACCAAATAAATGAAGTAGTGACCGGTGTAAATAAATGTGTCCAGGCTGCCAGAGTTGTCCGGTCACGGCTTCCACAGACTCCCACAACAAACGTCGGAGCAAATTTCCTAACAAGCGTTATAAACTGACCACAGGCTCTGGATAGCGAGGCTAATTTCTGTTAGCCCGTCTATGGTGTTTTACATTATACGTTAGCATTAAGCTAGCGGACGTTATGCTTAGTTGTGACACGTTGTTTCAAACTATGTGGGTTTGATTGAACATCTTTGGTGCTTAAATATATATATTACCGCTTAATACATTGCTTTACTCCTCTTTTTATGTTGGTACCTATACACCCGTAGGTCTATGCTACTGTACACCGGCCGTTACCATGGTTGTATCCATGGTACCTACGCCGGCTGTTACGATCGCGGTCGGAAAGTTTTAATTACGCGACCTAATACGTCATTAACTGTGCGGTGGAGTAGTGTCCGAAAGTGTTTTTTTATTTGACCAGTGAGTCCACTATATAGTCACTATATTGAATTCACTATATAGTGAGTAGGGAGGAGGGAATGAGGGAGGGATTTCGGACACAACCTCAGACTCAGACTCAGGAAGCGGCTGCAGGAAACCGGGTCCAGTCAAGTCCTGGTGAAAACCCAGCGTCGGACTCTTCTGTGTTATTGTTCCAGTCTGAGTTTGACGGACGACGAGCTGCAGCTCAGCGAGCAGAGAGGAAGCCGAGGGAGGGACGGAGAGTTTCAGTCTGAGGCTCAAACTCACCGAATGAAAGGTTTTAAACTGTCTGAAGCTCAAAGTGTCAGAGGAACAAGAAACTACAGAAACACAGAGTCCCTGAACGTTACACAGGAACACAGAGTCCCTGAACTAGGGATGGGCATTTCGAATAATTTTCTAACCGAGTAACCTAACTTTGTCGTAACCGGGTAACCGATTACTGTAATAAAAAAATAAAATGACGTCATGTCTGATGGACAGAGCGCAGTCGGTGCATAAATGCGCTCTGTCCGTCAGACAGTCGCATTACTGACACACAGCGTCGTCAGACTAAATATCAGGTGGATAATAAGAGTAGAGATGGAGTTTAAGATGCACATATGGGGCATGTGCATCTTTATGCCGGGGAATAAATGCGCTGCATGCGCTCTGAGTGCAGCGCCTTTATGCCACGGCTGCCTCGGAGGAGAAAACTTTTTTTTCTTTTTAATTAAATCATTAGCGGTGCTTATTTATTAGTCCACACTACATGTTGGTGCCTTCGGTCCTCTCTGCCTCGCATCGTTTCAGGAAATAACTGGGAAGGTTTCAGAATGTTTGTAAACTGAAAGCAGATTTTCTAACAGACTTGATGACACCTGTCGTCTCCGAGGGAACCACCACAGATTATTGTAAAAGGATTGAAAGTCCGAGGCTCGATCCAAAACGCTTTTACACAGCAGAAAATCACGTTGCTTGATCCGAAACTGTTTAACACTACAAAAAGCCGAACCATGACATGGTAATGTAGTTTGATCCGACACTAGACTGTCGCTCTAACGTGCCGTTTTTTGAATCCTAGGTTAACCAGATAATAATTTATAACCGAGTAGCAGATTGCCTACTCGGGTAACCGTGCACATCCCTATCCTGAACGTTACACAGAAACACATAGTCCCTGATATTACACATGAACACATAGTCCCTGAACGTTACACAGAAACGCCGAGTCCCTGAACGTTACACAGAAACACCGAGTCCCTGAACGTTACACAGAAACACTGAGTCCCTGAATGTCTCTTGAACCGCAGAGAAAAGGCCTTGAGTTCCTGAACGTTACACAAAAAACGCTGAGGCCCTTTAACGTTACAAAAAACTGGAGGCCTTGAACGTGACACAGAAACACTGAGCTGCTGCTGTTACAGTTAAGACCTGCTGCTAATCGGACTAAAGGTCAAAGGTCAACATCACAGTGACATGGTTTTGTTTCCAGTGAACACGCCATCATTAAGAAAGAAAGAAAGAAAGAAAGAAAGAAAGAAAGAAAGAAAGAAAGAAAGAAAGAAAGGTATATAGCAGAAGTGAAACGACACTGAGGCGGTTTCACTCTCTTCTCGTGGATCAACACTTGAGAATAAAAACACCAGTAAAGTGTAAAACAAGGCGCTGTAGGCTTCATGTAAATATTCCTCTCTCCGTGTTTCTGAGTTGGACGGACTTTATCTACGGTCCCTGAAGGGGTCGGAGCTGGGAGCTGTTTTCAGACTGTGTGGGAGCGACCGACCGCGGCACGAAACCAGTCAGAACATAAACCTCTGATTGCAGCTTTGAGAAAAACGGCCGAGGCCCCGACATCCTTGATAACAACAGTTTAGGCCTGAAACCAGACGGCCAAAATAAAAGTGGATGAAGAGAGGAGGAGGAGGAGGAGGAGGAGGAGGAGGAGGAGGAGGAGGAGGAAGAGGAGGAAGACGTGTCTGTTTATGTGAATGGGTCCACTCCAAATCCTCTCAGGCAACAAGACGTTAAAACAATCAGAAACACGGAGCAGGAGGAGTTTGTGTCGTCACGTCGTCGTCGTTGTCGTAGTCTCCCGTTTGTTAAACTGGTGTAAAAATAGAAACGTCAGAGCTGGAACTAGTTGTTGTCTCAGAACACACTCAGTCTGATCTGAGGTCTGTTTAACAAAACACAGTTCAGCTTCTCAGACTCAAACTCATTTTAGATCGTCAACGACAGGAAACGTCAACTTCCACTAAAATCTGAAAATGTGCCTTTTTAAATCAAATCTGTTTTTAGCAGCTTGAAAAATCAGTGAACTTTCACATCAACTCAAAATTCAAACTGTCTTGAATGACTGTGAGATGCACAATTCCTAACAATGTGATTGTCTTAATGGGATAGTTCACCCAAAATTCAAATTTCTACTCATTATCTCCTCCCCCTCATGTGGACTAAGGGCTGGGAGAAGTTTCAGAGTCCTCCGTGGCTTCTCTGAGTTACAGGGGGGCTGTCGGTTGTGAACGGAGCTCACTTTTCTTCATCCAAAAAGACACACCAAAAAACATCCAAACACCTCCATGCTGCTCGTCTGTAATGTCCCTCTTGTATTGAAGCCCCAGCATGAGAAATTGTTCCGAAAAAAATTACATAAGTCTATATTTTAAGCTTGTTTGTAGCGGAAGCTCCCAGTTTCTCAGTTCACTGCTCTTCCTGTGTCAGTGCAAATCTCACGTGATTTGCACTGACACCCAGTTCACGGCTCAGCAAATCGTGCGAGATTCCGCTAGAGCAACACTGGGAGCTTCCGCTACAAACAAGCTAAAAATATAGACTTATTTAATTTTTTTTCGGAACAATTTCTCATTTCGGGGCTTCAATACAAGAGGGACATTACAGACGAGCAGCATGGAGGTATCTGGATGTTTTTTGGTGTGTCTTTTTGTTACGAAGAAAAGAGGACTCTGAAACTTCTCCCAGCCCTTAGTCGACATGAGGGTGAGTAGATAATGAGTGAAATTTGAATTTTGGGTGAACTATCCCTTTAATGAACACAGCTGCAGCTTCTCCGACTCACACTCATTTTAGATCGTCAACGACAGGAAACATCAACATCCACTAAAATCTGAAAATGTGCGTTTTTTAAAATCAAATCTGTTTTTAGCAGCTTGAAAAATCTGTGAACTTTCACATCAACTCAAAATTCAAACTGGGATGCACAACTCCTAACGATGTGATGGTCTTAAAGGTTGGGTCTGGAGTTTTTTTGTGGTCTTTTGCTCTGTTTTGTTCAGGTTTAGTTATGCACGTGGACGTTTCTGGGTGGAGCGAGAGAGTCGCAGTCAAGCAAAAATATCTACGGCGAGAGAGTCGGTGTTTTCTCTCCAGCCAGTGACGGAGCTCAGGTGAAGCTACGTGCAGCAGAGCAGGAGGCTCAGGCCTGCTAGCCGCACTAGCTGTCTCTGAGGCTGTGGTGGAAATTATGAGCAGAAATTTTGACACCATTTTAGGTGCAAATACAGTCTGGTCTCGGTGCTGGAGACCCATTTGAATAAACAGCTCAGATCCATCAAAAAAAGCTAAATTTCAGCCATGACGGCCCGTTATTGCGACAACAACTGCACTGTTGCGAAGTCACGTTGCTGCTTTGACATTTTATTTACATTTGCTTCGCACATGGATGTGACAGCAGCGGATGTTACGACGTGCAGCTTTGACGTCATATCAGAGCCTTAATGTCAGTAAATTTGAGTAAAATACTAGGACTGGGACGATATGCTTCTCTCCCGATTCGATTCTCTACTACAATTTTTTGGATGGCGATTCGATTTAAATTGCGATTCTACGACATTGCAGATTCTCTCGATTTTTAGTCTTTAGCATTTTTAACATTTATCTGCACACAAATACAGCAGGAGCCTAGAAATTAACATACTCCATTATAAAGTGAACTTTATACCCTTATAACCCTTTTCTAAACCTGTACTCTCTGTATGTAAAACAGGTTAACAAATGCACATTGCACATTATTTAAAAAAAAAAAAAAAAAAAATTTGAAATTTTTTCTCCCACCCCTATAAAATACAGACTTCACTTATCCCGTGCAAATGCGGCGCAAGAAACACAGACATGGGGGGGTAATTTACAAATTACCAGACGTCCCCAGGTAATACTAGTCCTGTGCGAATAGGGCTTTAAGGCTGTATTCAGACCTGGATCGATTGGAGAAGTTGTTTTACGAAACTAGGGAGCGTTTGACCCCAAATATCGGTCCGTTTGGTCGTAATACAGTATGTGAACACAGCGGTCGCGCTCGGATGTGAAAATAAAACAAGCAGGCCGAGATTTTCCATTTGGGCCCTTTAGGAGCGATTCGTTGGCTTCCTTATTTTATTTTGGCTGTGTGTGGTTCAGACCAGGTCAAGTTTTACATTTTTTAGGCCTGTTGAAACCTCTATTCCATGTTTTTTGTTTTTCCGGGGTCTCCGCCGCCTCCTCCACCTCCTCCTCCTTCTTCCAGGTAAGATTTCTGACCAATGAGAGAACAGCTGGTTCATTCATGGCATTTGTTTGCATTTTGGACCGAGTTTGGGACTGTTAAAGGGACAACGAGGAGTTTCTATTTGGTTATAAAAAAGTCTCACGTTGATGTGGATGAATCTACGTTACCACTTGTTAATGGGCCCATTTTAGATAAATATATCGTTTTGTCTCTATTGTTATTTTGTTATTATTAGTGGTGGTGGAGATGCTGGGTGAGCCGACCAGCGTTTCTTTACTTTCGGTTTCGCGGACGCTGAAATTGAAGCTAAATGTAGGGTGAAAAGCTTTGCTTTTCCAAAACTCCTCGTTGTCCCTTTAACATGTGAACACAAACGACCCAAAAAGACAAATGCATTGCAACAATTGTCCAGTTTTTAACGGAGTGAATCAGAACAAAAGAAAAAACGAGCAGCCTAGAAGTCTCTGCTTTTCAAAATAAAACAGGGCCAGCAGCAGCAGCAGCAGCAGAAGCAGCAGCAGCGTTTGGCTCGGTTTTCATCTTCACAAGGAAAAGAGTCGAGTTACACAACAAAAACAAACACATGTGGAGAGATAGCGGCAGTCGATTAACAGGAAAGAAAAAGATCAGACAGACTCTTTTCTCTATCTCTGAACACGACTTGAGAAGAGAACAACATCTACAGTGTAAACTGGTCGGGTCAGGTTGAGGCTGTAATTCAGATTAAAGACTGAAACCTGATTACAGGCGTTAAGACCTGCAGACTGGACGGTGGCCACGTTAAATCTCATTAGCGTGGCGTTGGTTGGGCTGAGTCGCTCACTTATTCCACCGTGCGTCAGATT
Source organism: Trachurus japonicus (assembly GCF_045865225.1). Taxonomy (NCBI): domain Eukaryota; kingdom Metazoa; phylum Chordata; class Actinopteri; order Carangiformes; family Carangidae; genus Trachurus; species Trachurus japonicus. The sequence goes on along the minus strand of NC_140915.1, from coordinate 6,272,086 downwards.
TTATCCACGTTTCATGATGCTGAGAGACTGAAACACGTTACATCACTTATAAAAACAAGATGGACCCCTCAACTTCATTAAAAATCACACTTATATGATGTAAAATATCATAATTAAAAGAATAAAGAGCAGATATTACATAGATAAGAGGTGTGGTTATTGATTAGGGCGTTGTTTTGATCATTAACTTTCACCAAACTCTGTAAATGATTATAGACTTTCTTCTATTTCACTACTTTATGGCTCTTTAATTAACAAATAAAAATGTGTGTGTGTGTTTTGTTTTGTTTTGCGTGTTTGTTCTGATGTGAAACACAACTTCCTGCGACAAATACTCAGTTTGATCTTGTTATGTTTGAACATTTATTTACTATTTCACCACGTAAATAAATATTTGTAGTCTATGGAAGCCCTGAGTGGCCAAAAGGGAAAAAAACATCCTAAATGTATAAATGTATGGTCGCAAAGGGCTTCTGTAGTTCATGATTTTAACTTTATGAAGCTTTAAGTTAATTTTAATACGTTAACTAAGGCATATGCACAGTGAGTATCAAGTTCAGTTAAAACTTAAAGTTCACATCCTAGAATTACTTTCATTCATTGGTTTATGTCAGAACTGAGTAAAAAACGCAGCAAAACCTAAAAGATGTTCAGTTCACTGTGAGAAACTGATAAAAATACAAAGATATCAACGACATTGAAGCCGAAACTTGATGAATCTGTGTTATTTTCTTATAGATTCATTAGAAAACATGCCATTAGTTGCTGATGGTTGTTATTAAGCTGAATATCTACTTATAATTTCACTTTTAATGAATTTTAATGAAAGAAAAACACTTACAGTTTGATGTAAGACTTGAATAAATAACATTAGACTGTGACTTTTCCTTTATTTTCAGTATTTACCAGGTTAATCTGACAGCAGACTATGGTAGTTAACAGTCGGTGAGCAGCAGCAGCAGCAGCTAATGAAGTTAATGTTGATAACCAGAGATGTAAACAGTGTGAACAAGCTGAATATCTACTTATAATTTCACTTTTAATGAATTTTAATGAAAGAAAAACACTTACAGTTTGATGTAAGAGTTGAATAAATAACATTCGACTGTGACTTTTCCTTTATTGTCAGGTTTAATGTCAGAAATGAAAAAGCAAAATCTAAAAGATGTTCAGTAGCCTACACTGTGAGAAAAGCTGAAACTTGATGAATCTGAGTTATTTTCTTACAGATTCATTAGAAAACATGTCATTAGTTGCTGATTTACTTAATTATTCAACTAATTGCTGCATATCTGTAACATTTTAGAGTCTATGGTTGTTATTAAGCTGAATATCTACTTATAATTTCACTTTTAATGAATTTTAATGAAAGAAAAACACTTACAGTTTGATGTAAGAGTTGAATAAATAACATTAGACTGTGACTTTATCTTTATTTTCAGTATTTACCAGGTTAATCTGACAGCAGACTATAGAGACTGGTAGTTATCAGTTGGTGACCAGCAGGAGCTAATGAAGTTAATGTTGATATCAGAGCTGAATATCTACTTATAATTTCACTTTCATTGGATTTTAATGAAAGAAAAACACTTAGTTTGATCCTAAATGTGCATGGTCGCATATTTTTACGTTCACATAAGTTCAGGAATGAGTAACAAGTTCAGCTAAAACTGAAAGTTGATATGATTTAAGAACACATCAGGCTACTATGATTACTTTAATTATATTGATTAACTACCAGTCCCTGCAGCCTGCTGTCAGATTAACCTGGTAGCCTAAAGGAAAAGTCACACTTTAATGTTATTTATTCAACTCTATGTTGTTATTAAGCTGAATATCTACTTATAATTTCACTTTTAATGGATTTTAATGAAAGAAAAACACTTACAGTTTAATGTAAGAGTTGAATAAATAACATTAGACTGTGACTTTTCCTTTATTTCCAGTATTTACCAGGTTAATCTGACAGCAGACTATGGTAGTTAACAGTCGGTGAGCAGCAGCAGCAGCAGCAGCAGCAGCAGCAGCAGCAGCAGCAGCAGCAGCAGCAGCAGCAGCAGCAGCAGCAGCAGCAGCAGCAGCAGCAGCAGCAGCAGCTAATGAAGTTAATGTTGATAATAACCAGAGATGTAAACAGTGTGAACACGGTGGGTTAGGGGGCTCAGGGTTTTGGCCTGGCTCGGCTCGGCTCGGCTCGGTTTAGTGTAGTTTGTTAACCCGCTGGTACCTGCTCACGTAGCGGCAGCAGGAGGCTCGTTAGCTCGGCTAGCTCCGGAGCGGCTAAGGAGGAGGAGGAGGAGGAGGAGGAAGCTGGAAAAACGAGGTCAGTCGGAGCACAAAGCTCAGGTAGAAAAAATAATAAATAATGAAATAAATAAAGTAAAGGCTGCGGCCGGGAGGAGCCGCTCCGTGAGGCCGTTACCTGGTGGAAGGTGTCCGGGGAGAAGCGGTCGCAGTCCGGCGGGGATGATGAAGGCAGCAGAGCTAACAGGAGCCTCGATACAGCTGTTTTTCTTTTTTCTTTTTTCTTTTTTCCTCCTCCTGTCGCCTCGATGTCTTGAAAAGCACAAAGACTTTGACATATGGGCAGCGCAGAGAGGAGCGGCGCGACGAGGGCTCACTCTGACCACAATACAGAATACAGAATACACAGACCCGACCTGGCCCGGAGAAGAACTACACTTTCACTTTTATAACAATAATAGCCTCTATGTACTGCTGTATAATACATACATTACATACAATATTACTATTACTATAAATTATTGTTATGGTTATTATTATTAAGTATTGCTATGTTTATTAAATGTGATCAACTTTATTAGAAACACACACACACCCTTATAATAGTATTATTTTGTATTTTTAGTTTAGTCTTGTACAGAGACAGCTCTTAAAGGGACAACGAGGAGTTTTGGAAAAGCGAAGTGTTTTCACACTACATTTATGAGCCTCCGCGCACACCGTACATTTCTTTGACCGGCGCAAGACAGACTCATGTTTTCATTCATCAAGAATTAAAGTCAGAGGTTGGAAGACGATCACATACCGTCGTAGTTCCCACCATAAACGGAGATTCGGCGGCGTTATTCTCATGACTCGCCACGAAACCGAAAGTAAGGAAACGCTGGTCGGCTCGCCCAGCATTTCCACCACCACTAATAATAACAAAATAACCATAGAGACAAAACGATATATTTATCGAAAATGGGCCCATTAACAAGTGGTAACGTAGAATCATCCACATTAAAATGAGACTTTTTTATAACCAAATAGAAACTCCTCATTGTCCCTTTAATGAGCTGATCTCTGAATGTGTCCGTGTATGTGTGGGCATATGTGTGCGTACGTATGTGTAGGTGCTTGTATTATGTATGTTTGTAATGTGTATGCATGGTGCATGTGAATATGCATACTATATACTGTAGCCTATGTGCCTGTAGGAATTTGATATGTGTGTATGCACACGTTATGGATGTATACATATGCTCATATTTGCATTGTCATCTAAGTATTTTTATTTTATAATCTGAGTTATTTTATGGGAATAATCTAGTTGCTTGTTTCTTATTTTATTTTGTATTTTGTATTTTTTGGGAACACTGTATAGGAACTGTTATTTGTCTTGCTTTTTAGGGACCCCAGGAAGAATGGGGATGGGGATCCAATAAACAATAACAGTATTAACAACAATAATAATATTGTTAATTTATATAGTGCCTTACAAAAAACAAAGGTCGCTTTACAGTAAGTAAGTAAGCCTATACAGCCCATGCAGTAAGTACAGTAAGTAATATTGTTGTAATTATGCCATCATTACCATGTATTGTATTACTTTATGTTTTTTTTAACCTACTGTATAAAAGAGAAAATAAACAAGTTATAGGTTTGTTTGACTGTTGCTTAAGCGCCATCATATCTTATGTTTAACCTATTAAAATCCAGAGTTAAAATACATATTAGTATGTTAAGCTACAAATGTGATTTTAAAAAAGAAAAATAATGAAATGAAAGACAAGTGAAAAAAAATGCAAGGCTTGCGAATGATTATGAAAAGTCAAAATTATGACATTACCCATATTCCTGAGAAAATAGTCAAACATGAAAGTGAAAATGACATTAAAATACAGCTCTATAAAAAAAACATACACAAATTATTGTTTCCTTTGTTTCATCAAGAGACAAAAAATAAATAAATGTAATAAAATAAAAAGAAAAAAATGAGATAACCTAATAAAATATAGCAGCCTATACGAAAGTTATAGTGGCTTGATTTTATGAAGCTAAAAAAAAAAAAGAAAATCAAAATTGTATTCTTTATTTATGATTATGATTATTACAATGTAGTGTTTTATTTAATTACATATAAACAGCAGTATTGTATTTATTTTATTATCTCCTCTCTATGGATTGAGAAGTGGCAGCCTCTCTCTGAGTCACGCCCACTCTTCTGCTTCAACACTGAAGCCCCGTCCCCAGTTTTCCTGCCGTAGTGAGTCATCGCAGCTGTAGACGATCTCTGAAGGGGGCCGCCGCTCAGACAGAGGAAGTGGAGCCGCTATTCGGTCCCGTTATCTTAGAATAAAACTACAATAAACCTCAGCGCCGTTTCTGTCTGTAACGAGTGTGTGAGTGTGAGTTCACACATTATCATTTCATTTTGGATTATTATTTTTTAAAACCACGACAGTTTATGAACGAAAATTATTATTATTAGGCTATTATTATTAAAGAAAAAAAAAATTACTTTTACTTTCATGACAGCAGCAGCTTCTCACCATAGAAACGAGCTGTTAAAACCTGAACTAAGTCTTTATTTATTATGTTTGTACAGGACTCTGGAGAAAACTTGAAACAACCACAGTCAGTCACTTTACCAGCATCAACACTAATAATAATCATTAGTTATATAACTATATAACAGCCTATAACTGCGTTTCCATGACAACAGTCTGAGTCTCTGCCGTGGATCAGTCACTGATGATGATGATGAAGATGAAGATGAAGATGGTGATGATCATCAACTGCAGTTTTAAACACAACAGTGTCACCTAGTGGCTCAATGTGACACTGACACTGGTTTTAAAGGTACCTTTCAGTTATTCTTAAAAAAAAAAAAAGTTCACTTCATACGCTTTGTATTATTTGTATCCTGTGTGCTTCTTATTCAAGGTTTTATTCATAAAAAACAGAGAAGCTGTAATTTAAAAAATATGTATACATTTTCATACAAATTTTATGTAGGCTAATACACAAGATACGATTTTTTTTTAACTGAGTAAATCAAACTAAAAATACTTTATTATTATTATTATTATTGGTATTATTATTATTATTATTATTATTATTATTGGATTTCTTGTTGTTTCCATTATTATCAAAAGTAGCCTACAGTGGCGGTACTGTGATATTTTGCTAATCATACCTTTCTTACCTTTACTCAGGTACATTTTTAACACATGCCTCTTATCTGTAATTCGGTCCTTTTTCTAAACTCACATGATCTGAGTGCAGAGTTTTACTTCACTTTCACTTTTGATCTTCAGCCCTCGTGAAGTGATAGATAAGACAGCGCTTCAGTTGCCTTCTTTCAAGTACTTTTAGTTTTACTTCTGCTTTGATTTGTGTGCTTTCATAGTGTATTGCACTTTGTACTACATTTTATTGTATGAAAAGTGCTCTTTAAATAAAGTCTGACAACCAAATATAACAGGGTAAAATATCTGCTGTACTGGGATCAGCTGTGTCGATACTGAATAAACATATATATATATACATACTGTATATATTATATTTAATATTATTATCACTTATATTATTATATAACTTTTAGTTATTCATAGCAGTGCAAGTGATCAATTTATATCCTTAGGCCTACCATTGTAACACAGCTCAATTAGATATTACTCCCAGGACCTTCTAAGCAGTTTGATGATTGTAAGCACTTTATCCCCTGACACGGTTGCACTTTTGTACTACTGTCGTACGACAGCATCAAATCTGTATTATTATTATTATTATCTATTGTAATGTAAACTGAATCCTGCTATTTTATAACATGCTTTTGTTTTTATTTATTGTATTTTGTACCAGGGAACATCTATGTATGGGACAACGGATGGAAATTAGCCTGTGGCTACAATCCGGCTTGTTTACGATTTTATGTTTCGTTCATGAACTTGCACTGTCCCACCTCAAATAAATTGAATTGAATTGAATTGACCTGTGTGTGAGCTTCAGGTCTGTAAGAGAGTGATCACAGCCAGGACCTGAGCTGTGGTTGGTTGGGACACGGAGCAGGAAGACAGTCTGGAGTCCATGAAGCTGAGTTTGTTCCAGCTGTTATAAATGTAACGGAGGTCCGCGGGTATAGCCACAGTCATGAGGTACCAGTGAGTAGAAGTGACAACGTGTGGCGGTTAGTAGTATAGAGAGCCTAAGCGGAAGCAGGAAGTAACGGCGCCATGGGACCTCAACTCTGAAAAACTCGCCATTCAAATGAATTAGACTGAACATTTTATTTCGTGATCCGATTGAATTGCACCATGAGAAAAAAATATGTCCTCTACCTGTTTAAAACATCACGTTTCATGCCGAGAAATCAGCCGTTTATCATAAAACGGCAACAGAAGAATGTATTTAGTGTGAAGACGCTCTACGGACTACAGATCTGTGTCCCACAGAAAATATGTCACCAACTGACACGGGAAAGGGCGGCATTTGGTGTGTGACGTCTCCTACGCGACTTGTAGTCTTTCTGGTTACGGATTCTTCTGAATTTTATTCTACAATAGCTTTACAACAAACGACTGATTTCTCGGGATGAAACGTGATGTTTTTTAACAGGTAGAGGACATATTTTTTTCTCATGGCACAATTCAAATAGCCAGGCTAGCGCCGCCTACTGGTTCCGGCAAATTTCATTTGCCTCAACAATGTAGTCAGGACACTAGCAATGCGTTTCGGTTTGCTCCGTCCGCTCTGGTGGACGGACCAATCAGCGAACAGATGGGGAACTGAAGGCGAAGCCGTTGAACTCAAGCGCTCAAGCTAACCTATGAGCTTAACCGGTGTATAGCACACGTGACCACCAAGCAGCAGCGATTAGTTGAAGCAAATGTAAGCAACCGCCTCCCGGAAGCAAACGAATCCCTATGGCTCAGGTTCAGACGCTTTATGAAATGTAATGAAATAAGCGGCTGATGCATCAGGCTACAATTCAAACGGATCACGAAATAAAATTTTCAGTCCCGTTCATTTGAATGGCGAGTTTTTCAGAGTTGAGGTCCCATGGTGACCGTTACTTCCTGCTTCCGCTTAGGCTCTCTATAGAGGGTATGCACATGACGTCACGGTACTGGGAAGTCGCTGTGGAACGTCCACTGAGTGGCAAAAAGACGAGTGGCAGAGCCGCCAAAGTTTAAAAACGACGCAGTAACGAAGCGATTTCCTCCGAGCCCACACAAGTCTGACATGTCTAGCTTTGCCAGCATGTAAAGCAGCAGCAGCATGACCTAACAGAGCTGCTAAACATCTAGAGGATACGTCTCACTTTGACCGAGTTACATTCAACAACCTGTTCTCAATGACGGAAAGTAAATTCACTGGAGCGGTCATTTTTTTCCATCGATCAGCTGTGTTTACCGTTTCAGGTGTCATAGTTCTGATGTTTAGACAGATAAATTAGTCCTCCAGCACATCCTACACTTTGACTGCTCAGAGTTTTTCAGAATAAAAGCAGCTCGTGTTTAGTGTTGGGAGTCACTGTCAGGGCGACAGTAACAGCTGTAATCTCGTCCTTCTGCACAGTAACAGTGAGCCTGTCAGTCACTCTGCAGGTAGGCTACCGCGGTCCACCGCTATCCGCCAGCATGTTGAGGGACGCTTGTTTTGCCACTCAGTCCGATCAAACGGGGCGTTGCTGAGGGCAACGTGACGTAAACGCATACCCTCTATTGAAGTTAAACTCACTCACTCGCAAACGCACTTGCCAAGTGGTCGTTGACCTCTTGGGGAAGCGGTTAGCATCGTCGCCCACGATGCAGGAGACCAGTGTTAGAAACCCACTCAGGTGGTTCAGAAAACATCGGCCACATAAAGCTTCAGGATCCAGGGTGGACGTTGGAGGAGGTGATGGTGTTTTACTGTGAAGTGATAGATGTAACACAACTGACTCAACCTTCATGTCAATCAAACAGACACGCTCCTACAGTAATTACTCTAAATCTTTAAGGCCTGAGTGTCTCATTAATTAGAGGATTATTATATCATTTTCAGTGGGACAATCACAACAGTGACCAACACTGGGAAAAATATTGACTTAGTATTTAATTGGAGAAGTGGGTGTGGAACCATTAGTCTTCAAGAGAAAGTATGTCAACTCAACTATTAACCGATACAGAATAACACAGGAGGGCTGATAAAGGTCAGAGACACGAGTCAACAGACACTGTGCTGAGACGGCATGGGAGCATAACAAAAAACATTTTGTACCCAAACAATACGTTTAACCAGAGAAAATTGTATGTCAAAGGTCTAAGCCTGACTGTTTGTGCAGGATGTTGTTATAATGTCTATCAACAAAGTACAGATAAATTGGGGTGCTAATGCATGCTGTGACATTACTGTGAGAGATCAGAGTACTGAAGAACTCAACTGAGCCCTGCCAATCGATAAGCTGAGTTCAATCAACTGGTCCACGATGGATTTGCTGAGCTGGTCACTGAATGCCATTGACAGAGTGTTCTCAACCAGGCGTGCAGGCTCTGGAGAACCCAGATGCCCGGACGGAACCTTCATCTCCGGCTACATCTTGGATGGATGGGAAAAGTGGAGAGTCCTCTGCCTTGCCGCACTGGATGTGGAGGATGTCGAGGACGTGTACATATTCACGTTCATGACAATCGGGATGTTCACCCTGGGATGCGGTATTTTCATGCAATATCAGAAAATGAGGAAGATCGCCTCCGAGCAGAGCAATGCGAGGGCGGACAACGCCACTACTCGAGGTGCTGTGGTCGGGATACGATCTGACATCACAGCAGTTCGTGAATTCGTGTCAATATTGCGAGCTGACATGGCCAAAACTCGGGAGGATATGGCCAAGTTAAGCGCGGCAAAGGCTGCAGAGGAGATGGATGATTGAAAGAATATGGCAAAAAAGGGCTCTTACTCCACACCACACCATCAAATAATCAGTACACTGGACTTTGCTCTCTGTCAATTGGACCATTCTATGACTTTGTGACATGCCAAGCTACAAGATGAGACTGTTGTTCACTCATGACGGACAAATATGGACACAAACACACACGTAATCTGTATGTACTGTCTAGAGCTAAACTTCAGCTCTGTATACTGCCTGCTGCCAATATGTCATGTCAAATGTCATAAGTAAAAGTATGTTATATCAAAATGTAAAAAAAAAAAAAAAAAAAAAAAAAAAAAAATTATGTTATGATCTGTATACTATCTACTACCGTAACATGTTATGTCAAAATGTCATAAGTAAAAGAATGTTACATCAAAATGTAGTGTGTGTGTATGTATGTATATATATATATATATATGTATGTATGTATGTATGTATATATATATATATATAATAATAAGAAAAGAAGAAAAAAGCAAAAAGATATGTATGTATGACAAATATTCTTATTCTGTGGGTAATGGGGGCGGGACTAGATAAGCTTTTGCTTCTCCCGCTTTTCCCTTTCGGCCATGTATTGTATTATTTGATGATGAAGTGTGATGATGATGATTTAAATTGACATGCCCGAAATAAACAAATTGATTGATTGATTGATTGATAGTCACTTCTGCATTTGCTTCATTTCAGAATCGGAAGCTATGTCCTTTTTTGTTTTGTTTTACACAGTCTGTCCTTCAAACCCACTGAAGCCTATATTTACTTTCATTTTGGGACTTTGGTGCCTGTTGGGAAGCAGTTTAAATCTGGTGAGTAAACTCAACAAAGACGTAGGCTAGTTACAGTAAGAGAATGTCTGTTTGTGTCCTGGATGTTTAATAGAGTTATATTATTATTATTATTATATATTACACAACAGTTACAGATTCATATTATCAGATGAATATCGACATATCGATCACCCTCGACTGTGTGTAGTTCAGGTTCTGTGACGTTGGATGAAAGATGATTAACGAGTCCTTTTATATGTTTTTACTTTAGAAACTATTATATAAAAGCATGCGCCCCATATATAGAGGCTACAGTCTTTGCTGCAGTTGGCCCCGGTTCGAATCCCACATCGGACGGCCTGTTACTGCAGGTCATTCCCCCCCTCTCTGCCTCCCCATTTCCTGAAATGATTCGGAGAGTGGAGACAGATCCAGTGGAAATTGGGGTTTAGGGCCACCTCCAAACCATTTTTTTTACACAGTCTGTGCATTTAAAGGATAATTGCCGTTCTTTTTTACAAGCTGGACCTTATTTCTGGTATAAAATACGATCGTTTACTCACCCAGATAACTTTAGTGTCACTATGAGCTCCTAGAAGATACAGAGTCCCCCTGTGCAGGCACAATTGCCTCAAAAACTCATTCATCCCTCTGTCCATTAAATTTATGAATGAGCAGCTAGTGTGATGTTATGTATGAATGTTTGCGTGTTGTTTGCAGGCACAATCGCCTCAAAAACTCGTTCATTCATCCCTCTGTCCATTAAATTTATGAATGAGCAGCTTGTGTGATGATATGTATGAATGTTTGCGTGTCCACACATCTGCCACTAGTACTTTCTGAGGCATATTGCACTTTAATGATTTTATTGTATGTTTTTAGTACTCTGCTGCTTTTCTCTTGTACTGTTTTTGTCTTTGTTGTGAAGCAGCACTGCTCTCTGTCCGAGAGAAATTTCTCCTACGGGAGACTAATAAATGATTTTGACGTTTGACTTTGACTTCAGACGATATTCAGATCCAGTCGAGAGTCACGTATTCATGGGTTTTTCAGTCACCTGATGATGACCTGTGTGCGGACCTAAAGCTACTAAAACTACGTTTTGCGATGACAGCATGTGCAAATCGCAGCTTGGAAATGACAATTTTTGACAAATGACAGGGTTTCATACATCCTGAAAGGGTTTATTTCAACCGACTAACTCTACATTATCCTGCTCATTACACGGATTAGGAGTGAAATAATTAATTTGAAACATAATGTTGATCAAAATACGACTTTTATCGATTTATAGATTGCATCACTTAGTGAATCTGCAAGTACTAAGTCACAAATTTAAGTCACAGGTTATGATAACTGATTTAAATCAATACATACATTGGCAAGGTTGAAATGTTCTATGCTTAGTCAAGGTGCAAGGTAAGCTAACTAGGCCCAGTTACATAACCAAGTCACATGAAGGTGAGAAGATTCCGGTGCTGGTGCAGAGTTGCTGGTCCTGTTGTGGCTGTAAAGTCCAGTTAATGTGTCCTTGTCCAATGAACTACAGCCGTCGTGGCTGTGTAGTTTCAGTTCTGTTGAGGAGAGTGCTTGGTTCTCATTGAAGAGTTGGTTGTTTGCTCTGCTTTACTTTGTGGCTCCGTTACTTGTTAACGCAACTAGCAGACCTTGCACCGTGCTAGCTGGTTTTCGTCCTTGAATCCATTAGTAAACACTCGCATCGCTACCAAGGTTTGGTCCAGTGGAGGCCTGTGCCTCGTGCAGGCTTCATGGAGGTTTGAGAGCTGTAGCGGTAGCTCCAGGTGAGGAGCTCAGAGGAGAAGGGCACTTCTCTTTTATATAGGCCTGGTGACCTCAGAGGTCCTGGACCATACAGTGACCAATGGAGGTCAGGAGTGGAGGTTTCACACCTAGGTGTGAAATGGTGAAGGATGCTGGGAGGCTGAGTTCAATGGCTTCTTTTGTCTGGGGGACAAAAGAAGTCCTCTTGTCCCAACAGTGGACTGGTCTCACTGTTTTCAATGTTTATCCACACTCACCTTCACAAAAACAAAGGGCTGTACACTCTAAAGCAGTGTTTTGCAGGAGACAAGTTCAAGTGCTGGTCCAGTCATACAGTAGTATACTGTAATGAACCTCAAAAGTTTCAAGAGGGCATCTGTAAGCTCTGGAAACACAGCCTATACAGCCCATGCAGTCTTTTCCCCTTGGCCAAGAAAGCTTGAACAGTGTCACAGCCTGTCGATGGATCATGGGACATTGGTAGTGCGCTTGTCTTCTCAGACCCTAACCCTGCTGCAAGTTCATGGGCTGCAAAGATTGGAACTTCTTCCCTGTTCCAAACGGGAACTCATGTAGACCTCATCCTCATGCGGAGTGATGGCTTGCTGAGGACTTGACTATCAGTGTTCTCACGTGTCTGAAGCGTGGTTTGTCTTGCCGGGCAAGTCAACAGATTTTGTCTACTTTTGTCAATCTGACTCACCCCTGCTGCAACAATCTCTTCATTTAAAACTCCTCCTTCATCCAGCAATCAACGGCTGTCTCTCCGCCATCATTCTTTGAAGCCATGTGTTTGTCAACATATTGTTTTTGTTCTGATTGTTTCCTTCCAGATATGGACGATGACATCGCTGCCCTCGTTGTTGACAACGGCTCCGGCATGTGCAAGGCCGGTTTCGCCGGGGATGACGCCCCTCGTGCCGTCTTCCCCTCCATCGTCGGTCACCCCATACACCAGGTAAGGAACCTGAACGCCACATTCTGCCTTTGCACTGTTAAATAGTCAAATGGATAAATGCAGTGTATAATGTGACTGCTGCTGTGGTGTGTTCAGGGAGTGATGGTGGGATCGGGACAGAAGGACAGCTACGTGGGAGACGAGGCCCTGATCAAGAGAAACATCCTGGACCTGAAGTACCCCATCGAGCACGGCATCGTCACCGACTGGGACGACATGGAGAAGGTACAGATGTTTGTGTTTCTGAGTCCACAGCTGGAGCTCAGACAGGAAACAGCTGGAGACCTCAACGGTCCTGAGGAATCACAATCTGTGAAACCACCACCCAAATATTAGAATATTATCTTAATGTATTGGGCTTGAAATGATAAATGATATGCAGGCTATATAAGAATGAGGATGAATGGGATGCACATTCTGAATTTCATAATTGATAATGTCTGTGATTATAGGCTTGGCGATTGAGGGGATGATCAACAGTGGGGGATTTTTCTTTTTCTTGTTTTTTTTTGCCGATGCAGCACTGTCCTTACAGGTGACGCACATACAGACGTCCGTTTATCGTCTTACCTTCCTTCATGGGGAATGTCCTGCATAACTGGAACATATAGCCTGCTCCCATGTAACAAACAAAAAACATTCAAATATTTTTTTAATAACGCGGCTTACTGCCAACTTGAAATCAAAAAATGTCCATTCACTATAAGCATTTGAAATATAGATGGAATAAAAATCTCCTTCTCCTTAGACCTGTTTGAATCAGTAAATTGTTATTAATATTTGTTTGTTTCGACATGTCCAACCTCTACCACTATTGTAGCTACTGCACAGCATGCTTGTCAGAGTAACTGAAACAAATGGAACAAGTTTAGAGCCGGATCGAAAGTAACAATTTTCAAATAAACATAATTTAAAAAGAAAACGTTAGGCAGACAGGCTCATTGTTAATGTGCAGAGGGAGGAAATTACAGCTGTTACTTTTGTTCTGACAGTGACTCCTGACACTTAAATTTGAGCTGTTTCTACTGAAAAACTCTGACATGTCAAACTTTAGGATGTGTTAGAGGACTAATTAATTTGTCTAACCAGAACTATGACACCTGAAATGGTAGACACAGCTGATCAATGGAAAGAAATTACCACCAAGGGAATATTTTCACCAGACATTTTGACCAGAGGAGTTAAAAATACCATATTTTTGCAGATTTTACCAGTCAAAGTTCGGTAAATACTGGATAACGAAAACTCAGCCACCATCCATGCTTTGTGCAATTTTTAAACGGCATTGAAAGATTTGGTGCCACCTGGTGGTGAGATTGCACATTACAGCCAGCCGAGTACCACTCCCCTTAACTTTGACTTTCCAAATGTGGTAAAACATATGGTGGCCTTTAACATGCAACATGCAAACAGGAAAGATAGTTTGGGGAAGTGCACACTCCGTTTATATGAAGGGTTAACACGGTAGATGGTAGTTATGAATATTCCTAAGAAGATCAATAAATGTTACACACTGGCACTTCAACTTAGGATACATGACGATGATTGCATCAGATCTGATCTGGAGGTTTGTAGTTTGTTGTAAATATGAAGTCAGCAGCTTTGGTTTGTTGATCTTCTAACTGGATGTTGTGTCCTGCAGATCTGGCATCACACCTTCTACAACGAGCTCCGTGTTGCCCCCGAGGAGCATAAAGTCCTGCTGACCGAGGCCCCGCTGAACCCCAAAGCCAACAGGGAGAAGATGACACAGGTTTGTTCAGACTATGAGTTACACTGAGACAGGTGCTGCTCTTCATATGCAAAACATCTAAAGACTATGAAGCTGCTTTGGACCAAAGGTTTACTTGTTACGCCGGGTTCACACCGGACGCCGAAGCGCCGCGAATAGCCGCGGAACGGAGACCGCGTCCCTTCGGCGGCCAAGTTAACAGGTTCTGTAGTTCAGACCAGACGCGACGCGCCGCGAAGCGCCGCGATTGCTCGCGCCGTGCATTTATCGTTTCGGCGTCTGTTCTATTTTGTGCGCGAGCCGCGAGCAATCGCGTCAATCTTGGCAGGAAGTCACACATGAAACAACGAGAGAATCCGGTCAATTTTCAAAATAAAGCACTTTTCGAAATAAAATGCAGCGATTGACAAATGCGACCGTATTTATATTTGTCAGACTCAACAGAGAACAAGAGAGATGAAAACACACACACACACACACACACAGGATAGGGAGACAAGGAGTGGGCTGGCTGCAGGGGGGCGGGGGGGTCAAAACACACAAACAAACAGGGAATGAGAGAGACAGAGAGAGAGAGAGAGAGAGAGAGGCAGAGACGAGTTGTTGTAAAGTGAAGGAGGACGTGAAATTCATCTTGGAAGTGAAGTACAGGGAGTTGTTTGACCCACAGCACATGGTGTTATAATTATATGAGGTTATTTACTTATCCATGATGTAAAAAAACACAGCTCTGAATGTGAGTAAACAACAGCTGAGGAGCAGAGGCGCTCGCGACCGCCGCGGAGAAATCAGCGTCTGGTGTGAACTGGAGGGACGCGGCTCGCGCGCGATTTCCGCGGCCGCTCCGCGTCACGGCGCTTTCGCGTCCAGTGTGAACCAGGCGTTAGGGGCCAGGCAGCATGAGCTACCGGGAACCTATTTTCTTCTTCTTCTTCTTCTTCTTCTTCTTCTTCTTCTTCTTAAGAAATCCTACTTACAGGAAATATCACCAAACATTGCACATAGATTGAATCCTATGCACAATAAGGGTTTAAATTTAAAAACTGAAAATTCCTACCAAACCAACAGTACGTGCTACAAAACTTATTAAACCTTTCTTGTCCCACAGTTTTTGCTCAATTGACACCAAATTTGCTGCATTGAATCTTCAGACTGTCCTTCACAAAAAAAATGACAATATTTTGGAGTCATGGATGATGAAGTTTGGAAAATATCAGGATTTTATCTTAAAAACTGAATTTTTGAGAACACTTTGAATTCTGCTCTCATGTGAACTATTGGGGTCAATGTAGTAGGAGTCAAAGAATGGCATTTTTAAACATATTTTCTCTTATGAAGCAAGACACTTATTGTTAAAAACAAATCACCAACATTTCCAAGCTGGAAATGACTTAAGACTTGACATACCAATGCATGCACAAGCTGTGCCTGGCTGTCACTCAAGCGAAAATATTGAGCAAGCTGGACTTCAAGAGAAACCTACTGGACATACTCTCTCTTCTTCTCCTGCTGCAGGATTCTAAAAGTAGGCATAAAGCCCCCCACTACACCAACTTGCTGATTGGCTGAATGGGGTTGTCTGTCAACGCCACAACTCCCACCCAGCTCCCGCCCACCCCAAACGCTTACAGGGGGAATGAGGCCAGACTCTCCCGAGAAATGAAATGAAATGCATTTCCGCGAGAGGCTGGTTTACGAGGCTAAGTTCAAGCCCCAGCCAGGGCAGAATGGAGAGTTTTGGACCTATTTTGTCTCTTGTTACTTAGAATTGCCTAAATGTTCCCCAAATTGCCTGGCATCATTCATCATGGCTGTGAAGCAGCTTTAATTTTCATTGTTTCCTTGGTGACATGCATCCTCCTTTTGTCCAGATCATGTTCGAGACCTTTAACTGTCCTGCCATGTATGTGGCTATCCCTGCCGTCCTGTCACTGTACGCCTCTGGTCGTACCACAGGTGAGAACTCAAAGCTGTAAGATCTAAAACTGATCACATGTTCTTCATCTTCATAGATCTACTTCCTGTTTTACAAACACTTACATCCTCCTAAGAAGCTCAGTTCTTCAACAGTCGGTTCTCTGGGAGCATCTAGTGGTCATTGAAAAGAACTACACATATTCCTGTGCTGACCTTAATGTTGATCTATGACAGGTGAGGGTGTTTCTCTTCTGATTGGATGTTTGTCTTGCAGGTATTGTGATGGACTCTGGTGACGGTGTCAGCCACACTGTGCCCATCTACGAGGGCTACGCTCTGCCTGACGCCATCCTCCGTCTGGACCTGGCTGGAAGAGACCTCACCGACTACCTGATGAAGATCCTGACCGAGAGAGGCTACAGCTTCACAACCACCGGTACCAACCTGACTTTTACTTCTGGAGAGCTTCAGATGTTGTAAGATTTGTTCAGTGTCTGTGTCATTTTCTAACTCAAACCTCTGAACTCCAGCTGAGCGTGAGATTGTGCGTGACATCAAGGAGAAGCTCTGCTACGTGGCTCTGGACTTTGAGCAGGAGATGCAGACGGCAGCTACCTCATCCACCCAGGAGAAGAGCTACGAGCTCCCTGACGGACAGGTCATCACCATCGGCAACGAGAGGTTCCGCTGCCCTGAGATGCTCTTCCAGCCTTGGTTCATCGGTTTGTGATGCTCCTCAACCATGACTGTACCGAAGACAATTATACTTGTTGTGGTGGTGGTTCTGGTCTTGCAGGTTCAGTCCAGCACTAAAATAACTCTTGTGTTCAGGAATGGAGTCGGCCGGTGTCCATGAGACCACATACAACAGCATCATGAAGTGTGACGTGGACATCCATAAGGACCTGTACGCCAACATTGTGCTGTCCGGTGGTACCACCATGTACCCCGGCATCGCTGACCGCATGCAGAAGGAGATCACTGCCCTGGCCCCATCCACCATGAAAATCAAGGTACAGATTCTTCATCAGATCAGTGGAGGTGAAGCTGTCGGAACAGAAGTATGTGGGAGTAACTCGCCCTACATGGTCACTTAAACATTTCAGTTCTTGTATGAAATGCAAGTAGGTTTTGAGAAGAGTGAGCAGGTGATGGACTCGTAACAGGAAACTAAGGTGCTTTCCCTCCTCTCTCCTGCAGATCATTGCTCCTCCAGAGAGGAAGTGCTCTGTCTGGATCGGTGGCTCCATCATGGCCTCCCAGTCCACCTTCCAGCAGATGTGGATCAGCAAGCAGGAGTACGATGAATCCGGTCCGGCCATCGTCCACCGCAAGTGCTTCTAAAAACCAAAGGTCTGTGTTGTCGTCCAGTGACATTTAAATGTTTCAGCAGCTTAATCTGAACCTGCCGCCGCCTCCCCTCAAACATTCCTCAGTATGCTAGTGTAACTCCATTCATAGCTTTCACTCCTCTGGTGATAAACTACTGATGGTCAGAAGAACAAAAACTGTATCATCATTGAAAAAAACGTCCCACCTCTCCGAATGTTAGCTCTGCATGTCGTTTTTTCCTCTGCTTTTTTTTCAGATGAAAGTCACTGCTCAATCCACTCTACCATTGTTAACCCTCCCTGGAGGTAAAAGTTAACCTTAAACATGTGAATTCAACTACTTACTAGTCTATTTTTTTTAACGTCGTAAAAACGCTGCAATTGCCTTTTGCTACAGACTGTAAGAGTACGTTGCCATGGATACATGACAACAAACTTCCATTCATAGGCCTACCAGTCATACGTGCCTGACGCAGATCACTGGATTTCACCTTCCCATTCAATAATTTTCAACAAAATGCCAACATTTGATGTTTACAACTCTCTGTGTTTCCACAGATCCACCGGAGCACCGTCTCTCTGCACCAACCGCCGCCGGCATCGCCCCCTTCCCCCCCTTTTCCCTGCTGTTAAGCCGGCCTGCCCTCCCTGCCCATGAGCCAGTCTGCCATCCAGTCCTCCCATTAAGCTGGCCTCCTCCGGATGTTGTTATGATGCCATGTAAAGCCCTTTGAGACAAACTGTTTGTAAAAATTGGCTACACAAATAAAATTGCATTGCCTTATGTCATCATTTGCTGCTTTTTAAAAACAAACAAACAAACAAACAAACAAAAACACAGGTGTTATAAAAAAAAAATAGACAACTAATCTAGCACAAGTGCCTCTTTAACTGAGATTAGAAGGATTCCAGCGTTTGTGCTTGGTGCAGATGTAGTGGGAGCAAGTTCCACAGAGAGGGAGCTGCAACACTGAAGGCCTTGATCCCGAAGGTGCGTCTACTTGTGCGGGGGATGGTGAAGAGATCCAGGTTGGCAAACCACAGGTTTCATCAGGGATGGTGAACATGGAGGAGGTTGGTTAAATACTGAGGGGCAAGTGTATGCAGAGGTTTGTATGTAAGGATGAGAAGTTTGAAAGTTATCCGATATTTGATGGGGAGCCAATGCAGCTGTTTAAGGATAGGGGTGATGTGCTGCCAGGGTTTGGTGCGGCTGAGAACCCTGGCAGCCGAGTTTTGCACATGTTGAAGCCAGTCCAGAGTTTTTTTGGTGACCCCATGGAGGATGGCATTAGAATAGTCCAAACATGAAGTGATGAAGGCGTGTATGGAAAGGCAGGTCAGAAGAATGAAGTGGGTAAGGTCCAACAGGACCAGAATGCTGATGTGGCCAGAATCTGTTGTTTGTGATCTTCACCAGGGTGGGGACTTGTAGGCAGATTGAAATGGTTCGTAAAGCTCATGTGATGGTGGAGCTGGGTGGTAACTGCTCTTCCGAGTGTCTTACTGATGAAAGGGGTATTGGAAATTGGTCAATAGTTGCCAAGGTCAGAAGGGTCCAAGCCAACCTTTTTCAGGATGGAAGTGACAGAGGCCTGGGTACCGAACCAGACAGAAGTGACACATTGATAATATTTGTAATGTGAGAGCTGACAGACAGGAGGCAGGCCTTGACCAGAAGATGAGAGTGCTTTTCCTTATGCCAAACAGTGTGTAGTTTGTTAGAGACAAATCTGCTAATATATTGAATGAAGTGCTGTTTGGTGCAAAAGTTAGATTTTGATAATGCTATGTAGTTTTGGTTGCAGTGCTTCATTTTGCAGGATATAGGCTATGAGCAGAGTGCAAATGACAATTGGGGGGTCAGCATTTTACACAGCGCAGTACAGGCGCGTGCTTGAGTTAACAGAAAGTCTTCCAGTATCTTGCTTGTTCAATAAAATGTCTACAGATGATGATGAACCAAATTTTACACAATTTTACAGTTCATGCGGCACATTGTACCACACAAATAACTTTTGCAGTCACCAACAAAATATTCTAGATCTAAACTGCCAGCAAGTCAGACACACACACACCCTAGTAAATCCTGGAGATCCACACAATGCTGAACCAGAACCAAACACACTATCTACATAGCAATGACGATGGCAGATGTGTTACTGTGTGCTCTAGTCTAGACAGATTCACATCCTGTAGGTACTAGTCCCAATATTGGAACTAATGGATAAGATAGGACTTAATAGTCTATAGGCTCAAGAGCCTTAGCTAGGGTGGCTCTTATCTTTACCATTAATTCAGAAGTGAGAAGAAAGAAAACAAGAAAACAGCTCACAAAGTTTGATTTTGAGGTCACCAATGTTTTCAGTATTAAAAAGGTAAAAGCCCAACTAAACCACCACTCAAAGACTATTAAAATAAAATTATAAAACTTTTTTTTAATGTGCTACATAAATAGGCTACACAAATGGCCCAACACTGCACTACAAACACGCTAACATTCACATTAAACTTCTCATTCACTTTTCAATTATGTTGTTTCCAAAAGGGGGCAACTGTCAAACCTGGCAACGCAGCTTGCGGCTTTATTTACAACCTGACGCGGTCTGCAGTGCACGCTAGCTGCGCTAACCAGAGTTGTCACTCTGCACAGGTCACAAAATGGATCGATTTCTAATACGAAAAACTAAACAGACAGGCGGCGTGGTAAGAAGAAATAGTGATGTTAAAGAGTCAGAGGAAGCAACATTATGAAAATGAACATGAAGACGCCACAGAGGGACGAGCAGGTAAGGGCCAGGTGTTAGCTACTAGCAAAAAACTAAAGGTAGGAGGCATACGTACAAGATGAGCTGTAGACACCTGACACAATATAATTCTGAAACTCTGAAAGTTAGTTAGTAAGTAAGTGTATTAAATAGCTTGGTAGCTACTTACATTAATTTACAGCGCTCCATGAGACTGCGTGAAGTCTTTTTTTTTTCTTTTTTGAAAGCATGCGCCGACTTGGATGTGAGCCAGACAGAGACACGCAGGCTCAGGCAATGAAATGGTTTAGTCCACTATAGGGGTGTCTTAGATTTTACTACAAGCATCTTCCTGACATGACTATGGAAAATACTGTATATCGTAGTATTTATGATAACTAATAAGAAAGATGAATGTTTCAACCCCCCCTATCTGTTATTTGTACCTGTTTGTCAAACCCCCCATGAGGCATTTTGGGTGTTGAAAAAACCAGGCTTGTTTGCAAAATTGTGTTTTAGCAATTGGAAAATAAAACGATAATACTGTCAATGAAAAATGATGATATTTTAGATCCAAAGGTCAAAGGTCAACTCCATTCTCACAGTGTTGTGCAACACCTCAGGTCATTAATCAAGGCTTTTACTCTGAAAGGAGACTTTGACCATGTTTCCTGTAACTGAGGAATAAAATATACGGCAGGTGGTGATTTTAGTTTTCATATAAATGTAAACACTCAGTTTTCTGTTGTTTGAAGAGAAACTGCAGTAAAATAAGTGAAAATAAATCATAATCTTTTTATTTATTCATTTTTCACTTTTATCTTCAGACATTTTGGTTTTAATACACAAACTAAGAAGGCAGAACAAAACGTGATGAAAACACATCCATGTGTGTGTGTGTGTTGTCGATGGTCTACAACTGGACTGATGGACTGTAGGAGTTATTTCACCCCAGTAGGAGGCAGTAGTGCAACATCCTGGACGCTGCTCACACCCACAGAGGAATGAGGAAACATTGGACTTTCACTTGTGGACATTTACCTGTGCTTACGCAGCTTTTACCAGGTGAGTAACAAAAACAACAAAAACAGATAAAGACGTAGTAAGTAAAGTAAAGTAAAGTCACAGTGAGTGAATGATGTCTGTTTGTGTCCTGGATGTTTAATGGAGTTAATTATTCAACAGTTACAGATTTACATCATTTATTGAATATTGATAGATCGATAACCCTCGGCTGTGTGTAGTTCAGGTTCAGGTTGTTTGTGTCTTTACTGTGACGTTAGATGAACCAGTGTGTTGGACTGAACCAGGAGACTGACAGCTTTTAGAAAACATAATTTAACATGTCCTTTCATATGTTTTTACTTAGAAACTGTTATTTAAGTTTATTTTAAGTCAAGTCACACCTTTGTTTTCTTGTTTATAGCTGTCCACCATATTTGTTTTGATCTGATGACAGAGGCCTATCACTGTGTGGTTACATAATGTATGTTTAATAATTAACATGAACCACAACCAGCATTTTACCATCTTTCAAATGTCTGTCTCTGTGCTTCACTGTGAAGAACAAGTCATTTAGTCGTTTAGTATCTGTTTAGTGAGTTTCCTCCTGTTGGTCACTTTCTCCTGTGAAGCCTCAGACAGACCAGGTTAGCAGGTTGGAAGCTAACAGGCTAACACAGAACCAGTTTCTATAAATCAATGTGCTGACAGTGACAGTGTGCTAATGTAAAGAGAAAATGTTGCTGAAAAACCAACCTGTTAAAACCGGTTGTCCTCCATCATCACCATCAGCAGGATGATTATCATTTAAATATTCTTAAGTTGTTTTAAAAATACACAACACAGTGATTCCCATTTAGACTGTACAGGATCCTGTCAGTGTTTAAAGCTACAACATGTCTGATCATCTCTAAGTTAATATGTGTGAACTGAACATTACATTTCATCTTCATTAAAATGAGATACATTTATTTATAATTATTTTAGTAACTTTTTTTTTTCTTCTTCAGGAAACCAGTAAGGTTAATAAAACCTTTTGGAATACGAGCTGAACATGGAGAGCCTGATGGTAGCTGATCTCGGTGAGTTCATAGAGTAAAATCCTTACAGAGGAGCAGCCATCTTGGCTCTGACCCCAGGACAGTCACTTCAATCTTATCTAGACCTACTATGTAGGATCAGATCTTTACATAAGAGGAGATATCAGAAGGTTATTTGTGATTTAAATATTTATTTTCTGTCAAAAATTGAAAATAACACATGTAATGACGAACATTAGACAGTATCAGATAAATTAAACGGGTGTTGAAGGCGCATCGTCCCATTTGTTGTTGCCAGAAGGTCAGCAAAAGTGGGAGGGGCATCAGGGCCTCTGTTGCCTTGGAGCAGATATTTTTTTCAAGGGCACATGGACAAGTGAAATTCCTGCCCTGACTTGTGAACTTTCTTCTTCAGTGGTTAATGGTAATACATTAATCTGTTTCTTTCTGTACATAGATTTTCGAAAACGTATCAGCTCGGACAGACATGACCGACCTGACAGTGAGTTAAACTGAACTGAGCCACAAATGAATTTCATCTGAATTTATACAGTTTAAACTATGATATTTGATCAACTCAGTAAAACACCAATGACTTGATTCTCAATGATCATTTGTTCTCTTTCTTCTTGAATGGTAATGTATGGAATAATCTGTGTAATTCTGTCCTTCACAGTGAGAGATGATCCAGAACCCAACCTGGATACTGAAGGTAACAGACTGCACTGATTTTCACCTGTTTTCAGGATTGAATATTGTGAAAGAATCTCAGTGAAATGAAGCCACTTTCAGCAGATTAAATTATTCAGACGTCACACTGAACTAGACTTTACACGATCAGGATCAGGATCACCGATTAGTGAGTTAAAATAAACTGATAACTGATCATGATCCAATCATGTGAGGGAGCAGTAGTCAGCTCGGAGTCTCGTAACAGCGCCTCGGCGGCGGCCAGATATGGCCCCCGACAGCCCGTCGCCTCAACCGGACTGTGTCCTTTCTCTCACTGCTACCTAGACACACAAATAGCCTATGGTGAAATCTTCGCTTTAGCAATTTCACAAAAAAGTTTAAATTCAATAGTGGGTGTCAGTTTATGTAGCCTAATTATGCCTTGATGACGTCAGTCAAGTTTCATTCCATATATTCAAAGGTTCACTCAATTCAGAGTTTCATTAAAGGGACAACGAGGAGTTTTAGAAAAGCAAAGTGTTTCCCCACTACATTTATGAGCCTCCGCGCACCGTTAAATTCTTTGACCGACGCAAGACAGACTCATGTTTTCATTCATCAAGAATTAAAGTCAGAGGTTGGAAGACGATCACATACCGTCGTAGTTCCGGTCATAAACGGCGATTCGGCGGCGTTATTCTCATGACTCGCCACGAAACCGAAAGTAAAGAAACGCTGGTCGGCTCAACCAGCATTTCCGCCACCACTAATAATAACAAAATAACCATAGAGACAAAACGATATATTTATCGAAAATGGGCCCATTAACAAGTGGTAACGTAGATTCATCCACATTAACGTGAGACTTTTTTATAACCAAATAGAAACTCCTCGTTGTCCCTTTAAATATATTCAGTTCTTTCCATATATTCAAGGTTCATTCAATATATTCAGTGTTTCACTCAATATATTCAGAGTTTCATTCAATATATTCAAGGATTCATTCCATATATTCAAATATTAATTTCCTGAATGGCATGCCATAAAATATTGTTTGAAATCCCTGTTAGTGCAGCTCTGTGTCTCAGTGCTGCCAGTGTCTTGGGTCAGACATAAGGGTGCCCCCACTCACAGGGCAGTGTTTAGGTCGCACATAGGGCGGTGTGTTTGTGTCAGTGTGAACACAACAGTCGCTCAACATGAACAAACACTCTGTTTGTGTTACTGTAATTTGATCATTATTCATCTCAGTAAAATGAAGCAACTGTCATCAGATTAAAGACAGGAGCAGTTTCTATCAGATCAGATCAGACAGTTTAAACTATGGGATGTAAATAACTGATTAAAAATAAATACATATGTGAACTTTCTTCTTCAGCGGTGATGGTAATAAATTAATCTGTTTATTTCTTTACATAGCTTCTGAGATTCTTACCAGCTCTAATGAATATGGCCGACCTGACAGTGAGTTTACGTAACTGAATTGAGTCACACCTGTTCTGCTGTTTGATCACATCTGAAGCTTTACAGTTCTGTATAATTCTGTCCTTCACAGTGAGAGATGATCCAAAACCCGACCTGGATATTAGAGGTAACAGACTTTCACATGTTTTTAAGGATTAAATATTGTGAAAGAATCTCAGTGAAATGAAGCAACGTTCAGCAGGTTAAATTATTCAGAGCTACTAGATGTCACACTGAACCTGCAGCTTCTCACACTAAAACAACAGCTGACAGTTAGTTAACCAGTTGTTCTGCTGCTGTATCACTGATGAAACACACATACTGAACATGCACAAACACTCTGTTGGTTTTAGTTTGATCGTTAATCATAAAATGAAGCAACTTTGATCAGATTAAAGGCAGATCAGAGTTCACACTTTTTTAACTGTGGGATGTAAATAACTGATTAAAAATAAATCTGTTTATTTCTGTGTATAGTTCCTCCGAAACGTAACCACTCTGATCAAGCGGGCCGACCTAAGAGTGAGTTTAACTGAACTGAGTCACAACTGTTCTGCTGTTTGATCACATCTCAGACTTTACCGTTTAAACTGTGGGGTTTGATAAAATTGGTGAATGATGAATTAATCCGTGCAATTCTGTCCTTCACAGTGAGAGATGATCCAAAACCCATCCAGGATACTGGAGGTAACTGCACTGACTTTCACCTGTTTTATAAGAACTTTCAGTTTTGGTGCCAGTGGCCCAAAGCGGTAGTGTTTTGCCTGAAGGAAGACTCCATTTCCCATGAGCACCACCGCATAGCGCCATAAATATCCTGATCTCCTGGTGCATGGAAATTAACTGATCATTTCACACATACACAATTCGATGGAAAGGTGCTGCATTGCTGCTCCCTCCTCGTCGTGACTCGCAAAAGTGAAAGTGAAACTTAGGTGAGAGCCAGGTTCCCACCATGCTCCTCAAAGTTGCTTAGTGCCAGTGAAGGTGATACAGACCATAATGATACAGACCCCCTCAGGCCATGACAGAGGTGTCATGCAACCTGTTGTAAGTCGATGTAACATCACAAAAGTTATGAAAATATTATATGAAGGTTGAAAAGTTCCTTAGTGTTGGTTTGACGATTAAATATTGTGAAAGAACACGTATGTAATAATGTAGTGAACAAAAAAGTGTTAAACAAACCAGAAAGAAACCAAGAAAGTCCGATAGTTCACTTGCTTTTTTTTTTATTTGGTGCGGTTTGTATTCACATTGCATTTATTTTACAAGCGGACCAACTTTGTAAACAAAAGCACGTGTGTCCCACAGTCGCTCAATCATTGGATAAAAATTATCAGCGGGATCTTCCACTGAAAGTACACAATGGAGGTCATGAATGCGTTTCTTGCTGCCCTTTTAATTTGGTAGTATTTCCAGTTGCACCTGTCACTTGGAAGCTATGTGGCCGTCCCCGTGAAGGACCGTCAGACAACAAACACAGACGTCTGCATGTGCGTCTGAAGGACTGTGCGCTAAAAAAAACTAAAAATTAGAGGACGGCTGCACAACTTTAGCAGCATGCGTGTAGGGCCTATTATAACAGCAAAAAAAACAACGTTAATCATTCTCTCAGGATGGATGACCACGTTGCCGATCGGCATAAGCCTTGTCACATTTATTTCCTATCAGTGAACGGTTATTAATCGGATAACGAGCTTCTGTTATCAGTTAAAAAAATATTAAGAATGTGCATCCTTAACGGCGACAGGTGCGTCCTCTCCAGCATCTGATAAATGTTTTCCTCTGACCAAATATCAAGGAGGCAGCGTGTCTGTCTGTGCTCCATGTTGACCCACGGCTCATTGTTGATCATTTCCACATTTTCTGACAACAACGGAAGCCTGTTGAATCCAAAAAGGCGCTTGAATTTTGCATTTGGTTCGGGAAAGGTTCGGTCTTCATTCACACATGCATGAATCGCACCAGGGTTCTTCTGGGACTCCCAGCTGCAGAGGTAGTCTCGGTTCACTTGTTTGATCCGCACCAGAGTCCGCTGGTTTGTATTCACACCTACCCAAAAGGTCTACACCAAGGAAGAAGTCTGTTTGAAGTGAACTAAACAAGCCTGATGTGAATATGCCCTAAATTAACATGTGTGCTCTTTCTTCATCAGCGGTGATGACTGAATCTGTGTATTTCTCTTCTTTACAGGGACACGTTGGACATTCTCCAATATGCTTGGTAACAGACTTCACATAATTTTTAATCTGTTCTTTATGATTTATTCCAGATTAAACTGTGTTATAGATGATCTAATATTCTACTGACGAGACATCATTCAACAGTTTAGGATTAAAAGCCAACAGTGTCCAGATCAGACAGGAGACGACAGCAGCCTCACATCCATCAATGACAGACATGTAACTTTATGAATCCTGTCTCTTCAGCTCAGAGTCAAACTGCTGACTGTCTCTGTCTGTAGAAACATGGAGGCTTCAACACTCACTGCACTTCATCCACAACTTTAACCTTCTTTCTCTTTATAGTGAAGAAACAGTCCAGAGAGCCTATTGAAGATCTCTAGGACTCCATGTTCCTGCAGGACGGACCAACACCAACAGTTCAACAGCTGCTGCTGCTGAATGTAACAATCTGCTGTCTGAACTGTGACTTTTAATCTGACATCCGTGATTTATGTCTTTCACTTTGTAACAATGTGGTAACTTGGGGGGGGGGGGGGGGGGTGTTCTGTGTGTCATCTATGTATTAGGACTAATGTGTCATAAATCACGTTTTGTAATTTTAATTTTGCACAAATTTATAAATAAACCATATTTTTATACTTTTTTTTTTCATTACCAGTGGTTCTGTCTGTGACTGATCTGATTGACTGAAACAGCTGATTCCAGTTCCAGTGACTTCAGTAACAACCAGAGTTGAGGAACATGAAGCTCCACTGATCAGCTCCAGTTTTAAACTCAACAACAGTGCCACCTAGTGGCTCAATGAGAGGAGAACTGGTTCTGTCCTGAGCCCAGACACCAGCTATTTCATAGCTGTGGGGACCAGTGCCCGTTGCGATGGCCCGTGGCCCTAATTAGGAAAAAATCGCCCCGGGCACTGGTCCCGTGGCCCTAACTACTGCCCTACAAAGGCAAAGTGCAGTATCTGCAAAAATGCCAAACTGAGAAAAACAGCTTTTTGTGTTTTTCTTTGTTAGGTTTAAAGGTGTACAAAAAAGAAAATTGAATTTGAGCCCACTCTGGGTCATAAAATTACTGTAATGACTCATCTATCAGACGATGTGGGCCAAACTTTGTTCAAAATTCTTTTTTTGAGTAAATCCGGGATGAAAGTGTAATATTTTTTTCCCACATTGGATAATGCAGGCACACGGATTATACGTCACACTGGTCACGATTCATCAGCCACCGTCATCCATCATTCAAACGTCTATGACAACACACACACACCAAGCTCGGTCTCGCCCCAAGCTTTGAATATCCCGCCCGCTCGATAAAGACAGAGATGTTCTAATATTGAGGAGACAGACCACTCTGCCCGTTTTGAAAGGGGAAAGCTGCAACGCCAAAGATGGCGCATGTCCCGCCCCTTTTCACCAGCAGCCAATCACCTGCATTGCCAGAGCTGAACTAGGCCAATCATGTTGTTGCACCAGCGCATGCGCACAAGTAGTTTTACGACAGACCAACCTACCTGGTGGCAACAACAACACGGCTGGATTGGAAACAGCACAAAGACCATTATATTTACAATATACTGCTTTAGCACCGTGTGTACGGTAAGGTTGAAAATTTACTCTAAGGTTTTCGGAGAAGTGTAGAGAGCCACTGGCGACCGGGAGCGGCTCCTCATCCTGGGGGAAAGCTGTTTAATTTACCCACGGAGTTTTAGAGGTTTACTGCCGGCTGGTTAATTTGGCAGCCACATTGGTTGGATTTAATGAAAAGTGAAGCTTCAGGTGTGTGCTGCTGAACGAAAGAGCTACCTCGCTACCTCGGGGCTATACAGAATTCACCACATTCACATCAATACATGTTTTACAATGAACCGATCAGTCCACATTTTTCTTTAATTTAATTTTTGAATGTATAGGCCTAGTTTTGTTCGTTTCATTTTTTAACCTAGACATTCAAACTGGGCCCCCTCCCCTTGGGCTAAGCGTTAGCCTCCTGTCCATGATAGCAGCAGCAGCAGCAGTCCACTCCAAAAAAAGAAAACACAGTCCGGGTGAAGCACTGGAGCCGTGGACCGATAGACGCCATCACCATTAACTCTTTCGCGACCATTGAGGAGTAAACTCGTCACAGCCTGCCGAACGTTCACGACCATTGACGAGTTAACTCGTCAAAACCGTTTTTTTTTTTACAGATTACGATAATAGACACTCTCAGGTACCCTGTGTGTGAATATGGTAGTCCTCTGATATGTAAAACAGTTTTTAACTACAATCAAAACATAATGTTTTTTATAAACTGTGTGATCTTGGTTTTGTTTGAGTAATCGTTCTCCTTGAATGCTGCTCTGGGGGCAGCCTGCAGCGCTGTGCGGCTGTCAGCTACAGTGTTGCGACTTTCTCGCTGAATCTGGCGACTTTCCAAACCCTCTTTTGACAAAAGCGGGCGACGACAAATATGGTGACTTTTTCCGGTGCTGTTACAAACGTTTCTGGTTTGGAGACTCGAATCTGAAAGCCCGTTATCTCTGCTGTTTTCACCGTGCAGCAGAGCGGGCGCTGTGCAGCGGGGGCTGTGACCGGCCGCCCCCGCCCCGAAGCACTCACCGGCCGCCAGTCACACAGCAGTGTCACGGAGCTGCTGTGCTGCAGCCAGAGACCCACACTGCTGCACCGCTGCACTCCACGCCGCCACACCCCCCAGATTTGCCTACAGATATATTTATTTAGCCGTAGAAATGATTTGGGAGACATGCCACACTTGCAGATTACCGGTAAAATGAGCCGATTGCCACTTGACACAAAAGTGCGTTTTTCTCTTAAACTAGAGCGGGAGCTCCGTTTTTGGAGAAACCCAGCTCTCTTCTTCTCCTTCGTACGTTTGTTTCTAGGTGATGTACAGAGTTTGGTTCAACGTGAGAAAAAGGTAAACAAATAGCCAAAAACATGTGGTCCGGAGCGGATGTGCTGAGGAATTAGTGTGGTCGCGAAAGAGTTAATAAAACAAAAACTGTTTACAAGTGAGAACTTTTACTTTGACAGTTTAATCAGCCATTGATCATAATAATATCCTGGACTTTGAAATGTTCATCTCTGAGTGACAAGGTGATAACCAGTATGTTCTTCATCTCAGTGTGACCTGCAACAGCTGTTGAGACGCAGCTTAATAAACTCAACAAAAACAAATAAAAATACTTATATTTAGTGAATTCACATCATTGAATCAATAGATGAGATCAAAATTATTCAACTAAACCAGGAAACCATCAGCTTTTGTGAAAGATAATTAACGAGTCATTTGTATAATTTCATAAACTTTTCTGGGTGAGATGAGTTTGTCTTTTCTACATGAGTTTGTGACTTTGTTTTTCAGTTGTGCAGGAACTGTCTGCTATCTTTGTTTGAAAAAAAAAAAAAAAGCTTCAGCCTGTATATTGTTCATTCAATCCATTGTCTACACACTCATCAGTGCAGCTCCATACTTACATGAGAAGTGTCTGTGATATGTGGACTTCCTCATACTTTTTGTATGAGGAAGTCCAGCGGGGCACTAATATAATAATAATATAATATAATAATATATACCCTTAAAAAACTCTCTTAAATAAAGACCTGATCTATCTATCATGTCTGACATTTGTTACAAACAAACCCCGTGAAAATAGCTTGACAGTTGAGCGAATTATGATATACACTTTTATATCATACCTCTATAGAAGTAATGCACTGTAGGAATGAGTACCGTAATTTCCGGACTATAAGCCGCTACTTTTTTCTCACGCTTTGAACCCTGCGGCCTATACAACGATGCGGCTAATTTATAGATTTTTACTGGCTAATGTCCTCCAGGGGGCGGTCTAACAGGAAGCGCAAGTGAGACAGACATGTGGGGAAAGATTATGCGCCGAAGAAGACACTAGTTTTGAGTTTTGGTGCAGTGTTTTATTTTATAACCAGGCGTGTTACTGTCTGTTGCTGCTGTGTTGATGTTGTGTTGGTGCCGTACTGCCGGTTTTCAGGCACAGTTTGAAAAAAAGCTCCGGAGTAATTGTGATCGTTAACTACATGACTTGTGACTTGTTACGAGTGAGAACGGAGGCTCTCTGTCTCTGTTGGCTGAAACCAACCTTGCAACATCACTACAGTACTTGGCCGCTGCCCCCGGTGTCCCAGCTCTCGTCTCTGCACCGCAACACTAACGCGCTCCGTAACCCGTAATCTTTTGTTCATGAGGGTTTAGACCAGTGGTTCTCAAACTTTTTACACCAAGTACCACCCCAGAAAATACTTGCCTCTCCAAGTACCACCAAGTCGGCGGGGGGGGGGGGGAGCTGTCTTAAAGATCATATTCATATTCATATAAGAAATGACTCATATTTCACCCAAAAACCTGCTCTTTCATCTTATACAAGTTACTTAATTTAAACTTAAACGGTATCAATACTAGTCAAAATTTAGGCTTGAAAAAAATAGTTTCTGACCTAAAAAAAATGTTTTTGGGCTGTAAAACCTACACACTGACACAGCCATGTAAATTCACATGCAATGTCAGGGAGGGAGTGGGTAGGCTACACATGATATTGAGCACATTTACACACTGTTATCCCTTATTGGTTAAAGTGATGCTGTTACAACCATCCCCAGTCTTCCCTAATAATAATAATTAGCCTACTAATTACTAATTATAATGGCAGTATACAATGTTTCATTTGTTTTCACTCTACTCGGGTCCCAAAGCCACAGCACTGACAGAGCGTCATGTTTCCATGACGACTGGCCGGAAAAGATTAGCAGTGCCTCATGTATATGACGCCCGATCGTAAAAATAAAACTCTGAGAAGTAACACTAAATTTTAGTACGCAGGTTATTTGAAGCGCTGCTCATTTCATTTTATAAACGGGCCGCTCCAGTTGGACTGTAGCCGAGCTAACGGAGCTAGCCGAGCTAACGGAGCTAGCGGAGCTAACGGAGCTACGGAGCTAACAGGTAAACAGTGTGGTCTGAGCGGTGCCTGGACTCGTTTGCTGATAATGATGTCGGCATTTTCGGCAGGTTTTTGCTTGTATTTCAGTCTCTATTCTATGGTATCATCACAACATCCTGCAAATGCATTTTTGGTCATTTTCGGCCGAAAATATGCGGTTGCCTGATTTTTTGATGCATCTGAAATTGATTTTATTTTATTTATGTTTAATTCGGTGAGTCTTTTGCGTACCACATAGAGGGAGCCCGCGTACCACCACAGTTTGAAACACACGCGCCATAACATCGTATATGTTATGTAACGTTATCCACAGCTCCGTATTGATTTTTCGCTGGCTTCATTGTCAACAAATGCACATGGCTAGGAGCGTAACCAAAACAGAGGAAAAGCGAGCAGACTTACATAGTTCCACACATCTTCCGTGCAGGCCTACTGTTTTTCTGTGTAAATATCTCATGTTACAACATGAAAGACCTGCAGCTTATATTCAGGTGCGGCCTAGATGTACAAAATCTATTTTCTTTTAAAATTTAGCTGGTGCGGCTTATATTCAGGTGCGTTTAATAGTCCGGAATTTACAGTAGTGGCCGCCCTGTAGGCACACCGCTCTAGTGGGAGGCAGCAGTCAATGCAGCGTCAATGTGTCTATGGGTGCATGAGCTACGAGCTCCGCCATTGTTTCATATTAATTACTTTAATCTTAATACTAATGGGTGGTTTAGTTGTATTTTTTAAGCATATAGCTCCTGAATGGTTGAGCACGTCAGTTTTCATAAAAAGTTGATGATGTTTTTCTTTTATATTTGTTTACAAAATGGCTAGTGCTACACGTTGTTAGCTAACCTGCACTTTCTTTTCATTTTACCAGAGGTGGCAAAAGTAGGCTACTCATATTCTGTACTTAAGTAGAAGTACAGATACATGTGTAAAAAAAGACTCTGGTAAAAGTAGAAGTACTGATTCAACTCCTTTACTCAATAAAGTACAGGCTCTGAAATGTACTTTCAAAGTAAAAGTAAAAATGTTTTTTTGCTGAATGTTTGTGCTGCCAGTCGGCCTCGGACATGTGTTGTCAGTGCCTGGATGCCATGCTGGACGTGGAAAGTTGCATATAGTAGAGTGGGTGAGTTGTTTTTGTCTCTTTTCAATAGAAACCAGGCTAAGCTAACAGATGTTTGATGCCTCGTATTATGGGCTGGGACCCTGTTTGTACTGTTGATGACGTTCGGTGCTGTTCTGGACATTATTTGTGGCTATGAGTGGCTTTTTGATCAGTTGATAGTGGATCAATAGACTGTACAGTTTGTTATTGTGCGGTCATTGCTAAAAATCACAGTCACAGTGCGTTGGACCATGGGTTAAACTTATGCTGGAATATCCCTTTTAAGAGGAAGAAATTCATAAATTCACTCCCTAAAAAATAAATGTACAAGACAAAAAAACAACAACAAAAAAACAGAGAAAACCTGATTATCTGTTTTTATCAAGGGAAGAAACTAGTTCATAGGACGGAGACTCTGTGCTACAATAACAGGTATCATATTATTGATAACTGTAGAGTTTGATCAGATCGTCCTGACCAGGAATGACTGGACGTGACTTGCTCCCAGCTCCGCCCACACCACAGGTCTGGAGGAAACATTTCTAACTTTACTCTTCAACTTCAGCTCCTGTTGACACAGTTTTTACCAGGTGAGTAAACTCTATAGCCTACATTCTCACAATAACATGGGCATACCTCTAAACCACTTGAATTGAATTTCTCATTAATTTCATCAAATTGCAAATGTCTCAGTCTTTGCAAATGATTACAGTACAGGTAGCTACAGTTAGCACAACGTCCAAGTGAATAGATCTTGTTGATCTAAACTGATTGTTGAGGTAACATCTCACATCAGCAACTAAACTTAATCACATTTTATGCTCCTCTTCTGTGTATAGTGTTCCTGTCACAGTTCTTGGCAATATAAGCTATATATGCCTAACAAATATTTTTGTATTAAGAGTATTTGCTAGTAAATTTCACGTTCACTGTGTGTCAAAGTGAAAGACTAGTGTTTGTTCATTGTCATCTGTCAAACTGCTGATTTATCAAAGGCAATTAAATAATTAATATATGTCTCTAAAATGGGTTTGGGGTTCTTTTATCAGGATGGTCACCAAAAACTTCAGGGACAAACAGCCCCACCTAGAATATTTTTCACCATGCAGCTATCTATCTTTGCTTGATCTGATAATAGAGGTGGTTATTTTATTATAGTATTATAGCCACTTTTATAACACTATGCTGTGGACTTTGACTCTGCTTCAGGTAAAACCCTTAATGTTCAGTGATAACCAGTATTTTCTTCCTCTCAGTGTGACCTGCAGCACCTGTTGAGACGCAGCTTTAATCTGGTGAGTAAATTCAACAGAAATAAATAAAAAGACTTAAATTTATAGTGAATGTTGTCTGTTCTGCTCCTGGATGTTTAATAGAGTTAATGAAACAACAACAGACGGCTGCAGATTCACATCGTTGAATCAATAGATCAGATCAAAATTATTCAACTAAACCAGGAAACCATCAGCTTTTGTAAAAGATAATTAACGAGTCATTTGTATATATATTTCATAAACTTTTCTGGGTGAGAGGAGTTTTTCTTTTCTACATGAGTTTGTGACTTTGTTTCTTCAGTTTTGTAGAAACTGTCTGCTATCTTTGTTTGATCTGATAACAGGTGATATTTTATTATAGTATTATAGCCACTTTTATAGCCACCAACACTATGCTGTGGACTTTGACTCTGATTCAGGTAAAACTCTTTACTGATAACCAGTATATTCTTCCTCTCAGTGTGACCTTCAGCACCTGTTGAGACGCAGCTTTAATCTGGTGAGTAAACTCAACAGAAATAAATAAAAAGACTTAAAGTCCCACTCCCGCGACCCTTTTCGGCCATTTTAAAACCAGCTCATTAGCCATGCACATTAGCAATGTACCTCTGGGGGGTGGGCGGAGACTGCGCTGCTCTGCACCCGCCCAGCCACCTCCTCGCACCCCACCCCCCCGCTTGCTGACAGCTGGACATTGTACAATTACAGATTCAGCGCGTTTAGCGTAAAACTCCACACTGGGATTCGATCCCAGACTGGAACATAGTCCTTGCTCATGGTGCAAGCTGCTCTACCAGGTGAGCTATACCTATTATACCTAGACAGCTACACCGAGCTGTGAAGGCTTTCACCTCTGAGCCAGATGCAGAGCGGGGCGGGAGCTTGTAGTACTAGTGCCCTCCCCTGGAGCTGTGACACCCTCAACTCCAGTCTTCCTGAAACTGCCAGTTCGCGTCTGCCATTGGTTCACAGCAGTTTGAAGGCAGAAAAACTCTGAAATGCAATTTTGCACTTCCTTCTCTGCTGATAAGTGCTCTAACACAAGAAAAATGCCACAGGAACATGTGAAAAGCTCAGAAAACACGATTTTCACGGGAGTGGGTCTTTAAAACTGTATTGTATTTGTCATAGAGTTGATCATTATGATTCTGTAGATGGTTTGAATTTATTGTGTAGACTTTTCTATTGTGTTCATTTCCTGGAGCGTGGACCTCTCCACTGCTAAAACTAGTGGATGAATAAAGAAGCAGCTCTGTGTGACAGTGAAACATCAGTGTTGAACACTGTCTCTACATGTAACGATGGATCAGTTCCAGGACGTTTTCTGAGTGACAGCTTGGATTTAATAGTTTCAGGAGGTTTCACTTTGCTACTGAAACCTCTGGACCTTTACTCAGGTTCAACCTTCAATATGTGACATTTAGCTGTAATCAAGTAGATTTACATGAAGGTTTTGGGGGAAGCTACTTCTGATGTTCACCATGTGGTGAAGGTCTAGTTTCACTTTTAGACTAAAGTGCCTGTGATGCAGTTTCAATCTGGTGACTAAACTCATCAAAAACAGATATAAAGACACAGTAAACATCATCTGTTTGTGTCCTGGATGTTTAATTAAGTTAATTATTCAACAGTTACAGATTTACATTATTGACTGAATATTGATATATTAAAGCAGAAGTAAGCGATCCGGTCGTTTTGGCTAATGCTGCGTTCCAGGCAGGCTTTTGAAACCGTAAATTACACAACTTACGACTTTGTAGCGTTCCAGGCAACCCACTCGTGTTTCTCCGACCTGTTTTACCTGTGAAAGTCACTATAACGGCCACTCGTAACTTCAGACCCGTGAACTCGTTCCAGATCGAACTGGTACGACTTCACAGGTCGGAAAAACACGAGTTACGAGTTGCCTTGAACGCACCATAACAGTCCTCGTCCCTACGTCGCCACATTCACGCGCATCCCTTGGCTGCACACACAGCCCTTTATGCCGTTCTCTCTCCTCATTGGATAAAAACTGTAGGATACGAGAAAAGTTTTCTCCTCGGCTCAGAGCAGAGCAGAGTGACTGAGAGACTGTTTCGGTCCAAACACTCTATAGAAGTGATTGCTGTCGGAAGATATAACTATTTAAGACTTATATTAACACAAACATTCCGCTTACTTCTGCTTTAATTAATAACCCTCGGCTGTATGTAGTTCAGGTTGTTTGTGTCTTTGCTGTGACGTTAGATTCATTCATACAGTACAAATAGTGAGATTTATTAGAGTTGTAACAGAAAACAAGTCGAACCAGAAATAAATTCTATAAAAGTTGAGTTAAAATGAGATCTCAATGTGAACAAGGAATGTTTGAAAGTGACTAAAATTAAACCAAAAGTCTGTCTACCTGACATTTTTTGTCATGTTTAGAGTGATTTTCTCAAAACTTATTTTATGTTGTTGTTGGTAGTAGTATTAGTCGGAGTCTTAATTAAACAAAATCTGTTCACAAGTGAGAACTTTTACTTTGACAGTTTAATCAGTCACTGATCATAATAATCCTGTGGACTTTGAAATGTTCATCTCAGAGTGATAAAGGTGATAACCAGTATTTTCCTCCTCTCTCTCAGTGTGACCTGCAGCAGCTGTTGAGACGCAGCTTTAATCTGGTGAGTAAATTCAACAGAAATAAATAAAAATACCTAAATTTATAGTGAATGTTGTCTGTTCTGCTCCTGGATGTTTAATAGAGTTAAAACAACAACAGACGGCTGCAGATTCACATCGTTGAATCAATAGATCAGATCAAAATGATTAAACTAAACCAGGAAACCATCAGCTTTTGTGAAAGATAATTAACGAGTCATTTGTATAATTTCATAAACTATTCTGGATGAGAGGAGTTTTTCTTTTCTACATGAGTTTGTGACTTTGTTTCTTCAGTCATGTAGGAACTGTCTGCTATCTCTACTTGATCTGATAACAGGTGATTATTGTATATTAGAACATGGCTCTCTTGAATACTCGACTCGACTTGAATTTGTTTGGTAGACTTTTCTATTGTGTTAATTTCCTGGAGTGTGGACCTTCAGGAGGTTTCACTTTGCTACTGAAACCTCTGGACCTTTACTCAGGTTCAACCTTCAGTATGTGACATTTAGCTGTGATCAAGTAGATTTACATGAAGGTTTTGGAGGAAGCTACTTCTGATGTTCACCAGGGTGTGGTGTAGGTCTAGTTTCACTTTTGGACTTCAGTGCCTGTGAGGCAGTTTCTATCTGGTGACTAAAATCATTAAGAACAGATATAAAGACTTGTGAACATCGTCTGTTTGTGTCCTGGATGTTTAGTACAGTTAATTATTCAACAGCAGACCATTACAGATTTACATTATTTATTGAATATTGATATATCGATAACCCTCGGCTGTGTGTAGTTCAGGTTCAGGTTGTTTGTGTCTTTACTGTGACGTTAGATGAACCAGTGTGTTCGACTGAACCAGGAGACTGACAGCTTTAAGAAAAGATCATTAATATGTCATTTGATAGGTTTTAACTTTAGAAACTATTATATGAGTTTGTTAAATTGTGCCTTTGTTTCCCTTTTTATTTAGCATCCATCATCCGTCCTATTGCCCTGTTTTGGGTGGGTACTGGACCCACCCCAAAAAAATTATAGCTGCTGCGCAGCGATGGGTCGGGTCCGGGCTATTTTCGGCAAATTTAGGCAAATTCTGAGCAACAAACAGGAGAATAGGAAGACAAGGTAGTTTACCTTATATTGTTCACATTACATCAATTGAGGATTGAACCTGCAATTTCTGGATCCAAAGCAGCAGCAATATAGACATTAGGACTGGGTAAAAAAATCGATTTAATCGATTTTGAATCAATTTCATTTAAATTTTGTAATATCGATTCGGCATGATATCGATTTTTTCCCCCGTTTTTTTCGTGCGTGATGAAGCAGCGGCGCGGTTACGTCTGACGCTCTGACCTCAGTAACTACGAGCGGAGTTTCTTTCTTCCTCTTTGTAGCTGTGCAATGTAGCTATTGCTGTGTTTGATATGAATAAAAAACAAACCAAACCACGAGCGGAGATCACGTCAGCTCAGGTGATCTGCAGGTGATTGTTTCACTTGAGCGCTCCGCCGCTGTGTGTGCGTCTGTGTGTGGCAGCAGCGCAGAGCTGACACACACACAGACATCTACAGGAACCGCATGTTCTAGGGATGGGAAATCGGCCCTATATTCAGATCATTCGATCGTGGACACTGTCGATCGCCGATAGGCGATCCAATCGCGCGCGCGGGGGGGGGGGGTAAATTACGTCATCTTAAAAAAAAAACAAAAAAAAAACTTGCTATATAGTTCCGTTAATTCATCTCCGCATAGCACTCACTCTCTGTTATTGTCGTCCACACACACAGACAAGCGCGCATGCATGACGCACGGGTCGGGGTTTTTTTTTTCCCACCCGCTGGTCCCGAAGTATTTTGACCCGCCCCGCACCACCGCATCTATTTCCACAACCATCCCCGCCGCTATTAAACGTCAGACAGCGGCTTTTTACTTTGAAAGGGCAGACAGAGGCGCTGTGTTGCCGGTAGCTTGTCAGTGTGGAGCTCGTGAGGAGTGGGAGAGTCACAGTGCAGCGCGAGTGCAGCCGCGGCAGCCGCCGCCTCTCACTCTCCCCGGTCTGCTCTCTGGTGAAACCAGCCCCGCTCTGCTGATGCTCCCAGCCGCCGTCTCACCGGTTCCTTCACACCTCCGCCGGCTTTCCCCTCAACATCAGCGCGCCCCTGATAACACACTCTGGACTTCATCATCAGTTTTTTTAATGACCCGCCCCACCCCGCACAGCCTGCGTCCGCGGCATGCACCTCCGAAAAAAAGTGAGAAGGAAAAAAAAAGATGCAACAGGGTGTGTAATTAAGAGTTTAATATTCACTCCTCTGTTGCACAGATCCAAGGGCTCTGTATGCAGACATGTTGCTCCACGAAACATTTTCAAGTAGCGCAGGTTCTAGAGATTATTTCTTTAACATCTTATGGCAGTAAATTAATTAAAGATCGCCTTAAAGATCACCATTTGAAAAAAAGATCACGATCGTCCCTTCGATCGCCGATAGACGATCCGATCGAAAATCACTCCATCCCTAGCATGTTCTTCACGCCGCAGGTGAGCCTACATATACGTATTATCGCAGAATAAAGGACACGAGCAGCTCCGTGTTTTCACAGTGGGACTTTTCTCCTCCACTTTATGACCGTCGTATTAACACATGACGCCCGGACTCTGGAGATAGGTGACGTGACTGGGCCGGACTCGTCACAGGAACCGCTCCACACATTCACCGTCACTTTATTTACCATGGGCTCCGTTTCTACACCTTTCCTCCCTCAAGAGGGAGAGAGGGAGCTTTAGCTGCTGCAGTTTTTTTTTTTTTTTTTACCATTAATATTATTTTTTGCACTTAAAGAAACAATGCCTTAATTATAAATTAATTAATTAATGCAGTTTGCAGTGATGGAATGTTGCAGTTCAAGTTCACTTTCACTTGCAATTCCTTTCTAATTTCAAAATTGCCCTTTTGAGACTTGGGACAGTTTTATTTACAGTTCAAGTTTAAACTGTCAAATTTACAAGTTCACACTTAAAAGCTGTTGTTTATGGTGAAAAGAAAAATAAAGAACATTGTATTTTGTAACCGAGTTGAGCCATTTTCATTTTTTAAGAGGAGATTGAATCGATTTTAATGAAATCGAATCGAATCGTGATTCATCTATTTTGAACCTTAGGAATCGAAATCGAATCGATTCAGGAAATTGGCCACAATACCCAGCCCTAATAGAGATGTTCAGATACGAGCAGACTTTTTTTTCCCACTTGAGCAAGTGTAAATATGGGGATAACCATATGTTCACATCCGAAATGACAGCTGTACTTTTAGGGCTTTTGCCTGGGCTTTTAGGCGAGGGATCCTCCAGGCAGGGACTGCTTTCACTGACTGATACAGCGGTGGGAGAAAAAAAAACAGCAGCCAAAGCTGTATGTGGTTCACAATCGCCCAGAAACTTGCAGTTTGACAACGTTTCATGACCAGTGAGATGACCTAAGTCTTGGTGGGTTGATAGACGGTAAAATTACCAGCCCTTACTGCTGCTCTGTACATTGTCCAGTCGTGTCGTTGAACAGATGTTTTATCCTCCTGCGCGAGTCACGTCACTGAAAACTATGAATGATATTTGTGACTTCTTCTCTCTATTATCTCAGAACAGTTTATCCAGAAATGTGCTGATATTTCCTTTGAAATCGATACCAAATATTGCCAGGAGCATGGCTGGGAGTGAAAGCTTGCCCGGCGTAGCAACAGTAACCAAGGGGGCGGGGCTTACGCGAAGGGTCAATTAAAGGCAATAAAAGCCCAATAATACCATGTCTTAACTGGATGCAACACGAGCAAGCGACAGCTACAAAATGAATGGTTTCCTATTGTAATGTCCTAACTGGCTTTGAGCGACGCAATGCGATGCGGCCAGACGCCCGGTTTCTACTTATGTCACTCGCGTCGCGTTCACCGTCGGAAATTAGCAGCAGCCACGGGCCATTTGGCCCTCAATTTGACCAAGAATGCCCCCAGTAATCATGATAGTTTTTTCAGAAACCAGCCCCTCCAGGATTTCGCAGGCTTTTTTTGTGATTGTTGCGGCCTAAAATGCCTGATTTTGATTGATTGCCTGATTAAATTGCGGGAGACAGCTAAAGTTGCAAAAAAAAGTTGCAGTTTTGTTCTGAATAATTAAAAATCAAAGGAAAATTAAAAATTTTGAAATGTCACAAAATAATGTGAGGTCCTGTTATACCAGCAATTTTCCACTTGTTAAGAAAGGCACAGGAAAATTATATAGAGTTGAAAGTTGTTTTACTTTTAATTAAAATGTCTGTTTAAAAATCGTGGTAAAAGAACTGTTTTAAAATGCCATTAAAACAGTCCAGTCTTTGAATAAAAAGGGGAGGGTGGCTTCTCAAGTCCAGGGCCAGGGGTCTCATGTATCAATGTTGCGTACGCACAAAAAAGTGGCGTACGTCATTTTCCACGCCAACGTTCAGATGTATCAAAAGTGAAATGACCGTGGAAAAGTGCGGTGGCCCACGCCAACTCCATAGCTGGCGTACGCACGTTTCTACAGCAATTGTTCCTTTGGCGACACTTAGAGGTGAAGCTGTGAAACTGTTAATAATGTGAAAACAATTAGTCCTCAGAGTAATGTGCACATCAGAGACACATTTATGAACAACTAACCCATCCACATGTTGCAGATAGGTGGATAGAAAAGCATGTGCAAAGTGGTGCAGAAAATAGCATCAGCTTTAGTCTTAAGATATTGCAGATGCTGCAGTGCGAAGTGCACACGAGTCCGGAGGGTTTTTTTTGCACATGATGACTCTTTTGGTTTCCGAGGGCAATTCTCTTGGAACTGAGTGCAGTGCGCTGCGACCGGCCTGAGCGCGCGACACGTCGGGGAGCCATCGCCTCCATTCAGGTGCTGACCACACTGTGAACAGGAAGCATTTTTATACTATAAATGTACAGATCATATGTGATGCGTAAATGTATCACATATTAACAAACATTGTGGCGAGGTGGCTGGTTCAGCGCATGGTTCATTCATTCAGCACAGCTGGGGACAGATTACAGGCTGGGACTGTATGCGCGCAAAGTAAATGTATTTGTTTAATTGTCCTATGTAACCCCCCGATGCACACTGAGCATGTCCGCCCAGATATCACACTGTCAGTGACTTTCTTTTTGCTGGTTAAACTACACACGCTGTGTGAAGTACTTAATGTCAATAAACACATGCGTAAAGTTGGACATGTGTCTTTATCAGCCTCCCTGGCGCACTTCTGCATTTACTACGCGATCTGTGTATAATAAGACTTTATTAAGGACA
Organism: Trachurus japonicus; assembly: GCF_045865225.1. Lineage (NCBI taxonomy): Eukaryota > Metazoa > Chordata > Actinopteri > Carangiformes > Carangidae > Trachurus > Trachurus japonicus. Next base: position 6,230,039 of record NC_140915.1, on the reverse strand, counting down.
CAATCAGAGGTCCATAGGGACTAAAAATACATAAAAGACAGACAATAAAGTTAATATAAAACAAACATCGATCACAGACATAGCCATCAATATCAACCAGATATGGTCCCAGAGGGACAGACATCAGCCCTCACATACAGACTAGAGCGCCAGTGGCTCCACAGTCTTGAGGAGAACCTTAATGAGCTCTTCTCACCATCACACAAAAACAAAATGATATCATTTCTAGAGGCTAATAGCCTGCACATAAATTTATACATAAGATTGCGTATTACAGCAGAGCAGTTTGGCACTCCAACATTAACAAACATCTCACTGGCACTGCACCATCGGGGTAGCTTTAAAAGCATCCTCATGCCATCGTTGTAGGCCACATTTAGTCTCTGCATGTTTTTTTTACTGTAAACGCTCCACAGGTGTGCAGTATACAGGGGAGTACAGTATGCTCTAAATAACGCTACCTTGACATTACTAGTGCACATACTGAACTTCCGTGCAAGCATGTTGGCCTGCAAATAAAGCCTCCGACACTGTCTGTTTATGTCTCTATCATCAGACATATCGTTTACAATATGATGACCAAGATATTTCACTTCATTACATTCTTTAAGAACAGAACCAGATAAAAAGAATTCAGGGAAAACTAATTTCCTATCACCTTTACCTCTGACAATCATAATGTTGCTCTTAGTTGCATTGTATTTGATGTCAAAGTCGAGGCCATATTGTGAACATATTTTCAATAACTGTTGTAAGCCAGCACTATATGGGCAAAAAATTACTAAATCGTCAGCATACATAAGATGATTAATTAACATAGAGCCAACCATACACCCTGTATTACATACATTCAGTTGCTGTGACAAGTCATCCATATATACATTGAAAAGGAACGGGGACAGTATACCACCCTGTCTCACCCCATTACTAACTCGGAAGGGTTCTGACACAGAATTTCCCCATTTTATCTGAAAAGTCTGTTGAGCATACCAGTAGACAAGAATTCTTAAAATCCATGTTGGGACCCCTCTAACACGCAATTTATTAAACAATTTCTCATGATTAATGCGGTCAAAGGCCTTAGAGGCATCTATAAAACACATAAATATGTATGTATGTATAAAAAAAGGCAAATAAAATTGTAAATCCATTTCACATAATTTAATTAGAGTACATTGTCTGCTTTCATTTGGGATGACAGCGGTCCTCCGCTTCACGTTCACCTTTATATAACACACACACTCTCCCACCCCCTTTATGATGGTGCCGGAGGACGGCAAAAAAAAAAAAAAAAAAAAGATGTTTACACGGCTCAACTTTATCGAGGAGCACCTTCAACTCAAATTTGGTTAAATTGCTGTTCCTCACAGTTTCTCATGGTGTTATCTGACCGTAAAGAGAAGGGAATCTTTGGTGCAGGCCTTATTTACATTGATTTTGCATATTTAAATGGAGGCGTGGACAGGGAGGAGATTACCACTTCTACATGTGCGCTCAATTCCACGTTGATTGGGATGTACAAAGGAAAAGTGCTTGGATCCATGCGTACGCACACTTTGATACATCAGATTTTCTTTGTGCGTACGACAGTTTCTGGATTTTGGCGTACGCCATGTTTCAGTATGAAATCCACGCAAGTATTGATACATGAGGCCCCAGGGCCTTAGGATGGGGGAAGGGGCACCTGGCGGCCGGCTGCTCCGCTCCGGCCCTGCAGTGGCGCACTCACTGGATTCCCCCTCGGCGAGTGCTGCGGGGTTGACACAGCCTCGGGTGGTCAACCAGGACAACTCACACACTCAACACGTTCAACTCAGCTTGTGTTCCTTTACTTATCACTTTGTGCACGTTGTATCAAGTTTCTTGCCGTCAGCCCAGCCACGCTGTTCCTCCGTGGACTCACTTTCAACCACCGCTCCGTCCACACTCGCACTCTCTGCTGTGTAACTCGCGGAATTTGCGGAAAAGTTGCGGTGATTGTACAAAATTGCAAGATCGCAAAAATTCGCGGGGATTTGCTGAATTTGCGTTAATTGTTGCGATCACAACATCGCGAATTCCTGGAGGGATTAAGAAACAAATATTTATATCTGTACGTTATCATACTTTAATTTTCATTAATTTACCGTCACGTCTCATTATTCTTCAAGATCGTCTTTAATTATAATCAAACGTCATGTATTAACAAATTATACTTGCATCGGAGCTACTTTCCTCATTTTACATGCAATCATAAACATGAAGCACAACCATCATTTTACCATCTTTCAACAGTCTGTCTCTGTGCTTCACTGTGAAGAACAAGTCAGCTGTTTGGTGAGTTTTCCTGTTGGTCAGTTCCTCCTGTGAAGCCTCAGACAGACCATGAGTTACACTTAAGGAAGTTTAGATGATTGTCTATAAAAACAGCTCAGATCTCCTCTGGACAGCATCTCTGATGCTGTGGACACTAAGGATCAGTTCAGCAGGTTGGAGGCTAGCAGAGTGTACAGATATGGATCTGTTAGAGCTGTGGTTTTCAAAAAAACAATGTTACTAAATTTCGCTTTAAACTTGTTTTCTACACTTAACTGTTACTTCATTCATATTTCACTGCTTTCGTGAAGCTAAGACTCTGGTAAACATATTTCAAGCACCAAAACAGTTTGTCCTCATGACGAAGGTGTGTTCTCACAAGGGATTTGAAAATTTTCAAAAAGCGGACTTCAAATTTCCAGCATTTGACCTAAATCATTAATTTTTTTTACAGGTCTCTAGAACAAAAACTGCCCATAATGATGGTAATGATGACGGAGCTGTCCATGGTTACTTAACCAAAAGTCTCTTGACATATCAAACAAAGAAAACTATGGACTATGGAAGTTTTAATGCTCAAAATACAAACAATATCATGACGTGAACCCTATGTTGCGGTTAAAAAAAAAAAAGATTGTTGATTTGGTGCTAGAATGTCCAATTGTGTGTGCAAAATTTTTTTTGAGGATGCCCTCAAATCACTTATTTTGGGCACTAACTGGGGACCAAAAAGTTGGTAAACTGAATTTCAGAAACATTATCTTGGCTAACAATGTGGAACAATAAGGTGGATGTATTTCAAAAAACGTATTTCACCACTCCATATATTGATTTTTCGTGGCTTCATTGTAAACAAATGCACATGGCCAGGGACAGCAAAACAGCGGAAAAGCAGCGGACTTCCATAGTTTCTCTTTGATGAAACATTTGAAATTCCTATTTTAATGTTACACTGCTCTCACATTTCCATTGAAGGTAGCTCCCCTCCCCAAGCACAGACTTTTTTATTTTTTATTTTTTACCCCAAACACGACTGATGCAGGCAAGGTGTGCGTGTGTGCCTCAGGGCGGAAGAGACCACATCCATCAGAAAGGAGGGGGGTTGTAATTTTTGGAAAAAGGCAATGATGTATTTTTGAGATGGACTATGACATTATTTGTAATACATTTCACTCTATATGACCACTGATCATAGCTAGATGGTAAAATAATAATTAAGGTAAAGTAACTTAAAGGTTCATGAGGCAAGAAATTCACATGCGTTTTAAGTTTTTTACTGCTAATGGGCGATGAAGCGTTAAAAACCAAAAAGAATGAGCCCACTCGCGTATCTCTCCGTTGCCTTGAACAGGCTGTGTGCTGCATAATGCGCTGCAATTCTGGGTCCGAATTTCCCGCGCTGTCCGCGGATGTGACGTCAAATGACGCTGCATGCGCGTCCTCGACAGCTTCGGCTTTCCTCCGCTTGCGCCCAGCGGTCGGCGGATGTCTTGCAGCCTGAATAGTCATGTGAGCAGCGGGGACAGCTCTCCATTCCGACACACCTCCACTTCGACACCCCGCTGTTCCGAAACACCCCCACTTCGAAACACCGCTACTCCGACACCCCCTCCTCCCCCCCGCAGCTGTCCAAGGTGCTGAACCGCGTGACGTTGTTTACATTCTGCTTTGTGGCTTGTCTGTGAAACGTGCGCTGCTCAGAGACTGGGCAGATCTGTCCCACTTGCTTTCTCCCCGACTCCGTTGTTGGAGATCTCCCACACAGTAGCCTAATAGAAATACACTTTTTTTCTTTTTCTCCCCCCCTCCTCCGCTCGAGCGCGGCTGAACCCGGCTTGAGCTCACAGGGGCGCGAGGCTGCTGCAGCCACCGCTCGTGCTGACAGCTGACTGAGGGAGATGCTTTGGTTGGATTTAGGCAATGAAGAAAGGAGTTGGTTAAGTTTAGTAAAAAGACCAGGTAGAGGCTAGACAGGCTAGAAGCATAATGAACATTATAAGTCATTAATACAGTATGAAGTATTTGCTTGTTTTGCAGTTAATTATGCACATGATCCGTTTGACCCCAAAAAGGAAAAAAGGATCACTGCGCACTGCGCACTGCACAGCCTCTGGTTCCTTTCTGATTAGGTCCGTCTGTCCGTTCGGAGTGGGGGGGTTTCCCCCACTGGCCTTTTCGGAGTAGCGGGGTCTTTAGAAAAAATAGAAAACCCCGCTATTACGATGAATGGAAGTCTATTGTCGGAAAGGCGGGGCTTCGGAAAGGCGGGGTGTAACCGTGAGCAGCGAGTACAGAAATAACGTCACTTTCTTACATTTTAATATTTTTTCATGCGAGAAACTGACGGTTTAGATTCCCAATCTGTTGTCAGTTTATCCAAATAACGTCTGTAAGTAGATTTGCTCCGACATTTTTCGGAGGAGTGCAGAGCCACACACACGCAGCAGCAGCAGCGGCTCGTCACAGAGGCTGCAGCCGGGGAGCTGAGCTCATCGGCCGGGCAACCTCTGTCCTCTGTCCTTCTCCTCCCAGGGAAGAAAACCAGCCGAGTAACTTCCCCACAGGTTTTTAGAGGTTTTCTGCCGGCTGGTTGAATTGTTTTTAGGAGATAAATGCTGGATTAAATCTAACAGTGGCACTGTGGCAGTCGGATTAGTTCATTTGAATGAAAAGTGAAGCTTCAGGTTTATTTGTTTATTTATTTGTTTATTTGTTTATTAAGATCCCCATTAGCTGCAGCAACGCCACAGCTATTCTTCCTGGGGTCCAACAGTATCAAATATACAAATATAATATTATATATATATATATATATAATATTATATTATATATCAAATATAATATTGAAAAACAAAACATAAACATTATAAAAATTTAAAACAAAAAAAACCAGTGAGCGATATGCTTCACCTAACAAAACAAAAACAGAATAAGTGTTTACATTTCTTAACTGTGCTTCATTCATTCTTCGTTATATTAATTGTTCACATACTAATCCGATTACCCACATTTCTACATATCATATATGTATACATCATTACACATCACACATCATACTTGTATATACATTCATTCTACAGAATATACATTATAATAACACATATCCTATATCCATCGAAATATACTCCATATATAAATATACCATGTTGTCTTACTTTGATAAATGCTGTTTTATTAATATTTTGAATTTCTTTGTGTTCGTGGTGAGTTTGATATTTTTCGGCAGTGAATTCCATTCTTTCATACCTTGTAACGCCGCATTATGTAATAATGACGCATTATGTAATAATGTAATAAATCTTCACGTCATTATGTAATAACGCCGCATTTTGTAATAATCTGCCGCATTTTGTAATAAAAATCTTGAACGCAATATGTAATAAACTTTGCCGCATTTTGTAATAAGTTGTTACATTTTACATCACTTATTACATATTGCGGGTGTTACACTTTTTTATGAAAAAAATGTAATAATTTTGTGCATTATGTAATAAACCACCAAAATGGATGTCTTAATTAGAAAAAAAAGACATTAGGACCATCAGAATAACACTGACTTTAAGCATACCAGCATGCATGAATCATAAATATGAATTAATTTCTAAAACCAGTAGGACGGTCAAATCTAACTATCTATCTATCTATCTATCTATCTATCCCACTGACTCCGCCTCTGTTTCCTTTCTGATTGCGTCCGTCTGTCTGTTCGGAGTGGGAGAGAGAGACAGAGAACCCAATCCACCTGTCTGTAATGTAAGTTTGATTTGATATGAGTGTCAAGGTTTAATTACGGACACTAATGAGCGCGCAGCAGTGCGCAAAAGTCGTGCGTAATGACAGCTCCTCGTTGGTGCAACATAATAAACTGCACCTCTTCTTCCACGTGTGTCTTATTGACAGGTGGAGCCCATATGAATAATAATATAAATGCATAGTGAACGGTAAAAATGTAGAGTTTGACTAATAACTAGTCCCCCCCCCCCCAGCTTGCCCCAGCTGCGGCTCCGGGGGCGGTGATCCCAGCCGCCCCTGCCGCTGCTGGAGCAGAGCTGGACCCGGCCTGGAGCTCCAGTCGGACCGTGGTCCATGTCATCCCTCCACAGACGAACATGACCCGGGCGTATTATTGTCGGTGGGCAAGGGGGGAGGGAGAGACGCGGAGCGGTTACCATCCGCGTGGGACCCGCTGTCGGAGGAGACCGCTCTGCTCAGCGGGGAGGAGGAGCAGCGTGTATTATTGTTAATGTTTTTTCTAATTAAGACATCCATTTTGGTGGTTTATTACATAATGCACCAAATTATTACATTTTTTTCATTAAAAAGTGTAACACCCGCAATATGTAATAAGTGATGTAAAATGTAACAACTTATTACAAAATGCGGCAAAGTTTATTACATATTGCGTTCAAGATTTTTATTACAAAATGCGGCAGATTATTACAAAATGCGGCGTTATTACATAATGACGTGAAGATTTATTACATTATTACATAATGCGTCATTATTACATAATGCGGCGTTGCATACCTCTATACAAAACCGTATGCTTGATGGCGTTAGATCTTGCTTTAGGTAATGTAAAGTTTCCTACAGCTGCATGTCTGGTGATATATTTATGACTCTCTGCACTAAAAGCGAGGTTTTTAAACAAGATAACAGGTGTTTTTAGGACAGATATATTTCTAATAACAACAAACAGTGAGTACAATAGTCTGTCTTTGACCAGTAACCAGTTAAGTTTCTTGTGCATAGAAATTATCCTTGTCCTGTAGTCACACTTAAGTATTGTGCGGGCAGCTCTATTCTGTATACATTGTAGTTTATTTAACATGTCTCCAGTGGCATTTGACCAAACTGCTGGGCAATAGTCGAGATGTGATAATATTATCGATTGGATTGCTGTTTTCAAGATGTTTATATTTATAAAAGTTGCATGTCTTCTTAGAATTGATATACCTCTACCCATCTTTGCAATCATATTATTAATGTGTTTTTTCCATGATAATTTGTTGTCAACTGTCACTCCCAGCAATTTGGTCTCATGCACCTGGTCTATAGTGATATCTTTGATTTTAATATTTAATACAGGATTTCTATCAATATTATGATTTGAGCCTACAATCATGCACTTGGTTTTAGATATGTTCAGGACCAGCTTGTTTTCTTTAACCCATTCAGCCACACTTTCTAGTTCCTTATTCATAATAGTTTCTAATACATTATTAGTAGATGCTGATGTATATATGGTTGCGTCATCCGCATACATAACTGTGTTAGCCTTCTCTAATACATACGGTAAATCATTTGTGAAAATACTGAATAATAAAGGACCAAGGCAGCTCCCTTGAGGTACTCCACATGTCGTGGTTTTGGTTTCTGAGTAGCTGCCGTTAAAAAATACTGTTTGTGTCCTGTTTGATAGATAGCTATAAAACCAATTAAGTGCAGATTGCTCAAAGCCATAGCAGGACAGTTTTGTTAGTAGTAAGTGATGATCAATTACATCAAAAGCAGCTGAGAAATCCAGAAATACAACACCAACCATATTTTTGTTATCAATTGCTCTAAGCCAATCATCAGACATGCTAGTCAGCGCCGTTGCCGTGGAGTGAGCCCTTCTATAAGCATGTTGAGAGTTACAGATAATATTATTAGCAGATAAATAATTATTAATTTGTTCAAATACAATCGTTTCCATTATTTTTCCTAATACTGGTAATAAACTTATAGGACGGCTATTTGAGCTGGAAAAGGGCATTCTCTTGTTTTTTGGCAGTGAGATTATTTTCGCCTGCTTCCATGCTTGTGGACATGTACCACACATAAAACTTAAATTAATTATATGGGTTAATGCAGGAGCTATCTGATCAACAGCTATTTTGAGAAGCCTGCTGTCAAGGCCATCAACACCCGATGGTTTGTCTTTGCAATTTTTTAGGAAATCCTTTACCTTGTTAGGTGTCTTGTGAGCAGCGCAGCCTTGGGGCTCTGTACGTACAAAAATCACCATATTTAGGCTACTTCAATAAATAAATAAATAGTTTTACAATGAGCCGATTGATTCATCCGTGGTCAGTTTATCCAAACAACGCCTGTAAGGAAATTCTCCGACGTGTTCGGAGGAGAGCAGAGCATGACTGTAAGGTGCAGAGCCACTAGAGCAGCCGAGCGGCAGCAGCGGCTCACAGAGGCGGCGGCGGCGGCCGGTGCTGACCTGATGCCTGGCGGTCAACCTCCCGGTGTCGCGGTAAATTGAGCACTGTACAATGAGCGCGGCACGGCGCATTTACTGTTTATTAACAGCCAGGTGTGTAGCCTGTGCGTGCGTGCGTGCGTGCGTGTGTGTGTGTGTGTGTGTCTGTGTCGTGAGACAGCAGGTAGAGGGGCTGACTGGCAGAGATGAGAGACAGTGAAAGCTGTTCTTTTTTTCTGTGAGACTGCTGCGGTGGACACAAACCAAACTGTGGCGGCTGATTAATGGAAAACACTGGTAAAGTAACGTTACGCCGTTTCCAATTCAGCCACAGTGTCACTGTCACAGCATCAGCTGCACTGCTGTGGAGAGTTGACGTGCGCTCCCGCACCAGCTTGGCTGATATGGCTGCAGTAACCCTGACGGCCGCTACGGCCGTTGTATCGCTACTGAGTTTTATTCCTCGATCTTATCTTATCCCTCAAATCTGAGGGGGCACCTGCCCCCTCGGTTTCTATTGACATGACGCCGCTGGTAATTTACGGGCTTCCCTCTTCAAACGGGGTGTTTGTGCAAGACGCTATATCTAAAGACCCAACATCCACCCTGTAACTATTAAGGTGGCGGCAAAAATCACCTAGATCGGCAGGAAAACCGCGTCGGGTAATGTCGGGTGGGCATGTGCGTGTGCTTCACCTGTAAAGACGGCGCCGCTAAAAAAAAAAGAAAAACAAAAGAAAAACAAAGACGGCTCGGCTCACCTGCTCCTTGCAGGGACAAGCAGTCATAGGAGCTCTGCTATTCCTCTTTCTTCAGCCTGTAGCCTACACTAATGTTTGGTTCAGTAGCCTATGGTTAAACTATACAAAGACATGTGCGTGTGTGTGTCATCATTGCGCACTATGGTTGGTTTGAAACGTGTGCGGGAATTTCCTGCATTATGAGTGTTATATTTGCGGGTTAAATCAGTTGAAAAGTAGGTTATTTATGTCGGTTATTTGCACTTAAAAAGTTGGGAAACCATTAAAGTTAAAATAGTAGAGCTCAAATGAACTTTGTATAGGAGCCAAGTTGTGGCGCCCCCCATAGGCGCCGATTCCGTGGGTGCTCCGGGGCACGAGCACCCACTGGCCAGGTTGAGCACCCACGGGGGGCACGCCACCAGATGCGCAGTTCTCCGTGCCGCGCCTCGGCCCCTCAGCTGTGTCTGTGTATCATGTGTAGCCCGTATGTGTGTGTAGCCTGTGTGAATGTGTGTAAAAATCTCTCGCGCGCCCTGTGATGAATAAACACAAATCGCGGCAGAGCGCGAGCCTGGCACAAAGGTGCGCGCTCTGGCGCATCTGACACAATCTGTTAACGGCACCGAAAGGAAACTGCTCCGCTCCGCGGCTATTTCGCGTCCAACGTCGATGTTAAGCACATGTTGTAATTGATATTGTTGGGTCCGACCCGACGTAACTACAACAACATAACACAAACTTATCTGACAGCTCTCACTTCTTCCTCTGCTCCTCCTCACTCACTCACCTACACACAGACACACACACAGCTGTCTTCCTCACACTCACCCCGGCCCCTCAGTTTCTCATCCATACCCTATACCTATACCTGTACCATACACATGCACATTCAGTCAGAAATCACACAAATTAAACATCATAACAAGAACATTACTGCGGGGTTGCTACAATATTTTCAGTTGTGCAGTCGGCTATTATTTATTAATAATGAGCGATGATGTGCGCACCAGTGTTTGTAGAGCCCGGTGTAGATGGGGGGGGGGGGTATAATACATATAATATAACGCCCCCCCCCCCCGGCGCGCGCGCGCACCCACGGGCAAAAACATAAATCGGTGCCCATTTTTGCCTGAGCGCCCCCCTCTCCGCCCTCACGCTCCCAGCGCCCCCCACAAAGTTCAGAACCGCGGTACCGCCCCCGTTGAGAAACCCGATGTTAGAGGAAGCAATAAGCAATTATAGTGCAGACCAGGCTGGAGGCTGTGGTTAATCAGACTACAGGAAGTAGTATAATGCTTCAACATCTCTGATCATCTCCAAGTTGATGTGAGTGTGAACTGAGAAACAACAGGAAGTGGAACTGACAACATTTCAACTGTGTAAGACAAACTTGCAGACTTGCGGGTTATTCTCTTTTTACAGATCACAATCAGGACACAAAAAGGAGTTCACAATGGGGGGCCTGTTCTCTTCACCAGGTGAGTTGATAGAGGAAAACTGTCTTGAAAACCTGTAGAAAATTCCACCTCATCTTCAGTCTCACCTCCAATTACTTTATTTTTCTGAAATATGCACTAGTAGTAAACTGTAAAAACAAAAACAAAAAAAGCCTGAATCTCTATCTGAGAACATAAGATGTATGAGGTTTTTATATTTTTCTACTGTTGATTGGTGTGATTAGTATTAGGGATGCACATTTTGAATTTTTTTTCTGACCGATAACCGACGCTCGTTAACCGATTATTAACCGTTAACCGATAAGATTAAGAATCTTGCGGCGCACGGCCAAAAAAAAAAAACAAAAAAAAAAAATTTTTGGATTTAATTTTTTTTTTTTGCCGTTAAATACACACGTGCGCCACGACAGCTGATCAGTGCGTTCTGTCTCAGCTGATCGCGCTCTGGAGGTTAGATCGTCCAATGTAGAACTGTTTTTATACAAAGTGCAGCCAAACACCAGGCTGAAGGAGCAGCAGAGCTCCTCTGACAGCTGTGGAGCTGCAGGAGAGCTGCAGGTGAACAGGCTGGAGAGCAGCGACGTCCTCTTTTTTTTTTTTCTTTTTTTTCCAGCGCCGTTGTTACAGGTGATGCACTATGTCCGTGTAGGTTACATTTATTGTCTGATCTTCCTTCATGGGGGCTGCTGCACATACTGTCAGTCCTCCTGTGTAACTTTTTGCTGCGAAATATGACTGAAGGCACGTGAACTCTGCACATGTCGACACGCCCCCATGAGTTGACGACATAAGGAGCTATTAAATAAATAAATAACCGATAGTATTAATTGGTCAAAGTTCTTGTTATCGGTTAACGGTTAAACGGTTAATCATGTGCATCCCTAATTAGTATGAATGAGCAACTTGTGTGTGTGTGTGTGAGATCACATGATCATGGCATGGGATTTGGCTTTAAATCGCGTCTCTACCCATTCATTTTCCTATGTAACATCTAGGGCTGGGCGATATGAGAAAAAAATCCTATCACGATAATTTATTAATTTAAAGACCGGGTAAACTAAATTCAGTATTTTCTTCTTAACATATTAATTAGGTCTTAAATCTGTCCCTCAAAACATGTAAAAAGTATTTTTGCCATTCATAATTTCCTTGTGGAGCTAGGCCTCAGAGACTGTCTGTGTTCAGGATTTAAGAGGCGGGCCTAAATCGAGGGTCGCGTTGTGTTGAGTCTAGCTGAAACAGCCAGCTATAATTCATGTTCACACACAGGCAAAACCACTACTGTATTGTTGTTCCTTCAGATAACGAGTTTACAGTGCTAACGTTAACGTATTCACACCGTGATAAACAGCAGTCACCACGGGGAGAGAGGTTGCCTCGGTCACACACCTTCACAACACACACACACACACAGCAGCAGCAACAAACACCGTCGTTGACCAGTCTCCCTCATTAACACACCTGTCCGACCAAGCAGCCTCCCTCCACTCACGCACACAACCAGACACACCTGCCAGCCATAAAATCTCTACGGAAAACACAATTTAATTAAAATTAAAAAAACTCTGCCGCGGTGTCCATAGTCAGCATCAGTCATCCAGCTCCAACAGTATGACATTATTCCCATTTCCGTCTCATTCCTCGCAGTCTGCCCGTTTCATCCATGCATTGTGTGAAGAAAAAAGTTTTTAGCGGCGTTTAGTAAATAATTAGGGCCACGGGCCATCGCACCGGGCACTATTGTTATTGTGTGGATTTCTTATTATTATTATTAGTGTGTGAATGCTGAAAGCATTCACACTAATAATATATCAATATATCAAAACCTGCAGCTTTCTCAGGACAAGTGTGCTATTATTTTTCTCGTTCCTTGAGTGCTGATATACGGTATAACAGCACTGGGACTTTTTACAGATATCACTCCACTGTTCAGGCGTTTAACATTACATCAGTTGGACAGGAGTTAAGTCAGAGCCACGCTCCCCATACAGGAGCTGCTCCATCTCTCTGCTGCCTGCTACAGTTATAAACAGAGCTGAAAATCAAAACCCGGACCTGACCTGACGTTATAATGTTTGGAGTTTGAATCCAGCTGGGAAACTTTTTGTCTTCTTCTCTGTTTCTGGTGTTTATGTGGCAGCGTTGAAATAAGTCTGAATATACTATGTGTGTAATGTGTGTGTGTGTGTGTTCTCTTTGTTCTTCAGTGGTAATAACTGAATTTTTGTGTTTTTGTTCTTAACAGCTATTCTTTGTTCTGTCTTCTTCTTTAGGAGTTAATCAGATGCAAACATGTTCAGATTAAACCAGTTTTATAGAAATAATAAACAAAGGTCATCTAATCTTCTCCTGATGAGCCTCATCAACAGTTTGATAAAACTCCATTAAGGGGCGTTCACACCGGACGCGATAGACGCGAATACAATCGCGTCCATTGCGTCATTCGCGCTAGACGCTCCGCCCGTTAATTTGAAAACCGGTCTCAATCCGCTCTCTCTCCATGTCGATCATGGCTGATATCACCACCGTTGCTGCTCTGTACTATGGCTACAAGTCCCAGAAACACCGGGAAACCACCGCCGTCGTGTCTGGGTTCACTGTGTGTGTGTGTCTGTGTGTGTCTACTCTGTAGAAGACGGCAGCGGTGCCACACACAGCTCATAGACAACAGCTTCTCCTTCATGTTGTTCTGAGTGTAAACAACCGTACAGAGAAGTGACGTCGTCGGCTTGAACTCGTCGCTGATTGGATGTCACGGCGCGATGCCGCCTGAAAAGTTCAATATTTTCAACTTTATTCGCGCCGCTCCAGACGCTTCATTCGCTCCATTCGCGCCGCCTCCGCCTGAATCGCGTGTCATCGCGCCATTTACATTGATTTTCAATGTAGAGTTGCCGTTCCATTCGCGTCTATCGCGTCCGGTGTGAACGCCCCTTTAGTGTCCAGAACCTGTCCGTCCGTCCGTCTTGTGTCTCAGTAAAATGAAGCAACTTCCATCAGATTAAAGGCAGCACCAGTTTCTATCAGATCAGAATTTACAGAGTTTAAACTGTGAATTTCATCAACTAATTAAAACATTGATGAAGTAAGTCTGAAGTAAAACACATGTGTTGTCTTTGTTCTTCTGTGGTAATAACTGAATCTGTGTGTTTCTGTTCTTTACAGGGAAAGAGAATCGTAAAATGAAAGGTAACAGGTTTCACATCAATTTAGATCTATCCTTTACAGTAGGAGCCATGAAAAATTTCCCCTGTTTCCATGCACGGTCCCCAGCAGGACCGCAAAAGGACCGTGACTGATCCGTGACGACCTGCCGCTTGGTCCGCGATGGTAATTCAATCCCCCATGGTGATGTAGTGAATGCAGCCAGCCACGACTGTTAACACCCATGAGTAGCCGATGTGAAAATCAGTTGCAATGCTTCATTTGTCCACAGGGAGGAGCAGTGATTTTGTCCCAGGTAGGGGCCATAAGTAGTGGCTGACATTTTTTCAGGGATCCCGTGGGTCACTGGATGGAACGTGATAATCTTTACACTTGATGGAAGTGGCTTGATTCCGATTGTAAACGGGAAAAAGACGTATGGAATCAGATATTGTCAGATCAGATTCAGGCCCTTGTTATATATGGAAATAAATCAGATCTAAATCGAATATCTGTCAATATGTCTAAACAGAGAGATGGGATCTTTGATGGCAATGCGTGGCGTACGTCATCAATAATAATATTAATTCATGTGTCCACAAGTTTGGCTGAACCTCTGTAGTAGCCCGTGATTGACACATGGCGTGGGTCTGACCTGGACTACCATGGCCAGCTGTGGTCACTGTAACAGGAATTACTGTTTCATTTCCGTGGTGTGCGCGCATCTGTTTGTTTTATTCAAACAAAAAATTAAATGAAAAATGCATGAACAGGAGCCAGACCCTCTACGTGCTTTTGACTAGACTGTGGCGCCGCCAAAATACAGGAGATTAAGTTGATATCGCCGTAATTATGTACTCCTATCGTAATCGCACTCAATCAACACAAATCTCCCAGGGTTTCCGCTACATGTAATTGATTGTGGTGCACCGCCACGGTAAAATAAACACCCCCACACCTTCAGAATGATGTTTTCTTTTTTAGATGTTAAAACAAGGTAAAGCAGGGTTTCCACTACCAGTTACCATTACTCTGCAAAGTTGCAAGTTTGACTCCCTGAATATATTAAAGATATGAGGAAGCAACTGTGATAATTCACTGATAAAGAGGAGTATGTCATCTGCGTAAAGTGATATATGATGAATAGTGGACTTTATCGTAATAGGAATTATATTAGTAGACTGGCGTACATTTTGGGCTAAGGGCTCAAGTGCTAACACAAATAATAAAAGGGGACAGTGGACATCCTTGACGTGAGTCCTATTTGCTCTAATAAAGCCCAGAGGTAGTAAGTAAGTAAAATGTATTTATATAGCACTTCTCACAGAGAAGACTCACAAAGTGCTTCACAGAAACATAAAAAATACAAACGTCATACCATCATTATACAAACCTGACTGACTGACCATTGAGGGCTCTGTATGTAAGGGTGAGGATTTTGTATTGGATTCTGAAATTAACCGAGAGCCAGTGCAGGGATGCTAAGACGGGAGTGATGTGAGAGAATTTGTGGGATCTAGACAGAAGTCAGGCGGCAGAGTTTTGAATTAACTGAAGGCGGTCTAGTGAGGCTTTACTGAGGCAGGTGAAGAGGGAGTTACAATAATCTAAGCGAGAAGAGATGAAGGGCGAGAAGAGATGAAGGCATGAATGATCATTTCCAGTTCTGAGTGAGACACAAGTGACCCTTCGCCAACTCCTCCCACCAGAGATGGGGACTCGAGTCACTGTGACTTGGACTTGAGTCGACTCGAGTCGCTATTTTGATGCGACTTGACTTGACAAAAAAATAAAAGACTTGCAACTTGACTCGGACTTGGAGGTTAAAGACTCGGGACTTGGCTTGACTTGAGACACGATGACTTGAATGACCAGCCGCCACCGCTGAATTTTTCACCGGCACGGCACCAGCTCAGTCGGTGTTTTGTTTTTTTTGTTTTTTCCCCTCCGGACTTTTTATTCACTTATTTTGAAAGGACCGCTGGAGAGAGAGAGAGGGAGGGGGAGAGAGATTGAGAGGGGGGCGGGGGGGGGGTTTGACACGGAGCAAAGGGGCCGTCAGGGTCGCTGCAGCGGGGGTGCTACATCATGGATCTATTAGACTATAATATAATACATCCATGGCATGCTATGACGCTCGCAGCTCAGTGTTTTATTTCGGAGATTTCATCCGGAGTTTCAGTGACGGTGAGCGGCCCGACGCTGCTTCATTAACGCCGCATCGCCGCCGCTGTTCAGAGACGGGCCAGACTTAACCAATATTAACAGTCACCTGTTACCAGCGTTACCATAGCGAGGAGCTAACGTGTCCTTTTTTTATTTTTTTATTTTTTTTATAAATCTCCTCTCCTTCAGCCTCACGTTCTCACTGCTGCAGAATCTGCAGTGACTACACAGCTGCTGGCTGTCACTCACAGCATCCAGGAATGTTTCAATGTTACACATTCTTTGACTTTTGAATATAAAATATCAAATTGATATCTAAAACTACTCTGTATGTCTGTTTGTTTTTCTATATTGTTGAGAACATGTTTGTCTGTTGAATCTATGTTTGTCTATATGTTTGGACCCCCTCGAAAACGAGATGATACATCTCAAGGGGTTTTATCCAAATAAACAAATTTCAATGTATTGCAGGCTGAGAATGGTGTTTTCATGATAGAATATAATAGATTTTCTATTCTATTCTATTGATGTAGTTGGAGTTGACCTTTTGTGATCAGATCAGGTATGGAGAGGCTCATTAATGCATTAAGACATAATAGATTTTCTATTCTATTCTATTCTATTCTAATATATTGTCTTCACTTTTAAGACATGATAAGACATAAGACATAATAGATTTTCTATTCTATTCTATTCTAATATATTGTCTTCACTTTATTTAGATTAGATTCTGCGGGTGAAATTGCAATAATAAGGTGACTTGACTTGGACTTGACTTGACCAGGGTGTCCGCGGGGTTTTAAAAAGTATTAAAAAGTGATAAATCAAAAAAGCAAAATTTAATGGCCTTAAAAAGTGATAAATTTGGTCCAAAGGTATTAATTTTAAAGAATAGGTATTATTTTTTTTTCTTTTGGACAATGACTGGTTTTATTTTGATGAAATAGGCGTAATAAAATAAATAAAGCATTACTTGCTTGCGCCGCTACTTCAAAAAAAAAAGGAATGATATTTACGTCATATCAATTCATTGTATTCATTGGCCGCTAGAAATCTAAAATCATCTTCGCGCGCATAGTTGTCAGGCGGATAGAAGTGCTAGTGAATCTCTTCGGATTTTAGCGTGTGGCAAAACGTTTCGAATATGGGAAAATGCAGGTTTGCAGAAGACTTAAATTGAGATGACAGGCGCCTTGATGTAGCCTATGTGTGTGTCAATGTAGATGCACGTCACGCGCCGCACATCCGATGTGCTCTTTTTTCATGCACTCGCGGCTCACAGCTCCATGAACCTTCTACTGCCAGCCCGGTGTTTAGTCGGACCGGGTCCGGGTCTGCTCCGTTTGAAAGGGCAGGAAGCCCCGAAGCGCTACAGATACAGACACCTGCAGCAGCTGCAGCTTCTACTGAGAGCTAAGGTCAGATGGAACGCATGTGAGACACAGACCGACGGTGCAGATGTGCGGACATTGTTGAAACTTTTCACACTGATGTAAAAAAAAAACATATATATGGCCTACCACTGTGTTCTGTGACGGTAGAGACAGAACCAGGTATTTATTTAAAGAGTTAGTGAGGTGAGTTGGGTGAGGGAGGGAGGTGAGGAAGGAAGACGGAGCGAGGCAAACTGGGTGAGGGAGGGAGGGAGGGAGGTGGAGTGAGGTGAGTGAGTGAGGGGGAGAGAGGCTGGTGATTGAGAAAGGCATGATAAGATATTTTATTTTTGATCAAATGTTCCTGATGACTTATGGATGATGCCCTGTTGTGCAACCGAGTCTCCTGGGTAATGGTAATGATGTAAGTAAGTGTTGGATGATAAAATCTATGTACATGTCATAAAATCTTTCTGATTGATACTGCAAACTAGTCACCTTTCGGCTATAATCGCCGTTTTTCTGGTCAACTGGGTCGTTTACGTGAATCGTGCAGAACCGGGGAGTTTTTCAAAGGGGGGGGGGGGGGGGGGCGGGAGTGATAGAGTCTTGATAAACATATCGGACAGCTTTTATTTTGAAACGACACGCGGGAAGTTATCTGATGTATCGGTGGAACGCAGAAAACTATGATGACAGGCGCCTTGGATAAGCGTGTGTGTGCATCGGGGCCATTCAGCTGTAGCGTCTTTTGCTCACATACTTTCAATGTGGGCGCGAGTTATGCACGCAGCGCGCCGCACATTCGCCGTGCTTGTTTTTTCATGCACGTTCGCGGCACACAGCTCCATGGACCTGCTTCTACCGCTGGTGTTCTGTCAGACCGGTTCTGCTCCGTTTGAAAGGCGAAGGAAGAACGTATGTGGAAAGACGTGATACACACTCATTTTATGTGCTGTGATTTTCAACCCCCAGGCTACATACAATGCTGTGAAAAAGTATTTTCCCCTTCCTGATTTCTTACTCAAACTTGTTATTAGTCATCAAACAACTTTTAATAGCCTAGACAAAGATGACCGAAGTACGGTAAATATAAAATGCACTTTTTAAATTATGATTTCATTTATTAAGGGGAAAAAAGCTATGCAAACCTACCTGATCCTATGTGAAAAAGTAATTGCCCCCTCTTGTTAAATCATGAACTAACTTTGATAAACCTTTTTATTTTTTTTGGAAAGCTGGTTCAATTTCACTCTTCACATCCAGGCTCCAGTGATCCATGGTGAGAGCCTTTATCCACTAATGGAGAAAGCTTGGAACAGTGGTGAAAACCTTCCCAAGATGGCTGCCCCATCAAAATATTATACAAATAAATAAAAACATTGTGTGACAAATCTGCAAAAAAGTAAGAAATCAGGAAGGGGGCAAATACTTTTTCACAGCACTGTATTTAATGGAGGGGGGACAATACCTGATATTCTCAGTTGTAAACAGTAGGCTAAATATAATCATAGAAAGCTGAAAGCCACAGGTCATGTGGTCATCCAAACTGATGCATAACTTTTAGTCAAATAATGTGAACATTTTCTGCAGCTGACCCCACCTGATTGAGGTGTACTTATTCTCTTAAAGCTGTCTTTTTAATGAGAGATTTGCTCTCTGTTTAACTGGGAACGCTCCAAAAAGCATAACTTGCATATTAAAATCACAAAAATTTTCTCCCGGGGGGGGGGAGTTGGTTTGGTTTTTCGGACCTTGTCACCTTTTTTACTCTCTGGAGTTTGCAGGTCTGTTGGTGCAACTCGATGTCGTGGTGGTATTAAAAAAAATCTGAAGGTAGTGAAAAAAGGTATTAAATGGTAGTAAATTGACTCAAAGATTTGTGTATATACCCTGTTGACCTATGCAGGACTTGACTTGGACTTGACTTGACATAACCTGTGACTTGACTTGACTTGACTTGCCCAAAGTGAAATGACTTGGGACTTACTTGAGACTTGAAGGTTAAAGCCTTTGGAAACCTGCCTATATATAGTAAAAATGCTTATATTATATCAAAGTCAAGTGCCTCATTAAGCATCCACAAAAGTCTGAGTGACAATAACTATTCATAACTATTAGAAAACCTGGTTTAAAAACAGCTCATTTTGCTATTGAGGCACTATTGAGGCCTCTGGTCAGGACAGTGTGGACGTGGCACGCTTTGATTGACAGCTCCATTGTCATAGCAACACGTCAATGGCGAACGTTAAAAAAAAAAAAAGTCGTCAGCGGAGGACGTGCATCGATTGACTGATGCTATTTAGCAGCTAACTAGACTACCAGCTTCGTTTTGGAGCGTCATAACTGTCTGTGGTCGTAGTCTCACAGAAAGAAAAAGCTTTTAACCGTCACTCAGGTCTGTGTGAGCGCCAGGAGGGGCTGACTGACACACACACAGGGACAAGGCAGGTCGTGCTGGAAAGCTAATAAATGCTAAAAGCTAATCGCCAATTTACCCCCCCCCCCCGATCGCGGATTCGCAGATCGCAGACAGACACGGCAGGTAGCGCCTGAAAGCTAATGAATGCTTTGTTAACTGCCACTGGGGGGCGGGGCGACAACTGACGAGGATGATTTATGATTGGTTTATGATTTATTGCGTGATAAATTCCGGAGATAACTCCGCTTATTTAAACCCACATTTCAACAGTTAAAAAGACAAATATTTCGAATTTGGATCAGAACTGATTTCTAATATTTTTACATGTTAAATATGATCTACATAAGACCCTAAATTACATAGTTAGAAGGCTTTTGTGGATTTGGGTTTCCAAAGGCTTTAAGACTTGAGACTTACTTGAGACTTGCACATGTGTGACTTGGTCCCATCTCTGCCTCCCACAAACGGCTATTGTCCAATCCTACGTTAGCAACCGTAACTATAGGCCTGGCAAGCTTTCGGCAGTTGAGTCATTACGTATGCGTTTATTGATTTGATACCTGTCAGAGCCACATGATCTTACATCTCTGCATTTCCTCACGTCTGGGTAATTCTGTAACAGTTTTTCAGCCGTATTAAAAGTCTTTATGCGCCGTTACGCACGGCACACGTCTGCAGTGCGCTCCTCTCCTCTCCTCTCCAGTACCTGGCTGCTCAGCTCCGTCTGTCACCGCTGCCTTCACCCGTCTTTGATCCCTCTGGTCAGTTGTCAGAGCATTTAGATCCGTGTGTCCCACCTGAGCTCTCTATTAATCCACTCGATCATGGGCGGCACACACACACGGGGACAGCTCTCCATTCCGACACACCTCCACTTCGACACCCCGCTGTTCCGAAATACCCCCACTTCGAAACACCGCTACTCCGACACCTTCCCCCCCGCAGCTGTCCAAGGTGCTGAACCGCGTGACGTTGTTTACATTCTGCTTTGCGGCTTGTCTGTGAAACGTGCGCTGCGAGACTGGGCAGATCTGTCCCACTTGCTTTCTCCCCGACTCCGTTGTTGGAGATCTCCCACACAGTAATAGAAATACTTTTTTTTTTCTCCCCCCCTGCTCCGCTCGAGCGCGGCTGAAGCCGGCTCGAGCCCACACGGGCGCGAGGCTGCTGCAGCCGCTGCTCGTGCTGACAGCTGACTGAGGGAGATGCTTTGGTTGGGTTTAGGCAATGAAGAAAGGAGTTGGTTAGGTTTACTAAAAGAGACCAGGTAGAGGCTAGACAGGCTAGAAGCATAATGAACATTATATGTCATTAATATGAAGTATTTGCTTGTTTTGCAGTTAATTATGCACATGATCCGTTTGACCCCAAAAAGGAAAAAAGGATCAATGCGCACTGGGGGCGCACTGGGGGCACTAACCAAACACGCAATATTTTAGCGGGTGCAAACAATTTAGCGCCCGCTATCTGGGATCTTAGTAATACCGGCCCCATGTGTTAAAATCACTATCAGGGCAAGAAACCAGGACTTAGCAGAAAAAACAAGGACTGAAGTTGGTTTTCATCAAAAAGCAAAATCAATTATGTAGGCCTACATTTTCAGACATGAACAGGAATCTTAACACAATCAAAAACTACAGGCTTTAACAATATTCTGAATTTAAATTGGCAACAAAAGTAATGAGAGCCAAGGGGGATCATCCCTATGTTCCCCTGGTCCTATGTTCCCCACTTTGTATGGGACAGGGGAACATAGAACCCTTTTTCTATATAAAAAAAAAAGGTCCTATGTTCCCCGCTTTTTCCCAAAAGGGTCCTATGTTCCCCTCTGTGTCCAGACCGGGGAACATAGAACCCTATTTTAGAAAAAGGGTCCTATGTTCCCCGCTTTTCCCCAAAAGGACCCGGGGAACATGCAATCTTTGGTCCCATACCTGGAAGTTGAGTTGTGACTTGGCATATTTTTGCCTATTTTTGAGTGAGAAGTTGAGTTGTGACTGAGTCCCGAGCAAAGTGCTCCGCGTTATTTCAGCACCACGGACAAGGAAGGGACGAGACATGCGGACAGACAGACGTCTACAGGTGCTGATCCTGTCGGTGCTGCTGGAGCAGCAGACAGACAGCTGTCTCCTCCATTATTAAAATCTGTAAATAAGCTGCGAATAATATCACATTTTAGATGTGCTCTTGCTGTGTTTTATTTCTGTTAAGTTAGGACGTACTCATAGATCGCCTGTTTGGAGGCATTTTAACCCAAGGAAAAAAAGAAAAGAGGAGGAAAGTGATTGACAGACGTCAATCATATATGCAACTGGGCGCACGTCAGGAGGAAAGCAGGAAAAACAAAAGGACATTAGAAACACTAAGAGAAAAGGAATAATACTGGAAGAAGGAAAACGAGGGTCTATTGATAGTTTGCGGGCCGTTTTCAAAGGTAAGCCTACGTCGTTATTGATATTTCCTGCCGTATTATTAATTAGGAGCGATTAGTAGCCTACCGTCGCGGTGTGGCATGATACGCGCATCATGGCTGTAGAGCGGATCAGGGGTCGAGTGTGTGACCGCACGGTGAACAGAGCTGTTTGTGTGTGTGGTGAATGTAGGCCTGTGTGTGTGTTAAGGTAAAACCTAGGTGGGGGCCCCCCTGGTGGCTGGGGCCCGTTTCAATTGAAACGGTTGAAACATAGGTAAGGCCGCCTATGCCATCAAGCTGTTTCGGTGGAATGACATTGACGATAACAGGATTGGAACTTGTCAAAAATGCCATGTCTGTTCAATGCAGTGACTAACTGATTGGCAACAACTTTTTCTAACACTTTTGAAACAAAGGGGAGCTTAGAAATGGGCCGGTAGTTACTAAGAACAGAGGGGTCGAGACTGGGTTTTTTAAGGAAAGGTTGAACGACTGCTTGTTTGAAGTGGGACGGGACAGAACCAGAAATCAGCGAGCAATTGATGATGGAGAGCAGAGATGGAGCGATAGTGCTAAAAACATTTTTCAACAAGGTTCTGGGCAAGATATCTAGTAGACTGGAAGTGGACTTCATTTTATGCACAACATCTGTTAAAGGGGAACTAAACCCCTCAGTTTTAGATGACGTGCTCTAAGCTTGAAATTCAAAAAATGCCTTGATTATGGGCGGGACTCAGGAGCACTCTCCGATCCCCCCTCCCCCCTCCCCCCTGCGCCCCATTCACACCCGCGAAATCACACAAAAGAGAAAAAAAAGTAATAAACACACATCGACACTTCTGCTAGCGCTAACGAGCTACTAACGAGCTACTAACGAGCGACTCTAACAGCACTAGTAGCGCGGACACTACTAGGAGCCGTGACACAGCATCTACAGCTGATCCGCCGGCTCGTTAACTCGTTAACGGCTCGTTAGCGCCGGCCGCACTAACGATTCCCGTTCAGGCAGCTGTTAGCAGCCGTTAGCCGCAGCAGAGCAGCTAGAGTGCCTAGCAACCGTTAGCGGCAGGCAGCAGCCGGTGCTGATTGGCCGGGGAGCTAGTGGCTGGTGACGAAAGCTGCCTCCAAAACGTCATCTGCCTCCATCTCAGCCAATAGAAAAATTCGATTGTAATAGCCGTGTTTCAACCCATAGAGGGCAGTCACTCTACATTTTTACTACAAAATACACCAAATTGAAATATTTTGACTAAAATGTCAAAAGTTGGACCAGAATCAACTGACAACACTACCTTATACCCAAATACATTTGTTTTCAGCAGAAAAAAGTGGTTTAGGGGTTTAGTTCCTCTTTAATTGGAGGGTGTACACCGGAGAGAAATTATCATTGATGGGTTGCTATTCATATCTATGTCTATGGAAAAGTATTTTTTGCAGAGTAATTTGCCCAACACTTCTGCTGTGGATGAAATGGTAACAGAAGATAGCTCAGGAGAAAGTTTGGCCAAAAGGCCAAAACTTCTCACCTCAAAGTTGAACAGCTAGCTGCATTTTGGCTTTGTATGTGATTTGTGTGACAATGCTAGACCAATAGCCCATTGAGTGCAAACAAAAGGTTGAGCAATGATTATGCTATTTCTCTGGCCTAAGGCATGCACTGAATACCTGCACTACTGCAAACATCTTTCGACCTAGGCTGTTCATCACCTGTAATTCTTCCTCTTTAAATATAGATTCACAACAATCAAATTGTGATGAAATATTCAACTGGAGGTATTATTACAAAAAATATTTCCAGATAAACCAGTGGCCAGTGCATCTGCAGGCCTGTTATAATTTCATTTCTCAAATCAAATGGTTATGTATGTAATTGCAGTTCTAATTTCTAGGCTACTTACCACAAGATGTGGTACTTTAGTTGAAATTCATATGACATCAGAATGACTGTGGGCAATGTGTATTTTGTGAGAGAAGCGCCATTTCCTGGTCATACCCTGTATTTCAATGTATGGGTGGAGTTACAGTTAAAAAATTAAAGCCGCAAGCGGTGATGATCGGGCCCTCGCGACTCCGCGCCACCGCAGACCTGAGGCATACACGGGCTGTGGCGAGAACGGAGAAAAAACCTGGCAGGAGCAAAAAAACGCGATGTTTCGTTCATCCACCAGGGGGCGGCAACCAGATGTGGGTAGATGAGCTCAGGGGCGGACCATCAACACGTATACGTGAAGTTTTGAGCAAATCGGACAATGCATGAAGGAGTTATGACAAGTTGATGGTTCATCCACCAGGGGGCGGTAGTAGCGTAACAAAACATGGGCCGGTGCGTTCAGGGGGATATAAAAAAAACCCTATGGGGAGGGGTTTCTGAAAATTTCAAGGGGGCGCTATAGAGGCATTTGGCCCCACCCATGGCCGTCGCGCCTATCAGATGTAAGAGGATGCCACCCTGGACCTGTGTATCAATTTTCATGACGAACCGAGTTTATTAAAGCCATCAAAAGGGCAAACGTAATTTCATGGTGAGGGACGACACTCACCGCGTCGCCACACGGACACCATTACCCGTAGCTTCACAACGTTTACAGACACTTTTTTAATAACTTTTGATCAGAGTTGCATCTAGATGGTCTGTAGCCAATTTGAAGTCAATCGGGCGAAATCCCTACGAGGAGTTTGTTCAAAAAGGTCAAAAGTTCAAATCAAAATGGCCGACTTCCTGTTGTGATTTCACCATATCATTCAGAGGGTTTTGTGTGTGTCTTGGCATGTTCTAGAAGCCCATCAAATTTCATGCCTTTAGATGAAACACAAAGGCGGGGCTAATGTTTTGAAATTTTCTAGGGGGCGCTATTTAGCCTTTTGATCACGCCCATTCCCAATGACTTTAAAATATCAAAATTTTTGCGAGGCCTGATGTGCATGCCAAATTTGACGCGTTTTGGGGCATGTTGAAGCCTCCAAAAATGCGATTTTAGGGAGAATATAATAATGAAAGAAAGAATAATTAAAGCTGCAAACAGCGATGACGGGCCCTCGCCCCATGCAACTGCGGGGCCTGAGGCATCCTGGGGCTGTGGCGTTCATGCATTCAGGGTGGGACAGTCATTACACATGTGAATTTTCGTGGAAATCGGACAATGTTGATGTAAAACATGGCACTACCTGTTTCCACTAGGGGGCGACATGAGTGAGATTGCCTATTAGCATATGGAGACGTTGAGGTCATCACCCTTGACCTCTGTATCAATTTTCATGATGATACGAGTTCATGAAAGACATCAAAAAGCCAAACGTATTTTCATGGCGAGGGATTGATGGTCGGCACGTCGCCACACTGACGCCATTAGTCGTAGCTTCACAGCATTCATAATGTAGCTTCACCAACTAGTTCTGCATGTTTTAGAAGTGGAATGAAGTTGAATGTGTCAACTATGTATTTTTAATCAATTTTAGTTAACTTCCTGTTACCACCGGGGGTCACAAAATGGCGGCGTCATAGTCTCTTGATGATCTGTAATTAATTTGAAGTCGATCGGACAAAATCCCTAGGATGAGTTCGTTAAAACACAACATGTGGAAATTAGGGCAAAATGGCCGACTTCCTGTTTGGAGTAGACCGATGGTGCAAGAGACTTTTTTGTGTGCCTTGATAACTGACACATGTGTACTGACTTTCATGTTCCAACTCCAAAAAAAACCCCTTCGGGGAGGGGTTTCTGATAATTTCAAGGGGGGCGCTATAGAGGCATTTGGCCCCGCCCATGGGCGTCGCCCCTATCAGATCAAAGACCTTGCCACCCTGGACCTGTGTGTCAATTTTCATGGTGATACGAGTTTATTAAAGCCATCAAAAGGGCAAACGTATTTTCATGGCGAGGGAAATTTTCATGCATGTAGGTTAAACTGGTCATAGGGGCTGAACTTTAGGGGGCACTAGTGAGCCATTTTGCCCCGCCCATTTGAAACGACTTTAGAATACATACATTTTCGCCAGTCCCTACGTGTGTGCCAAGAATCATGCGTTTTCGATCATGTTCAGGCCCCCAAAAATGCGATCCTTTGGGTGGAAAAAATAAAAAAAATAAACAGAGCAATTTCAATATAGCGTTTTTCCCCGGGGGTCTTCCATGCCACATGATTACTTCACTACTTGGGGTCACTTGATGCTTACTTTGGGGTCACTTGCACGTTGGGGCATGCAGCGAGCAATTGCAATAAGACCTTCGCCGACGCTTGTCGTCGCTCGGGCCCTAATAATAAACGGAGCAATTTCAATAGGGCTTTTGCTGGGCGACTTGCAGTCGCCGCTCGGGTCCTAATAAACACGGCGATAAGGAGAAGGGGGGTCACTTTAGCCAGCTGGGACCTGGATGGGAGGCGGCTGGCAATTGGCTGGAATGGGAAAGACTGCATGGCTCCTACTGGAGGATTACATTCAGATTCAGATTGAACCCGTTTTTACATTAAACAGACACATAATACACAGTTTTAACCATTGAATTAATAATTAGTATGTGTTCTTGTGGTAATAACTGAATCTTTGTGTTTCTGTTCTTTACAGAGGAACTCAGTGAGAATGGTAACAGATTTCACATTAACTTTGATCTATTCTTTCTGTATCTATCTTTACATCCATCCAACCATCCATCCATCCAGTGTCTCAGTAAAATGAAGCAACTTCCATCAGATTTCATGTGTCGTCTTTCTTCTTCTGTACTGAATCTTCGTGTTTCTGTTCTTTACAGACAAACGCCTCGCTGAGCTTGGTAACACATTTCACATTAACTTTGATCTATTCTTTAGGAGTTAATCAGATACAAAAATGTTTAGATTAAACCAGTTTTAAAGAAATAATAAACAAATATCAACTAATCTTCTACTGATGAGCCTCATCAACAGTTTGATTACAGAAACAGTCAGAGTCTGTCTGTCTATCTATCCATTCATCCATCCATCCATCCATCCATCCATCTTGTGTCTCAGTAAAATAAAGCAACTTCCATCAGATTAAAGGCAGCACCAGTTTCTATCACAGTTTAAACTGGAATCAACTAATTAAGACATCAATTAATTAATTCTGAAGTAAAGCACATGTGTTGTCTTGTCTTCTGTGGTAATAATTGAATCTGTCCATTTCTGTTCTTTACAGAGAAAGAGAATCGTAAACTGAAAGGTAACAGGTTTCACATTCATTTATTTTTTTCTCCTTTTATATTTTTCTTTTCTTTTCACAAATGATAAAGACAAACAGTAAACAGAGACTGAACAATAAAGCATCACAAACAAAAACAAAACATGACAAACCAACAAAGCAAAACCAACAAAAAAACAGCCACACTGACACTGTGATGGGGGCAGTGCATACGCAAGCAAGTTGGCGTACAGAATAAAATAACCTTCTGCATACTGCACAGAAATAAAATTAAACAGGAAAAAAGTATGTGTGCTTGTTAGTGTTGTCACGATACCAACATTTTGGTACCGGTATCGGTAACAACATGTTTTTTGATACACACAAACACAAAAAATGTCATTATTGGCTTTATTTGAAAAGAAAATCTTAGAATTATAACATATGCATTAGTAGTCAGTAAATCAGTAAACAGTTACTGCAGGATTAAATTTCCATCTATATTAACCTGAACTCTTCCTAAATTAAAACATTAGTGGTCTGTTTAAAAATGAATATCAACTTGTTTTCTTCGCATTATTTGAGGTCTGAAAACACTGCATATTTTTTTGTTATTTTGACCAGTTGTAATTTTTGGGAGAAATTGTTATCAGTAGTTTATAGAATGAACCACAAACGTTAATGTTACTCAAAAGCTGTGTTCACACCAAACGCGATTTTTTCCGTCGCGCTATCGCTTGTGTTTTGACGCGTGAATTCACGTCATCGCGTCCCCCCTCCCCTCCCCTCTACTGTCAATCCAGCTAACAGGACGGATGTAAAAATGTGTTGAGACATACGTATCGCGCCGCGGCCGTTGTACAGACTGTTGCTCAGTTTGAGGACTTGCTAGCTAGGGGCTGGTGCAGGATCACCAGGCAGGACACCAACTAAGTTAAAGTTTTACAGGCGCTTCATTTCAGCTGCGGAGTGTCTGTCCATCTGTCCCCGGTGAGTAGCAGTCGATAGCAATCTATTGTTGTGTCAGAATCTCAACGCTGATAGGCTGTTGCGTCACAGCGTCACGCGATGTCGCCGCAAAAGTTCAATATTTTCAACTCGCGCGTTGACGCGATTTTCGCGGCATCTTGCCATCGTGTCGCGTGTGACGCGCGTATCGCATCGCATCGCCCGGCACGATTTCGTGTCTAATCGCGTCTTGGCGACTTTCCAACCCCTCTTGGTGACTTTTTTTGACTGACTTTTCCCGTGATATTACTAACGTTTCTGGACCTGGATCACAGCTGTTTTCAACGAGCAGCGGTGCTGCCGCGGGGACTCACAAGTACTCAGCTTACACACAGTAGTGTCACGGAGCTCCCTCCGCTGCATTCAGAGACGCACTGCTCCACGCCACAGACATAAAGAGCGCCGCTGGCCGCTGCCGCCGGCACGTCACTGCTGCTGGCGGCGCAAAATGAAAGTACCGGTCCCATCTAAGCGCAGTATGGTACCGTTTTAAATGCCTCAGTACCCCGGTACCAATCTAGTACCGGTATACCGAACAACCCTAGTGCTTGTACACCAAGGAAGGATCTTATGCTGACCCAGAGCTTGCTTGTATCCTCATCTAACTCCCTAAGGATGGAGGTGGCTCTTGCATGCTTAAGAGAAAAAGGAATTCCTCCAGCCATCTATCTCTGTAGAAGCAGGAAGGTTTCCTCACCTTCCAGTTCATTAAAATCATACACTTTGTTGAGACGCATGCAAGGGCAACCACTCTTTGGTGTTTATTGCTTTGGATATTCTCAACACGAGTCCCTAGCAGGCATGTTTTAGGGTAAAGGTTTCACTTTAAATTAGACACATAACACACATTTTTAACCAATGAGTTAATAATGATTAGTATGTGCTCTTTCTTCTTCTGTG
The DNA here is from genome assembly GCF_045865225.1 of Trachurus japonicus. Taxonomy (NCBI): domain Eukaryota; kingdom Metazoa; phylum Chordata; class Actinopteri; order Carangiformes; family Carangidae; genus Trachurus; species Trachurus japonicus. The sequence continues at coordinate 6,200,791 of NC_140915.1, read as the reverse complement.
GTAATAACTGAATCTTTGCGTTTCTGTTCTTTACAGAGGAACTCCGCCGTGAGAATGGTAACATATTTCACATTAACTTCTATCTGTCTGTCTGTCTGTCTGTCTGTCTGTCTGTCTGTCTGTCTGTCTGTCTGTCTGTCCATCGGCGGCTGGTGGTGAAATTGATTGGGTGGGCTAAAAAATAAATTATAGCCATAGAATAAAGTAAAAGTAACATCCTCTCTCTCTCGCTCTCTCTCTCTCTGGCAGACACACACACACACACACACACACTGGACCCTGAATAAAACAATGAACAACACCACAACTGGAATTACAGAGGCCAGACAGGTTGACCTCTGTCATTTAAACAGTTTATAAGCTGGGGCCTACCTTATTTGAAAAGAAGCTCACATCTGCGGCCTTTCTGGGTGGCAAACATGTTAATGACCATGTCATTAAAGTCTGGTGTTCTGATAAACTCCCGCTCGATAGAGAGCACAGCCAGGGCGTTTAGTCTGTCCAGTCCGATTTTACTTCGTAGAAAAGACTTAATCCATTTGAGTGTGTAGAGATCCTGAATGAGTGGTTGAGCTGATCCGGTGATCTTTTCTGCTATCCTCACCACCTTCTGTAAGGCCTTTTTGTCCGCAGCAGAACAGCTGCCGTACCAGACAGCGAGGCTGCTGGTGAGGATGCTCTCAACAGCACCCCTGTAGAAGGTGGTGAGTGCAGAAGGGGGAGGTTGGCTCTCCTCATCCTGCGGAGGAAGTGGAGGCGTTGCTGTGCTTTTTTGACAAGGAGGGTGATGTTGGTTGTCCATGTCAAGTCGTTTGTGATATGCACCCCCAGGAACTTGGTGCTTTACACAGACTCCACATCACTGCCATTGATGGTGAGTGGGGTGTGTGACATGTGTTTCTTCCTGAAGTCCACTGTTTTTGTTTTATTTTTGTTTTATTGACATTGAGTTGTAGATTATTCCTGTCACACCAGTTGATGAGTTGATGGACCTCCTCTCTGTAGGCGGAGTCGTCATCATCGCTGATGAGGCCCCACCGCTGTGTCGTCTGCAAACTTGATGATGTGGTTCTAAGTGTATCTGGCACAACAGTCGTGCGTCATCAGTGTGAACAGTAGAGGGCTCAACACACATCCCTGGGGGACCCCGGTGTTTATGATGGTGGTCTCTGAGGATTTGTTGCCGACTCTTACTGTCTGTGGTCTGTTGGTGATATGTACAGTAGCCAGTTGCATATTGAAGTGCTGATGCCTATGTCACTGAGTTTATCCACCAGATGTTGAGGGATGACTGTGTTGAAGGTCCCAGCTGAAATCGATGAACAGCATCCACATGTGACTGTTTTTGTTTTCCAGATGTGCCAGGCATAGGTGAAGTGCTGTTGCTATGGCATCATCAGTGGAGCGCTTGGGGCGGTATGCAAACTGGAACAGTTCAAGTGTAGTGGGGAGACTGGATGTTATGTGGGCCTTGATCAACCTTTCGAACCACTTCATCATGATGGGAGTGAGTGCTATGGGTCTGTAATCATTCAGTGTTGTGGCTGGGGATTTCTTGGGTAGTGGTACCATGGTGATGAGTTTGAAACCTGCTGGTATGACAGCTTGACTCAGAGAGGTGTTGAAGATATCTGTGAGAACATCTGTAAGTGAGTCAGCACAGTCTCTTAGCACACGCCCAGGTCCTGTCCACTAACAGGGAAAAACCAAGAAATAGCGCCAAAACGGAGCCTCCTGTAATGTACTGGAGCATGAAGAGTTCCAGTCCTTGAACTCGCGTGTTCGTTTGATGAAGTACGCAGGAGACGTTCAGTTACAAAATTTTAGACATTTATTTATAAAAGAATCAACTAGGAAAAGAGATCGTGTACAGAGCTCCGGACCAGACTAAGTTTCCCTGACCAACATGCCGCAGCAGCATCAGTTCACGAAGTCTGATGCTGTCTCCTGTCCCTGTCCGGTTTTATAGTTACTGATTACACAAATGCAAGATATGATGTAATTGATGTAATGTGCATCCTCATTGGCTGGAGTCCATATGCCATGACCTCGTGTCTGACCCCAATCTCATGCTTGGTGCTGATCAGCTGTTGATAGCTCCTATTAAACAAGGGACAAGAGAAAGAGAAAAAAAAAGGACAAGACATACAACCCCCTGTATTCGTCAGCTTTTCCCTGTGTCAGCTGACTATCACAGTTACACTAGGTACGAAGACCAGATATCCCAATTGTTTATCAAACAACCAGTACACTGTGTAACTGCTACTTCCCCTGTCTTGTGTATGTCATTCTCTGGGCTGTAAGAGCAAAACACAGTAATTACACCAATTATAGAAAAGTTGATTACATGCTTCATTATTAATCTGATTGTCACGAGCTTATCATATGTCTAAGGCAAATGTCAATATCCCAAACATTATAGCAATATACGATTTTGGGGTAAATATCACAACAAGCACAATGACAGACTGGCTGGCACACGCCACATCCTTGGTGTCGTCAACCAGGACAGCCACAAATGGTGCCTGTGATAAATCCTCAGCCACTTTTTGTTCGCACACAGAAAACATACAGTCAAGCAACTCATTCTGGCTAGTTTTGATCGTGTTCTTGTTCTTGTTTGACAGGTGATCAGCTAACTGGCTGTCTAAAAAAGAAAACTGGTCAACCAGGCAGCCAGATTCATAAAACGTTCTTAAGAAAAAAAAATCTCCTTAAGTGTCATTTTTTCTTAACTTCTGTCTTAAGAAGAAAAAAGAGAAGAAGTCATATTCTCCAAAAAAGTTCTTAAGTATTTTCTCAACTTTGTTCTTAAGTTTCTTCTTAAGAAAAAACTTAAAGCAGAAGTAAGTGATATATTTGTGTTAATATAAGTCTTAAAGGAGCATTATCGCAAATACAGCAGTAATAGCATAAAATAAGATGAATTATGCAAAAGATGGGTCGGGGGGAGCCATAACTAAATTTACCAAAAAAATCGCCAACAGTATAGTGTCCGTGGGGCAAATGCAGCATTTGTCTTTGTTATGATCCAAGCCGGCCCGGCGCTTGCTGCATTAAAATGCACTCGGAACTCGCAAATCCGACCCCCGAACCGGACAAATATGCAACAGTAAGTAATGTAGCAGTGTTAGGCTGCTTACAGTCACTGAATCGCTGGTAGAACACTTTCTCTCCACGTCCCCGTGTCTTTCTTCAGCTGTCCTCTCAGCGTTATTAAGGAGGAGGAAGTTGCAGTTACTGTTGTTGCCGTTGTTGTGGTTGTGCGCGACGTAGAGCTGCCGCTTCCACTAGCGAGTTTTCTTTTTCCCGCGATTGCACGTTCATTCAGCCTGGTGAGGGTGGAGGAGGGGGGAGGGGGGGACTAAACGAGGCTGCTCTCTCTCTCTGACAGCTGCCCACTTGTTTATATCTGATAAGCTCCGCCTGGCTCCATCTAGTGGCCGAATTAAGGATTTGGATTTGCGATAATACTCCTTTAAATAGTTATATCTTCCGACAGCAATCACTTACATAGAGTGTTTGGACCGAAACAGGGGTCTGTCAGTCCCTCTGCTCTGCACTGAGTCGAGGAGAAAACATTTATCGTATCCTACAGTCTTTATCCAATGAGGAGAGAGAACGGCATGCAGGGCTGTGTGTGCAGCCAAGGGACGCCGTGAATGTGGTGACGTAGGGACGAGGACTGTTATGGTGCGTTCAAGGCAACTCGTAACTCGTGTTTTTACCGACCTGTGAAGTTGTACGAGTTTGATCTGGTACGAGTTCACGGGTCGGAAGTTACGAGTGGCCGTTATAGTGACTTTCACAGGTAAAACAGGGTTGCCAACTCTCACGCATCTGACGTGTGTCACACGCTTTTAGGTCCTGTCTCACGCTCTCACGCCACTCAAACAATTCTCACGCCAAAATCAAGCGATTTGGCAAAAAAAAAAAAAAAAATTCACAGCACAGTAGGACGGGGAGTTGTCGATCCGCGACCCCCCCACCCCTCCACCAACAGCGGCACGGTGCTGAAGCCTGGACCCGACTTGAGGCTGTAATTTACGATTTCAAAAGCCTGCCTGGAACGCAGCATTAGCGAAAACGACCGGATCGCTTACTTCTGCTTTAAGAACAAATGGTATTCTTTAAATCAAAGTTCTCAAATTTGTTCTTTACTTTTTTCTTAACTTTAAGACAACCTTGACCTGTCTTAAATTCCTACGCTGTATAGGTTAACCTCTAAAATTACCTTTTTCAACAAATTTTAGACAAGTTTAGACTAGTAGCTAGGTCATATTTGTGCCCAAAAATAAATGTCAGACTTATGAAATCCGTTTTAATTATCACCTATGGGCTTCTAGTCCTGTGTGGTGGTTGCTTTGTTTTGTTGTGCACAGGGTCGTTTGTGGGTGGAGAGCGAGAGAGTTGATGACATGTGCAGCAGAGCAGAATAGGAGGCTGAGGGCTGCTAGCTGCACTAACTTAGCTGTCTCTGATGCTGCTGAGTGCTAGCATGTTTCTCTCCATCAGCAGCAGCAGTCAGGACTGCAAAGAAAAAGAAATACAGTCTGAGTGAAGGGCTGGAGCCGCGGACCGATTCCCGACCGACACAGGGCACTTGTAGTGAGCTAAGCTCGATGCTAACTAGCGGTTAGCATCCACCGCTAACACCGTCTTCCCAGCTCACCGCGATGGCATAACATAACACCGGAGGCTCCTGTGACGGTCGGCTAATCGGTCCACGGCTCCAGAGCTTCACTCAGACTGTATTTCCTTTCCTTTGCAGTCCAGGCAACTGCTGCTGTCTGGGGCAGGAGGTTACACAGCTTAGCCCCAGAGGAGGGGCCAGTTTCAATGGGCCTCATTCACGAACCGTTCTTAAGAACAAATTTGTTCTTAAGTCCTACTTACGAAGTTTTTACGAAGATTGTGGCATTCATGAATGTTTTCTTATCCAGAATTTGTTCTTAACTAAGAACAAAATCTACGAACAGTCAGGAGTATACCAAGGGGGCAGTTGTCGGTCTGAGAAGTGAAGCTCACTTCCGTGTTCAAAAAGCTGCAATCCCCTCGGCTGTCGCTGGGGGCTGGCTCCAGAAGGGAGCAACTCCAATTGAGCCCCATGTTAAAATAGCCGATTTTACAGCTTTAAAAAACATATTTACAGCCTGGTACATTTCATTTTTTTGGTCTCAACCGATAGTTTCTACCCCCGCACACACTCTGAGGGGGGTGAATTTTTTTTAAACTCTACCGTTTTACTGTTATTAGGTTTAAAGTTCTGGCCAATCAGGGCGCAGAACCGTTGAGTGACAGGTCTGGAGACCGCTGCTACGAGGCCAGTGGGCGGGCTTTCGGCCGGCCAACGGCCGCACCGCTCCAAATATGGCAAGTAGAATCCAACATGGCGCGGCTCAAACCCTCGTAGTAGCGGCACAAAACAGACTCCCCCAAACCAATGGGTGACGTCACGGACGCTACGTCCATTCTTTTTACAGTCTATGGAGTATACTTACGCACTTTTAGGTGCTGAGACTTCTGCAAAAATAACCGATTATAGCGTTTTCTTTTGTTCTGCAGTTGTATGATATTATATGATTTGAATAAGAATTATTTTCTTATCTTTTATGATGTTTTTAATAATCATGTATATAAATAATAATAATTGACAAAGCATTGCAGTTTCTTAAAAAACATTATAGACACTTAATTCATATCAGTTGTTTTTTTCTCTTTTTTTTGGGGGGGGGCATACAGCTGCTGATTTTTTTTTTCCTAATTACGGGCTGCAACAGTGCACTTACTGCAAGTGTTCACACTACACACAACTGTTTTTTTTTCATATGTGATAATATGATGATATTTATGATGGCACACGTGAGAGTGTGGTCTCTCTGATAACAACCGAAGAGCTGCATCCACTGCCGACGCTACTAAATATAGCCTAAATATAAATATAAAAATATAAACTAAATATAGGCTAAGCCTTTTGTTTGTTTCTTTGTTTACTTCCTGCCGCAGTAGCGCCACTTCACTACCTAAGTTCTTTTTACGTTTGGAGTCTGGTGCTCCCTCCCAGATTTTCAATTGCGCATTTCAACTTTCTTTCTCACTTCACCTTCTCTGCTCAGCGCCTGTGGGTGCTGTTTGCACACGGCCCTGCGGTCTCATGCCCTTTTACGGGCATTGATGGGGCGGTTACCTATGCTAATCATATGTTAATTAGACTCAACTGACACACGCCCTCAACTTACGGGCGCATGACGTCTGTCCGACTACCCATTTCTCCGACTCCGACCATACATTTCTTTATTTTTGCGTCCATCAGTCCGACCTCCCACTTCTCCGACTTAAGTAGCCCTAACCCTTAACCTTACCCTAAACCTAACCTCAACACTGTAGAATGGGTAGTCGGAGAAATGAGCCGTCGGACTTGTGGGCAGTCGGACTGACGTATGCTCCCCTCAACTTACGAGGAGATGGCATTCATCAAGTAGGAACACAGCTGCGAACAATTCTGAGGCTTACGAACGCGTTGATGAATCTGACGTAGGGTTTTCTTAAGGAACCTCTTAAGAACAACTTAAGAAAGAATCTAAGAAGGTTCTTAAGAAGATATTGGTGAATGAGGCCCAATATTTTGTTTACAAACTGCAACAAACAAAACTCCAGACTCTATGCTATGCTTTTTGATGGTGCATGCAATGCAATGCAGTGACCTATTTTAAGAAGTTCTTAAGTAGGAAAAATAAGAAATTCGTAAGAAATGACTGGGCCTCATTCACTAATATCTTCTTAAGAACCTTCTTAGATTCTTTCTTAAGTTGTTCTTAAGAGGTTCCTTAAGAAAACCCTATGTCAGATTCATCAACACGTTAGTAAGCCTCAGAATTGTTCGCAGCTGTGTTCCTACATTGATGAATGCCATCTCCTAAGTTGAGGGTGTGTGCCAGGTGAGTCTAATTAACATAGGATAAGCATAGGTAACCGCCCCATCAATGTAATGCCCATGCAGGGCCGTGTGCACACAGCACCCACAGGCACTGAGCAGAGAAGGTGAAGTGAGAAAGAAAGTTGAAATGCGCAAATGAAAATCTGGGCGGGAGCACCAGACTCCAAACGTAAAAAGAACTTAAGTAGTTAAGTGGCGCTACTGCGGCAGGAATGAAACAAAGAAACAAACAAAAGGCTTATATTTAGTTTATATTTTTATATTTAGGCTATATTTAGTTGCATCAGCAGTGGATGCAGCTCTTCGGTTGTTATCAGAGAGACCACACTCTCACGTGTGCCATCATAAATATCATCATATTATCACATATGAAAAAAAAAACAGTTGTGTGTAGTGTGAACACTTACAGTAAGTGCACAAATTCTGGATAAGAAAACATTCATGAATGCCACAATCTTCGTAAAAACTTTGTAAGTAGGACTTAAGAACAAATTTGTTCTTAAGAACGGTTCGTGAATGAGGCCCACTGTTCTTAAGACAGTTCTTAAAGCAGAAGTAAGTGATATATTTGTGTTAATATAAGTCTTAAATAGTTATATCTTCCGACAGCAATCACTTACATAGAGTGTTTGGTCTGAAACACGGGTCTGTCAGTCCCTCTGCTCTGCTCTGAGCCCAGGAGAAAACATTTATCGTATCCTACAGTTTTTATCCAATGAGGAGAGAGAACGGCATGCAGAGCTGTGTGTGCAGCCAAGGGACGCCGTGAATGTGGCGACGTAGGGACGAGGACTGTTATGGTGCGTTCAAGGAAACTCGTTTTTTTCCGACCTGTGAAGTCGTACCAGTTCGATCTGGTACATAGACTGTACAAAAAGACGTACTGGTACGATTTCACGGGTCAGAAGTTACGAGTGGCCGTTATAGTGACTTTCACCGGTAAAACAGGTCGGAAAAACACGAGTGGGTTGCCTGGAACGCTACAAAGTCGTAAGTTGTGACTTGAAGCTGTAATTTATGATTTCAAAAGCCTGCCTGGAACGCAGCATTAGCGAAAACGACCGGATCACTCACTTCTGCTTTAAGAAAATATTGAGGAATTGCAATTAAGAACTTAATTATGAACTTCTTAATTTTCTTCTTAAGATCTTTCTTAAGAACATATTGGTGAATCTGGCCCCAGGACAGCCACAAATGGTGCCTGTGATAAATCCTCAGCCACTTTTTGTTCGCACACAGAAAACATACAGTCAAGCAACTCATTCTGGCTAGTTTTGGTCGTGTTCTTGTTCTTGTTGTTTGACAGGTGATCAGCTAATTGGCTGTCTAAAAAAGAAAACTGGTCAACCAGGTCCAGAAATATGCCACGCTGGACTGAAGTGGCAGATTCATCTGATCCCCGCAGAGGCAGCTCATGTCCCCCACAAAATTTTATGCAGTGTCCAGGACAATCCTGGACGATTTTGACACGATTTCGTGCTGGCTGACACATTTCCAGTGTCATGCCCGATTATGAGCGCTGGGAACAACAAACTGACACTGGATTTGTTTTCTGAGTTAATCACATCCCAGACATATGTCCTATTAACCATCCTGCCAATTTTGGATGCTAGAAAAATTCGTTTAGTAGGTGAAATTAGGTTTTAAAATCATGACTAAATGAGGCAGTTCTCACAGCTCTGGATGTCCCGCCCACTTGCTGAGCTTTGTCAAGTTTCAACTGTAAATCAAATGGCCTGGCCAGCCAACTATGCTGATGCTACTGCTAACTGTCACATCGTACCCAAGCAGCTACGGGTTTGAGCTATACGCTTGAGCTGGAGTCTGAGTCCAGCTCTTATCTGAATGCCTCCAATAAACACTGAGCAGTGAGGGAAATATGCTGGGGCCGCTGCCGTCAGCACACGAATCTCCGCTACCCTGATAGCGTTAGCTTGGCGGCTAATAGCCCGGCGCTAACGCGTTAGCTTGACTAGCCCGGCGCTAATGCGTTAGCTTGGCGACTAGCCCCGTTCGTCCCGTTCACCCTGAGCCACTGCAGCATCGGACCCACGGCTCACCGCCACAGCAACGGGAGCCTTGAAGCCCTAACCCTAACCCTATATCCAGTGTTTTTCTTTTAATGACTTGGTGCTGTCGTCACTTTAGGTTTCACTGAAACTAAACTTTAAACTTATAACAATCTTTTGTATGTTATTTAGACAATAACTCTCTCATATGTATTGCATAACGTAGGGCGAGCTTAGCCCCACTAGCCCATTGATACCAGCCATCACTGCATCCATCCATCCATCCAGTGTCTCAGTAAAATGAAGCAACTTCCATCAGATTAAAGGCAGCACCCGTTTCTATCAGATCAGAGTTTACAGAGTTTAAACTGTGGATTTAATCAACTAATAAAAACATTAATGAATTAAGTCTAAAGTAAAATACGCGTGTTGTCTTTATTCTTCTGTGGTAATAACTGAATCTTTGCATTTCTGTTCTTTACAGAGAAACGCCGTGTTGAGCTTGGTAACACATTTCACATTAACTTTGATCTATTCTTTAGGAGTTAATTAGATACAAAAGTGTTTAAATTAAGCCAGTTTTAAAGAAATAATAAACAAAGATCAACTAATCTTCTACTGATGAGCCTCATCAACAGTTTGATTAAACTCCATTAGTGTCCAGAACCTGGAGGAGACAGAAACAGTCAGAGTCTGTCTATGTGTCTTGGTAAACCGATACAACTTCTATCAGATTAAAGGCAGCACCAGTTTCTATCAGATCAGAATTTACAGAGTTTAAACTGTGGATTTAATCAACTAATTAAAACATTGATGAATTAAGTCTGAAGTAAAATACATGTGGTGTCTTTGTTCTTCTGTGGTAGTAACTGAATGTTTGTGTTTCTGTTCTTTACAGTGGAAGAGATTCGGGAACTGAAAGGTAACAGGTTTCACATTCATTTAGATCTTTTCTTTAGGATTACATTAAGATTAAACTGTGTTCAGATTGAACCAGTTTTTTATTTTAAAGCAGAAGTAAGTGGAATGTTTGTGTTAATATAAGTCTTAAAGGAGCATTATCGCAAATACAGCAGTAATAGCATAAAATAAGATGAAATATGCAAAAGATGGGTCGGGGGGAGCCATAACTAAATTTACCAAAAAAATCGCCAACAGTATAGTGTCCGTGGGGCAAATGCAGCATTTGTCTTTGTTATGATCCAAGCCGGCCCGGCGCTTGCTGCGTTCGATTGCACTCGGAACTCGTAAATCCGACCTCTGAACTGGAAAAATGCAACAGTAAATAGTAATGTAGCAGTGTCAGGCTGCTTCCAGTCACTGAATCACTCGGTAGAACACTTTGTCTCCACGTCCTGTGTCTTTCTTCAGCTGTCCTTTCAGCGTTATTAAGGAGGAGGAAGTTGCAGTTGCTGTTGTCGTTGTGGTTGTGCACGACGTAGAGCTGCTGCTTCCACTAGCGAGTTTTCTTTTTCCCGCGATTGCACGTTCATTCAGCCTGGTGAGGGAGGAGGAGGAGGGGGGAGGGGGAGGACTAAACGAGGCTCCTCTCTCTCTCTCTGACAGCTGCCCACTTGTTTATATCTGATAAGATCCGCCTGGCTCCATCCAGTGGCCGAATTAAGGATTTGGATTTGCAATAATACTCCTTTAAATAGTTATATCTTCCGACAGCAATCACTTATATAGAGTGTTTGGTCTGAAACATGGGTCTGTCAGTCACTCTGCTCTGCTGTAAGCCGAGGAGAAAACTTTACTTGTATCCTACAACCTTTATCCAATGAGGAGAGAGAACGGCATAAAGGGGCGGTCCTCTCTGTGTGTGCAGCCAAGGGATGCGCGTGAATGTGGTGACGTAGGGACGAGGGCGGGGACTGTTAACTCCATTGGCTGACAGGAAATCAGCCAAAACCACCGGATCACTTACTTCTGCTTTAAACAGATACATAATACACAGTTTTCACCAAGTGACAACCAAGTCTACAAGTGAAGACCACTCCGCGTTCAAAAAGCTGCAGTTCTCCAGGGGCCTCTGGGGGCTGGGACCGGAAGTGAGCAACTCTCCATTGACCTCCATGTTAAAATAGCCGACTTTACAACTTCAAAAAACTTATTTACATAGGGTTGCCACCTTTACGAAATGAAAATAAGGGACGCCCACCACGGCTCCTCGGGGCCATGACCACCATGGGCCCGACTCCCGTGAGGTGGGGTATGGGGTATGCCTGTATGTTCAATTTTGTAGGTGTTTTTAGTAAAGGGGTGATGAAGAAAGCAATTACTCATACTTAAAGCAGAAGTAAGTGGAATATTTGTGTTAATATAAGTCTTAAATAGTTCTATCTTCCGACAGCAATCACTTACATAGAGTGTTTGGTCTGAAACACGGGTCTCTCAGTCACTCTGCTCTGCTCTGAGCCGAAGAGAAAACATTTATCGTATCCTACAGTTTTTATCCAATGAGGAGAGAGAACGGCATGCAGGGCTGTGTGTGCAGCAAAGGGACGCCGTGAATGTGGCGACGTAGGGATGAGGACTGTTATGGTGCATTCAAGGAAACTCGTATTTTTCCGACCGTGAAGTGGTACCAGTTCGATCTGGTACGAGTTCACCGGTCGGAAGTTATGAGTGGCCGTTATAGTGACTTTCACCGGTAAAACAGGTTGGAAAAACACGAGTGGGTTGCCTGGAACGCTACAAAGTCGTAAGTTGTGACTTGAAGCTGTAATTTACGATTTCAATAGCCTGCCTGGAACGCAGCATTAGCGAAAACGACCGGACCACTTACTTCTGCTTTAAAGCTTGAAGTGCTTTATTACCAATGAACACATTCTTTATTGTGCAACATTGTTGCATAGTGCTGTTAATTAGGCGAGTGCCATATGCACATAACTTAGTTATTGAACAATCAATTAAATGAGATGCTGTATAATCTACAGTAGACAACAATGGACTTTTAAAAAATATAAACTAAATAAATTGAGACCTTAATGTAGGTTAAGTGCATAACTGTTCTTGCTGTAGGGACTCTCTTTGTGAACCTTGAGGACATTTTACTTAGAGAGGAAAAGAGAGAACAAAAAACAACAAAAACACTTGTAAACATGTATCTGCTTATTCAAGACGGCAGAAAACAAGAAATTGCAAAACATTACTCCTTCCCTCAACAGTCCTGGGTTCATCAGAAACTGTTGTTTTAGATTTGAACAGTCAACAGATTTCCCTCACTTCCAACTGTACTTTTTGTTACTCCTTGTAGCACTGAGTACACTGAGAACACTGTCTTTCAAAGCGTTGTTATAACGGGACTGAACAGGATTGCTCAAAGTTGAGAGTGATCAGGAGCTCACTCTAATGAGCTCCATGGAGCTCCTATTCCTGCAGTCACTCCATTTGTTAGCCATTCTTGAGAATACCCTTTCCACATATCCTGTGGATGCTGGGATGCTCAAGATATGGCTGATGACAGACAGCACGTGAGGCAGGTCAGCTACCTGAAAGAGAGCCGTCCACCTGGCAGCCACACCTTTGGACTTCCATCCATCTTCCACATCTTCTTTGAGCCTCTTCAGAATGGGCTTGGCTGTGGAACATTCATCATAAAGTTCATCCATGTTGACTTAGTACATGCCACGTTCAGGCAGTCTATAGTTCCAGACGGGAGACATCTGTCGGTCTGCAGTTCACTTTATTTAACTCTGCATTCACACACACCTATAGTATGCTACTTCCGGTTTGTCCGTCCCCTAATATGTTCCCTACTCAACAGGTACACATCTGCTCTCACTACATTTCCCCCCTTTAGTTAACTCATTGAGTGCCGCGCTCCTTTTCAAAGTTTTAGTCAAGTGTACCGGCAATTTAGACCATTTGACGATTTTTGTAGAGCCACAGTGTATTCTATATTATTGCCACCAACACATACTGTGGCTCATTTGAAAGGTGAAACTTTATGCTTCAAATGGCCACAAACCGTTTGTTTCTACGTGCCTCTGTTCCTGAGAAAAGTCAAGCTAAACATGGCTGGGTTTCACCAAAATCCCTCCTTTTTTTCTAGAAAAGGAGATAGAGCGTCTTTTATGAAAGCTGCTCTGTTTGTGTCTGTCGCTCTTCTGACACTCGCATTTCTGGATCAAAGGGCTTGTGTAAGATAAATATAGACAACAAATGTTGTTCTATTCACAAAACCACCATCGGGGGGGTGGGGGCCACTAAACAACAATAACACAGACGCACCGTGCCGTGTCACAGCCTCTCGTCGGGGAATGTGATGGTCTCTCGGCCACAGCGGCGGGACCGGTGTTCGCGGTCCTTCTGTGGTACGAGTCGGTGATGCCGGTCTGCTTTGACCGAGGGATCATCACATTTTACCGCGGGAGGACTTTGGGGAGGACACGGTGTTGCTCCAGATGAAGACCGGGCGGGACAGTGGGCTGAGAGCTTCCTGTTTCTGCTCCGAGTTGCTGGAGCCTCGCGGGTGAGAGCGGAGCAGCTGCTGCATCCACATGCAGAACTCCGTTTGCAAAAGTCGAGTTATGATAAAAACTTCCAGATCATGAGCTGTCATGAGTTTTTGATTGTCATCTATTTCCGTTCTACTCGTCGTCCCCAAATTTACACATAAGGTGTGTTAAAGTGTCTAGTTTCATAATTAAAAAAAAAGCAAAAAACGAGAAATCTTGTTTTTGGCACTCAATGCATGGGAACGAAAAACGAGAAATGACGTGGTTGGCACTCAATGAGTTAACTGTCAGACTCTCAAACGAACTTCTTTTGTTTTACCACATTTGTTAATAAACATGAACAGTAAACATACTAGTAAATCTGAGCACTAAATATGAAAGTAACCAACATTACTTTTCCTTTCCTCTGTTTTTTTTCAGTAATGCATAATATCACCTGTAAACATATATCTTGGTTAACATTTGGTATAACATCAAATAACACTTTGGCAAACTTATTCTTTTAATATTACATTCTCTAGTTCAGTGGTTCCCAACCTTTTTCTTAAGGGACCCATATTACCCGATGAAAAATAAAATAAGGAACATCATACCTTCTTTTAAATACTTTATTATATTTCAGTAATTTCATAACAGCATGAAACAATGAGGATAACCTGTCTATACTTCATCAGAACTTAGGCCTATTTTTAAAAACACAATTTTCTTTATTAGGCCCTATATTTCAATATATTACCTGCTTAAATAAAAAAAAGACAGCAACAGCATGGAGCAATGAGGAAAAACATGTGTAAAATGACCACATAAACTTCAGAACTTGTACTAGGAACACATTTTTCGTTGTATTATGATCATCTTTTCATTTCACTTTCATACATACCAGGCAGCCTAGCTTTTAATGAGAGCTCTGACACTGTATTTCTTGAGCCAGTGATGGGATGTCTGGTGTGACTTTGGTAACAGCCAAATGAAAGTCACTGTGCACATCAAGTCTGTCGCGTGCCTTTGTTTTCATGGTGACCAGAGCGCTGAAAGCAGTCTCTGACAAGTATGTTGTGGCAAATGGCAAGATGAATCTGGTGGTCGCATGATGAGCAAGCCTAGGAGCGACTCCTGGTCCTTTCACAAGCCAAAACCGCTTGTATCCATGCTCATCATAGAATCGCTTGCAGAGAGAGTTGGACTTTATATCCATGAGCTCATCCTCAGCCTCGAGGTGCTCCACATCTTCTTTAGCGAGAAATGGGTCCATCACCCATGCGTCTTTTGAGACATGTTCATTAATATCCGAAAAACGCGAGTGCATATCCTCTTGAAGCTGCTCCATGTGGCGGGTGAATTGTCTGGCCAAAGCATCAGATAACTTCCCCCCTGACTGTTGTTGTAGCAAGGGAAACTGTTGCAGGTCCCCTTTTCCCAATTTATTCTTCCTGTACTCCACTTTGCGCACAAACGCATCCACTGCCTCTTTGCACTCCATTACGTTGGCATCCGCGCCCTGCATGCGTTTGTTTGCCTCGTTGTACAGACTGAATATCTCCGCAAGATATGATGTCTTAATGAGAAACTCGTCTGTCATTTCGTCAGATAGTTTCTGGTTATGAACGGCTAAGAATTCACTTATTTGGTTTTTAAGTTCCATGAAATGCACCAACACTCTGCCGCAGGAAAGCCAGCGCACTTCGGTGTGGAGGAGAAGTGTCTGGTGCGCCTCATCCTCACACAGCTGTGCAAAGATCCTTTTGTTGACCGGGCGAGCTTTAATAAAGTTGACTATTTTGACCACAGTCTTTAAGGTTACGTCCAGGTCTTCACAGAGGTGTTTGGCTGCCAGTGCGTGTCTGTGTATCATGCAGTGAAACACTAAACAGTGCGGAGCCTTCTCCTTCAAACGGCTGTTGAAGCCCTTATTTTTCCCCATCATTGCGGCGGCTCCATCTGTGCAGCATGGAACTATATTTTCATAGGGAATATTGTGCCTCTTGTGGTGGCTGTGAGATTAACAGACATAAGAATGTCTTGTTTAAGCTCAGTTTCCTCAATGTACTGTATACACAATGAGAATTGCTTCCTCTGCCACAGTGGTAGTTTCATCCAGCTGGATTGAAAACGGGCGTGTCCTGATTTTTTCAAAGAGTGTCTTCTCAACGTTCCCTGCCATTCTGTCGATCCTGTCTTTCACTGTGTTGTTGGATAGTGGTACAGTGTTAAATTTGTTAGCCACCTGCGGTCCACACAATATCTCAGCCATTTTAATGCACGCAGGTTTAATCAGTGTTTCGCCGATGTTGTGTGGCTTTTTGGCTTGGGCAATTAGGAGAGAGCACTCAAGGGATGCAACTGTTGCCTGCCTCTGGTTGCTTCCTGCCCTGAAGAAACTCTCCTTTATGTTTTGGGGCCTGCTAGTGACAACAAGCTCTCTTTTTCGGATGAAAAACTCTTTGGGTTTACCCACCGTCTCGGGATGTTTAGTTGTCTGGTGTCGCCTCAGCTTGCAGGGCTTCAAACTTTCATTTGCCAGTTTCTCGTGGCAAAATATACATTCAGCTCTAATTTTATCCATTGCTTCTATGAAGCCAAACTCAATATAACTTTCTTGGAAGCCCCTCTTTTTCTTTTTGACATTTTCCACAGTCTCCTCTACCTGACGCTTCGCCATCTCTGCCTGAGCTCTGTTTACGTTGCTAGGCAATGGCTGCTGCACGAGAGGCGTTCACGTCACACAGGAAGTCTCTGTTCCTTGTGATATCGGCCTATAACTTATTTGTTTACCTATTTAAATACACGAATAAATGTTTAATGTGGCCCTTGAATTTAGTTGATTTTGTCACATATATATGAATTAAACACTTACTCGTTTATTTAACATTTTAATTACATTAAAATTATTGAACCCCTTAAAATCAAGAGGGCTTTGAGACCCCCCTGTTGGGAACCACTGCTCTAGTTGTTGTTTTCTATTGAACAAAAATCAAAAACAGATATATACTATGCTCTTTGTTCTCTAGGGGTCGGGGTCGACTACCCGGGTCCCCGAGCTGTGCAGGGTTTATTCTGCCCTGTGAAACAAACTAGCTTTCTATCTAGTCTACAAATCCATTCTGTTTGGTGGTCTTTTGGTCCGGCCCAATCTAGTCTCTCTGGCAGTCTCTCCCTGATGTGAGATTGGTTTCTCCTGAGACTTCCTGAAGGCAGGTCTATGTTGTAAGACCTGGGTGTCTGAGCTGGACCACTGACCGTCCCTGTTCCCTTTGTGTCCTTCACCCAGACCCTTTGTCCTGGCCTGAGATCTTGTCTTGTCCTTGTGCTATGTCGTTTGTTGAGCCATGAGGCCTGTTTTTCTTTCAAGTCCTGATCCTTCTGTCTGAAAGCCTGGAGGTCAGGCCATGCTGGCTGTAGCTTCTCTTGGCTGACAGGCAGAGGCGTCCTGATCTTGCAGCCCGTCAGCAGCTGTGCAGGGGATGAGCCGTGTGACAAGGGGAGTGGCTCTGTAAGCCATGAGAGCTTTGCGTGGCTCCTCCCCCTTTTTCAGGAGAGATTTCACCGTTCTCATGGCCCTCTCAGCCTCTCCATTACTTTGAGGTTAGCGGGGGCTGTTGGTCGCGTGTGTGAAATCATAGTCTCTGGCGAAGGCTGCAAACTCTGCTGCAGAGAACTGAGGGCCGTTGTCCGTGACTACGGTCTCTGGGACCCCATGACGGGCAAAAATAGATTTAGGGCCCAAATTTCCTAGACTGGGCGAAGTCTAAGTTCAGCGCAGCTTCGCCACGCCAACAAGGCGTGTCCAGGTCCATTTCGCAAGTTTGGTGGGCCACGCAGTCCGACTTATGCCAGCGCAAACCCGCCCCTCGTCCCTCCTACCGGCGCAAACGGCAAAGGGGGAGGAGAGAGGGCGGGAGGGAGACAGGAGGAGGAGAAGTGGGATTAACACAGCCGATTCGGATCTTCACCAATCAAATGAGCTCCTTCCTCACCTTTAACTGCGCCGCGGGCGATGCGTGCTGCAAGTTTGTCATTTTATACTTTGACATGGACGCAGGAGACAGCGACGCCAGAGGCCGAACCTCTCCCAGGAGGAAACAGCTGTATTGGTCCGGAGGTCCAAGCTCAGAGTGACCAATAATGAGTTTACTAATATACTTAATCAGGTTTGATCTGATACACTGAGAACGGCTGCCCAGCTAAAAAACAACAACTAATAAAGAAACTCACATTTATTCAAACCCTGTGTAAGCAAGATGAGATGTGTACACTAATCACAACATAAACAAACACCATGCGGGATGAAATCAGCATAAAGGACGCTCTCTCTCTCTCTGTCCGTCCCGTCTCTTTTTTTTCTGTGATAGAGATGCTGAGTATACTCAGAGATGGCAAAAGTACCCAGATTCTTTACTCGAGTAGAAGTAAAAGTACCTGTGTAAAAAACGACTTAAGTAAAAGTGAAAGTACTGATCCAAATATCTACTTAAGTAAAAGTAAAAAGTACAGGCTCTGAAATTTACTCAAAAGTATTATTAAAAGTAAAAAGTATTTCCATTGCACGATTCACTGCAAAGCAAGTTACCACACGATAATTCATCTTGAATCCATTTCATCAATGTTATTGTTCACATAGCCTAAGTTTACCTGCCGGACACAAAATGTATCCTAATGTACTTCACTATGGTGAATCGTAGGCATTTGTATTGTACACAGAGGTGGCAAAAGTACTCATATTCTGTACTTAAAGCAGAAGTAAGCGATCCGGTCGTTTTGGCTAATGCTGCGTTCCAGGCAGGCTTTTGAAACAACACTTACGACTTTGTAGCGTTCCAGGCAACCCACTCATGTTTTTCCGACCTGTTTTACCTGTGAAAGTCACTATAACGGCCACTCGTAACTTCTGACCCGTGAACTCGTACCAGATCGAACTGGTACGACTTCACAGGTCGGAAAAACACGAGTTACGAGTTGCCTTGAACGCACCATAACGTCTTGTCAGCAGATGGAGTTAGCAGCCCCCGCCCTCGTCATGGATCTATTGGTCCTCGTCCCTACGTCACCACATTCAGGCGCATCCCTTGGCTGCACACACAGAGAGGACTGCCCCTTTATGCCGTTCCCTCTCCTCATTGGATAAAACTTGTAGGATACGAGAAAAGTTTTCTCCTGGGCTCAGAGCAGAGCAGAGTGACTGAGAGACCCGTGTTTCGATCCAAACACTCTGTGATTGCTGTCGGAAGATACAACTATTTAAGACTTATATTAACACAAAAATATCGCTTACTTCTGCTTTAAGTAAAAGTAAGAAAGTACAGGCCGTTAATGAAACCTACATCATTTGATAATTTTGTTAAACAAAAAAAGTTCAGACAGAATCATCAAGATTGAACTGACCAGAGGCAGTGTTTCCCAACGTTTGGGCCACCACAGACTCTCACAAAATAATAACAATAAGAATTTTTAAACAGCGTTTCATCACCTCTCATCTCTGCCAGTCAGTCCACCTGCCGTCTCTCTCGCACCACACGTACACGTACGCGCACACACGCGCGCACACGTACACACTGACACGGGCGCATGGACAGGTTGCGCTTTGCCGCTCGTAAACGGTAAATGCACTATATTGCGCAGATTGTACAGTGTTCAACCCCCCCGTCGGATAGTCCGACCACCATCGCTTCCTTCCTCCATGCAAGCTGCCTCCATGTCGCTGCTACAGTACAATACAAGTTGGTAACTCGGTTCTCTCTCTACCGCCGCCCCCCCCCCCCCCTCCCCCCCCCCCTCCTCCCTCTTGTTCTCCCTCTTCCCCTCTCTAGTTCGTCACGTCTTTTACCGGTGCTTTTACGTCGTGTCAAAAAAAAAAAAGTAACGAGCCTGTTTTTACAATGTAAGGAGTAGAAAGTACATATTTTTGCGTATAAATGTAGGGAGTAAAAGTAAAAAGTCGTCAGAAAAATAAATACTCAAGTAAAGTACAGATACCTGAAAAATCTACTTAAGTACAGTAACGAAGTATTTGTACTTCGTTACTTGCCACCTCTGAGTATACTGTAGTAGGCTATAAACTGACTATCTGATACTGAGGCTGTTGTGGTGGACTAAGAGAGATGATGATTTGTGTTTTGTTTTTCATTAAGGCTGTGTGACGACGTGGTCGCTCGTGCTAATGAATTAATAAGTAAGTAAATAAATAAAGGGGATCATCATAAGGGCACAGTGCGTATCTCAACACGGCAGTGACATGCAGTCATCCACCCTCAGTCCTGCTTGGGACATCCGCAGCTGCTTTTCAGTGCCAGTTCGTCCCTGCTGTTACTTCAGGTGGAGTTTCCATTAATCGTGCCGACAGCCTTTGATCTCTGCTTTGATCTGACGTCAGATGTGACGGGACAATCTATATAGATATAAATTCACGTGTTGATTCCATTAGTTGCATTAAATAGTGGATATTTGTTGCATTGAAATGTGTCTGGAACTGTGGAAACCTGCCTGTGAGGTCTTGGTGACGTGTGTGCACTGCAGGTCAGTCAGCCAAACTTCCACTGCACCTGCTGCGCTCCGCCCTGCGCTGAGAGTAGACCTGGTTGGAGGTGGCGAGCTTTTAGCGCAACCTCGGCGGGACATTTTCGCACGAAACTTCCACTGCACCAAGCTGAATCTGTGACGCCTCCCCCTGCTGCGCGGCCACGCCTATCTCAGCGCAGCGCGATCTGCCAATCTTCCAATCTGACTTTGCGCTAGGCTGTGCTACCTTGCGCCACCTGCGCTGCGCCACCAAACTAGGGCCCTTAATCTTTCCTGTCACGTGAGCGGTGGTGGTGGAGGTAAGGTTAGCCACTTCAATATAGTGTGAATAATAGTCAACAACCACGAGGTACATGGCATTGTCCCACTGGAAGAGATCCGCTGTCACACGCTGCCATAGCCTTTCAGGCAACGGCATCATCAGCAGTGGCTCTGGTGCACTGTGAGCCTCACCTGCACAGGTTGCACAGTTTTCCACTCTCTGTTTGATCTGTTTGGTCAGGCCTAGCCACCACATGGACTGCTGTGCTCTGGCAACACACTTTGTTATACCTTGGTGACGGGGACAGCTCTCCATTCCGACACCCCTCCATTTCGACACCCCACTGTTCCGAAATACCCCCACTTCGAAACACCGCTGTTCCGACACAGTCCCCCCGCAGCTGTCCAATGTCGAAGGTGCTGAACCGCGTGATGTTGTTTACATTCTGCTTTGTGGCTTGTCTGTGAAACGTGCGCTGCTCAGGGACTGGGCAGATCTGTCCCACTTGCTTTCTCCCCGACTCCGTTGTTGGAGATCTCCACACAGTAAAAGGAATACACATTTTTCCCCCCCCTGCGCCGCTCGAGCGCGGCTGAAGCCGGCTTGAGCTCACAGGGGCGCGAGGCTGCTGCAGCCGCCGCTCGTGCTGACAGCTGACTGAGGGAGATGCTTTGGTTGGGCTTAGGCAATGAAGAAAGGAGTTGGTTAAGTTTAGTAAAAAGACCAGGTAGAGGCTAGACAGGCTAAGCATAATGAACATTATGTCATTAATATGAAGTATTTGCTTGTTTTGCAGTTAATTATGCACATGATCCGTTTGACCCCAAAAAGGAAAAAAGGATCAATGCGCACTGTGCACTGGGGGTTTCCCCCAATAGCCTTTTCGGAGTAGCGGGGTCTTTAGAAAAAATAGAAAACCCCGCTATTACGATGAATGGAAGTCTATTGTCGGAAAGGCGGGGCTTCGGAAAGGCAGGGTGTAACCCTTGGTGACCTTCATGTATTTTGTTGAGCATTTCCTCTTGCATCGTGACAGGTATGACGAGTCTTTCGCCTTTCATCAGTAGTCCATCTACAACCAGCAGGTACTGGTGATACTTCCAGTACAGCTGCAGTTGAGGCGGAAAAGCTTTTCCACTCAGAGGCCAACCTGTTTGCACCATGTTTTTCAGTCTTTTGCAGACATCATCTGTGTCCTGTGCTGTCCTGATCTGCACCAGCCTCTGCTCTGACGCTGGCAAGTGTCCAATTATTAAGTTGAGGGACACACACACATCCTGTTCCAGCTGTTTGGGGTTTGAATCGGTGCCCTGGACAGTGCATCCGCTGTGACCAATTTCTTTCCAGGCACATGTTCAATCTTGTACATGAAGTAGGGCTGTCAATCTTCCCCCAAAATCAGGTTCGAATTTCTAACCCATCTGATGTTAAATATTCGACTAATATTCAAATTTTTAATGTTTTTTTGTTTGTTTTTTTAAGATCATTATAGAGGAGGGAGGAGGGAGGAGGGGGGGCAGCGATGACGGTGGCGACAACGACACAGCAGAACGATCCTGCATAGGAGCTGTCCATGGTTACTTAACCAAAAGTCTCTAAGTGTTAAACAAAGAGAACTATGGAAAAATACATAACTTATCTTGACGTGAACCATATGTTGCGGTAAAAAAAAAAAAAGACGGATCGTTGATTCGGTGGAAACACGGCTTCAAAAACTCTGCTCGTATATTTGAAGCTGCAGCTTTACCTTGTGCACACAACTGCATGTTGTTTTATCAACATGTGTACTACTCCGCGTCGCGACGCACCACGTTAATTTGCCTCGTTAAAAACATTCGAACGTCAGTTTCCACCGTCGAATGTTCTCATTTTGACTAACATTCGAATTGTATTCGAATAGCGAAGTTCGTTCTGACAGCCCTAACGTGAAGTGAAGCAGTCACAGCCTGAATCTCAGAATGCGAGGTGGCAAGTCATCTACCTAGCAGGGAGATGAGAGGCTTGTGGTCAGTTTGCATCAAAAAGTCCATCCCTATCAGGTAAGACTGAAAACGCTCACACGCCCAGGTAAGCGCGAGCGCTTCCTTTTCTATCTGGTTACATGCTGCCATTCCGACATGCTGCCACTCCGACATATCGCCATTCAGACATTCTACTATTCAGACATGTCACCATTCCGACATGCAAACGTCCTGCCATTCTGACAGTTTCGTCCCGCCATTCCGACAAGGCTTTAATTTCCATAAGGAAATGTGCGTTACTCCGAGCGGCGGTTAGGTGTATGTGTGTATGTTTTTTATTTTTTTTCATGTTTTAAGACATGTGTACAGATGTGATACAGTCAGTGGAAGCTTAATAAATAAACAAACACAAAGTCTCGCCATGTACAATCACACACTCCGATGTCAGTTTGTAACAATTTCCCTTACAATAAGGATATAAGATGAACTGGCACAACGCAGTCCTGCTGCAGGCGGACCTAGGCTCGCGCTACTGGTGCGTCCAGGGAAGCAATAATCAAAGTCGCTACTTAGAGTCTCTGTATTTCACTGAACTCAAAACGCGCCCATCACAGGCGGCATATAATAAACAATTACACACAGATCAACAGAACCCGAAAGCCCTCCCCCCTCCCACTGTCCATTAAGTCCGAGTGGGAATGAGTGTGTGTGTGGGTGCGCGAGCTCACAGTCGTGTGTGTGTGTGTGTGCGTGCGTGCGTGCGTGCGTGCGTGCGTGCGTATGTGTGTGTGTGTTGGTGCGTGGTGAGGGAGAGAGAGTTTGTTTGTCCTACTGTCCACACGGGAGAGACGCCGCGGCTCCGCCGAGGTGACCACGCCAGTCCTCTCCCTCGTCCCGCTTGGCTGAAAACGGGCTGCGAGGTGTCCAAACGGGCCTTTATGATCCACAGGGTAATCCACCAGGAAAGATAATCCACTATGCCGCCTCTCCCCCCATCTCACCACGTCACTTCTCCATTTAAACCCTCGGTCCCACTAATGCATTTTTACGCATTACGCACACAACTTACAGCAAAAAATAAACATTCATTCATACATTCATTAAAGGTCCGCACGTCCCAGTGCGCAAACCACAAGGATAATTGATCATTTCCATGGCCTAATACACAATGAAAAAAACCTGGGGAGCAAACCTGCAAATCAACTAAGCCAGCTGGCCAGGCAAAACCCAGTGGATCACTACAAGTTGTTGCAACTTTTGGGAATTTACTCCTGGTAAAAAGGCTTACAGACATGGACCAGGACGGCTCCATAATACACACAAAAATCCAAAGGAAACGAAAGGTAACTTTAAAAAAAATAGCAACAGCACGAAGTAGTCAAAATATGTGTTTTACGCATGCCACTGTGCGTCTGCAGATCAAATTGTCTATAATTAAACTTGGAGCCAGACCCGGCCAGGCTACAGGAGAGATCAAAAATATGCAGGGGTCCAGGACCCCCATGAGAACCACTGATCCTGTTAAACGTACTGTAACCACTGTGATACAATAAAAAACAACATCACTGATCTGATTCACCGGCGTAGCGGTCCCTCTCTCCATTAACTCTCTAGCTCTCTCGACCACAGCTGCAAACTAAGTAGCACAGCGCCAATAATAATAATAATAATGCATTTTATAATCGAGATGGGATGTGACAAGGGCGTTGACCAGAGTCAAAGTGCTGTTAGAGGAGAGAGATGGGCAGGCAGGGAGGCGGTGATCATTATTAACCTACACTTAATGACCTTATGTCGGAATGGCGGGACGTTTCCAAAAAAGGAAAGTACCGCCATTCCGACAATGGAAACAAAAATTGTCGGAGTGGTGGGACGTTTTCAATTAATGGAAGTGCCGCCACTACGACAATTAGACGTCAATGTCGGAGTGGCGGTATGTCGGAATGACCCGCGGATACCTTCTATCTGGGCGTACCTGCGCTGAGTGTCCGTCATGCTGCGTGATATAAAGGCGACTGGCCTCTATTCTCCAGACAGCTGCTTCAGAGACAAAACTCCTCCCAGCCCAAAGGAGGAAGCATCTGCTGCAACTGTCTCTCTGTGCAGGCAGTACTGTGCCAGCACTGCCAGTGAGCTCAGTTCTTTACGCAGCTCGTCAAACACTCTCTGCTGTGCACTGCCCCACACCCAGTCAGTGTCTGTCTTGAGCAGGTCTCATAGCGGTTGTATGAGCTCTGCTATGTGTGGAGAGAACTTTCCTACGTAGTTGACCATGCCCACAAACCTTTTCACATCAGCAGCATCTTTGGGTGTTGGCATCTCCATGATTGCCTTAATTTTGCCCAGGTCTGCCTCAATGCCCCTTGCACTGACGATGTGGCCCAGGAACATGACCTTGTCAACTGCAAATTGACACTTGTCATTATTGACTACAGGCCCTCTTCCTGGAGCCGCCCCAACACTCTGTGCAGCCTGTGGTCATGTTGTTCACGCTTTGATCCAAAAAACAAGAATATCGTCAGCATGACATACAGTCCATTCTAGCCCTGTCAGCATCTGTGTTAACCGCTTTTGAAAGTGCTCGGGTGCTGACGAAATCCCGAATGGTAGTCTCCTGTAACAGTATCGCCTGAAAGGGGTGATAAATGTGGTCAGCGGGACTGATTGTGGATGTAGGGGTACCTGCCAGAATCCATCTGACGTCAGATCAAAGGCTGTCAGCACGCGTAATGTAAACGGGAGTGTGCCTATGTTCCCTCAGCCCTATGTTCCCTCTGGACTCTCTCTACCTATCTGGACTCTATCTATCTGGCCTGTCTAGCCTCTAACCAACTTAACCAACTCCTTTCTTCATTGCCTAAACCCAACCAATGGTGGGACCAAAGGGCTGTGGGAATAGGGCCTAATTTTCAGTGACAACAAAAGTTAAAAATGTGGGAACATAGGGCTGAGGGAACATAGGGCCTAATTTTCAGTGACGACAAAAGTTAGAAATGAGGGAACATAGGGCTGTGGGAACATAGGGATGACCCCATGGAAACTCCACCTGAATTAACACAGCAGGGACGAGCTGGCACTAAAAAGCAGCTGTGGATGTCCCAAGAGCAGGACTGTGGATGACTGCATGTCACTGCCGTGCACTGTGCCGTTGTGATGATCCGCTTTATTTATTTACTTATTAATTTATTAGCGGGCGAGCGACCGCGTCGTCACGCAGCCATAATGAAAAACGAAACACAAATCATCATCTCTCTTAGCCCACCACAACAGCATCAGTGTCAGATAGTCAGTATATAGCCTATACCAGGGGTGCTCACACTTTTTCAGCCTGCGAGCTACTTTCAAAGTGACCAAGTCAAAATGATCTACCAACATTATTAATGATTCACGTTTATTAATATAGCCTACTATATGAACATGTAACACTTAATATAGAATATGTCGGTGAAGCCTACCTTTAATAACTGCATGAACCCATATGGCACAATAAATGTCCACACATTTTTGGCCGTCCAGTCGTTGGTCGGACTATGGGGGGTGGGGGGGTAATAGCGCTGCAGCTGCATTTACCGTGCGCCCCTGTCTGTATGTGAACCTGTGTCTGTCTATGTGCGGGCAGAGATGGTGTTTATTTTATGGAGAATGTTTTTTTTTGGACGCTTTTTTTTTCTGTTAGTGGGAAACACTGATCAAGCTGTGCGTAACCTGCCTGCACCTGCCTGACACAGCAACGTAGGGAACCGTGCATGTCCGCGGCGCACAGCTCCACGGACATGCACGGGGGGAAAAAATGGCGTCGGCGTCACACCGAATGCACATGGCTGCGCGCCGCTTTGGGTAACGAGCGCGGATGTCGCGCGTCTACATCTGCTACTCGCCATGGTCTTTTCTTATGCTTCTTCTTCCGTTCTGATTGCCGCACTTGACTTAGAGCCGGTGTAACCCTTGTCCGGCCGGAAATGGCGCCCAGTGAAGGATAGTGTAGCAATATTGTTGTCCGGGTGGAAATCAGGAGAATGGTGGCCCCGGGAGATTTTCGGGAGGGGCATTGAAATTTAGGACTCTCCTGGGAAAATCGGGAGGATTGGCAAGTATGCCTACAGTATATTTTGTAAAAATGAACATTCATTCAACTTCCATAACATAATGTCCCATATACCGTGAATCAACTCAATCATGTATATCTCAAAACCTATTTATTTATCTATGAACTACACAAGCAGTCCAGGCTCTTTAGACCGGTTCATAGTTCTCCTGTTGCCCGAGGTGACTAGGCAACCAGTGCCAACTACTAGCTAGCCGTTTTCAGTGCGTGACGTTCGCTGACCGAGTAACGCTCATAACAATCCCACATAAAACAGAACCAAGCTCATAAAGTACAACATAACATATTCACCCTTTCATTACACGATTTTCCGGGGAAAGTCTATTCCAGGGTGCTGGAGTGGAGAATTCGGCCGATAGTTGAACCTCGGATTCAGGAGGAACAATGCGGTTTTCGTCCTGGCCGTGGAACACTGGACCAGCTCTACACCCTCCAAGTGCCGGAGGGGGTACGGTTCGGGAGCCACTTGATTTCATCTCTGCTTTTTGCAGATGATGTGGTCTTGTTGGCTCCCTCGAGCCAGGACCTTCAGCATGCACTGGGGCGGTTTTCAGCCGAGTGTGAAGCAGCTGGGATGAGAATCAGCACCTCTAAGTCCGAGGCCATGGTTCTCGACCGGAAAAAGGTGGCATGCACCCTCCAGGTCGGGGGAGAGTTCCTGCCTCAGGTGGAGGAGTTTAAGTATCTTGGGGTCTTGTTCACGAGTGAGGGAGAACGGAGCGCGAGATCGACAGGCGGATCGGTGCGGCGGCCGCAGTAAGCGATCATTGTATCGGTCCGTCGTGGTGAAGAAGGAGCTGAGCCGAAAGGCAAAGCTCTTGATTTACCGGTCGATCTACGTTCCCACCCTCACCTATGGTCATGAACTCTGGGTCATGACCGAAAGAACGGGACCCCGGATACAAGCGGCTGAAATTAGTTTCCTCCGCAGGGTGGCGGGGCGCTCCCTTAGAGATAGGGTGAGGAGCTCTGTCACCCGGGAGGAGCTCGGAGTAGAGCCGCTGCTCCTCCACATCGAGAGGAGCCAGCTGAGGTGGCTCGGGCACCTGTATAGGATGCCCCCTGGACGCCTCCCTCGTGAGGTGTTCCGGGCATGTCCCACCGGGAGGAGGCCCCGGGGAAGACCCAGGACACGCTGGAGTGACTACGTCACTCGGCTGGCCTGGGAACGCCTTGGGGTCCCCCCGGAAGAGCTGGAGGAAGTGTCCAGGGAGAGGGAAGTCTGGGGATCCCTGCTCCGACTGCTGCCCCCGCGACCCGACTCCGGATAATGCCGTGGATAATGGATGGATGGATGGTATTACACGATTCTAACTCTCCCTTCTTAACTGCAAAGAGCAAAAATATGTGTTTTTATCATCACAGTTCGCCACACACATACGGAAACTTCAGACTCAAGTGTGTGTTCTCATTCTCTGAACATATTCACTCAAGACTTCCTTGTTCTTGAACACATACCGTGTAGCGAACACACCCTCTGCTGGTCGGAGTTAGACACTGCATACTGCTAGATAACATTACATCTTTCAAAGAAACCAACCTTTTCTTATCATAGGCCGAAACGACAGTGAGAGACCTATCCCCGACCCGAAGGCGCAGGGAAGCGACCCTCTCGTTAAGTGGGGAGAACTCCAACACATGGCGGCTGAGCTGGGGAGCTATGAGCAAGCCCACACCAGCTCGCCGCCTCTCACCATGGGCAACTCCAGAGTGGAAGAGAGTCCAACCTCTCTCAAGGAGTTGGGTACCGGAGCCCAAACTGTGCGTGGAGGTGAGCCCGACTATCTCTAGCCGATACCTCTCAACCTCCCGCACGAGCTCAGGCTCTTTCCTCCCCAGCGAGGTGACATTCCATGTCCCTAAAGCCAGAGTCGTTGTCCAGGGATTGGGTCGCCGGGGCCCCCGCCCACGGCTGCCACCCAAATCACACGGCACCGGCCCCTTCTGAACTCTCCCGCGGGTGGTGAGCCTACAGAAAGGTGGGCCAACGTCGCTGCGCCCGTCCGGGTCCCGTGGGCCAAGACCCGGCCACCAGACGCTCGCCTGCGAGCCCCGACCCCAGGCCTGGCTCCAGGGTGGGGCCCCGGTAACGCCAGTCCGGGCGACGTACACTTCCTTGATTGTTTCTTCTTCATAGGGGCTTGGAACCGCTCTTAGTCTGACCCATCACCTAGGACCTGTCTGCCTTGGGAGACCCTACCAGGGGCATTAAGCCCCGGACAACATAGCTCCTAGGATCTGTCTGAAATATGCCTTGTCTTAAACAAACACTTTGCAAAAGCTGCAACTTTATTTAATAAGGAGTATCCGGAACTCCACCTTGATGACTCTGATTCAGGCAGCTGTACTGCTAATAATAATACAAAGTCTCCCAAGGGTCACACCTCTAGTTTCTCCTTCCACCCATTCACATGCAGTGAGGTGCTTAATGAATTACAGGCCATAAATCCTAAATGCTCTACCGATGAAGACAATCTGGATTCCTTTTTAGATTAATTATGTTCATTTTGTCTTCTCAAATATATTAGTTATATTTTTCTTGTGTTCAGACAATGAAATCAAGAGTGATGTTACCTGCTTGACAATTTCGCAGAGACCACCCAGGGCGGAGGGGGCGTGGTCGGTTCGGCGGACTCTGACAGGTCCGCCGTACCGACCAGCTGATAAATGACACGTCAGTAACACGTCGGATGACGCTTCTGAGGAAGACTGGAGTCAGTCGAAACTGTCAAGCAGGTAACATCACTCTTGATTTCTGTGACGGAGCGCCTTTGAACGCCCCGTCATTCCCTGACCGGCGCGCTCTCTCTCCCAGAGAGTGCCGGTGTCGGGGGCGCGCGCTGCGCCCTCATTGTTCCGGCGGAGCCAAGCTCCTTATAAACTGTTCCCCGCCGGCCGCATCTCGCGGTCCAGCGGTGGCATAAACTTTTCCCGTGCCCTGAACTCTGTCTGAACACAAGAAAAATATAACTAATGGATTCCTTCTTCTTAAAACTTGCAGCACCAATTGTCACCCAGCAATTAACAGACATTTTTAATCTATCCATCTCGAGTGGAAAATTTCCGATACAGTGGAAATCAGCACATGTGGTCCCCTTACATAAAGGTGGAGACAGAGATAATTTGAATAACTATCACCCTATTTCCAAATTACCTTGTCTGGCAAAAATTATGGAATCCTTCGTCAGCTCTCAACTCAAGCTTTTTATTTCAGATTACTCACTCTTGAATCCATATCAGTCTGGTTTCAGGGCCAACCATAGCACAATCTCAGCAATCACACTGGTGACAAACGACATCATTTCGGCATTAGACAGGAGGTATCACTGCGCTGCTCTTTTTATAGATCTATCTAAAGCATTTGATACAATTGATCACCATTTGCTCCTGAGAAAAATAGAGACAATGGGGTTGGATGATAATGCGTGTGCTTGGTTTCAGAGCTACTTGCTGATTTTGTTAACAGTGACTTTGTTGCATCCAAACATTTAGCATACTGTATCTGTCGGGTGCTGTCTCTTATCCGGTACAAAGTGGGAGATGACAGAACTACTTTAATCGAGGGAAAGCTACATTGTTGCGAGTTGACTCCGGCCGGCGTGAGCACATGCACTAAGCCTGTGAATATTCTCATTTGTCCCGGACTCCCGGTCATAGTTATCTCAAGGAAATTTAAATCGAATGCAACTGGACTTGGTTATTTGTCTAGGAAGACGTTTCACCTCTTATCCAAGAGGCTTTACAGTTGCATTCGATTTAAATTTCCTTGAGATAAGTGCACACTGTTTCTGCTGTCAATCCGGTCATAGTTCATTTGAAACGTGTTTTCTTCATTCTTCATTAGGCTAATGTTAACACTAGAACCACCCAGATGGTCTCACACAGACGTTTGTGTTCTTCTTACGTAAATGACTTTGTTTACATTAAAACTACAGGTCTCTCAGTCCGTGACTTTTCCATGTGTGATGGTTTCTGAAGCTTACAACTTTCACAAATGAAACATTCGATTTCTGGGCATTTATACCTCGGGCCGACAATAGCTTTTTTTTTTCTTCAGTTTCCAGAAAAATACAAAACAGTATATTTATTCATGTTACCCTCTGTTTAGGTAGATAAAGGTCTCAGTCACATTTGAATAAAAATAATGCAATTAGCCTATACGCTAAATATCATAGGATCTTTTTCTTTTTTAAAGATAGGCCTATTTTATTTTTAGTTCCATAATTCAGAGATGATTTTCACTTAACGAAATGAAACGAAACAATGAAGCCTACAGTTTTGTCCTCCGGCTTATGAAAAGTGTGAGGAGAGGAAGCTACTGTAAGAACCGGTTTTTCTAAGCTGACTGAACAGCTGTGTGAAGTTCTGTGGGGGGCAGGGCTGTAGCCTACTTGAGTTAAGTATCCACAAGCACACCTATTGATCAGAGATAAATGAAGGTGCTAATGTGTCGCTGATGTTTCTAAACTGGTCCTACAGACCGCTGCATATAAACCCCACTGTAGCGATTTTCCCCTAGCCTCGCTTTAAATAAAACACACAGCATTCTATAGCCTAATTGCAATCAGTGAAATATATGAAATCAATATAAAACACAATTTAAATATGAGAGTTGCTGTTGCTCTAGTTTAATAGCGCTGCAGCTGCATTTGCCGTGCGCCCCTGTCTGTATGTGAACCTGTGTCTGTCTATGTGCAGGCAGAGATCAGAGAGAGAGATGGTGTTTTTTTAATAATCATGTTAGCGTTTCACCAGCTCTCATCTCCGCCAGTCAGCCTCTCAACCTGCCGCCTCTCTCACGTGCGGGCGCACCGCACGTAAACACACGTGAGACGTGGACACATTTATTTATTTTTTATTTATTTATTTTTTGGGAAACACTGATCAAGCTGTGCGTACGCACAACTCTCCGCAATATGCCATTGATAAATCGGTTCCAGGGTGCCATTCCGAAGGGCCGCCACTCCGAACGTTTACTTTAATTTGTCGGAATGCCGACCCTTAATTATTTATGGGAAAAGGGTGCCATTACGAACCTGAAAGAAAGGGTGCCATTCCGAACCTGAAAAAATCTTGAATGGTTTACGGCACAGAGTAAACAAGCCTAATTGCGGTGGTAGCGTAGTGGTCAGAGCATCTGCTTTTGACGCGGTGGATCAGGGTTCGACTCCCGGGGGAGATACATATTAACTGCGATTTTATTGGCCTCTACCTAACCTTTTTACTAAATTTAACCAACTCCTTTCTACATTGCCTAAACCTAACCAAAGCACAGAGCAAGGACATTTATTTTCAGCAGGAGTGCCGCGGCTGCATCAGACCATGGATGTTATGCATCAGACTCGCACCTGGGTGAAACTTTGGAGGCGGAGGGGGAGGGGGAGGGGCCGGTCGGGCGCTGTCCCCGCGGCGCGTCGTGTCAAGCCGGGCAGGAAGTCAAACCACGAGAGAATCCGGTCAATTTTCAAAATAAAACACATTCGGAACGGCGGCCCCTCGGGAAGTTCGAAATGACGGACCTTCGGGAATTTTCGGACTGGCAGACCGTCGGAATGGCGGTCCTTCGGAATGGCGGTCGCCCCCCTGATAAATCACACCGGACCCAAGAATGGTGCGGACATGAACACACCTCATACTCCACCCCCAGAATGCCTCAGCACAACCATATGGTCAGCACGTGCATAATTAAGTAGCCATGTGCGCTCTGTGGAGCGGCAACAAAGTGACAACAAAGACAACACCCGGAATGATGCTTCGGCGGATCTGCCCTCGCTTTTGAGGTCGGTTGTGAGAAAAATGCCTACTGTCCAGACAAATGTGTTTTTTTAAAGCACCCCTGCATTACACAAACACACACATACAGCCGCACATATAGGCTATCAGTGATCATAATAATGATGATAAGAGAAAATGCATTGTTCACTAAAACTGCACGTTGGCATCCCAGACTGAAATAAAATCTTTGCTTACAGTGAGAGCTGCTCTAAGTGAACTATACCTGGCTTTCTTGCGTTACTGATGTTATTGTGTCTCGAGTGTTTCAGAGTCGGCCGGCTGTAAACCAGCTGACCCCGACTGACTTTTTTTTTTTTGCGGTCACATCAGCACGGCTGCATCTTCGGTCGCGGCTGCTGTGGCATTTGCCCATATTGCCCTATGGCCAGTCCGTCCCTGCCACTGGTTGTTTGTGTTGTCTGTCAAAACATGGATGAATGAAACCTATATCCACACATCTTGTAGCCTATTTCTATCGAGGGAAAGTTATTTCAGGATATCCTGTTTTATCGCCCAGCCCGAAAGTGACATAGGCTATTGCCCGTTCATTCATGAGAAATCATCCAGCTACACTCTCAGTCAAACAAGGTGGGGAATGAACACTACTGTACAGTAGTTGGCTCATTTTAAAAACACACCGGCAGCATCGCCCACTGAGTTAATTAACTGCTGTGTAGAAAACCACGCTGTGGTCCATAATCGCGGTGCAGATGGGTGTGTTTGGAGCTGACAAGAGGATCGATAAAAGAGAGTGAGACGTATAGCTGCCGTCGTTACATTTTTCTCATTGAAAAACTATAGCCTACTGTATTATTATTATATTGCATTCCCCATTCGTGTTCACTGCTCCTTGCTGCTGTCTTATAGAGGCGATCTGCTGCTCACAGATGCCACCTGGCGGTTGTTTGGGCACATTGCAGCTTCTGGTGAAAACACAATTACTCCTCCACAAAAAATCCGCGTGAGCCTCCCGTGACTCACACGTGAATCTCGCGTGAAACCGTCCAAATGAAACTAGTACCCACTGTACATTGTTGCGAGTTCGCTCCGGCTGAAGCTCTGCGCCGTGCACACTGTTTCAGCTGCCTATTTTGTCATAGTTTATCAATGTTTTTTCGTCATTCTTCATTAGGATAATGTTAAGTTAATTTTGTGGTGGGGACAAAATTGTTCTTGACAAAAAGTGGTGGGGACATGTCCCCAGCGTCCCCAGCGTAAATGACGCCTATGTGAACAGCGGAGTGATTATGCCTGTAAAAAGTCCCAGTGCTGTTATACTGTATATCAGCACTCATGGAACGTCTCTTGTCCAATCAAATTGCTCGGTTGGGACCGGTCGGAACTAACTGTTGTATAATACAGCACATCCTGAGATTGGACGCGCTCCCTTCACTCACTGAGTTTAGGTACTTGGT
Organism: Trachurus japonicus; assembly: GCF_045865225.1. Taxonomy (NCBI): domain Eukaryota; kingdom Metazoa; phylum Chordata; class Actinopteri; order Carangiformes; family Carangidae; genus Trachurus; species Trachurus japonicus. Next base: position 6,167,351 of record NC_140915.1, on the reverse strand, counting down.
CATGGATAACTGTGTTAACATTAGTAACTGTTTCAGATTACTGTCTTTCTTGTTTCTTGTTAATTGTTCTGTATATTGTCATGTAATCACTTAAAATGTAACCATTGTCAATATTTTAATTGGTTTGTAAACTCGATGACATTGAAAATGAGGGCAACCTCAATATCTCTCGAGAATAAATAAAGGTTATAATAATATTTACCGGCCGTTAGCTGGTTGCTTCGAGTTCAGCGAGTGGGTTCTCAACTGGCTAGCTGCCGCACCTCTCTAAATATGGAAAGTAGACTCCACCTAAAATCCAAGATGGCGCGGTACAAATCCCCATAGTAGAGTGACAAAACAGACTCCCCCAATCCAATGGGTGACGTCACGGGTGCTACGTCCATTCTTTTTACAGTCTATGATTTTAACCAGTGAATTAATAATGATTAGTATGTGCTCTTTCTTCTTCTGTGGTAATGACTGAATCTTTGTGTTTCTGTTCTTTACAGAGGAACTCCGCTGTGAGAATGGTAACATATTTCACATTAACATCTATCTATCTATCTATCTATCTATCTATCTATCTATCTATCTATCTATCTATCTATCTATCTATCTATCTATCTATCTATCTATCTATCTATCTATCTTAATCTGTACAAACAACAGGATCACAGGAGCGCTGCTGGTGTCGCTCAAACCACCGGTGCTCTTGCAAAGGGTAACAGGAAAAAAAAAGAAAAAAGTGCAGGCACTCAGGTTGGTTTGAAAAAGTTAAAAACCCTTCATTTTAGGGGGTACAGTTTAAAAAACACCAACGCGTGTCGGCTTGCGCATTCCTCAGGGTGTCTGAAGACAAGAGACTCGGGCTGTCCCATTCCTCCACACTTGGCTCAGTGCGCTTGGTTACGCACACACTTTGGTGACGTTTTGCCGGCGGAACGTATATTTACATATAGTGTGCAAGCATGGATTAAGTGGCCAAGCGTGTGGGGGGAGATTTAAAAGCAATCGGGACACACTTGACAAGTGCAGCCTGTGCCGTTGCGCACAGCACACTAGCACAACTACTACACACACACAGCAACAGTTTTAATAAACAGTGCTGCTGGATCACAGTCTCATGATCTACTCCTAAAGTGTCTCTATGCGCAAGATTCAAATCATAAATGTGTAAGCCCAAACTCCATAAGTAAATAAAACAAACAAGAAAAACGAAAAAATAAAAACATGAACAGAGCATGATGAATATAAAATATGACATTAAAAAGTCAGAATTATGAGATAGAAAGTTAATTTCATGTTATTGAGATTAGGGCTTGTTGCTCCCGGTGACGGCGGACTTCACCGTGGTGCATTGTGGGATTTATACTTGGCCAAAGACCGCTCGGATGCGGTCTTACCTTCAGTGTGGGTAAAGTGCAAATCAAGCGCGCTGCACTTTCGGTCGTTGGAGAAATGGGACACACTTGCGCACTGACACTAGGCTCATGAACGCGCACGCCAAGTGCCCAAGTGTGTAAGTGTGATCGAGTGTGCATATTGGGACAGGCCCACATTGACATAGTCAAATCAAGTTCAGCTGTGACTCCTTAGATCTGCGCAGTGCTCCTCCAGGCCTGCAGGAGGACCCGGCAGGAGCAGTCAAGAAGCACCATCAGGATCCTGAAGAACTTAGTTAACAAAATAGAATAAAAAATATAACAATCTCGCATAAACCATGGATTCCAAAATGGAGACCATACAAAAAGTAATCCAACTCTATGTACAGACCAAAAACCAAAATAATCCAACTGAATATAAAGACATAGAATGTGTGAATAATAATATAAACATAATATTTTTTAAATGTTTTATTAAACACACAAACATATTTGTTTGTGCGCGTATTCCGTATACATGTGATAGTACAGACATTATTTAAGGGCATCAATTCACATTTCTCCCAATTTACTTTATATCCTGAGAGGAGGCCATACTGAGTAATGATCTGTGTAAGATGAAGAAGAGAGGATTCTACATCTGTTAAATACAAAATTATGTCATCACAGTACAGTGATATTTTATACGTTTGACTTCCAATATATATGCCTTTAATATTATTTTCAGATCTTATTTTCTCAGCTAATGGCTCAATAACCAAATTAAAAAGGAGACCTGAAATTGGACAGCCTTGTTTTGCGCCTCGATGTAAAGTGAATGGTTTTGAAAGGGAGTCATTCGTTCTTACTGAAGCTGTAGGATTGTGGTAGAGCATTTTGATCCACTGTATAAAGTTAGTGCCGAACCCATATTTCTGTAGAGCATTAAACAAGAATGACCATTCAATGTGGTCAAACGCTTTTTCAGCGTCAATAGTACAGAGTGCAGCTGACAGAGAGAGCTTTTTTGAATGTTGTATGATATTGAATAATTTCCTTGTATTATCAGATGAGTATCGTTTCTTCATGAAACCAGTTTGGTCACTATGTATCAGCTTTCCAATTACCTTAAATAATCTTGCTGCAAGAACTTTGGCCAAAATTTTGTTATCCAGATTGGCTAGAGATATTGGAAGATAGTACTTGCACAAAAGACCTTTACCTTTTTTATGGATTAATGTAATGTGTGAATTATTAAATAATGGTGGAAAACTGATGTTTTCATATGATGCTTGATACATCTGCAAAAGAAGGGGTGATAGATCCCCACTGAACTCCTGATAGAACTCTGCATCAGGCCATGGAGATGTATTTTTAGCAAAGGAATTTATAATTTGAGTTATGGGCTGCTCTAATATATGCTTTTCCTCTTCTGTTAGGAAGGGGAGCTTTACATTATTAAAAAAAACTTTCGAGTGACACAGGGTTATCATCTCCTTCAGACTCATAAAGGTTTTTGTAAAATTCAGTAAAAGTTTTGTCTATTTGATCTGGATCGGAGGATATCGAGTCATTTTGTAATCTAATACTAGAAATTTTATTTTTTGTCATCTGTTTTTTCAGTCTTGAGGCTAGCAGCTTTCCTGCCTTCTCCCCACTTTCATACTCATTCAGTTTTGCTCTCTTTAGTTTATATTCATTTTTTTTATGTCATCATATTTCATTTTTAGTTTGCACAGTTCTGTCCATTTTTCATTCTTGTATTCGTTTGACAATGAACTTTGTAACAGCTTAATTTTGGTTAACAATTTGCTTTCCTCTTGCTGCTGTGTCTTCTTCTTGAAGCTACCGATCTTAATTAACTCCCCTCTAAGGCAACATTTTAATGCTTCCCATATCATTGGCAAATAATTTATGGAGTTTTTGTTAATATCCATAAATGTATGAATGTATTCACTTATTTGTTTCTTAATTTCTGGATCTCTGAACAGAGAATCATTGACCTTCCACTGTTTAAAGCACACTGATGCTGTTTTTAATTCAAGGTCAATCTGAATAGGACTATGATCAGATACCACAATTGGATGTATTAAACTTTGTGTCACATTTTTAACAATATCTTGAGAAATTAGGAACAAATCAATTCTTGAAAAAGTTTGATGTCTGTGGGAGTAAAAAGTATAGTCTCTTACATCACTGTGTAGTGTTCTCCAGATATCAACAAGCCCAACAGCATGCATAAACTTGAATAACGTAAATACAGTTTTTTTCAGTTGGTTTATCTTCCCACTTTTGTCAACGTGTGGATTTAATGTTAAGTTTAGATCTCCCCCAAAAATAATTGTTGAGTCACCAAAATCTACTAATTTACTCTCAATTGCGCTGAAGAAACCTGGACAGTCTTCATTAGGTGCATATACATTTACTAGAGTAAAGTTGTTTCTCCACAGAAACATTAATAAGAATATATCTCCCAAAAGGGTCACTTAATACATTGTTAACTGTGAGGTTTAATTTTTTATTAAATAGAACAGCAACACCAGCTCTCTTTGTAGAGTGTCCAGCACCAAGTGCCTCACCCACCCATTCTCTTTTTAGATGACTGAGTTTCTCTGTTTTTACATGTGTTTCTTGGAGAAAGGCGATATCTGGGGAGAATCTTTTTAAATGCTTTAATATTTTTCCACGTTTAACCTGATTATTTGCTCCGTTCACATTCCAGGAAATAATTCTTAATATAGCTCTATTCATTAAACCAACCTAAAAATCAAGTGCAAAACAAGATACATATATTTCTTCTTCATTTTCAAATGCATAGGGATACAACAAAAAACAGCCTTCTTAGTTTACATTTTCCCACCCATCCCTCCCTCCTCTCTTTTCCCCTCCCGTCCTCCCTCAAGCCACACCCACCCGCACACGTACATAGAAGGTGCCACACATAGGACAAAACAAACAACACATGAAAGAAAAAAATACAAAAGCAAACAAACAAAGAACAAACACAAAAGAGTCCATAAAGATATCGTCCATGATCTGTTCTCCTCGGCAGTCCATGATAAGAGTCACTATCACCTAATGATGCCCCCCCCAAAAAAAACCAAAAAAAAAAAACATAAATAATCAGTGGCGGCTGGTGAAAAATATTCTAGGTGGGGCTGTTTGTCCCTGAAGTTTTTGGTGACCATCTTGATAAAAGAACCCCAAACCCATTTTTAGGGATAAACATTAATTATTTATTTGCCTTTGATAAATCAGCAGTTTGACAGATAATGAACAAACAGTAGTCTTTCACTGGTGGCACACAGTGGACGTGAAATATATTAGCAAATACTCTTAATACAAAAATATGGTTATTAAAAGGCATGTGTATGATGTAACCTACAGCAGTGATTAATGTTAACTATAGACAAAGTGTGACAGGCAGTGGCGTATCCAGGATATTTTTACTGGGGTGGCCAAGATGGGACACAAAGCTAGTGTGGGGTGGCCATGGCATAACAAAACTATTGTGATATACGCAGCCGACCGCGGTTCAAATCTTGGCTGGAGGTTCTTTACTGCATGTCACATTACCTCTCTCTCGCCCATGATTTCCTGTCTCATAAATGTCAAGAAGAAAGGTTTACTGGTAAAAAAAAAAAAAAAAAAAAAAAAAAAAAATTTTAAAAAACAGTATTTTTTTCACAGTTCTTGGTACTCTCTGGTTGTTTTAACATGTAGGTTTTTAATCAGTAATTGTTCAGGATAGGGTACAGCTTTTCTAAGAGCCTTGTAGTGGATAAAAGTCCTCACCTCTTCACAATTTGTATCAGGGTAGCAAAATTCACCTGCTCTTAACTCATCCTATAGAATAACATTCATCAGTCATTAGCTCATTATCTGTATTACCTGTATTGTTACCTGTGTGTTCTTTACTAATTGAAGCCCTATCTAGTGATTAAATAAACACAGCAATCTAGGCAACAGAAGAAACCCAAAAACTCAAATTAAAGCTTAATATTTAAAGATAGGCCTCATTAAAAAGTGTAGGCCTATCTGTAAGCAAAAGATACTACTATGCTTGTAAGAAAAAACTGAAATTGCTCTTAACATGCTTGGTTTATGTTATTATTTATCTTACATCTAAATTTGTTGGAGATACTGGAATTTGATTTTTTGGTTTGTTTTTTGCCAGCACACGTGTGTTTTTGTTTAATCACAAGATGCTGCCTAAATTAGTAAAGCAAACGTAGGTAACAATACAGGTGACACAGATGGTGGCCAGATGGCTAGGGATGAGCAAGTAGCTACACCATTGTCTCTTCAACCATATAAAAATTATCTGTATGCAGCCTATGGAGTGGGTGGGACTTTAACCTGTAATTGTAAGCCTAAAACTGGAAGAAGTTGCTATTATTATTATTATTATTAGAAAACTATAGTATTTACAGAAAAGCATCAGCACTGAGCTTCAGATTTTTGATCACAAGTAAACAATTTACAGAACAAGTTTCTTAGAAACACAGAACATGGATATTCTTAAGTGCATCTAGGGCTGAACGATTTTGGGAAAAGATCTAATTGCAATTGTTCGGGCAGATATTACAATTCTGATTTGATTCACGATTTTCTTAAAATCAAGCTTCAGTGCAATATTCATTATGTATAGCTATGTACAAACATGACAGAAAATTACAGCATGACATTAAAACATTAAATGCCGTGCTCTAATGCAAGAATGAAAACTAAAGTTAAGTAGTGGGGGCCAGAGATGTTCACAAGTCTTTTTTTTTTTTTTCTTCACCAAATCCAAGTCAAGTCTCAATTCTCTAAAAAATAAAAATCTCCTGTCTCCTCTGGTTGTAATGACGCTTCTATCATCTGCTGCTTTCCGGTCTACTAAGAATAGGTACTGCACAGCTATATAGTCTAGTCCTATTTCACAGCAAACATATTAACAGGAGGACTTAGCCTAGGCTACAGTAGCCTGATGTGTGTCAGTTATGCAGCAGCTCGTCCCCGACCCCGTGACGGAAGGTCTGACCACAAACGGACGTTAACTTGTGCCTCACTGGTGTCGCTTGTTCACAGTCACCTGTCTGTCACTCACCTGCAGCTGACTGCGCAGTCAGAGGATCTGCTGTTCCTCTCTCTTTAGCCTGGTGTTTGACTGCACTCTGTATAAAGTGTGTTAATTTCAACACTGTACAATTAGCGCGATATAGCGCATTTACCGTTTATTAGCGGTCAAGCGCGACCTATGCGCCCGTATGTGTGTGTGTGTGTGTGTGTGTGTGTGTGTGACAGAGAGAGAGAGAGGGAGAGAGAGAGAGAGCGGAGCGAGGCACAGCTACAGTGACTGTGTGTAGAGGAGTGTGTGACAGCGTTCCTCTTGTTTCTTGTGTTGACGAACTTAACCAACAACTACCTATCAAATTTGGGGTGGCCACAGGGGTGGCCAATGAGTTTTCAGGGGTGGCCAGTGCCACCCCAGGCCACCCCCCAGAATCGCCATTGGTGACAGGAACAGGAGTGTCATGTTCGTGTTCCAAGGATGAGGCCGTGTTGATAGCAAGTAACTTAGTTTAATGTTTCACGTTCTCAATAACATACATGTCGCTCCATGCAGTCTTGCTCTACTGTGTTATATGGTACGGTAAGCTGACTACAAACCAGTACTGCCGCCTAGCGGTCAAACATGTAATAACATCCAATCATAACATCCCCCCTTTTCTAAGGTAAAATGCATTAACATGAATCATCACACTAGCTGTGTCAGTCATTTCACATTCAGCACAACTCTGCAACATATAAGCAGTACAAACAGTTTATATCAGATTGCATTACTCATATCTAAGCCAACACTAGACCATTTAGAACACATTCACAACATCAATCAATATACATTTTGTTCAACATGTTTAACATGCATATTGAATTTTCTTTGTTTATAAGTTCAGTCTATCAGGCTTTCTGATTTCTCTTGTGGACCTTCTTAACTCAGGTTCGCTTGGAGTAGGTGTGTGAAAGTCAGTGTTACAGTCCATAGCAGGTGTAGGAATTACCTGAGATTCACCACAGGTTACACTGAGCTCACCAACAGTCCCTTGAGGAGTCTTTAACAGACTGCGACGATTGCGTCTGAGGATTTGTCCATCATCAGTTTTCACCGTGTACGATCGTGGAGCAACTTCTTGCAGGACAGTTGCTTTTGTACTCCATCCATCAGCATCCTCAATCCTGACTGTGTCGTTGGTAGTCAGTGGAGGGAGATGCTTAGTTGTTCTGTCATAGAATGACTTTTGCATCATTTTCTGTTGTCGTAGCTTATGTTCAATCTTTGAGTGATTCTTTAGCTTTAATTTGTCGTTTTGGTGACTCGGCAAAGTTGTTCGTAGCTTCCTCTTCATCAGCAGTTCAGCTGGTGATAGGCCGCACTGAAGAGGTGATGCTCTGTAGCTCAATAAAGCCAGATAGGGATCCGAGTCACTGTCAGCTGCTTTCTTTAGGAGTTGCTTGAGAATGTGAACTCCTTTTTCAGCTTGCCCGTTTGATTGTGCATAGTGTGGGCTTGACGTTACATGCTTGAAATCATATTGCACTGCAAACTTCTGCCATTCTTTGCTGCTGAAGCAGGGGCCATTGTCGCTCACCACGGTGTGTGGGATGCCATGCCTGGCGAAGATAGATTTAGCATGTGTTATGACACAAGTTGATGTTGAGCTTGCTAGTAGCGCCATCTCAGGGAAGTTTGAGTAGTAATCCATTACCACTAAATAGTCTTTACCTCTGAGATGAAACAAGTCCATTCCTACTTTGTGCCATGGTGCTGTTGGCACCTCAGCTACCACCATAGGCTCTTTGCTCTGCTTGTTCCTGTGTTTCTGGCATGTTTCACATTTACTTATAAGTGTTTCAATGTCTTTGTTCAGTCCCGGCCAGAAAACCGTGTCTCTCGCCCTCCTTTTGCACTTTTCGATGCCGAGATGGCCTTCATGTATCCTGTGCAACATGTCCATTCTCAAAGCCCGTGGAATAACAATCCTGCCCTTTTTCAACAGCAGACCATCCACAGTACTAAGCTCACCTCTAACATGGTAAAATTGTGGACATGAACCAGCTGGCCATCCCTCATCCATGTTCTTCATGACATGCTGTAGCTCAGCATCCGTTGCTGTAGCCTCCGCTATTTGTCTTGACTTTGTATCCGACACAGGCAGTGTAGCCGACACCATGTTCACGTGACACTGTATGTCCTCGTCTGTCGCACTCACACTGTCGCCTGTAGTTGCTCTGGATAGGGCATCAGCAAGGACTAGGTGTTTACCTGGAGTATATATCAGTTGATACACTCTTTCCACAAGCCCCAGTTCTTCACAGGCTCTGTCACCCAGAAGTGATTCACGTCCCTCATTCACAACAAAGAAGAATAGGTGGTGCACTTTTCCTTTAACTGTGACACTCAACCTGCATGTGCCCAAACATTTGATTGGCCGCCCATTGTAGTCTTTCAGTCCAGATTCTTTTCTTTTTATTTGTGGCTTATTTTTCATTGCCTTCACATCACACATGCTTATGAGATTTGCTTTCGCACCAGTGTCCAATCTCATGGTGACTACAGTCCCATTTATCATTAGAGGAGCTATCCACTTATCTTCTGTAGTGACATCATTTACATTGTCTGGCTTATTTATTTGTTCACTTTCACAATTCACCATTCCAACAAAGAACGTGTCACTGAGATCAGGCTCGTCTATTAAGTTTACAGTTTTTTCTTTCTTCCACTCTTTCCGTTTGGAGAAGCATTGTTTAGCAAAATGATTCTTGCCTTGGCAAGTGGAGCATTGCTTACCAAACGCTGGACACTGTCTAGGCTTGTGCTGTGAGCCGCAGCGCTTGCAGTTTATCATCACGTCCTCCTGCTGTGCAGGCTGGGTCTGTGTGCGCCGTCTCCGCTGATACGACACTGCTCCAACCGCTGCCGCGCTGTCGCTCTGCGCCGAGGCGATCTCGAGACATCTCGCTGAACGTCCTCACGTGCCTTTGGGACAGCTCACTGGCCTGGCAGATCTTAATGGCTCCTGCCAGCGTCAGCTCCATCTCCCGTAGTAGCCTCTCTCTGACCTTTTTATCCGCCACTCCGTAGACGATCTGGTCCCGGACCATGGAGTCCGTCAGCGTTCCGAAGTTGCAGGACTGCGCCTTTAGCCGCAAGTCCGTCAGGAAGCTATCGAAAGGCTCATGTTGCCGCTGTGTACGAGACCAAAACACGTACCTCTCGTACGTCTCGTTCTTCTTCGGAGAACAGTGAGTATCAAACTTGCTAAGCACTACATCCAACTTTTCATTATCTTCAGGACTGTCAAACACGAACGTGTTAAATACTTCTATGGCCTGTGGCCCTGCTATTGTTAGCAGCAGCGCTACCTTTCTTGCTTCTGGCTTTTCCTCGAGTCCCATAGCTGCAATATACAGGTGAAACTGTTGTTTGAAGGTGCGCCAGTTCTCGTCGACATTCCCCGTCAGTTTCAAACTTTCCGGTGGTTTTAAATCCATGTCGTTCATTCGAGTTTACTCCTGGTACCATGTCATGTTCGTGTTCCAAGGATGAGGCCGTGTTGATAGCAAGTAACTTAGTTTAATGTTTCACGTTCTCAATAACATACATGTCGCTCCATGCAGTCTTGCTCTACTGTGTTATATGGTACGGTAAGCTGACTACAAACCAGTACTGCCGCCTAGCGGTCAAACATGTAATAACATCCAATCATAACAAGGAGGAGGAGCAGAACGTGATTAAGTTTGGTCTGACCTTGCTGATGTGAGATGTTAACTTAACTGCTGCATTATCAGGTTTGTTGATGAGTCTAACTGTGAACGTACTGGTCACACCTGTAAACATATTGAACAGTGCGCTGCAGCCTGATGCTCCGCATCACAGACGTCCTGTCACAGCCTGGGTGAGTAGTTTCCCCTGGTGTCACTCAGGAATAACAGTGTCCAGTCCAGTGTCCCAGAAGCTGGATGAACTAATAAAAATGCTCTGGGACGAGCTGTGAACGCACCGCGGACGAACCAACAGCATGTAGTCCAGGTTGGCTCCGAGAGAGAGTTTCTGACCTGCCGGTTAACGGTGCTCCGGTCCTCCGGTGCTCCTCTCACACACTACGGCCTCCTGTCACATCATAACAGCCTCCCGCCACCGGCCCACAGAGTTTTATCCACCTGTTCGTTGTATTTCCTCACCGTGAAACTGTGTTTTTCATCCAGCTGTGAAGCTCTGCTGCTAGTCCTGCCTAGCTTGGTTAACGTTAGCTGACAGCACCGTTCATGTGTCCCTTGAGAGTTCATGTTTTGTAATCCGTTCAGATAAATAGGTCTCTAACTCCAGTAACAGTCCGTGTGGTATCTGTCCTCACTGTTTTAAAAAAGTAGATTATACGGGAAACAGAATTTGAAACTGATGAAAACTCCGTAGCCATCCTGCTACCGAGGACAGCTCCTCGGTTAATTCCACCCTCGATTTCTGGTTGCCACGGGAGACCAAAATGTTTGGTTTAGGGCGATATTTTCTGCGCCCCAAAGGCATAAAATCCGACGACGCTGATTGGCTAAATTACCTGTTGCTCCTATATTTTTTACTTAGCAACAGTCACTGATTGGCTGAGCCGGTACACTGCTCGGGCGACTTCTCCAGCGCCCCAGACACAGAGCGATAGATATAACAGAGACAGTAAATGAACCTGTAGGCAAATTAGCCTCTAAATAATGGTTTTATTTTATATACAGCTCGATTTTAAGAATTCCTATCACATTCACAGGTACAATAAGGAAAAAATATTAATTTTAAATTGTTATTTTGGAAAAAATAATAATCATTAAAATTCGCTTTTCATCAGGGGGGGCGGCGCCCGAGCGCCCTCTATTGACCAGCCGCCACTGTAAATAATAATAATGATAAATAATAATAATAATAATTAAAAAAGAAAGAAATAAGGGGGGGGGGGATCAGCGGGGAAGAAAAAAAAACATATTGACCTTGATTATCGTCTATAGCTATTCCGCCTTATCGTTGTCCACACTTTAGTGTGACAAAAGGTCAGGTCAATATTTTAAGCGAGAAATCCAGCAACAGTCTTACCGCTACGTCAAGGCGCACGTCCTTGGCCCCTTCTATCCAGGTTTACTCCACACCAGGGCCCAGTTGTTCAAAAGGTGTAATCTGGATAAAAAATTATCCGGATTCTGAAATCCCCTTTTTTTGCTATCAAGGATCACGTAATCTGTTTTACTTTGATCTCAGTTGTTCAAAGCAAAGTTGGATTGGATCAGTCTGATCCAAATCCAAATTTTTAAGATTACCAAATCCGGATAATGATGCTCGAGATGGGACTGTGCATCACACTGAAGGCTGATTGGTCTGTTAACAACAGGTAGAACAGCAGCATGAGGTCTCTCAAAGTGTGTTTATTTGAGTGTATTGTTTTCTGTGCTCTTTGTTGTTTCTTCAATGTCTTTTAAACAGCCAGACTCCATCTGGTTGGGCTGTTTAAATAAATTGAAAAAAGCAAATATACAGTTCATTAGTGAAATTGTGAATATTTCCCCATGTGTTTCAAATTCAAACTTCAAATTTCAAAATTCAAACTTCAAATTTTAAAATTCAAAGTTAGAATTTCATTAAATTCAGTTTGGGGAAAAGTAGTTGTAGAATATTCAAAAGTTAACATTATTTACTAATCACTGTTGTGGTTCAAAATTAGGTATATAAATCAAGAACTGTATATATACTACTTTATGAATATTGTTTATTTGACCAGTTTGAATTAAATTTAAATCACATTTTGTTCTTGAAATCCCCCCTGAATCCACCCAACTGCTGGGATCAGAATAATCCTGATTTTTTTGGATCAAAGTTATCCCGATCCTACTGAAAAGTTTTCAACAACACAAACTGAGGGTTTTATCCAGATCAAAACCAAGATTGGATTACGTGATCTAATCCGATCTCAGAATCGGTTTTTGGTTTTGAACAACCCATTTTCAAGATTTGATCCAATCCATTATCCAAAATCCGATCGGATTACCTTTGAACAACTGGGCCCAGTTGATCCTTCTGCGGCCTCAGAATCCAGAAACGCTGAGGCTTTGGCAACGTCCTCGAACATGTATCGCTCACCTCCCCGGTTTAGAGAGAGATCCTCGCTGGGTAAAGCAGGAAGGCTTGGAAGCCGGCCTGGCGTGCCCTGTTTAGGACCGGGTAGCAGGGCTTGCGTCTTTTGGATGTGGCCTCGCTGTAGTCTGGCGCAAATTTTATCTGATGACCAGCTACCATGACTGGATGCCCTCTAGACTCGTTGAGGATTCTGTCCCGGTCGGTGAATCTCAAACACTTGAGGATTAGTGGTCGAGGTTTTGAAGAAGAATCTCTTGGTGCACCAACCCTGTGCGCACGCATTATTTCTGGAGGTTGTTCAGCCAGCGCAGGAAACCATTTTGAGAGATTGGCAGACAAATACTGCCTGGCGTTAGATGCCTCGATTCCCCCTTTGAGATTTATCAAGAGTATATTATCTCTACGTGCTCGGTCTGGGTTACACCCCGCCTTTCCGAAGCCCCGCCTTTCCGACAATAGACTTCCATTCATCGTAATAGCGGGGTTTTCTATTTTTTCTAAAGACCCCGCTATTCCGAAAAGGCTATTGGGGGAAACCCCCCCACTCCGAACGGACAGACGGACCTAATCAGAAAGGAAACGGAGGCTGTGCAGTGCGCATTGATCCTTTTTTCCTTTTTGGGGTCAAACGGATCATGTGCATAATTAACTGCAAAACAAGCAAATACTTAATATTAATAATGACTTATAATGTTCATTATGCTTCTAGCCTGTCTAGCCTCTACCTGGTCTTTTTACTAAACTTAACCAACTCCTTTCTTCATTGCCTAAGCCCAACCAAAGCATCTCCCTCAGTCAGCTGTCAGCATGAGCGGCGGCTGCAGCAGCCTCGCGCCCCTGTGAGTGTGAGCTCAAGCCGGGTTCAGCCGCGCTCGAGCGGAGCCGGGGGGGGCGGGGGGGTGTATTTCTATTACTGTGTGGAGATCTCCAACAACGGAGTCGGGGAGAAAGCAAGTGGGACAGATCTGCCCAGTCCCTGAGCAGCGCACGTTTCACAGACAAGCCACAAAGCAGAATGTAAACAACGTCACGCGGTTCAGCACCTTGGACATTGGACAGCTGCGGGGGGACTGTGTCGGAACAGCGGTGTTTCGAAGTGGGGGTATTTCGGAACAGCGGGGTGTCGAAGTGAAGGGGTGTCGGAATGGAGAGCTGTCCCCCTCGGTCTGGACGCATGACGTCTGTCCGACTACCCATTTCTCCGACCATACATTTCTTTATTTTTGCGTCCATTAGTCCGACCTCCCATTTCTCCGACTTAAGTAGCCCTAACCCTTAACCTTACCCTAAACCTAACCATAACACTGTAGAATGGGTAGTCGGAGAAATGAGCCGTCTGACTTTTGGGCAGTCGGACTGATGTATGCTCCCTGCTCGGTCTTCAATCTGTACAAGTTTGTCCTCGTATTTGGTCAGCTTGGTCTGATGTTGCGCACAATCTGACTCGAGTTTCTGCACACTGGATTCAATCTTTCCCACAGTGGCGTGCAGTGATTTTAGCTGCTCAGCCTGGCGATTCAGAGTAGGCTACATTGTGTCGACCTTTTTCTCTAGCCGACTGAAACGATCTTTAGCAACTTCATCCGCTTCTTTAAAGTGCTTGGACAGCACAGTTTCAATGAATTGTGCAAGCGATTCAGAGTCTTTGCAGTCAAAAGCAGCGTCGGAAAGCTGGCTCATTGTTTGGCGTTCACATGAGGCGACGTGAGGCGACTCTCCTGGTGCGCATCAAATGCTTTGCGCTTTCCTCTTATTAAATATCAGATATTGATCATTTACTCACAGCGGTGTATCAAATAAAGCTCTCGCATTAGGATATTTAATCCAGTCGGCGTCAGTCTGCCACCATCACACCTCGCATCTCCTTTTCCCAAAAAAAAAGCATAAACATAATATTGAAAACCAGATGAAGATGTCTAATCATTATACAACAAAAAATATATTGAGGCCAGGAAAACTGGTGGCCTTCAGGGCATGAATCCAATAGGCCTTTGTCCCCACCCCTTGCATCAACACTAATAACCTCAATACCTGACACTCGTAGAGCTGAATCGTCTGTGTGTTGTGCTTCCATATAATGTTTGGCCATCGGATAATTCAAATTCCTTGTTCGAATGGTGTATCTATGTTTCGCCACTCTGTCCCCCAGTCTTCTCTACTGAGGCCTATATAGAAACAGCCACAGATACATTCAAATTGGTACACATGAGTAGTGTTACAATTTATGAAACTGGAAATAGAATAAATGTTGTTGCTAAACACATCTCTAAAAGTGTCCGTTTTAACCATATTTTCAGTTACCACACCGAAAAGTTGCCCTTTGGTCGACACAGCCAGATTGGTTTGACCTGGTTTGTGAGCAGGAAGATAACTCCTTACTAACTGATCCTTGATGGTGGGGGCCCTTCTAAAACTGATACCAGGCGGTTCAGGGAATACTTCTTGTAAAGAAGGGTCACTCTCAATGATATCCCGGTTTTTCTTTATAATGTGTTTGATCTGGACGGCTTCTTTGCTGTAGGGAGTGATATGACAAAATAAAGGGTTTTTAACTTTTTCAAACCAACCTGAGTGCCTGCACTTTTTTCTTTAGTATTTAATCTGTGTTCAGATTACAGTAAACCAGTTTTTACATTAAACAGACACATAATACACAGTTTTAACCATTGAATTAATGATTATTATGTGCTCTTTCTTCTTCTGTGGTAATAACTGAATCTTTGTGTTTCTGTTCTTTACAGAGAAACGCCGCGCTGAACTTGGTAACACATTGATCTATCTATCTATCTTCCATCCATCCATCCATGTATTCTTTATCTGTCCATCCATCTATATTGTGTCTCAGTAAAATGAACCAACTTCCATCAGATTACATGTGTGCTCTTTCTTCTTCTGTGGTAATAACTGAATCTTTGTGTTTCTGTTCTTTACAGAGAAACGCCTTGCTGAGCTTGGTAACACATTTCACATTAATTTTGATCTATTCTTTAGGAGTTTATCAGATACAAAAATGTTCAGATTAAACCAGTTTTTTTTTTTTTTACTTTATTTTTATAAAGTCATTTTTCAGTATACTTAGAAAGAGAGATAGAAAGAAAGAAAGGAAAAGAACAAGAAAGAAAAGGCACAGATGGAAAAAAAAATATACATATACTATTACACATGGAGAGAAGAATCATAGTAACAATGTGTACATTTCAAGAGGTAGGTCCAGGGTTTAGAGATATTTCAGTCATTTTTGTGCCATTTGTCCATAATCTATCCTTCATATCTAAACAGGACAGAAACATTCTTGCACTAGTGCCCAACACTGAGGGAGTAGAGATGCACCGATTGCAAAATTCTTGGCCGATACCGATTTCCGATTTTTAAGGAGGTCTGACCTGCCAAAACCGTTTTTTTTTCCGGTTACATGCTGCTATTCCGACATGCTGCTATTTCGACATTGACTTCTAACTCATTGAGTGCCAACCACGTAATTTCTCGTTTTTCGTTCCCATGCGTTGAGTGCCAAAAACGAAATTTTTCGTTTTTTGCTTTTTTTTTAATTATGAAAATAGACACTTTAATACACATTATATGTAAATTTGGGGACTCTACGACGAGGAGAACTGAAATAGACGACGATCAAAGTCACATGACAGCTCATGATCTGGAAGTTTTTATCATAACTCAGCTTCTGCAAACGGAGTTCTGCATGTGGATGCAGCAGCTGCTCTGCTCTCACCTGCGCTGCTGCTCCAGCTGCTCCAGCTGCTCGGAGCAGAAACAGGAAGCTCTCAGCCGACTGTCCCGCCCGGTCTTCATCTGGAGCAACACCGTGTCCTCCCCAAAGTCCTCCCGCGGTAAAATCTGATGGTCTCTGGGTCAAAGCAGACCGGCACCGACCCGTACCACAGACGGACCACGACCACCGGTGGGACCGGTGTTCGCGAGCCGCTGTGGCCGACAGACCCTCACGTTCCGCGGCGAGAGGCTGTGACACGGCACGGTGCGTCTGTGTTATTGTTGTTTAGTGGCGCCCCCCCCCCGCCCCCGATGGTGGTTTTGTGAATAGAACAACAGTTGTTGTGTATATTTATCTTATACGAGCCCTTTGATCCAGAAATGCGAGTGTCAGAAGAGCGACAGACACAAACAGAGCAGCTTTCATAAAAGACGCTTTATCTCCTTTTCTACAAAAAAAAGGAGGGATTTTGGTTAAACCCAGCCATGTTTAGCTTGACTTTTCTCAGGAACTGAGGCACGTAGAAACAATAATAATAGCCGCTGCTCGTGCTGACAGCTGACTGAGGGAGATGCTTTGGTTGGGTTTAGGCAATGAAGAAAGGAGTTGGTTAGGTTTAGTAAAAAGACCAGGTAGAGGCTAGACAGGCTAGAAGCATAATGAACGTTATATGTCATTAATATGAAGTATTTGCTTGTTTTGCAGTTAATTATGCACATGATCCGTTTGACCCAAAAAGGAAAAAAGGATCAATGCGCACTGCGCACTGGGGGTTTCCCCCAATAGCCTTTTCGGAGTAGCGGGGTCTTTAGAAAAAATAGAAAACCCCGCTATTACGATGAATGGAAGTCTATTGTCGGAAAGGCGGGGTGTAACCGTCGGAATAGCGGGCGGAACCCCATGCAGTGCGCGCTCCTCTCTCTCTCCGCCAATAACGGACAACGAGCGCTATGCGGAGATGAATGGAACGAGCCAAAAGAGAGCATGTGACCGATCAGCTGATCGGGATGGGCGCGGCTTGAGTCGTCTGCCTGAACTAGCTTCGCAGGCTTCGCATCATTCCTGACGTCTGCGGTCGATATAAAGTCGATAGGTTTCATTCATCCATGTTTTAACAGACAACACAAACAGCCGCGCTGCACCCACAGTGATGTGGCTCAGTCAGCCAGCTGACACACAGCGCAGCCACATGTGCAGGCTGCTGCAGCAGTGCACATCAAAGGGACACCTAAATAAAATAAATAGGCTACACATAGTTTTTAAATTGTTTGCGCATGTTTTCATCCATAAAATGACCAAAAATGAGCACTATAAGCGGATCTTTTGATCACTATAAACAAATTATTTAAACAGCATTTGTATAGAAATGATTCAGTCCCAAGCCTTTTGATCTATATAAGCGGTTGATTACTGTATCCGTAATCACTATAAGTGGTTTCCACTGTAATGTTGCCGCTATTCCGACAATTAGAAGTCAATGTCGAAATAGCGGCATGTCGGAATAGCAGCATGTAACCAGACAGAGCAGCTGTTGCGGGTTTAGGGTGATTGGCATGCTGTATGCCAGGTTGGCGGACAGCATGCGGGCACCTGGGGCCTCATGTACTAAGACTTGCGTGGATTTCCTACTGAAACATGGCGTACGCCAGAATCCAGAAACTGTCGTACGCACAAAAAAATTCTGAAGTATCACAGTGTGCGTACGCATGGATCCAAGCACTTTTCTTTTGTTCATCCCAATCAACTTGGAATTGAGCGGTAGAAGTGCCGAACTCCTCCCTGTCCACGCCTCCATTTAAATCAATGTAAATAAGGCCTGCACCAAAGATTCCCTTCTCTTCACGGTCAGATAACACCATGAAAAACTGTGAGGAAGAGCAATTTAACCAAATTTGAGTTGAAGGTGCTCCTCGATAAAGTTGAGCCGCGTAAACATCTTTTTTTCACAAAGGGCAGTGGGAGACTGTGTGTGTGATATAAAAGTGAACGTGAAGCGGAGGACCGCTGTCATCCCAAATGAAAGCAGACAATGTACTCTCATTTACTTTGCGCACGTACAGTGCCAGCCTATGCTGAATGAATGAATCGTGCGCTGAACCAGCCATCATGCCACAATGTTTGTTAAAGCAGATATCAGTGGCACGGCCGTTTCGGCTAATGCTGTGTTCAAGGCAGGCTTTTGAAACCGTAAGTTACAGCTTCAAGTCACAACTACGACTTGGTAGCGTTCCAGGTAACCCGTAGCTCGTGTTTTTACCGTCCTGTTGTCTGTGAAAGTTCCCTATAACGGCCACTCGTAACTTCCGACCCGTGAACTCGTACCAGATCGAACTGGTATGACTTCACAGGAAGGAAAAACACAAAGTACGAGTTTCCTTGAACGCACCATGAGTTAGCAGCCCCCGCCCTTGTCAGGCATCAATTGGTCCTCGTGCTACGTCACCACATTCACGCGCATCCCTTGGCTGCACACACAGCCCTTCATGCCGTTCTCTCCCCTCATTGGATAACACTTGTATCCCACAAGGAAAATTTTCTCCTCGGGTTACAGCAGAGCAGAGTGACGGAGAGACTCGTGTTTAGGCTGAAATACTTCATGTAAGTGATTGCTGACGGAAAATAGGACTATTTAGGACTTATATTAACAAAAACATTCCACTGATATCTGCTTTAATATGTGATGCATTTACACATCACATATGACCTGTACATATAGGGCCAGATTTACTAAGGTCCCAGATAACGGGTGGTTACATGCTGCTATTCCGACATGCCGCTATTTCGACATTGACTTCTAATTGTCGGAATAGCGGCATTAACATTACTTTTTTTTTTTCATTGTCGGACTAGCGGCACTTTACTGTTTTTCAAACATTCCGCTTTTCCGACATTGATTGATTACCTTATAGTC
Source organism: Trachurus japonicus (assembly GCF_045865225.1). Lineage (NCBI taxonomy): Eukaryota > Metazoa > Chordata > Actinopteri > Carangiformes > Carangidae > Trachurus > Trachurus japonicus. Next base: position 6,148,212 of record NC_140915.1, on the reverse strand, counting down.
AGACGTGTCCTTCTGATTTTATTTTATTTTTTCATCTGAGACACTGTTTCTCATACACAAATACATGAGAGAAGAAAAAACAAACCCTCCAAGTTTAAAAACACACCGGCAGCTGAGATTTGGGAGGTTTTTGTTTTGATTGTAGTTTATTAAAATGCAAGATCATTTTTCTGACTGATTTATTGTCCAATGCCATGTATCTCGCTTTCTTTCCCCCACCCTCCGCCCGTTGTCTTCGTTGACACTTTGTTGCCGCTCCACAGAGCGCACATGGCTAATTAATATGCACGTGCTGATTGTGTCTAGGCATTCCGGGGCGGAGGTGTGTTCACGTGCGCAACTGTGCACCATTCTTGTGTCCAGTGTGATTTATCAAAGAGAAATTGCGGAGAGTTGTGCACGCACAGTTTGATAGATCTGAAAAAGGTGTAAATATTTTGGGTGTCTTTTCGCCGTAGGCCTAAGCAAACATTTAGTAGCAGCAGTTTTACACTGCTTACTTACAGTTTTGATAAATGAGGCCCTAGGCCCTAAGCCCAGAGACGCTCACAGCTGCAGCTCCGCGGCTCATCCGCGGCGCTGTCCGTGGTGCTGAAGGTGACAGGTTACGTAACTTGACAAACAAACTGCAGCATAGTTCTGTTTGTTTATCATGTGTGTCAGTTTTGTTTGTGGTTTGATAGTTTAGTTGTTGAGATTAAGAACATCCCTCCCTCATCAAACCAGTGATAGGCATGCTGAAAAGAAAAGAGAGAGAGAGAGACGCGCCTGGGTATCGCAGCTGTAAAAAAAAAAAAAAAAAAGACGACGTGTCGGAATAGCGGTATCAAAAAGTGTCGGACTACCGGCATGTCTAGATAGAGAAAATGTCGTAATAGCGGGTTGTCTAAATAGTGACATGTCTGAATAGCGGGCGGACCCCATAACGGGCGCTAAATTGTTTGCATCTGCTAAAATATTGCGTGTTTGGTTAGTGCACGCAAAACAGGTGATTTACTAAGAGCAACCTGCTAAATGAAAACACAATATGTAAATGAGGGTTTTGCAAGTGGTAATCGTTTCCGCCATGGAGAGAGTGGACAGAGAGCTGGACGGACAAAGGGACAGAATGACATTTGATCCGATTACAATGACAGCATGTGTATTCATCTCTCTCGCGCGGTTTAGATAAATAAACACAAATCGCTACAGGGCCCAACTCGTCATATAGTGACAAACAGGCAGCAGCTGCAGCGACAATCACACACCTATTAATATGTGTGTGCTGCTGAAAAACTGTTACAGAATTACCCAGACGTGAGGAAATGCAGAGATGTAAGATCATGGGGCTCTGACAGGTATCAAATCAATAAACGCATACGTTTTCACAAAGTTGTATCAGTTAGTACATGGTTTTCAGACGTGGTAAATAAAGACGCAAAAACCGCCACTGCAATCTCTTCTGGTTTGGTAAATCACATTGCGTGTGCTAAATAAATCGATTTGCATCTACTCCTCCCAGTATTTTGCACGTTCTGGCTGAAACGCCCATATTTACATATTCATCAAGGCAAACACGCTAAATGGATCGCACATGCTATTTTGCCCATCTGAGAGACGCAATCCTCGGTGCGTCCGGTTAGTAGATCAGGTTCCACGTGTGTTTGCGCGTGCAATCACGTTTGCACACGTTTTAATACATGCAAACCTTTAGTAAATCCGGCCCTTATAGTATAAAAATGGTTCCTGTTCACACAAACAAATCCATCCCATGATGACGTTTTTTTATGACGTGTGTGAAGTTGATAGCTCCGAGGAAAACTGGCTCTGGCGCCTGTCCTCTCCAGCGTGCAGCACCTGCACCTGATTAATATGCCTGACCACAGGCTTACTAAACAAGTTTTCTTATGGGACCTTTTAAACAATTATTCTTGGGCAGGGCAGCTTGAAAAAAAAAATTATACTATATATATAAAATTTCAACCTACCTACCTAGAGCTCAGTGGTCAATTTGTGCTCAGCTGAGCTGTGGCATCCTGCCTCTGGCTCTGGAAACTGGGCGTTCCCACACGATCCCAGAGGAGGAACGGAAATGCTGTCTGTGTGATCTTGATGTAATTGAAATTGAATTTCATTTCTTATTATACTGTCCATTGTACCACGGTCACAGGCAAAGGCTTTTTTGTAAGATTTCTGTTGAAGATAGCCCAGGGGCCTCATTTATCATTGTGGATACACGCTTTTTTACACGCTCTTTCCCCCGTTTTGTGCGTACGCACTTTTCTCCGCCTAATTTGGGATCTATCAAACCAAAACCTGTCGGGAGAAAGTGCCTAAATTTACGACCAGTCTGACCATGGCGTACCGGCATTTACACGCTTTTTGAAGAACAGGAGGAATTGGCGACGCCGCTGCTGAGTCAGAGAACTGCAGTGTGAGAAGGAGAGAGGAGCGCGGACACTGTTTGAAGTAGCAAGTGGTGGTGATGATGACCCCCCCACCCCCACCACCGCACACGTGTTGACGTTGGCACTTTACATGAAAAGCACAACGACTCTGATTTTTCCCCTGTGCATTTACACTAGTTTGCTCCTAAATACTGGCTTTATAAAACAAATTTCGTTTTCTTTTGATATCATATTGATATTTTCCCTTGCGTGTAGGCTACAACTCTTCCACAACCCGTCTGTCCAGTCTGGAAAATAATTTCTGCGACGTGCGTGTGTTACGTAGCCAGACTGGACACACACAAGCAAGCAGCAAGCCCAATAATGTAATAATCAAAGCAAATGAGAAAACATGATCGATATTTTTTGTGTGAATAATATTTATTGTATTTAACAAAAATGGGTGCTGCCCAACATCATTTTAGGAAAAGTCACAGACTGGTGGACTTCAATGTTTTTATACATATATATATGCACAAATGAAAAGTCGTCCAGTGAACGGCAGTTGGGGGTTAGTGGAAAGGGGCGCAAAGTAGGCCTAATACTAACTGGCAGTGGAAACCCTGCTTTAAATTATTATGACATAATCTAAAATAAGAGGCAGAATAAATATGATTCTTCTTCTTTCTGTTCTGTTTCATTTAGATTTGGGAGTTTTTTTGTATTTATTGAAGCCTTTCAATGCAAGATGATGTTTCTGACTGATATTGCCGTGTTACCTGTATCTCGCTTTCAGAGAAATTCCGCTTCTTTCTCCGCTCTCCGTCCGTCTGTTGTCTTCACCGTCTTCCACTGACGTCATTCCACACGTTTCCAGAGTGCACATGGCTATTTAATATGCACGTAACTGATTTGCATTGACCACATATGGTTGCGTGGGGCCGTTTAGGGGGCTGGGTATGAGGCGTGTTCTCATCCACGCTTTTCTCAGGTCCAGTGTGATTTATCAAGGGAAATACCGTGCAGCCGTGTGTACGCAGAGTTTGATAGATCTGAAAAGAGTGTATATTTTTTGGTCGTACGCACATTTTGCCTTTCCGTCGTACTGAAAATTTAAGAGGACTTTATCACGCTCTTTGATAAATGAGGCCCCAGATGTGTTTTCATTGTCTGATTAATGTATACTTAAGTATTTGTTTGTAGAAAAGGTCTTCCCATTGGCAAAGCTTATCTATCAATCTATCTATCCATCCATCCATCCATCCATCATTCAGATTGAACCAGTTTTTACATTAACTCATTGAGTGCTGCGCTCCTTTCCAAAGTTTTAGTCAAGTGTACCGGCAATTTAGACCATTTTTGACTTTTTATGTAGAGCCATAGTGTATTCTATATTATTGCCACCAACACATACTGTAGCTCAATTGAAAGGTTTAACTTTATGCTTCAAATGACCACAAACCGTTTGTTTCTACGTGCCTCCGTTCCTGAGAAAAGTCAAGCTAAACATGGCTGGGTTTCACCAAAATCCCTCCTTTTTTTCTAGAAAAGGAGATAGAGCGTCTTTTATGAAAGGTGCTCTGTTTGTGTCTGTCGCTCTTCTGACACTCGCATTTCTGGATCAAAGGGCTCGTATAAGATAAATATACACAACAATTGTTGTTCTATTCACAAAACCACCACCTGCATGCATCCACATGCAGACCTCCGTTTGCAGAAGCTGAGTTAGGATAAAAAAACTTCCAGATCATGAGCTGTCATGTGACTTTGATCGTCATCTATTTCAGTTCTCCTCGTCATAGAGTCCCCAAATTTACATATAATGTGTATTAAAGTGTCTATTTTCATAATTTAAAAAGAAAAGAGCAAAAAACGAAAAACTTCGTTTTTGGCACTCAACGCATGGGAACGAAAAACGAGAAATTACGTGGTTGGCACTCAATGAGTTAAACAGACACATAATACACAGTTTTAACCATTGAATTAATAATGATTAGTATGTGCTCTTTCTTCTTCTGTGGGAATAACTGAATCTGTGTGTTTCTGTTCTTTACAGAGGAAGAGAACGGCAAACTGAAAGGTAACAGGTTTCACATTAATATAGATCTATCCTTTAGGATTACATTCAAATTAAACTGTGTTCAGATTGAACCAGTTTTTACATTAAATAGACACATACTGTAATACACAGTTTTAACCAATGAGTTAATAATGATTAGTATGTGCTCTTTCTCCTTCTGTGGTAATAACTGAATCTTTGTGTTTCTGTTCTTTACAGAGAAACGCCGCGCCCAGACTGGTAACAGACTTCACATTAACTTTGATCTATCTGTCTGTCTGTCTGTCTGTCTGTCTGTCTGTCTGTCTGTCTGTCTGTCTGTCTGTCTGTCTGTCCTGTGTTCAGATTGAACCAGTTTTTACATTAAACAGACACATAATACACACTTCTAACCAATGAATTAATAATGATTAGTATGTGTTCTTTCTTCTTCAGTGGTAATAACTGAATCTTTGTGTTTCTGTTCTTTACAGAGCCACGCCGCGCCCAGACTGGTAACAGACTTCACATTTACTGTAACTTTGATCTATTCTTTATCTATCTATCTATCTATCTATCTATCTATCTATCTATCTATCTATCTATCTATCTATCTACCTATCTATCTATCTATTTGGGGTGTAATGAAAACCGATTTGAATCGGAAAATCGATTTTGATTTAAACAATGCGAGTGCATAGGTCTGACGGACTACTGAATCGGTCTCAAAGTAGCTTGAACGGGCCGATGGCCTGATTACAAAGTTATAAATCGGTTTAATGTTGCTGATGCAGCTGCGGGAGCGTCTCCCTCTCTCTTTTGCAGCGCATGCACGCTCGCTCGCTCAACCTTTTTTTTTTTCAACACACGTGCAGACTTTCACTCGCCCCATCAGTCATATTTCGCAGCAAAAAGTTACACAGGAGGACTTGCGTATGTGCCAATGACGCAGCGCATTCGCCGTGAAGGAAGATCAGAGGATAACTGTACGTGTGTCAAGCCTCGTCCTGGATGAGTCATGCCTTTGTGTTTTTCTTGTATGTTGTCTTCCTGTTTTATTTTGTAGTACTTACCCTCTCCTCTGGTTTCAGGTGTCTTGACTTCCTGCCCTCGTGTTCTCTCATGTGCTGATTGCAGCAGCCCCGCCCTGATTGTTTGCACCTGTGTCATTGTCTCTCCCTCCCCTTGTGTATTTAAGTCTTGTGCTTGGTGTTTGTCTTTGCCTGTTCGTCTTGTCAGTCTGTCAAGCGTCCCAGCCGTCAAGTCTGTCTAGTCTTGTATCCTAAAGCTTTGCTTATATTGCTTCAGCACCAATAAACCTGGTTCTGTTGTTAACTTACCCCTGAGTCGAGCTCTTGAGTCCTGCAGCCACTGAGTCGTGTCAACGCGGAGTCGTGGACATAGGGCCGGGTTTTACTAAGATCCCAGATAGCGGGCGCTAAATTGTTTGCACCCACTAAAATATTGCGTGTTTGGTTAGTGCACGCAAAACAGCTGATCTACAGGGTTTCCGCGGGGTTGTAAAAGGTATTAAAAGGTAGTAAATGAAATTAGCAAAAATTAAGGCCATTAAAAAGTATTAAAAAGTAATAAATGTCATCTGACGAGGTATTAAATTTTCGAAGCAGTATCCAACTATGAGTTTGTTCCCATTTGTGTTAAGTGCAGGCCTAAAAATCCTGTGAATTTATTTAGCCTATATTTTATAAATTATATGTGCAAGTAGGACCAGAGCGATATCAATGATGTGACGTCGGTCAGTGTGCGTTCGCAGTAAAACTATTTGCGCTTCAGTCTAAAACCGTGCCGCCTGGCTGATTTTGGCTGCTGCCTTGGTTAAAACGTGTGTGCATGGGGGACCGGACCGATGTATTGTCTTTACTTTCAATATAGATGCGCATCATGCGCAATCACAATGTGTCAGTGTTGGGTCAGACCAAGATTCTCCCTCGGTGTCTCCTACTGTTTCCCACTGAGCTCTGCCCTGTTTGAAAGGTGAAGGAAGCCCATGTGAAAAGACGTCAGGTCAGTAAAATGTTGAACAGGCTGATAATCACGTGAAAGTGAAGCAACCTCATTCATAGTTGGCTCTGATTATACAATATCCAATGTAGACGCGCGACATGCACGCTCACAACCGAAAGCAGCACCGTAGCTGCGCGCATTCGGTGCGACGGCGACCCGCTTGTTTTTTCGTGCACGAGTATCAGCTGTGCGCTGCAGACGTGCACGGTTCCCTATGTTGCTGTGTCAGGCAGGTGTTTCCCACAGAGCTCTGCCCAATTTAAATAAACACAAAGGTTTCCAAAGTGCTGTACAGACAAACGTAATCACAGAAGACTAAAAATGAAGTAAAGGTGAGCTGTCAAGATGTATGCAGTAATTAATTATTTCATATACTGTACCTATCACTTCTATTATTTCCAATTCACAGGTGCATTAGAATATCATGGTTAAGTTTATCAAGGCATATGTCAGTATTTCAATTCAAAAAGTGAAACTAACACAAACAATTAAACATTTCATGTCTTTATTTATTCTATTTATTTTAATTGTACTAATTATGACTAACGTTAAATGAAGACTTATAATTCAGTATCCCCAAAAATCTAAATATTACAAAGGACCAATTAAAAAAAAAAAAAAAAAAAATCATTTTTAATAGGCTACAGAAATGTTGGCTTTACTTCTGGAAATGGACTTTGCCATGATATTATAATGTATTGAGATGCACCTGTATACTGTATAATTTGTTAATGCTGAGTGTCACCACCCTAAGCACACCCCCCTAACAGGTAACAGGTACTTGATTTGAATTGTGAGCATTTGCCTACTACACTTAGTCACTCAGAAAGTTAAGTAAGAAAATGACAGTAATCTGTTACTTTTTAATTAGTTACCCCCAACACTGCAGTTTGAAAAGTTGCCACTACAGTTGCAGCTCGAAGTCGTGTTGGTATTAAAAAATACTGTGACGGTATTAAAAGGTATTAAATTCAACTTAAGAATTTCTGTATAAACCCTGATCTAGAGTAACTCGCTAAATGACAACACATGCAAACCGCAGTTTTCAAATGAGGGTTTTGCGCGTGGTAATCGTTTCCGCCATGGAGAGAGTGGACAGAGAGCTGGGCGGACGAAGGGACAGAATGACATTTGATCCGATGCATACAATGACAGCATGTGTGTTCATCTCTCTCTCGCTCTGTTTAGATTAATAAACACAAATCGCTACAGGGCCCAACTCGTCATATAGTGACAAACAGGCAGCAGCTGCAGCGACAATCACACACCTGTTGTGTGTGTGTGTGTGTGTGTGTGTGTGTGTGTGTGTGTGTGTGTGTGTGTGTGTGTGTGTGTGTGTGTGTGTGTGTGTGTGTGTGTGTGTGTGTGTGTGTGTGTGTGTGTGTGTGTGTGTGTGTGTGTGTGTGTGTGTGTGTGTGTGTGTGTGTGCCGCCCATGATCCAGTGGATTAATAGATAGCTCAGGTGGGACACACGGATCTAAACGCTCTGACCACTGACCAGAGGGATCAAAGACGGGTGAAGGCAGCGGTGACGTCTCTCAGTCCGGGACCGGGACTGAGACACGGAGCTGAGCAGCCAGGTAGTGGAGAGGAGAGGAGAGGAGAGGAGAGAAGAGGAGCGCACTGCAGGACAGACTTGTGCCGTGCGTAACGGCGCGTAAAAGACTTTTAACACAGCTGAAAAACTGTTACAGAATTACCCAGACGTGAGGAAATGCAGAGATGTAAGATCATGTGGCTCTAGTAGGCATCAAATCAATCAACGCATACGTTTTCACAAAGTTGTATCAGTTAGTACATGGTTTTCAAACGTGGTAATGACGTTCAATACACGCAACCCTTTAGTAAATCCGGCCCATAGACGTTTATCACCTGGTTACACCCTGCCTTTCCGAAGCCCCGCCTTTCCGACAATAGACTTCCATTCATCGTAATAGCGGGGTTTTCTATTTTTTCTAAAGACCCCGCTACTCCGAAAAGGCTATTGGGGGAAACCCCCAGTGCGCAGTGCGCATTGATCCTTTTTTCCTTTTTGGGGTCAAACGGACCATGTGCATACTTAACTGCAAAACAAGCAAATACTTCATATTAATGACATATAACGTTCATTATGCTTCTAGCCTGTCTAGCCTCTACCTGGTCTTTTTTACTAAACTTAACCAACTCCTTTCTTCATTGCCTAAACCCAACCAAAGCATCTCCCTCAGTCAGCTGTCAGCACGAGCGGCGGCTGCAGCAGCCTCGCGCCCCTGTGAGCTCAAGCCGGGTTCAGCCGCGCTCGAGCGGAGCAGGGGGGGTGAAAAAAAGTGTATTTCTATTACTGTGTGGAGATCTCCAACAACGGAGTCGGGGAGAAAGCAAGTGGGACAGATCTGCCCAGTCCCTGAGCAGCGCACGTTTCACAGACAAGCCGCAACACAGAGGGCCCTACTTTCCTGGCGCAACTCAGGGGGGCGCAGCGAGGCGAGCCCTGACGCAGCTGGCGCAGTGGTATTTTCCTCCAGTGCAACAAGGTGCGCAGCGGATTCGGTAAATTGGCAGACTGCTGTGCGCTGAGATGGGAGTGGTCGCGCAGCAGGGGGAGTTGTCGACAGATGCGCAGTGACAATTTGTTGCCGATAGACCGCGCGGAGAGTGCGCCGAAAGCTCGCCAGCTCCAACCTGGTCTACTCTCAGCGCAAGGCGAAGCGCAGCCAGCGCAGTGGCAATTTGACTGCCCAGCTCGCAGTGCGCACACGTCACCAAGACCTCACAGGCAGATTTCCACAGTTCCAGGCACATTTAAATGCAATTAACAATAATAATAATAATAATAATAATAATAATAATCATCACAATAACCCCTATTTATTGTATCTGAATCAGCACATACACCTATATCTATATAGATTGTCCCGTCACACTGATGGCAGACCAAAGGCTTGCGTAATGGAATTAACACAGATGAAACCAGGGAGGGACTGAGACAGCCGTGGATGTCCCAAGAGCAGGTGTTGACACTACACACTGTGCCGTTGCAGATGATAAGCTATTTATTTATTTATTTACTTATTGATTTATTAGGGGCCAGCGCCGCATCGTCACGAGACCATAACAAATACAACTGAAAACAAATAAACTATCATCTCTCACAGCAAACCACAATCAGCCTGGCATCATAGTCCGCAATGCCTCCGTTACGCACAGCTGTTTGTTTATGTTGTGATCTGTGCACACGTGTTTAAAGCAGAAGTAAGTGATATATTTGTGTTAATATAAGTCTTAAATAGTTCTATCTTCCGACAGCAATCACTTACATAGAGTGTTTGGACTGAAACACGGGTCTGTCAGTCACTCTGCTCTGCTCTGAGCCGAAGAGAAAACATTTATCGTATCCTACAGTTTTTATCCAATGAGGAGAGAGAACGGCATGCAGGGCTGTGTGTGCAGCCAAGGGACGCCGTGAATGTGGCGACGTAGGGACGAGGACTGTTATGGTGCGTTCAAGGAAACTCGTATTTTTCCGACCGTGAAGTGGTACCAGTTCGATCTGGTACGAGTTCACCGGTCGGAAGTTACGAGTGGCCGTTGTAGTGACTTTCACCGATAAAACAGGTCGGAAAAACACGAGTGGGTTGCCTGGAACGCTACAAAGTCGTAAGTTGTGACTTGAAGCTGTAATTTACGATTTCAAAAGCCTGCCTGGAACGCAGCATTAGCGAAAACGACCGGACCACTTACTTCTGCTTTAAATATAGGTTAGATAGATAGATAGATAGACCTGGATAACATCATAACCTCCTCCCTCCCAGACTACTTTTGCATCATCAGCCCGGGGTCCGCCCGCCATTCAGACATCCCGCTACTCCGACATGTCACTATTTAGACAACCCGCTATTACGACATCCCTCTATCTAGACATGCCGGTAGTCCGACACTTTTTGATACCGCTATTCCGACACGTCTTTTTTTTTTTTTTTACAGCTGCGATACCCAGGCGCGTCTCTCTCTCTCTTTTCTTTTCAGCATGTCTATCACTGGTTTGATGAGGGAGTGATGTTCTTAATCTCAACAACTCAACTATCAATCAAACAAAACTGACACATATGATAAACAAACAGAACTATGCTGCAGTTTGTTTGTCAAGTTAACCTGTGACCTTCAGCACCACGGACAGCGCCGCGGATGAGCCGCGGAGCTGCAGCTGTGAGCGTCTCTGGGCTTATGGCCTGGGGCCTCATTTATCAAAACTGTAAGTAAGCAGTGTAAAACTGCTGCTACTAAATGTTTTGCTTAGGCCTACGGTGAAAAGACAGCCCAAAATATTTACACCTTTTTCAGATCTATCAAACTGTGCGTGCACAACTCTGCACCTCAACTTTGATAACTGGATCCAAGAATGGTGCGCAGTTGCGCACGTGAACACACCTCCGTCCCGGAATGCCTATACAACCATATATGGTCAGCACGTGCATATTAATTAGCCATGTGCGCTCTGTGGAGCGACAACAAAGTGACAACGAAGACAACGGGCGGAGGGAGGGGGAAAGAAAGCGAGATACATGGCATCGGGCAATAAATCAGGCAAAAACCTCCCAAATCTCAACAAAAGGGAGCAGAAAAAAGAATAATCTTATGTAATCTGCCCCTTTATTCCAGACAATCTTTTTTTTCTTCTTTTACCTATGTTAAAACAATGTAAAGCAGCAGGATAAACTCAGGTGACAGAATAATAACAGTCTCAGCTCTGCAGATCAGTGTGCGCTGCTGCCGGTGTGTTTTTAAACTTGGAGGGTTTGTTTTTTCTTCTCTTATAGGCCTATGTATTTGTGTATGAGAAACAGTGTCTCAGATGAAAAAATAAAAATAAATCAGAAGGACACATCTGACTATAACGTAATCAATCAATGTCGGAAAAGCGGAATGTTTGAAAAATAGTAAAGTGCCGCTACTCCGACAATGAAAAAAAAAAATGTCGGAATAGTGGGACGCTTAAAAAATAATGTTAATGCCGCTATTCCGACAATTAGAAGTCAATGTCGAAATAGCGGCATGTCTGAATAGCAGCATGTAACCCTCAGCCCGTGAGGTCTGTTCGCGCGACCGGACACTGCCAGCTTGGACCGGACCAGAACATCAGTTTCCTCCCGTCTCACTTGCTCTGACAGATTGAGAGCTGTTGCCCAGTAAAAAAAAAAAACACACACATCCCTTTTCCATTAATAAAGACACTCATATTTAGTAACATAAACACGTGTGCACAGATCACACATAAACAAACAGCTGTGCGTAACGGAGGCATCGCGGAGCGTCTCTCTTTTTCTTTTTTCTTTAGAATTTACCTGAGATGGAGATGTTAATATCTGCTCACTATGATGCCAGGCTGATTGTGGTTTGCTGTGAGAGATGATAGTTAATTTGTTTTCAGTTTTATTTGTTATGGTCGCGTGACGATGCGGCTCAATAAATCAATAAGTAAATACATAAATATAGCAGATAATCGTGTAGTGTCAACACAGCAGTAATCCATCCTCATCTTTCATCTGTGCAGCCTTTGATCTGTCATCAGTGTGACGGGACAGTCGGTATAGATGTTCTGAATGTCTATGCTGCAATCTGTATGTGCTGATTCAAATCTTCTCTTCCACGGTGAAATCAAACGTTTAAAGGCGAGGAGAGGAGCTCATTTGATTGGTGAAGATCTGACTCGGCTGTGTCAAACCCACTCCACGCCTTCTCTCCTCCCTCTATGCCATTTGCGCCGGTGGGAGGGAAGTAGGCGGGATGCGCTCCGCTGCGTTTCGAAGGAAAATTGCAAACTGCTCCTGACCACTCCCCGTTGGCGAAGCGAAGGCGAGGCGCAGGCCTTATCGCTGCGCCTGCACCTAGTTCACGAAAGTAGAGCCCAGAGTGTAAACAACATCACGCGGTTCAGCACCTTGGACAGCTGCGGGGGGAGGGTGTCGGAGTAGCGGTGTTTCGAAGTGGGGGTATTTCGGAACAGTGGGGTGTCGAAGTGGAGGTGTGTCGGAATGGAGAGCTGTCCCCTGCTGCTATATAAACAACAGGACGTCACTGACTCGCTGCTCTGCAGCTGCTTCTCCTGCAGCTGCACAGAGGAGCTGCTCCTCCTCTCTCTTCAGCCTGGTGTTTGACTGCACTTTATAGAAAAACAGTTCAACATTGGCAGATCCAATGCTGCGCGGCGTTAGCACTGTGTGTGTGTGTGTGTGTGCGCGTGCAGATCGAACCAAATCGAATCGAATCATTCCATTTAAAAATGTATCGTTCCTGAATCGGATCCTACCCCATGTATCGAGACTAAGGGTGCACTGCATGGCATTTTTGGCCGAAGCCAAATACCGAATAAAATCAAAACTCTTGGCCAAATAACCGAATAATACCGAATACTGTCAAGATGAAAAAACAGGAAAGCTGACATTCTTGTTATTTTATTCCAAGAGAGGACAAACAACGACGTTCCAGTCAACTATATATTAAATTGGATCATCAAAGGAATCAGGTACAAGAAACTCTCCTGTTCAGGAAATCGCAGTCTGCAAGCAGTTAGCTGCAACCACCATCCCAAGAGAGCGAGAATTCTCTGTCTTCTGCTCAAGACAAAAACGTTACATTAATTTTAATAAAATCGCACTATGTGTGTGTAATTAACTCTTATTGGTCAGAAACAGGTGGGGCGCGGCTGTGGTTTAAACTTAGCCCTCCCTTCGTTGGTGCCCTCTGGCTGGCACATGTTGGTCCCATCTTCCCAGCACACGAACCTCCGGGCCTGAAACACAACAAAGCCCTCCCTACACTGACATAACTTTCCACCCAGGTGTCTGAGGGGTCAGGGCAGATAATACAGACCATTAAAACTCTTCCTCACAATGCTTCATTCAGGGGGCCACTGGCCTCTCATCCTCTCCTCCCATCGGCCTTGGAGATGTTTTGCTTTCACTGTGGCTCTGTGTGCCCTCAGTTTACCTCTGAATGATCAAACAGGTTACTGGTATTCATTGCATTATGAATCAGGCTCAACATACATATGGTTTGCTTACAAGTTTCAGTTATCTTTAAACTCAATGGGTTAGTCAAAAACATAAGGCACAACAGGTTAGTTAAAGGTACGATATGTAAGAATGTGGCCAAAATTGTTGCTGCAGTCAAATTCAAAACACAGCAGCGCGTTGTCCCCCCTCCCCTACCCACCAGACTCCAGGTTGCCAGACAGCGGCGCGCTAACCTCCGCTCTGCTCACTCAGTCTCACAGCTATAGTAAAAAGCTAAATATTCATCAACAACCTCACTGTTTTATTGCTCTGACTCACAGTAACTACTAGCAGAGTTCACGTCACTCAGGTGAACTGCAAGTTATTGTTACATTGACCGCTCCGACGCTGTGTCTCTGTGTGCAGCGCTGACATACACACACACAGACAGACACACTGTACCCCGCATCTACCGGAGCCGTAGTGCGTGTGTAGATGAGCCAACATATGAGACGTCTTACCGCAGAACGGCGCGAGCCGCTCCGGTTCTCCTCCACTTTCTGACATCGGATCATAAAACATGACGACCGAAGACAGGCGACCTGACCGGAACAGACTCCTCTCATGAACCGCTCCACACGTTCACAATCACTTCATTTACCATCGGCTCCATTTCGCCACATTTCCCTCTTTTCTAACTTTCACTTTGTAATCCTTCCCTTTAGCTTTAGCTTCAGCAGCAGCTCAGACTAACTAGGCTATATGCTCACAACAGCAAGCTGTGTAGCCTATTAAATGACAGAGCGACAAGCCGCTTATTTCTACCGTGTGATATCAAGCAAATATGACCAATAACCGATAATAGAACACAATCTTTTTTTTCATGATCTCGTTTTATCTCCCAGCCGGATTTGCAGCTCAGTGGAAGCAAACTGGCAACCTGTAGGCTGAAATGCCACAGACGCCCTGACAGGGAGAAAGCGCTGGGTGGCGACACATGCCAACCATAGAAATTCAAAACATAAACATGATTTGCGGTCCGCAAATTTTTTTTTTAATGCGAATATCTTGGCTATAGGATTGTTGTTGGTGAGTTCAGTATGTTATATGAACATTATTCCTGAGTCTCTGTTACATATTAGGACGATTTTACAGCCAGTTGCTTTAGATTTCTTACATATTGTACCTTTAAAACACAAGGCTAAACTCTACTACTACTTAAAGTGAATGCATAAACAGGTATAATGTTTCACACCACGCAGGATTAACTTGTTTAATTGGGTAAAATGTGTAAGTGCTCAATCTAATAAAGCAATCATCAGTGAGATATATTCAGTGTTGATCAGTAATGTCAAAGTAGAGAATATATGTTCAGTGTTAGTTCTGATGAGATATGGTTCAGCCTTATCTCATCAGTCAGTGAGACAATGGCGCTCTGTTTTATTTGTTAGTCAGTAATGCCTGCCACACACATAAAGATAATCGGGCTGATTTTGCCCCGATTTTCCCCCTTCCGACCACGGACAGACACCGCCCGATTATCTTAAGGTCTTAAGATTATCTTATAAGATTCTCTTGTAGTGTGTGGTGTGTTAAGAGTCAAAATTCCCCCGACAATCGGCTCGGAAAACGTTCGGCACCGATAATCGTAAGTATTAAACATGTTCAATATTTACGATTATCGGGGCCGACTTCGGTGGCCGTTTCAATCAAAAGTCATCTTGTGTGTGGAGAGCCGGTGTTGTGCGGAGAAGTGCCTGCTTGCAGCGCTCTGCTTGCTGAGCTCTGCATGCTGCTGCTCGCGGCAACAAGCCACTTCTCCACACAACACCGGCAACCCCACAGAGAGCCACGGTGCAGCCCTGGTGTTACATGAGGTTCACACAGACATTCACGCATACACAGGAGATTTCCTGATAGCCGATAGCAAAGACGGTAGCGCTCATAGCCAGCAACAGCCGTTTAAACGATCATGTGACCGCCGCTCACAGCCCGTCATGTGACAGCACGGCTCCCTATTGGACAGCCGCTTGACTGCTCGGTGTCCGGAGCCACAGACACACAGACACACACAGATGGGATCGTTGTAAAGGCTGAAGTGTCCCGCTTTCATTAAAAAAAAAATTACGTCGCTCTCATTGTCCATTCCGGAAATAGACCCGAAAGAGTAGCTACAACGACACCCCTGGTATCGCTGCTGATGCCGGATTGTTTTCTGACCAGAGGGTCAATATTCTGAAAAATCTTAATGTGTGTGGTGAGCTGTGTTTGGAATATCGCAGCACACCACACACAATACGATCAAAACTGTTCAATCACAGATTTTTTATCTTCATGTGTGGGGTCTCTCACAGATAATAAATCGGTTGAGATTTATAAAATCTTTATGTGTGTGGCAGGCTTAAGGCACAATATCAAACTCAGTAAAAGGCAAACATTCAGTGTTAAGACAGTTTTCACCCTAACTACCGAAAGTGGTTATAAAGTTTTTGAATTAAATATTTTTTTAAACTTAATTTTCAAATAAAGTTAATGTTTATTGACTATTCTGACAGTTTTTGAATATTCCAGTTGCCGTTGCTCATCAAAAAAGCACAACAAGTTATATAAAGTTTTTCATTTCGGCATATATCAGCCCATTGTGAGTGCTGAAAGATGCAAGTACATTCCAAAAAAACCCAAGTGTCTTTTAAAACAGTGGTTCCTAACCAGTGGTTCCTAACATTTTTTAATTCATCAATTAGGCTACTAGACATTTCAGGCGACCTCATTTGAATTTCAGGCGACCCCACATGGGGTCCCGACCCCAAGGTTGGGAAACACTGTTTTTAAAAGCTGTCGGCCACGGACGGAGTGGGCGACATGCTGGGACGAGGAACTTCCATTTTAACTGTTGCAGCCGTCTCTCCCTCTCGTAGCCTATCAGCATGCTGTTCAGGGTGTTTGGTTTTAAAATGATTAATTAAAAGGCGCGTTGCTACGGGAACGGTCCCCTCACTCAGCCCTCTCAGTGGCCGTGTCTCCGCTGACAGGACGCACCGGCACTGGCTCTTGGAGCGATGTGCAACGGTGCGCGCGGTCGCTGTGCAGCTTACCCCCCAGTGCTCTTGTTGCTTTTTCCAGCAGTAGGAGTCACTTACTAATAATAAAGCTGGGGTTTAAGCTGCCGTTTCGATCGTCGCGCGATCGCGTATTTATCAGACTTTTTAAAAAAAATTTTTTTTATATTTGGCCTTGCTTTTCGCTCATTCCACCGAAGGCCGAATGTTGCTTTTTTTGCAATATTCGGCCGAATATATTCGGTTACCGATTATTCGGTGCATCCCTAATCGAGACTGTATCGAATCGTCTTGTATTGGAGAGATGCACACTCTATCTATCTATCTATCTATCTATCTATCTATCTATCTATCTATCTATCTATCTATCTATCTATCTATCTATCTATCTATCTATCTATCTATCTATCTATCTATCTAGTGTTCAGATTACAGTAAACCCGTTTTTACATTGAATAGACACATAATACACAGTTTCAACCATTGAATTAATAATGATTAGTATGTGTTCTCTCTTCTTCTGTGGGAATAACTGAATCTTTGTGTTTCTGTTCTTTACAGAGAGACGCCACATCCCAGATGGTAACAGATTCACATTAATCTGGATGTAATCTTTAGGAGTTTATCTAGATTCTCTCTCTCTCTCTAAGATATAGCAACTTCAATCAGATTAAAGGCAGCACCAATTCTATCAAAACAGAATGTACAGTTTAAAGGTACATTTTGTAGGAATTACCGTAAAACACCAAATAAGGGCCCGGGCGTTTATTTGCTTAAATCGCTCAAATCAACAGGCGTTTATTTGGGACCTGCGTTTATTAATAGTGTTCAACCTGGACCTCTTTCTGGGGAAAGAGGCTTCACTCTGTGGCGGCAGGCGGCGGTGGAACGATACGTGCGTTTCTCAAGGCATTACTGTAAATACGGCCGGGGCGGACTCGTTCTCTGTCTCTCTGACCTCCGCGGTCCTGACCCGCACAGGTACCAGGAGACTGAGACCCCCCGTCATGTCGGTCCTCCGCCCTTCTTGATCCGCTGCAAGTTGCAAAAACCCTGCGGACGCCCAGTCTCTCCACTCCTCTCCCCACTTCAGCACCTGTGTTGGCTCACACCACCGTCCTTTTTTTTTTTTTTTTTTTTTGATTGAATGAAGTAGGCCTATAACTAATAATAATGCAACGTAGCTATAGCCTAACTAAATACGCGTATGAGTAATCAGAGGACAGTAGGCTGTTTACGCTACTTTTTAAAAAGAGTAAAGTCATTTAAAACGAGGAGCGAGCCGAACCGATCCGACACGGTGCAGCCCAGGACAGGTGCTGAAGTGCGGCTGAGAGGAGTGGACAGACCGGGCAGGAGCAACCAGCCCAGAGGTGTCTCATCGGTCCTCAGCCGTCTTTAACGTCACGAGACAGCCGCTATATTTGCATAGAATATTTTTTGGCAACCAGAAAAACAATGTTTGACCCCGCGTTTATTTGGGATGGGCGTTTAATATAAAAAACATTTTGCTACACCCGGCGGTTAATTGGGACCAGCGGCAATTTTAGTCCATGAGCCAAGACCCCAAAATTGGCCTCCCGCAATCGAACGGGTGGGCAATTTCTAGTTTGTTTTTTTGACTTGGTAGACATCTCTAGTGAACAGTTTGGCATGATAACCATTGCAAACAGGTAGCTTAGTGGTGGTTTTCATGTGTTGAATAGGTGGACCAGTAGAGTGGAAACTTGAAAACTGTGTATAGCGCTTGTTCGGTATTATGCTGTTTGTTGACCACTCAGGGTGCCTAAATCACTTCAAGGATGTTTTTCCCTTTTATCAAGACCCTACTGTAATAATAATAGACTCACCTCAGGAATACGTGAATGAAAATGTGATAAAAATTAGAACATACACATGAAATAGCCAACGTTTTTAGAGTGTTTTACTTTTCATGCAATAACAAGAACAAACAAATATTTTTTTACACAATTAAAATCAACTAAAGAGCTTGCTCCTCCTGTCACAAATAATGTGGAGCATACTGCCAGTACAGTATTTCAAGTGTCCCTCTGTCAATGACCTACGCCTGGCCAACAGCCTGAACGAGTTCTACTGCTGCTTTGAAAGACAATGGGACAGACCTGATATCCCCCACACCTCCAACCACCAGCCATCGATCAGCAACAGCTCCTCCAAACCTGGATCACCTACACAGCCCCACACCCAAGTGCCACCCTCCCCCACACCTCTCACGCCTCTCTCCATTATAGAAATCAAATCAAATCAAAGAAGGAGAGGTGAAGAGACTGTTTAAACGGCTGAACCCGTGCAAAGCTGCAGGCCCAAACTCTAGCCGTTTTCCTACTAACATCAGCGGGTCGACGCAGGTTTTTTAAATGCGGGTCGACCCGCTAACAATCAGCATTTGGCTCCTTTCCCATTGACCAAAATGAGCCGGGTCTGTCTGTCTAACCCCCGCATAAACCCCCGCTTTCACGGCGGCACAACATGTCAGTTAAACAGACTGTCGCTTCTTTTTTTTCAATCTTTTTTGGTCAGTGTTCTTTGATCTTCAAATCCCAGTCTTGAATGCAAGCAGAGTTTTGTTTTGGTAGCCTACGTGAGACGCGACTGGTGCGATGATGTGGCATCACGTAACGCCCAATGTCATCACATAAATTAGCGGGTTGAGCCGGGTCTGGTGTTTCCACTGCAAGCCGATCAGAGCCGAGCCGATTGAAGGTGATTTTAACCCGCGTCGCTTGCCGAGTCATTTGACGCGGGTCGACGGGGGGGCATACATCAGTCCGACTGAAAAGTCTGACGGCTCATTTCTCCGACTACCCATTCTACAGTGTTAAGGTTAGGTTTAGGGTAAGGTTGAGGGTTAGGGCTACTTAAGTCGGAGAAATGGGAGGTCGGACTAATGGACTCAAAAATAAAGAAATGTATGGTCGGAGAAATGGGTAGTCAGACAGACGTCCCGGGTTGACGCGGGTCGGTGCGTTTGTGGGTTTAAACGGGGTTTTTTGGCCAGTGGGAAAGGGGTCTCCCCCTCCACCCTGAAGCACTGAGCCAATCAGCTGTCTCCGGTGTTCACACACATTTTTAACACCTCACTGGAGAACTTTCATGTGCCAGCTTGCTTCAAGGCCTCAGCCATTGTTCCAGTTCCCAAAAAGACAAGGCTCACAGGCCTTAATGACTACAGACCCGTTGCTCTGACTTCTGTGGTCATGAAGACTTTTGAGTGCCTCGTCTTGACCCACCTTAAGGACATTACAGTTCACCTACAGAGCCAACAGATCTGTAGATGATGCTGTAAACATGGCCCTCCACTAGCACCTGGACTCCCCAGGATCCTACGCCAGGATACAGTTTGTGGACTTCAGCTCTGCCTTCAATACGATCATCCCAGCTCTGCTCCGTGACAAGCTCTCCCAGCTTAATGTGCCTGATTCCATGTGCAGGTGGATTACGGACTTCCTGACAGACAGACGGCAGTTGGTGAGGCTGGGGAAGCATGTCTCTGACACCCAGACCATCAGCACTGGATCCCCCCAAGGTTGCATCCTTTCTCCTCTGCTGTTCTCCCTGTACACCAACAGCTGCACATCTGGACAACAGTCTGTCAAGCTCCTGAAATTTGCTGACACCACCCTCATCTGCCTCATCTCTGATGGGGACGTGTCAGCCTACAGCAGCGAGACGGACCCTCTGGTGTCCTGGTGCAGCATGAACAACCTGGAGCTGAACGCTCTGAAGACAGTGGAGATGATAGTGGACTTCAGAAAGGACCAAGCTGCCCTCCCCCCTGTCATCCTCTGTGACTCTACAGCGACCCTGGTTGAGTCCTTCTTCTTCCTGGGCACCACCATCTCCCAGGAGCTCAATTGGGAGCAGAACATCAGCTCCCTCACCAAGAAGCCTCAGCAGAGGATAGGCTATACTTCCTGCTGCAGCTGAAGAAGTTTCACCTCCCTGTGAAGATGCTGGTGAACTTCTACACTGCCACCACTGAATCCATCCTCACATCCTCCATGTCAGTCTGGTGTGCTGCAGCTACAGCCAGAGACAAGGCCAAACTGCAGCGTGTCATTCACTCTGCCCAGAGAGTGATCGGCTGCAGCCTCCCATCTCTTCAGGACCAGAGCCAGAATTGCTGCTGACCCCTCTCACCCTGGACACAAACTCTTCCAGTCCCACCACTCTGGCAAAAGGCTCCGGTCCATCCGGACCAGGACCTCACGCCACAAGAACAGTTTCTTCCTCTCTGCAGTCAGCCAAATGAACAATGCCCCAATTCCCCCTAAATAACCCTAAACCTATGGATGTAATATGCTATAATGTTAATGTCATCTTTACTCACTACATCTTAGCCTTCTTAACCTTGGATGTATATGTGTATATATCTATATATATTTTCCCCCTCGCTCTCTCATGCACCCAGTGGAATTAGCGCCAACTAGTGGTGCAAACAAATATTATCTGCAGGGCCTTTCTGCAACTGCAAAGGCGCTCTAAATCATCAGTAGTGGCACACAAATTATGAAATGTGCAACATCGGAGAATGGCCATAATTGGTGTATATGGCATTTTTATGGTCAAATGCATGATAAATATTGTTAAGCTACTCTTGTGCGAAGGTTATCATACCAATTAATAATCTGGACATATATAGGAATAATAAAATAGCAACAAGAATTTGCCCACCCTTTCGATTGCGATTGGTGGTCTGGCTCATGGACTATTTGGGACTCGGCCAGTATTTGAAGTTTTACGGTACTCCATCTAGTGGTGCAGTTGTGTATCGCAAGCAACTCAATATTCTTCATGCTGGATTCACGTGAAATCAGGCAGACGGACATCAGCCGCTGCACGTAACGGGATAAAGAAGTGGTCCGTCAGCACAAGGCAAAACAATACACTTGACAATATGTTGTCATGGCGATGTTGTATTGTTGACCTGACCCACGTTTTACCAGCGACTAAAATGACATCCAGTTTGTTTCCGACGGCTGTCTGACCGACACCACGTGAATGCAGCATCAGTGTGATCCTCCATCCTTCCTTAAACTACATGGAGGTGATGGTTCTCAGACACCACATCCATCCATCCATCCATCCAAGCAACTTCCATCAGATTAAAGGCAGCACCAGTTTCTATCAGATCTGGATTTACAGAGTTTAAACTGTGGATTGAATCAACTAATTAAAACATTAATGAATTAAGTCTGAAGTAAAATACATGTGTTGTCTTTCCTCTTCTTTTAAAGTATATTTTCGGGGGCTTTTTTTTTTGCCTTTAATGGACAGGAGAGTTGAGAGAGAGACAGGAAATGTGACACACAGGATAGGGCCGTTCAACATGGGATTGAAACTGGGGTCGCCTGCAGTCAGGACTATAGCCTCAACACATGGGGCGGGTGTTCTACCAACTGAGATAAACACCGCCCCCTCTTTGTTCTTCTGTGATAATAACTGAATCTTTGTGTTTCTGCTTTTAACAGTGAAGGAAATTCAGACCACGATGGGTAATGTGTCTCACATTCATTTAGATCTTTTCTTTAGGATTACATTCAGATTAAACTGTGTTCAGACTGAACCAGTTTTTACATTAAATAGACACATAAATCACAGTTTTAACCATTGAATTAATAATGATTAATATGTTCTCTTTCTTCTTCTGTGGGAATAACTGAATCTGTGTGTTTCTGTTCTTTACAGAGGAAGAGAACGGCAAACTGAAAGGTAACAGGTTTCACATTCATTTAGATCTATTCTTTAGGATTACATTCAGATTAAACTGTGTTCAGATTAAACCAGTTTTTACATTAAATAGACACATAATACACAGTTTTAACTAATGAATTAATAATGATAAGTATGTTCTCTTTCTTCTTCAGTGGTAATAACTGAATATTTGTGTTTCTGTTCTTTACAGAGGAACTCCGCTCCCACCCTGGTAACAGATTTCACATTAACTCTGGTCTGTTCTTTAGGAGTTAATCCAGATTAAATCAGTTTTATATCTGAAGCAGCGGTAATAATGACGTACGCTACCGGCAGCCACTCAGCATCTCCATCAGTGAAACACTCTGAACCTCCGAATAAAAACCTGAGCCCAAGCCTGGTATAGAGCAGACAGCCCATAAACTAGAAAGAGACAAGTCCCCTCGGCAGCAACACCAGTTGTTCTGCTGCTGTTTCACTGATCAAACACATGGAACATGAACAAACTCTGTTGGTTTCAGTTTGATCCTTATTCATCTCAGTGAAATGAAGCATCTGTCGTCAGATTAAAGGCAGCAGCAGTTTCTATCAGATCTGGATTTACAGAGTTTAAACTGTGGGATGTAAATAACTGATTAAATATAAATACATTTGTGAACTTTCTTCTTCAGCAGTGATGATAATGAATTAATCTGTTTATTTGTACATAGATCCTCAGAAACGTACCGGCTCTAATAGATTCATCCGACCTCGCAGTGAGTTAAACTGAACTGAGTCACAACTGTTCTGCTGTTTGATCACATCTGATACTTTACACTTTATACTGTGGGATTTAATGAAATTGTTGAATGATGAATTCTGTCCTTCACAGTGGAAGATGGTCCAAAACCCAACCAGGATACTGGCGGTAACTGCACTGATTTTCACCTGTTTTAATGATTAAATATTGTGAAAGAACACTGTGTAATAATGAACAAAAAAGTGCTAAACAAACCAGAATATGTTTGGTCAAGAGTCATAGCAGTACAGTGGGTACTAGTTTCATTTGGACGTTTCCCTCACGGAAAGCGTGATTCACGCGTTGCGTGAAATCGTAGGTCACATTGTAGCCACTAGGTGGAAGCATCGTACTGAGATGCAGCTCAAAAGATTTTGGGATAATTCCACGTTTGACCACAACGTAGCTGCAATGGAGAGTGGCGCTGTTCATAGGCCATAGGTAGTTCATTTGCAGCTGTAGTCAAAAGAGCTAGAGAGTGAATGGCGAGAGGGACCGCTACGCCGGTCAATCACATCAATGTTGTTTTTTATTGTATCACAGTGGTTACAGTACGTTCAACAGGATCAGTGGTTCTCATGGGGGTCCTGGACCCCTGCATATTTTTGATCTCTCCTGTAGCCTGGCCGGGTCTGGCTCCAAGTTTGAGTAAATTTTCTCATATCTATTTTTTGCAAGTTCTGGTGAATGTAACAATCCACTCATAGCCCACGATCGCTCGTTTAAACAGTTTCTAAGCTGCTTCGTCCGTGCCAGCAGCTTGGACCCGATGTTGCTGGACTCACGAGCGGAGCAATAATGCACATCTGTCAGCAGCTGCTCCAAACACACAAAGGGACAGATTAGATGCTGATTTTGTTAACAGTGACTTTGTTGATGCTACTTTAATCGCAGAATGGAGCTGATTTCAGCCAAGAGCAGCAGGTTGTTTTAATGGAAAGTAGGCTAGGCTACGAGGGATACAAAAAAGCTGATCACAGCCTGAAGCAACAGTGTTGCTGCAAATATAAGAAAAGGAGGCTGCTTTTAATTTCTGACAGCTGAACATTGCGCTTTTAAATATGAAGCTTATCCAATATATAATATATATATATAATAGGGACGGGACTTTAACGCGTTAATTGCGATTAATTAATTACACAAAAATGAACGCGTTAAAAAAATTAACGCATTTTAATCGCACTTATTAAAAAAAAATTTGAATTTTTACGCGCTCGCACGCGAGAGAGGCAGCAGTTTGAGAGGCTGACTGGCAGAGATGAGAGCTGGTGAAACGCTAGCATGGTTATTTAACCCTCAGATCCTGTTAAAAATCACTAACGTTGTCCTGATATGGTACAAAAAATGTCCCTTTTTTCAAACACACACCACCTCAAAGTAAAAGGGGAGCATACGTCAGTCCGACTGCCCACAAGTCCGACGGCTCATTTCTCCGACTACCCATTCTACAGTGTTGAGGTTAGGTTTAGGGTAAGGTTAAGGGTTAGGGCTACTTAAGTCGGAGAAGTGGGAGGTCGGACTGATGACGCAAAAATAAAGAAATGTATGGTCGGAGTCGGAGAAATGGGTGGTCGGAGAAATGGGTAGTCGGACAGACGTCATGCGCCCAAAGTAAAAATAGGTATTACAATAATTTTTTTTTTGTTGCTTAAGGTTAGTTGTCTTCTAATGAATGATGTGTAATTTCATCAATAGACTAGGGATGCAAATTATCGATTAATTCATTAATCGATATTTGTTACATACAGATTAAATGGTCTTTCCTTCCAATACACTATGATGATTACTGTAGTATTTAACTAGGCTACTTAAATCACAGTAGCATAAACTGATTTGTTGAACTCAGCCTGATGTAAACATTAATAAAACTCAGTAACCAATCACACAGCAGCTCCATGTTGTCCCTGTGTGATGTTCAGGGACAGGTCAGGACAGTCTGAAGACAGAGCTCTGAGGGTGAAGTCCTATCATAATGAGATGAGCTGCACCTGTGACAGTGACAGGTCATAGATATAGCGCTGCAGCTGAACAATTAGCGCTATATAGCGCATTTAGCGTGCGCCCGTGTCTGTGTATCTATGTGCAGGCAGAGATCAGAGATGGTGTTTTAAATAACCATGC
Organism: Trachurus japonicus; assembly: GCF_045865225.1. Taxonomy (NCBI): domain Eukaryota; kingdom Metazoa; phylum Chordata; class Actinopteri; order Carangiformes; family Carangidae; genus Trachurus; species Trachurus japonicus. The sequence goes on along the minus strand of NC_140915.1, from coordinate 6,123,138 downwards.
TAGCGTTTCACCAGCTCTCATCTCTGCCAGTCAGCCTCTCAAACTGCCGCCTCTGTCGCGTGCGGGCGCACCGCACGTAGACACATGTGAGAAAAAAATTTTAAAAAATGAATTTTTTTTTTAATAAGTGCGATTAAAATGCGTTAATTTTTTTAACAAGTAAATTTTTGTGTAATTAATTAATCGTAATTAACGCGTTAAAGTCCCGGCCCTAATAAAAATAATAAAATACACAGAATACAAGCTATTATACAAAGATGGGGCATAAACAGTTACTTAGACAACAACATGTATGAGGTAGGCAAAGTGCAAAGTCTATCTATCTATCTATCTATCTATCTATCTATCTATCTATCTATCTATCTATCTATCTATCTATCTATCTATCTATCTATCGTTCAGATACAGTAAACCAGTTTTTACATTAAATAGACACATAATACACAGTTTCAACCATTGAATTAATAATGATTAGTATGTGTTCTCTCTTCTTCTGTGGGAATAACTGAATCTTTGTGTTTCTGTTCTTTACAGAGAGACGCCGCATCCCAGATGGTAACAGATTCACATTTATCTGGATGTAATCTTTAGGAGTTTATCTAGATTCTCTCTCTCCTTTTAAAATCTAGCAACTTCCATCAGATTAAAGGCAGCACCAGTTCTATCAAAACAGAATGTACAGTTTAAAGGTACATTTTGTAAGAATTACTCCATCTAGTGGTGCAGTTGTGTATCGCAAGCAACTCAATATTCTTCATGCTGCATTCACGTGAAATCAGGCAGACGGACATTAGCTGCTGCACGTAACGGGATAAAGAAGTGGTCCGTCAGCACAAGGCAAAACAATACACTTGACAATATGTTGTCATGGCGATGTTGTATTGTTGACCTGACCCACGTTTTACCAGCGACTAAAATGACATCCAGTTTGTTTCCGACGGCTGTCTGACCGACACCACGTGAATGCAGCATCAGTGTGATCCTCCATCCTTCCTTAAACTACATGGAGGTGATGGTTCTCAGACACCACATCCATCCATCCATCCATCCAAGCAACTTCCATCAGATTAAAGGCAGCACCAGTTTCTATCAGATCTGGATTTACAGAGTTTAAACTGTGGATTGAATCAACTAATTAAAACATTAATGAATTAAGTCTGAAGTAAAATACATGTGTTGTCTTTCCTCTTCTTTTAAAGTATATTTTCGGGGGCTTTTTTTGTGCCTTTTAAAGCAGAAGTAAGCGATCCGGTCGTTTTCGCTAATGCTGCGTTCCAGGCAGGCTTTTGAAACCATAAATTACAGCTTCAAGTCACAACTTACGACTTTGTAGCGTTTCAGGCAACCCACTCGTGTTTTTCCGACCTGTTTTACCTGTGAAAGTCACTATAACGGCCACTCGTAACTTCTGACCCGTGAACTCGTACCAGATCGAACTGGTACAACTTCACAGGTCGGAAAAGCACGAGTTAGGAGTTTCCTTGAACGCACCATAACAGTCCTCGTCCCTACGTCACCACATTCACGGCGTCCCTTGGCTGCACACACAGCCCTGCATGCCGTTCTCTCTCCTCATTGGATAAAAACTGTAGGATACGATAAATGTTTTCTCTTCGGCTCAGAGCAGAGCAGAGTGACTGACAGACCCGTGTTTCAGACCAAACACTCTATAGAAGTGATTGCTGTCGGAAGATATAACTATTTAAGACTTATATTAACACAAATATATCACTTACTTCTGCTTTAATGGACAAGAGAATTGAGAGAGAGACAGGAAATGTGACACACAGGATAGGGCCGTTCAACATGGGATTGAAACTGGGGTCGCCTGCAGTCAGGACTATAGCCTCAACACATGGGGCGGGTGCTCTACCAACTGAGATAAACACCGCCCCCTCTTTGTTCTTCTGTGATAATAACTGAATCTTTGTGTTTCTGCTTTTAACAGTGAAGGAAATTCAGACCACGATGGGTAATGTGTCTCACATTCATTTAGATCTTTTCTTTAGGATTACATTCAGATTAAACTGTGTTCAGACTGAACCAGTTTTTACATTAAACAGACACATAAATCACAGTTTTAACCATTGAATTAATAATGACTAAAGCAGAAGTAAGTACGGAAGCCAAGAACGGCCACGTCCATAATATTTTTTTTATTATCGTTTTCTCGTGATAACGACTTATTATTTCGTTATCTCGAGATAACAAAGTCCGTTTTCTTGTGATAACGAATTAATTTATTTCGTTATCTCGAGATAACAAAGACCGTTTTCTCGTGATAACGAAATAATCATAGAATGTGTCGTTGACATGGTTGCCAAGCAACATGTTTCCCCGGTGCAATCGCTTCTGTTTACGGGGTTAATATAATCAAAGACGGTTTATATAATACATCCATGGTAGCAGCTGGTTAGCCGCTGTATGTTCGTAGCAGGCTACTAAAGCGAGTCTGTTGGAAACACTACACATCTACAGATCTAACCTAACAGAAGAGATGTTTTCGTGGGATAATTGCCCAAAACCATGTGTAGAACTCAAATCAGTGAGCTGATTAATGTGATCACATCATCCTGATTTCAGCCTTCAAGAGCTGCCACTAACGTTAGTCTGCTCTGAGGAGCTGTCAACAATGAAGTACCGGTAAGTTACACTTAACGTTAGTTTGTTGACTGAGCTGGGTTTATTTAAGGGGCTACAGGTTAGCATAAACACATGAGAGTAGACTACGTTATGGCAGCTTCAGCTAAGGTAATGTTAGCTAGTTGCTGCTCAGATAAAGCTCATGAACACTGCTGTCTTGCCAAATTAACATTATGTCAGTGGTCGCAGGCAACAGGTGTCTGATGGTTCGAGATAAGGTTGTGATTTCTGACAGCAGCAGCCAGTAGCTAACGTTAGCTTAGCTGAAACAGGATAGATGGGACCACCGGCCGGTAGCCCCTTAAATAAACCCAGCACAGTGACGTTATACAAACTAACGTTAAGTACCTTACTGGTAAGTTATTGTTGACAGCTGGTGTGGACAATAATCACACCAGTGAGTAGGCTAGAGTAGAAAAGTTAACTGCCCCATGCTCGAGCTGAACAGTAGCCTCCTGTTGCTAGGCAACCATGTCAACGACACATTCTATGATTATTTCGTTATCACGAGAAAACGGTCTTTGTTATCTCGAGATAACGAAATAAATTAATTCGTTATCACGAGAAAACGGACTTTGTTATCTCGAGATAACAAAATAATAAGTCGTTATCACGAGAAAACGGTAATAAAAAAAATTTATACGGACCTGGCCGTTCTCGGCTTCCGTAAGTAAGTGATATATTTGTGTTAATATAAGTCTTAAATAGTTATATCTTCCGACAGTGGACTGAAACACGGGTCTGTCAGTCACTCTGCTCTGCTCTGAGCCGAAGAGAAAACATTTATCATATCCTACAGTTTTTATCCAATGAGGAGAGAGAACGGCATGCAGGGCTGTGTGTGCAGCCAAGGGATGCCGTGAATGTGGTGACGTAGGGACGAGGACTGTTATGGTGCGTTCAAGGAAACTCGTAACTCGTGTTTTTCCGACCCGTGAAGTCGTACCAGTTCGATCTGGTACGAGTTCACGGGTCGGAAGTTACGAGTGGCCGTTATAGTGACTTTCACAGGTAAAACAGGTCGGAAAAACACGAGTGGGTTGCCTGGAACGCTACAAAGTCGTAAGTTGTGACTTGAAGCTGTAATTTATGGTTTCAAAAGCCTGCCTGGAACGCAGCATTAGCCGAAAGGACCGGATCGCTTACTTCTGCTTTAATATGTTCTCTTTCTTCTCCTGTGGTAATAACTGAATCTTTGTGTTTCTGTTCTTTACAGAGCCACGCCGCGCCCAGACTGGTAACAGACTTCACATTAACTTTGATCTATCTATCTATCTATCTATCTATCTATCTATCTATCTATCTATCTATCTATCTATCTATCTATCTATCTATCTATCTATCTATCTATCTATCTATCTATCTATCTATCTATCTATCTATCTATCTATCCTATGTTCAGATTGAACCAGTTTTTACATTAAATAGACACATAATACACAGTTTTAACCACTGAATTAATAATGATTAGTATGTGTTCTTTCTTCTTCAGTGGTAATAACTGAATCTTTGTGTTTCTGTTCTTTACAGAGCCACGCCGCGCCCAGACTGGTAACAGACTTCACATTTACTGTAACTTTGATCGATCTATCGATCTATCTATCTATCTATCTATCTATCTATCTATCTATCTATCTATCTATCTATCTATCTATCTATCTATCTATCTATCTATCTATCTATCTATCTATCTATCCATCTATCTATCTATCTATCTATCTATCTATCTATCTATCTATCTGGGGTGTAATGAAAACCGATTTGAATCGGAAAATCGATTTTGATTTAAACGATGCAAGTGCATAGGTAGACAGACTACTGAATCGGCCGATGGCCCAATGACAAAGTTATAAATCGGTTTAATGTTGCTGATGCAGCTGCGGGAGCGTCTCCCTCTCTCTTTTGCAGCGCATGCACGCTCGCTCGCTCAACCTTTGTTTTTTTCAACACACGTGCAGACTTTCACTCGCCCCATCAGTCATATTTCGCAGCAAAAAGTTACACAGGAGGACTTGCATATGTGCCAGTGGGTATCCGCGGGTCATTCCGACATACTTGTAGTGATCCACTGGGTTTTGCCTGGCCAGCTGGGGTAGCCTAGTTGATTTGCAGGTTTGCTCCCCAGGTTTTTTTCATTGTGTATTAGGCCAGGGAAATGATCAATTATCCTTGTGGTTTCGGCGTCTCTCCCGTGTGGACAGTAGGACAAACAAACTCTCTCTCACTCACCCTCACCACGCACCAACACACACATACGCACACACACACACACACACACACACACACACACACACACACACACACACTGACTGTGAGCTCACGCACCCCCGCACACACACATACACGCCGGCACGGACCGTGACAGTGCGCTCGCGCACCCACACACACTCATTCCCACTCGGACTTAATGGACAGTGGGAGGGGGGAGGGCTTTCGGGTTCTGTTGATCTGTGTGTAATTGTTTATTATATGCCGCCTGTGATGGGCGCGTTTTGAGTTCAGTGAAATACAGAGACTCTAAGTAGCGACTTTGATTATTGCTTCCCTGGACGCACCAGTAGCGCGAGCCTAGGTCCGCCTGCAGCAGGACTGCGTTGTGCCAGTTCATCTTATATCCTTATTGTAAGGGAAATTGTTACAAACTGACATCGGAGTGTGTGATTGTAAATGGCGAGACTTTGTGTTTGTTTATTTATTAAGCTTCCACTGACTGTATCACATCTGTACACATGTCTTAAAACATGAAAAAAAAAACATACACACATACACCTAACCGCCGCTCGGAGTAACGCACATTTCCTTATGGAAATTAAAGCCTTGTCGGAATGGCGGGACGAAACTGTCAGAATGGCAGGACGTTTGCATGTCGGAATGGTGACATGTCTGAATAGTAGAATGTCTGAATGGCGATATGTCGGAGTGGCAGCATGTCGGAATGGCAGCATGTAACCACGCCAGTGACGCAGCGCATTCGCCGTGAAGGAAGATCAGAGGATAACTGTACGTGTGTCAAGCCTCGTCCTGGATGAGTCATGCCTTTGTGTTTTTCTTGTATGTTGTCTTCCTGTTTTATTTTGTAGTACTTACCCTCTCCTCTGGTTTCAGGTGTCTTGACTTCCTGCCCTCGTGTTCTCTCATGTGCTGATTGCAGCAGCCCCGCCCTGATTGTTTGCACCTGTGTCATTGTCTCTCCCTCCCCTTGTGTATTTAAGTCTTGTGCTTGGTGTTTGTCTTTGCCTGTTCGTCTTGTCAGTCTGTCAAGCGTCCCAGCCGTCAAGTCTGTCTAGTCTTGTATCCTAAAGCTTTGCTTATATTGCTTCAGCACCAATAAACCTGGTTCTGTTGTTAACTTACCCCTGAGTCAAGCTCGAGTCCTGCAGCCACTGAGTCGTGTCAACGCGGAGTCGTGGACATAGGGCCGGGTTTTACTAAGATCCCAGATAGCGGGCGCTAAATTGTTTGCACCCGCTAAAATATTGCGTGTTTGGTTAGTGCACGCAAAACAGCTGATCTACTAAGAGTAACCCGCTAAATGACAACACGTGCAAACCGCAGTATTCAAATGAGGGTTTTGCGCGTGGTAATCGTTTCCGCCATGGAGAGAGTGGACAGAGAGCTGGACGGACGAAGGGACAGAATGACATTTGATCCGATGCATACAATGACAGCATGTGTGTTCATCTCTCGCGCTCTGTTTAGATTAATAAACAAAGATTTATCACTACACGCTACAGGGCCCAACTCGTCATATAGTGACGAACAGGCAGCAGCTGCAGCGACAATCACACACCTGTAGTGTGTAGTGTGTGTGTGTGTGTGGACGTGAGGAAATGCAGAGATGTGAGATCATGGGGCTCTAGTAGGCATCAAATCAATAAACGCATACGTTTTCACAAAGTTGTATCAGTTAGTACATGGTTTTCAGACGTGGTAATGAAGACACAAAAACAGCCACCGCTATCCTCAGTGCGCCCGGTTAGTAGATCAGGTTCCACATGTGTTTGCGCTTGCAATCACGTTTGCACACGTTTTAATACACGCAAACCTTTAGTAAATCCGGCCCATAGACGTGTATCACCTGTAACAACGGTGCTGCTATATAAACAACAGGACGTCACTGACTCACTGCTCTGCAGCCGCTTCTCCTGCAGCTGCACAGAGGAGCTGTCAGAGGAGCTGCTCCTCCTCTCTCTTCAGCCTGGTGTTTGACTGCACTTTATAGAAAAACAGTTCAACACTGGAAGATCCCATGCTGCGCGGTGTTAGCACTGTGTGTGTGTGTGTGAGCGCGCGCGCGCGCATGCACAGATTTATTTATAACGGCAAAAAAAGGAAAAAAAAGTGCAGCAATGGAGCAGATGTTTGTTTGCTCTTTTTTGATTCTCTGACTTTAATTTGTGCCAGGAAAACTTGAATATTGGGCTTTGGAGAGCTCTTACATGTTGTTGTGCTCTGGCACAACTATAAGCAGGGCCGCCCCTGCCTACACGCAGATCACGCACAGTGCGTAGGGCCCCGCGATCCAATAGGGGCCCCGTTTTGCACAAAGGATGCGCATATGCACAGCCGTGGTGCGCGCTACTAGATCAGCTGCCAGCGCGAGGCAGGAGAAGAGGGAGAAGAGACCTCTTTTTTTGTAATCTGACACCGCACGCGCCGTCACGCGTCGATCTGACCAATCACTGGTCAGATGCATGCGCTGCAGGCACTTGTCAAGCAGCTGCAGGTGAAGACGTGATCAAAAAAAAAAAAAGACGTGATCATGGCTTCGAAAAGAATCTATGACTCAGGCGCGAGCAAGAGGGGGGAAAAAGCAAAAGGAAACTCGTGCTTCTCTCGAAGGTGGGCATTTGTTGAAGTTAGTGCTGGGCCGTATTAACGGCGCCGTTACCGCCGTTAATGTCCGTTAACGCTGCTAATGGTGTTAACGCCAGCACTAGTAAAAATGTACTGAACTTTGTGGCATAAGCAAGCACTAAACCTCCATGCTCAGCACAGCTGCTGCTGCTGCAGGTAGGAGGAGAGAAGCTGCTAGCCTCCAGTAGATGTGGACTGTGGTCTGGAGATTAAAGTCATTTTCCAGCGGCCCTTACCATTTATTAAATGTCTTGTTAACACCTTTGTCTCTGCATTTACCTCTGTTGAAAGGCAGTGGTAAATTTATCAGTTGTTGGTCTTATTTTCGGCTAAACTTGATAATCTATTTTATCTCCACACAAGGATCTGTTGGTGAATTTAATCTATGACAGGCAGCTTTGGAGGAGATATTAGAGATAAATATTGATAGAAATGAGTGTATTTGATAGGCTACTTTGGTTGACAGAAGGAACTAAATTTAGAAATATCAGTCTCTTTGGTACTGAATTAGTATGTTTTATTAGGATTGTAGTTGTAGCCTATATAATAATAATAATGATGATAATAATGACAATAACAGTAATATAGAAAGCAATAGCAACAGTTTTTTTTTTATTAATATTAGTATATGTATAGAACTGCTAAACTGGCAGTATTAGTGTTTGTAGTTTGCATTATAATCGATTATAGTAGGGCCCGACAAAATGTTTTCGCTTAGGGCCCCATTTTGGTCAGGGACAGCCCTGACTATAAGATAAGTGTTAAAGGGATAGTTCAACATTTTGGCAAATTGGCCCATTGCCATAATCGCTATAGTCATAGCAGTAGGTTCATTACCTTTAATTGTAGGTGTAAGCTATTTTCAGTACGGCGGAGCGCAGCAGCTGGCTGCTCAGAGCTACGCTATGGAGGCTAACGGAATTTCTTGGTTTCCCTCATTAAACTCATCAAATTCAACATCCCAAAACTCCACAGCGCTTTTGTAGACAAGTTGTGACCTGCACAACCACCACGCTATGAGATAATGACGGAACGATACGAAACGGAGCCGTTTTCGAGGTAAATACAGGGTAAATACGGAGACTGCTTGCTGAAAAACTGTCCCTGAACGCAACGCGCATCAGCGGTTTTGTATGTATTTACCTCGAAAACGGCTCCGTTTCGTATCGTTCCGTCATTATCTCATAGCGTGGTGGTTGTGCAGGTCACAACTTGTCTACAAAAGCGCTGTGGAGTTTTGGGATTTTGTATTTGATGAGTTTAATGAGGGAAACCAAGAAATTCCGTTAGCCTCCATAGCGTAGCTCTGAGCAGCCAGCTGCTGCGCTCCGCTGTACTAAAAATAGCTTACACCTACAATTAAAGGTAACGAACCTACTGCTATGACTATAGCAATTATGACAATGGGCCAATTTGCCAAAATGTTGAACTATCCCTTTAAGAATTATTAAGTAAGTTATTAAGATGCCTCACAAAGGGGGCACCATTATGTTGGGGTTATACCAACTATAAGTAAAGTTATTATTAAGAGGGCTATCAAATTAGTAAAATATCAATACCAAAATATCAATAATTACTATAAAGATTATTAATGGGATTTAATTTTATAAAATCCACCTCGGGGCACCAGACAGCCAATGTACCAAAATCAGTCTCATAAGGGTGTGCTAACTATTAATATCAGGGGTGCAAACTCATCAGGGGTAAAAAAGGTGACAAGATAGCGACCCCCTAGGGGGGTCCGGGGGCATGCTCCCCCGGGGAAATTTTTTTAAAAACCAACTTTAAAGGTGAATTTACAGTCAATTTTAGCACGAGACTAGGGTCCAGATTTACTCAGGTTTGCACAGCTTTTGCTCCTGTTAAACCTGCACAATCTGTCTCTCTGTGTTTGGTTTTGAAATATGTGAAGGGGGTCTTCAGCCTATGCAGGTTTAGCATGAGCAAAAGCTGTGCAAAACTTAGAGAATCTGTCCCTCGATGTCCATCAGATGAACCTTGCAAACCTTGCCTTCAAACTAAATCAAATTTAATACAGACTGATTGGTTCATTGTGAAACATTTATTTATTGATGTAAATGTGTTTTCTGTACGTAGGCTATGCTCCGAGGTAGCGCTGCTCTTTCTGTCCAATAACACACATGAAGCTTAAAAATGCCATAGGTTACATAAAACATATTAAGCGGCAATATGTATTTAAAAGATGTTCAAGCAAACGGTTCGGTTCACGGTTTTGTGGTCATGGTTTTCGGTTCGGTTTGGTATACTTTGATCGTTGGGAAAATCAATCATGTCTTGTATATTCAGGTTAAAACTGAAAGAATGAGGCAGTCTGACATCTGACACATCATTGTGACAGTCTGAGGTTAAAAGTAGGTGATCTGGTGGCAAGAGAGGAGACATTGATAGTTCCAACATGTTTTAATTTATTGGGCAAAGAAAGTTATCTAACAAATGCTAAGAACAATTAGATATTCACTGAAATATATAACCTATATTTATTAATTGTGGTTCTTACAAAAAATATATCTTATAAAATATAAAAGCTAAAATGTAAAGCTCTGCCCCTTTAATTAGTGCTTACTAAATAATTTAACTTTAGCCTACTAATTTTACAACCACATTATTTACCAGCAACATAAAGTGAAACAGAGGCAGAGGTGTCCTGCCACAGTCAGTCCACCTCCTCCTCCTCTTCCTCCTGCTGCTGCTGCACAGGTCCGTTAATATAATACATCCATGCACAGGTCGCACTGGAGCTAGTCTCGCTCGCCAGACCCTCCTCCAGAGAAGGAGACACTGGAGCTAATAAAGCTAAACGCGCTAATCGCTAATTGGCCGCGATCGCGATCATCACACACACGCGGTCCCATACAGCACCTATACAACGCTGCTGGCGCATCTTCTAGCTCCGACTCTTTCACTCGCCATGCTCAAAAAGTCGCGTTAGTTAGTCTGTATTAAAAGTGAAGCTTCAGGTGTGTATTGCTGGACAGAAGAGGAGCGCTGCCACCACTCGTTGTCATCCAGATAAGGTGCATGCGCCTTAAAGAGACAGGTGCATTGGCTCGGCTCGGCTTGCCTCGCCTCGCCTCGCCGGACCCCCCCCCCCTCTCAAATTTTTTTTTATTGCGGATTTACACGAATCACACAAATGACCAATTTGGGATCCAAAACGGCGAATTTCGCCGAAAGGTGACAAGTTTGCACCCCTGAATATAGAACCTTGTTTAATGATTAAGTTAATAATTATAAACAAAATAACATTATGAATAGCTGCAAAGTTGAAGGATTTAGAAGTTCTACTGCGTAGAGGTTGGCATACTCACTATTGTACAACATTAACAGACAAGTAAAGTTTCAAGGAAGTTTATTGGACACATCTAGAAAATGGAATAACAAAACATGAAACTAAGACAAGCTACATACACTATGTACACGTGTGTGTGTTGGTGAGAGTGTATGGCTATGTGTCGGTGACCATGTGTCTGTGAGGTGTGAAGTGTGATCTCAGACAATGGAAAAGATGGAGGATGGTTGCTTTGTCCTGAGACAAAGGGAGTTACAACCAAATGGCCTCCAAGATGGCCTCTAAGACCAACCACATGTGATGTGGGGGAGGTGAACAAAGGTGTGTCCTTTGTTCAACGCTCAAGTTGCATGTTAAACATAGGTTAACTAAATGTGAGACTATAGCTGACAACAACAAAGCAACAACGACAAAGCTCAAGTATTTAACTGATTTCAATCAATACATTCATTGGCAAGGTTGAGGTATTCTATGCTTAGTCAAGGTGCAAGGTAATCCTAACTAGGCCCAGTTACGTTACCAAGTCACATGAAAGTGGGAAGATCCGCTGCTGGTGGGGGGTCCTGCGGTTGCAGGTTTTGCTGGTCCTGTTGTGGAAGTTAAGTCCAGTGATTGTGTCTTTGTCCAGTGAACTACAGCCGTCCTGGCTGTGTAGTTTGAGTTCCGTTGAGGAGAGTCCTTCTCCTTGCAGAGTTGGTTGGTTGTTCTGCTTGGCGTTGTGGCTCCGTTCCTTGTTGACTCAACTAGCAGACCATGTGTCGTGCTAGCTGGTTCTTGTTCTTTAATCCGTTGGTAGGCACTTGCGTCGCTGCCAAGGGATGCTCCAGTGTAGGCGTCTGCCTTGTGCAGGCCTCATGGAGATTGGAGAGCTGTAGCAGTAGCTCCAGGTGAGGAGCTGAGAGGAGCAGCAGCTCCTGCTGAGGTGAAGAAGAGGGCGAAGAGAGAGAGAACTCAGAGGAGCGGCAGCTCCTTCTGAGAACCACTGAGAAGAGAGAGAGAGAGAAGGGCACCTTCTCTTTTTATATGGCCTGTGACCTCACAGGTCCTGGAGCCATACCTGACCAATGGGGGGTCAGTAGTGGAGGCTTCACACCTAGGTGCGAAGAGGTGAAGGATTGAGTTCAATGGTTTTCCTTTGTCTGAGAGACAAAGAAGCCATGCGGTCTTGTCCTCCATTTTGACTGGGCTGAGTCCCAACAATGTTGTTGTTACATGTTACTGAAACATGACAAAAGTTACAAATACTAGTCTTTGATATATCTTTTTCAAGAAAATGCCACATTTACAGTATTGACATGTAAATTCATATTGTAAAATGATTGTCTACTTTCAACAAGGAACTCTCATTGCATCATAACCCCTTGAATGGGCTCTATGCACAGCTCCACTACTTCCTGAACTTAATGCTGCTCCTCTGTTTCGTGTCTTACATGATTGGACAAACTGATGAATCCAGGCGTGTCCAAGTTGTCACAATGGTCAAACACACCTGGATTCATCAGTATGTCCAATCATGTAAGACAGGAAACAGAGGAGCAGCATTAAGTTCAGGAAGTAGTGGAGCTGTACATAGAGCCCATTGAACTGTGTCATATTGAATTGAATCGGATCGAAATCGGATTGGGATCCTACCAGATCGAATCGAATCATTCCATTTAAAAATGTATCGTTCCTGAATCAGATCCTACCCCATGTATCGAGACCGTATCGAATCGTCTTGTATTGGAGAGATGCACACTCTATCTATCTATCTATCTATCTATCTATCTATCTATCTATCTATCTATCTATCTATCTGTCTATCTGTCTGTCTGTCTGTCTGTCTGTCTGTCTGTCTGTCTGTCTGTCTGTCTGTCTGTCTGTCTGTCTGTCTGTCTGTCTGTCTAGTGTTCAGATACAGTAAACCAGTTTTTACATTAAATAGACACATAATACACAGTTTCAACCATTGAATTAATAATGATTAGTATGTGTTCTCTCTTCTTCTGTGGGAATAACTGAATCTTTGTGTTTCTGTTCTTTACAGAGAGACGCCGCATCCCGCATGGTAACAGATTCTTATTAATCTGGATGTAATCTTTAGGAGTTTATCTAGATTCTCTCTCTCCTTTTAAAATCTAGCAACTTCCATCAGATTAAAGGCAGCACCAATTCTATCAAAACAGAATGTACAGTTTAAAGGTACATTTTGTAGGAATTACTCCATCTAGTGGTGCAGTTGTGTATCGCAAGCAACTCAATATTCTTCATGCTGCATTCACGTGAAATCAGGCAGACGGACATTAGCTGCTGCACGTAACGGGATAAAGAAGTGGTCCGTCAGCACAAGGCAAAACAATACACTTGACAATATGTTGTCATGGCGATGTTGTATTGTTGACCTGACCCACGTTTTACCAGCGACTAAAATGACATCCAGTTTGTTTCCGACGGCTGTCTGACCGACACCACGTGAATGCAGCATCAGTGTGATCCTCCATCCTTCCTTAAACTACATGGAGGTGATGGTTCTCAGACACCACATCCATCCATCCATCCATCCAAGCAACTTCCATCAGATTAAAGGCAGCACCAGTTTCTATCAGATCTGGATTTACAGAGTTTAAACTGTGGATTGAATCAACTAATTAAAACATTAATGAATTAAGTCTGAAGTAAAATACATGTGTTGTCTTTCCTCTTCTTTTAAAGTATATTTTCGGGGGCTTTTTTTTTTGCCTTTAATGGACAGGAGAGTTGAGAGAGAGACAGGAAATGTGACACACAGGATAGGGCCGTTCAACATGGGATTGAAACTGGGGTCGCCTGCAGTCAGGACTATAGCCTCAACACATGGGGCGGGTGTTCTACCAACTGAGATAAACACCGCCCCCTCTTTGTTCTTCTGTGATAATAACTGAATCTTTGTGTTTCTGCTTTTAACAGTGAAGGAAATTCAGACCACGATGGGTAATGTGTCTCACATTCATTTAGATCTTTTCTTTAGGATTACATTCAGATTAAACTGTGTTCAGACTGAACCAGTTTTTACATTAAATAGACACATAAATCACAGTTTTAACCATTGAATTAATAATGATTAATATGTTCTCTTTCTTCTTCTGTGGGAATAACTGAATCTGTGTGTTTCTGTTCTTTACAGAGGAAGAGAACGGCAAACTGAAAGGTAACAGGTTTCACATTCATTTAGATCTATTCTTTAGGATTACATTCAGATTAAACTGTGTTCAGATTAAACCAGTTTTTACATTAAATAGACACATAATACACAGTTTTAACCAATGAATTAATGATTAGTATGTGCTCTTTCTTCTTCTGTGGTAATAACTGAATCTTTGTGTTTCTGTTCTTTACAGCGAGAATCTGCTCCCTGAAAGGTAAGGCAAGGCAAGGCAATTTTATTTGTATAGCCCGTTTTTACAAACAGTTTGTCTCAAAGGGCTTTACATGGCATCACAACAACATCCTCTGTCCTTAGACCCTAACAGATTTCACATTAACTTCGATCTATTCTTTAGGAGTTTAGGAAGAGAAATTAATCCAGATTTAACTGTTTTCAGATTTAATCAGTTTCAGTGAAATAATAAATATAGGTAATCGTCTACTGATCAGCCTCATCAACAGTTTAGGATTAAACTCCAGAAACAGTCCGAGTCTGTCTGTCTGTCCATCCATCTTGTGTCTCAGTAAAATGAAGTAACTTCCATCAGATTAAAGGCAGCACCAGTTTCTATCAGAGTTTAAACTGTGAATTTAATCAACTAATTAAAACATCAATGAATTAATTCTTAAGTCTTCTCTTTCTTCTTCTGTGATAAGAACTGAATCTTTGTGTTTCTGCTTTTTACAGCGGATTTACAGACCATGATAGGTAATGTGTTTCACATTAATTCTGATCTTTTCTTTAGGATTACATGCAGATCAAACTGTGTTCAGATTAAACCAGTTTTTACATTAAATAGACACATAATACACAGTTTTAACTAATGAATTAATAATGATAAGTATGTTCTCTTTCTTCTTCAGTGGTAATAACTGAATATTTGTGTTTCTGTTCTTTACAGAGGAACTCCGCTCCCACCCTGGTAACAGATTTCACATTAACTCTGGTCTGTTCTTTAGGAGTTAATCCAGATTAAATCAGTTTTATATCTGAAGCAGCGGTAATAATGACGTACGCTACCGGCAGCCACTCAGCATCTCCATCAGTGAAACACTCTGAACCTCCGAATAAAAACCTGAGCCCAAGCCTGGTATAGAGCAGACAGCCCATAAACTAGAAAGAGACAAGTCCCCTCGGCAGCAACACCGTTGTTCTGCTGCTGTATCACTGATGAAGCACACACATGGAACATGAACAAACACTGTTGGTTTTAGTTTGATTGTTATTCATCTCAGTAAAATGAAGCAGCTGTCATCAGTTTAAAGGCAGGAGCAGTTTCTATCAGATCTGGATTTACAGAGTTTAAACTGTGGGATGTAAATAACTGATTAAATATAAATACATTTGTGAACTTTCTTCTTCAACAGTGATGGTAATGAATTAATCTGTTTATTTGTACATAGATCCTCAGAAACGTACCGGCTCTAATGAATTCGGTCGACCTGACAGTGAGTTTAATCAATCAATCAATTTGTTTATTTCGGGCATGTCAATTTAAATCATCATCATCACACTTCATCTTAGTTCAAATAATACAATACACATGGCCGAAAGGGAAAGCGGGAGAAGCAAAAGCTTATCACAACTGTTCTGATGTTTGATCATGTTTTGATCTGAAACTTTACACTTTAAACTGTGGGATTTAATGAAATTGTTGAATGATGAATGAATCTGTGTAATTCTGTCCTTCACAGTGAGAAAAGATCCAAAACTCATCCAGGAGACTGGAGGTAACTGCTCTGATTTTCACCTGTTTTAATGATTAAATATTGTGAAAGAACACGTATGTAGTAATGAACAAAAAAGTGCTAAACAAACCAGAATATGTTTGGTCAAGAGATAGATTTAAGGAGATATTTCTTTCCTCCTTAAAAGGATAGTTCAACATTTTGGCAAATTGGCCCATTGCCATAATCCCTATAGTCATAGGTTCATTAGGTCAGTAGGTTCATTACCTTTAAATGTCGGTGCAAGCTATTTTTAGAACGGCGGAGCAGAGCCGTGAGCTGCTCAGAGCTAATAACAGAACGTTACCACACAGAGTTGTTTTAGAGGGAAATTCATGCAAAACCGCTGATGCGCGTTGCCTTCAGGGACAGTTTTTCATCAAGCAGTCTCTGTATTTCCCTCTAAAACAACTCTGTGTGGTAACGTTGTGTTATTATCTCATAGCGTGGTGAATGTGCAGCTCACAACTTGTCCACCAGAGCGTTGTGGAGTTGTTGGATTGTGTATTTGATGAGTTTGATGAGGGAAACCAAGAAATCCCATGAGCCTCCGTAGCGTAGCTCTGAGCAGCTCACGGCTCTGCTCCGCCGTTAGCTTGCACCGACAATTAAAGGTAACGAACCTACTGCTATGAGGTAAAGGTACTTTATTTGTCACATATACAGCTAGTACAGTGAAATTCTTTCTCTGCATTTAACCCATCCCTGAGGAGCAGTGGGCAGCCACGGTGCAGCGCCCGGGGACCAACTCCAGATTATGAGCCAGTGCCTTTGGTCAGGGGCACTGACTGGAGGATCAGGCTAGCTGGCATGTTTTTAGAGGGAAATTCATGCAAAACCGCTGATGCGCGTTGCCTTCAGGGACAGTTTTTCATCAAGCAGTCTCTGCATTTCCCTCTAAAACAAATCTGTGTGGTAACGTTGTGTTATTATCTCATAGCGTGGTGAATGTGCAGATCACAACTTGTCCACCAGAGCGTGGAAGCGTTCTCCCCGTGTCTGACACGGAGAGAACATGCAAACTCCACACAGAAAGGACCTGGGCGGCCGGGGATTCAAACCCAGACTACTGCCATGACTATAGGGATTATGGCAATGGACCAATTTGCCAAAATGTTGAACTATCTCTTTAATGTTTTTGAGTCCATCAGTTCTATACAGTGATCAGGTCTAGTTGACTAAATTAACATGAGCTCTTTCTTATCAGTAATGATGACTCACTCTCTAGGACTCCAGGTTCCTGCAGGACGGACCAACACCAACAGTTCAACAGCTGTTTTGCTGAATGTATCAATCTGCTGTCTGGACTCTGACATTTAATCTCACATCCATGATTTATGTCTTTTCACTCTGGGGGTGGATTGTGTGTGTCATCTGGTTCTGTATTACTAATGTGTCATGAATCACATTTTGTAAAGGATGGACTGATGTAAAATGTCTTTCCACAAATAAACCATGTTGTGAACTATTAATGTGTCTGTTTCTTTTTTTCCCCCAATACTTTTTTTTCATGGGGCGGTTTGCAGCCGAGTGTGAAGCAGCTGGGATGAGAATCAGCACCTCTAAGTCCGAGGCCATGGTTCTCGACCGGAAAAAGGTGGCTTGCACCCTCCAGGTCGGGGGAGAGTTCCTGCCTCAGGTGGAGGAGTTTAAGTATCTTGGGGTCTTGTTCACGAGTGAGGGAGAACGGAGCGCGAGATCGACAGGCGGATCGGTGCGGCGGCCGCAGTAATGCGGTCATTGTATCGGTCCGTCGTGGTGAAGAAGGAGCTGAGCCGAAAGGCAAAGCTCTCGATTTACCGGTCGATCTACGTTCCCACCCTCACCTATGGTCATGAACTCTGGGTCATGACCGAAAGAACTGGATCCCGGATACAAGCGGCCGAAATGAGTTTCCTCCGCAGGGTGGCGGGGCGCTCCCTTAGAGATAGGGTGAGGAGCTCTGTCACCCGGGAGGAGCTCGGAGTAGAGCCGCTGCTCCTCCACATCGAGAGGAGCCAGCTGAGGTGGCTCAGGCACCTGATGCCCCCTGGACGCCTCCCTCGTGAGGTGTTCCGGGCATGTCCCACCGGGAGGAGGCCCCGAGGAAGACCCAGGACACGCTGGAGTGACTACGTCGCTCGGCTGGCCTGGGAACGCCTTGGGGTCCCCCCGGAAGAGCTGGAGGAAGTGTCAGGGGAGAGGGAAGTCTGGGGTTCCCTGCTCCGACTGCTGCCCCCGCGACCCGGACTCGGATAAGCGGCGGACAATGGATGGTTGGATGGACTTTTTTTTCATTACCAGTGGCTCTGTCTGACTGAGTTGATTGACTGAAACAGCTGATTCCAGTTCCAGTGACTTCAGTAACAACCAGTGTTGAGGAACATGAAGCTCCACTGATCAGCTCCAGTTTTAAACTCAACAACAGCGCCACCTAGTGGCTCAATGAGAGGAGAACTGGTTCTGTCCTGAGCCCAGACACCAGCTCATTAAAAACCACTTCACTTCTTTACACACTGACATTAATAAACTATAAAAAGCTTCATTCCATCCGTTGTCTACACACTCATCAGTGCAGCTCCAGACTTATTGTTGTTTTTGTTTTGTAGTCCAAGTGTGATTTAATGATTCATAAAACATGTGTTAATATTGCTGCTGGTGGTTGAAGGAGAACTTTGATGTGATGGAACCAGACGACACTTTAATTGTGTCAATCAAAAATGAGAAAGTTATATGTTTATCTAAAAGGTCAAAGGTCAACCTTACTGCCACAGTGTTCCACAAAGACACCTCTGGCCTTTATTCAGATGAGATAAAATACACATTACAAACTACACATTTCACTTTCATTGTTTCTGGTTGGATTCAGTTTGAGGACAAAGATTAAAAACATCCAAGATCTTCTCTGCTGCACAGGTCACATGACACCTGGACCAGGAAGTGTCAGGTTTCACAGGAGAAAGAGTCAAATTTATGAGAATTAATTTGTTTGTTTTGTTTTGCTTTAATCTGGTTACAATTGAATATTTAGAGTCACATGTAACAAAGTGTGACTTTTATACTCACTCCCATGTTGCTCCCCCTGTCTGTTTATCATCAGGCTCAAATTCCTGAGCTTTAAAGGGATAGTTCAACATTTTGGCAAATTGGCCCATTGCCATAATCCCTATAGTCATATAGGTTCATTACCTTTAATTGTCAGTGCAAGCTATTTTTAGAACGGCAGAGCAGAGCCGTGAGCTGCTCAGAGCTACGCTACGGAGGCTCATTGGATTTCTTGGTTTCTCTCATCAAACTCATCAAATACACAATCCAACAACTCCACAACGCTCTGGTGGACAAGTTGTGACCTGCACATTCACCACGCTATGAGAGAATAACACAACGTTACCAGACAGAGTTGTTTTAGAGGCAAATGCAGAGACTGCTTGATGAAAAACTGTCCCTGAAGACAACACGCATCAATTGTTTTGCATGAATTTACCTCTGAAACAACTCCAGGACTCCAGCTTCATGTTGGAGCCACTGAGGCCTTGTCTGAGTTGCAACAACAGTTCAACAGCTGCTGCTGAATGTAACATGTAATCTGCTGCCTGGACTGTGACATTTAACCTGACATCTATCATTTATGTCTTTACACTCTGTAACCATATAATGAATTAGATAATTGTTGGCAATGGGGGTTGGTATGGATCAAATATATCTGGCTCTATATTAGATATTAATGTGTCACAAATCAGATTTTGTAGAGGATGAATTAACATCCTGACATGTTATCACTTAACACCACTTGCTAATGCTTTGCTTCATTATTCTTTTATGAATAAACCACGTTATATTCATGTGTCTGATTCTCTTTTTTTCTAAATACTTGATTAAACCTACATGAGTATGAAAACATCTCTCTCTTTTAAAGAAGAAGAAAACAGTAGAACTTTATATGTAAAGATAATTGTTTTAATAAAGGTTGAGTGCAGAGATCATAAGAAAACAGCTGCAGTTCATCTCCTCACCACTAGAGTGAGTCAGTCTCCATAGACTCCCATGCATATACAGTAAAATGTCTTAACTTCACTTCAACACTTTGACTTTTAGTTTTAACAGGTTATATTTACAGTGCAGTGCTGCAACTGGTATAAAAGACAAAATCTAAATGTTGTGGTTGATGTGATGTAACCCTCCTAATGTAATAGGACACTTTAATGCTGTCAATCAAAAATGATAAAGTGATGACATTTTATATCCAAAGGTTAAAGATCAACTCCATTCTCTCTGTGACACCTCAGGTCATTAATCAAGGCTTTTACTCTGAAAGGAGACTTGAACAGCAGGAGGTGGTTTTAGTTTTTATATAAATGTAAACACTCAGTTTTCTATTAGGCCTATTTGAAGAGAAACTGTAATGAAATCTGTTGTTGAAGATTAAAAACATAAACTCCACAGGATGAAGGGATGGAAACTTTGATTAACAGGGATTAACAGTCATATGTTGAGTATAAAACAAATCTACGTTTAACTTAA
This sequence comes from Trachurus japonicus, assembly GCF_045865225.1. Taxonomy (NCBI): domain Eukaryota; kingdom Metazoa; phylum Chordata; class Actinopteri; order Carangiformes; family Carangidae; genus Trachurus; species Trachurus japonicus. Next base: position 6,102,938 of record NC_140915.1, on the reverse strand, counting down.
ATATGTCTAAACCAAAAATGCATATAGGCTAAACAAAACATGTCATGAAACACACTGTATCCATGACAACAACAACAACACTGTTCATATTGAAGCAGTAATGCAAAGTCGATAACAGAGTTTTTCTATATAACATGCAGCTCTGACCTGCAGGTAGGCGTGTGTGTGTGTGTGTGTGTGTGTGTGTGTGTGTGTGTGTGTGTGTGTGCGTGCGTGTGCGTGTGCATGTGTGGTTTTTTCTTTTCTCTCACTGAGAAACAGGAAGTTACAATTTTAGAGACATGTTTCTTCAACCACACGGTGTGTTTTTGTATGCTAATTGTTTTTATTTTAAGGTTTTTGTTGATAAAAACAGAGGAGCTGCAATTAAAAAACAAAAAGGACCAGAAATGGCTAGCCTATAAATTGGAATGTATAGGCTAGCCTAATGCACAAAATAAAATAACAAAACTGAGTTAAATCAAACCAAAAACACTTTATTATTATGATTATTAGTATTATTATTATTGGATTTGTACGGTAGACATTTTATATTGCACTATGATAGCCTACACATTTGGTACCTACAGCGGACTCCATGTGAACGCAGCATAAGTCCTGCTAGGTGACTTTAGGGTTGCCATGGGAACAATAAAATAGACCAATGTTTCCTGGACCTAACAGCTGGTGTGTCTCTGATGTGCTCCTGCCTCCTTAAGTCTTGACTTAGCTATAACACTACAACACCTACAACTTAAGTGAGAAACTATTTTGGTAGTTATGTAAAAGTATAGTGTGAGGACAACAGCAGAGGAGGCAGTCCTTCAGTCCCAGGTTTTCAAAAAGTTAACTTTAAATGCTCTAGCTCAGTTCATGAATCTAACACTGCAACTTTCCCCACATCCTGAAATACACAAGTATGTGATCAGCACTGAAAACGTGTCTTGACAACATGTAGTGAAACCAGTCAGGGACATTTTAACGGTGACACATTCATCATTATTCATGAGACCACAGAACACAGAAGACGTGACCTACCAGGTGTCAGTGTTCCATATACAGCCTGTGGTTGAAGAAACGTGTCTCTAAAACATGTAACTTCCTGTTTCTCAGTGAGAGAAAAGAAGAAACAATATGCGCACACACACACACACACACACACACACACACACACACACACACACACACACACACACACACACACACACACACACACACACACACACACACACACACACACACACACAGAAGAGATAGACCACTGCACCCAACCCTATTCTGGTTTGATCCGGTTTGTGTATCCTCTGTAATACTGACAGCTGAGATGGGATATGGTTAGATACACTTCTAGTTTTCATTTGTTGCTATGCTATCTCTTCCAACATGACAATAAAGAAAAACACAAGTCCTCCAGAGGACCAAAGTGAATGTTATTGACAAAGCCCTGACTACAATCCTATAGAAAACCTGTGTGGTGGACTGAAGACCAAGGTCCATGTCAGAAGACCACCAGATCTGGAGGAGCTGGAGAGAACGGGCTGGGATTGGACAGGAGACGTGACAGAGACTTGTGGAAAACTAAAAACAAATGACTGATTGTTTTTATCAAGCAAAAATGATACACAACTGTCTATTTGCATCAGGGGGGCTAATAATAATGACCCTGGTAGTTTTTGGTTTTTGTGTGCAAAGTAAATTAATGCAAGTATCCAAAATACAACTATAGTGTCTGAAAACACTGTGTTAAAAATCTTTGCTATGTTTAACAACTCTTGGGAAATATTTACAAACAAGTGAAATTTTCATAGGGGCTAATAATTTAGTCCTCAACAGTATTTCAGAAACATGTAGCCAACTCTAAGTTCCTGTTTCCCACACAGAGACACTGACAGTGGAAACAAAACCAATATGTTTTTTTTTTTTTTTTACTTCACCAGATAATCAAAAATGAGTGAACACCAATAGAAAAAAATGTCCATACAAAATAAATATACCTTCATATTCTGTAATGAAATGTACCATACACATTAAACTGCTGTGGCAATGATTGAAAATTCACAAAAAATATTTTATTGAAATCGTGAAATATGAAACTAATATTCTTTAATGTCAGTTCAGCTGGAACAACAGAGAAATGGCAGAAACATTAAGATCTAGGAGTCAGGGGTCAAGAGAGATGTTGAGGAAGGACACTGCACAGACGTGTGGTAACACTGCGAACAGAATTGAGAAGCACCATCAGAAGAATGAGACCAAGGTCAACAGAGAAGATCCTAATGGGTCGTTCAGACCAAAAGCGTCAAAACCGTCAAAAGACGCTCTTGACGCTTTTCCGCGACGCTGGTGGTCTGAACACCCTGGCGTTTTGACGCGCGTCAAAGAAGTTGACGTCGGTTGTGGTTGGTCATCCATTTAAAGGGGCCGCGACATCTACACTCTGATTGGTTGCCGCTGCTCCGCATCATCGCTCATTAGCATAAAGTTCAGGAGATTTCAACTTTCTCCTGACGCTCTCGCCGCCAAAACACGACGCCAACGCCTTTGACGCTCTTCAACGCTCCTCGACGCTGGTTCTCATTGAAAATGAATGACTTCCGGCCACCGCGACGCTCTCGACGCTTTCGGTCTGAACGTACAGTTAGAGAAAGTCTCTTCAGTAGCATTGCCTAGAATCAGAAAAGAAACAGTGAAGGCCGAGATAACAACTTGATTTTGTATGCGTTAATATCACCTTTGATTGATTTTCATTGAACAGGTTATAATTATGATTTTATATCCAAAGCATATAATCTGCTTAACCCTGATATTTTTATATTATACCATTTTGCCTAAGGGACTGTTCGTTATTTATCATCAGTGCCACCGGAGGGATTCACAGGACTTTTTTTTTTTTTTACATGACCCCTGTCGGAGTCAGTAAATTTTAACATGACCCTGCATTAAGCCTTATCAAAAGATACATGACCCCCCCCCCCCAGCCATCAAGTACGTGACATCGCATCACGTAGCGCGTGACACTACATTATTTCATTTTGACAACCATGTGTGCAACACCTTCTCATCAATCCATGCCATTTATCAGCTAAAACCCAACTCATCAATAACAGAATCGCGATTTTGGACCAGCTCACATTACACAACAAGCCATTAACAATTAATCCACACTCAAACCGAAGCAACAATAATGTGAACCGTACTCAACAACAACGTATTATTACAAGGTTTACGACAGATATGACAGACAACCGTGTGTGTGTGTGTGTGTGTGTGTGTGTGTGTGTGTGTGTGTGTGTAAGAAAGAGAGGGAGAAGTAGATAAAACCAGCTAGCTGTTAGCTACCGTAGCTCAGGCGTCGGTCTCCCGTCAGGTAAAAGCTGCCGTTTATTCCTCAAATGTAGTTCATGAAGTTGTCTCTGGTACAGTTATCCATCACTGCTGTTGAATTAGCCGCTAAACTGCTGGACGCTAAAACCGAGGGGGGGGGGGCGTCTGTTTGTTTACAATTCACAAAAGCAACGTGAACGTACGTGCTGCTCAGACTATGTAGAGTTACGCAATGAGGCAGGCAGGCAGCGTAGCCTCTGTACGGTACTGAAGTTAAACTCACTCACCCATAAAAGACGTGCTAAGCCGCGGGCAGAACCCTTATTGAGTTCTTGGCGAAGCGGTTAGCATCGTCGCCTGCGGTGCGGGAGACCCGGGTTCGAAGCCAACTCAGGGCAACATAAAATACCGCTGTGATTCGGGGGCCGTTGCTCTCATTGTCATCAGAGCTTGCAGCTTTGAAATGTCCCGTTTTTGTTTTGTTTTTGTTTTCTGCGGGCATTGCAGTGTCCTCCAGACAAAATGTTGAATGACCCCCCCCTCACTGACCTTTTTTTTTTAGTGGACCCACCCCTCAACAAAGAATATTATGACATGACCCCCCCCCATTTTCCTCCGGTGGCCCATTCCATAAATAACGAACGGTCCCTAATCTATGTTGATAAATGTAGTGTTTTTTGTTTTTTTAAACAATAACTAAACAAAAATCTGTTAATACATTAATTGCATCTACACAGCGTGTAGTGTTTTGCATCATAGGAGAAAATCTGATGTTTAAAAATGCCACTCTTACATTGACTGCAGTTGTTACCATGAAAGCAGATTGAAAATGTATTTAACAAGAATTGGATGGTATATGTTTACAGTACTGTTTACAGTCAAACGTTTTCATGCACTGTAGGCTCAATTTTTGATAAATCAAAAATCTGAGAAACAAGTTTTGTGGAGGACGGTCTGGAGATGCTCTGTAGCAAGTTTGGTGACAATTGACCCTTTGTTGGCCTTCTGATTGGTCTGCTGTTCCACCAATCAGAGCGCTTCTCCCCATGTCACATGTTGCACAACATTCTAAGGTTGGACAACCCTGGAATGAAACCCTATGAAACGAGATAGGTAGACAGCAATTTTTTTGGCAAAAACTACTTAATAATTTTTCAATATGGTTAAAATGTGCCTGGGGTTCCTGCAATAGCAACTCACGATATCTGGAACGTATTCCTGGAGTCATTTTTATCCCATTCCCCAAACCTAAGACATCAATAAACATAGGCTACTTGGCCCATGTGTACTGTACATAGACTTTAAAAGGTACTGTATAACATATTACTTTAACCTTCTGTTAGTTGAGCTTAATAATAGGGTTTGGGGGTGGTCCACTAGGGGGAGCTGTAGGCATAGGTCAGGGGTTAACTGCAAAGTTGTGTTTGTTGTTGTTGTTGTTGTGTGCAGTCCTCATGAGAAGTGAGCATGGATGTATTATATTAACTGGATACCGGACCGGAAAATGGCCGCCGTTCATTTCAATGGAAGTTGCTCGCCTGGCGCATACGCCGAAAAAGTTTCTGACTTCCGGGTTTACTTCCGCGTTATGCGGCCCATAGAGCATGCGCAGTTGAGTCACCCCCCATAATGCTCTGCGGTCTCCCATCATGCCCTGGGGCAATGAGAACGAGCAACCGCCGTTCTAGTTTTGGCGCTGCGCGTTCATGTATGTGTTACTTGTGGATTTAAGGAATGAGTATTAAGACTTTTACAGGACTCACACGGACTTTAAAACAAAGATAATGATTTAAAAAGTAAGACGGCTGATCGTAGGTTTACTACGGTCGTTTATATGATCGTTAAATCGTTTTGACAGTTAATTAATATACGATGTTACACTGAAAACAAGTTAGTCCGAACCTGTAAGCTTAAATCACAATGGAAAATAAATCATAATTAACTGTATTTTTGTTAAACATGACAGAGATGACCACAGAACACCTCAAATAATGTAATGAGGCTTTACTCTTACCTTTTTTATATTCAATAGTATATTTAACGTTCACCAGTTGTATTTACAGGATGTTGGTGGAGTATAGTCACACGTGTTTTGTTTTTATCAACCACAGCTGTGATTAAAGAAAATTAGAACTCTTTGGCAAATGCATCTTCCTTTTAATAATTGTCTGTACTGGCTGTGTTCATAGTTTCATCATCATCATTAAGCCTTCAGGTGGATGAGACTCTTTGTAATTCAACAGTTTAACTTACAATTTATACAATATTTCCACAACACACAGAATATCAGTGTCCACTAAATACAGCTGTTACAGAACCAGACATTTTAATTAAACACGATGCCCCAGACACAGTTGCAGATGTTGGATTTGGTAGAAGAAGAAAAAAGTCACAAGCATGTTTGTTTTTTTCCGAACAATTTAATAATATGATTATGAGTTTAAGTGATCATTTAGCATACTGACACTGAACAAACACACACTGACGACGGTGAGGAGGAGGAGGAGGATGAGGAGGACGTCCACGGTTCTTCCTCCGGCCCCGGTGAAGACGGGGAGCAGCTGCACCGTCAGGACACACACACGACACACACCGACCATGGAGGAGATGTCTCGGTTTACATTTTACCACCGTGGCATTAATTAAGCCGTAAAATAAATTAACGTGATCGGAGCAACAGGTGTAGAACATCAGCCGCGATGAGACACTGTTGACACACACAAACACAGCATAAATGACTTATCAAGCTAAAATTACTGAAAAATATGGGTTTTACAGGGAAAGTAATGTAAGACAGTCTGGTTTCACGTCAGTAAATGCAGTCACTACGAGGCGATCTCATCAATTAAAACGATACGTTTAAGAATACGAGTTGACAAGAGACTAATAACAGACATTAACTATCATAAAGTTAAATTAACTCGATGTGACCAAACAAAAACTCACCTTTGAGCCGTGTCTTCCACTTTTCTGAGTGATTTTAGCGCCGGACAGAGTCTCATTAGTTTGAGGCATCCTCGGTCCCGAGACACACGACCGCGCACTGCTGGTGCACAGACACAGCCGTGACGTCACGGCCAGAAAAGAGACTTTTCTGTGGCTTTTCTGGCCGTTAGAAAACATTTTGACGGATAAAAAGTCCATGACTTAAAAATATAGAATACAAAGATTAGTAATTAACGGAGGTTACAGCTGGAAGTGTCCTGTGAACAGTTTTACAGGCTTCTCTTTTACTATTGCGGTCTATGGGAAAAATCCTTTTTGGGCCCCATGGGATTTTTTGTTGCAGTACCACGGGTGGCCACTGGGAAAAATCGGCGTGCCTGCTGAGAGGATTACAGGGGGGCTGATACAACCCCACGTTGGCCTGCACGTGGATCTGCTGATCTGATTGGTTCATGGCTGTCACATGGCTGCCAGTGCGGCCAATCACATCGACCTGGGTCTAGCGTCATTCCTCTCTCTCTATTGGTTAAAATGAGCCGCCACTCACTCGAATCGACCACTCCGCTGCAGAGATAGAGGCTGAAAGCCAAACCCACCCAGAAGCTGCTCTGAGCAGCAGGACGCAGAGACACTGAATCCACTATGTTAGTTATTTCCAATCGGTTCCAGTAGATTTATTTTCAGTTAGTTTATCCAAATTGTGTGAAAATAAAGATTAAACAATAGTTTATAGTAGCAGGTGGTTCCAAGCTGTGCCAAAAATGGACATTTTGGAAAGTTCGCCTGGATATTTTGTAGTAAAATCTCAATCATTTTGTCCTGCTTCAATTAATCAGAATCAACCACTGCAGAGACAATGTTCACATGTTGTACAATGATTTTATAGAGAGTTTGAGCTTCATCAGCATTATTCTAAAGGGCACTCATCAAAAATATGATTTTTTTTTAGGCGAATATTAATTTTATTAATTTTTTTCTGTGTGTCATCTTCATTTACTCTTCACCAGTAACAGATATACTGAAATTTACACATTTCAGCAATTCCTCATTTTTTTCCCTTTACTATGACACCAAAAGTATTCAAATAGACCTTGTGGTTGCAGAGATATACTCATTTTATTATGGATATGCAATTTTCGAGAAAAGGCCTAAAAAATAGGCTGGATTTTTTAGTGAGCCTCTTATTGGATTTGTATCAAGGGTGACATCAAGGGTGCTGCCCAACATCATTTTAGGAAAAGTCACAGACTGGTGGACTTAAATGTTTATTTTTATTTTTATATATAACTATGCACAAATAAAAATCAAAGTCGTCCAGTGAACGGCAGTTGGCGGTTAGTGGAAAGGGGTGCAAAGTAATAGTAACTGGCAGTGGCAGTTTTTTGTTTTTATTGTTGCCTTTCAAGATGATGTTTCTGACTGATATTGCCGTGTTACCGTGTATCCCGCTTTCAGAGAAATTCTAGCCTGGTTGGCACGACTTTCCAATGTTGATACTCAGCATTGGGTCTGGCCAAGACGTTAAGAGAATCCATTTCTCAAAGCGCATCCTTCAAACCTGGTTTACCCGCCCCCCTCAAATGCCTCAGTCTGCTATTGGTCGAAGCCAGAATAGGCGGTGTCGAAGCTTAAACCAATTACAATGAGGTTCCGGTCGCTGCTCCAAAGACGGTTTGGCTGCTCTACTGCGTCACTTACTTGAACACGCCTCTACCCAGAGCCGTTGGAGAGGCTCGACGTTGATTGGCTCTCGAAAAAGAAGGTGGAGTTCCCGAAAATTCGGGAGACAGAAATCCAGTTAATAGCACGGTTGGCCAGACTAGTTGAAGTCAGCAGCGCTTTTGCGAGGCGTGACGTCACTAGTGTGGGCGCGACCAGGCTAGAGAAATTCCGCTTCCTCCGCTCTCCTCCGTCTGTTGTCTTCACCGTCTTCCACTGACGTCATTCCACACGTTTCCAGTGTGCACATGGCTACTTAATATGCACGTGCTTATTTGCATTTACCATCTATGGTTGTGTGGGGCTGTTTAGGGGGCTGGATATGAGGCTGTTCACATCCACACTTTTCTTGGGTCTGGTGTGATTTATCAATGGAAATACCGTGCAGCAGTGTGTACGCGGGGTTTGATAGATCTGAAAAGAGCGTATATTTCTTGGTCGTACGCACATTTTGCCTTTCCGTCGTAGTGAAAATTTAAGAGGACTTTTACACCCAGTTTAAATGAGGCCCCTGGGGCCTCATTTATCAAAGAGGGTGTAAAACTGCTACTAAATATTTGCGTACAGCGGAAAGACGAAAATGGCGTACACCCTAAATATTTACACCTTTTTCAGATCAATCAAACTGTGAGTATGCACAACTCTCTGCAATAAATCACACCGGACCCAAGAATGGTGCACACGTGAACACACCTCTTACTCCGCCCCCGGAACGCCTATATACAACTATATATGGTCAGCACGTGCATATTTAATTAGCCATGTGCTCTCTGTGGCGCAGCAACAAGTGACAACAAAGTGACAACGGAGACAACGGGCGGAGGACGGGGAAAAGAAGCGGAACTTCTCCGCTTCTCCGAAAGCAGATACACGGGCAATAAATCAGTCAGAAAAATGATCTTGCACTTTAATAAGCTACAATAAAAACCAAAACCTCCCAAATCTCAACAAAAGGGAGCAGAAAGAAGACGAATCTTATGTAATCTGCCCCTTTATCCCAGAAAATCTTTTTTTTTTTTTTTACCTAGATGTTAAAACAATGTAGGAAGCAGGATGATAGTTACCATTACTTTACCCGCCTTTCCACTACACAGTTACAGCTCTACTGGACTCGGTTTAGGTCATTTTCCATTACAGCTGAGTCCTTCACAGTTCCTCCTCAGGGCCGCGTTGTCTTGCTCTTTATTCTCTCGTCAGCTCCAAACACACGTGCACCTCGTTAACTCAGGTGACAGAATAATAACAGTCTAGGCTGCAGATCAGTGTGCGCTGCTGCTGATGTGTTTTTAAACTTGGATGGTTTGATCCTTGTCGGACGTCACACATAGCCTAATCAAAAAAGCAAAATCCCCAATCCGCTCTGTTTATCAATTAACATAGAGCCTAGTGTTATTATAGAGCGGGTTGGATTGCCAGCATCAACGGTCCACCACTACCACAATTACTTCAAAAAATCCTACTGTGCTCTTCTAAATGTACTCCGCTCCTCTCTCCCTCTCACACTGCAGTTCTCTGACTCAGCAACGGTGTCGCCAATTCCTCCTGTTCCTCAAAACAGGTGTAAACGGTACGGCACGGTACGCCAGGGTCAAAATGGGTGTAAATGTCCGCACTTTTTCCCGTCAGGTTTTGGCTTGATAGATCCCAAATTTGGCGGAGAAAAGTGCGTACGCACAAAACGGGGGGAAAAGGGTGTAAAAAAAGGTGTATCCACAATGATAAATGAGGCCCCAGGGATGGTTGTAACACTTTTTGTCTCAGTTCCCATAACTTGCAGAGTGTTCATGGTCGGGCTCCCGAATTTTGACACAGAGTCCCCTCGTTTGTCGTCTACAAATAGCAATGCCCTAAACTTCTCAAAGTATATCACAGATGTCAAATGCAAGGAATGCCACTGTTACAACCTGCCTCACTACCAGAGTGGGTTGTAAGACAACCTGGGGTAATTTGAGATTAAAAACTAAAAACTGAGGCCAAACCAAAAAAAACATGCATCTATGTAAGTTTATTGTGCATGTTCCGACACTAAAGCATCTTTCTATGGTTCAGTATGAACAGAAATAACTCATTACTGGTGGTTAAATGAAGAACAGTGACAGTGATGTGGATCCTAGAATTAGAAAGCTGGTTTAAAGAACATCTTCTGATAATACCAGTGAATGGTGTACATGCATGTAAACCTTCAGCGGAAGGTCAGAAGCAGCTCATAATCCATGTACAATGACACTTAATAAAACAATAAAGAATCATTGTTTGACCAGCTGAACTATGGTGGTTTGGTTTGAAATAAACATTGATGAAATGACTCATATTTTACCTAAGTTACCTAATTCAAACGCCAACGGTATCGATACTAGTCAAAATATAGACTTGGTCCAAAATATTAGTTTCTGACCATAAAAATGATTTTTGGCTGTAAAACCTACACACTTATTGACGCAACCATGCAAATTCACACACAATGTCAGGAAGTGGGTACACATGAACCATCCCAGTACTGACAATCTTAATAGAATAAAAACTGTTGAGACAAGTGTTTACTTTTCTCATTAATGATAATAACTTTATCATTATTATGATAAGCAGTCACTGATCATAACAATATCCTGGACTTTGACTCAGGAACAACCTGTAGCCTACTGTTTAACCAGTATTTTCTTCATCTCACTGTGACCTCCAGAACCTGGTGAGTAAATTCAACAGAAATAAATAAAAAGACTTAAATTCAGTGAATGTTGTCTCTTCTGCTCCTGGATGTTTAATGGAGTTAATAAAACAACAACAGATGACTGCAGATTCACATTGTTGAATCAATAGATCAGATCAAATCCACTGTATTCAACTAAACCAGGAAACCATCAGCTAAAGATACGGTAATTAACAAATCATTTGTATAATTTCATAAACTATTCTGGGTGAGATGAGTTTTTCTTTTCTACATGAGTTTGTTCAGTTGTGTAGGAACTGTCTGCTATCTTTGTTTGATCTGATAACAGGTAGCCAACACTATGCTGAGGACTTTGACTCTGATTCAGGTAAAACTATGAACTGTTCAGCTCAGTGTGATAACCAGTATATTCTTTCTCTCAGTGTGACCTTCAGAACCTGTTGAGACGCAGCTTTAATCTGGTGAGTAAATTCAACAAAAACAGATAAAAAGACTGAAGTGAAGTGAGTAAATGTCTGTTTTGTGTTAATTTCCTGGAGCACCGACCTCTCTACTGCTAAAACTACTTGATGAATAAAGAACCAGCTCTGTGTGGATGGCTGTAACACTTTTTGTCTCAGCTCCCATAACTTGCAGAGTGTTCATGGTCAAATTTTGACACAGAGTACCCTCATATGTTCTCTACAAATAGCAATGCCTTAAACTTTTCAAACTATATCACACTATTTTTCACTATTTGATGTCAAATGCAAGGAGTGCCACTGCCAACCTAGCCAACTACCAGGGTAGGTTGTAACACAACCTGGGGTCAATTGTAAGAGATTGTGTGAGATTAAAAACTCAAAACCAAAAAACATGCATGTATGTAAGTTTATTGTGCACTAAATCATCTTTCTGTGGTTCAGTACAGAACAAAAATTACTCATTACTGATAGTTAAATGAAGTGGTGTGGGTCCTAACATTAGAAAGCTGTCTTAAAGAACATATTCTGATAATACCAATGAAAGTTGAACATGTATGAATGGAAACCTCCAGCAGGAGGTTGGAAGCAGCCATGTACAATTCCAGGAAAGAGTGTGACACTCAATGACACTTAATAAACAATAAAGATAAAAGGTGTTACAACAGAGGTTGAGAGGTTTTTCGAAATGTAGGCGTTTCCGTAACCAGTTTTTTATTGCGATATTTAGAGAGTGTTTTCACACCCTTTTGTCTGCTGCAGGTATCAGCACCGACCCCCTAGGGGGTTTCACCATAGACTGTAAAAAAATATGGACGTAGCATCCGTGACGTCACCCATTGGTTTTGGGGAGTCGTTTTTGTGACTCAAATATGGCGGCCTGAATAGCGCCATGTTGGATTGGCCGGCCGAGAACCCGCCCACTCGCCTCAAAGCAGCTGTCCACGGAGCTGCTCGGACCTGTCACTCAACGTTTCCGTGCCCTAATTGGCGAGAATTTTAAACCTAATAACAGTAAAACGGTAGAGTTAAAAAAAATTCTCCCCCCACTCAGAGTGTGTGCGGGGGTAGAAACTATCGATTGAGACCAAAAAACGTTCTGACACCAGGCTTTTAACATGTTTATTGAGGATGTAAAGTCGGCGATTTTAACATGGGGGTCTATGGGGAATGCTCCCTTCTGACACCAGCCCCCAGAGGAAGCAGAGGGGATTGCAGTTTTTTGAAAGCGGAAGTGAGCTTCACTTCTCAGACCCACAACTGCCCCCTTGGGTTTCACACCTGGGGCATCCTGCAAGGTTTTGTATTTAGGTTGAGGTCTAGACCAGGGGTCACCAACTCGGTGCCCATGGGCACCCTTATATTTTATAATGGCCGGGGGCGTTGTTTACACGTACAAATAAAGGCCGGCCCCAGATTCAGGCCGGGTCAAAAAAAAAAAAACTCTGCCTGGAACAAACTGACTGAAGGATATTGTAACAGCCCCAGTTAAAAGCCATAGGCTGTCAGTCTGTCACCCTTAACTATTTCTGTCAAACACTGGACTGCAGGTCATGCCAGTCAGCGTGCAGGCGGTGGTTGGTGGGGGGCGGCAGTCTCGGAGTCTGAGAGTTGAGAATCGGAAGTTTGTGTTGTTGACTGTGAGCTGAGATTGCGGCTGTTGTAACCTATGTGTTTTGGTGAAGTTAAGTAAAATGTCGACTCAGAAGATAAACCTTGTCTCTGACACTTCTGTGGAGCATTACAATATGATCAGAATCAACCTGTTTTAAATGTGACACAGTACGCCTGCCTCTGTGGGGCCGGTCCATCGTTTATGATCACCCACTGAAAAACAGCCATCTGTCATTTAAAAATGAAATCGCGGACTGTGAGACTCGGTGCTGGAGTATATTGTAACAGTACCGCTTCTGGTCACTGTGGTACCGTTCAATGACGTCCTCGTCACGTAATGAGCGCTCATCTTAACGAGGAAGTCTTCTCTCCCAGTTTAAAAACTATGTCAGTATTTTCCGGTAGCTTCTCATCAAAGTCTGCACCTTGCAGAGTTTGAGATACCTTTGTTTTTTTAGATAATTTGTCCAAAACATAGGACAGAGTTCATGATTTGTTCAAAAATGCTATTTGGAGATTAATACAAATGTGACATGATTCATCTAAAAATATGAATGAGTTGTTGTTGTAAATATTACAGAACTGATAATTTGTCAAAACATGGGAGTTCATGATTCAAGGTTTGGAGCCAGGGTTCCTCCCTGGGTCCGAACCTTTAACCTGTTTCCCATCAGGCCTCCACTGTATGTCATTCACAGTAGGGTTAAATGAGCAATATTAGGGGTGGCGTTTAGCTCACTGGGTAGAGCTGCCGTCCCATGTTGAGGCTCAGTCCTCGGTGCAGGCGGCCCCGGTTCGAGTCCTGCGTCGGAGGGCCCTTTCCTGCATGTCATTCCCCCACTCTCTGCCCTGTCTCTCTCTCGACTGCACTATCAATTAAAAGCAATAAAAGCCCAAAAAACATACTTAAAAAAAGAGCAATATTATCAAAAGGTGAGAAGTTCAGTTACACACATGGTTATACAACATGTGCAAAACATATCAGAATTTTCCATCACAAAACCCATATTATTTTGATATGCTTTGATCGAGCTTTAACGATGATTATAAACATTGTCTAATAAATGTATCTTTAATTTTCTATCGAATGGTGATAAGTTATTGATGGGTTTGGAATCTATATTAGGAAATTGTTAATGACATGTTTCATTAATGTATTGTATGTATGTATGTATCATTTTTTCTTCTTTCTATTTCCTCTTCATAGTTTTCATGGTGCTATGGCAGACAATATGCACCTGTTCAAATCTCTCCACCATCATTCTTTGAAGCCAAGCGTCGCTACATGATGGTAAATGTGTTTGTCAACATGTTGTTTTTGTTCTGATTGTTTCCTTCCAGACATGGACGATGAAATCGCTGCCCTCGTTGTTGACAACGGCTCCGGCATGTGCAAGGCCGGTTTTGCCGGGGATGACGCCCCTCGCGCCGTCTTCCCCTCCATCGTCGGTCGCCCCAGACACCAGGTAAGGAACCTGAACGCCACATTCTGCATTTATCCATTGGACAGTTTAATGTTACTGAGGCAGTGTGTAATGTGACTGCTGCGGTGGTGTGTTCAGGGAGTGATGGTGGGAATGGGACAGAACGACAGCTACGTGGGAGACGAGGCCCAGAGCAAGAGAGGCATCCTGGACCTGAAGTACCCCATCGAGCACGGCATCGTCACCGACTGGGACGGCATGGATAAGGTACAGATGTTTGTGTTTCTGAGCTCAGACAGGAAACATCTGGAGACCTCAACAGTCCTGAGAAATCACAATCTGTGAAACCACCATTCAGGGTGTAGTGGCCTTTCTCTTCCTCCAACCCATAAAAAGAGAGTCACTATACTGTGGCTGATACACGATATTGACGCCTGCATGGGTGCAATTAAACCAGTCCAAACGAAATTCCAATGTTACTCAAAATGGTTTTATTTGTTCTTATAACTAATATCAGCACTGCATGGCACGGTAAAAGAAACGTGTGCCTCATCAGCCACACCTGACTCTTGTTTGTCTCAATCAAATAACCCCCCGACCTGTAGTGCCTGACGTCACTTCCTGCGTCAGCAGAAGTTACTAACCTAAAACTACCAAAATAAAACACAAAAAGGGGCTGTGAGGGGCGGTGCGTGGCGCAGTGGTTAAAGCGGCCGCCCCATGTAGAGGCTACAGTCCTCAACGCAGGCGTCCCCGGTTCAATCCCGCGTTGGGCAGCCCTTTCCTGCGTGTCATTCCCCCTTCTCTCTGCCTCCTGCTTTCCTGTATATCTCTACTGTGTGCTATCAAATAAAGGCAAAAAGCCAAAAAATATACTTAAAATAAAACACAAACAATAAACACCAAAATAAAACACAAAATGGCTCTTACATAGGGTTTCTGCTAGAAAAAATTGGCACCGGACAATGTGACCAGCAGATTTCAGGTTACCGGACAAATGTCTGAAATTCTGGTCAAATATTATCTGAATGTATTGGGCTTGAAATGATTAATGATATGCAGGCTATATAAGAATGAGGATGAATGGGATAGACATTCTGAATGAACTTTATAACCGATAACGGACGCTTGTTCACCAATTGATAATTTTTAATTCATGAGTGTCTGTGACTGTAGGCTTGTGCCGATTGATCTATTGGTGATTGAGAGGATGATTAACAATGTTTGTTTTTTTTCTTTTACTTTTTTATCTTGCCGATGCAGCACTGTCCTTAGAGGTGACGCACATGCAGACGTCCGTTTATCGGATGCATAACTTTTTTTCATTAACTCTTTCGCGACCACACTAATTCCTCAGCACATCCGCTCAGGACCACATGTTTTTGGCTATTTGTGTACCTTTTTCTCACGTCGAACAGAACTCTTGTACATCACCTAGAAACAAACGGTCCAACTTGCTCCTCGAAAAAACGGCAAGTTTTTCCGCCGTTTCGTTCGTGAGTACGAAGGAGAAGAAGAGAGCTGGGTTTCTCCAAAAACGGAGCTCCCGCTCTAGTTTCAGAGAAAAACGCACTTTTGTGTCAAGTGGCAATCGGCTCATTTTACCGGTACTCTGCAGTGTGGCATGTCTCCCAAATAATTTCTACGGCTAAATAAGTATATTTCTAGGCAAATCTGGGGGTTGTGGCAGCCTGGAGAGCAGCGGTGCAGCGGTGTGGGTCTCTGGCTGCAGCGCAGCAGCTCCGTGACACTGCTGTGTGACTGGCCGGCGCTGAGTGCTCTGGGGCGGGGACGGCCGGTCACAGCACCCGCTGCACAGCGCCCGCTCCGCTGCACCGTGAAAACAGCAGAGATAACGGGCTTTCAGATCCGAGTCTCCAAACCAGAAACGTTTGTAACAGCACCGGAAAAAGTCGCCAGATTTGTCGCCAGTCGCTTTTGTCAAAAAAAGGTTGCCAAGATGGTTTGGAAAGTCACCAGATTCAGCGAGAAAGTCGCAACACTGTAGCCGACAGCCGCACAGCGCTGCACGCTGTCCCCAGAGCAGCATTCAAGGAGACCAATTACTAACAAAACCAAGATCACACAGTTTATAAAAAAACATTATGTTTTGATTGTAGTTTAAAACAGTTTTACATATCAGAGGACTACCATATTCACACACAGGGTACCTGAGAGTGTGTATTATCGTAATCTGTAAAAAAAACGGTTTTGACGAGTTAACTCGTCAATGGTCGTGAACGTTCGGCAGGCTGTGACGAGTTTACTCGTCAATGGTCGCGAAAGAGTTAAAGGCGCCATATGTAAGAATGTGGCCAAAAACGGTTACTGCAGTCAAATTCAAAACACAGTGATCTCATTTTTTCTCCCAGCCGTAGCGGCAGCTCAGTGGACCAGACCGGAGGCTGAAATGCCACTGACGCCGCCATGACTGGGAGAGAGGGCTAGGTGGCGCAACATGTAAACACGTAAATTCAAAACATAAACATGATTTGCAGTCTGCAAAAAAAGTACTCTGGCTGTACTATTGTTGTTGGTGAGTTCATCATGTTATATGAACATTATTCCTGAGTCTCTGTGACATATTAGGAAGATTTTACGGCCAGTTGCTTTAGATTTCTTACATACCTTTAAGTCCAACAAAATTCTCAATGAAAGACAATTAGTCCAGGACATAAGAACGTGTCATGGGAAGGAAAATGGTGAAAGTATTATTAATAATAATAATAATAATAATAATAATAATAATAATAATAACAAAATAAAATAGTAATCATGAAAATATGTAAATAAAATAATAACAATGAAAAAATATAGAAGTAAAATAAAAATAAAATAAAATTTAAAATTACAAACATAACCTAAAAAAATAAAAAATACACACATACGCACACAGGCACATTGACAAGACAAAAGGGACTTGACATACAAAGGCACTAGGGTGGGAGAGCCAGTGGCAAAATCAACTTACAGCATGTTTTTCAAAGAATCAGCTGCGCTACGCCAAGTGTTAAGGGTTCTTTCATTAGCACCATTAATCCGAGCTGTTGAAAGCTCCAAGTATATGACGTCCAAAAGGGAGAGAATCCAAGATTGAATAGTTAAAGAATGAGGTGGCTTCCATCGAGTTGCAATCATTTTCTTGGCAGCCATCAGTCAATCAATCAATCAATCAATCATCATTTATTTGTCATTGCCATAAATAACAATGAAATTCCGTTGGAGCATACAACCTTACATAGTGAAAAGTGCATAGTGCAAAATGTGCAATGGTGCAGAATCCCACGGGCATGTCATGTACACGAAAAAAAGGACAAAAACACAGGGGCGCCAGAGGACATGGTCAGAGGTAGTATAGTGTGTGTTGCAGCAATGCAAAGGCCAGTTCACAGTTATAAGGTGGAGTGTGGTTACTGTCCATATGGGGGAGGGGGGAGACATGGAGTGTAAACAAAGGAAAGACAAAAACAGGGGCATCAGAGAACATGGTCAGAGATAGTGTTGTGTGTGTTGCAGCAATGCAGAGACCAGTTCACAGTTGTTGTAAGGTGGGGTGTGGTTACTGTCCATGTAAGGGGGTGGGGGCACTGTTCAGCAGCCTCACTGGCTGAGGGTACAGGCTGTGGGCCATTCTGGGTTGCTGTACCTTCTACCTGAGGGCAGCATTTGGAACAGGTGATGGGCCGGGTGGTGTTGGTCACGCAGGATGTTACGCACTCTCTTCAGACAGCGGGAGGTGTAGATGGTACTGATCTTTGGTAGAATGGTCCCCATGATTTTCCCCACTGGTTTTAACACCCGCTGGAGTGCCTGCTGTTCGGCCTTAGTGCAGCTGGAGAACCACACAAGGAAACCGTATGTCAGAACACTGCTGATGGCACAGTTGTAAAAGTTCACCATCAGCTGTTTCTGGATCCCGGCATTCTTCAGTTGCCTCAGGTAGTAGAGCCGTTGCTGGGCCTTTCCTACTGCTGAGGCGGTGTTGATGCCCCAGGACAGGTCCTCAGTGATGGTCACTCCCAGGAATTTGAAGTGTGCCACCCTCTCCACTGCCTCGCTGCCGATAGAGAGTGGAAGATGGTTGTTTTGTCTCTTCTTGCGGGGGTCCACAATAATCTCCTTGGTCTTCTTGATGTTCAGTATGAGATTATTACCCACACACCATGATGCTAGATGTTGCACTTCAGTCCTGTAATCCGTCTCATTATTGTTGTTGATGAGTCTGAGCACTGTGGTGTTGTCGGCGAATTTAACAATGAGATTGGAGGGAGAAGAAGCAGAGCAGTCATGTGTGAACAGGGTGTAGAGCAGAGGACTGAGCACACACTCTTATCTATAATTTCAGTACGTTTTAGTTAGTTTTGTAAACACACAATACAGTTTCAGTTAGTTATCGTTTTTTTCATTTGATTATAGTTTTTATTTATTTCAGTTAACAAACATGTTTTTTCAATTCTAGTTTTCGTCATTTCGTTCGTTTTCGTTAACGATAATAACCTTGATGAGAATATCCATAGACTTCCTGAAAATCAAGAGCCAAAATCAGTTTCCCAATTTTTCAAAATAAAATCAATAACAAAAACAGAGGATCCATCTTCCAACAAAACTTCCATTTGTTTTGAGGTGGTCTTTCAAGAACGTGCAAACAGGAAAGATAGTTTGAGGAAGTGCACACTGTTTATAGTATGAAGGGATGTGAATATTCCTAATAAGATCATTAAATGTTACACACTTGCACTTCAACTTGGGATACATGATGATGATTGCATCAGATCTGACCTGGAGGTTTGTAGTTTGTTGTAAATATGAAGTCAGCATATTTGGTTTTATCTTCTAACTGGATGTTGTGTCCTGCAGATCTGGCATCACACCTTCTACAACGAGCTCCATGTTGCCCCTGAGGTGCATCCAATCCTGCTGACCGAGGCCCCGCTGAACCCCAAAGCCAACAGGGAGAAGATGACCCAGGTTTGTTCAGACTGACCATTACCTATGAGTTACTCTGAGACAGGTGCTGCTCTTCATATGCAACACATTCTTCTTCTTGTTCTTCTTCCTAAGAAATCCTACTTCACATACAGGAAAAACCAAACTTTGCACATAGCCCTCAGGCAACATACCACTTTTTGGCCTGTCACATCTCCACAATTCATCCCATTTAATGCTGTAATACTTTAAAAAAGAGAGGAGACCTTAGAGAACCAATAACAATGCTTTAATTTATCACATGACTTTCAAGAAGCCATACTGAAACCCTTTTTTGCAGACTTTTTCAAGGGAAACAGGTTTGCCATTATTTTGCTCCACTAAAACGGTCTGAAAACATACAGTAACTTCCTGGCCCTTTTTCATCTGGAAAAAAATATATTTACACTAATAGATTAGTAAAGTTTAATGTGTAATAGTTCCATGCAGTTTATTTACTTATTAAATAATGGAAACTTGTTAAAATGCACCTGTTGCCCGAAAGCAACAACGTACCATTATAGAAAATTGCAATGTTGCCTTGAGGCGACAGTGGACCATTATGGAATCAATATTGCATTATGAGACTATGGTAGTGTGTGTTTAGGTGTAAATATAATGTTCAAAAACATATAATTCATCATAATTTAGTTTTTTATCCTTAATACATTTTATTTTGAATGCAGTAAAGTAAACATCAGGCTATTATGATGATGATGAGGAAGATGAGAATGAGAATTGGGATGAGGATGAGGCCAGTGAAGGTGAAAGTCTACAGAGACTGGTGTTTCTAATACAGTATATGACGAACCGTAATGGTACAATGTTGCCTACAGGCAACAAATCCCAAAAACTTCCAAAAATAATTTTAAAAAAAAAATTTCTTTAGATTATGTTTATTTAGTCTATTTTGAGACATAAAAACACTCCAAACATTTTTTTCCCCACTGGCATCATAGTGCGTACCATAAAAAGTTAAAATTTTAAAACTTTGAAAATTCCTACTAAACCAACGGTACATGCTACAGTTTTGCAACGTTTGTCCACTTAAACTTATTACAAGTTATGAAATCCATCGCTCTGTTTTTTTTCAAAACTTATAAAACCTTTTATGTCCCACAGTTTTTGCTCAGTTGACACCAAATTTGCTGCATTGAATCTTCAGACCGTCCTCCACAAAAATACCACCTGGCTTGTTGATATTTGAAAAATTGAGCCTACAGTGCATGAACATGTTTGACTGTAAACAGCACTGTAAAGATATACCAGACAATTCTTGTTAAATACATTTGAAATCTTCCTGAAAAAAACGGACAATATTTTTGGAGTCATGGTTGATGAAGTTTGGAAAATATCAGAATTTTATCTTAAAAACTGAATTTTTGAGAACATTTTGAATTCTGCTCTCATGTGAACAATTGGGGTCAATGTAGTAGGAGTCAATGAATGGCATTTTTAAACATCATATTTTCTTTTATGAAGCAAAACACTTGTCGTTACAAACAAATCACTAACATTTCCATGCTGGAAATGACTTACGTCTTGACGTATTAATGCACGCACACTTGAGCATGCACGAGTTGTACCTGGCTGTCACTCAAGCGTAAATGTCGAGCAAGAAATTTCCATCCCCAAGATGGACTTCAAGAGAAACCTATTTACTACTGGACATACTCTCTCTTCTTCTGCTGTTGCTGGATTCTAAAATTAGGCATTAAACAGCAGCATGACATATTATGCTGCTGTTTAATAAAGGTAAATATTATAACAGCAAAAACTGCGCTCAACAAATTATGTATTTCCATGTTTCTGTTTTGTTTTTGGCACAGCTGTAGCACTTCCGTAATCGATACTGTTGTAAGCATAGTAACAAAATCGCTCATGGCATGTAAACACCCAAATTGATTGATTAAACCAAACCTATTTGAAACCGTTTAAAACTGTCCATGTAAACCCACCTAGTGATTGTGAGTTCGATAGAGATGATGACGTCTCTGCACGCTGCTGCTCTGGAGTGAAGTGACTCTTGTCATGTGAGGCCGTGAGGTCATGTGTTGTCTACCTATTTTGTCTCTTGTTACTCAGAATTGCCTGCATTTTCCCAAAATTGCCTGGTCCCAATCATTGCTGTGAAACAGCTTTAATTTTCACCGTTTCCTTGGTCAATCAATCAATCAATCAATCAATCAATCAATCAATCAATCAATCAATCAATCAATCAATCAATCAATCAACTTTATTTGGCAACACTGTTAGGGAGGAATTTGTGGTGATGCCGGTGAAGAAGAAGAAGTACCAAAGTCCTGTATGTCTTATGCTGAAGGAGTTTATTTAGTTGATCAAGGAGAACAGAAGAATCATCATCACAACATGAGTGCGTGAATTCATCTCAATTCTAAGGGTCAAACAGTAAAGCTCAGATTCAGTTCTGGTTAAATCCTGCCTCCCCTCTCTGGTCCCCCTCATTTCTGCCATCATCCACTCCTCTCTCACCACTGGAACTGTTCCTACATCATTCAAAACCGCTGCAATAACCCCAATCCTGAAAAAAACCTGGTGCAGATCCTACCAACTTCAATAATTTCCGTCCTATTTCAAATCTGCCCTTCATTTCCAAAATCCTCGAGAAAATAGTCGCTACTCAACTCCACTCCCACTTATCACTTAACTTGTTGAGTTGAGTTGAGTTGAGATTTCTTTATTTATCCCATAGGGCACTGACCGCCACACCACAATTACATACACAAGCATACATACAATTGAGGAGGAAAGTGCAAGGACAGTGCAAAATTGAGATCAGGTAAGATAAAAGTACAAAAATATAATAAATACATGAGAGGGCAATATACGTAAAAACACATTGTCAACAACAGTACTAAAAAGTACAGCTTCAAGCCAGCTGAGCGTTCAACAAACTAATGGCAGAAGGCACAAAATTTTCTCAAAATTTTTCACTACGAGAGAAGTGAATGCTTGTAATTCCCGGGGGTTTTTAACTTTGGGAATGGGAATAATTGTGGAACATTTCCAAATTGAAGGGAGAGTGCATGTGTCAACACACTTCTGAAAAAGATGGCTAAAAACCCTACTAAGTTGCTCTGTGCAGTGGTGCAGTGTGCGACCGCAAATATTGTCAGGACCAGGGGCCTCATGTATCAATACTTACGTGGATTTCATACTGAAACATGGCGTACGCCAGAATCCAGAAACTGTCGTACGCACAAAGAAAATCTGATGTATCAAAGTGTGCGTACGCATGGATCCAAGCACATTTCCTTTGTACATCCCAATCAACGTGGAATTGAGCGCACATGTAGAAGTGCCGAACTCCTCCCTGTCCACGCCTCCATTTAAATATGCAAATCAATGTAAATAAGGCCTGCACCAAAGATTCCCTTCTCTTTACGGTCAGATAACACCATGAAAAACTGTGAGGAAGAGCAATTTAACCAAATTTGAGTTGAAGGTGCTCCTCGATAAAGTTGAGCCGTGTAAACATCTTCTTCTTTTTTTTTTTTTTGCCGTCCTCCGGCACCATCACAAAGCGGGTGGGAGAGTGTGTGTGTTATATAAAGGTGAACGTGAGGCGGAGGACCACTGTCATCCCAAATGAAAGCAGACAATGTACTCGATAATTAAATTATGTGAAATGGATTTATGATTGTCATTTGCCTTTCTTTATACACAGATCGCGTAGTAAATAAATGCAGAAGTGCGCCAGGGAGGCTGATAAAGACACATGTCCAACTTTACGCATGTGTTTATTGACATTAAGTAGGCTACTTCACACAGCGTGTGTAGTTTAACCAGCAAAAAAAGAAAGTCACTGACAGTGTGATATCTGGGCGGACATGCTCAGTGTGCATCGGGGGTTATAGGACAATTAAACAAATACATTTACTTTGCAGTGCCAGCCTGTAATCTGTTCCCAACTATGCTGAATGAATGAATCGTGCGCTGAACCAGCCATCTCGCCTCAATGTTTGTTAATATGTGATGCATCTGTACATTCACTTCGCACTGCAGCATCTGCAATATCTGCAATATCTGCAATATCTTAAAACTAAAGCTGACGGTACCACTTTGCGCGTGCTTTTATATCCACCTATCTAATTGCAACACGTGGATGGGTTGTTCATAAATGTGTCTCTGATGTGCACATTACTCTGAGGACTAATTGTTTTCACATTATTAACAGTTTCACAGCTTCACCTCTAAGTGTCGCCAAAGGAACAATAGCTGTAGAAGCGTGCGTACGCCAGCTATGAAGGGTTACATGCTGCCATTCCGACATGCTGCCACTCCGACATATCGCCATTCCGACATTCTACTATTCAGACATGTCACCATTCAGACATACCACCATTCCGACATGAAAACGTCCTGCCATTCCGACAGTTTCGTCCCGCCATTCCGACAAGGCTTTAATTACCATAAGGAAATGTGCGTTACTCCGAGCGGCGGTTAGGTGTATGTGTGTATGTTTTTTTTTGTTTTTTTTCATGTTTTAAGACATGTGTACAGATGTGATACAGTCAGTGGAAGCTTAATAAATAAACAAACACAAAGTCTCGCCATGTACAATCACACACTCCGATGTCAGTTTGTAACCATTTCCCTTACAATTAGTCCATGAGCCAAGACCCCAAAATTGGCCTCCCGCAATCGAACAGGTGGGCAATTACTAGTTTGTTTTTTTGACTTGGTAGACATCTCTAGTGAACAGTTTGGCATGATAACCATTGCAAACAGGTAGCTTAGTGGTGGTTTTCATGTGTTGAATAGGTGGACCGGTAGAGTGGAAACTTGAAAACTGTGTATAGTGCTTGTTCGGTATTATGCTGTTTGTTGACCACTCAGTGGCCCTCATTTATTAAACTTGCGTACACCAAAAAATGGGTGTACACCAAATTCACCGCAAGGATCGGCATTTATTAATCTGAGTGTGAGTGTACGGTACGCACAAATCTCACGCCAGCTCTGACCAGGTGTACGCACATTTGGAACCAGCGTAGAACATGCAGGAAGGAGTGCCGCTGTGTCAGAATGATTATTAAACCATAGTCTAATAACGCAGCGATGTGGACCACATGTTGTTGTTGTTTATATTGATAAAAAGATAAAAAGTAGCCAAAAAAAAAAAAAGAAACGATAAAACCAAGTCCGTGTTGAAACTCAAGTTTTATTTTGGGCAACTGAGATGAATTAAGAACCACGACGTGACAGATGCTCGTTAATCAGCTGTGTAAACAGAAACAGTCAATGACAGACCTGTTATTGTAGATCACACACACAAACTTCCAACATCTCCTGCACCAGAGCATGACCGGACGGCTCCTCAGTCTCTCTCTCTGCCGGACACCGGAGCCGGGGGGGGGCTCCGCTACCTGTCCAGGTGCAGCTGATCTCCGCGGCGGAGTGTTTTTCTTTTCTTTTTTTTCCCGTCACCGGGACCTGTCAGCGGGACATCGGGCCGGTGTTTCACATCCCTCCATCAGCCGAACCATGCCAGCGGTGCTGATGGTTATAAAGTTGCGTTCGCAGCAGTAATATGCCTATGATTTCTCCTCAATCACTTGTGTTTAGTAAACTGCAGGAGCATTTCATGAGGTCGCTGGTTTTCCTGACGTGGTCGGTGACATGTGCGTCTGCAGCCTCCATCCACCGGGATGACACTTGTCAATCACTAAACCTATCAATCTATCAATGTCTAGATATTTAATGTTGCCGCCCTCTCCCTGTTTAACGCGGTAATGTCGGTAAAGTCCCTCTTCTTGGTCGTCTTCCGTGTCTCCATGTTGTAAAAGGGGCAGGGCGACGCCTCTAAAGCAGGAATATATCGGGGCGTGACATTTAAATTACGCTCGTTTTCAGCCGCCGGATTTATCACCACCACGCCGGTTCTACGCCGAAATCAGCAGCGTACACACTTTTAGTAAATCACACGTGACACTTGCCGTACACTGATATTTACACCAGAATCTACACCAGGGTTGACCTGGGTCTGGCGTTCCCACTGCAAGCTGATCAGAGCTGAGCCGATTGAAGGCGATTTTAACCTGCGTCACTTGCCGAGTCGTTTGACGCGGGTCGACGGGGGGGCATACATCAGTCCGACTGCCCAAAAGTCTGACGGCTCATTTCTCCGACTACCCATTCTACAGTGTTAAGGTTAGGTTTAGGGTAAGGTTAAGGGTTAGGGCTACTTAAGTCGGAGAAATGGGAGGTCGGAGTAATGGACGCAAAAATAAAGAAATGTATGGTCGGAGAAATGGGTAGTCGGACTGACGTCCCGGGTTGACGCGGGTCGGTGCTCCTTTCCTCTGCCACTAAAAGCCGATTGTTAGTGGGTTTAAATGGATTTTTTGGCCAGTGAGAAAGGGGTATAAGTCTCCCCCTCCACCCTGAAGCACTGAGCCAATCAGCTGTCTCTGGTGTTCACACACATTTTTAACACCTCACTGGAGACCTGTCATGTGCCAGCTTGCTTCAAGGCCTCAACCATTGTTCCAGTTCCCAAAAAGACAAGGCTCACAGGCCTTAATGACTACAGACCCGTTGCTCTGACTAATGTGGTCATGAAGACTTTTGAGTGCCTCGTCTTGACCCACCTTAAGGACATTACAGTTCACCTACAGAGCCAACAGATTTGTAGATGATGCTGTAAACATGGCCCACTTCATCCTCCAGCACCTGGACTCCCCAGGATCCTACGCCAGGATACTGTTTGTGGACTTCAGCTCTGCCTTCAATACGATCATCCCAGCTCTGCTCCGCGACAAGCTCTCCCAGCTTAATGTGCCTGACTCCATGTGCAGGTGGATTACAGACTGACAGACGGTAGTTCGTGAGGCTGGGGAAGCATGTCTCTGACACCCAGACCATCAGCACTGGATCCCCCCAAGGCTGCGTCCTTTCTCCTCTGCTGTTCTCCCTGTACACCATCAGCTGCACATCTGGACACCAGACAATAGTGCTGACGACACCACCCTCATCGGCCTCATCTCTGATGGGGACGAGTCAGCCTACAGGAGCGAGATGGACCATCTGGTGTCACGGTGCAGCATGAACAACCTGGAGCCCAACGCTCTGAAGACAGTGGAGATGATAGTGGACTTCAGAAAGGACCCACCTGCCCTCCCCCCTGTCATCCTCTGTGACTCTACAGTGACCCTGGTTGAGTCCTTCTGCTTCCTGGGCACCACAATCTCCCAGGAGCTCAAATGGCTCCCCAAGCACTGGGGAGCTCCCTCACCAAGAAGCCTCAGCAGAGGATATACTTCCTGCTGCAGCTGAAGAAGTTTCACCTCCCTGTGAAGATGCTGGTGAACGTTTACACTGTCACCATCAAATCCATCCTCACATCCTCCATGACAGTCTGGTGTGCTGCAGCTCCGGCCAGAGACAAGGCCAAACTGCAGCGTGTCATTCACTCTGCCCAGAGGGTGATTGGCTGCAGCCTCCCATCTCTACAAGAGCTGTACATCTCCAGGACCCGGAGACGTGCAGCCAGAATTGTTGCTGACCCCTCTCACCCTGGACACAAGCCCCTCCCCTCTGGCAAAAGGCTCTGGTCCATCCGGACCAGGACCTCACGCCACAAGAACAGTTTCTTCGTCTCTGCAGTCAGCCTAATGAACAATGCCCCAGTTCCCCCTAAATAACCCTAAACCTATGGATGTAATATGCTATAATGTTAATGTCATCTTTACTCACTACATCTTAGCCTAACCTTGGATGTGTATATAAACCATTAAAAATGTTCCATGTATAATGTGATTTCACAAAAGTCCTCTGCTACTTCCTGCTAACAGCAGTATTAAAGCCGATTTTCCCCCTTACTCACTCATGCACCCAGAGGAATTAGCGCCAACTAGTGGTGCGAACAAATATTATCTGCAGGGCCTTTCTGCAACTGCAAAGGTGCTCTAAATCAGTGGTCCCCAACCACCGGGCCATTTGGTACATCATTTGGTACCGGGCCGCAGAAAGATGAAATGATAATTTAAAAAAATAATAAATCGTTTGTTTCGTCTATTTCACACTTCCGGTCGTTTTATTTTGAAAATGTTACCACTTCCATTTGTGCATCGTTCCAGCGCTGACTTGACAGGCAATTGACAGGCAGGCACAAACGTAAAAGAGTGAAAAACACACGTCGCCGGGCCGGGAAAAACTCAATAATGAGACGACAGAAGACCCGAAGCCTTCCAACAAGAAGAAAGCTGTTCTAAAAGAAAAAGCACCAGTTCTGTTTAAATTACGGGTTCATTGCAACAGGTGATTCACATGCTCCAAGCTCCACAGTGTGTGTGCGGGACCCAGCCGGCTCTCTGCCGCTTCATCACTTCACAGAAAACTTCTCTCCCTGCGTTCTGGATTTAAGCAGAATATCCTGAGATCACCACAAAAGCACTGAAAACCTGCTTCCATTACAAACATATAACCGAGATGACAGACGGAGCATCACCCCCGGATGACTGACATTATTATTGTGATACTATCAGGCTATTATGGTGAGTTGTAACAAAGAACGTAAACGTAAGAGAAAACTAGGCTATGTGAACGTGTAGTCCTGTTTATACAGTAGGCCTACATGTAATGTAAACAGGAGAACGTACGCTCCCCGCCCCCCCCCCCCGAAGAGAACGACCCCCCCCCCCCCCCCCTCCGGGCCGTGGTAAAAATTTTCCACGGGTGACCGGTCCGCGGAGATAAAAAGGTTGGGGACCGCTGCTCTAAATCATCAGTAGTGGCACACAAATTATGAAATGTGCAACATCGGGGAATGGCCATAATTGGTGTATATGGCATTGTTATGGTCAAAATAGTGAATGCATGATAAATATTGTTAAGCTACTCTTGTGCAAAGGTTATCATACCAATTAATAATCTGGACATATATAGGAATAATAAAATAGCGACAAGAATTTGCCCACCCTTTCGATTGCGATTGGTGGTCTGGCTCATGGACTATGAGTGGAAGTGGCTTGTCAAGCCCTTAAATAGCGAGTCTGCACAGGTGCAGGCTCGCTGGTGGTTGCAGCAGAAATTACGTCCGGACAATGGAGGAAACGTCATTCAAGTGTAGTTCCATCTACTTCTTCCAAGTATTTTAGATCAAACACACACCTTTATCCGGCTATTTTCTGAGAGGGAGGGGGGATTTTTGTTGGGAGAGTTGGGGGAGAGACGCACACTTATCAATGATTAAAGATCTGATTTCAAGTTATTTTATAATAGCATACGGGATTCTCTCAAATAATAGCCGGTATTCAATTGTTTACACAGACAAATAAAGGCCGGCCCTAAATACAAGCTGGGTAAAAAAAAACTAAAAAAAAAGACTCAGTAGCCTGGAACAAACTGACAACGATCAGAAACTCTTTCAACTTTGTGGACGGTTTGCATTTGAAGACTGACTGGAGTGAAGCTGACCTCATCCTCTGCTTTAGAGAGGGACAAATTGCACGGACCTGGGTCTCCGCTCCGTCTCCGGTCCTGAACGGGCTCGGACACGGAGCGTGCGCGCGCGGGGGGGGGGGGGGGCTACAGCGCAACAGTGACAGAGCAGCAGGTCCGACAGCGCAGCGAGGAGAACAGTACGTGAGGATGAAGATGAACTAATGAACGATGAGCTTGGTCACTAATGTGTAAAAAATAAACTCAGGGATTTAGAAATTGAAGGCTGAGCTGTCACGCTGATGTAGGCTGCTGATGCAGGCTGCTGTATAGAGCCAGGCACCAGCAGGCTGCATATCACATCAAAAGCATAGATGCATTAGATGAAATAAATGTTAGTCAGACAAATTGAGTTTAAATTCAGATTCTTTTTCTTTTCTTTTTTTTAAGCGTAATACTGTGGGTATAGGGAGGCTGATTTTAGGTTTTATGTTATTATGTTATTCTTGAGTTAACCCATTCCAATTCCTATGTAAATATTGTGTCCTTCATATTGCACTGTTTTGCTTCTACCCTCTGTCCTCATGTCTGTTCTTAATTTATATAAAGCACTTTGAATTGTCTTGAGTTTAAACTGGTAAACGGCATGACAGCTGCAGCACAGGCAACACGTCTCCATGATAACGGTTCCTTCCTGTTTCCGGTAAGGTAGCGAGGGCGTCTCACTTGTTTGGCTTTACGTTTATACCCTCCCCCTTAATCAGGAGTGCCCTCCGCAGCTGGGAGTGGAACTCCAAACTGACAAGTCAAACTAGTTTGTGTTAGAGGACTAATTCATCTCTCTCTCTCTCTCTCTCTCTCGTCCTCCCTCTCATTAGCCCGGGCAGCCACGGTGGTCATTTCCAACGCTCCCCCGTTTATTAAAAATGAGGATCTGACTAAGGAACTGTCTCATTATGGTCAGCTAGTTTCAACCATCAAGATGGTGTTGCTTGGCTGTAAATCAGCCAGGCTGAAACATGTAGTTAGTCACCGTAGGCAGGTGTTCATGGTTTTAAAGGATCCCGCTCACGACCTCAACCTGTTGTTTTATTTTGAAGTTGATGGTTACAACTACATGGTTTTCGCAACGTCAGAGACAATTAAATGTTTCGGTTGTGCCGGCCGCGTCTGGGGGCACTGCTGGCGGGGAACCACCGCAGCTAGCCCGGCCCGAGGGCGACGTTGGCGGGGAGCCACTGCGAAGCGTTCGGCCGGAGGTCGTTGCTGGTGGAATTCTGTCAGCTGCGGGTCTGAAGCCTCTCCGGTCGCAGGAGGCTGTAAGCCTGGAGGTGAGTGACCCGGGGGAAGTCCCCCTCATTTGTTTTGAGATGGCAGGCACTGAGAGAGCTCAAGAGTGGGATGAAGCCAGTGGGTCTGGAGAGGGGAAAAGTGTAAACAATGATCACGTGACAGCAGAGATCAATGCCGTATTGGATGAGGAGATGGTCAGTGATAAAAAAGTTCTTGGAGCGAACTAAAGGCCAGAGGCTCATTGCGATGGAGGATCATTTCCCTGATCTGAGACAGTTCCTGAGATTAGCTATACCTCTTACTACTAGGAGATCTGGGATGGCAGATGATGTGCTATCTGATCAGGAGATTTACAGGTTAAAGAAGCACATTATCAGAGTTAAAGGCCATCTAAACAGCCAAGATGATGAGGTTTAAAATCTGCCACTCTTTTATTCTGATTTGGTGTGTTGTTTTCTTCCTTTTATCCATGTGTGATTTCAATCTGGGTAGTTTAAATCTAAATGGAGCAAGAGCTGATGTGAAGAACTGCAGTCTTTAGCAGAGTCCTCTGAAAATCAAGGGCATTTAGACTCCCTCAAACACAAAAAGGCAGCCATAGCCAACCTGCTGGGTATGTCAGCACAGGGGGCTCTGGTCAGGTCCAGGTTTTTAAATGTGGTTCAGATGGATGCCCCATCTCAATTTTTTTTTGGGCTGGAGCGAAAAAATGGACAAAGGAAGATCATACATTGTTTACACATGGATAGTGGCTCTGAGGTCTCAGACTCGTCTGAGATCAGAAAGTTTGCTGTAGGTTTCTATAGAAACCTTTTAAAGAGTGAATGGTCAGACAATCCAGATGTGCACAGCAGCTTCCTTACAGGTCTCCCTCAGGTAGACTCAAAGGTAAACTCAGAGCTGGGGGCAAATTTGACGCTGCAGGAGCTGTACAGGGCAATGATGAGTTTGCAGAGTGGTAAAGCACCAGGGATTGCCGGTCTTCCTATTGATTTTTATAAGTCTTTCTGGTCCATTATAGGACGTGATCTGCTGGAGGTGGTGTCTGACAGCCTCCAGAGAGGGCGGCTCCCTCTGAGCTGCAGTAGGGCCGTCATCACCCTGTTACCGAAGAAGGGAGACCTGCAGTTTATTAAGAACTGGAGGCCAGTGTCGTTGCTGTGCACGGATTATAAAATCCTTTCCAAAGCTCTGGCCATTAGATTGAGAGAGGTGATGGCATCCATCGTCCACCCGGACCAGACCTACTGTGTTCCCAGCAGGCTCATAAGTGACAATGTCACTTTAATTTGTGATGTTTTGGCGATTTCCAGTGAATTGGGCTTTGATACTGGTCTGATTTCAATAGACCAGGAAAAGGCGTTTGACCGGGTTGAACACCAATACCTCTGGCGGACTTTAGCAGGGTTTGGTTTCAACCCTGGGTTCATTGCCAAGATCCGGGTTCTCTATAGTGACATTGCGAGTGTGCTAAAAATTAATGGCGGGCTGAGTGTGCCCTTTAACATTGGGAGGGGGGTGAGGCAGGGCTGCTCTCTCTCTGGCATGCTTTACTCATTAGCCATCGAGCCTCTGCTTCACCAACTACGGAAAAAACTGACAGGTGTGTCTTTTCCCAGTTGTCCTGTGTCTTTTAAAATGTCTGCCTATGCCGATGATCTTGTTGTGCTTGTAAATTCACAAAAAGATATTGATGTTTTGATTGACACTGTTAAGTTATTTGGTCTTATTTCTTCCGCAAAGGTCAACTGGGGAAAAAGTGAGGCAGTGATGGTGGGAGAGAGGCTGGGGGGCCAGCTTACCCTGCCTGCTGAGCTCACCTGGAAGAAGGGTGGGCTGAGGTACCTGGGCGTTTTCCTGGGGGATGAGAACATGACAAAGAAGAACTGGGACAATGTCCTTGAAACAGTAAAAGGCCAACTTAATAAGTGGAGGTGGCTTCTCCCCAAAATGTCATACAGAGGCAGAGTCCTGATAGCCAACAACCTGATCTCATCCTCCCTGTGGCATAGGTTAGCCTGCATGGACCCTCCAGCCTCTCTCCTCTCCCAGGTACAGCGAGTTTTAGTAGATTTTATCTGGGACAGGATGCACTGGGTCCCACAGAGTGTCCTCTTCCTTCCCAAAGAGGAGGGGGGGTAGGGCCTGGTTCACTTAGCAAGTAGGGGTGCTGCTTTTCGTCTACAATTTATTCAGAGACTGTTGAGTGGACCAGAGGACACTGTGTGGAGGGCTCTAGCCTGCTGCATCCTGAAGCGTTGTAACAGCCTGGGTTTGGATTTTAGTTTGTTTTTAATGAACAGCACACAGTTTAACAGGTCATCACTTCCAAGTTTTTATGAGAGTATTTTTAATGTCTGGAGTTTGGTAAAAAAAAAAAAAGGGGGAGACAGAAGAAGGCAGACTCGCTGCACTGGTTGTTGCAGGAGCCAGTCTTCCACGGGACAGTGTTGGATTCTCCGGGTTGGGCGGGCTCCTCTCTGTTCTCCTTGTTCCAGGCTGCAGGGGTCGCCACTCTGGGCCAGGTAGTGGAGCTGGCTGGCCCTAGGCTACAGGACTCTGCTGCTCTGGTGTTCAAGGTGGGGATGAGGTCCAGTAGAGTGGTGCAACAACTCCTGGATCACTGGAAAGAGAGACTGAGTGGTCAAGAGCTCCTGATGTTGGACAGCTTCTCCTCAGGTGAAACCACAGCCAATACACAGGACCCCTTCCCCCTGATCCAGCTGAGCCCAGAGCTAAAGGACTGTGCGGGTCCACACCTGGACCACTGCCCTCAGGCTTCTCTGCAGGAGGCCTCAGGGAAGACTTTGTATCGCCTGGTGGTAAAGACTCTGAACAGGGACAAGCTGAGTGGGCGGACAGACACTCCCTGGAGGAGTCACTTTGACCTGAGGGGGTCGAGACCGGCCTGGAGGTCTCTCTACAAACCTCCACTGACTAAGAGACATAGGGACTTACAGTGGAGGATCCTCCACGGGGTGATTGCTGTGAACTCCTTCATTTCTGTAATTAACAAAGATGTGGAGGATAGATGTCCATTCTGCACAGAGAGGGAGACGGTCTTTCATTGTTTTTCTGAATGACACCGACTGTCTGCACTGTTTTTGTTCCTACAGAGGGTTTTCACTGCTTTCACTGAGGTCTTTACACAAGGGGTTTTTATCTGTGGTTTTAAATACACTCGCCTGGACTTCAGTTTCTACAGGATCGCTGGAGACTTGGACTCTTTTAGGAACTTGTGGTGTTACCGGGGTATGTTGTGTAAGGTGGAAGTTGATGACCTGTTGTTTGGGGATGTGCTGAGGTTATGATGTTTCTGTATGTGTGTATGTAGATGTGTTGCGAGGTATGTTTGTGCACACAATTATGTACTTGGATGTTTACAAAGTGGATCTCTCTCTCTCTCTCTCTCTCTCTGCGATCTGAAGCACTGCAGGCACGCGCACTGCGCTCCAGAGCGCGAGATGTGCAACCAGGCAGACATGTGCGCCTATCTGAAACTGCCTCTGCTCCAGGGAGCTGCGCTTCGGTTCCGTGTGCAGTGCGACCAGGCTGTTAGTATCCAATTGGCTATAGTGCATAAACATGAAGATAAGGATTCACACCAGCTACTGTGTCATCCAGTGACGGTGAGCGTTATCATCTGACTCACTATTCCCCTCCTGTTGGTACAGATACACTAAAGAAATGCTGCCCGTAGTGTAGCTTGAGCAAGCTCAGGTTAGAGCACACAAACCAAAAAGAAAATAAATGCGAGAATAAACTAGGAGGGTGAATAGGAAACCAAAAGAAAATAAACCATAAACCCAGAGATTAATCCAAAACAGGAACAAATTATTTTATCTAAATGATGAGGAACAAAACAAGAAACTTTAACTCCGGCTTATGAAAAAAAAGGAAATCAATCATGTCAATCTAAACTCAAAAGAAAAAAAAAGTAGGCCTGAGCAGCACAGGGCAGCTTTAAAACAAGCAATTATCTAAATCTTCATCAGTAGGAGCAAAAGCACAGGTACTTTAAGGCTCCACACGGCAACATTGAAGCCCCACAAAGCAGCAGCGGTCCTGAGTGCAGAGCGGCGTGGCTCGTGCCGGCTCGGTGCCGAGACTTCAGCCTATCTGTAAAGCGAGTGCAGTAAAATTAAGAACTGAATGGCTATGGATGATGACGAGTGAAACAAACATTTACATACCCCGTCAACGTGGTGTGGTACAGGCACCAGGAGGAGAGGGAGAGAGGGAGCCAACAAACATTTTGGGCACTGCCAGTGTCTTTGCTGTCGTATGTGAATGCGCAACAGCGGAGGAGAGAGGAGTGCAATAAAATTAGGGACTGAATGACTATGGCTGATGACAGACAGAGCAAACATTACATACCCCGTAGCGTGGTGTGGTTCAGACACCAGGAGGAGAGGAGGAGAGGGACATTTTGGAGTCCGTGCTGTCGGATGTGAATGCGCAACAGTGGATGAGAAAGGCATGCAGCGCGTGCAGCACCTGAGACCAGGTAATCCGGAAAAGGGAAGTGTGCACCAGCTGCCAGAGAAAGGCAGCACTAAGAGTCCCTCCCTCTTATATACGCTGGGCTCAATTAAAGGGACGGAACCACACCAGGAGCAAAGCAAAGAGAGAGTGCTCGTCCCACTACATCTGTTTAAATGTGGATGTATACTGTATTCTACTGATTAACATCACATGTGTTTCTACTATAAGGCCCGCCCAGACATGTGACCTTTCCCTATATAGAGGAGGTTACATATGGGCGGCCATTTTATATCAGCCCTGATGAAGGCCTGTGGCCCCAACGCGTTGGCTTGGTTTTAATTTGTTTGGCCATGCTGCAATAAAGGCTTTTAAAAATCACTCTCTGAGTGCCTCAGTTCCCACTACCATCTAGTACTTGGATCCTCACACTAAAAAGCACCAGAGGTAGAGATTAAGAGACAAAGAGACTGACAAACAACTGATACCCATGCAGCACTCCAGGCATGTTTTTTGATGGTTCCCAAGTACTTATACAGTATGTCTCAACAATCTCAACATTATCTCCACGGTGCTGGCTACTGGCTTATGGCGATTCCTCCTGAAATCAATCACTACCTCCTTAGTTTTTGTCACATTTAGATCCAGGAAGTTATCGTCACACCAGTTCACACATGAAAAAAGTGCACAACCGTGGTCTGATTGGGCCCCCTGAAGATACTAGGACAGTGTTGTCCGAGTACTTTAAAAGATAGCTGTCCTCTTGCACAGACCTACAGCTGTCTGTGTACATGACAAATAACAAAGGCGAGAGGACACAGCCCTGTGGAGAACATGTACAGTATTTGAGGTGATGATGGAGGACATGCTGCTCCATGACATGCATCCTCCTTTTGTCCAGATCATGTTCGAGACCTTCAACTGTCCTGCCACGTATGTGGCCATCCAGACGGTCCTGTCACTGTACGCCTCTGGTCGTACCATAGGTGAGAACTCAAAGCTGTAAGATCTAAAACTGATCACATGTTCTTCATCTTCATTGACCTACTTCCTGTTTTACAAACAATTTACATCCTCCTTAGAAGCTCAGTTCTTCAACAGTTGGTCCTCTGGGAGCATCTAGTGGTCATTGAAAAGAACTACTAGTATTCCTGTGCTGACCTTAATGTTGATCTATGACAGGTGAGGGTGTTTCTCTTCTGATTGGATGTTTGTCTTGCAGGTATTGTGACGGAATCTGGTGACGGTGTCAGCCACACTGTGCCCGTCTACGAGGGCTACGCTCTGCCTGACGCCATCCTCCGTCGGGACCTGGCAGGAAGAGACCTCACCGACTACCTGCTGAAGATGCTGACCGAGAGAGGTTACAGCTTCACAACCACCGGTACAAACCTGCAAGCCCACTGACTTTTACTTCTGGAGAGCTTCAGATGTTGTAAGATTTGTTTGGTGTCTGTGTCATTTTCTAACTCAAACCTCTGAACTCCAGCTGAGCGTGAGACTGTGCGTGACATCAAGGAGAAGCTCTGCTACGTGGCTCTGGACTTTGAGCAGGAGATGCAGACGGCAGCTTCCTTGTCCACCCTGGAGAAGAGCTACGAGCTCCCTGACGGACAGGTCATCACCATCGGCAACGAGAGGTTCCGCTGCCCTGAGATGCTCTTCCAGCCTTCGTTCATCGGTTTGTGATGCTCCTCAACCCTGACTGTACCGAAGACAATTATACTTTACTTCTCTTCCACAGGATGTTGTTGTTCTTGTCTTGCAGATTCAGTCCAGCACTAAAATAACTCTTCTTTGTGTTCAGGAATGGAGCCTGCCAGTGTCCACGAGATCACATACAACAGCATAATGAAGTGTGACGAGGACTTCCGTAAGGACCTGTACGCCAACACTGTGCTGTCCGGTGGTACCACCATGTACCCCGGCTTCGCTGACCGCATGCAGAAGGAGATCATTGCTCTGGCCCCACCCACCATGAAAATCAAGGTACAGGTTCTTCATCAGATCAGTGGAGGTGAAGCTGTCGGAACAGAAGCATGTGGGAGTAACTCGCCCTACATGGTCACTTAAACATTTCAGTTCTTGTATGAAATGCAAGTAGGTTTTGAGAAGAGTGAGCAGGTGATGGACTCGTAATGCAAACAGGAAATTAAGGTGCTTTCCCTCCTCTCTGCTGCAGATCATTGCTCCTCCAGAGAGGAAGTACTCTGTCTGGATCGGTGGCTCCATCCTGGCCTCCCTCTCCACCTTCCAGCAGATGTGGATCACCAAGCAGGAGTACGATGAATCCGGTCCGGCCATCGTCCACCGCAAGTGCTTCTAAAAACCAAAGGTCCGTGTTGTCGTCCAGCGACCTTTAAATGTTTCAGCAGCTTAATCTGAACCTGCTGCCGCCTCCCGTCAAACATTCCTCAGTATGCTAGTGTAACTCCATTCACAGCTTTCACTCCTCTGGTGATAAACTACTGATGGTCAGAAGAACAAAAACTCTATCATCATTGAAAAAACATCCTACCTCTCCGAATGTTAGCTCTGCATGTCGTCTTTTCCTCTGCTTTTTTTCAGATGAAAGTCACTGCTCAATCCACTCTACCATTGTTAACCCTCCCTGGAGGTGAAAGTTAACCTTAAACATGTGAATTCAACTACTTAAGTCTATTTTTTTTAACGTCGTAAAAACGCCGCAATTGCCTTTTGCTACACACTGTAAGAGTACGTTGCCATGGATACATGACAACAAACTTCCATTCATACCAGTCATACGTGCCTGACGCAGATCACTGGATTTCACCTTCCCGTTCAATAATTTTCAACAAAATGCCAACATTTGATGTTTACAACTCTCTGTGTTTCCACAGATCCACCGGAGCACCATCGCTCTGCACCAACCGCCGCCGGCATCGCCCCCTTCCTCCCCTTTTCCCTGCTGTTAAGCCGGCCTGCCCTCCCTGCCCATGAACCAGTCTGCCATCCAGTCCTCCCATTAAGCTGGCCTCCTCCGGATGTTGTTATGATGCCATGTAAAGCCCTTTGAGACAAATTGTTTGTAAAAAATTGGCTATACAAATAAAATTGCATTGCCTTGCCTAATGTCATCATTTGCTGCTTTTTAAAAACAAACAAACAAACAAACAAACAAAAACACAGGTGTTACAAAAAAAATAGACAACTAATCTAGCACAAGTGCCTCTTTAACTGAGATTAGAAGGATTCCAGCGTTTGTGCTTGGTGCAGATGTAGTGGGAGCAAGTTCCACAAAGAGGGAGCTGCAACACTGAAGGCCTTGATCCCGAAGGTGCGTCTACTTGTGCGGGGGATGGTGAAGAGATCCAGGTTGGCAAACCACAGGTTTCATCAGGGATGGTGAACATGGAGGAGGTTGGTTAAATACTGAGGGGCAAGTGTATGCAGAGGTTTGTATGTAAGGATGAGAAGTTTGAAGGTTATCCGATATTTGATGGGGAGCCAATGCAGCTGTTTAAGGATAGGGGTGATAGGGGCTGCCAGGGTTTGGTGCGGGTGAGAACCCTGGCAGCCGAGTTTTGCACATGTTGAAGTCAGTCCAGAGTTTTATTGGTGACCCCATGGAGGATGGCATTAGAATAGTCCAAACATGAAGTGATGAAGGCGTGTATGGAAAGGCAGGTCAGAAGAATGGAGTGGGAAACTGTGTCGAACGCAGCAGTAAGGTGCAACAGGACCAGAATGCTGATGTGGCCAGAGTCTGTCCTCTGTGATCTTCACCAGGGCGGCCTCTGTGCTGTGGTAGGACTTGTAGGCAGATTGAAATGGTTCGTAAAGTTCATGTGATGGTGGAGCTGGGTGTATCTTTCGAGTGTCTTACTGATGAAAGGGAGATTGGAGATTGGTCAATAGTTTCCAAGGTCAGTAGGCTCCAAGTCGACCTTTTTCAGGATGGGAGTGACAGAGGCCTGGGTACCGAACCAGACAGAAGTGATGCATTGATAATATTTGTAATGTGAGAGCTGACAGACAGGAGGCAGGCCTTGACCAGAGCTGTGGGCATGGGATCAAGGGAGCAAGTGGAGGCCTTGGCCTTGGTGACCAACTGAGTTATTTGAGTAGTGTTAACTGTGGTGAAGGAGGAGAAGGGGGGACATGTGACAGGTAATTATCAGTAATCAAGGCTTTGTTGAGACTTTGAGACCTTACTCGAGTAATGGTTCATTACTCAAGGCACCAACACAGTGCTCGAGTACGACATCTAGTGTTCAATAAAATGAAGTGCAATTGAGACGTGTCATTCTTTGGTTCAGTGTTTGAGATTTGATTTGCCATGCACACTCTGTTCAACTACACCAGGCATCACCAAATGGCGGACCTCGGTCCGGACCCGGACCGAGTGATGGTTCGATCCGGACCCGAGACCAATCTCTAATAAGTTAACATTTTCCTGGAGCATTTTATTCCGACGGGACAGCGGGCTCAGCTAGAGGTCAATACGGCAGCTTCACTCAATTGAGCCAATCAGATCGTTTGTTTACCCTGCGCGGCCAGTGCGTCCGAGAGGGAAAGAGAAAGGAGACGGAGTGATGACAGCTTGTCTTGCTCCAAAATAAAAAAAAAAGTTGATGCTGAAGTCAAAGGCGAGCCGCCGGGCGTTTGTGGCCGCCGCCGCCGCCGCCTTGGTTAAGCATGTGTGTGTGCGTGCGTGTGGGCCGTTCAGATGGGTCTCTTGTTGCGCGCACAAGCCCATTACTTTAATGTGCGCTCACAACCGAGAGCGACGCCGTAGCGGTGCGACGTGCTTGTTTCCTGCTTCTCCGCAGGTGTTGTGTCAGACCCCCGGTTCTCCCTCGGTCTGTAAACTTTTTCACGCGGAGCTCTGCCCCGTTTGGAAGGAGAAGGAAGCCCGTATGCGGGATGATGTCGCTTCAGACATGTAGAATGTGTGTTATAGAATAGAAACACCTATTTCAGGACTACTGACTTCTATCACCAGAACAGAACAGACATATCCTGTGATTTTCAGCCTCCCTCCATATTTAATGGAGGGGGACAATGCAATGACAGTGCAGCTATCAAGATGCTTTTGACACCTTGGCCTCAAAAAAAGAAAGAAAAAAAAGCACCAAACAAAGAGGGAACCCCCCTTATTTATTCTGTCTTGTTCTCTTTAATTGAAATAACAGACCGTAAATTATTTTGCCTGGGGGATACTTTTATTCATGGTAAAAAAAAAAAAAAAGCTAGTTGTTTACTATACAAGTGCTGTGCACTATGTTAAATGTTGAAAATTGACAATAGATATGAAAATGCACTTCGTTGATTTTATTTATTTGACATAGGGGTAGGCTATAGCTTATATACACCATTTGGACTTTATAAGGTTCGGACCTTTCACTTGGATGAAAGTTTAGTAACTGGACCTCAATGAATTTTAATTGAATACCCCTGAACTACACTAACGTTACATGGTTGTATGGTTTCAAGCTGACACAATGAAATATAAAAATATAAAATAAACATGAAGTTACTCTGTTTCTTATTTGGCATATCTGATTGTGGTAGGCTTTGGTTATAGGCTACTTAGCAGATATATTAGCCTATGCTATGAATCACATTCTCTTCTGATACAAGTCTAAACAGTCTATGGCTTAAATGATGTGAAATGGTGCAGAGTAGATGACAAATGTGATCTCATTTGAAAAGAGAAAAGATAAGCACAGAACGAGATTTGAACCTACATCTTGAGGTTGACAGAGAACAATGGTTTGTGGTTATTGGTTTCCAGTGGTGTGCGGTCAGGGGTAGCAGGGCCAGCACTGCTAGCCCTGTCAAAAATGAAATAATTATTTTTTTTCATAATTAAAAAGTGATTCTGAAATGTGTCTGGAGTCAATTACTTGTTCAGTATGCAACTTTATCCAGAAAACGATTGGTTTTGTGGAACTCAAATTTCCTATCCTATGAACGCATCACAGCTCCGTTCCTCCAACACGTTCTCACTTCCAGTGCGTCAACCCCCTGACGAACGGTCACTGTCCCTCCTCGTCACATGCCTGACTCATTAGGTACCCGTTTTTCGTCATGAGGTGACGAGCGGGGATTTCAATTCATTCCAATGCAACCCCCTTCGCGGCGATATGTGACGCTCAGAGTAAAGTGATCCAGCCGACCGGACGCGGCGCTGAACGACGCACTGAGCTGAAAAACTTTTTTTCCCCTTTGAAGCTTTATTGAACCTGGTGTGTCTGACATAGCTTTCATCCAAGCCGTCATTTTGGTTATTATTTATTTACTGATCTTGGCGTTGGTGCAGAATAATAAACAAACAAACAAACAAACAAATAAATAAATTACATCCTTGTCGGAAGACCAGACGGGGTGGGGGTGTGTAATAAATAAAGAAATAAAGAAATAAATATTTTTGTCCCGTGCGTAATTGTCAAGATCCGCATTTCGATTAAACTCGCCTTTCTTCTTTTGTACGAGTTGTTGGACGACTGCATTTTCATTTTATTTACTTATTTCCCTGTCCTAAGTCATGTTTATGGATACACAGTTGAACATATTGTCATTTTCCCCTCGGCATTTTCCCCTCACTTTGCTGAATATCTGTTGATTCATGTCATAAACACGTTTTGTTCATTAAAAATATGTGGTGTTTATTAAAAATATGTTGTTCATTCAAATCGGTTGTTGTTCATTGCAGAACAATAGAATATTAATACGGTGATTTATATACAGATATTGATCGCGCAGTGTGACCACAATCACTACGCACGGAGGCGTGAGGGACATTTGAAACAGCTGTATCAATCATCCCTGCAGCGACTACTGACACTTCAACCTGTTTTGGCTCTAAACTTCAAAACTATGACATTGCATAGTTTAGGACCTGTTTATGTACGAATTCATCTGTTGTTAGGTCATATTATTATTGCATGAAACACACAATACAACTTTTGATCACAAAAAAACTACCGCACGTAACATTTTACTTTCCGTAGTAAAAAAAAACAGGTTCGCGCTAATAACTTTTGAATGGCGTGACGTAATTTCACAAGCTTTCCCAGGATTGGTCGGTGTTGAGTGCTGAACTAGAGGATGTGACGTCATTGCAACGGCGCCACCATAGACTGCGACACTGCCATCTACGGCGTCTGGACGGAACTACAACACCTTAACAGTGTGTTTGTGATCATGAGGAGTGGAAATTAAGCCATGTTGATTTAATTCAACAGCATGTGAATAAACAGTGAGGAATCAGAACAGTTAGACAGCTCTTTTTCAACAAAGTCCAAATAATTCAAGTAACTCAAGTCATATAGGCCTTTTTTTTTTTAATTGCAGAAAACAACATTTCTCCCCCCTTCTCCCTCCTCCCGCCCAGGAACCTTAGTTTATAATATAGTGTAGAATGAACCCGTCCACTGTAGTAATGTTTATGCACAACTGCACCATTTTAGCCAGCTCCTTTATTTCTGGTTTTACATTGGACAAACTGATTAAGGCTCCATTTTCAGGAGACACAGCTATTCTTTAATAACTTCCACATTCGTTGGGTTACGTTCAGAGGTTTATCAGGGCAGGGCCTAGGGTCATCCAGTGTTAGCAATTACAGACCCATCTGACCTTCACAGGGGTCACAGGTCAACTTTTCATGTGAAATTTGACGATTTTTGCTATCAATTCAGGCATAAAACACCAATACTTGGAGCTGGGAAGCTGAAATCTTTAGATTCTAGTCCAGACCTTAGAGCAGATTGACGGTGCCAAATATCAGAGCTCTGCTCCACTCGGAAGTGTCCAAAATGGCCAAAAAGCAGTGTTCATTTCTAATCCCCCATTGTGTACAAGACTAAATTCAACAGATAGTCTTTAATAACTTCCACATGCTTTGAGCTGGAAGTCTGAAAGTTTCAGGGTTTTGTCAGGGGCCTAGGGCCACCCATTATCTGCAATTTCAGACCAATCCCACATTCAGAAGGGGTCAAAGGTCAAGGTTTAGTGTGAAATTTGACGATTTTTGCTATCAATTCAGGCATAAAACACCAATACTTTGAGCTGGGAAGCTGAAATCTTTAGATTCTAGTCCAGACCTTGGAGCAGATTGAAGATCAGAGCTGTGCTCCACTCAGAAGTGTCCAAAATGGCCATGGTAAGTGTCAAAGGTCACAGGGGTCAAACATCAAAGTTAATCCTAACAAAACACACACGCTTTAAGTAATCATCATGAAATTTAGATGAGTTGTATATCAGAGAGTCCTCTATCATTATATTGTATTCCCATTGCTCTGGGGGCCACGGGGGGCCCCTGGGGGCCACTTCGCTTTCCCATGCTGTCACAGATTTGGGTGTCGGGTCAGTGTATAAGGGCCTCACAATGAGTCCACAGGCCAAGTTTCAAGTGATTCGGTTGGTTTCTATGGAAACAGCGGCCTCCTGGAGACAGAGGAATGCGGCTGTTTGAAGCCCCGCCTCTCGAAAAGTAATGGCTCAATCAGGACCGAACGCACATCAACGCGTTCGTCTTGGGCCCCCGGAACCACTGATATCAAATTCAGAACTGTACGACTTTTAGAAATATATTTCATCCATTTCAGCTTTTCAGATTCAGAGCCTCTCAGACTTAATGCCTGATAGACCTTCTGAGTCAGAAAAGCTGAAATGGATGAAATATATTTCTAAAAGTCGTACAGTTCTGAATTTGATATCAGTGGTTCCGGGGCCCAAGACGAACACGTTGATGTGCGTTCGGTCCTGATTGAGCCATTACTTTTCGAGAGGCGGGGCTTCAAACAGCCGCATTCCTCTGTCTCCAGGAGGCCGCTGTTTCCATAGAAACCAACCGAATCACTTGAAACTTGGCCTGTGGACTCATTGTGAGGCCCTTATCCACTGACCCGACACCCAAATCTGTGAGAGCATGGGAAAGCGAAGTGGCCCCCAGGGGCCCCCCGTGGCCCCCAGAGCAATGGGAATACAATATAATGATAGAGGACTCTCTGATATACAACTCATCTAAATTTCATGATGATTACTTAAAGCGTGTGTGTTTTGTTAGGATTAACTTTGATGTTTGACCCCTGTGACCTTTGACACTTACCATGGCCATTTTGGACACTTCTGAGTGGAGCACAGCTCTGATCTTCAATCTGCTCCAAGGTCTGGACTAGAATCTAAAGATTTCAGCTTCCCAGCTCCAAGTATTGGTGTTTTATGCCTGAATTGATAGCAAAAATCGTCAAATTTCACATGAAATGTTGACCTGTGACCCCTGTGAAGGTCAGATGGGTCTGTAATTGCTAACACTGGATGACCCTAGGCCCTGCCCTGATAAACCTCTGAACGTAACCCAACGAATGTGGAAGTTATTAAAGAATAGCTGTGTCTCCTGAAAATGGAGCCTTAATCAGTTTGTCCAATGTAAAACCAGAAATAAAGGAGCTGGCTAAAGTGGTGCAGTTGTGCATAAACATTACTACAGTGGACGGGTTCATTCTACACTATATTATAAACTAAGGTTCCTGGGCGGGAGGAGGGAGAAGGGGGGAGAAATGTTGTTTTCTGCAATTAAAAAAAAAAAAGGCCTATATGACTTGAGTTACTTGAATTATTTGGACTTTGTTGAAAAAGAGCTGTCTAACTGTTCTGATTCCTCACTGTTTATTCACATGCTGTTGAATTAAATCAACATGGCTTAATTTCCACTCCTCATGATCACAAACACACTGTTAAGGTGTTGTAGTTCCGTCCAGACGCCGTAGATGGCAGTGTCGCAGTCTATGGTGGCGCCGTTGCAATGACGTCACATCCTCTAGTTCAGCACTCAACACCGACCAATCCTGGGAAAGCTTGTGAAATTACGTCACGCCATTCAAAAGTTATTAGCGCGAACCTGTTTTTTTTACTACGGAAAGTAAAATGTTACGTGCGGTAGTTTTTTTGTGATCAAAAGTTGTATTGTGTGTTTCATGCAATAATAATATGACCTAACAACAGATGAATTCGTACATAAACAGGTCCTAAACTATGCAATGTCATAGTTTTGAAGTTTAGAGCCAAAACAGGTTGAAGTGTCAGTAGTCGCTGCAGGGACGATTGATACAGCTGTTTCAAATGTCCCTCACGCCTCCGTGCGTAGTGATTGTGGTCACACTCAGTGTTGTGGGTAACACAAAGTAACGCGTTAGAGTACTTTAATTACTTTTTTCGAGTAAC
Source organism: Trachurus japonicus (assembly GCF_045865225.1). Taxonomy (NCBI): domain Eukaryota; kingdom Metazoa; phylum Chordata; class Actinopteri; order Carangiformes; family Carangidae; genus Trachurus; species Trachurus japonicus. Next base: position 6,058,470 of record NC_140915.1, on the reverse strand, counting down.
GTGTAACGTAACGCGTTAGTTTCGTGAGTTGAGCAATCAGTAACTTAGTTATTTTTTTAAAAAAGTAATCCGTTACTTTTCGCCGGATAAGGAAATGAAAATCCCGACTGCAGCCTGCCTTTTGTCAGACAGACTACTGTGCAACCTGCGGATGTGTCAGCCGAGGCGCAGCGCTGTGATGCGTCTGTGTCCTGCCGACCTACGTTGCCTGTGTGTGTGCGTTTCAATTCGCCGGCGAAAAGGACAAGAACATAACGGTAAAAACACTCTGCGTTGGTGATAAGCTTCTATCGACCGCAAAAAAAAATCCACATCCAATTTAAGGGCCCATTTACATGAATCAGCTCCACGTACGGACCTGCTTCTCCAGCAGCAACAAGCAGCCCGGGCCGGCTCTCAGTGCTTGCTGCTTTCAGCAGCTCCCTCTTGGCGAGCGGCAGCTCAGTTCTCCCCCGGTCCAGCCCGGATCTCTACTCCATAGCTGCCGTAGCAGCAGTGTCATACCAGTACATTTAACCGCATTTTAAAAAAACTTTTATTACACACAAGGCAGGACGTTCACGTCTCGCCAGCCTCCCTCCTCTCCACACGTGAGTCCTCCATTCAAACTGACAGACAGATCGAGCAGTGAAGCCGCTGAGAGGGATTCACGGCAACTCCTGAATTTTGATCAGTTCTGCGATCAAAAAAAAAAAAAAAAACACGCTATGTTGCATATTTCTGACTGTCTTTCCTGTTATTGTTATCCTGTAGAGTTAATTTGGTTGGATGACTATTCGTCAGGACTCAGTGCATTTAAAAGAGGCTGTGTGTCTGTCTGTTAAGTTGCAGCATGTGCGAGGCGCTGCAAAAGGCTTTTAATTTTTGGTAACGCATGAGTACTCTAACGCGTTACTTTTATTCATAGGTAACGCAGTAACGTAACTGATTACTTTTAACTGATGGTAACGTTGTAACTTAATTAACTACTTTCAAAAGTAACTATACCCAACACTGGTCACACTGCGCGATCAATATCTGTATATAAATCACCGTATTATTCTATTGTTCTGCAATGAACAACAACCGATTTGAATGAACAACATATTTTTAATAAACACCACATATTTTTAATGAACAAAACGTGTTTATGACATGAATCAACAGATATTCAGCAAAGTGAGGGGAAAATGCCGAGGGTAAAATGACAATATGTTCAACTGTGTATCCATAAACATGACTTAGGACAGGGAAATAAGTAAATAAAATGAAAATGCAGTCGTCCAACAACTCGTACAAAAGAAGAAAGGCGAGTTTAATCGAAATGCGGATCTTGACAATTACGCACGGGACAAAAATATTTATTTCTTTATTTATTTATTACACACCCCCACCCCGTCTGGTCTTCCGACAAGGATGTAATTTATTTATTTGTTTGTTTGTTTGTTTATTTATTATTCTGCACCAACGCCAAGATCAGTAAATAAATAATAACCAAAATGACGGCTTGGATGAAAGCTATGTCAGACACACCAGGTTCAATAAAGCTTCAAAGGGGAAAAAAAGTTTTTCAGCTCAGTGCGTCGTTCAGCGCCGCGTCCGGTCGGCTGGATCACTTTACTCTGAGCGTCACATATCGCCGCGAAGGGGGTTGCATTGGAATGAATTGAAATCCCCGCTCGTCACCTCATGACGAAAAACGGGTACCTAATGAGTCAGGCATGTGACGAGGAGGGACAGTGACCGTTCGTCAGGGGGTTGACGCACTGGGAGTGAGAACGTGTTGGTTCCTCGGCTGGGGCCAGCAGTAGTTGCATTGCTAGCCTTTGGTCGAAGCTGGACGCTGCTATTGGGTTAAAACGTTGAGTGACAGTATCATCAGCCAATCAGATTTTGATGTGTTATTGACAGAACGCCCTATAGTCCAGTAATTTTAGGCCAAAAAAGGGGTCAACGTTAAACAAATTGCAACAGAAGCAAACTCAACTGATTTTGTATCCTCAGCATGTCCTGAGTGAGGGAAAAAAAGCCCCGAAGAATCCCATTAGGGGAAAGTTTAGAACAACACCCAAACATATCCCATTTATACGCATATTTAAAAAAAATTTCACGTGTATAGGGTAAAATTTTCAACCTTTAGATATCTTCATGAAAATTACTGAGTTGATTACTTACATTAAGACAAACAAAAAATGTATTACAAGTTTTTTGAAATTCTTCGTTAACATGAGCACATTTGCATAAATTTGTATAAATTTGCATAAATTCCACCGTTTTGACGGCACATGTGTATATGAAGTTTCTGTGGTGGTACCGGCATAAAAATTGGAATGAGTTGACTCCATCGGTCAACCGACAAGTTGACCACTTTAAATTTCAAGATGACTGTAATTTTTCAAGACAGCCACATCCTTAGTAGAGCAGGTATGACATGAGCCAACAGTGCATAATCCAATTACGTATGGCTAATTTGCATACATACAACACCTGATCTAAACATTGAGTAGAGCAGGTGAAAATGTCTTGTTCAATTTTGTTAACATATATGTTAACAAGATTGAACAAGACATTTTTTAACTGTAATATGATATTACAGTTAAAAAAGGAATGGAACCAATTTAGGCCCATGAGCATTAATAGAGACGGAGCATGTCATACCTGCTCTACTAAGGATGTGGCTGTCTTGAAAAATTGCAGTCATCTTGAAATTTAAAGTGGTCAACTTGTCGGTTGACCGATGGAGTCAACTCATTCCAATTTTTATGCCGGTACCACCACAGAAACTTCATATACACACGTGCCGTCAAAACGGTGGAATTTATGCAAATTTATACAAATTTATGCAAATTTGCTCATGTTAACAAAGAATTTCAAAAAACTTGTAATACATTTTTTGTTTGTCTTAATGTAAGTAATCAACTCAGTAATTTTCGTGGAGATATCTAAAGGTTAAAAATTTTACCCTATTCACGTGAAAAAAATTTTTTATATGCGTATAAATGGGATATGTTTGGGTGTTTTTCGAAACTTTCCCCTAATGGGATTCTTCGGGGCTTTTTTTCCCTCACTCAGGACATGCTGAGGATACAAAATCAGATGAGTTTGCTTCTGTTGCAATTTGTTTAACCTTTTCTCATAAAATGACTGGACTACTAGGGCCAGCAGAGTTTCTAGTGCTGGCCTTGGTGTTGTCATTGAAGTTAGCCTGACTGATTGGCCCATGGGCAGCTGCGTGATGACGCACGTAGTCTGTTATTCTGGAAAGGTGATGGCGGGTGATTTAACAGCAAGATTTTGTGATATGACTGCGGACCTTTTCAGAAAAAAAATGATTTTTTGCAAGACAGACGCCTAAAATGGATGCTAACTCAAACCAACAAGCTTTGTGTGGCTTAAGGTGGGAAACTATGGTAGGACTGGTTGACAGCTAGCTCGGAGCACAACAAGCTGTTCTGATGGACATGCCCACTCTTCAGTAGCTACAAGCCGTGGTGATGGGTGAGTGCTAGTTTTTTGTTGTTTTTTTTACTTTCTCAGGTTGGCGCTGCATACTGTTGGGCTAATAGGCTACTGTATTTTGGTGTTGCTTCTGGGTCAAAAACTCTCTGTCTCTCTCTCTGTGTGTGTGTGTGTGTGTCTCAACCATTAAGAGATTGTTAATTTTTCTGTTACAGAAATTGATTTTATTTTTGAAGTGATTAAGAAGTTGGGCAGTAGGTGCTGTTTTTGATGTTGTGTGTCATGTGCATTGTAAAGTGGTGAGTGATCTAAGGGAAGATGATCAGATGGCGATGATGTGTATCGATGCGTTGTGGTTGTTCAGCGGTCGTCGGTGTTGATTAAGTACTGTTGTAAAATAGTGGCCTTGCATTTTTTACATTTAATTTTTTTTTTGGGGGGGCGGGAGGGGGTGGGGTTGAGGGTGTTACTGCTTGCCCTGACTGAAAGGCCACCGCACGCTACTGTTGGTTTCTCTAAAGGGACGTGTTATCTCTATTTTGAGATCAGAAAATAAGTAAATGAATACATGTTTCAACAGTATAGTGTGTATCTGCAAATATGTGACTAAAGATGAGAGTGCTTTTCCTTATGCCAAACAGTGTGTAGTTTGAATCTGCTAATATATTGAATGAAGTGCTGTTTGGGGCAAAAGTTAGATTTTGATAATGCTATATGTAGTTTTGGTTGCAGTGCTTCATTTTGCAGGATATAGCCTAGGCTATGAGCAGAGTGCAAATGACAATTTGGGGGTCAGCATTTTACACAGCGCAGTACAGGCGCGTGCTTGAGTTAACAGAAAGTCTTACAGTATCTTGCTTGTTCAATGAAATGTCTACAGATGATGATGAACCAAATTTTACACAATTTTACAGTTCATGCGGCACATTGTACCACACAAGTAACTTTTGCAGTCACCAACAAAATATTCTAGATCTAAACTGCCAGCAAGTCAGACACACACACACCCTAGTAAATCCTGGAGATCCACACAATGCTGAACCAGAACCAAACACACTATCTACATAGCAATGACAATGGCAGATGTGTTACTGTATGCTCTAGTCTAGACAGATTCACATCCTGTAGGTACTAGTCCCAATATTGGAACTAATGGATAAGATAGGACTCTATAGTCTATAGGCTCAAGAGCCTTAGCTAGGGTGGCTCTTATCTTTACCATTAATTCAGAAGTGAGAAGAAAGAAAACAGCTCACAAAGTTTGATTTTGAGGTCACCAATGTTTTCAGTATTAAAAAGGCAAAAGCCCAACTAAACCACCACTCATAGACTATTAAAATAAAATTATAAAACTTTTTTTTAATGTGCTACATAAATAGGCTACACAAATGGCCCAACACTGCACTACAAACACGCTAACATCCACATTAAACTTCTCATTCACTTTTCAATTATGTTGTTTCCAAAAGGGGGCAACTGTCAAACCTGGCAACACAGCATGCGGCTTTATTTACAACCTGACCCCGGTCCGCAGTGCACGCTAGCTGCGCTAACCAGAGTGACATGCACAGGTCACAAAATGGATCGATTTCTAATACGAAAAACTAAACGGACAGGCGGCTGGTAAGAAGAAATAGTGACGTTAAAGAGTCAGAGGAAGCAGCATTATGAAAATCACCATGAAGACGCCAGAGACGAGCAGGTAAGGGCCAGGTGTTAGCTACTAGCAAAAAACTAAAGGTAGGAGGCATACGTACAAGATGAGCTGTAGACACCTGACACGATATAATTCTGAAACTCTGAAAGTTAGTAAGTAAGTAAGTGTATTAAATAGCTCGGTAGCTACTTACATTAATTTACAGCACTCCATGAGACGGCGTGAAGTATGGAGCTATTATTGTTGCAATATTATTTGCAAATGCGTATTCAGATCTGTGTGTGCGTATTCAGATCTGTGTGTGTGTAATATGATCTGTGTGTGTATTCAGATCTGTGTGTGCGTATTCAGATCTGTGTGTGTGTATTCAGACCTGTGTGTGTGTAAAAAAAATCTGTGTCCGTATTCAGATTTGCAAGTGAAGACAAATCTGCAAGTGCATGCAAAGATCTGTGAATGTGAACACAGATCTGTAAGTGTACATAGATCTGTAAATGTGTAAACCGATCTGTAAATGCGTACATAGATCTGTAAATGTCTGTCATCACTTACAACTCAGGCAGGAGCTCTCCATTGGCTGTGTTTTTACACGTGAATTTTGCAACACTTCTGCCGCGGCAGATCTGTGATCTGCAAATGTGTAGAAATGAGATTTGTCTGTGACCTCAGTGTTCCTTTGCCCTGAGCTCAGGCTCACAGGCTCACGCTGCCTGGCTGCAGTAGCAGTACCGCGGTCCGTGTACGAAGTATAATTCAATTACGTCGTTCACTTTGTACCATGAGAAATGTCGTTTTTACCGGTATTTCCTGTTTGATTGACGTGAGACGTACAACGCAATTCAGCGCACCGAAGTGCCCGCTTGTTCCTTTCTCCAACTTGTAATGAAAATTGAAAAAGGAAGTCGAGAGCCGGAACCAGCCTTCAAAATAAAAGCTCCGCGTTTTGATGGCTACAGCAACGGACAATTTAATAGAAAGAAGAAGAAAAACTCCGAAACGAATTAAATACTTAATTCACAACAAATCGCCTAAACGATTACCATTTACCCCAGTAAAAACGACATTTCTCATGGTACAAAGTGAACAACGTAATTGAATTATACTTTGTACACGGACCGGGTCGGTACTGCTACTGCAGCCAGGCAGCGTGAGCCTGTGAGCCTGAGCTCAGGGCAAAGGAACACTGAGGTCACAGACAAATCTCATTTCTACACATTTGCAGATCACAGATCTGCCGCGGCAGAAGTGTTGCAAAATTCACGTGTAAAAACACAGCCAATGGAGAGCTCCTGCCTGAGTTGTAAGTGATGACAGACATTTACAGATCTATGTACGCATTTACAGATCGGTTTACACATTTACAGATCTATGTACACTTACAGATCTGTGTTCACATTCACAGATCTTTGCATGCACTTGCAGATTTGTCTTCACTTGCAAATCTGAATACGGACACAGATTTTTTTTACACACACACACAGGTCTGAATACACACACACAGATCTGAATACGCACACACAGATCTGAATACACACACACAGATCATATTACACACACACAGATCTGAATACGCACACACAGATCTGAATACGCATTTGCAAATAATATTGCAACAATAATAGCTCCATAGTGAAGTCTTTTTTTTTTTCTTTTTTGAAAGCATGCGCCGACTTGGATGTGAGCCAGTCAGAGACACGCAGGCTCAGGCAATGAAATGGTTTAGTCCACTATAGGGGAGTCTTAGATTTTACTACAAGCATCTTCCTGACATGACTATGGAAAATACTGAATATTGCAGTATTTATGATAACTAATAAGAAAGATAAATGTTTCAACCCCCCCCTCTCTGTTATTTGTACCTCTTTTAAGGGGGGGTCAAACACCCCTGTAAGGCATTTTGCAGTTTGGGCGTCTGGCTTTGTGAATAGTGTTAGCCTACAGTGGGCTAAGTGTTTTGATAAAACCAGGCTTGTTTGCAAAATTGTGTTTTAGCAATTGGAAAATAAAACTGTAATACTGTCAATGAAAAATCATGATATTTTATATCCAAAGGTCAAAGGTCAACTCCATTCTCACAGTGTTGTGCAACACCTCAGGTCATTAATCAAGACTTTTACTCTGAAAGGAGACTTTGACCATGTTTCCTGTAACTGAGGAATAAAACAAACAGGAGGTGGTGGTTTTAGTTTTCAAATGTAAACACTCCGTTTTCTGTTGTTTGAAGAGAAACTGCAGTAAAATAAGTGAAAATAAATCATAATCTTTTTATTTATTCATTTTTCACTTTTATCTTCAGACATTTTGGTTTTAATACACAAACTAAGTAGGCAGAACAAAACGTGATGAAAACACATCCATGTGTGTGTGTGTGTTGTTGATGGTCTACAACTGGACTGATGGACTGTAGGAGTTATTTTCCCCCAGTAGGAGGCAGTAGTGCAACATCCTGGACGCTGCTCACACCCACAGAGGAATGAGGAAACATTGGACTTTCACTTGTGGACATTTACCTGTGGTGACGCAGCTTTTACCAGGTGAGTAACAAAAACAACAAAAACAGATATAAAGACGTAGTAAGTAAAGTAAAGTAAAGTCACAGTGAGTGAATGACGTCTGTTTGTGTCCTGGATGTTTAATGGAGTTAATTATTCAACAGTTACAGATTTACATCATTTATTGATTATTGATAGATCGATAACCCTCGGCTGTGTGTAGTTCAGGTTCAGGTTGTTTGTGTCTTTACTGAGATGTTAGATGAACCAGTGTGTTGGACTGAACCAGGAGACTGACAGCTTTTAGAAAACATAATTTATGTCCTTTCATATGTTTTTACTTAGAAACTACTATTTATTTATTAAGTCAAGTCACACCTTTGTTTTCTTGTTTATGCAGCAGCTGTCCACCATCTTTGTTTTGATCTGATAACAGAGGCCTATCACTGTGTGGTTACATAATGTATGTTCAATCATTAACATGACCCACAACAAGCATTTTACAGTCTTTCAACAGTCTGTCTCTGTGCTTCACTGTGAAGAACAAGTCATTATGTTTATGTTGGTCAGTGTTTCCTGGTAAGCCTCAGACAGACCATGAGTTCCACTGAAGGAAGTTTAGATGATTGTCTGTAGAAACAGCTCAGATCTCCTCTGGACAGCAGCTCTGATGCTGAGGACACTAAGGATCAGAGTCTGACACATGATCAACTACATCAGTTTTCTGGAGGTTAGCAGGTTGGAAGCTAATACGCTAACAGGCCAGGAGGATAACTGATGTAACACAGACCGGTTTCTATAAATCAATGTGCTCACAGTGACAGTGTGCTAATGTAAAGACTGAATATGGCTGAAGTAGCTCTACATATAACATACTAAAATGTTGCTATTTTTAACAATCAGAAAACAACCAGTGAAGTTAAAACCTTTTGGAAAACGAGCTGAACATGGGGGAGCAGAATCCTAAACCTGATCCTGGTGAGTTCATAGAGTAAAATCCTTCTAGAGAAGTCTGACCCGTCAGCAGCCATCTTGGCTCTGACCCCAGGACAGTGTTGTCACTACGATCTAATCTAGATCGACTGTAGAATCAGATCTTCACCGAACGTTGTTCAGATTAAATGATGTTTGAATCTGAATGTAACTGGACAGTCAGAACTACTCTGCTGTTTAGTCAGATTCACATTTATAGATTTTATCTTCAGGATTGAACACAGCAATAAATTCAGATTAAATATAAACTGTAGTTGTGTCTCTTGGTCTGAAACTCATGAGGCTCATCACACTGAGAGGAAACAGAGTTCACATTAACTTTGATCTGTTCTCTGGGATTACACTCAGATTAAACTCTGTTCAGATTAAATCTATTTATTTTTTATTTACATTAAATAGAAACATATACTATGAATTAATGATTAATATATGTATGTGCTGTTTCTTCGTCTGTGGTTTTGACTGAATCTTCTGTCCTTTACAGATGAGAGTGACTCACAACTGAGTCACAACTGTTCTGTTTGATCACATCTGAAACTTTACAGTTTAAACTGTGGGATTTAATCAGCTCATTAAAACACCAATTAATTGATTTCAAATTATCATTTGTTCTATTTCTTCTTCAGTGGTAATAACTGAATTAATGTGTAATTCTGTCCTTCACAGTGATAGATGGTCCAAAACTCATCCTGGGTGCTGCAGGTAACTGCACTGATTTACACCTGTTTTAATGATTAAATATTACACAAAAATTAACGCATTTTAATCGCACTTATTTTTGCATCGCGGAACGTTTCTCACTGGATGAGTTTCAGGCGTAGCCGGATTATACTGGAGCACAATTATTTAACGAGTTAAAAAGCCACCGCTCGTCGCGGTGCAGCTGATCAGCTGATCAGCTGACATGTGGTCAAGACGTAGCTACAGACCTGTCACTGCCTCACGTGCATCTCAGAGCTGTCTGTCCTCAGCCTGTCCTGTCCCTGAACATCACACAGGGACAACATGGAGCTGTGTGATTGGTTACTGAGATTTATTAATGTTTACATCAGGCTGAGTCCAACAAATCAGTTTATGCTTCTGTGATTTAGTTAAATACAGTATCATCATAGTGGCCTGGAAAGACCTGTGGCAGGAAAGACCATTTAATCTGTTCTCAGGTCAAACATTTATATGCAATTACAAATGCGATTAATTTTGATTAATTACAAAGTCTCTACTTAATTAGATCTTTTTTTTATCAAGTCCCGGCCCTAATCTTAACGTTCATCTAGTTTTCATAAAAATAAAGCTGCTGTCTGAGACCAAGAACCAGAGTTCGCTGCTTCCACTGCTGGGTAAAAGGGAAGAGATGATCCTCTCTCTCTGCCCCCTGACCACGATCGGACGAGCCGAGCAGGAACGGTCTCCATAGTAACGACCGTAAACAAACCACAGCAGCAGGGAACCCCCGGAAATGAGAGGCAGAGAGGGGGGAATGACACGCAGGATAGGGGGTCGCCTGCAGTGAGGACTACAGCCTCAACACATGGGGCGGGTGCTCTACCAACTGAGCTAAACACCGCCCCATGTGAGCAGGTTTTCTCGAATGAGGCAATGAAGCCGTTGCGATTACTAGGGATGGGCATTTCGAATAATTTCCTAATCGAGTAACCTAACCTGGTGTTACCCGGGTAACCGATTACTGTAATAAAAAATAAAATGACGTCATGTCTGATGGACAGAGCGCAGTCGGTGCATAAATGCGCTCTGTCCATCAGACAGTCGCATTACTGACACACATATGACTGCACATATGGGGCATGTGCATCTTTATGCCGGGGAATAAAGGTGCTGCATGCGCTCTGAGCGCAGCACATTTATGCCGCGGCTGCCTTGGAGGAGAAAACTTTTTTTTCTTTTTTTTAAAAAAATCATTAGCGGTGCTTATTTATTAGTCCACACTACATGTTGGTGCCTTCGGTCCTCTCTGCCTCGCATCGTTTCAGGAAATAACAGGGAAGGTTTCAGAGTGTTTGTAAACTGAAAGCAACAGACTTGATGACACCTGTCGTCTCCCTCCCTACGGTTTACGCCGAGGGAACCACCACAGATTATTGTAAAAGGTTTGAAAGTCCGAGGCTCGATCCAAAAACGCTTTTACACAGCAGAAAATCACATTGCTTGATCCGAAACTGTTTAACACTACAAAAAGCCAAACCACAGCATGATAATGTAGTTTGATCCGACACTAGACTGCGCTCTAATGTGCCGTTTTTTTTAATCCTAGGTTAACCGGATGATAAATTCATAACCGGATAGCAGGTTGCCTACTCGGGTACCCGGGTACTCGGGTAACCGTGCACATCCCTAGCGATTACAGGAGCATCCGTCAAAAAAAAAACATCCTGACAAGGCATCCAAAGACTCGGCCTACTTCCAGTCACTGAGGGATCAGCATTCAAGGCGCCCTACAATCAACACCATGTTCACTCGGAGCGTCAACCAAACAGAGAGCGGGTTGGTGGCGTCTTATAGGCTAATATAGCTCTACTAATTGCAAAGGCCGGCTTACCGTTCACTGTAGGGGAGTCTCTAGTTATTCCCGCAATAAAGGAGGCAATCTCCACCGTCCTGCAGCGCGACCCTGCACCAGTCACCAAGGCCATCCCGCTCAGTAACGACAGTGTGGCTCGGCAGGTACGGGAGATGTCCATGGACACTGAGCAACAGCTGTGTGCTACGTTGTGTGACTGTCGCTTTAGTGTCCAGCTGGATGAGACCACCACGGCCGACAACAACGTTCTCCTGATGGCCTATGTCCGTTATGTGTCCGGGAGGGATCTGCTTGAGGATTTCCTGTTCGGGGAATACGTGGCCACAGACACGCGAGGGGAAACCATCTTCGCCGCCCTGACAGAGTTCCTGCGCGAGAGGGACATCCCAGTGACAAACATCATCGCCTGCGCCACGGATGGAGCGCCAGCTATGGTCGGCAGATACCGGGGATTCGCCACCCTACTCAAGCAGCAAGTCCCCCAGGTGTTGACAGTGCAGAGGAAACAGAGTTCACATCTGTTCTCTGGTACCCCTTTCCCACTGGCCAAAAAACCAGTTTAAACCCGCTAACAATCGCCTTTTGGTGGCAGTGGGAAAGGCGCACCGACCGATTAGCGGGTTGACCCGGTCTGGCGTTCCCACTGCAAGCCGATCGGAGCCGAGCCGATTGAAGGCGATTTTAACCCGCGTCGCTTGCCGAGTCGTTTGACACGGGTCGGTGATCTGTTCTCTGGGATTACACTCAGATTGTTCAAAGTGTTCAGATGAAATCAATCAGAGGAATCACAGGAAGGACAAACTGCTACGATGAAGTGCACAATGACTAAATGTTGTGGAGGTTGAACTGTAGAAATAAAATGACCTTACTTTGTTCTTGCAGCCATGGTAGGGGTCTCAGTGGTCTCACCTGTTTGTGGAGCAGGTAACAGATTTCACATTCATTTTGATCTATTCTCTGGGATTACACTCAGATTAAACTGTTTAGATTAAATCAGTCAGAGGAATCACAGGAAGGACAAACTGCTACGATGAATTGCAAATGTTGTGGAGGTTGAACTGTAGTAATAAAATGACCTCATTTTGTTCTCGCAGCCCTGGGATTTGTCGTCGCTTATTCTACGTTTAAAGACTATATCGGAGGTAACAGATTTCACTTTAATTTTGTCATTTTGATCTATTCTCTGGGATTACATTCAGATTAAACTGTTTAGATTAAATCAGTTTTTACATTCACTAGACACATAATACACAGTTTAAAGCAGAAGTAAGCGGAATATTTGTGTTAATATAAGTCTTAAATAGTTATATCTTCCGACAGCAATCACTTCTATAGAGTGTATGGTCTGAAACACGGGTCTGTCAGTCACTCTGCTCTGCTCTGAGCCGAGGAGAAAACTTTCCTTGTATCCTACAACCTTTATCCAATGAGGAGAGAGAACGGCATAAAGGGGCAGTCCTCTCTGTGTGTGCAGCCAAGGGATGCGCGTGAATGTGGTGACGTAGGGACGAGGGCGGGGACTGCTAACTCCATCGGCTGACAAGAAGTTAGCCACTTCTGCTTACTTCTGCTTTAACCAATGTTTTAATTCTGATATATGATTCTGAATATGTTTGTGCTCTTTGTTCTTCAGTGGTAATGACTGAATCTTTGTGTTCTTTAAAAAACCAAGACTCTCTACCACTGATCTAATCTAGATCTACTGTGTCACAATTTTGTTCAGATTAAATGATGTTTGAATCTGAATTGAACTGGACAGTCAGAACTACACTGCTGTTTAGTCAGATTCACATTTATAGATTTTATCTTCAGGATTGAACACAGCAATAAATTCATATTAAATATAATGTGTAGTTGTGTCTCTTACTGTGGCAGCAGATGTGAAACTCATGAGGCTCATCACACTGAGAGGAAACAGAGTTCACATTAATTTTGATCTGTTCTCTGGGATTACACTCAGATTGTTCACAGTGTTCAGATGAAATCAGTCAGAGGAATCACAGGAAGGACAAACTGCTATGATGAAATGCACAATGACTAAATGTTGTGGAGGTTGAACTGTAGAAATAAAATGACCTCACTTCGTTTTTTTATTGTTTTTATTTACATTAAATAGAAACATATACTATGAATTAATGATGAATACATGTATGTGCCAAAGTGACATATTTAAAGGTGAGTCAAGTCACAACGATTCTGCTTAGGGACACACACATGAATGAAACACACACACGTTCATGATGTGTTCTCAGTCAGGAGGGAACAAACACTGTTGTTTTTACTTTGATCATTCTTCATCTCATTAAACTGTGGGATTTACTAATAACTGATTAAAAATAAATACATTTGTGCACTTTCTTCCTCTTCAGTAGTCGTGGTAATGACTGGATCTGTTTTTTTTCCTACATAGGTTTTACTAACAGATCTAATAAACCTGGCCCAACTAACGGTGAGTTAAACCGAACCGACCGAGTCACACCTGTTCTGTTGTTTGATCACATCTGAAACTTTACAGTTTAAACTGTGGGATTTAATCAGCTCATTAAAACACCAATTAATTGATTTTAAATGATCATTTGTTCTATTTCTTCTTCAGTGGTTATGACTGAATTAAATATTGTGAAAGAACACGTATGTAATAACGTAGTGAACAAAAAAGTGTTAAACAAACCAGAATATGTTTGGTCAAGAGATGGTTTGTGGAATGTCTTTCCATTCCAGTTTGTGCACTCTTTGTTCTTAAGTGGTGATGACTGAATCTTTGTGTTCTTTAAAAAACCAAGACTACTCTCTCCCATTGATCTAATCTAGATCTACTGTGTCACAACTTTGTTAAATTATGATTAAATTATGTTTGAATCTGAATTTAAAGGGATACGGCAACATTTTTTTTTACGTGTCTTGCCTCACTCCCGAGTCCATGACCAGCAGATAGACACCATCCTTTCGACTGTGCGTGCAGTAACGAGGGAGATAGAGCCGTATCGCCCGTAATTAGCTTAGCTCAAACACTGGAAGTGTATGGGTAGTGTTAGCCTGCCTCCACCTAAAGTCATCAGAGAAACTCTTCAGCAACTCTAAACGGAAACCGGCGGGCCGATCTTCGTCCCAGAGCTGACAAAACTCTCCGGTAACCCCTTGGTCGCACTGCACGCGGAAGCTGCACGCGGAAGCTGCGCGCGCGCACTGCGCGCGGCTTTTTTGGGTGGTCGCACTGGGAGCGTACTTCTCCTCTCTCCGCGCCGGTCAGACATCGACTGCAGTCGTTCATACTCGTATTCACTCGGTTTTCCACACACACGTCATTTTAAACATGTGTGTGTGTGTGTGTGTGTGTCTCATGTGCAGACGCAACGGTCAAATATGTATAGATGGACAAGCAACAACTTAGTTAATCATCATTTAATTATTTTATTTTGAAAATGTACCGGATTCTCTTGCCTTTTCTGTGCCCGACTTCCTGTCTGGTACGATCTGGTCTATCCAGCTTGACAGACGGCGCCCTCGGCGCGCGCGGCTCCCGTGAAAAATAGAAATGAACCGATCTGAAGCGCTGCAGGCGCGTGCACTGCGCTCCACAGCGCGAGATGTGCGACCAGGCAGACCGGTTAACATGTGCGCCTATCTGAAACTGCCTCCGCTCCAGGGCGCTGCGCTTCGGTTCCGCGTCCAGTGCGACCAAGCTGTAAGGCATCTTGAGCGGTCAAATGCCGCTAACAGGACGAGATCGGTCAAAACGGAGGGTTCAAGCAAAGACGGTTTATTTTGGTTCAAGCTAGCTACATCGAGGGTAGGTTAGCTTCCTATTTCAAAGTAAAAGCACAGATTCTGTCATCATGGTTTTCTGTATGTAAAGGGCAACAGGTGTTTTATTTTGTGGAAGTAACTGGAAGTGCGTTGGTCACAACGGCTAGCTTGAGTAGCACCGAATTCGTCCGAACAAAATTGTAAACAGCTGGTATAGACAAATTAACGACACACTGCTGATCTAAACGGCTACTTTCTCGCCTGACAATGTTTGAAATGTTGATAAAGCGATAGAGTTTAGAGCTAAAATGAAATCAGCTTCTGACCGCTGATTTCAGCTCGGGTAGGAGGCAGGCTAACACTACCCATACACTTCCAGTGTTTGAGCTAAGCTAATTAGCGACTTTAGGTGAAGGCAGGCTAACAGTACCTTTACACTTCCAGCGTTTGAGCTAAGCTAATTACGGGCGATACGGCTCTATCTCCCTTGTTACTGCACGCACAGTCCAAAGGATGGTGTCTATCTGCTGGTCATGGACTCGGGAGTGAAGCAAGACATGAAAATAAATGTTGGTGTATCCCTTTAACTGGACAGTCAGAACGCTGCTGTTTCGTCAGATTCACATTTATAGATTTTATCTCCAGGATTGAACACAGCAATAAATTCAGATTAAATATAATGTGTAGTTGTGTCTCTTACTGTGGCAGCAGATCTGAAACTCATGAGGCTCATCACACTGAGAGGAAACAGAGTTCACATTAACTTTGATCTGTTCTCTGGGATTACACTCAGATTGTTCACAGTGTTCAGATTAAATCAGTCAGAGGAATCACAGGAAGGACAAACTGCTACGATGAAGTGCACAATGACTAAATGTTGTGGAGGTTGAACTGTGGTAACAAAATTACCTCACTTTGTTCTCGCAGGCCAGGGAGCGATAGCACTGCGTGCTGACGGTGGATCAGGTAACAGATTTAACATTCATTTTGTCATTTTGATGTATTCTCTGGGATTACATTCAGATTAAACTGTTTAGATTAAATCAGTTTTTACATTCACAAGACACATAATACACAGTTTAACCAATGTTTTAATTCTGATATACTATGATGCTGAATATGTTTGTGCTCCTTCTTCTTGAGTGGTAATGACTGATGACTCTGTTCTCACAGAGGAGGAACTTTGCAGACTAAAAGAGTGTTACAGAGTTAACATCATTTTCGATCTGTTCTTTATGATTTAATCCAGATTAAACTGAGTTCAGATTAAATCAGTTATAGATAATCTAATATTCTACTGACCAGTAGAGACGACAGCAGCCTCACAGCCATTAATGACAGACATGTAACTTTATGAATCCTGTCTCTTCAGCTCAGAGTCAAACTGCTGACTGTCTCTGTCTCTGTAGAAACATGGAGGCTTCAACACTCACTGCACTTCATCCACAACTTTAACCTTCTTTCTCTTTATAGAGGTGGTGTGGTCCAGAGAGTAGACTGAAGATCTCTAGGACTCCATGTTCCTGCAGGACGGACCAACACCAACAGTTCAACAGCTGCTGCTGAATGTAACAATCTGCTGTCTGGACTCTGACATTTAAACTCACATCTATCATGTCTTTTCACTATGGGGGTGGATTGTGTGTGTCATCTGGTTCTGTATTACTAATGTGTCATGAATCACATTTTGTAGAGGACGGACTGATGTAACATGTTTTCCACTTCACACCACTTACTAATGCTTTGCTTCATTTTACATACATTTATCAATAAACCATGTTATGAACTATACGTGTCTGTTTCTTTTTTCATTACCAGTGGTTCTGTCTGTGACTGATCTGACTGACTGAAACAGCTGATTCCAGTTCCAGTGACTTCAGTAACAACCAGTGTTGAGGAACATGAAGCTCCACTGATCAGCTCCAGTTTTAAACTCAACAACAGCGCCACCTAGTGGCTCAATGAGAGGAGAACTGGTTCACCAGCTCATTAAAAACCACTCTTCTCCCTGAAATGTTTGAATAATTGAATTCACAGCGGTTCTCCCAACATTTAAAATTAGTTTGACAAATTTTGACAACTTTTGTATGTAATGACTCAAGTAATGAAATGAGGACTATTAGTTTTATAGGGAACGACTATTCAGCGTTCATAAGTATAGTTGATGTGTGTGTTTAGATAAAACAGTTTCTCATTTTATGTGTTATCTGGTTCTAGATATTAACGATTAGTCATAAATCACATGTTGTAGAGGACGACAGACTAATGTAACATGTCTTTCCTCTTCACACCACTTGCTAATGATTTGCTTCATTTTGCATAGGCTTCATTTATAAATAAACCATGTTATGGGCTATTAATGTGTCTGTTTCTTTTTTCCCCCATATACTTTTTATTTTTAATTGCTGGTGATTCTGACTGATTAACAGTGACCGAACAGGGAAAACACACTGCAAATGGCCAAACACTGCAAACATAGAAATGATGCAAAACCAAAAGCACACAAACACATAAAACAAATGCAATAGAAAAATGCTGCAATCACAGAAATGATGCAGAAGCAAAAACATGCAAAAGAAAAATGCAGCAAATACCAAAACACAAAAGCCTCAAAACAACTGCAAGAGAGAAATGCTGCAACTTCACTAAATGGAGGGAAAAAGACTTTCTTACATCTAAATGAGGTTTTTCATTCTGTCTGCCACAGGCTGCTACTTCTTCATATATGGAAGAAGGACTAAACTGAGCACATACAGAGTCAATCAGGTGATTCATTACTTGTTCCTGATTGGAAGTGTTATACTGACATGATCCAACCATCCCCAGTCTCTCCTACTAGAGCCAAACTGGTTGTTTTTATGTTTCCATGAAAAGCCTTGTTTCAGCTTATTAGCCTTACTTATTGTTCCATAATATTAATTAACCAGTTTTTTAAATATAGTATCTAAATCCATTGTATCTCAGTTATTGTAAGATGCAGAATGCAACAATCTGTAGTTTATATTGCAAATATATAATTATAGTAAATGAAGAATTACTCAACAGTTGATTTAGTTCAGATAAAACAGGTAAGTGTCAACCACAACAGATGTTCAATGTACAGACCTTTACACAAGTATACTTTTTCATTTCACCTTTACAGTAATACACAAACATTTAGCAGCGTGCACTCTGATAATGATCCTTCTGTAGATGTCCTCAGGTACAACCTGGAACATGTGACATTTAAATCCTCTGTTCAGCTCAGGTTAAAGCAGAAGTAAGTGATATGTTTGTGTTAATATAAGTCTTAAATAGTTCTATCTTCCGACAGCAATCACTTACATAGAGTGTTTGGTCTGAAACACGGGTCTGTCAGTCACTCTGCTCTGCTCTGAGCCGAGGAGAAATGCGCCTGAATGTGGTGACGTAGGGACGAGGACTGTTATGGTGCGTTCAAGGCAACTCGTAACTCGTCTTTTTCCGACCTGTGAAGTGGTACCAGTTCGATCTGGTACGAGTTCATGGGTCAGAAGTTACGAGTGGCCGTTATAGTGACTTTCACAGGTAAAACAGGTCGGAAAAACGCGAGTGGGTTGTCTGGAACGCTACAAAGTCGTAAGTCGTGACTTGAAGCTGTAATTTACGATTTCAAAAGCCTACCTGGAACGCAGCATTAAGAAATACTTTCACTTTGGAACTTCAGCGCTTTTGATGGACTTTTGTTTTTTTTTTACCTGGTGAGTAAACACACAGTTGTTCTTTGTACAAAATAATTAATTGATGAATTAATTAGTTAGCATAATCACAGGAAGTGTTCTGGGTGAGATGAGTTTTTCTCTTGTTAATAGTATTTAGAGTTTGCTCAGCTCCAGTCAGCTGTCGGTCTGCCCATCACTGTGTGGTTACCTGTAACATAAACCACTCACATTTACATGAGTACAACGCTGGGGAATGCAAATAACTGGGATTTGTATCTAAAACCACAGTTTATTTGACTGTTTTGTGCATTTTTTTGTGTTATTTTCCTTTTTTTATTTTTTATTTTCTTAGACACTTCCATCAGACAGACGATGTTCACACTGAGCTGTGTTAAGGAAGTGTTGGATGATTGTATATAGAAACATCCCAGTATATTCTCTAGACAGTGAAACAACAAGAAGTCTCTATCAGGAGAGTCCTGGTTCGTCCTGGTCCAGAGCCAAAGTCAGAAAGGTGGAACCAGTTTAGTTTTCAACAACAGAGGAATGAAGCTCAGGAACACTGAGGCAGGAAAACCGGTTCCATGACCGATTATAACCTGATGAACAATTTTAGAACTGCACATGCAGGAGTGGTTTGTGGTGTCACAAACAAGATCAGGCTAGCAGGCTGAGAACTAACACGGTGGAGGCTAGCTGAGTGTTTTCCTGTCGTAGACATCCACACTGAGAACATTTGATCCTCTGAATGATCGACTCTTTTATGAACAGTTTTCACAGCTTGTGATCAAGAAGAAACAGTGAAGTCATGGAAAACGACCTGAACGGGAGGAGCCAGGTCCCCATCATCACACTGGATAAAGGTGAGCTTGTGTCCAAATCATTAGCCTATATCCAGTTTCTGAATGTAGTGTTTTAACCGTGTGACTTAAAACACCAGTTAATTAATCGTAATCAAAACACCTTTATGCTCTTTCTCCTTCAGTGATGACTGAATCTGTGTGTTTCTGTTGTTTTCACAGTGAAAGATGATCCAGAGGCTGAAAGGTGTCGCTGGAGCTGTAAGACATTTAGCTTCAATTTTCATCTAATTCTTAAAGGGGTAGTTCAACATTTTTGGCAAATTGGCCCATTGCCATAATCCCTATAGTCATAGCAGTAGGTTCGTTACCTTTAATTGTCGGCGGAGCAGAGCCGTGAGCTGCTCAGAGCTACGCTACGGAGGCTCATCATGGGATTTCTTGGTTTCCCTCATCAAACTCATCAAATACACAATCCAACAACTTCAAAACGCTCTGGTGGACAAGTTGTGACCTGCACATTCACCACACTATGAGATAATAACACAACGTTACCACACAGAGTTGTTTTAGAGGGAAATTCATGTAAAACCGCTGATGCGCGTTAGCCTCGTAAACCAGCCTCTCCTGGAAATGCAATTCATTTCATTTAATTTCTGAGGGAGAGTCTGGCCTCATCCCCATTCTAAGCGTTTGGACTGAAACCCTCAGAAGGCCGAGCCAATCAGCGTCGCCGCTGTGATTGACACAGCACGTTGGCCAATCAGGGACCGACTGGTGCAAAGCCCCGTCACTACACCAACTTGCTGATTGGCTGAATGGGGTTGTCTGTCAACGCTACTGCTGTGCTGCCTTAGTCATTTTATTGTGACCATTTTGTGTTTAGCTCCCTCTAGTGGTAGGTTTGTATGGCAGTAATTAAGACTCTGGTCTGCGTCTCTAGCTGATGACATCATCAGTGAGCGACAAGGCAGTCCTCCATGTCTGAGCTAGGGGAAGCTCACGCCTTTCTTTTATATCAGCAATCATCCTCGTGTTTGAGCATTTGAAAGCATCGTTGGTAGGTTGAAATAGATTTGAGTTCATTATTCGATGTATAGGTTAACATATTTTATGATTATTTGTAGATTGTGTGCAGTTAAAAATATCAGTACTTTATTCATTTCGGCCACATGGTCTGGCTAGGTTTAAGTGAGAAACTGTGAATGAAACACATTGTATTTAGCATTATAATACATACAGTAGTCTACTTATGGTACATTAAGAACTTATTTATATTGTTTAATTGAGTGTACTATTCTTGATTTAAGATACTAAGTACTTACCTTTTCCTTATCAAAAGTAGAGAACACTTTTGCTGATTGTATGTTTTCTTTGTCAGTTTTACCCAACTTCCAGTTGCCACATTAAAGAGCATCAGCCTGACACGTCGTTGTCCGAGTGGTAATTGGGGACGGAGTTTACCTGCCTGTCAATTTATGCCAGACGTGTAAAGAGGACAGGACAACTGCAGCTCCCGCCTACCCCAAACGCTTACAACGGGGATGAGGCCAGACTAACCCTCAGAAATGAAATGAAATGCATTTCCAGGAGAGGCTGGTTTACGAGGCTAGATGCACGTTGCCTTCAGGGACAGTTTTTCATCAAGCAGTCTCTGCATTTACCTCTATGACTATAGGGATTATGGCAATGGGCCAATTTGCCAAAAATGTTGAACTATCCCTTTAAGGATTAAATCAAAATGTTTTTATGTGTCTTTTTAAAAAGATCAAATAATGAATAAAGCTCATCTACTATTCAGACATCATGAACAGAACAGATTTGGTTCAACAATACATTTATGTACTTGCAGCAGCAAAAGTGAATCAGTTCAAGCTGAGTTTAATTGAACTGAGAGGATTTAATCAACTTAAAAGCAGAGCAGCAGGTAGTGACTGAATTCATCTGTGTTTCTGTGATTTTACAGTAAAAGATGATCAACAATTCAGGAGCAGTTTGGATGGAGCTTCACGACCCGACTGTGAGTTTACGATTTATTCAGTCTGGTGACACAGTGGTGTGGTGGTCATGACTTCATTAATCTGTATATTTCTGTTGTTTACAGTGACAGATGATCCCGGCCACACACACACTCACTGCAGCAACACTGGTTCACTGAGACCTGACAGTGAGTTTAACTGGACTGACTCACAACTATTCTGCAGTTTGATCACATCTGATTAACATTTATAATAGGGCTGGGACGATATGCTTTTCTCCCGATTTGATTCTTCTACGATTTTTTGGATGGCGATTCGATTTAAATTGCGATTCTACGATATTGCCGATTCTCTCGATTTTTAGTTTTTTAACATTTATCTGCACACAAATACTGTAGGAGCCTATAAATTAACATACTCCATTATAAAGTGAACTTAAACCCTTTTCAAAACCTGTACTCTGTGTATGTAAAAAAGGATAACAAATGCACATTGCACAATATTTTTTTAAAAATCAAAAAAATTAAAAAGAAAAAAAAAATCGATTTAAAAATAGTCAAAAAAGATATCGCGATATTTATGTGAATCGATTTTTTCTCCCACCCCTAATTTATAACCTTCTTTGTTTTTACCAGTGAGGATCCTGAGCAGGAGCTCTTCTATAGGGAAATATGAAGCTGATACCAGAGAGAAAACTGAAGAACTGAATGAACTAAACAGCATCAGAGACCAAACAAACAATCAGCCACCAGCAGCTGCTCAGTGGAAAGGCATCGACAAGTGACCATCCACTCTTTCCTTCCATAGAATCTAACCCATAACTCATATTTGATGTTCAGTATGTTACCATGTAATTATTATTGATAAGGAGTAGGTGGTATGGATGAAGCCGTTTCCCACAGTGAGCTGTCTGTCATTTTATTAGGGAATATTGTTTTGTACAGCTGTGACTTTAAAGGTCAGGAAACACTTTTATATTTTGTTCATTTTCATGTACTGTAGCTATATTGTTTGATTTGTTAATTATATTTTTTTGTCAATGGCTGCCAGGAGCTGGTTTCTACTGATGTGTCTCTCTTTTCTACTAAATATTTTTACTTTTTGATGTAAAAATGATTTGTATTGATGACTCATTTGTAATAAATTGTACATGTGTAATTTTTGATCACTTATATTTTCCTTATCAATATCAGAGAAAGTGAGGGGTTTGGTGTCAACATGCCCCTCCCCTCCAAAACAAAGAGGACACTTTACTGCTGTCAGTCAAACATGATGAAGTGATGATATTTTATATCCAAAGGGTCAAAGGTCAACTCCACTTTCTCTATTCTGACCTTTAGTCAAGGCTTTTATTCTGAAAGGAAACTTTGACCATGTTTCCAGTCACTTAAACTTGGTGAAAGAATCAAAACATCGTGCACAGACGCACACACATGTTTTTCACCAGCAGCTGTTTCATTGTTTCTGGTTGGATTCAGTTTGAGGACAAAGTTTAAAGAAAAGTCAGAGATCGTCTCCTGACAGGAAGAGTCAGGTTTTAACAGAGACGACGTGAAACAGTCAAACTTCTGTAAATTAAAACTTTACATAAACATAAACATGAAGAGAAGTTTCCATTACCAATAAAATGATTATGAGATAAAGTGATTTGTGTTTATTTATTTCACTTATTTAATAGACTCAAAGTCAAAATTAGTAAATTTATATTAGAAATGTTCACGTTCATATTATTTCAAATAATATTTTGGAAACACTTTACAATAAGGGTCCCTTAATTAACATAAGTTAGTACATTAGTAAGCATTAATTTATAAACTAATGTGTTAATGCTGAGTAATGCATACATAATGATAACTAATTACATTATTCAACTTTTAATTTGTTAACTAACATTGAGTAGTAAATATTAATTAAATGCTTACTAATAAGCTACATTAATTAATGTGTTTCCTAACCCTAAGTAATACATACTAATGATTGTTAAAATATCTGTAAACAGTTAATTAATGCTTAATAATGTACTAACTAATGTTAATTAAGGGACCCTTATTGTAAAGTATCAATATTTGCAGCTGGTGGTTGATGTGAGGTAACCCTCCTAATGTAACAGGACACTTTACTGCTGTCAATCAAAAATTCTGATATTTTATATCCAAAGGTCAAAGGTCGACTCCACTCTCACACTGTGACACCTCAGGTCATTAATCAAGACTTTTACTCTGAAAGGAGACTTTGACCATGTTTCCTGTAACTGAGGAATAAAACAAACAGTTTTACATTCAACGTAAATATGTTAAAATGCATGAACAAAACATGATAAAACACACTAGTTTTTCTATATAACATGCAGCTCTGACCTGCAGGTAGGTGTGTGCATGTTTGTGTGTGTGTTTAAAAAACAAAGGACAGCGGTGTGTCGGACCGCAGGTGTGTCTGAATGGAGAGCTGTCCCCCGTTATACACAGGGCTTGGGTCACGTGGGCACTGGGGATGATTCCTGTAGATGATAGAAGGAGCTGAATCACCTGCTCTGTGGAGGAGAGAGGCGAGTGGAGGAAGTCTCAGTTTTATTGACCACTTTTGTTCAGTTTATTGATGGTTTACATATTCGCCACCAGTGTACACGTCCGCCATCCTGAAACCGCTGAAGTAGCTGTGATTGTTTTATTGAAACTCCTTTACCAGCAGCAGTGTGACACATAAAACATACAGGACCTGATCTCATCCTCTCACATGACTCTTAAATGACAAGTTGTTACAGTAATATAGCCACTTTAAAATACTATGCTGTGGACTTTGATTCAGGTGAAACTCTTTACTGTTCACTTAAGAGTTATATCCAGTATATTCCTCCTCTCAGTGTGACCTGCAGATCCTGTTGAGACGCAGCTTTAATCTGGTGAGTAAACTCAACAAAAACAGGTAAAAAGACTTAAAGTGAGTGAACGTCTGTTTGTACTGTAGTTATAGAGTTGATCATTATGATACTGTGGACTGTTTGGTAGACTTTTCTATGGTGTTAATTTCCTGGAGCATGGACCTCTCCACTGCTAAAACTAGTGGATGAATAAAGAAGCAGCTCTGTGTGACAGTGAAACATCAGTGTTGAACACTGTCTCTACATGTAACGATGGATCAGTTCCAGGACGTTTTCTGAGTGACAGCTTGGATTTAATAGTTTCAGGAGGTTTGACTTTGCTACTGAAACCTCTGGACCTTTACTCAGGTTCAACCTTCAATATGTGACATTTAGCTGTAATCAAGTAGTTTACATGAAGGTTTTGGGGGAAACTACTTCTGATGCTCACCATGTGGTCTAGGTCTAGTTTCACTTTTGGTGGCTGGTGACTAAACTCATCAAAAACAGATATTATATTATTATATTATATATATTATATTATATATTGATGTGTGATTGATGTGGCTGTGTGTAGTTCAGGTTCAGGTTGTTTGTGTCTTTACTGAGATGTTAGATGAACCAGTGTGTTGGACTGAACCAGGAGACTGACAGCTTTTAGAAAACATCATTTAACAGGTCATCTGATCTTACCTTACTATTATATGAGCTGGTTAAATTGCGCCCTTGTTTCCCTTTTATGATTTGATCTGATAACAGAGGCCTTTTTACTTTATGGGCTCTATGCACAGCTCCAGCACTTCCTGAATTTAAGGCAGGTCCTTCATTTCCTGTCTTACATTATTGGACAAACTGATTGATCCAGGTGTGTCTGAGGAGTCACAATGGTCAGACACACCTGGATTAATCAGTTTGTCCAATAATGTAAGACAGGAAATGAAGGACCTGCCTTAAATTCAGGAAGTAGTGGAGCTGTGCATAGAGCCCATTGTGTGTTTAATCATTAACGTGACAAAAGTGAAAAAAACAACAACACGCACATCCAATCGAAATGTCACGTGTTAATAAATTATACTTGCATTACTACTACTAAGAAAAAAAAAATAATACTTACATTTAGTGAATGTTGTGTGTTCTTTTGTGTTCATTTGTATAATTTCATAAACTTCTCTGGGTGAGATGAGTTTGTCTTTTCTACATGAGTTTGTGACTTTGTGCCTTTGTTTCTTCAGTCGTGTAGGAATTGTCTGCTATCTCTACTTGATCTGATAACAAAGGCCCATACTGTACTGTAGGTTTAATTATTAACATGAACCTCAACCAACATTTTACCGTATTTTAAAAATGTGTCTACATGCTACACTGTGAGTAACAAAGAATTATGGTTGTTTAGTGAGTTTCCTCCTGCTGGTCAGTTTCTCCTGTATTGTTTAAAGCTACAACATGTCTGATCATCTCAGTTAATATGAGTGTGAACTGAAAACGACAACAAGACGTGAAACTGAAAACATTTCATCTTCATTAAAATGAGATATATTTATTTATAATTTTTTTTTTTTCAGGAAGCCAGTGAGGTTAATAAAACCTTTTGGAAAAGGAGCTGAACATGGAGAACCTGATGGTAGCTTTTCTCGGTGAGTTCATAGAGTAAAATCCTTACAGAGAAGCAGCCATCTTGGCTCAGTGAGTTCTGACTTTAAATTCAGAATTCTGAGAAATTCTGATGTTTGATCACATCTGAATTTATATGTGAAAAGTTTACACAGAAACATTATTATCCAGAGCTACTAGACGTCATACTGAACCTGCAGCTTGTCACACCAAAACATCAGCTGACAGTTAGTAAACCAGTTAACAAATAAGTTTTAGGCCACACCCCCTCTCCTCCAGAGAGTAAATGAAACAGAGTCCAGCTCCAACCATTAGTCCACGCTAACACTGCTGTGACCTGCTCCACTACAGAGCTGACTGTTAGATAACCAATTGTTATGTTAAAAATACAAAACAAAAAATTTGTGCCAGGCCTGAAATTTCACCATTTTAGGTGCAAGGCCACTTAACCTTTCGTGTTGTCAATTTTTTGAGGGCACAAAGGCCAAAAGGCAGGGTCTACATCCATAAAGATTTAATTTAAAGACTAAAAGGATGTATAACATATCTGTTAAATGAATACATACCACAGGCTCAAGCAAACAAGAAATTTTCAACTTCAAATTAATTTAAGCAATATTACCTGAGAGGGTGTGCTTTACTGTAACGTCATTTGAGCACAACAGTGATGCAGTCAGAATCACTGTTGTGATGTCGTTTGTGATTTATTTTCAGAGTAAAATAACTTAATAAAAATCCATGTTACCATGGAGATGGATACAACAACATGACATGGCGGAATAATATTTTTAGTGATGAGTCAGGCTTTCTTGTTGATCAGATTGCTTGGTCGGAACTACTTATTATATTATGCATTTAGTTATTTGCACAAAGGTCCTGTCCTATAACTATATGTTGACATTTCTATCTCATTCATTTGCTAATTTATCACCCAGGCCTGGACGATATGAGAAAAAATCATATCACAATTTTTTTTTTTTTTCAAATCAGTAGATATCAATATATATCACGATATAACTCAAATCACTATTTTTGTCAAGTTTAATGTTCCCTTATATTCACAAGTGAGATATGAAGATATCAGAAGGTTATTTGTAATTTAAATATTTATTTTCTGTCAAAAGTTGAACATGACAGATGTAATGACGAACATTAGACAGTATCAGATAAATTAAACGGGTGTTGAAGGTGCATCGTCCCATTTGTTGTTGCCAGAAGGTCATCAAAAGTGGGAGGGGCATCAGGGCCACCGTGGCCTTAGAGCAGATATTTTTTTCAAGGGCACATGGACAAGTGAAATTCCTGCCCTGACTTGTGAACTTTCTTCTTCAGCAGTGATGGTAATAAATTAATCTGTTTCTTTCTGTACATAGGTTTTCGAAAACGTATCTGCTCGGACAGACATGACCGACCTGACAGTGAGTTAAACTGAACTGAGCCACAAATGAATTTCATCTGAATTCATACAGATTGAACTATGAGATTTTATCAACTCAGTAAAACACCAATTAATTGATTCTTAATGATCATTTGTTCTCTCAGTGAAAATTCTGTCCTTCACAGCGAGAGATGATCCAGGACCCAGCCTGGATAATGGAGGTAACTGACTGCACTGATTTTTACCTGTTTGTAAGAATTGAATATTGTGAAAGAATCTCAGTGAAATGAAGCAACTTTCAGCAGATTCAATTATTCAGAGCTGAGAACCTGCAGCTTCTCACACCAAAACAAAGGAATTTTAGGCCACGTCCCCTCTCCTCCAGAGAGCCAATGAAACAGAGTCTGGCTCCAACCTGTGATTTAAAAGAATAGTTCACCTAAAAATGAAGTTTCAGAGTCCTCCGTGGCTTCTCTGAGTTACAGGGGGTCTCGGCGTAGCAGTGCATGTCCATATGACGGTTGCAAATGGATACCAACTGTCTTCGTAACAAAAAGACACACCAAAAAACATCCAAATACCTCCATGCTGCTCGTCTGTAATGTCCCTCTTGTATTGAAGCCCCGATATGAGAAATTGTTCCGAAAAAAATTAAATAAGTCTATATTTCAAGCTTGTTTTGTAGCGGAAGCTCCTCTTCCTGGTCCGTCCAAATCTTGGAGGCGCGACCGGATCGTCGACTAGTCGCTGATGACATCATTCATATTTTTCCCATCATAACTAAAATCCCAGGAGGAGGGAAATGCTCTGCAACAATCTGTATTCACTGACTGACAGCTCACGCACAGAAATCAGTCCACAGTACAGCAGCTTTATAAACAACAAACTGTAAATCAGTTTGTTTTTTTGTAACATATGCAGGTGCAAAAGAAAATCCTGTAGCTACTGTTCATTAAACAATTAGGGAGGAAAACGACACACAGGCCTCGTCACCATCACAGTCCTGCTCAGTCACAGTTTCACTCACAGTTTTAGTTTTTCCTGGTTGGTTGCTGCTGTTGTTGTTGTGCGACGTAAAGCTGTCGATATGAGCGGAGTTTTTTTTTTTGTTTTTTTTTTAATTGCCGGCAGCCCGGACACACTGCGGCGGAAGCGGCAGTTTCTCCTGCTCTCTCTCTCCGCGCCGGTCAAACATCGACCCGTCTGTAGGCTACTCGGTTTTCCACACACAGGTCTGTCTCTAGCGCTGTATGTAGCCTATGGATGTGTCTTGTGTGCAGACGCAACTGACAAATATTTATAGACGGACAAGCAAACTTAATCATCATTTATTTTATTTTGAAAATTGACCGGATTCTCTGGCCTTTTCTGTGCCCGACTTCCTGTCTGGTACGACCTCGTTCTATCCAGCTTGACTGCGCTCGTATTTTTTTCATTCAGCCACTCAGCTGTTGTTTCAAGCAGCTACTCTTGTAGCCTACTGTTACATGATCAGCGACTAGTCGACGTCAAGCTCAAAACGTCATTGTGGAGCAGGGGACTAGTCTGTGCAACCCCTAGTGGAAAACCTGCTTTACATTGTTTTAACGTAAAAAAAAAAAAAAAAATTGTAATTTGTATAAAATTTTGTATTGTACAGTACAATAATAATTAATACATTAAAATAATAATACATTTTACAGTTAATCATAAATAAAGGCCATTTAATACTGTAATGATCACCTGTCAACAGTTTTGGATTAAATTAACTTGTGTCCACACACAGGAGATGATATTGACTTCAGATCCAGTAATGGACGTCTGAAGTCTCACGGTGAGTTGAACTGAACTGACTCACAACTGTTCTGTGTTTGATCACATCTGGAATCAAACTGTTTAAAGGTTAGGGTTAGGAAAAGAGTTAATGTTTCAAATGTTAACTCATTGAGTGCCAGCCCTTTTATAAAATGGTCAGTGCCTTGTGCCAGCGTTTTGGGGTATTTTGAGTAATATTTCAAGACCCACAGAATATTTTGTACTATGACTCTGAAAACACCAAATAGCTTAAAGGAAAGAGGAGACTCTCTATTTAATTTGGGAAAAAAAAACATTTGTTTGTACCTTTTTCCATTCTTGATTTATCTTAAGTTGAATAGAGCCTGGTTGCACCAAAAAGACCACTTTTTTTTCTAGCAAGCTGAGAAAAATGCATTTTTGTGAAAGAGAGTCTCTCAAGAAAAACAGTGAATATGTTTTCATTTTGGCTTCAAAAACATGTAAGACATCTGAAAATTTAATTTCACATGTTTTTTCATTGTACAAAAACAACAACAACAACAACAACTAAAATACAACAAGTAGGAGTCTTACTCTGCAGAGTGATGCCTGCTCTCCTACTTCTCCTGCAGTTGCTGCCCCCTCACCCTCTCAGAAAAGTGCTTTAACATCTCCCTGGATCTAACTCAAGTTCAATATGAAGAAGGTCACCTTGTGGCCTTACTTACTGTTGGGGGGGGGGGGGGGGTTTGGTCAATTCAGTAAAACATCAGTGGTTAAATTCTGAATAAATTATGTTTGTGCTCTTTCTTCTTCAGTGGTAATGACACTAAATACCTCTGTACATTTCTGTTCTTCACAGTAAAAGATTATCCAGGATCCATTGTTCAGCCCCTGAAAGGTAACAGATCCACATTCATTTGATTGAATTTAGAGTTCCTGGTTTAAACCTGGTTTGTTCACTTTGTTCTTCTGTGGCAATGACTGAATAAATCTGTATATTTCTCTACATTGTTTTTGCAGAACGTAGCAACAGTAGTGGAAGCCTTGATGGAGGCACACGACCTGACAGTGAGTTAAACTCAACTCTTCTGATGTTTGACCACATCTGAATTTACACAGTTTCAGTCTATGGTACTTCAAAAGATTTATAACTGACAAATATAAAGACATAAAAGAAAGTTCAGTTCAGTTTATGTTTTTTTTTTAATCTTACGTAAAGGTAGAGTCTGTAGGATTTTCCTAAAAAACTGAATGTAGACTTATACTGTATGTAGACGTACTGTATACTGTATGACAGAAATCCTGCTTCATCATCAACAATGGGCTTCTACTCATGTGTGGTGGTGACTGTGTCTGCAGAGCACAATGAATACAAGTGCTGGGCCCATACCGGTCCGTCGCCTGCAACGTGGCAGCTGGTGGCTCACGGTGGCGACCCTTCTACTCGTCGCAGCAAAGCCCTCAAGGCTCCTGTTGCTGCAGTGAGACCGCACCTCCCCGTTTCACTATTTAGAAACAGCTGACCTTCACACTGATGGGCTCATCTGCTGTTGTAGGTCACACAGAGACATCAGCAGAAACCACAGACTTTTGCACATGCAGTTACTGTTAAAATTCCTTGTAGGGACTTTAAGGAAACTTAGAACAGTGATCTGATGTAAAAAAAAAAATAAAAAAAAATATTGAGTCTTCTCTCATTGAACACATCTGTCTGACCAATCACTCCAAAATTGAGTTAATTAGATAGCTATGTACGAAAACAAAACTCTCATATCTATTGGTTTAAAAAACTTATGAAATTTAATTTTTAAATGATCTTTTCTGACATGCATCACCAAAACATGCAGGTTTAATTTCCTCTTTAGTCAGTTAATTAAAACATAAACTGATTCAGGGATGAATGTATTTCTGCTCTTTCTTCTTCAGTGGTATTGACTAAATGAATCTGTATCTTTCTGTTCTCTACAGTAAAAGATGATCCAGGGTCCAAAGTTAACTCCCTGAGAGGTAATTAGAGTTCACGATCAACATTGTTCAGATTAAATCAGTTTCATAGAAATAATAAACAAAGGTGATCTAATCTTCTCCTGATCAGCCTCATCAACAGTTTTAGATTAAACTCCATCAGAGTCCAGAACCTGGAGGAGACAGAACCAGTCAGAACAGCTGAACTGAATCACTTCAACCTGGTTCAGTCTCTACATCTGTTTCCTGATTCACACGAGCAGTGGAGGATCAGGGATGTAACAGTATTCTCAATTTCACCAGGTTCAGCCAGGTGGCCCACCGGCGGGGGGCTGGTGTTTTTTTATGACAGGGGCCAACAACCCTAACCACCCTAACCCTAACCACTGACTGATGACAGAGCCCTTTTGATAACAGAATTTTATTGTCACTGTTAAAAACAATGAAACGCTGTTTAGCAGCTCCAGCTTGGCATCATCTTCATCATTAAAAGCAAAATACAGACATCCAAGTATAAAGCATTGACAGTTGGCAGTTGTTTTGAGGGGAACTTCAGGTGATGAAAAAAACAACACTTGACCGTGTTCACATGTTGATCAAAAGATGTTGATGTTGTGATCATTCAACCGCACCACTGAGTGGTATGGAGTATAAAAACTGATTGAAAAAGTTGCACAGCTGCACAATGTAGCCGGGGAAATGGAAGTCTGTGGCTCACTGGTGGATCTGCTGCCCCCATGACCCGATCTGGGATCAGCGGTTGAAAGTTGATGGATGAATTAAACTGTGATTTGATTAACTAATTAAACACCAAGAAATGAATTGAAAATTAAAACACTCTTTCTGTGCTCTTTATTTTTCAGTGATAATTAATGAATAACTCTTGTATTTCTGTCTTTTACAGAAGAACATATCAGGATCCTCACTCAGATTGGTAATGGATCTTACATCAACCTTGATCTATACTTTATGTGTTCGGATTTCTATTTTACAATACAATAATAATTAATACATTAATATAATAATACTTTTTACGTTAAATCATAAATAAAGGCCATTTAATACTGTAATGATCACCTGTCAACAGTTTTGGATTAAATGAACTTGTGTCCACACACAGGAGATGATATTGACCTCAGATCCAGTCCTAATGGAGGTCTAATGTCTCATGGTGAGTTTAACTGAACTGACTCACAACTGTTCTGTGTTTGATCACATCGCGAGTCAAACTGTTTACAATATTTAAAGCAGAAGTAAGCGATCCGGTCGTTTTGGCTAATGCTGCGTTCCAGGCAGGCTTTTGAAACCGTAAATTACAGCTTCAAGTAACGACTTACGACTTTGTAGCGTTCCAGGCAACCCACTCGTGTTTTTCCGACCTGTTTCACCTGTGAAAGTCACTATAACGGCCACTCGTAACTTCTGACCCGTGAACTCGTACCAGATTGAACTGGTACCACTTCACAGGTCGGAGAAACACGAGTTACGAGACCCGTGTTTCGGTCCAAACACTCTATGTAAGTGGTTGCTGTCGGAAGATATAACTATTTAAGACTTATATTAACACAAAAATAATGCTTACTTCTGCTTTAAGTTTCAAATGTTAAAATTGCTATGTTTTAAACACACTGTATCACTAATGAAATAAAGTCATGTCAACTGTCTTTACCTCTGTATAAATGTGTGGAGGCTTCATGACTCAATTCACTGCATCCCCTGTTTGTTTTTACAGAGAAGCTCCAGTTCAGAAAACCGTTGCCTTCTGACCTGAGAAAACATGAAGAGGAGACCAGGGAGAGAAATGAAAGATTTATGATGTCTATTCCCCAAGACACCCTGTTGTGGGAGCCTCTCTGGCTCGTTACCTTTAACCTGTCTTAAAGGTCCAGTGTGTGTCCAAGGTTTATTGGCAAAATCTGAATATACTGCCCATGAATATATTTGTATAACTGCATTGAACATCTGGAGGGGGGTTGAGAAGCCCTGCTTTAATGTACCTGTACAGTGCGGATTTATATTATATTGACCCCTTGCACGTGACATCACGCTCCACTCGCAATAGTTACGGACGCCATGATGGACGGCAAAAGAACAGTGGACGTCAATTTAATTCAATGGGCGCGTTATAGTTTTGTGACATACCGGGGTTGTAGGGTTTCCCCTCCTTTTCCACTGAGCTGGTTCCAGTGCTGGTTCGGAGCCAGAGCCTGACTAGCACCGGTTCTTTGCTTTTCCACCGCTTAAGAACCGGTTATTGGTCCTTAAAACTGGTCCCAAGCACCAACTCCTTGCTGGGCTAGTTAGTTTATCTACAGTGTATAGTCGATGTAAACACAGTTGAAGCTAACTAGCTGAGCTACATGCTGTGGCTAACAACAGCTAACGCTCGTATTAAACATAGCACCGTCACAGCGTAGTTGCCGCTGGCCGATCGCGGCGATTACAACGAAGACGGCTTCCTGTTTTCTTTTATTTTTCAGCCGGGTTTAATCTGAGAATGATCACTAATTATACAGACGTCGGGTCAGGTCTTCAACACCCACGGGTCGGACCAGGTTTTAATTTCCAGGTCCTTAATGATGAGGTTAACTGTAGTTAGCAGCAGCAAAGACAGCAGCAGCTGCTGTATGGGGAGTGTGGCACTGACTTGACGTTAGCTCCTTAGTGGAAAAGCAGTTAACTGAGATATTCTACAGCGAATAACAAAGAAACAAGTAGATATTCTATTTTATATATATTTTATATTTTATATAGTGTGAAGTGATCGAGCCACATTGTTGGACAGCACCCATACAGTCTATAGACAGTACATTATCACTGAGCACTTGATAATTGTGATGTAGCTGCAAGGGGTCAATATATACTGTGTATATATATAAATAAACTTCGTTTTTCATCACTAATATTGTTGTTTGATTTAATAATCATTGTTCAACATGTTCAGACTGAGCCAACAATCATTTTAACAGGATAAATTGAATAGTCAGTCTAGGTAAAAAATGTCATATTCTTGAAAACTATTAAAATGGATTTATGGGTCATTCCATGAAATTGGTGACTTTTCAACTTTGATAAGTTAAAATTTAGACTATATTTAATTGCTATTTTTTAAGTAGCCAGGAATCAAAGAAAGTTTAAAATGACAAGAAATTACATTATGCCAGCTCAGGCTGTAGAATTTTATATTCTATTACAGTTTTTCTCCTTAATGTTTTTGTAATGGTTAACCCTGTTACTGACATAAGCTTTACAATATACAGTATTTCTAATTAGAAATATGCAATATATGGTACATATATTTGCACTACTTTAGTCTCTGTTTTCATTGAGATTATTTTCTATATAAGTCTTATATAGTTTAAATTATAATGGTAAGAGTTGAAAGTCAATTTTTTTTTTTTTTTACCTCTTTATCAAATTAATGACAGGCTGACAAGAGTAGGCTAATAGACAGTGTTGTGCTAGTTACTGAAAAATAGTAAGTAGTTACAGTTACTAGTTACTTCATTAAAAAAGTAACTCAGTTAGTAACTCAGTTACTTCAACCAAAAAGTAACTCAGTTAGTAAGAAAGTAACTTTTACGTTACTTTAAAACGTTTTTTTCCCCAATGCTCCCATTAAATAAAGGTTGATTGAATTCCCCTCTAACCTCATTTCAGTTCTGTACTGATGCTGATGAAAAAACGTTTTTTATCTTTAAAATTTTACCATCATCATCATGCTGCATGATGTCAGCATGTAGCCTACAGCAGCATGACAGAACTGCAAACATCTTGAGGATACTACTTTGACCGAGTTACGTTCAAGAACCTGATTTAAAGTCCCACTCCCGCGACCCTTTTCGGTCATGTTAAAACCAGCTCATTAGCAATGCACCTCTGGAGGGTGGGCGGAGACTGCGCTGTTCTGCACCCGCCCAGCCACCTCCTCGCACCCCACCCCCCGCTCGCTGACAGCTGGACATTGTACAATTACAGATTCAGCGCGTTTAGTGTAAAACTCCACACTGGGATTCGATCCCAGAGTGGAACATTGTCCTTGCTCACGGTGCAAGCTGCTCTACCAGGTGAGCTATACCTGTTGTACCTTGACAGCTGCACCGAGTTGCCAAGTCTGAGCCAGATGCAGAGCGGGGTGGGAGCTTGTAGCACTAGTGCCCTCCCCTGGAGCTGTGACACGTCAGCTCCAGTCTCCCTGAAACTGCCAGTTTGCGTCTGCCATTGGTTCACAGCAGTTTGAAGGCAGAAAAACTCAGAAATGCAATTTTGCACTTCTTTCCCTGCTACTATGTCCTCTAACATCAGAAAAATGCCACAGGAACATGTGAAAAGCTCAAAAAACACGATTTTCACGGGAGTGGGTCTTTAATGACGGAAAGTACTAAATTCACTCCAGCTGCATTTTTTTATCGATCGATCAGCTGTGTTACCCAGAGTGATCACTCTGTGTTTACCGTTTCAGGCGTCCGTCTGTCGGACTGCTGCTCAGGTGGAGTGGGTGCTGGTGTGTCTCGCTGTGACTCTGGAGCTGTGTGCCAGTTCAGGGGCTGCAGCCTGAACTGACACACAGCTTCGGTCTCGGATGCTGAGTTAGCTACGTTACCTTAGCTCGCCGTCATGCCCTGACCTGATAGTCCTCTTCATGTAGCGTGTTTGATTACGTGTGGGAGGGTGGCCACCAAGCGCTTTGTTTTTCACAGTGTTGCATTGTGCTCTGTCTTTCTTTCAATTCAATGAAACTTTATTGATCGCTAAAATGTAATGGGAAGTGTGTGCCGCTGTAAAACCTCACCAAAAGGAACGGAGCAGCGCCTGGTAACGGAAACGGAGTTACTGATTTTAAAAAACAACGCGTTACGTTATTAGTTACTGAAAAAAGTAATGGCGTTACGTAACGGCGTTACTAATAACGCGTTACTACCCAACACTGCTAATAGATGACAGGACACACATTCGACTGCCTACACTGCTTTGCATGTGACCGGGGAACATAGGACCCTTTAAAAAAAAAAAGGTCCTATGTTCCCCACTTTCCCCCAAGAAGACCCGGGGAACATAGCTCTGCGGCGATTTGTGTTTATTCATCTTGACAGAGATGCTGAACAGAGGAATTAATACACACATTCACACAAAAAGGTCCTATATTCCCCGGTTTGTTCATCAACCGGCAACAGCGGGGAACATAGGACCTTTTTTTGAATAAAGGGTCCTATGTTTCCCGCTGTTGCCGGTTGATGAACAAACCAGGGAACATAGGACCTTTTTTGGGAAAAACGGGGAACATAGGTCCTTTTTAAAAATTTTTTTAAAAAAGGTCCTATGTGGGGAACATAGGTACGCTCCCGTCACTAACCTGTTAGCATCCTGGGTAAGAGATGATGCAAACTCCTGTCAATCATGTAAAATCTGGGATGTACCATTGTTTTTCTAGGATTTTTTGGTTAGGGTAACAGGGTTGACATAAAATCAGGGGACACCGATAAACTGGTAAATATTTATAATAATTAATAGGCTATATATTATTACCAAAAACACTGTTTTACAATAAAATCATACTTAAAGCAGAAGTAAGCGATCCGGTGGTTTTGGCTAACTTCTTGTCAGCCGATGGAGTTAGCAGTCCCCGTCCTCGTCCCTACGTCACCACATTCACGCGCATCCCTTGGCTGCACACACAGAGAGGACCGCCCCTTTATGCCATTCTCTCTCCTCATTGGATAAAGGTTGTAGGATACAAGGAAAGTTTTCTCCTCGGCTCAGAGCAGAGTGACTGACAGACCCGTGTTTCGGTCCAAACACTCTATGTAAGTGATTGCTGTTGGAAGATAGAACTATTTAAGACTTATATTAACACAAATATTCCGCTTACTTCTGCTTTAAAACAATATGTAAATGTGAACATTTTAACATTTTGCCAACATTTTACAAATTGAACAACAACAACAACAACAACAACAACAACAACAACAACAGTGAGGGACAGGCCAAAAACCTCACACTACTCAAATAAACAACTTGACATCAAACTTCATGAAGCACCTCTGTGTGGACCCAGTCGCCACATTTCTGGCTCTATACTACTGTACATTATGCAAAACACATCAGCTGCCACTCATCTGAACACTCAGTTTTCTGTTGTTTGAAGAGAAACTGTAATAAAATCTGTTGTTGAAGATTAAAAACATAAACTCGGAAAGTTAACACAACTTTGATTAACAGGGATTGAAATCACATGTTGAAAATAAAACAACAACAACACTGTTCACATTAGTGGAGAAGTCAGGCAACACACTATTGGATAAACCTCAGTGTGAACTTCAGCTCTGCTGGGAAACAGAGTTAGAAAAGGACCTGAACTGTGGTTGGTTGGGACACAGAGCAGGAAGGAAGTCTGGAGTCCATGAAGCTGAGTTTGTTCCAGCTGTTAAAGCTTCAGGATCCAGGCTGGAAGTGATGGTGGATTCAGAATTACTGAAAATAGACATGAAGGGGGGGGGGGGGGGGGAGGAGTAGAGCTGGGGAGTGATTTCATGAATCTATGGAACAGAGATCTTCACAGGTGGTTCATGGGATCCAGGAACAGGAAATATACTGTAAGGTTTATCTGTCATGTACGACCTCAGATCAGACACACGACACATCAAGCAGTCTGCAGGATTTAGAGAGAAATCAATAAAAGGTGGAAACACAACAGGGATCAAGAGAAGAAGGGAAGACTTATATACATAATCCAGAACACAGGGAAGAGGAGACATTCATCAGCAGACTGAAGAGAAACATCCAGACAGGGATGAGCGATGGAGGCAGAAACAACAAACTGTAGAACATGAATAAATATTACTGTAAAGAGAATAAAGAGAGCAGGAAGTGACTGAAGAACATGAGTGGAGGAGTGAGGAGAAGTCTGTAGGAGTTATTTCTCCCCAGTAGGAGGCAGTAGTGAAACATCCTGGACGCTGTTTATAATAAACACAATAGAAAAGAATGCAAGAGGGTCTGGTTGCAGACCTCCAGCGTCAGGCTGCTTCCTGTCCAGTCTCCACTTCACTTTCACTTCTGAGCCTCGGTCGGTGCCTGTGGTGACGCAGTTTATATCTGGTGAGTAAACTCAACAAAAACAGATGTAAAGACGTAGTTACAGTGAGTGAATACCTTCTGTTTGTGTCCTGGATGTTTCATAGAGTTACTGTAATTATTCAACAGTTATAGATTTACATCATTTATTGAATATTGATATATTGATAACCCTCGGCTGTGTGTAGTTCAGGTTCAGGTTGTTTGTGTCTTTACTGAGACGTTAGATGAACCAGTGTGTTGGACTGAACAGGAGACTGACAGCTTTTAGAAAACATCATTAACTCCTTTGATATGTTTTTACTTTAGAAACTGTTTTTTAATGTTTATTGTAAGTTAGTTGGCACCTTTGTTTCCTTGTTTTTGCAGTAACTGTCCGCCATCTTTGTTTTGATCTAATAACAGAGGCCTATCACTGTGTGGCTATAGGTTTATTACCATCAACCACAACCAACATTTTATTGACTTTCAATGATATGTGTCAGTGCTCCACTGTGAAGAGCAAAGAGTTATGTTGGTTAACACTTTATAATAAGTACACACTAAGTTTTAAATACTGAATTCATCCTCTCTCCAATTTTACCCCGTTAAAAAGGTTTTCCTTGGAGTTTTTCCTCAGTGGATGTGAGGGTCTAAGGACAGAGGATGTTGTTACAAACTGTAAAAAAGGGCTATAGAAATAAAATTCCCTTGCTTTGCCATTTACAACACATGAATACTCATTAGTATGTAGTTTGTTTAAAACAATGTTTTACTCATCATTGATAAGCACTAACTGTATTTATAAACTATACCGATAAGTATTCATGCGTTATAAATGAAGAATTCAGTATTTATTAATGCTTAATAGTGTGTAAAGTGTTACCTTATGTTGGAGACTGGATGCTGCAGTTCATCTCCAAGTTTGAGTGTGAACTGAATCATCAGGAAGTGGAAGTGACAACATCTTCATTGAAATTGTTTTAGATTTTTTTTTTTTACGAACATAAAGTACCTGTGGTTTTGTTTTGTTTCTCATAAGGAAACAAAACAACAAAGACAACAGAGTGCACAGCAATAGCAGCAGCAGCAGCAGTATCAGTGGAGGGGCAGAGGGGGCAGTTCATGAGGCAGTGAGTTTGTCAATCTCACTATTTAAAGCAGAAGTAAGCGATCCGGTCGTTTTGGCTAATGCTGCATTCCAGGCAGGCTTTTGAAATCGTAAATTACAGCTTCAAGTCACAACTTACGACTTTGTAGCGTTCCAGGCAACCCACTCGTGTTTTTCCGACCTGTTTTACCTGTGAAAGTCACTATAACGGCCACTCGTAACTTCTGACCCGTGAACTCGTACCAGATCGAACTGGTACGACTTCACAGGTCGGAAAAACACGAGTTACGGGTTGCCTTGAACGCACCATCACAGTCCTCGTCCCTACGTCACCACATTCACGGCGTCCCTTGGCTGCACACACAGCCCTGCATGCCGTTCTCTCTCCTCATTGGATAAAAACTGTAGGATACGATAAATGTTTTCTCCTGGGCTCAGAGCAGAGCAGAGTGACTGACAGACCCGTGTTTCAGTCCAAACACTCTATGTAAGTGATTGCTGTCGGAAGATATAACTATTTAAGACTTATATTAACACAAATATATCGCTTACTTCTGCTTTAATATTCTGATGTGTTCAGATCATAGTAATTTTTCTACATTAAATAATGAATAAAGGTAATCTCATATGCTAATGATCATTTGTACAGTCGTGGACTAAACACATTTATTTTCACAGCAAACAGGGAACAACATCAGCCTCCAATCCATGTTGACTCCTCATGAGCTGACAGTGAGTTTAACTGAACTGAAGTTCTGCTGTTAAATCACATCTGAAGTTACAGGTTGAACTGTGGTAATAAAACTTTATCTTCTTTACAGTGTTTTCTATAAAGAAAGCAACAAGGCTCGCTCTGATCGGTAAGGGATGTCAATTTCATTTTGTTCTATTCTTTAGGATTATATTTAGATTGGAAATCATTTTTTGTATGAAATCATACATTAAGGTCATGTGATTTTGTACACACAGGAGAAAACATCAACATTCAATCCGGGGTTGGACCTTCACTGCTTCATGGTGAGTTTCACTGAACTGAGTCAGAACTGTTTGATCACATCTGAAGTTACAGGTTGAACTGTGGTAATGGCTAAATAAAGCTGTGTGTTTATCTTCTTCGCAGTGTTTGCCTTCAAGAAAGCAGCAAAGCTTTGTACAGGACAACTTCCTGGAAACATCAGGAAAAGCAGCTATGAACTTCCACCACTCCCCTGTGAGTGTAACTGAACTAAAACTGTTGTGTTCGGTGTGTACATAGACTGTAGGCTACATCTATAACATCTCTCATCTTTCTCTTCCTTTACAGTGAAAGCTCCTCCACCACCCATATGGATCACACAGAGAGGTAATAGATTTTGCATTAATTTAAATCCAGATTAAGTCATTGGGATGAAATTATAAGTGATATTGAAATAACCACTCTCTCCCTAACCCAACAGTTTTGGATTTAAAACACATTTGTTTCCACAACACACGAGAAAACTTCAACATTCAACCCAGGGTTGGACCTTCACTGCTTCATGGTGAGTTTAACTGAACTGAGTCACAATTACTGTGCCAGTGTATTACTGTACTGGAGAAAATGACAATGTTTTAATATTTAAAGGTGAATGCCTTCGCTGCTGAAAAAAATAACTGAAACTAAGAAATGAAGAGCTATAAAAGGCCTAAAAGCAGTTCAAAAAGCAGAAGGAAATGTTGAAAATCCTCTTATTGTAGCTGAAGCAATATTAGTTGAACTTCTTAGAAATAAGTTAAGTGAAGTGAAATGAAATTTTATTGTTTCTACAGTAAAAATTGTGGAAACGTTGGATTGTGATTTGATTTGATTTTTAAAAAAAGAGACACTCATGCTTTTCTCACTTCCTCATTTTGTATCAGAGGTTCACAGTTCAATTTCTAAGTGGTAGAAAGTGGTCATGTATATTTCTGTCCTGTACAGTGAACGGTGTTCTACAACCCACATGGTGCACACTGAGTGGTGAGAGATGTCATATTAATTTAGATTTTGTCTTTAAGATTAAAATGTGTACAGACTAAATCATTATTGCATAATATGACCAATTAAATTTTGGATTAAAAATACATCTGTGTTCCTTCTTCTTTAGTTGTAGTGACTGAGTAAATCTGTGTGTTTCTGCTCTTTACAGAGAAAGATGATCCTGACACCACCAGCAGCTCGGATGACTCTTTGCAACCTGATGGTGAGTTAAAACTGTTTGATGTTTGACCACATCTGAAGTTACACAGTTTTAATTCTGTTATTTAATAAACCAATTGCAACACCAGTGAATTAATTATGCATCTAGTTGCTTTCTTATTCTGTTGTAAGGACTGAATAAATCTGTGTATTTATGCTCTTTACAGGGGAAGGTGACATCCCGTTTGGTAAGACATTTTGTAGTCATTTACAGCTGCTCTTGAGGATCAAGACTGGTGTTTGAACAGTGTTCAGATTCAGAGTAATCCTGATCATTTGTGTTCATACGTCACAGGAAAGAGGGTCTGGAAGTCCATTGAAGATCTTTTACGACCCGACCGTGAGTTTAACTGAACTAACTATTCTGCTGTCTGATCAGATCTGAAGCTGAACAGTTTTAGTTGGGTAAAATGCCAATGAATGAAATAAGTATGCCTTTCCTATGGTCTTTACAGTGGAAGAGGAACCAGAGCCCAGCAGCATCCTTGATGACTTTCCACTACCCGACTGTGAGTCAGAACTGTTCTGCTGTTTAATCACATCTGAGTTTAACTGCAGGATTTGATGAACGCATTTAAAGGGGAACTATGTAAGTCCGCTCACTTTTCCTCTGTTTTGGTTACGCTGCTCTCGCCCATGTGCATTTGTTTACAACGAAGCTGGCAAAAAATCTATAAATGGAGCGGGGAAAACGTTACATAACATATACGATGTTACGACGTGTGTGTTTAACCATCATGAACAAAAGACTACGGGTTACAGAGCGCGTTTGTGTTGCGGTGCAACAGAGACGAGAGCTGGGACACCGGGGCGGCGACCGAGTTACTTACACTGATGTTGCAAGGTTGTAACAAGTCACAAGTCATGTAGTTAACAATTACAATTACTCCGGAGCTTTTTAATTAAAGTAAAAATATAGCATAGCCACGCCAGAAATCCTGCATAGTTCCTCTTTAAACACCAATGCGTTAATTCTGCATTAAACACTTCAGTGGCAATGACTGAATAAATCTGTATTTCTGTTCTTTACAGGGGGAGACATCCTACTTGGTAAGACATTTTACAATCATTTAGAGTCATTCTTTAATCCTAAATTAGGATTAAGTCTGGATTAAAAGGGGGTTAAAATTGTGTTCAATTTGGTCATGCTCAGTGGTTAAAGGGATATTCCGTCATAAGGGTCGAGGTTAACCAGACATATACAACTCCTACAGTAACCAATGTTAGAGTGCCCAGGGTTGTCTCTCAGTGCAACTTAAAGCTGCACTGGGGAGACTGCTAAGCATCTGCTCAAAGATTGTAGGCCAAACACTTCAGGCAATTTTTAGAGCTGCATACGAGACAAATGCTGTCCCTGGCAGACAATATTTTGTCCGACCGACACATGTTTTATTTGTAGAATACCAGTTGCTGCCATCCAACAGGAGATATAGAGTCGCTATGGCTAGATTAAATAGACTGAGGAACTATTTTATTCCTCAGTCTGTTAAAATGTTGAATCAGTTGGGTTCGTTGGCGCACTGAATAGCCGTGTTTCCACTGCAGGAGTTCCTGGTAAAGGGAGGGGGTAGGAACTTCTACAGGAACCGTCCTCTCACTTGGCCCTCTCAGTGGCCGTGTTTCCACTGCAGAGTAGGACCCCGCGACGACGTCATGAGTTTCGATCGCCGCTTAATCGCTGTGCGACAGTTTCGACCGTGACGTCACCCAGGCAGGTCACAAGCACATGCACAAAATTCATAACAACAACGGAGAAGGATGGAAGGAGCTGAGGCGGTAGCCGCGTTTCTGGTTTGTGTGTTTGTGCACATGGCGGCTGATTGTAATCCTGCTTGAGTTTTTTTTTTTTTTAACTTTTCACGGCATTGTTTTGCGGTGTGATGGATCCCCAGTGTGTCGAGGTGCGCTGATATTTTCATTTCGCCGCGATGACTCAAACCCCCTCTGAATCTCCTCGGTGCCGTAGACTACAATCAATGTCTGCACCTCATCGTCGGTCCATTTGTGTACATCTTCCTGCTGTTTTCTTGTTGTTTACAGCGGTGTCTGCTAGGCTAATGCTCTCCTTCTGCTCCCCCTTTTAAAAATGCCGGTTGTTTTGGTGCTTTCTGGTAGCGTCAGAGCTGCTCTAGCTTTAGCCAATCAGTGCCGGGTTAACCTCGAGCCCCACCCGGGAGCTTTGGCCCCCATAAAAGTTCCTGTAAATGGCCCTGTGGGGGAGGTTCCTGCAGTGGAAACGCGCCTAATAGCTTAGTGTAGGGACTTGGAAGCACTGCAGCCACTTTGATGTTAGGTATAGCACGTCACATGTGTGATGTTTGTCTTGTGTTATATTTTGTTATATTTTCTAATGGTTTTGTTTATGTCTGGCGTTATATTGTGTTACATTTGTAATGTTTTTTGTTATGAGAAACAAGTGTCTTGGATGCAAAGAAAAATGTCAGAAGAGATTCTGACAACACCGTGACACCGAGTTAGACCCCCCCCACGCGAGAGATGAAGTCTGCTAACCGCTAGCTTCTCTAGTTGTAGCAACTTTAGCAATGACCACACCATAACAAACAGCGCAGTCTATTTCTCCACGTGCAACCGATCAAAACGCCACTCATAGCCACAAATAAGGCTCAGAACAGCACCAAACGTCATCAACAGTACAAACAGGGTCCCAGCCCATAATACGAGGCATCAAACATCTGTTAGCTTAGCCTGGTTTCTATTGAAAAGAGACGAAAACAACTCACCCATTCTGCTCCAGTTATACGCTACGCAGCAACTTTCCGCGTCCAGCATAGAGTCCAGGCACTGACAACACACGTCCGAGTCCAACTGGCAGCACAAGTTTCAGCGGCCACTGGCAGGCAGTGACCACACTGACCAGTGCTCGACCCCCCAGGCCCAGCACACAGACTCAACTGGCAGATCTCCCTTTTTCACTTTTCTCCTCTTCCTCCTTCTTTCGGTCTCAAACTAAAAATACATTTGTGCACTTTCTTCTTTATTGGTGACAACTAAATGGATGTTTATATTTGTGTTGTTTACAGTGACAGATGATCCAGACACAAACACTCACAGCAGTAGCAGTGATGCACTGCGACCTGACACTGAGATTCACTAAACTGAGAGGCCGTCCACACGGATGAAGGTTCAGTGGGTAAATCTGAAAACGCCGCCCCAGAGTTTTTGTGCAAACACCCAAAACGGATATGAAGACGATGATGTCATAGCCCCAGCCTCTCTAACCAGAGCCACAC
Source organism: Trachurus japonicus (assembly GCF_045865225.1). Taxonomy (NCBI): domain Eukaryota; kingdom Metazoa; phylum Chordata; class Actinopteri; order Carangiformes; family Carangidae; genus Trachurus; species Trachurus japonicus. The sequence goes on along the minus strand of NC_140915.1, from coordinate 6,013,967 downwards.
TGCTGAATGTAGTGTTAGGACACTATAACAAGACTAGCTCAACAACAACGGTGGACTACTGTTGGTCCCTATACACTCAATCTCGCCCGTTAAATCATCATCATCGTCATATTTGCTCTGACACGACTCCCAGTCAACATTTAATCCACTTATGTCTGGAGTAGTGTTGTATCAGTCAACATTATTTCGGTCAAAGGAACAGATTGAGTGAACGCTCATGAACGTCTATGTAGCACATTCTGTGAACGTATACACACAGTAAACAAACCCTAGTGATTCAGTTTATTTATTTAGTTTTATTTAGCCATTATTTAACCAGGTAAAAGACCCGTTGAGATCGAGATCTCATTTTCAAGGGGTGACCTGGCCAAGAGGGCAGCAGCACACGTCGTCAACATTATAAAAATACAAAATACATTACAATATTACACTTATAATAAATAGGGCCATAATACAGTAGAGGTTAAAACAAAAGTACTCAGTACTTTCTAAGGAACTGCTTTTCCCAACACTAGCTTGAAAATTGAATTTTGAATATGGTGCACTGCTTCATCTCTGTTTTTGTGTGTGGCAGTGTTACAGCGCCACACACAGGCCTGGTCTTTGTACTACAGTCTTAAGGCCGGGGCGATTGCTCTACAATGCAAGGACAGCTCTGTGTCCTCTAAAATGTCAAATGATGTCAGATATGTAGCTATTGTTGTGTTGTATGTATGTTTTTTTTTTATAATGTAAAAAAAAAAGTATTGATTTAATTGTAATAAAAAGTTATTTGATCTCTTGTATTTTCCTTATCAATGTCAGCCAAAGTGAGGGTGTTGGTTTGGTCTCACCATAGTTACACCGCCGCTGCAAACAAAGAGGACACTTTACCGCTGTCGATCAAAAATGATTAAGTAGTGATATTTAATATCCAAAAAGTCAAAGGTCACTCAGTTTTTCAGCATAGACAACTCTGACCTTTATGCAAGGGTTTTACTCTGAAAGGAGAATTTGACCATGTTTATGTTAACTTAAACTTGGTGGAAGAATCCAACCATCACACACACTCACCCATACACACATTGGATTCAGTTTGAGGACAAAGTTTAAAGAAAAGTCAAAGATCTTCTCCTGACAGGAAAAGTCAGGTCTGAACAGAGACGACGTGAAACTTCTGAAAATGAAAACTTTATATAAACTCTGACAAAGAAACATGAAGAGAAGTTTCCATTAGCAATAAAATGATTATGGGATGAAGTGATTTTCTGTATTAAAGAGACTCTGGGTCAAAATGAGTAAATAAATATTAGAAATATAACAAAGTCAATCTCCCAAATCAAAAATACTAATAAATAAGTAACCTCAGCTGTTTAGTTTCCATATAAAGAGTCAGAGCTGTACAGAATCCAGTTCAGTCACTTTTTATTTTATTCATTGATTTCATTTTCTACATCTGATACATAACACACACACACCCCACCCCCTCACCCACATACACACTGTCCATCCATTATAAACCTTAGTAATTATAAAAACACTTCATTGAATACTTCAGCTTCATTAATTCATGTATTTTTATGAGTTTTAATGATGATTTTTTTTTCTGCTTTAATCTGAATATAACTGAATATTTAGAGTCACATGTAACAAAGAGTGAGTTTAATATTCACTCCTGAGCAGCTCGGCCTGTCTCCACCCGTCTGCTCGTCCTCATGTTGGACAGTTCGTCTCAGTAGCTGCAGAAACAAACAACACCGTTGATCACTGATAGAAAGTGTTGACCAGTGTATGGAATCACTTTTGTATCAAATCAATCCAAACAAAACTCTTCAGTGTCAAACAAAATTAAGAATAAAACTTTATTTAAGAGAGAAAAAACTCACTAAAGCAAAAAACTCTAATCTCGAAAGCAAAATGTATAACTTGAAAACAACTTACAAATATATTGGTCCTTAATTATTGGGATAGCCTAGTATATCTGTTTTTATTTACAGTTCTCTCCTTGACGTTCCATGTAGTCCAGGCAATCTAGCTCATTTTGGACCCAAAAATAGAACTAATTGTGTGTATGCATAGGTTAACTTACTGAATGGACATGAATGTGTTAGTTATTTGGCCCCTGTTTTTGCTGCTTGCTTGCTTGCGTCTTGGATTGATTAGAATTAAACATATTTCCCCAACTAGGATTTCTTAGGACTTTTAGTATGTTGTTCTGGACACCTCATAGAAATGATGTATGGTGAAAAACATTCTGTTACAATTAGTCTGTCGGAAAACGCTATTTTGCCTGAACTACTGAGTTTTTGCTTGCAGTTCTGACACAAACCTCTCAGGTGGGCGGGCTTTATCAGGGCTGTGTCCCCATTGGCTACTGGGTCTTTGATTGATTGATTTTTGTTTGACATTGAAGAGGTTTTGTTTGGATTGATTTGACACAAAAGTAACTCCATACAATGATAGATGGAGACATTTGAAAATAACAATAAAGTGTAAACATGATGGAGGTGAAGACGTAAACAGGAAGTGACTTACGACGTCATGGTGCAGCCCGACACGTGCGCGGCGTTGCCGGTGTACTGGACGTCACAGCGGACCACGTTGTTGTTGAAGTTGGACTCTGGGACCTGCTGCCGGGGGTTCACCGTCACCTGACACACACACACACACACACACACACACTATTACACACTGTACACACTGTATCTGTTAAAGGTGCAGTTCACAATCCTGCAGCTTCTCTCAGTTCAAACAGGCTAATGGATCTGTGATGGACTATTTCCTCAGGCGGATGAACTCATGTGATGCTCTATAAATTTAATTTACTATATAAATTTACTACATTTGTCTCATTTCAACCGTCTCAAACCTTGAGGATGTATTTTCCAGGTGAGACGTCGGTGATGTCGATCCACTGACAGTCGATGTCAGCGTTGTAGGTGTCGTAGCAACCAGGACTCAAACCCTACACACACAAACACACACACAATTTTCAGTTGAAGCCATTATATTTTACTTTGTACTGTATCCCATCATGTCTCTGTAACACATTTATTTTAAATCATTACAGTTAAATATACAAAGTACTTTCATAGAGTCACAAAAGTACATGTAGCTACATCATTATCATAATATCTTACACATTAATATGACATTAGGGCCATTGTAGGTAAAAAGGAAAAAAGAAAAATGAAGTTGAAGACAAGAAAAACACTCAAAATGAGGATTTTTTTATATATATATAATTTTTTTTATAATGTTTTTAATAAATTGCATATTTTTCTTCAAGATGAAAAGTCTTCTGTCATCATCTTGCAAATTTTGGACATGTTTCCCTCCTTAATAGAAAAAATATTTTTTTCTAACTAAACCTGAAGTCTAACCCTGGTAAATGTCCTTTTGTCTGCCTTACATTTGATTTTTAACACAGAATCGCTTTAACACTGAAAAACCATATTGAAACATTCCTTCCTTGCTTCCTAACTGTCCACCATCCTAGCTCCTTCTGTCCTCATGTCCTTGTTCCCTTCCCTGTTTCTGGTTTCTTAAAGCTTCATATCCACAGACTGACCCGTAACAAAGTTTCTGTTGTAGAAGACGTACAGCGGTGTTTGTACCTGAGTGTGTGAGGTGCAGGCGAAGCGGCGGTAGTATCCCGGGTCACAGGACGTGTCCTCCAGACAGAAACTGGCCTTGTGGCCCTCGGCGACCTGGCTCTGGGTCTGGTAGTCCAGCAGCTCGTACAGACTGAACTCGTCCATGCTGTGGAAGTGACTGAGAGAGAGAGAGAGAGAGAGACACCATCAGATCATCAGCTAACACACTAATCTATTCATTACCTTGTCACCTGGCTGACACCTACTTGTGGCAGCTGTGCCACTCCCAGGCGTAGCGAGGTTTACTGGGCAGGAAGTCGGCCGTTCCCTGGTTCTTCACTCTCTGAGGAAACCTCAGCAGAACCCTGGTGTCGTAGTCGTGGGAATGAGCTGCAGAGCTGCAGGAGAACCAGAATAAAATTAATATTTATGTTGTGAATAAACAGGAATACTGACTTTAGCAGCAAAATAAGCTAAATGGCTTAAGCCAGACATCCCATCTATAGATGAATGGTTGATGTAATTTACAATATATTTGTAATGGAAGGAATCAATCATTCAATGAGGCTTCAGCAATGTGAATTTAAAGGCATCTGAAAACAATGGAAAAGGTATATTTCACTGAAATATCCTTCTTTTGTTCTCGTCTTTGCTTTTTTTTCTGTCTATATCAAGATGTACTTGATTAATTATTTATTTCATTGTACTACTATAACAGAAAACACCCTATGTTCATGTTATTTTATAGAATGTATTGTAAAAGGGGGAAAAATAGAATAAACAGTAATCAATAAGTACACTGCAGACTAAAACATGATATTTGTTTTTTGTGTTTTTGTTTTTTTGCAGTCTTCATATAAACTCTGACTCAAACACTGATTTAAATCAGGTCGGAAGTCATCAATCTCTAATCATTGACTTCCTGCTGCCACCTGGTGGGTGTTGATGGTGCTGCAGGTGGAGGTCATCCCAACAAATAGGCCTACTGAACATACAATTTTTTTTTTTTAATTTATAAATGAGCTGGAAAAAAGTCACAAATATGAACAGTGATAAAGAAGTCTTCATTCATCATTAATCTGACCTACATTTATCTGGTGTTAATGTTTGTTTACGTGTCTGATGTTGTGAATTGTTTGCATTTTATTAACCAGCCAGGATAACAGTTCACTATTTACACTTCATTACATTCATTTGTCTCTTTAAAAGCTGTGGATGAAGTGTCATGGACACTGTGGAGCGCTGTGCCATGGAAACATCACAGCTGTGTAATAACTGGTTGGGTTGAGGATGATTGATGGTCTGAGTGGGACTTGGTTTCTGAGAGGTTTGTGTTGCTGCTGAGTTTATAAAACATTAAAGTGTGAGGGAAGAGAAGCTGCAGGTGTTAATGTTCTTACGAGGCCAGACAGTTCTCCTCGGCTGCACAGCGCAGGTTGTACATGGGCAGCCGCTGGATGTAGGTGGCGATCTGGATGTAGTAGGGGTCCGGGACCAGGTCAGGGAGACCTGCAACGAGGACACAGAGGGAGGGGAGGAGGTCCATTAGTCTCTGGAGGGAAGGGATTAGTCTCTGTCCTTGTCCAGTGTCCAAACCTCAGCAGCTCAGACTGAGGACGTTTGGACCTGGAGACCTTCAGTCTGATGATGAAGGAAGTCGACTGCAACTCCAACAGCTGTGATGGGTCTGAAGATCTGAAGGTCTGAAGGTCTGGAGCTTTCTTTAGTTTAGTTTAGTTTAGTTTAAGTTTATTTCAGACATGTTAAAAGAAATAAAACATAATACAGAAATGGACAGACATAACAAATAAAAACTTTGCAAAGACAACATGTGAACAAAAAAATAAAATAAATTGAAAATAAAGATAATTTGATTTTTTTTTTCATATCCGAAAAGGAGTGGGAAGAATTAAAACTTATTTACTCCCACCCCTTATTCATAAATTATCTATCAAGTTATCTAGTCATTATAGTCTATACAATAAATAACTTTATGAGTTATTTAACTGGATTTATTCTAATATATATTTATATACATATAGATTTATTCTAACACATGATTACTAATCTTTATCTCTCTATATAGTCATATACATATAAAAACATATACAAACACATTCATACATACAAAGACAAACTGAAAGTAACACGAACAGAGCAACAAATAAACTAAGTGGGTAAATAATACCCAAATAAATAATAATAATAAGCACCTTGTGGTTGTCAGACACCCTCATTTCTGTACATACTGAAAATAATTTCTTTGTATTTCTTTTTGAACTGGATTATGTTTGGACATGGCTCTGCTGCCCCCTCCTGGTCCAGAGGCTCAGGAACAACCAACTGATTCCAGATCCTTTGAAACTGAGTTGTTGTGTCAGAGTCTGGACCATCCAAGACCAGATGAAGTCTCTAAAGGGTCTTGGATCAGAAACGCTGTTGTTGGACCCTCCCTGACTGACTCTCGCTATTACAGTTTCATTCAATCTCCAGAAAACCAGAACCAACCAACGTTTGTCTTGAGTCCAGGTTTTTGTCTCAAGTTCAAGTCTTTGGTCTTGAGTCCAGTCTTTTATCTTGGGTCAAGTCTTTAGTTTTAGGTCCACTCTTTAGTCTCAGGTCCAGTCTTTTTTCATGACTTGGGTCTCGAGTCTTGGGCCCAGTTTTAAGTCTTGGGCCAGTATTTTATCTCAGGTCCAGTCCTTTATCTTGAGTCCAGACTCCAGTCTTTAGCCTTGGGTCCTCCTGTCAGTCTTTTATCTCAGATCCAGTCTTTGGTGTAGGCTTTAGTTGTGAGTCCAGGTTTTTGTCTCAAGTTCAAGTCTTTTATCTCGGGTCCAGTCGTTTATCTTGTGGCCAGTCTTTAGCCTCGAGTCCTGTCAGTCTTTTATCTCAGGTCCAGTCTCTAGTCTTTAGTCGTTAGTCCAGGTTTTTGTCTCAAGTTCAAGTCTTTGGTCTTGGGTCCAGTCTTTTGTCATGACTCCAGTCTTTAGTCTGTAGTCCAGTCTTTTATCTCGGGTCCAGTCTTTAGTTTTAGATCTTGTTTTTAGTCTTGGGTCCAGTCTTTTTGTTTTTGGCCCAGTATTTTGTGAGCATAAACAACCTGTGGTATGATATCAGCAATTTACTGAGTTTGAATATTAATTTCATGAACTACATGAAATGAATTTCTTTGCCCCAGATGTTGCACATGGTTTTTCTCACATTTTACGATACAAAAGGAAACACCTCCTGCACCTGTCCATCACTGTGACATCAGCAGCTTCTTTTCAATCCAACAGCTCAATGAGTCCAGATCCAGAGAAAACCTGGACCCTCAGATCCAGATCCCAACAGAGGTTTTACATACAAACATGGTTTTATATTATGGTTTATGTAGCCTAAATATAAGTAAAACAAATAAAATAGATCCATCAAAACATTTGCAGCATGAGTTTGAATATATAGAAACCAGACCATGTGATGTCACTTTCTGGCTGAGGGGCGGAGCTACAGGGACATTGATATTTCAGATATTTTATTCATGTGCTTAGAAAGAAAATGTGTTAGAGATGAGCAGTTGCAAACAGATGTACATGAAAGGGAACCGCAAAGAAGCAGAAACTGTTTATAAAGGGGACCCAAGCAAACAATTGAGCCAATTATTGAGCCAATTAAAAGTCAATCAGAACAGGAGTTTCAAAATACTTCATAACTTCATCTCTACCATGAAATATTTTTAAAGTTTTGTCTAATTGATGACGTCACAGTCTAACAGCCAATCAGAGGGTCAGGGGTCAGACAGGTGGGCTGCCCTAAGGCAAAGTGCAGTATCTGTAAAAATGCCAAACTGAGAAAAACAGCTTTTTGTGTTTTTCATTGTCAGGTTTAAGCATCAAATTATGAACAACTAGCAAGTCTATAACTGATTAGATAAAGGTGGACTGAATTAAATGTATTTTTGCAGTTTGTCTTTCTGACCAATTTTGACCGTTTTATGGCAGATATACTGCACTTTTGCCTTGGTTTTGGTGCAGATACTGCACTTTGGCTTGGTATTAGCTACAGATACTTCACTTTGCCTTGGTTTTACTCCAATGGAATCATAGAGTAAATGAGATACTGCACTTTGCCTTGGTTTCATAGTGCTTTTTTTTTTGATGGACAGCAAAATAAAAACCCCAAAACTTTAGTAATTTTAGCAGTAACAATATCAAATCCTACCAGATTGAAGAGAATATGCCACACTTTTGATTGGTCAAAGAAAAAAAAAGAAAAGACAAACTGCAGATACTGCTCTTCGCCTCCGTACCGTTCTGGTGGTAGCTGGTCCCGTAGCCGTGGCGCTGCGGGGTCCGGGGTCTGGGTCTGTGGTAGGAGTTGTAGTAGTTGTAGTACGGGTAGTAGTTGGAGGCTTTGTACGGGTCGTACGGGTCATCACCGACCATCATGTCCTCGCGCCTCACCGGGGCACCGACACTGACGTCACCGCCGGACTCGCGCTGCCGCTGGCGCATCACGGCGCGTAATTGCGCGGTGCCGCTGGATGCCGGGGCGCGCGGGGAGCTGCGAGACGCGGTGTCGTTACTGTTACTGCTACCGTTACCGTTACTGTTACCGTTACCGTTACCGTTACTGTTACCGTTACTGCTGCTGACCACGACCACCGGAGACCCGCCGCGGCTCGGGGACCCGGTCTGCCTCCTGCCGGACGGCCGGTACTGCGCCCCGCGGCTCAGGATGCTGAAAACCTGCCCGTTGTGTTGCCATGTCAACCCGCGGAGCAGCGCGTCACCGACAGAGTCACCGGCACCGGCACCGGTACCGGCCGCGTCCTGAGCGCGCGCCTCGTCCAGAAAACTACACAGACACAAACAGAGATGCGCGACGGAGAGAAACAACGCGTCGGAGGAGAACTCCTTCATCTTCACATTAATTAACACACTCCTCACACACACACACACACACCGCCGCTGCTCACTGACGAGTCCACAAGAGTGTGTGTGAGCTCAACTACTGCTGCAGAGAGAGAGGGAGGGAGAGAGGGAGACAGAGAGGGAGGGAGGGAGAGAGAGAGAGAGAGAGAGTGGGAGGGAGAAAGTGGAGTTAGATAAGAAGCAGTAAGTAACGTTATATAGTCACATAATGATTTGACCTTTGACCTTCGTTTAATGTGACTCACTCAGGGTCAGCAGGTCAACAACCAGGTGGGAAATGATCTCAATGAATAATAATAAAAATAGTTCAACATTTTGTCAAATTGGCCCATTGCCATAATCCCTATAGTCATAGCAGTAGGTTTGTTACCTTTAATCGTCGGTGCAAGCTATTTTTAGAACGGCGGAGCAGAGCCGTGAGCTGCTCAGAGCTACGCTACGGAGGCTCATTATGGGATTTCTTGGTTTCCCTCATCAAACTCATCAAATACACAATCCAACAACTCGCAAACAAACAAACAAACGCTCTGGTGGACAAGTTGTGAGCTGCACATTCACCACGCTATGAGATAATAACACAACGTTACCACACAGAGTTGTTTTAGAGGGAAATGCAGAGACTGTTGATGAAAAACTGTCCCTGAAGGCAACGTACATCAGCAGTTTTGCATGTATTTCCCTCTAAAACAACTCTGTCTGGTAACGTTGTGTTATTATCTCATAGCGTGGTGAATGTGCAGCTCACAACTTGTCCACCAGAGCGTTGTGGAGTTGTTGGATTGTGTATTTGATGAGTTTGATGAGGGAAACCAAGAAATCCCATGAGCCTCCGTAGCGTAGCTCTGAGCAGCTCACGGCTCTGCTCCACCGTTCTAAAAATAGCTTGCACCGACGATTAAAGGTAACAAACCTACTGCTATGACTATAGGGATTATGGCAATGGGCCAATTTGACAAAATGTTGAACCATCACTTTAAACTTCACAATATAAGTTTTTGAGGAAGAAGACGATGAAGGAGGACTGACTCAGCACCTGTCTGTCAGGGAGAGAAGAAGAGTGGACCAGACAGATGAACAGAAACTCACTGAGGTTTTTATTTTGTAATTGTTCAGACCTCCTAGAATTTTAGACATTTTATCAGATGTCGCAGGGTCTTTGAACGCACCATAATGGAGAAGATAAACAGACTGGTGGATCAATGATCTCCAAAAGAGCTGATACTAAATCAGGGTTTCTGCAGGTTTCACCAGCTCAAATTTAAGACTTTTAAAGACCTTTTTAAGGCCATTATGGATGAAATTTAAGACCTATCATGACAAATAAAAAACGTACAAAAGAAACGTACAAAATTAGAAATTGATTGCAATATATAAGTTGCGTGTTAGGCTTAGTTGAAAATACATTCAATAAAGCACAATGAAGTGTCACAGGAGTATTTTATTGAGTATTTGCAGTAGCAAGGGCTCTACCATAACATTTTTCCCAAGGAGCACGCCTGTAAAATATTTTCCTGGTTCGCACATGTATTTTTTTAGGGTCAAATCCGAGTGAGATACTCACCCATGAGGGGCATAAGAAAATTTAAGACCTGTCTAAAATTATTGAAGACTTGAATATAATAATTCAACGAATTTAAGACATTTTAAGGCCTAAAATTTTTACTTTTTTAGACTTTTTAAGACCCCGCGGATACCCTGTAAATGAAGGAAGGAAGGAAGGAAGGAAGGAAGGAAGGAAGGAGGAGAGAAACAGTGGAGTTTGTTGATCGATGTGAAGTTTATGTCTCTGATCACTCTCTCCCTTGAGGCGTCGTCCTCTCTCTCTGTCTGTTCAGGGCGAGCTGTAATTAGAGCTGTGACCTCATAACGAGGCCGTCTCATTATCTCTGTGGTCGGAGGCTCAGAGCTCAGACCGACCAACCAGAGCCGAGCGGCTGCAGCTACTGTGCTACGACGTGGAGCCTGCTTCTGTTCAACCCCTTCAAGATGCTTTTGTTTGGTTTTTACAGGAGGAACCCCCCCACCCCCACCCCTCCTCCCCCCGCTGAGCGCTCAGGATGCTTTAAAAAAAAAGCTGAAGTTGAAGCACTTCAACACTGTAAAACACACAACCTGCCACCCACATGCTACACCAGTGAGGCTGGTCCATAGAGTCAGAGGAGGTTGGTCCTCCTCTATTTTTGAGAGGCAAGAGAAAGATCAATTTTAAGAAAGAATAACTGGTTGAAATAAACCTTTACCAAATCATTTATAATATATATTTTGATGTCTTTTATGGAAGAAAATCCACTAAATCCACTTAAAACATTTTTTTTTTACATCCCACATCCATGATAAATGCTCTGTCTTTTCATTAGGCCTGTGTTACTCTGAAAACAGTAGGATTGAATAAAATTATGTTGTTTTTAAGAAATCTTGTAATGTCTTACAAGATTTTACTGTTCAATTTTCATTGGATATAAGAAAATAGGGATAAGTAGTCAACTAGTATAAAATAACATGACGCCGTGGACTGGTGTTCTTCCTACACACACACACACACACACACACACACACACACACACACACACACTTTAAACGTGACACTGGTTGAATAACAGTGTTACAGCGTCTCTTAGCTCTGTCCTGTCAGATGGTGGCTCAGAGGGCTCAACTCAACGACACAAACTTTATGGGAGAGACTACAGGTGAATAGGGTAAAACATTTTAACTAACAGATATCACCATGAAACCTCCCAAGTTTATCACTCACATTAAGACAAATATTTTTTGTATTACAAGTTTTGTCAAAAGTTATGTTTAAATATGTAAATGAGGCAATATCTGATGAAATATGCGCTAATTTGCATACATTTACAGAACCGAAATCTGAACAATGGATAAAGACACTTTCAAAATTCTTGTTTTATTTTGTTGACATATTAGAGTCAGAAGTTGTAAAATATGACTGGGTGTGGGGTGAGGCTGGTTCCGGATTATGGGTGATCAACGCAGTGAGTGGTGATGTGAAACAAGGGCACAAACGCAGAAGGTCCAATTCATCTAGTTTATTGTTTGGCTGGTTAATGCTGATGAAAAGGAGGAGAATGGAAGAACAGAAAAGATTAGCCCACAAAACTCAGATATACAAGTATTCAATCTTGGTTAACCTAACTCAAGCTTAATAAATGGTAAACAAGGTAGCAACAATACGGTTGAATTAACTATAACATAAACAAAGAGTGTGTGGGACTTAACTGAAAAACTTACATCAATCACGCAGCTCAAACAATCAGGGAGTTGGGGAGGAGGAGGACTAGGCAGCAGCTCCTTTGTTCCCCAGAGCAGAAAGGGCTTGCAACAGGTGAGCTACCTGCCTAAATCACCTTCCGAGCTCCGCCCTCCAGTGATGTCAGGGGAAGGAGGGGGGATAGCAGGAGTTGAGGCAGAAGGAGGGAGGTGGAAGGAGATGGGGATTTTCTACAGCCGCCCCTTAAATATGTGGATCATATTTGACTGTGGGGAAAATCCTCATGTGGAAGGGGGGTCTGGATCATCTTCGCATTCCAGGAGGGCCACCAGTCGGCTGACTGGACGTACATAGGTCTTTCCTTTTACCACTATCTCGGCCACTCTGACTCTTCCATCCGAGCTGGGGAGGATCTTCTGAACTTTGCCAATCGGCCAGGAGGCACGGGGTAGGTTTGGGTCCACGACCATGATCACAGTATCCACCACGAGATTTGGGTTCTCCCCAGTCCATTTTTGTCGTGGTTGGAGGGTTGGTAGATAGTGTTTGAGAAAGCTCGCCCAGAACTGATCGGCAAGTACCTGACTGTGACGCCATCTTCTTGTTCCAAGAAGGTCAGGATGGGCGTATATGGCTTGAGGAAGGGCTGCTTCAAGCCGCCCCATGAGGAGGAGGTTGGGAGTGACTGGATCAGGATCAGACACATCAGATGACAGGTATCCAAGGGGCTTGGAGTTCAAGATCTCCTCCACCTCTATGAGTACGGTGTTCAACACTTCCTCCGTCACAACTTGATCACCCAGGGTCACACGTAAAGCAGATTTGATTGCTCTCACCTCTCTTTCCCAGGTTCCTCCGAAGTGAGGGGCGTGTGGTGGGTTCCTCAGGAAGCGAACTTTGTATTTGGCCAATTGAGCCTGGAGGGCAGGGGTCAGTTGGTCAAAGGCTCTCTGCAACTCTCTCGCGCCTCCTACAAAGTTAGTGCCGTGGTCCGAATGCACCTCGAAAGGGGTTCCACGCCGTGCCACAAAGCGGCGGAAAGACATGAGGAAACTGTCCGTGTCCAGGCCTGAGAGGAGATCAATGTGGATACAACGTGTAGTGAGACATTTGAAGAGGATCCCCATCTTTTCTCTCGCCGGCGGCCAACTTTGATGAGGAAGGGGCCAAAGCAGTCCATCCCAGTAGACCAGAAAGGGGGCTTGTAAAGCCGCAGGCGAGATGGTGGCAAGTCAGCCATCCGAGGGATCAGGGGTTTGGCTTTCCATTTCCTACAGTCAATGCATGAATGTTGACATTTCCTTATTGCTTGCCTCCCTCGTAAGATCCAGTAATTCCTCCTTAGGCTTGCAAGAACTCTCTCTGGGCCAGGGTGGTGCAGTCGTCGGTCATAATCCTTGATCAGCAGCTGTGTGATATAGTTTTTTGGATCCAAGACCACAGGGTGCATGTTACTGTAGTCCAGATCCTCACTCTTTCGCAGCCGCCCTCCTACTCTGATTAGATTTGTGGTGAGATCAAACTCAGGGGCCAAGTTATTCAGGGGACTTTGCTTTGGAAGGGGTTTGTTGGTCTGTAGCAAAGCATATTCTTCTGGGAAACTCTCCTTTTGTGCATGCTGGAGGAGAAGAGTTTCCACATAGGGTCTCTCAGGGGGCTGAGAATTTGGCGCCAGGGCTGGAGAGAGGTGCTGAGAGGTACCAGCCACCAAGTCCTCCCAGCACTGGAACTGCAGTAGGTTTGAGGGAACACTAGGGGGCAGTACATGAGCAACACCACAAAATGCAGACTTTCTCAATTCTGTGGCTGCTTCAGTGGAAGATGAGGAGGGGTTTAAAGGCCACTGATATGGGGGTAGGTACAGGAAAGGAGGGCCCTGTTCCCATCGGTGGGGTGCAGCGAGTTCTGTGAGGGTTTTACCCCTGGTAATGTCGTCGGCGGGGTTACTGGCTGAATCTGTATACCTCCAGTCTGAAGCAGCAGTATTTTCCAGGATCTCTGTGATCCGATGAGCTACGAAGATCTTGTACTGACAGGACTCTGATTGCAGCCAGGTTAGAACGGTGGTGGAGTCTGTCCACATCACTATACGGAGGAGAGGGAGAGTCAGCTCGGTTTTTAGCATCCTTGCTAGTTGGGCGCCAGTGAGAGCAGCACACAGCTCGAGGCGGGGTATGGTGATCTGTCGTCTTGGTGCCACTCTCGAACGCGCCATAACAAACGAAACATTAATCTGCCCGTTGGAGTCCACTGTCCTTAAATAGGCAACAGAGCCGTATGCTGCCTCAGACGCATCACAGAACACATGCAATTCTCTCGTCATTGAAGGATCTTGGGCCTCTGTGAGTCCATAACACCGTGGGAGTCTGATCCGGGACAACTGGGGAAGCTCCTCCTCCCATAAGGTCCAGGCCTTCACGAAGGCATCAGGAAGGCAGGGGTCGTCCCAGTCCCGCTCCTTTGACCACAGTTTCTGCAGAAGAACTTTTGCTCGGGTTGTGAATGGGATGATGAACCCTAGGGGGTCATATTGCGTGGCCAGTATCCTGTACACATTCCGGAGGGTAAGGGACTGGTAACTTACGGGTCTGTGCTTGTATCCCAACGTGTCTGACGAGCAATACCATATTAGACCCAGGGCTCCTTCCCAGGGGTCAGTACGGTCTTGAATGAGCCACATTTCAGTGCTCTCTGATCGGGCTTCTTTGGGGAGGTGCTGAACCACAGAAGGGAGGTTACTGATCCATTGCCGGATCTCAAAGCCACCGGAAGCAAGCAGTGCTCGGAGACGGTCAAGGAGACGTCTGGCCTGCCCTTCGGTGGGGAAACTCTGCAGACAATTGTCTACATAGAATGATTGAAGGACTGATGTTTCAATGTCTTCCTCTCCTCCATCCTTCACATGTCGCTGGAGGGCATATGTAGCGCAACATGGACTACATGTGGTCCCGAATGGCAAAACTTGCCACTCGTAAACCTCCACAGGGTCCTCACGTTGCATGTCTCGCCATATGAAACGGAGAAGGGGTCTGTCCTCCGCCAGCAATCTGACTTGGTGAAACATGCCTTTAATGTCACCAGAGATGGCAACAGGATGCTGACGGAAACGCAACAGAACACCCATCAAGGAAGGGCCCAGAACTGGACCAGGAAGAAGACAATCATTTAGGCACTGCCCTTGGTATTGGTACGAGCAGTTGAACACTAGGCGCTGTTTGCCGTTGTGCTCCACAAGGTGGTGTGGTATGTACCAAGATGACTCACTGTTCTGGACCACTTCTTGAGGGCTGAGTTTCTTCACATAACCGGCCTCCAGCAACTTGTTTATTTCATTATTGTAAATACCTGCTTGCTCTGGATTCTTTGACAGCTTCCGTTCCGTGCGTCGGAGGGCAGGCAGGACTGATCCCTTTGTAGCTTGGAGTTCGGGGGCCTTTGGTTTGTGGATTAGGGGGGTTGCATAGCGACTAACTCCATTGATCTCCACTCTCATGGTGCGGCTGTCCAGTTGGGCTAGTGCTTCCTGGTCCTGTTTGGAGCGAGTAACGACTTTCTCACTTTGATAAGGCAATACATCCACTTTCCACAGCTTTTCAACCGCACGATAAAGGTCTGCCTCAGGGGATGTACAGGAAAGAAACAAAGACTGGACTTCTAATCTTCCAGCTACAGTGGAAGAACAACCTGAGGTGGCAAGGAAATCCTCAGGGAGCATTGTGGGTCCTTGCAGAGCCCAACCAAGACGTGTGTGCACCGCTGCTGGGCCACCCCCTGGACCCAAACGGACCCGTTCCACAGGACACACAAGATGAGGATGATCTGAGCCAATAAGGAGAAGGGGTTGCACCTTTTGGAAAGCTTGGAGTGGTAAGCCGTGCAGATGCTTAAACCTTTGGAGAACATACACGGGATAAGACTGTGAAGCAAGGCCCAATTTCTCAGCAGTGAAAGCATCCTTTATAATGAACTTCTTGCCTGAATTTGCTGCCGAGGAGATGTTAAAAGTGACTGTAGTGCCGGTGAGACTCTCCGTCCCCTGGCGGACTGTTTTCAGCATGAGAGACTCAGCCGCCCCATCAAGACCAAGGGAAGTAGCTGCGGTTGCTAGGAGCATGGATCTCTCTGACCCATCGTCTAATATTGCATAAGTCTCGAGGTGTCTTCCCCTGTAACTTAGCAGAACCTTGACCACTTTCAGCAGGACTCTCGTACTGCAGCTAGAACGAATGAGGCAAGAGGTGCTTGAATCCCTTTGTGGCTGGTTAACCTCGTGAAGGACGCCAAGGTGCCTTCCATTGCACTTCGGGCAGCGTTTCTTTAAATCACAGTTCAGAGCTCTGTGCTCACGAGCACATCTCCAGCAACGTCTTTTCTCTTGGATCCACCTCTTGACAGCATCCCTTGACAGCTGACGGAAGTCTGGGCAGACACTTATGTGGTGGTCAGAGACACTACAGTAAGGGCATGCCTGACTACGATGCGTAGCATACTCATTTGAAGGTGGGGGGTTTACTTGGCTTGGATGACTGGTTCCATGGAGTATAGTAGCCACTGGATAATTAGGCTTCGGAAAGCTTGACTTTGTGGGTTTGCGTTCCTCCAGGGGCCCTCTTCTCTCACGTGTTTGTGTGGCCATAGCCTGACACTCTGCCTCTTCTTCAAGCCAGTTGGAAAAGTCAACCAAGTTGTAAGGAACACCTGGCCTCGTGGCACGACTGAATCTGGCATAATTGGCGACATGCTCAGAAGGAAGTTTTCCCAGAAGCTGCTGCACATGAGATGCACAAGCCAACTCAGCACCCCCTTCGCCGTGCTCCAAAGACTGCAGCATGCCGACAAGAGCTCGGACTCGGATGGCAAAGTCACTGAAGTTTCTAGCATCGCCAGGCCGCACAGAGGGAAGATTCCGGATGGCTGTAATCTCCCTCAGAACAAGCTGCTGCGGCTGGCCATATCTCTGTTGCAGGGCTTGCATAGCTCTGGTGTAAGGAAGGGGATGATGTGCATAGGCCAAGGCAAGATGACAAGCGGTCTCCAACTTCAAGTGGTCCAATAATACATGGTATTTGAACGGCTCACTCTCATCGTGGGGTAAAAGGTTCGTGAGGGCCATTTTAAGCAGTGCAAACTGTCTGGGATCTTCATGGGTGAAGTAGGGAAAGGAAGGGGCTGCAACTGGATGAGCTCTATGTGACCTCAGTGGCTGCTGTGGCGGATGCTGAGGCACTGACTGAGCTGGGTAACCAGTGTCTGCACTGCGCACATTTAGAGAAGAGGGAGCAGTGAAACGATGGGCTGATTCAGCCTGAGAATGTGGCAAAGCAGCTGGAGGCCACTGTTGCCCGTACAAAGGGGCACGGGGCAGCAGGTAGGAAGGCACAGGAGGGTACCCGGCAACTTGCGAGTGCACATAAGGAGCCTGTGCATATGAAGGATTAGCCACCACAGCCGCTGAAGAGGAGGAAGCCGCAGGAGGAGGGGGAACAACCAGCGGAGGTTGGAAGGCAGGGGCTGGTCCGAAGTCTTGAGCCCTAAGAAGGGGTAAAGAGAGCTGACGTCCGGCTCTCACAGTAGGCCGGGGCTCATAACACTCCTGCTGCCTGGATAACAAATCTGCAGAGACAACATAAGGTATAGCTGCTTCAAGCTGCTGCAAGTCAGCAGATTCGCTGGAACAATCGAAATCTGACTGCTGCTCATAATAATGCCCACTGGTTTGGGTTGCATGGGATAACTGTGATCTTGCAGGTGGCGGAGAAATCATTAAAGAACTAGGAGGTGGGGGAAGGGAGCAAAGGCGACTAGGTGCTGGGGGTTCAGGAGGGTGAGAGACACAATGAATAATGGGAATGTTATGCTCACATAACTCCTCACGCAGTTCTTCCACTATAGGGGGAGGATTCGGGGGGGGACAAGGTGCTGGGGTTTCACCAGTGCCATCATCATCCTCCAATGCAGGTAATGAACGAGAAGAAGTAGATACGCCAGAACATAGCTGTGTCTCCAACCTGTCCCCCAAAGCTTCCACACTCCGACCCACCTGTTGGATGAGACCTTTAAGCTGCTCAATCTCTCCCCACATAACCTGCATCTCCGTAGCAGTTTCACCCTCTGCCCTCTTAGGGAGCTTGGAGGGAAGGAAAGGGGCACCACCAGTAGCTAAACCCTCGGCTGATGCTGCCCAGGGCTTTCTAGCTACATCAGGGGGCTTAGGAGGCTGAAGGGTAGGATGAGACGTCATGGGCGGAGGATTGACAGCGGGCAAGCTGGAGAATTGTGTCTGATAGTCTTGCAGATATGCAGGTGGTCTGCGTAGACGTACTGCTCGCTTCTTTGTTTGTGCACCTTCCTCCATTGAATTGATCTCGCTCCGGCTCGAAGGACCATGTAAAATATGACTGGGTGTGGGGTGAGGCTGGTTCCGGATTATGGGTGATCAACGCAGTGAGTGGTGATGTGAAACAAGGGCACAAACGCAGAAGGTCCAATTCATCTAGTTTATTGTTTGGCTGGTTAATGCTGATGAAAAGGAGGAGAATGGAAGAACAGAAAAGATTAGCCCACAAAACTCAGATATACAAGTATTCAATCTTGGTTAACCTAACTCAAGCTTAATAAATGGTAAACAAGGTAGCAACAATACGGTTGAATTAACTATAACATAAACAAAGAGTGTGTGGGACTTAACTGAAAAACTTACATCAATCACGCAGCTCAAACAATCAGGGAGTTGGGGAGGAGGAGGACTAGGCAGCAGCTCCTTTGTTCCCCAGAGCAGAAAGGGCTTGCAACAGGTGAGCTACCTGCCTAAATCACCTTCCGAGCTCCGCCCTCCAGTGATGTCAGGGGAAGGAGGGGGGATAGCAGGAGTTGAGGCAGAAGGAGGGAGGTGGAAGGAGATGGGGATTTTCTACAGAAGTTTTTACAGAGGAGGATTATGGATATCTCTTTTTATCACTTTATAAATGAGAAAATACTGTCACCAGCCCTAAAAAAAATCCAATTTCGCCCTGTTTTTAGGAATAAAACGTTGTATAAATGAGGCTGTGAATGATATATCAACAATCCCCTCTGTAAAAACCTTCAGAATATAGAAAGGGATCAAAGTGGAAGGTTTGGTGTCTGTAAGTGCTGCTGAAGTGGAGATTTCTAGCTCTTTCTGAGAAAACGGCCTTTAAAGACTTGTACTGTAAAATTACAAAGATTGTTAAAGTAAATCGTACTTTTACGATTGGCTGCGGATACAAAGGAAATGACCATTTTTGGAGCCTACATCATTGTTCAAAGGAGAGCTTTACATTGATACCTGACATGACATGGGTCAGACTAACTTTTGGTGAATTTAGGAGAAATCTACTGAAGAAAGAGACAAAATGAAGTAAAATAAAAAACCTTTATGTGGATTTTCTATCATTTCTTTTGACTTTTCTGAAAGAATACATACTAAGGAAGAGAAATAGCCCAAAATCACAACACAGCAGACGTGTTTCTGAGGGGACACAATAAAGGGACGGACACATTTAGTCTGCTCCTTGCACCTGTAGCCACGCCCACCAGTGACATCACATCACTGCAGAGTACAGGTCGACCACACCAAGACACACTGTAAACAGCTGTGTGTGTGTGTGTGTGTGTGTGTGTGTGTGTGTGTGTGTGTGTGTGTGTGTGTGTGTGTATGTGTGATGCCTCGGGGCGTTGTTTACACGTTGTTGCTCTGTCATTAAATGTACAGAACATTTACTTTCCCAGCATGCACCGGACATTGATGTCACGTCAGAGCGCCGTTAAATCTTAATTGATGATAAAACTCCTATTTACGTAAAAAAAAAATAAAAAAATCCAGCGTCGGCTAATTGTTCAGCAGCTGGAAACATCTGGATCCTCTGATGAGAGTGTGTGTGTGTGTGTGTGTATGTCTTTCCTACACCCACCTGCTACCCCCCTAGCAACCGCCCAGGATGCCACAGCAGCCACCTAGCAACAACACGGAGACACATAAACAAACACCGTAGCTAAACACTTAGCAAACGGCCACCGTCCACATACTGGACCGTACACTTCCTCATCTGTCCATGTAGCTGTGGTTTATCCTCATACTTCATTCATTCATTCATCCATCCATCCATCCATCCATCCATCCATCCATCCATCCATCCATCCATCCATCCATTCATTCAATCATTCATTTCATTGAGCTCTTGGTGCCTTGTGTTTTCCGTATAACTGTGCGTTCACACCAAAAGCGACTTGAGTGACCGTGGCGACCAGCTGCCATGCATTTTTAATGTACGTTGACAACGAGGAACAACAGGAGCGACCGGCAGCGTGAGCGACGCGATTTGAGCGACGAAAGTTGAGAGAGGCTCAACTTTATGCAAATGAGCAGCGGCGCGACCGCGGCAACAGCCAATTGCGGACTAGGATTCTCACGGAGAAATTGAGAGAGCCTGAATGGACACATCTGCAGCGCAGCTTGAAAGTCCCGCCGCTTTGGTGGCTTGGTGCAAGGGCCTGTAGAGCTGGCAAGTGACGCGGAAGGAGGGACCAGAGCAACTACAGGAAATGTTATCGCTTTTGGTGTGAACGCACAGTAACGTTCAGGGCCTTGTGTTTTCCCTGTAACGTTCAGGACCTTGTGTTTTCCATGTAACTGTGGCAAGGTGAAGAGCTTCGAACCCCAGACTCTCGGGTAAGAGTCATGCGCGCTAACCACTTGGCCAAAGGGACATCCCCTTGGCCAAGTAGCCATGATCAATTGGAGGCATAGTGACAGGACCCTCAACGTTCAGGACCTTGTGTTTTCAATGTAACGTTCAGGACCTTGTGTTTTCCCTGTAACGTTCAGGACCTTGTGTTTTCCGTATAAAGTTCGGGACCCCAAATTTTTGTGTAACATTCAGGGCTTCAACATTTCTGTGTAACGTTAAGGACCCTGTGTTTTTCTCGTAGCGTAACGGTGGTGGAGGATACGATCACAAGGACATTACTTGATCTGATGTGACGTCATGACTTTGTGTTGTAATAGATATAATATGGAATAAAGTGTTACCAGAGGCGTAAACGTTTGTGTTGGAGCCTCAGCTCCTGCAGCAGCTGGAAGAAGCAGTTTGCTCGCGGCTCCAACACGTGTGCACACTTTAACCGATTCCTTCACCGTTTAAGGAAAAAGTGATCAAGCTGAACAAGAGCTGTTTTTTTTTTTAAAGACCTTTGTGTAAAGATCAAAGCGGCTGACTTTACCGCAGCGCTCTGCACTTCCCGTTCAGGAATACAAGGCAGCGCGGCGGCGGCTGCAGCTCCCAATGAGAAGCAGGTGTCGGCCCGATCTGAGCTCCATAATGAGGGCCGGCCGCCTGCGGGGGCCTCCTGCACACAGGACACATAAAGAGCTGTGGAAACACCACACACAATAGCACGGCCTTCATCACTACCAACATCATCATCATCATCAGCTTCAGAGTGTTATTCAGTACTATTCAGTGATAGAAAAGGAGGCTTTGGGACTCATTTGGGCCTTACAGCATTTTGAGGTGTACGTAGGTGGGACGGCACCTTTAATTGTTTATACAGACCACAACCCTTTGACATTCTTGGGTTCCCTAAAAACTCCAAATCAGAGACTGGTCAGGTGGTCTCTCTTTTTGCAGGGTTATGATTTAGACATACGCCACATTAAAGGGCAAGATAATATCCTGGCAGATGCTTTGTCTAGGGCGCCTCTGCCTTAGAAGGATGGGGTATTGGGTCAGTTGTGCATTGTTTAATCTTGTGTGATGACATGTAACTTTATCCCCGCTTTTACACTCCTGCTCCTCCATCCTTTCAGTCTCTTAAATAGGCTTCCCCGGTACCAGGTTGCAGAGTTCTGGGATGACTGGGTGAGTTAGGTTGAGTTTTGCTGTGGGAATTGTTCATGTGATTTAGTGTATGGTTACAACTGTAAATGGTTAACATGTAGTTGGTCCAGCCACCCTTGGTAGCTTGTGGGTTTATTGTTACGGTTCCCCTTTGGGGTCCCGTCTTAAGGGGGGGGGGTGTGACAACCCCAAGTGGTTGTTTGTATGTGTGGGTGTGTGTGTGTGGTGCCCCTCTCGCTCTCATGTCTGTTCCTCGCAGGTTGATTCCTCATGGGCCTCCGGTGTGCGTCCCAAGGGGGCACGCCGTCTCCCTCTCTCTCTTCCCATTCACGGCCTGGCGTCTTGCAGCTCACCTGCTATTGTCCTCCTGGTTTTAATTCACATACAACATCCATATCTCCAGCCATGCACCCGCACGCACCACTGATATCCTTCACTACTGATACAGCTTGTATTCTGTCTTTGTTAGTTGTTGTATAATAAATATTATTGCCGGCATCTTCTCCCTCGTTGCGTTTGTTTGTCAGAAAATGGAGCCAGTTCTGACAGTGCGTGGATGACAATGGAGGAAAGAGGAGATTTAAACACAATAAACACCACAAAACCACCCAGTGTCACTGGCACTGAGCCTGGGCTTATACAAACAAGTGAACATATGTGAACATACATGAACATACGTGAACACATGAACATACGTGTACCTGTGTGTAGGCAGAGCCAGACTCACACCGGCCTGTAAAGAGGTGTTTAAGACCCGATGCAGTGATGCCAGTGAATGTCACACCTGCATTCAGCAAATTAGACACGTGATGCACGTGAGTGAACACTCCAAGTCCAAACATGTGTGGGTCTGTACTCAGAGACTGAGAGGTGACAGTTCTCTGGACATTCGATATCAGAGGGTCTTTGAACGCACCTTCATGGAGAGGATAAAACGACTGTGGTGGATAATTGATCTCAAAAAGAACCGATACTGACAGAGGGAAAGAAAGAAGGAGGGAAGGAAATTGAATCAAGGACGCAGGAAGAAAGGCACGAAGGAAGGGAGGGAGGGAGGAGGGAATCCAATCCAATCCATTTTATTTATAAAGCACAATTTTAAAGCAGAAGTAAGCAGAATGTTTGTGTTAATATAAGTCTTAAATAGTTATATCTCCCGACAGCAATCACTTCTATAGAGTGTTTGGTCTGAAACACGGGTCTGTCAGTCACTCTGCTCTGCTGTAAGCCGAGGAGAAAACTTTCCTTGTATCCTACAACCTTTATCCAATGAGGAGAGAGAACGGCATAAAGGGGCGGTCCTCTCTGTGTGTGCAGCCAAGGGATGCGCGTGAATGTGGCGACGTAGGGACGAGGGCGGGGGCTGCTACAGTAACTCCATCGGCTGACAGGAAGTTAGCCAAAACCACCGGATCACTTACTTCTGCTTTAAATAAACACAAAGGTTTTCAAAGTGCTGTACAGTAAAATAAAGAAAATAACACATATTGAAAAGATAAAAGATAGAAGATAAAAAAGATTAAATACTAAAGATTAAAAACCAACAACCTACTGTACGTGGTGTGAAAAGCCAAAGAAAAGAGGTGCATGGGAAAGAAGGAAGGATGGACGGAAGAGCAGGAGGAAGGAAGAAGCAAATGAAGAAGAATGGAAAGGGGGAAAGAAAGGGATGAAGGAGGGAGTTAGGGTTACCATGGCAGCTGTGACAAGGAAAAGTGGAAGTACTGTTTATGGAAGTATTGGGGTTTGTTTTGCTCTCTGGTTCATCCTGCATCCCATAACGGAGCGAGGCCTCAGGTGTTGATGTTGGTGTGAGACGCGTTCAGGTGCGAGGAAGGAAACCACGGGTACAAAAAGCAGCAGGCCAGCAGGGGACGCTGTGTTGTGGTTGTGTTATATTTGTGCTTTGTGTTGCACATTTATTTGTTCACACTTGGAATTAAACAAGTTTTTGTTTGTTCACCACAACTATCACAAGTTCAGGTAAAAATCCGGAGTGATGCCGACCCGTCCCGGCTCCTCTCACAGTGAAGATCAAGTATAAAACCCGAGCACCAGGAGTTATTTCAGTCGCTGCTGCTGCTGCTGCGTTTCCATCCAGTTAATTTTAAGGAGAAACTTGAAGAGAGAAGCTGTGATAAAGATTTTGTTATAAATGCACCTTTAATGTCTCCATTCCAGCTCTGCACCAAAGCAGAAAGACCTGCGCCGGCTTCAGATAGGAGGCTTTTTAATAGAAACAGTTGCTCGGTAGAAGCTAATAGAATCCAGGCTCAATAAAAACACGACAGAACCTGATTCCACATCAGCCGGCCCTGACCTCTGACCTCTGACCCCGGGGTCGAACCGCCAGAGGACAGATCGACACCCCGTCTATTAAACATCAGAGGAGTCTGCTCTCATTTCTGCGGCGGCTCACTGTACTTCTCCCAGAGATCACCTGTCAATCAAACCGTGGCGTTGGAGCCAACTGGATCTAATCGAGCAACTTTGACCTGAAAGGACAAAAGCTGAAGGTCAAATGAGGTCGATGAGGAACTCAAAGTGAATTTGTGACAATATTTAACGAGTTAGATGATGAGTTATTATTTCATGACTTATTTTCTTACTTTCTTTTGTTTTGTATTATTAGCTGCTGCAGACGCAAAATATCCCAAAAATACACCATTAACGGTTTAATCTGATCGACCTCATTAAGCTTCATTATAACAACAATTTACCTCATTTCCTCCAATCTTGCATTTTTGAGTCTTAAATTATCAAGAGAAAATTTCTTTTTGGCAAGATAGGAGTCAGAAATGAGCCTTAAATAGAACGAAATCCTTCTACTCTCAGCTGAGAGCAAAAGTGTTTTTATACATGAATGAGCCATGAGTCACCGCTCAAACTCTCAGTTTGTCTTCATGTGGTGTTTAGATGCAGATTAAAGATGCTGTTGCTGCTTCTTTACGTTTTTTATTATGGAATATCAAAGATTTATCAAGAAAATCACAAGTCCTGGTAAAGTCGAATATACGCACAACTGTTTATGAGAAGATCTACAAAACATCTCAGTGTAGTTTTCCATCTCCTCTCTCAGCTTCTCTCTGGAGCTCTAGTAACAACAGGTCGGTGTCAGCCAATCAGAAGAGAGGAGGAAGCTCTGAACATCTCGTCTGATTGGCTGACTGTTTTCTAAAGTGATCCAATAAAAAAAACATTTCAGAATAAAACACTCAGAGAAACCAAATCCTGCAAAGTTGTTGGATGAATGGTGGGTCCAGGTGGTGAGGGGGTGGGGCTTAGTTGTGACATCACAAAGTGACAGGAAGTCCTGACGGCTGGTTTTAAGGCTCAGTTTCTGAATCCAGGCTGTGTGCATTTCTCTGTGGACTGAGGCTTTGATACTTTCACAGTATTAATATAGGACCTAGAGCTGCTTTATAATCACACTACACATGGACATCTACCTTTATACTGTATGGAGCTTTAATACAAACATCTACCTTTATACTGTATGGAGCTTTAACACAAACATCTACCTTTATACTGTATGGAGCTTTAACACAAACATCTACCTTTATACTGTATGGAGCTTTAATACAAACATCTACCTTTATACTGTATGGAGCTTTAACACAAACATCTACCTTTATACTGTATGGAGCTTTAACACAAACATCTACCTTTACACTGTATGGAGCTTTAATACAAACATCTACCTTTATACTGTATGGAGCTTTAACACAAACATCTACCTTTATGAAGCTCATTCATGCTGGATTTAAATTAAGAAGCCAGATAAACATGTGTTATCTGAACTTTAACTCTCCGTCTCCTCAGATTGTGTCTGTGTGTTTGTGGACGTGACCGTTCTCACAGCGAGGAGACAAAAATAATCTTCACTGTGACCAAATGTTCTCTCACATTCAGGAGGACAACACCAACCACGGCAGCCAGGTTGGTTTGGCAGCTGCTGCTCCACCATCACGCTGCACTGTTATAAAAGCTGTTTGTTGTCACCTCGCTCTCTGGGTTGCGTAAAACTTTTTTTTATTTATGTCCAAAATGACTCGTTCTGCTTATTTCTGACCAGGAAGCCATTTCTCCTTCACACCTGGAGCTGCTTCCTATCCTGCTGCTGTTTAATCAGTCTCAACCTGCTCCATCGTTTATCCCTCATGACGCTGCCTTTGGCCCCCGAGCTCCTGCTGAACCACGGCCCTTATGAAAGCTGTGGTCACCGAGCCCCACGTCTGCAAACAACCCTCTGCTTTTGGTTTCTTTGTCTGTCAAATTTAGCTTTGCCTCCACAGTCGGTGTGGCCGGGAGCGAGTTTCTCACATCTCTGCATCATTAAACCCAAACGGAGCTGAGAGGAGCCGAGGTCTCCAACCGCTCCTCTGCCCCTAGTGGATGGAAATGTTATGAACCTACAGTACTGTATCCCTATTTATTTAATAGCTGTAAAGTTTTGAGGTTGGCTTTTATCACCCGTTGTCATGGCAGCAGAAACATTCCTGCCCACCGTGTGTGCACCCTGTTGCTAAACTGAAGTGAGGAGGGAAAAAAACAACAACTTTAAAACAGAATTCACACTGAGCCTGAGATCTTAAAGAGTTGATGCTTCAGTAAAAACAGAAGAAAAAACTTTCAGTTCAAACCTAATCAAAGAGTCAAAGTCTCTGAAGAACCAGTTACAGTAGATACCTGCAGTGATGCCGAGGTTTCTGACTCACTGCTGCCCTCTGCTGACACAACACATAACTACACAAACTGCTGCTGCTGCTGCACACTCAGTACTGTACCTGATCAAACAGCTGGAACAGGAGGCTACGGTGGCCCTGAGGGCTCAACTCACTGCAAATTCAGAAATCAGCCTCATCAGTTTGACAAAAAGTCACATAAGGTCAAGAGTCAAGAAAGTCAAGTCAAGAAGAATTAAAGGGATAGTTCACCCAAAATTTAAATTTCACTCATTATCTACTCACCCTCATGTGGACTAAGGGCTGGGAGAAGTTTCAGAGTCCTCCGTGGCTTCTCTGAGTTACAGGGGGTCTCGGCGTAGCAGTGCATGTCCATATAACGGTTGCAAATGGATACCAACTGTCTTTGTAATAAAAAGACACACCAAAAAACATCCAAATACCTCCATGCTGCTCGTATCTAATGTCCATCTTGTATTGAAGCCCCGAAATGAGAAATTGTCCCAAAAAAACGGAAGCTCCTCTTCCCGGTTCATCAAATTTGGACGAACCAGCTTCGAGAAGGTGGGTGAACTATCCCTTTAAGAACAACTAAAGGCCCCAGAACCGCAGATTATTGTGTCACCGGACCGGTCCCTCGGTTCGTTGGCCAAGTCACCCCCCAAAAAATGCAAAATGTTTCTGAGGACACAAGAGTGCAGAGACACCCAGTTCCACGCCGCCCCCCTAAAGACTCTGCACCCTCACTGATCGATCGGACATCAGCTGGAAGTGACCGAGTGTGAGAGTCTGAAAGGGTCCAGATGCTGTGATAAGAATGGGACAGCACTTTCTCCCCTTTCAGAACCAGGGCCAGGACCACCAGAACCGTGAACTGTATCAGTACTCGGACCAGAAGCAGAACCAGTACCGGAGCTGGGACTGGAATCGTAAGTAGGACCGGAATTGACCAGAAAAATTATGTATTTATGTTGCTCAGTGACAGCGTGTGAAAACGAATTTCCCTATGGCACAATAAAGGCATTCTATTGTATTCTACTCTATCATGTTACCTTGACTACACAATGTTGTGCCATCCATCCATCCGTCCGTCCGTCAGGTCTTGGGGGCAGCAGATCCACCAGTGAGCCCCAGACTTCCCTTTCCCCGGCTGTTGTCCAGCTCTGACTGGGGAATCCCGATGTGTTCCCAGACCAGGGTCCCGATTACAGTCCTGGTACACGTTGGGTCCAGTTTTGGTTCCGATCCTGAAACTGGTCCTGGTTCCGGAAACATTTTGCAAACACTGTTTTTGCAGTGCATGTGTTCCACGGCCTAGAGATGTTAGATGTTACTTCTACATCTGGACCAATACTGGAAGATCTACAGGTGGTTTGTGAAGATTGAAAGATACAGCATCACCTGGAATCTGCCCAGATGTGGACCAGACTGGAGCTAAGGATGTGTTCTACATAAATATGAATATTAAACCAACTATGTTCCAAACAGACACAGTGTCATCTCCTCTGTTTGACAAGATTTACTGTTTATTATTAAGAAAAACAAACGGAGACATGAGAGGTTACAGAAAATGAAATTGACTTTGGACAAATGAACACAAAGTTCCCACCTCCCAATATATTAATATACACAGCTACGAGCCTATGTACAATATATATGTCTGAGACAGTGTGGATGAGAAACCGGAGAAAACAGCAGGAAAACAAACAAAGATTCAAAGCTGCTGAAAAACCACAAGAAAAAACAAAAATCCCAACACCTTTCCAGAATAGAAATAATCAGAGAAATAGCTACTTTAAATTCTGATAGATAATCAATTATCAATAACAATTATCACACCTAATCTGCATTCACACACTGAGATATTATAGATCACATACTGTACACTATCAAACTAAAAGACTTGTCTATCTCTCTAATTATGCAACCAGAACAAAATACACAGGCTCACTGTAGCAAAGGACTCTGGGAGATTGAGTTTAGTGGTTTCCTTACTTCCAGCACTTTTTTTCCTCTCGTCTTAAAACAAACAAAAATCCGTTCTCTCCCGTTTAATCACATAATTTGGCACAACAGAGCAACTCTGGTCAACCACTATAATCCCAACTCGCTCCCAGTGCTCAAAGGAATGTTGAAAACACTCATTCACAAGTCGTTTCTTAAACACACACGCTCATCATCAAACACTCGTAGAAGATACAGTACACGTAACAAAACACTACTGTAACAACATAAAAACACTCAAAGATGATCAAACTGAACATGTTTGCACTTCCTCCCTCCCTATGTGAAGGTGATGATGTTGGTTTGCGATGTCCGTTTTTCAGACAAAATGAACAATTCGATTAAAAAAATACTGTTTAACATGTTCTGCGCTAGCTGAGAGCCTAACACAGAAACAGAGTGGGACGTAAAGTGAAGAAATATAAAAAATGAAAATGTGTTTACCACATTAACACATGAGAAGATGTTGACAACATAGTGTAATTGACACATTGCGAAAATATGTAGCACTAGAGGCACTGGTGATGAAAATACTTTGGTGAACTTGGTGATAACTTGCTAGCCCTTCAAGGCAGCTAGCTTGCTAACGTATGGCTCATGTTGGTGTTGATTTTAGCAACATGCAAACACTACAAGTTAGCATGCATGCCAATGCCCCGCTGACATTGGTTTTGATTTGATACTTGCAAAGTTTTGTTGGTAAACGAGCGACTAACATGGCAGGGCTTCAAGTTAGCTAGCTTGCTAATACCGCACTCACATTGGCATTTAACCTTTAACGGCAGATGTTGGTTCTTCTTGTGCTGCCTCCTCACACTCATCATGACTGGAGATTCCAGTTGTTTAAACATTGAACGCTTACTTAACTAAATGGAAAGACACAACAACATTTCTGCGAAGAAAATCTACTAGAAAAAACTCAAACTTGGGTGACAGCTGATTTTGCAGAATTGGACGTGAGGTGTAAAAATGCCATGATACAATGTACTAACATTTCAGCATTTACTTACCTTAAGCAACAGACTTACATGGATAGTTGGATATAAAAACTACACTTTCCCTGACGGCCATTATTACAAATTGGATGTTTTACCATAATTACAAGTACGTGGTCATGGTAGGTCTGATATGACGTGAACGTGGCACAACTGTCACTTTGCAGGTTTGCTAACTTGGAGAGCTAGCGAGCCTGTTCACTGTCACAAATCCAAGTGAAACGTTAATCCAGTTGCAGTGTTGGCTTGAAATGTAAAAACCCATCATCACGACACAAAATCAACACTTCTTTCTCTGTATCTGCCTTTCCCGCAGATTTACTGAAGACCACAGTGAAGTCCACAGCTCTGTTTTCATTTTGTTCTGTGCTGCATCTGCACCCTGCATTAGCTCTGTAAACAAGACTCTTTTGAATGCTATGCGGTAAAAATCTGTACAGATTTCAATAAAGACTTGTTTGTCCAACATTGCAGACACAATCTCTTTGAGGGCATTAGGAAAGGTGCATCAGTGATTGCAGCAGTTGTTAATATTGGCTCAATTCCCACTGGCACCACCCTTGCTACAGATGTAAGGCACTTTGAATAACAGCACCAACTTGCAGGTGTTTTTGCTGTAATATTGTATATGTTATAATAATATCATTATGTTAACACTAGCAATCCTTGTTACTCTTTGGCAACAATAAAAGGCACAATGTTATTTTTAATTTCAAAGTGCCTTTGATTGTGATTCTTTCTCAAACTACCCACAGTTCCCCACCGACTGATTCTCAGTCCGTGGACCACACAGGTTTCAACGCAGCCTCTCGGCACCGTGACGTTAACCTCAGCTGAACATTCATATCCACAAATAAAAAGACCAAAACAAGTGAAATACAATAAACCAAGATAAAATAAAATAGAATAAAAATCAAAAAAAAAAAATTAAAAAAAAATTAAATCCTACACTACAATTTGACCCTAACCCTAACTCCAGTGTGGGTTAATATATGAACATGAATAACTGAGAGACACACACACACACAGTGCTTTACAACAACAACAATAATAAAATTATAATAATAATAATCATAATAATAATAATAAAAACCACAGGGACAGAAGAAAGTACCCAGACCCAAGAGTCTGTCCAGAGAGGAAGAAAATTAAGTTCAGGACACCTTTGGCTTTATGAAGAGATAATATGTGAAAAAGTCCGACAAGACGTTTTGGTCAAAGAGATGGGTGAAACTGTAAAACTGGCAATGAAAGAAAACTTAAGAAAGCTTAGAAATCGTTGTTCACTTTGAATCTTTTAAAAACATTTCTCCTCTGACTGGACTGGACTGGACTGGCCTTTTCTCTTCCCATCTCCATTGTGTCTCTCAAAAAAATGTGCTGTGATTCCCACAAAGCCAAACCAACCTTCTGACCACAGCTCTGCCAGTCCGCTCAAACCAGTCTTCAGTCAGTCTTCTTGTGTCAGTTCTGTTGTCTCCCAGGAGTCCGAAGATGCACAAAGATGCACACCAAGGAAAGCCCAAGTGGTACATCCCAGCAGCTTCGGCTCACTGGTTGACATGGGGCCTCAGGGCCTGGTAAAGTCCCTCGAAGGAGGGTCGGTTGGGGATATCCCGACTCCAGCAACGCATCATCAGCTCGAAGAGAGAAGGTGGGCAGAGCGGAGGGGCGTACAGGAAAATCTGAGAGATAAAGATCAAGAAAACGTCAAGAAAATCAAGACCAGGCATGGGTAACCTATTCCATAAAGGTCCGGTGTGGCTGAAGGATTTCTTTCGCACCAAGCCGCAGCACACCAGACTTGACTTCAGACAGTTGATTGGTCAAACTGTGTGCTCTTGGTTGGCTCGAACAAAAACTTGGAACCACAACGGCCCTTTGTGGAATAGGTTGCCTATGTCCGCTCTAGACGGACCTTTTAGAGACACTCTGAACTCTTTACTGCAGGTGGTTTGGCTTCAGCTCACCTGTCTGCCCTGGTTCCTGAAGAACTCGCCAGTGTTCTCTATGACCTGTTCATCAGACAGCAGGCTGTAGGGCTGCTCCTTGCACAGAGTGAAGATCTCCCACAGGGTGACACCAAACGCCCACACGTCACTGGCTGTGGTGAACTTACCCTGGAGAGTAGATAGGAAGGCCACAGTACAGGTCTAATTATTATGTTTCATGATTAAACTTTCAAAGTTAACAGCTTCTACAAGGGTCTTCGAGGTCCACAGGGTTTCTGTCAACCCCAAAGATAAACTTTATAATCTAAAAGAACCAAACGTGACCAATTGGACTTCCATTGAAAAACCTAGATCATACCCCAACTGGGTCTTCTGGAGCCAAGATAGACCAACATCAAGAATAACAAGCTCAATTCGATTGCCTTTACCCCTGTCCCCTGTAAACCCTCACCAGTAGGATGCTCTCCCAGGCCATCCACCGAATGGGCAGCACCGCCCGGCCCTGGATGCGGTAGTAGTCGCTGCTGTACAGGTTCCGGCTCATCCCGAAGTCGGCGATCTTGATGGTGAGGCGGCGGTCCAGCAGGCAGTTCCTAGTGGCCAGGTCTCGGTGCACGAAGTTCAGAGATGCCAGGTACTTCATCCCCGACGAGATCTGCACCGACATGTGGAGGAGGTCGGACAGACTGGACACACGAAGGGAGGGAGGAGAAGATTTCAGTCCACATGTAGGCACCTTGGTTTGTTGTTAGCAGGTCTGAAGAGGTGTGTTACCAACCTGACTGAAGGGATGTTGTTGGCGTGGGTCAATGTGCTCTCGATCTCCCGCTGCGACAGGAACATGTTGAGGTCTCCGTTCTCCATGTACTCGGTCACCATGCAGAGCGGGTCGGACGACACACACACACACAGCAGCCGGATGATGTTGGGGTCGTTCAGACGAGACATGATCTTTATTTCCTTCAGGAAGTCGTTCCTGGTGGAGAAACATTTTCAGTTAGGGTGTAGTCAGACATGGCTTGTTTGGAGCTAAACAAGGAGCATTTCACCACAAAGATCGGTTCATTTGGTTCAGATGTGAACACAACAATCGCGCTCAGATAAGGATAAAACAAGCGGGACGAGATCGCTTAGAAGTGGTGGTCTGGTCTCGGTTAACTTCCATTCAAGCCCTGGAGCTTGGTTCGTTTGCAGTGAGAACGTAATCAACTCAGCAACCAACACAACACGCTGCTGATGTTGAATGGTTCTCAACGACCGGGCGTGCTGGTTAGGGCCGCGTTTGGGTCAAAAATATATACCTAAGATGACTCCAGTAGGCTTCCTTTTTTTTGGGCTGTGTTCTGGTTGGGTTTGGTCTGAAGATATACACAAATGACTCGGATCAGGTCAGGTCCAGGCTTCAACCGCGGGTCGGATTTTAATTTTCCAGCCCGTTGAAACCTCTATTCCATGTTTTTTTGGTTTTCCTGGGTAACCTCCTCCTCCTCCTTCCTGGTAAGATTTCTGACCAATGAGAAGCAGTTGGTTCGCACATGACATTTGTATACAACTTAGGACTGAGCTTGGCACTGTTACCATGGGAACACAAACGACCCATGACAAAAATGCAGCAATTGTATGTGTTTAGCTGCTAAATCAGAACAAAGCACTAGTATAATTACAGGTGGAGCTGGTTCAACAGCTGGTGCTGCAGTGACCAGATGTGTGGCGGTCGACAGCAGCTCATAGATAGATAGATAGAAATACTTTATTTAATCCCCGAGGGGAAAATTTAAATGTCACAGAGCAGCAGCAAGACAATACAGACAACAACACAGATCACAAACACTGAGTAAAAATACATAAAGACATAAAAACACATAGTGTATTAAAACACAAAATAAAATAAATATATGAATAAGGGATGCGTGTATAAGGTTAATACGTTGAGAAGTGCTGGGTCCAGGATGCTTATGGTGAATGAATGAATTAATCAGATTGAGGAGTTGTGCAGCTGTATTGCAGTGGGTATGAATGAATGTCTATATCGCTCTCTTGAGCAGCGGGGGAGTCTGTATCTGTGACTGAAAGTACTTTTAAGACTGTCCAGTGTTTATGGAGGGGATGGGTGGTGTTGTCAGTGATCCTGAGGAATTTTGTTCGGACTCTGTTTTCAGTGACTTCCTCCAGGGTGCTCAGCTTCACCCCTACAACGGACTGGGCCTACTTGATCAGCTTGTTAAGCTTGTTTGCATCCCTTTTCTTGATGCCCACACCCCAGCACACCACAGCAAAAAAAGAAAAGCGAAAAAAGCTCCTGGACGCAACTGACACGAATCTCAAACAGGAAATGACCCGAGCGCACAGTTACCTGGCCTGACTGGTGGCGTCGGCCCTCAGCTGCTTCACCGCCACCAGCACCGAGTGTCCGTCTCTGTCGGGCAGCGGCGACCCCTCCCCAAGGAATTCTGGGAGTCCCTCGGCCTCACACAGGTGGACCTGCAGGAGAGCGGGTTAAAGTTAGTTAACACGTCAAACTCCTGACGGACGCCTTCGCTGACTCCGCTGCCCCCTCACCTCTCCGAACTGCCCCTCCCCCAGCTTCTCCCTGAAGATCAGCTGTTGCCGTGGGAACTCGGCGGCGGAGATGTCCTTCCTGGTGAGGGAGTCCACGGTGAGGGCGGGCACGGCGTACATGTTGCTGCCGGTGACGCCCTGCAGCCGCACGATGTCCGTCTCGGCGTAGTGCGGCGCGTTGCTGTGGAAACACTGGTGCGGTGTGCACTGGGTGACGTCAGGCTCAGCGTAGCCGCCTCCGCACGCTGACGGACAGAGAGACCAGAGGTTATTAAAGGGATAGTTCAACATTTTGGCAAATTAGCCCATTACCATAATCCCTATAGTCATAGCAGTAGGTTCGTTACCTTTAATTGTCGGTGCAAGCTACTTTTAGAATGGCAGAGCAGAGCCATGAGCTGCTCAGAGCTACGCTACGGAGGCTCATGGGATTTCTTAGTTTTCCTCTCTGCACATTCACCACACTATGAGATAATAACAGAACGTTACCAGACAGAGTTGTTTTAGAGGTAAATTCATGCACGTGTTGCCTTCAGGGACAGTTTTTCATCAAGCAGTCTCTGTATTTCCCTCTAAAACAACTCTGTGTGGTAACGTTGTGTTATTATCTCATAGCGTGGTGAATGTGCAGGTCACAACTTGTCCACCAGAGCGTTTTGGAGTTGTTGGATTGTGTATTTGATGAGTTTGATGAGGGAAACCAAGAAATCCCATGAGCCTCCGTAGCGTAGCTCTGAGCAGCTCACGGCTCTGCTCCGCCGTTCTAAAAATAGCTTGCACCGACAATTAAAGGTAATGAACCTACTGCTATGACTATAGGGATTATGGCAATGGGCCAATTTGCCAAAATGTTGAAGTATCCCTTTCTTTAACAATTATGATTGTCATTAGAACATAGTTTGACAATGTTATGAATATTGTTTAGATTTACTGTTGACAGAAGCTGAAAATGACCTTAAAAATCTAACTTGTTAAACATTTTTCTAATTAGTAGTTTTAGAAAACAGTTTAACAGAAACTCTGATCACACGCAGACCAGAACACGTTGACATGAAAACATTTAACAAAAAATAAAGGTTTTAATTTAATAATCACTTTGAAACTGCAACATAAATTTACTTTATTTACTATAAAAACAAAACATACTTGATAATTTGTTGAGATATCATAATAAAAAACAGGAGCACTGAGATTAATGACCCAGAGTTAAACATTTATAACTGTGTTTGTAAATTACAGACTAATTAGTATCAATGTAGGAAGAATGCTTTATAGATTATGAATTAATAGTCTGTAATCATTATGAAGCACTGTATAAATAAAGTTGGTCAGACATGAGGTCACACCTTTCAGCTCTTACCACGCAGCCAGCCTGACGTCATGTGACAGGAAGTCAGCAGGAGGAGATCATAGAGAGGGTTACCGAGGAGGAGAGCTGGAGGAAGAGGAGGAGGAGGAGAGGAAGGAGAAGAAGAAGAGCAGGTAATGGAGAGAAACACTGGAGAGAAGAACGAGTGTGAAGGTTCAGAGCATCGTCACCGAGGAGAAAAAAAAGCATGAAGATGCAAAGAAAATGGAGAAAAGACAGGAAGTTTGTGGAGGAAGTGAAGTTTCAATGAGCAGAGGAGAAACCAGACAGAGCCAGCAGGGGGCAGTGTGTGTGTGTGTGTGTGTGTGTGTGTGTGTGTGTGTGTGTACCTGAGGCCTCGGCGCTCTGCGACAGCTCCGGCAGCTTGTTCCTGAGCGCCGCCGGGTTCTGGTACTGAGGGTCCAACAGGAAGACTCTCTCATAGTGAGGGTCAGTGTGGGCGGAGCCTGAGGGCGACATCACAACAACCAACGTCTGAGTTAATCAAGTAGGCTATTGTATTGTTTTTATTCCTTGTGGCGTACTGTTGATTGTTTATTTTATTTATTTATTTATTTATTTATTTATTTATTAGGGACTACGGACGTAAATTAGCGGCTCGGCTATAATCCGGCATATTTACTGCAGTATTTTATACCAATGTTCATTAATATGCACTGTCCCTACTCAAATAAAATATTATTATTATTATTATTATTAAAGCCCCAGTAAGTAGGAGTTCCCCCCATCTAGCGGTGCGGTTGCATATCTGAACGTATTGTTGATGTAAGTAAGTACTTTATTTATATAGCACCCTTCTGAGTACGGATACACAGAGTGCTTCACAGCGTACATAAAAACCATAATACAGTAAATAACAATACGCACTAAAATATAGAAAGTACTGTGCATGTTACACAGGAACAGTACAGATGTTGCATTCAGGTGAACTCGGGCAGACGTCAGACAGACAACAGACGCTGCATGTAACAGGATAAACAAGCGTCTATGTAAACAAGTGGTCCGCCAGCACGAGGCAAAACAATACAGGCGTGACAACATGTTGTCATGGTGATGTGGTATTGTTTTACCGTCTTTCTCTGGTGGAGTAAAATGACATCCGGTTGGTTTGCCGACGGCCGTCTGCCTGACTGCACCTGAATGCAACACCGGTGCCTCCGTCCTTCCTCACACTACACAGTGGTGACAGTTTTAACAGGCCGAGCCCACAGCTCCGCTCAGTTTCCGTGGTTACCTACGGTCATGCTGACACTCAACGTAAAAAATGGCGATGCAACATGGCAGCCAAGGTTCGGTGCGTCGCCCACTTATGTATTTGTAACAACTTGTAACAACTTATTCTAAGGTACGAGAAAGCTTTCATTTGTATGCAGCTGTGATTCCACTTCAGTGAAATACGGATTTATAAAAGACAGATTTGATTTTTGCTGCTAAAAAGCCAAATAAGTTACATACTGGGGCTTTAAAACATGTAGTGAACTTTGAAATCACTGATGAATCAGCCCTGAATTCAACTGGAGAACGTCCGTCACTTGTACCTGTGGAGGCGTGGCCTGAGCGGGGGGGCACAGGGGGGGTCTGCAGGATGATGGTGTCGCTGCAGGACGACAGTCGGACCGTCATCTCCTCGTCCAGGATGCGACGTGGAGCCTGGAGGAAGAAAGGTGAAAGAAATGTTTGATTGTAGGTAAAAAACAAAACCAGAAAGTGTTTTTACATTTTGTGCAGCTTTATTTCTTTAATTGTGTGATGTAAAAAAATAGGTTTAAAGGGACAACGAGGAGTTTCTCCATCGGCAGAACGAAAAATTCTGCGACAATAAAAAAGTCTCATATTAATGTGGATGAATCTGTGCTACCCACATAATGGGCCCATTTTCTATAAATCTATGGTTTTGTCTCTATGGTTATTTTGTTATTATTAGTGGTGGCGGAAATACTGGGCGAGCCGACCAGCGTTTCTTTACTTTCGGTTTCGTGGCGAGTCATGAGAATAACGCAGCTGAATCGCCGTTTATGGTGGGAACTACGACGGTATGTGATCGTCTTCCAACCTCTGACTTTAATTCTTGATGAATGAAAACATTAGTCTGTCTTGCGCCGGTCAAAGAATTTCACGGTGCGGAGGCTCATAAATGTAGTGAGAAAACACTTTGCTTTTCCAAAACTCCTCATTGTCCCTTTAATTATATTTTGGTCAGTCAGTTGTTCTCCTCACCTTCTCCAGCACCTTGCAGACGTACTGACACCAGAGGATGAGGAAGATGATGATGACCAGCAGCAGGATGATGGTCACCAGGCAGCCAATCAGGATGGGCGTGTTCCCGTCGTCTGGTTGGTCACTGGCTGAAGGACTGACCGCCTCTGTGGAGGAGAGAGAGAGAGAGAGAGAGAGAGAATCTCAGTGTAGTTTTCCATCTCCTCTCTCAGCTTCTTTATGGAGCCCTAGTTACAACAGGTCAGTGTTAGCCAATCAGAAGAGAGGAGGAGGCTCTGAGCCTCTCTTCTAATTGGCTGACTGTTCTTATTGACCGATCCAATAAAAAAAAGAGCAGGTTTCAGAATAAAACACTCAGAGAAGCCAAATCCTGCAAGATGTTGGATAGATGGTCCAGGCGGTGGTGGGCGGGGCTAATGCTGCGTTCAAAACAACTCGGAACTTGGATTGTTGTTGAAAAAGTTGTCACCTCATGTCGGAGCTCCGATTTGGGAAAGTCTGAGAAAAACTCTACCCTGACTTCGCCGATAATCAGTTGTCTGATGTCACACAACAATCGTCAACGGTAAAACATTATTTAAAACGCATTTTCAATGCCGAAATACATTAAAACGTTATGAAATATACAATATTTACGTACAGTTACAGATAAACCTACTGTTTATCGTTGAGGAACACGGTGAATTCATGTTGTTATTTTTGTTCAATTTTAAATGAACTGTTTCATTATTTTAAAATGCTCATTTTCTTGTTTTGTTTTGTGATGTTTTAATGTTTTAGCTATGTGAAGCACTTTGAATGCAACGTTTGTTCTGATCCAACATGTTGTTGGTTCTTCTGGTCGCGGTGCGTCTCCAACGCTTTGAAATCTGAGTTTTCAACTCAGAGATTCAGAGTTCAGAGTCGTCTCGAACGCAGCATTAGTGTGACTGCTGCTTTGTTGTGACATCACAACATTCCTCCAAACTAAACTTAAACCACATTTCCCATCAGCCCCCTGGCCTCTCCTCCTCTCTGCTGCTGAAAGACGTTCCACTGTTACAAGGTCAAAGGTCAAGGGTCATACCTATCTTTGGCGTGGGCGTCACGGTGCTCTCTCTCTCCTCATTGGCTGGAGGAGACGTCACCAGCAGCGTCGTCTGGGTCGGGAGTATGGTGTCCTCTGAGGGACAAACGACAAGGAGTTTTAGTTTTCTGCTTTGATTAAAAGACTAATGATGTGTGTGCGTGTGTGTCAGGATTATTATAGTTCATTCAAACTACAACTAGCAGTGAAAAAATAGTTTAGTAACCTGAAATAAAAATAAAATTGACATCATTGCTGTGAAATATACTCTGGATTTGCTACATACTTTATCTATAATCTGTATGCACTGTACTGGACTGTTATACTTTTTGAAAATGTTCAATAAAAATAATTTTCCAAAAAATAAAATAAAATAAAATTGACAATTTTTTACAAAAACGAGAATTAAATTGGGGAGATTTATAGGATGCAACTAAAAAGGGTAAAATCCCAGAAAGTTCATCTCCAGAGGTCTGACAGAGGCTTTCTCCTAAAACCTGAAAAACAAAAACTAAGACTAAATAAAAATAATAAAAACTAAAATAAAACTGAACTAAACTGAAATAAAGGCAGCGAACTACCCGACTGGAAGGAGACCTCGCTGAACATCATCCAGACGTCGGCGAAGTAGAAGCGGCAGCGGAGGGATTTGGCGGCGCGGCGGTTGAGCGGCACGGTGACGTAGCGAGCGCTGGGGTTCCTGTCGTCCAGAACCGTCTTGAACGCCACAGGCTCCGCCTCCCAGCCGGCGATGAGGCGGGGCTTAAACCAACAGGACACGGAGGAGAAGATCTTCACGCCGCGGGTGAACATGTTGTTACTGTGAACCTGGAGGAAGAAGTTTAGACTGTCAATAAACACATGATACCGTCAGTTTAATGGAAAAACAGTGAAGGATCCTCGATGTGAAGATGCATTATTTGTTATATGACAAGATTTTGTCCAATTAGCTGAACTCTGTGTTATAGATTCATGTGTTACTTTACTTAAAGCTCCTTATACTGACACTAAATTCACTTTTTTTTTATTAAACCTTTATTTAACCAGGTAAAGCTTATTGAGATATAGAATCTCTTTTTCAAAAGCAACCTCATGGCCAAGAGGCAGCAAAATTACAAAGTACTAGCAGTAATACAAATAAATAACAATAGTTTAATTTAAGTCAATTATGCACTTGTAGCCGATGTTAATCTGGCCCCCTGCGCTGTGTTTCGGTACGGACTTCCCCAGGTGGGATTCAAACCGCGGTCTCCCTCACGGCGGGCGACGATGCAAACCGTTGTGCCAAGAGGTCAATGACCGCTTGGCAGTCAGGTTTGCACGTCCTTTTATGGGTGAGTGAGTGCACCCGGACTCTCCGTTACACTCTGAGAGGAGTGAACTGTACCAATCTTTTTATTATATTATCTATCAGTATTTTAATAGAGATTAAAAAAAAGATATATTTTTATAGGTAACCCTTTAATTTACAGGCCGCTAATTACGTGATAATGTCAAGAAATAGCATAGTAATAACGGTCAATTTCATAGTAATGTCATGTTTTTCATAAAGGCTAAAGATTACACATGCTTTTCATAACCCTTTTTGGGGAATTTTTTTTTCTACTCAATCGTTTCTTACTATATTTCTTGACATAACTATGAAATTGGCAGCTATTTCTAGACATTATGATGAAATTAATTGTTATTTTTAGGTTATTTCTTGACATTATCATTTAATTAGCGGCCTGTAAAATGAAAAAGATCTACTGTACAGATGATTTATTAGACAAAATAATCTGTCCTATCATCATCACACACCTTCATGGAGGTGAAGTTCCTCTGGCGGTCGAACACAAACTCCATCTCCACGTATCCCTGAGTTCCCAGCGAGTCGTTCCTCCAGCCCAGGTAGTCGTAGCCCGGCCACACGTGGTACTGACGCGTCAGCAGGAAGTCGTCCAGGCCGA
This sequence comes from Trachurus japonicus, assembly GCF_045865225.1. Classification (NCBI taxonomy): domain Eukaryota; kingdom Metazoa; phylum Chordata; class Actinopteri; order Carangiformes; family Carangidae; genus Trachurus; species Trachurus japonicus. The sequence continues at coordinate 5,973,594 of NC_140915.1, read as the reverse complement.
TCACGCCGTCCGTCAGCTGACCCATCCCGCCAAACAGCCTCCTATTGGACCACACAGCTGTCAATCAATCACCAGGACCACCCAGTTGTTCAAAAGGTGTAATCTGGATAAAAATGATCCAGATTTTGAAATCCCTTCTTTTTTTTCTATCCAGGATCACGTAATCCATCTTACTTTTATCCCAGTTGTTCAACGCAAAGTTGGATTGGATCAGTCTGATCCAAATCCAAATGTTCAAGATTACCAAATCTGGATAATGATGCTCGAGATGGGACTGTGCATCACAATGAAGGAGGAAACAACAAAGAGCACAGAAAACAATACATACACTCCGTTTTCAATGTCTTTTAAACAGGCAGACTATACAAATATACAGTACATCAGTGAAATTCAAATTTCAAAGTTCAAACTTCAAATTTTAAAATTCAGTTTGGGGAAAAGTAGGTGGGGAAAAGTTTTTCAGTTGTAGAATATTCAAAAGTTAATATTATTTACTAATCATTAAATTTTGTGGTTTAAAATTAGGTGCAAAATATAAATCAATAAATGTATATAATACTACTAATATTATAATATAATACTATAATACTGAATATTGTTTATTTGACCGGTTTGAATTTAATTTAAATCACATTTTGTTCCTGAATCCACCATACTGCTGGGATCAGAATAATCCCGTTATCCCGATCCTACTGAAAAGTTTTGAACAACACAAACTGGGGGTTTGATCCAGATCAAAACCAAGACTGGATCACGTGATCTAATCCGATCTCAGAATCCGGTTTTGGTTTTGAACAACCAAAATTTTCAAGATTTGATCCAATCCATTATCCAAAATCTGATCGGATTACTTTTGAACAGGAAATACAGTTACAGTTACAGTGTGTAGTGTGTGTGTGTGTGTGTGTGTGTGTGTGTGTGTGTGTGTGTGTGTGTGTGTGTGTGTGTGTGTGTGTGTGAGACTCGCCTCCTCTCGTGCACGCCGTCGTACGTGGAGTCGTTGAGGCTGGCGATGGGGTAGCCGGGCGGCATCATCAGCTGACCCTCGGGGGCGCTGTAGGCGATCAGCCCGTCTGAGGGGGGAGGGGGAGGGGCATGTCAACGTCTGATTGGTTGGTTGATTGACAGGCGTGTGCAGAGGTAGGTAGAGTAGCCAAAAATTTTACTCAAGTAAGAGTACAGTTACTTTGGAATAATGTTACTCAAGTAAAAGTAAAAAGTAGCCATTCAAACATTTATAAGAGTAAGAGTAAGAAAGTACTTGGTGAAAAAGCTACTCAAGTACTGCTGAGTACCTACAGTAACCTCTGATTTGTCCGTTTAATGATCAGTGCATGAATGTAAGCCTAATCAAATACACAAAAATATAAAATAGCAATGCAATATAATAGCAATGAAATAATTCAAATATTACCAAAGAAAAACATTTAAAGGGACAACAAGGAGTTTCTATTTGGTTATAAAAAAGTCTCATATTAATGTGGATGAATCTACGTTACCACTTGTTAATGGGCCCATTTTAGATAAATATATTGTTTTGTCTCTATCGTTATTTTGTTATTATTATTTATGTTTGTAACCCTGCCGAATCGCCGTTTATGGTGGGAACTACGACGGTATGTGATCGTCTTCCAACCTCTGACTTTAATTCTTGATGAATGAAAACATGAGTCTGTCTTGCGCCGGTCAAAGAATTTCACGGTGCGGAGGCTCATAAATGTAGTGAGAAAATGCTTTGCTTTTCCAAAACTCCTCGTTGTCCCTTTAACAGCTAAGACAATATGAAATGTTGTGTGTGTGTGTGTGTGTGTCGTACCGTCCCAGGGGCAGCCGTACAGCTCCACCCTCATGCAGACGGTGGTGGACAGCATGGTGACCGGGAACAGACGGACGAAGCGAGTGATGACCGGAGGATGGAGGTCGTTGATGACGGAGGCGTAGGCGTTTGTATTTCCCTCCATCACCTGGTGACAGACGACAAACATCATCTATCCATCCATCCATCCATCTATCAATCAATCAATACTACCTACTGCTGTAACATGTTATGTCAAAATGTCATAAGTAAAAGAAAATGTAAAAAGCAAAAGAAAAGAAAAGATTACGATAAAGATTTTATTCTGTGGGTAATGGGGGCGGGACTAGATAAGCTTTTGCTTCTCCCGCTTTCCCTTTCGGCCATGTGTATTGTATTACATGAACTATCTATCAGCTTCTTTCTATCTAGCTGTTTCTTTCTTTCTTCTTTTTTGCCTCAGGAGGCGGGGCTTGCTGGCTTGTCTTTCTTTCTTTACTCTTTCTTTCTTCCTCTATTTCCCGACTCTTTCTTTCTTTCTCTATTTCCTTTCTCTTTCTTCTTTCTTTCTCTATTTCCTGACTCCCTCTTTCTTTCTTTCTTTCTTTCTTTCTTTCTTTCTTTCTTTCTTTCTTTCTTTCTTTCTTTCTTTCTTTCTTTCTTTCTTTCTTTCTTTCCTTCCTTACTCTTTATTCTTTTGTTCTATATTTCCTTACTCTTTTTTCTTTCTTTCTATATTTCCTTACTCTTTCTTTATTTTACTTTTTTCTCTCTCTCTTGCTGCTCAGGTTGAGTGGGGCTTGGTGACAGCTTTGTTGTGACATCATAAAGTCACAGAACTCCTGTCGCTTGATTTTAAGTTCAGCTCAGTTTTTACTTTTTTTTCTCTTTCAAATTCAATCAGTTTTCTTGGCCACATTCACTTTTATGATTTAATTTTTTAATAGACTAAAATATGATTTTATCTGTCAGGAGCTGTCAGAACACACAGTTGGGAATCGAACCAGCGACTCTTGGCTCGGTTTGCATGATCTGTAAACTATGTTTAATAAAACTAAAACTAAACCAATCAGAGCAACAAACACCAAAAGTGCCTGATCCATATTTGCAAAGCTCCGCCTCTGCTCATCATCTGTCTCCTGATTGGTCGGGAATATTTTCCTCCTTCATGAATGAATTCTGATCTTTCTTTCATTGTTTTCCCTCTTTGAATCTGGGCTGGTTTTTCCTGAGAGGAAAACAAACAGTCCGGTCAGATAAAAACACGACCCACGCCCTTTAAACTGTGTCCTAAATGTCGTTGCCGTAGCAGCAGGGGGCAGAAACAGGAAGTTGGCGTCTAAATGTAATTTCCTGTGATACGAGAGTTAACGAGCATCATTTTCTTTTCCTTTCCTCTCTCTCATTCTTTTCCTTCTATCGCTCCGGCTCCCGTTTCCTCTGCAGCTTTTCTCCCATTCTTCTCAGTCTTCCTGCCTCAGATTTAAACCCCGCCCCCCTCGCCCGTCACTCACCGTGTTGCCCTGACGATTCCTCCAGGGCTTCCACAGCAGTCCGTCCCGGCTGTAGTTGAGACGATACGCTCGCGCAAACTCGTTCCCCGAGCTCCGGGCGTATCGGCCCTGAGTCCCCACCACGGTCAGGAAGGTGAGCCGGCCCAGGTCCACCTGAGGAAACGGACCAATCAGAGAGCGCGTCAGGAAGTCATGTGACACATCAGAGACAAGGTTTTGTTTCAAAATCTGATCGTTACTTCATATCAAACTTCTTTAATTCAGTAAATAACGGAAAAAAATGTGCTATTTGTCAGATCTGAATGTGACGTCCTGATTAAATAAAAATGAATGAGTCAGTCGTTAGTGAATGAATGAAACTCTGTGTGAGACGTGTGAAGTGTGAAGTCGCTGACGACAGAGTTTAAATATAACTTTATTAGTCTAAAGTTTCATCACAGCCTGTGACCTCCCTGCTCTGAGCTCTGAGCTCCTCTTACACTGACGGTGCACGATCATGTTCCCCCTGCACACACACACACACACACACACACATACTGACCTGCAGGTACTGACTGTCAGAAGGCTCAGGACACCAGGCACCATCGCCCTCCTCACGGTTCAGCCTGCACAACACAATATAATATAATATAATATAATACAATATATTATAATATAACATAGCATAATATAACATTATGTACGATTATATAATATAAATTATATATATATAATAGGGCTAAATAGGCCCCAAATAGTCGACCAAGAATTAGTCGCCCCAAAATTTCATTGGTCGATTGGTTTCAGAAAAAAAAGGATAATTTGGAGCCGTGTCTTGTCAAAATTAAGTCAAAATCTATATGATTTGTGTATGAAAAGCCAGAGGGCTTTTAATTTGAAGGGCCAGATACAAGAAGTTGTGACACTCACTCACTGTGATCTTTTTTTTTTTTTTTTTTTAACAGGGCAGGTCCCTATTCATCAAGTTCATAAGCTGTGTTATGTGTGAAACTACAGGCCCTGCCCACATAGACGGGCAGAGCGGACTCCGCGGACTCGATCCAGACCCGAAACACCATAAGTCTCGTTAATTAACGTGAAACACTATTATCCGCAACAATTATTTATTTATTTTTTATTTTAATGTTTATTTAACATTAAGGGACGATACATACAACATTGGCACAAAAATGGGAAAATGTGATATATATAATATTATATATAAGACGTTTAGCTTCAGCCAATTTGCAGTCTTTGTCCCCGGTCAGGCTTTAGAATAGAATAAAATATACTGAATACAATAAATACAGTGATACAAATACAGTGGATAATACAGTGAATAGGTACCATGAATAAATAAACACAGCTGCTAATTAGTTAGATTAGTCGACTAATGGCCCTATTGGTCGACCAAGAAAATCTTTGGTCGGGGAAGCTCTAATAATAAAATATATTATAACATTAGTTAACATAACATAACATAACATAACATAACATAACATAATATAATATTTACCTGGCGTACTGGGGTCCCGTGGTCTCGTACCATTGGCTAGAGGCTGTGATGTCATTGTCCGCGATTCGTCCATCCTCCATGCCCAAGGCATAGCGACAATGTCCTGTAAAACACACACACACACACACACACACACACACACACACACACAGACAAAGGGCAAATTCGTAAGTCTGGTTGACTTTAGAGTCCACATCAAAGGTGTGTGTGTGTGTGTGTGTACCTACCGGGGTCGATCTGTCCGAACGCTGCTCTGGCTTGAAGGATCAGCAGCAGGAAGAGGTGCATCATGGTCCGCCGATCACACCAGCACACACGCTACATCTCTGAGAGAGAGAGAGAGAGAGAGATGATGATGATGTCACTTCCTGTCACTATGACCAACCTCAGTCCGACGACCAGGTGTCATGGCCGACCGACGGTCACATGGTCCGGTCAGAACCAGAACACGGCAGTGGGAAGGACTCGCTGTAACCATGGTAACGGGAAATTCAGCAGAAGCCACCACTGGGACGAGTGTGTGTGTGTGTGTGATTTCACAATGTTAACACAAACACTCGGCCCACTCACTGCGGTTGTGTAACACACTCTGACCGACGCTCTGACGGACACAGACGCCGCAGCTGTGACATCACTTCCTGCAGAGATGGACAGAGTACTCCACCCCAGTACTTCAGTAAGAGTACAAATACTACTGGTCAAAATGTACTCCGTTACAAGTAAAAGTAGCTCAGTCGACATGTTACTCCAGTAAGAGTGAAAAAGGACTTGCTTTTAAAGGTACTTAAGTATCCAAAAGTACAAGTAAGAGTAAATTTCTCATTTTTCTCATCAATGAATTACTATAATTGTTTCTAAATTAATTTAAGGAGCTTTTAACTCTTGTTTCTGAGAATGAACTCTTTGAAACCTGCACTGATGTGCAGCTTTTAGGGGTTAGGGTTTCCTTCTTTGACAATAGTATTTTAGAAAAAAAGAAAAAAAGAGCAGACCTGAAAGTAACGAGTACTTTTCAGCCTTCCTAGAAATTAACTCGTAGTAAGAGTAGTAGTAGGAGTAAAAGTAAAAAGATTTGTCTTGGAAATGTATTCAAGTAAGAGTAATACGTACCAAAGAAATCTAATACTCAAGTAAAGTACAAATCCTCTGGATATGTACTTAACTCATTGAGTGCCAACCACGTAATTTCTCGTTTTTCGTTCCCATGCGTTGAGCGCCAAAAACGAGATTTCTCGTTTTTTGCTTCTTTTTTTTTTATTATGAAAATAGACACTTTAACACACCTTATGTGTAAATTTGGGGACTTTAGCAGGGATTTTGGTGAAAACCAGCCATGTTTAGCTTGACTTTTCTCAGGAACAGAGGCACGTAGAAACAAACGGTTTGTGGCCATTTGAAGCAGAAAGTTTCACCTTTCAATTGAGCCACAGTATGTGTTGGTGGCAATAATATAGAATACGCTGTGGCTCTACAAAAATCGTCAAAAATGGTCTAAATTGCCGGTACACTTGACTAAAACTTTGGAAAGGAGCGCGGCACTCAATGAGTTAAGTACAGTACTCAAGTAAATTTACTCTGTTACCGTTCACCACTGACTTCCTGTTCGCTGACACGTCAGACACCTGATCACGACCCAGTGATCAATGATCAATGATCAATGATCATTATTGGTCCTGAGTGTTGAAGCTGCAGAGAGGAAACGTTCACAGACGCCGCGGCTTCGTCTGAGCTGCTGCTCACAACCAATCAGAAGTCAGAAGAGGCCGCTGTGACATCACAGTGATGAGGTACACTGCGTCCTGATTGTGTCCTCTTTCTTTCTTTCTTTCTTTCCTTCCTGACTCTTTCTTTCTTTCTCTCTCTATTTCCTGACTTTTTCTTTCTTTCTTTCTTTCTTTTTTTCTTTCTTTCTTTCTCTCTCTATTTCCTTACTCTTTTTTCTTTCTTTCTATATTTCCTTACTCTTTCTTTTACTTTTTTTTCTCTCTCTCTTGCTGCTCAGGTGAGTGGGGCTTGGTGACAGCTTTGTTGTGACATCATAAAGTCACAGAACTCTTGTTTCTTTCTTTCTTTCGTCCCTAGTGTCTTTTTCTCAGACGATGATCGTCTCTGCTCAGGAAGTGATGTCATTCACTGGAGCCGAGCTCGACTTCTTCTTCTCTGGCAACGACTCGAGGAGAGAGAGAGAGAGAGAGAGAGGTAGAGCTGTGTGTAATGTGTTGGCTGCAGCTCAGATTCCTGCTCTGTTGCTCATCTCTACAGCAAAATCACATGAGAGAGAGAAACACATGGAGGGAGAGAGAGAAAACAGAGAGGAGGAGGAAAAGGAGGAGAAAGAAGAGGAAGAAGAAAGAGATGAAGGAGGAAGAAGGAGAAGAGGAACAACAACAACAACAAAGGCATCATCATCAATATCAATGACGTTGACCGTTTGCTCGTTGATGACACCGACCGACCGATCAATCAGCTGATCATCTCCTCAGATCAATCATCTGTTTCCCTCTGAGGTCATCTATCTATCTATCTATCTATCTATCTATCTATCTATCTATCTATCTATCTATCTATCTATCTATCTATCTATCTATCTATCTATCTATCTATCTATCTATCTATCTATCTATCTATCACTCTAGTGGTCAGTGGAGGAACTGCAGCGTCTCGACACCGAAAAACACAACAAACAGAAGAACGGACAGATCTTCTCTTCCTCTTTTCCTTTTTTTTTCAGCTCCTTCTTTATCTCCACCTCCCTTCCTCTCTCATCCCTCCCTCCCTCCCTCTCAATCCTCCCTTTCCGCTCCCTCCTCCTCCTCCTCCTCTTCGTCTTCCTCCTCCTCCTTCTCCCTCAGAACAAACCAGAGCCAAAAGCCTCAACATTCCTGACATTCAACGCAACCCAGAGCTCTCTCTCTCTCTCTCTCTCTCTCTGTCTGTGTCTATGTCTCTCGCTCACACAAACACAGGAATCCACATGCCTTTCTCCAACTCCCCCCTCCTTCTCTCCCTCTCTCCCTCTCCCCCTCCCTCCCTCTCCAGAGTTCACTGAGAACAAAACAGACACAGTAGAAACAATAGAGACGAACACAAGCTAAAACTTTAATGTGTTCGACATCGTCGGCCAATCAGAGACCAGCGAGGTCACGGCGCTCCAGGTGCAGCGGTCTGAACCAAAGGTCAAGGGTCAAAGCTGCTCTCTGATTGGTCGCCCATCCATGTTTAAAGGTATAATGTGTAGGAATTCCCCCATCTAGCGGTGCGGTTGCATATCGGAACATATTCTTGATGTTGCATTCAGGTGAAATGGGGCAGACGTCAGACAGACAACAGACGCTGCATGTAACAGGATAAACAAGTGGTCCGCCAGCACGAGGCAAAACAATACAGGCCATGTGACAATATGTTGTCATGGTGATGTGGTATTGTTTTGCCGTCTTTCTCCGGTGGAGTAAAATGACATCCGGTTGGTTTGCCGACGGCCGTCTGCCTGACTGCACCTGAATGCAACACCAGTGCCTCCGTCCTTCCTCACACTACACAGTGGTGACAGTTTTAACAGGCCGAGCCCACAGCTCCGCTCAGTTTCTATGGTTACCTACGGTCACGCTGACACTCAACGTAAAAAATGGCGATGCAACATGGCCGCCTCGGTTCGGTGCGTCGCCCACTTATGTATTTGTAACGACTTGTAACAACTCATTCTAAGGAACCAGAAAGCTTTCATTTGTATGCGGCTGTGATTCCACTTCAGTGAAATACGGATTTATGAAAGGCAGATTTGATTTTTGCTAATAAAAAGCCAAATAAGTTACATACTGGGGCTTTAAAGGGATACTTCACCCAAAATCGATAAATCACCAATTCATCATCTGCTCCCCGTCATGCCAAGGAAGGGTTTGGAGAACTTTCAGAGTCATCAAAACGCTTTAGGAGTTCCATGGGGGGTCCGGCTGGTGACGGGTTTTCACACAATGGCGGCGGATGGAGATTGTCGTTGTAAACCATTGGATGTATGATGTAAACACAGAAGAACATCTCGCAGCAAATCTCACGCAACTTTTTCATGTGGCGGCTTCTAGGGCTGTCACTTTCTAGAAAACGTAGGTTCGAACGAATATTCAATTATCAAATAAAAAGTGACACTTGGGTCAGTACAGACGAGTATGGAGGTATCTGGATGTTTCATAGTGTGTGTTTTGGACCATTCAAAAGTGAACTCTATCCGCCGCCATTATATGAAAACCTCCTAAAGCGTTTTGATGACTCTGAAAGTTCTCCAAACCCTTCCTTGGCATGACGGGGAGTAGATGATTGGTGAATTATCGATTTTGGGTGAAGTATCCCTTTAAATGATGTCACATCCTCCCCGTCTCCATGACAACGTGCTTCTTGCTCCATCGCCTGATACAAAAAACAGTCGCCATACTTCAGCAGCTGATGCAGGTGGAGGTTTGAGGTTAAAAGGTTTTAAGGTGGACGTTCATAGTTAAAAGTTTTTAAGTGGGATGCTTTATACATTAGGTGGACATTAACAGTTTTAAGGTGGAGGTTTGCAGTTCAAAGGTTTTAAGGTGGACATTCATAGTTAAAGTTTTTAATGGGGATCATTTAAAGGTGGACATTTACAGTTTTAAGGTGGAGGTTCACAGTTTTTAAGGTGGACTTGCACTGTATTTCACAGCGGACAGAAATGGTGATGCCTGCACTGCATTTTAAGGTGGATGCACAAAGTTGAAAGATGTACACAACATACACAGTTCTTAAGGTGGACAAACCCAGTTTTTCATGGAGTGAGGAGACTGGGTGAAGTTGAAGGAATTGAGAGGGGGCGGGCGGACGCACACACACACACACACACACACACACACACACACACACACACACACACACGCACGCACACACACACACACACGAGGCCTGTGTTTTGCGAAGCTGCTGTTTTCAGCCTGTGGAGCTGCAGCAGCGTCTGTCTGATTATGTAACACAATAAACAATGTGACACACACTCATACTCTCACACACACACACACACACACACTCTCTCACACACACACACACACACACACACACACACACACACGTACAGCTGTGTGTGACGAGACTCAGCTGCTCCACAGGAAACGTTGTTCACATTGTTGAACATCGGTGCGGCTGCGTTCGACAGCGTGAACGTTCTCTGGACGTTTGTAGGTCACAGCAGCAGAAACACGTTACATAAGAGACCAGGCTCAAACACACTGACCTCACCGCCACTCTTAAGGTGGACGCGCACCGTCTTTTAAGGTGGAAGCTCACCAATGACAGTGTTACAGTGGATGCGAAGTCCACAGGCAAAGTTTTTAAGGTGGACAATTAAAGTTGTAGAGTGGGATGTTCACATTTCACAGCGTTGAGGTGCTACAGTATGAAGTACTGAGAAGTATAAAGCAGTAATATGTAGTACAGTATGAAATACTGAGAAGTATAAAGCAGTAATATGTAGTATAGTATGTAGTATTGAGAAGTATAAAGCAGTAATATGTAGTACAGCATGTAGTACTGAGAAGTATAAAGCAGTAATATGTAGTACAGTATGAAGTAGAGTATATATATAATTGGAAGCCAACAAAATGCACACCATAAAGTTTTTAAGGTGGATGTTCATAGTTCTTTGGGCTGACTCTCTAAGTTTTAAGGTGGACGTTCACTGTTTTTTTAAGGTGGACGCTCACCATTGACAGTGTTAAACTCGATGCTGTCGCGGACACTAACAGTTTTTAAGGTGGACGATTAAAGGGACAACGAGGAGTTTCTATTTGGTTATAAAAAAGTCTCACGTTAATGTGGATGAATCTCCGTTACCACTTGTTAATGGTCCATTTTAGATAAATATATGGTTTTGTCTCTATGGTTATTTTGTTATTATTAGTGTTGGTGGAAATGCAATAACGCCGCCGAATCTCCGTTTATGGTCGGAACTACGACGGTAGCTATGTGATCGTCTTCCAACCTCTGACTTTAATTCTTGATGAATGAAAACATGAGTCTGTCTTGCGCCGGTCAAAGAATTTCACGGTGAGCGGAGGCTCATAAATGTAGCGTGAAAACACTTTGCTTTTCCAAAACTCCTCGTTGTCCCTTTAAAGTTGTAATATGGATGTTTACTGTTTTTAAGGTGGATGGTCACAATTCACAGTGTCAAGCTTCATACTGATGTTGACATTTAGGGTTCACAGTGTTAAGGTGGACGTTTGCAGTTGTTATGTTGGATGCTACCGGTTTTAATTAAGGTGGAGTTTCCAAGATGTTCTTAGTTTGATTTAAGGTGGACTGTCCCAGTTGTCGGTGTGAGTCTGAACCCCGGTGCTCTGCTCTGAAGTGGAGCTGCCGGCATCTGAAGAATGTGGAGGAGCGCTTGATTTAACATGTCCAGCTTTGAAGTGACGGCCGAGGCGACGGGAATCGAACCCACCTGAAGCTTTGGAGCTGCATTCTTACCACACACACACACACACACACACACACACACACACACACACCGTGCCCCAGTGCATGCTGGGATGTTCAGATTCAGACTCCACCTCCCATGATGCACTGCAGATCTACTTTGATCACAACAAGCGTGGACACGACGTTCACTAATAAAATATGTGTTTGAAATGAGAAAGAATCCGAGCGGAGCCTCAGGTAACGTTAGGCTCCGCCCACTCCGCCACGCCGCCGCAGCAGGTTTGAGGGTTTCCACCGGTTCTGATCACCAGGGAGAAAATCTGATTGGATTTTGGAAAATGGATCAGATCAAATCTTGAAAATGTGTCGTTTCAAAACTGAAAACTGAGATCTTCTGAGATCAGATCAGATCATGTGATCACTTTTTTTTATTTGTGACAAAAAAGTACTTAAAAACAGGATGATTGATTTATATAAGTTAGAGTAATGAGTGGTGACACGTGCTATGCTGCTGAGCTATTTTTGTTTTGTTTTGTTCTGTATGATTGTTCCTCTTTTCTATTAAAGGGACAATGAGGAGTTTTGTAAAAGCGAAGTGTTTTCACACTACATTTATGAGCCTCCGCACCGTGAAATTCTTTGACCGGCGCAAGACAGACTCATGTTTTCATTCATCAAGAATTAAAGTCAGAGGTTGGAAGACGATCACATACCGTCGTAGTTCCCACCATAAACGGAGATTCGGCGGCGTTATTCTCATGACTCGCCACAAAACCGAAAGTAAAGAAACGCTGGTCGACTCGACCAGCATTTCCACCACCACTAATAATAACAAAATAACCATAGAGACAAAACGATATATTTATCGAAAATGGGCCCATTAACAAGTGGTAACGTAGATTCATCCACATTAACGTGAGACTTTTTATAACCAAATAGAAACTCCTCGTTGTCCCTTTAAAGAAAGAAAAAAAATTCAGCCGTTTCTCTTTTTTGTGACTGCTTATTTCTTTTATTAATAAATAACAGATTGTACATTTTACATTTTTAAATTTACTTGACTTATAAGAGGGGAGGCGTAATAAACTATGGTTCAGTCTTTTCGGTTCAAATGTCTATTATCAGTTTTCTTTCTCTGTTTACTTATTGTCTTTTCTGGTTTGTTACTCCTCTTTTAATGACACGTATTGACTGAAATAAACGAAACGAAACAAAATGAAATGAAACATGATCCAGTCTTTGTTTTAATCTGGATCAAACCCTCAGTTTGTGTTGTTCTTTATTAACAATGTAGCATAATATACATTGATATTTTGCACCTGATTATTAAACCATTATAGTGAGAAAGTAAATAAAGTTAACTTTTGATTATTCCATAAATAAAAAACTTTTTTCCCCCCCAACTCCTGGATAATGAGAGGAATTGAATTGAATTGAATTCTGACACCACACACACACACACACACACACACACACACACACACACACACACACACACACACTGCTGCTTCACTTCAACTGTTTGTTTGTGTGTGTGAAGTGTTGTTTACGCCCAGAGGCATCATGGGAGCTTCATAACCCTCAGAGAGTTTTAACTTCACTGGACGGAGGTTCAGGTTCAGGCCGTTTAGAGACACAGACACACACACTTACACACACACCTACACACACACACACTGATCAGTGAGCAGGATCCAGGTGGAGACACGAGGACGATGTCTGATTGGACGATGAGAGAGAGAGAGAGAGAGAGAGAGAGAGAGAGAGAGACCTGAGGTGAAACTTCTCCTTCTTCTCCTGTGAACTGGTGCAGAAACATAAACCTGGTTCTGGACCTGGATCTGGTTCTGGTTTTTCCTTCAGTCACAAGACCAGACAAATATGATCCAAGACTCGTTCTGATGTCCTGAACACCAGGTCCACACACACACACACACACACACACACACACACACACTGGAGCTGCTCTCACAGTCTGAGCCAAACACTGAAGCTGCTGCTGTTGTGAAATCACTGACACACACAGAGCAACACACACACACACACACCCACACACACACACACACACACACACACACCGACACACACCTGCAGGCAGCTGCTTCCCTCCGGCAGCAGATTCTTATAATCAATAATAATCAGTTATAGGCTATCTAATCTATATATCTATCTATATCTTTGCCCATCACACACATACAGTATAATCAACACTTTGCTGCTATGAGCACTCTGCACTTTGTCTACCTCATACATGGTTCTGTATTGTCTAATGTGTTGTCTATTGTCTAATTGTGTCTTTCTATGTCTCCCCTTTGTATAGTAGCTGTGGTCTGTGTAATTCTGTGTATTTGATCATTTTTATGTAATGTGTAGGAACTACAGATGGAAATTAGCTGGGAGTTTAATCTGGTGCAACCATCTTTTCTTTTTTTTTCTGCAAATGATTAATGTAATTGCACACTGTCCCTTATTAAACTAATAGACTGAACTAAACTATAAACAATGAACTATGTCCTCATGATTTCCCATAATGCACGGCGGCGACATCTTCAACCGTCTGTCAAACAAACCCACAGACCTGAACAATCAATAGGCTACTGATCAATACTGACTGATCAATATGGGTCAAAACTTATTATCGTTAGTAGTAGTAGTAGTATGTTGCTATGGCGACACCATCTTCATCATCATAGAGGACAAAAGCGAACATTTCACCATAGTAACAGCGTAGAGCACCTGGTCCTTCCTGTCAACAACCTCCGACCAATAGGAACCCAGTAAAAGGTCGAACCAGGGGGGTCGGGGTCGTGTGACGTTCAAGGACCAGAGGAGAAAACAGCTCCACCTGTCTGACCTCCGACCTCAGGAACCAGATCCCCCCCCCCAGACCCGGACCTGACTTATTAATACTTTTATTGATCGATGACTGTTTGTTTTTTATTATTATTGTCCAACACTGACAATAAGAACTTTTTAAAACTTGAACGGTGTTTGTTTGAGGTCAGTGAAGGCAACACGACTTCACCACTGACACACAGACACTGTAGAACTGATCCAGGTACAGATTATCGATTAACATCAGAGCTATAGGAGAAGTGTTGTCATGGTAACAGCACTGACTCAAAGCTACAAGTAGAATCACTGGATTTCTCTGTATTGGTTTCTGATCAGTTAGATTGATTTGATCACTTGTTGCTCCATAATAAATATTATTTATCTTTATGATTGTTATTACTGTTGTTGTTATTATCCTGCAGGTGAATCTACTCACTATCAACACGTCAACATTGTCTGTTTCCTCCAGGTTTATTTCCTTTCTCTGTTTCCACTGTTGAACCTTTAACAACATGATCATCATGTATCAGTCTCAGAGTGGAGCAGCTTCCTGAGTTACACCGACCAGAACCAGAACCACATGCAGCAGGACTCTATAACTACTCTATTAGACTCTATAAGACTCTATTGGACTCTTTAGGACTCAATAATACTCTGCAGGACTCTATTGGACTCAATAAGATTATGTTGGATTCAATAAGACACTTTAGGACTCTGTTAGACTCTATTATGCTCTGCATGACTCTATAGGACTCTATTAGTCTCTTTAGGACTCAATAAGACTCTTTAGGACTCAATAAGACTATGCTGGATTCAATAAGACACTTTAGGACTCTGTTGGACTCTAAACTCTGCAGGACTCTGTAAGACTACGTTGGATTCAATAAGACACTTTAGGACTCTGTTGGACTCTGTAAGACTCTGCATGACTCTATTGGACTCTTTAGGACTAAATAAGACTATATTGGATTCAATAAGACACTTAAGGACTCTATTAGACTCTGCAGGACTCTGTAAGACTCTATTTGACTCTTTAGGACTAAATAAGACTATATTGGATTCAGTAAGTCACTTTAGGACTCTGTTGGACTCTATTAGACTCTTTAGTTCTCTGTAAGACTCAATTGGACTCTTTAAGTCTCTATTAGACTCTGCAGGACTCTGTTGGACTCTATTGCACTCTGCAGGACTCTGTCCTCTGGTCTAGGCCTCAGTAGCGGCTCTGCTCCGCTGTCAACCCCCCAAACCTCCCTCTCCCCCCGGCTTCACCTTCCTCCTCCACCCGCTACACACACACTCTCTCTCACACACACACCACAACTCACACACACCGTTACCTGTCCGCAGGTTTTCCTCCGGATCCACAACAGCAGCTTCGGCTCGGTTCGGCTCGGCTCGGCTCGGCTCGGCTCGCTCCGGCCCCGGCAGGTCGGGGTTGTTGTCGGGGACAGACGGAGGGACAGACGGACGGGCGGAGCAGCTTTACAGGATCATGGTGGAGGAATGTAACACTCCCACAGGGTCCTGGTCCTGGTCCGGGTCTGGGTCCTGGTCTCTCCGCTCCGACTTCCTTCACTTTTCAACACTTTTTTCTTTTCTTTTCCGACTTCAGGGACCGAGCCGAGCTGAGTGAGTGCGCGAGGAACAAAAAAAAAAAAAAACGGCTGTGTATTTACATCACATCCCGTCTGAGAGGAGGAGGAGGAGGAGGAGGAGGAAGAGGGGGAAGGAGGAAGAGGAGGAGGAGGAAGAGGGAGAGGGAATAGGGAGAGGAGGAGGAAGAGGAAAAGGGGGGAGAAGAGGGAGGGGTGCGGGTGTGTTCAAGTTCAGGACAAAAAATAAAAAATAAATGGAAAAAAATTGAATTAATCATTTGTTGTTGGACATGCGAGTACTTTTTTATTTTTGTTTTTAAAGATTATTTTTTATTTACATATATATTTATTTATTTAGATTTTTAGGTGCATTGCACAGTGTTTTGTTGACTAATTATTGTGGTTTTATTTATATTTTTCATTCCAATCAATCTTCAATCTTCTTTATTTTAATTATTCATTTATTTTGGTCTTTTTCAGTATTATTTATATTTTCTTTAATATTTTCCATATGTTTAGGATGTTTAAAGGGATAGTTCAACATTTTGGCAAATTTGCCCATTCCCATAATCCCTATAGTCATAGCAGTAGGTTCGTTACCTTTGATTGTTGGTGCAAGCTGTTTTTAGAACGGCGGAGCAGAGCCGTGAGCTACTCAGAGCTACGCTATGGAGGCTAATGGGATTTCTTGGTTTCCCTCATCAAACTCATCAAATACACAATCCAACAACTCCACAACACTCTAGTGGACAAGTTGTGAGCTGCACATTCACCACGCTATGAGATAATAACACAACGTTACCACACAGAGTTGTTTTAGCGGGAAATACAGAGACTGCTTGATGAAAAACTGTCCCTGAAGGCAACGCGCATCAGCGGTTTTGCATGAATTTCCCTCTAACACAACTCTGTCTGGTAACGTTGTTGTAACAACTTGTCCACCAGAGCGTTGTTGTTGGATTGTGTATTTGATGAGTTTGATGAGGGAAACCAAGAAATCCCATGAGCCTCCGTAGCGTAGCTCTGAGCAGCTCACGGCTCTGCTCCGCCGTTCTAAAAATAGCTTGCACCGACAATTAAAGTTAACAAACCTACTGCTATGACTATAGGGATTATGGCAATGGACCAATTTGCCAAAATGTTGAACTATCCCTTTTAATTGTTGTATTAACACACGAAAAAAAAATGTGTTTTTAAAATTTAATTAAATCAACATCAACAATCAGAAGATAAAAAAAATAAAACAACAACTTGTGTAGTAAAAAGTTTGTGTGTGAGTGTGTGTTGTGTCCAGTAGGGGGCGGCAGAGTTTCATCTACTCTCAGTGAAGTGATGAAGGTGAAGTTCTTCACTTTCTCTCTGTCCATCACTGACTCCTCCAGCAGGGGGCGCTGTCTCCTTCTCTCGCTCTCTCTTTCCACATCACTTCCTCCCTGCTGGTTCCCCCTCTCTCTCTGTGTGATGACGCAAGAGGCCTCCGCACTGTGTACACAACATTACAGAGATGGCAATTACAGAGGGGATCCACAACTTTCTACAACGTCACAAGTTGTGAAGTTGTTGGAAAATAACTGTTGAAAACACTCTGAATACACACTGAATATTCAGGAGTCACACACTGACTCACACACACACACGCACTGATTATTTTCTACATAAATAAACAGTCACGATGTCGTCTAAAACAAACAGTGACATAACTGTGACTGTTGTGAGGATTTTATTGTGAAAAGACTTTTTATTTCCTCCTGTTACTTTAGCCGAGCTTTTATTTTGACACTATTTCGACGCTGGAGGTGACGAGATGAGAAAAACCCAGCTTTGCTCACAGACTCTTCACAGCTCAGAGGTCAGAGGTCATCCTGCAGTGAGCCCTCTGACCTCTGACCTCTCACCATGACAACCAGAGGATAGGACTGTTGTTGTTGTTTTGGTTTTGATGAAGGCTCTGCATCTTCTTCCTCTTGCTGCCGTGGACACTGGTATCCATCCCAGCTGAGCTCCACGGTTTCTGTGGCGGCGTTTAAGAAAGAAAAAAAAGAGGAAGTGATGTCATCAGAGTTTTTAAAAATAAACTAAAAAACTACAAAGTTACACCAGAAGTCAGAAGAAATCAGTGGAAGATCTCCTGAGACTCTGAGATTGAAGAGTTTCCTCAAAGTCTCATTGAAGTTCCCTTAAAATAAAAACACCTTAAGTTTTCTCCTTAAGATTTAAACTGAAGTATTTAAGACTTCTTTTTATTTGTTTGACACTTGAAGGATCTAACAATAACAAAAACAACCTCCATGGAAACAGCAGATCCAAACTAGAGAATGCATTTTCCTGAAGGAAATACGCTTGAATGCTGAAAGCTGGAAGCTGCAATGAGCTGAATAAATTGTTGAAACTGCTGAAGCAATCTTGAAAAGATGAAACAATATCTTAAGAGTAAAACTAAAACATGTCAGAAGGAGGCTGTATGAAATGGTTGGAAATTAGTTGAATCGTTGAAGATTTGTACAAAGTAATTGAAAAGCTGAGATTGAAGAGTTTGAAGAGTTTGGAACTCTGAGATTGAAGTTTCCTCAAAGTCTCATTGAAGTTCCCTTAAAATAAAAACACCTTAAGTTTTCTCCTTAAGATTTAAACTGAAGTATTTAAGACTTCTTTTTGTTTGTTTGACACTTGAAGGATCTAACAATAATAAAAAACAATCTTCATGGAAACAGCAGATCCAAACTAGAGAATGCATTTTCTGAAGGAAATGCGCTTGAATGAGCTGAATAAATTGTTGAAACAATGCTGAATTAAGTGAAGAAACCGCTGAAGCAATCTTGAAAAGAAACTATATCTGAAGAGTAAAACTAAAACATGCAAGAAGGAGGCTGTATGAAATGGTTGGAAATTACTTGAATCGTTGAAGATTTGTACGAAATATATTTAAAACTGACCACTTGGAAACATTGTTAAATGCTTTCAGCATTCAGCCAAATAACTGCTGTCAAATCTCATTGTTGTTAATAGGAATGCCTTAAAATTTTGTCTAGAGACAATTTTTTACTTTTCCTTGTTCACATAAGTATTTTCAGTTTCTTCAGGTTTTAAATTTTTCACGTGAAAATACAACAGAGGTCAGAGGTCACGGATGGTGGATGTTGTAACTCTGTGAAACCGCCTTAAATAGCCTAATAATTAATAATAACTCCCTGAGTCAAGGTGACATCTCAGTTTGGAGTGATGATGTCACACACAACAGTGTTTGTGACGTCAAAGTGTTTAAATAAAGATCATTCAAAAACACAAAGAGCCAGTTACATAAACTCAGTCTGAGGGGAAAAAAACAAGAAAACTGAACGTTGGTTTGTTTCTGCTTTAAACATCAAAGTCTAGTGATCGTCCTCCGTCTGACTCACTTCTGTAAACTTTACTAAATCTGTGCGAGCAGCTGGAAACTCCTCAGTATCACGGGTCTGTTACATCATCATCATCATCATCATCATCACCGTCCGTGAAAATGTAACTCGTTTGTTTTATGGTTGTGCATATAGCAGTACATTTTGGAAAGAACTTGAGAGCTATAGGCTATATTATGTAAAACAAAACAAAAAAATTAACATTGAGAGGAAGAACATTATTACTTATTTCGAATTCAAAGAAAAGAAACTATGTACTATAGTCAACCTTTATATTTTATTAGGGAAATTTCACATCCATGAATGTAAATTTCAGAATTCATCACCATCATTTAAACTGTTTTTGATTGAAGTTGATTATTATTTTAAGTCTCTTAAAGCCCCAGTATTTAACTTATTTGGCTTTTTATTAGCAAAAATCAAATCTGTCTTTCAAAAATCCGTATTTCACTGAAGTGGAATCACACCTGCAGACAAATGAAAGCTTTCTCGTACCTCAGAATGAGTTGTTACAAGTCGTTACAAATACATAGGTGGGCGACGCACACATAGACATAGACGCTTGTTTATCCTGTTACATGCAGCGTCTGTTGTTTGTCTGACGTCTGCCCGATTTCACGTGAATGCAACATCAAGAATACGTTCCGATATGCAATATATAGTATGTATATATATCATATTTTCAACCAATAATCTGTCACAACAATTATAATTACAATTCTCATGGGATTACGACGTCTGTCATCAAGAAATTCCTTTTTTATTTGTCGTTAATTTGATTGTTTCCCTCTTTTGTTAAACTCTTATTATGCTGTCATATATGTGTAACTCTACTGTTACAATTGTATAGAAATTATAACTGGAATGACTGAATTATTTGTTGTTATTACAACTTTCAATAAAAAAAAAAAAAAAAGGGGGATCATCTGTGAAAAAAAAGCAGAGTTCAAACACACAAAGTAAATATGACAACAAGGTCAGAGACACGTCAGCCAATCAGGAGCCTGCGTGGGCATCTACATATGTCATCACTTCTAGACGCCTCAGATGTCGGTAACACATCCTGGGGCTCAGCGTTGTCACGTTGGATGCTCCACTGTCACCGTCTTGGCTGTTTATGGCTCCGCCCCCCTTCCTCGAAGCTAATCCAAATATGGTCAAAGAGCAGGAAGGGGGAGGAGCTTGTGTGGAGCCGGTTCTGCAAACAAATGAATAAAATGATTCTACAATTTCACATAACACAACATGTGACGTTATTATCTGATGTTTGCTTTATTACCTGCACGCCTGTCACTCAAATAAGCCCCGCCCCCTCAGTCGTCCACACCTTTAACCGGTTGATAAAGTTGTTAGAAAAAAGGAGGGGAAAAAACCCTTAATGCGCTCCTAGTGATGAATGGATAGTGATATTCACCGATCACAGCACAGGCTAATGGTGAAAATAATTTTATGTTTAATTTAATGTTCACATGCCGATAGTTATTAGATCTGCTTATGTTTAATCGTCATGCTGGTCATTTTGCATGTAACGATTTGAGAGGGAAATTAAAGTTAAGTTTAAGGCCCTGTCCCATTTCTCCCCCTTAAAACTTCCACTTGGTTTTGAGTGCCCTCAACTGTGAATTCCCCTTGTTGAGGGAAAGTGGCTGAAAATCATTCCATATGGAAATAGGGCACCACTAGTGTAGTGAACGTAGCGAACGTGATAACATACGTCACATGTTTACAATTATACCGGTGGAGCGTGCTACTATTTTCATTCAGGAAAAATGCCGGCGGTTCCAGCTGTTGTGTTGCCTGTTGCGTTGGCTGTGTTTGTTTATCTCAGTCTAAACAATTTTTGTAATTAGTCATGGTTATCATAGATTAGCCAGGCTAATGGTTAGCTACCTGTTTAACTTTAACAACTCAGTGACTCAATAAACGCTCCATGAAAAAATATTTTCTCCAGCAGATATCTTAGTTACAGCATGACTGAGCTAACTGGAGTAGTTTCATGTCGTGTCCCACAACGGGAGGGTTTTAACAGCTGACGTCCTGATGCTACCACCGTTAGCTTTGCTGCTGCCATTAGCTTAGCTACCGCCGTTAGCTTTGCTGCTGCCGTTAGCTGTCCCTGTCAGCTGCAGCCACTGATGCAACACCGTGATTCCCCCAATAATACCATACATAGCGACACAAAACACACACAGAGAGAAATGGTAATGTTTCTTCAAGCATTTCAGATTTGTCTAAACGGTGACCGAGCGTGACAACGGGTAATTTCATTTTCCACTTAGTTTTAAGCCCGCATCGGACCTCACTACATTTTGAGGGCTGATTTTAAGGGCAAAATCGCACTTCCCCTTGCTCCCTAGAGTAATGGGACACCCTACCCCTACACGTGAACGCGCAAAATATAGGGTTAGGGCAAATATTTAGGGCTAGGGGGAGAATTGGGACAGGCCCAAAGTATGTACTTTATTGTCCCATGAAGGGAGTCAGGCCGCTGCATCGCATTTCCTTCTCTGCTTCAGAAACTCCTAGGCCTCTTAAAAGTCCTCCTCCCTCCTCTCAACAGTTACTCACCTCAGGAGCTCTGAAGGGCTGAGATGCACCGTGAATAACTTTTATCTTTACAACGTCCTAGTCTTAACTTTAAGGGGGAATTCTAAGAATTTTCTTAGTGAGTTACGTCACTAAGAGCTACTTTTAGTCTGTGTGAATACGAGCCCTGTCAGTAACTCACCTGTCTGACCTCTGAGCTCTGTTTCCCAGACTCTCCTCCTCTCTGTGAAACCCAGTTGCTGTTCCTAGATCAGAGCGCGGGGGAGAGTTTGTGTTTATCAGCAGAGTGAGAGGAAGGTCGTCACTGTGCTTCCTTCTGTTATCTACACACACACACACACACACACACACACACATACGCTGTATGATTCATCCAGACAGACCTCGGGCCGTGGGGGAGGACCTGAGGCCACACAGAGGCTGATCTGGACACATTCCAGCTGCCTGCAGACACACACTGAATCAACAGACCACCTCTCCTATAGGTGGACCACCTTTTATGGTCTTTAGCTTTTCAAGTCTTAAAGCAGAAGTAAGTGATCCGGTGGTTTTGTCTAACTTCTTGTCAGCCGATGGAGTTAGCAGTCCTCACCCTCGTCCCTACGTCACCACATTCACGGCGTTCCTTGGCTGCACACACAGCCCTGCATGCCGTTCTCTCTCCTCATTGGATAAAAACTGTAGGATACGATAAATGTTTTCTCCTGGGCTCAGAGCAGAGCAGAGTGACTGACAGACCCGTGTTTCAGACCATACACTCTATAGAAGTGATTGCTGTCGGAAGATATAACTATTTAAGACTTATATTAACACAAATATATCACTTACTTCTGCTTTAACACAAATATTCCGCTTACTTCTGCTTTAAGGTGTTTAGGTCTTCAGGTCTTCAAGTTTTCAGGTTTCTAGGTCTGTAGAGTGTCAGATCTCCAGGAATTTGGGTCCTCTAAAGTTTCCCAGTTGTAGCAACTTTAGCAAGTCTATTTTCTCCACGCGCAAACCGCGATCAAAACACCACTCACGGCCACAGATAATGCTCAGAACAGCACCAAACGTCATCAACAGTACAAACAGGTTCCCAGCCCATAATACAAAGCATCAAACATCTGTTAGCTTAGCCTGGTTTCTATTGAAAAGAGACGAAAACAGCTCACCCACTCCTCCTATGCAGCAACTTCCCGCGTCCAGCATAGAGTCCAGGCACTGACAACACACATCCGAGTCCGACTGGCAGCACAAACATTCAGTTTCAGCGGCCACGACAGGCAGTGACCACACATGACCACTCTTACTGTATATAATCTTATTTATTGTTTATCATTTGTTTTATGTTGGTGTTTTTTTTAATTCCTTAATTTCACATCTGTTTGAACCCGTTTTTATTTAATCTTTTATTTTCATGTCAAATTCCTGGATTATTTCATCCACATTATTCACATTATTCACACTCATATTCATGTTGATGAGATATTTCAGGTATTAGAACAGCAACAGGCTCTTGTGACCTCATCTGGTTTGACCTTTGACTTTGACTTCAGTTTATTAAACACAAAACTCAGTGTTTACATGAGAACTGTGATTAAACTACAGCGTTGTCGACACTGAGCTCCAGTCTCTGACCTCTGACCTGTGATGTCACTGCTGCTGGTCTGTTTCCTGCTGTGGTCTCTGATGTGTCTCAGCTTGTGTGGGTTTCTCTCCTGGTTTCACCTTTCATCACTTCACACTGACGCTAGACCACAGAAATGTGTCCAGTCGGCTGAGACACCGGGAAACAACTCACCAGTCTGACTTTTAATAACGAGTAAAAAAAAAATGATGAAGACAAACAATGAAGTCATAATCTCTGAAGGAAACGACCGATCTGCATCTTCATCACAGATTAGATGTGTTCAGGATTGATGTGAATGTAGACTGTGTGTGTGTGTCTGTGTGTGTGAGATGTGAAGCTGAAGCTGATTCCTTCCCGTAGTTTTCCACTGCACACACACACTTCCTGCTTCTTGGTCAGCCGCGCTCTGATTGGTGCAGGTGAGACAGGTGAGTCTCATCCACACACACACACACAGAGCGGGATGAGGAAGACGAGGTGGATTTGTCAGGAACAGGAAGTGGAGTTCACTTCAGCTCAGTGAAACACTTCAGAGAAACGTGAGAGAGGTTTCACAGAAAACGATTCTCATGATGAAAATGGAAATGGAACGGATTTCTGTCTCTGTGAACGAAGTTGTTTTATTTAAATTAATGTTTAATTTTCAAATATGTCACTTATTTTCCTTTTCCTTTTTCTTTGTTTTATTTTATTTTTTTGCTTCCTCAGTGCACATTTCTATATTATGTTGGACAAGAATGTGTTCAGTAGCAAAGCCAGTAGCAAGACTTTTATTTTATTATTTTCATATTCTGAAGAAAGAGATCTCCGCACACTTAGATCTATGCAATCTCACTTTATTTGTTTTCATATTCAAAATAAACAGTACAAACAAACAAACGTTAATTAAACTCACAGCAACAGACATGTAGGATCGAAACAATAAAACACAGAAATTAGTTAGTTTAATAAATATTTTTGTATTCATCATATAAAATGAAACCAACACCAACATGGATTTAGAAGAAATACCAACATGGCAAAATAAAATAAAATAAAACCTGAGAAATATCAATAAAATAAAATAAAATAAAATTGTACAAACAGAAGAAAAAGTACCTGAGCTGAGCTGTGATTTAGGGAATGGGGAACAGGAAGTGAAGCTGCTTGTTCTTGTTCACGCTGAGTAAACGGACGTTCAGGTGAAGAAGATGAAAGAAACTTTTAGACTCATCTTTGTTTCAAAATGTCGTTTCATCAGATCAAATCTGATTCAACTGAATACCTGCACCGTGTGTGTGTGTTAACTGTGTGTGTGTGTTAACAGTGTGTGTGTGAGGGAGTGTCGGGGTGTGTCTGCTGCACAAAGAGCTGAACAGATTGAGTAACAGTTGCATTCAGCTTTAATGTTACTCAGCTCAGGAACGTTATAACAAAAAAAATAAAATTGAATTAATAAAGAGAAATCAGATTGAAAAATAACTGGACACAAGTTTATAGAGATTGAAAATTCAACAGGGAAACTGAAGTAATGACAATGTTGTTAAAAACATCATTTCATAAAGTTTTTCACAGAAAAATGAAACAACAGGAGAATAATAATAAATTGAAAAAGATCGTAAAACAAAAGAAGGAAAATTGAGCAAAATTAAGAAAAAATATGAATAAAAAGTAAAAATGAAAAAGAAAAAAAGGTAAAAACATTAATAAAACTATCCAAATGTATCGTTTTCCTGTCGTTATTCTTGTCAATTTTCTTGTTGATAATTCAGATTTTGGCTACACGGTCAGAAATGAATGAACGGACAAATGAATGAATAAATAAATGAATGAATGGATGATGTCATGTGGTTTCAGGATCAGAGGAAGCTCCGGTTTCCGGCCGGAGGAAGCTGCAGTGAATGCAACAGGTGGTGAGGCGTTCAGGTGTTGCACTGAGTTACATCATGCTGCACCTTACTGTGATATTTCAGATATGACACACACACACACACACACACACTTTGCTGCCCACGTCCGTGCCCGGCCAGGTATGTGGGGCCTCTCAGGTATGAAGCAGACGCTGCTCTCTGATTGGTCCGTTCTAGTGGGAGGTGTGGGAACCAGCTCGCATTAACACCAGTGAGACTGAGTAAATAACAGAGTGCACCTGAATGCAGCTCCACCCCGGCCCCCCCTCTCCCCCTCCCTCTCTATACAGATACCTGACATATTTCTCTAATCCAGGGTTTTCTTTGTCTCCGCGGCAACACGTGACCACAGGAAGTGAAGTTACTCAGCTGAGTGTTGCGCCACATGAAGCTCTTTGTACCAACCGCTCATTAGTTTAAGTTCAGGTGATTAACACCGGGAGGCGTTCACAGACATCTGGACTCCACTGTGACCTTTACAGGGATTAAAGGTCACCGGGGGGGCGGAGCCAGACTCACCTATACATCCCAGAGTTAAAGTAGGTCACTGATAGGAGATGTGACACTGCTACGAACTAGCTACTACACAATAAAACACTGCATTTTTACCAGTAGGTAAAATTATGTTTTGCATAATTTGATTCCAAAAAGAAAAGATCCCCGTGTGCTCAGTTTAGAGTTGGTATTCTTGGTCTTCATATTGAGACAGGCAGATATGTCGGCACAGCAGCAGACGATAGAATTTGTACTTTGTGTGACATCCGAGAGGTGGAGAATGAAATTCATTTTGTGTTCTACTGTCCTTTCTATGACTTTATAAGACAAAAACTGTTTAGTAAGGTAACACATTTGTGTAGTTAGAGGATGCTGAGAAGCTAAAACATCTTTTTCAGTTGCATATATTTGCATTTTCTTTATCTCTTGAAAAGGCCTGGGCAATGAGATGAAGAGCGATAAATATCAATGAGAACTGAAAGTAATCTTAAATTTTTTATTTATGTGTCACACTTGTGTGGCAGGTAATACCAACAGGAAGGACTGTCTATTTTTTTTTTTTTTGGAGGCTATTTGTCATTAAATGTGACTTGTAATCCCATATGGGATGGCCCACAGTGGTGGCATGACACGAAAATTAAAAAAAACAAAACATTCATTCATATTATATATGAATGTACTGTATATGTGTAAATGTTACTCTTATGGATTCATTGTGAGGGTCACACAGGAACTACTGAACATACCGTGACCCTAGGGACATAAAAACGGACGGACCAGGCTAAAGGCTAATGCTAAGCTAACAGTCCTTATGATCAACACAAACTTACTTTACTGCGCCCCCGCCCCCCACAAACACTTACTGTTGTGTTGGGAGTCGTTTTTTTCTGAATTTGTTCCCTGTTTTGTGTCTTTGCAGGTTGTTTCCTCACTCTGCAGCGAGTTGAGCCCTCAGGGCCACCGTACCAACTTCACCTCATGAAAAACTGGTTCCTGCATAAAGGAACGAATGATGTGAAGCTTGAACTTGAGTCAGAAGTCCAACAGAAACTGTTACACAGACTGCAGCAATGTCACCAGCGTTCCTGTCATTCGTCACATACCGAACACCGGTGGAATGTAAACTAGGCAGGAAGTGAGAGTCTGTTGATCATAACTCAACACTAACATTAATATCAACATGCTGCTGCTGCTGCTGCTGCTGCACCTTGTTCACACAAACCAGTTTAACGTTGATCAAACCCTGTTGAAGATAATTAAATATACTGATGACACAAGTTTATATTTGAACCGTGTTGCAAAAGAACTCATCATGAAACATCTGACGCCTCAACAGGTTTAGTGAGAGGCAGAAAGTTCTGGTGTCAGAGAGTTTAATGGAAAGAGTTTTATAGGCTAGTCAAAAATGATGGTTTGGTGCAGCGACCTTCAACTACTGTATGAACATTGTCTCCAAAGATCCTCAGAAAAACCACTGAAGAAACTCTGTGGTGTAAAGTTTGAACATTTAAAACCCAAGGACGACAGAGAATTTGAACTTGTTCTACTACTCACTCAAAACTATTTTAAACGATTTAATATTGACAGCAAAAGAGACATTTGGTGTTTTGTGTCATGATATGTTCATAAATGTTGCATGTTGTAATTGTTGGTCGTTGAGTATTTCTTGCATTTATGTTGTTGTCTTGAGAGTCCGTCGACGTGTTAGCATTGTTTTTTTTAGGGCAAAACAAAGGCAAATCAAAGTACTTATAAGAAATCATTTATTCTTGTATATCTTGTAAAGGCCCTCACAATCTGGAGACATATTTGTCATGTTTTGATTGTGAGTCCTTTCACACAGTCAGTGAATGTTACACACAGGACTGAAGCCACCAAGCTAGAGCATGGCTACCCGACCCGAGCCCGCGGGGAACCCGAGGCCCGACGGGTAACGGTTTTAATTAATTAATTTGGGCCCGGGTCGGGTCGGGCTGCACGCGGACAGCTGGTCTTGGTCGTTGGTCGCGAGCGCTCTGAGCGGCGCGTGCGCACGTGTGTGTGTGTGTGTCGCTAGACTGGTGCCACCGTGAGCCAATCATCCGTCCGCAGCCTGGGCAGGGGAGCCCAGATGCAGGTTGGATGCAGCTGCCCTTTGGTGTCGCTGGGCACGTCTCTCTGTCCTTCTCTGCTGGTTCCTGTCGTGTATGAGTGAGGTTGCTCTGGCACACATACACACCTCGCTCTCTCTCTCTCTATCTACCGAGTCGTCTGACTTCCGAGCCGCTTGATGAGCGTCGCGCTGTTAAATGTCATTGAAAATAACGTGCATTTTGCATAATAACACTTCGGGTAACGAGTCGGGTCGGGCCTGGTTTTAAATTTATTAATTCGGGCTCGGTTCGGGTCTGGTTTGAGAGTCTCGGGCTCGGGCCGGGTACGGGCTTAATTTCCAGGCCCGTGCAGCCCTCTACACCAAGCCGCCAAATGAAGGTTTAAATTCACTTTGGTGGGTATCAATACAAAGTTACGGGCCAGTTTGGCTGGCGATGAATGAGGTAACTGTATAGCCGATTGTTCAGGTCAATAACATGTTTTCTAACAGGCCGACAATCATCATAAAAAAAATTCCCGCTCACAACCCAAAGCAACTTTAACGAAAGGAGGAAGTGTGGAGGAGGCTGTCAGGATAGTGTTTAGATAGTGATCAATAGTGAGCTGCTGTGTTGGACGTAGTAGAGTTGGTAACAAGGCGACAGCGGCACAGCAGGTTTGGCTCATGTAAACAAGCTGCTGTTGGATATGTGAGAGATAATTAACATGTAGGTGTGTGTTATACCGGTTTCAGGCTCGACCTGCAGGCATCGAACCACCTGACATGAAAGTTTGGTTCATAATTGTCACGTCTGACGTACATTCACATAGATAGAGAGCTGAAGCGGAAGCGGAAGAGAAGCTCGCCATGGGGCCTAGCTCAATTCGGAAAAAAATCTCCATGTTAGTGAATGAGAGTCAAATTTTTATTTCATGATCTGATTGAATTGTGTCATGAGAAAAATATATGACCTTAATCTATTTAAAACATCATGTTTCATGCCAAAAAATCAGCAGTTTGTCGTAAAACGGCAACGGCAGAATGTATTTGGTGTGCAGAGCACTCTACTACAGTAACAGGCAGTGGAGTAGCTGCCACGGGAAAGGGCGCCAGTGATGTCACCTACGTCACCCGTAGTCTTTCTGGTTACGGATTCTTCTGAATTTTATTTTATAATAGTTTACCAACAAACTGCTGATTTCTTGGCATGAAACACAATGCTTTAAATAGGTAGTACCCTGCTGAAAAATCCAGTAAAATACCATTAGAAAAAATGGTTCCTATAATGGTCTAATGGGAATTGGAACACCATTAGGAACCATTAGAAAAAACCATTAGGAACCATTGGGATGTAAAACCATTAGGAACCATTGAAAGAAATCCTAATGGTGTTCCAATTCCAAAATTAGGTTTAATTTAATTCAATTTAATCAGATCACAAAATAAAATGTTGACTCCCGTTCACTTACATGGAGATTTATTCCGAATTGAGGTCCCATGGCGACGTCACTTCCTACTTCCGCTTCGGCTCTTTATGGATGGTTTTGATGCAAAATATTTGCCAGTGAATTATTTCTCATTTCTTTTATTGGTCACGTCCCCGGTGTCGTATAAGGGCCTTTACTTATTTCATGTAGCCTATGTTGAGGGTAAATGTTTTTAGATATTTTTCAGTGTGTCACGGTTGATGTGGTAGTTTTATATTGTTATGGTCGAACTGAAGGTAGATTACCACAACTCCAGTAGTTCATTAGCTTTATCGACCAGTTAATAATAACAACAATAACAACCTTTGAGGAAAAGTCTGATTAGTTACTGATGACTGGTTTTCCTGAAGCTTGTTGTTGGTTTTTCTTGACTAACTCCTGTTAGACTTTCCAGGATTGTGGGATTTTCCTCTTTTACAGTTTCGGTGCCTCCTGGGTCGGCTCACTCACTCACTGATAAAGGAGATTCACTTATCTGATGAGGCTTTACCAGTGAAATGTGATGGATTTTCTGCTCCACTGAACATTATTTCCCATGTTGTTCAGGGTCCAACGTCACTGTGAGTGATGGCTCAACATGATTGAGAAATCATTACCCGATCATTTTCTGCTTCCTGTCTGATGTATGTGTGGAATCTCCCACTTAAAAACCCTTTCTTCCTTTTTTTCTTTCTTTCTTTCTCTCCTCCTCCTTTCAGCTCCGGGTCTTCCAGCCTTCCCTCCCTCCCCTCCCTCCGGTCTCTGCCAGCGATGACTCACCCGGTTGGTATGGAGGGACAAAAAAGGGAGAGGGAGGAGGTGTGGAAAGAATAAAAACTTTCTCTGTGTCTCTCGTTAACTCGGCTAAAAAGAGAAAAAGCTGCTCTGAGTTGGTTCCTCCTCTTATCTTCACCTGGATCAGAGTCAGCAGAAGAGGAAGAAAGATGAAGAAAGAGGAAGAAAGAGGAAGAAACACCAGTGACGAAATCTGACGGAGGAAAGTCAAGAGAGCTGCAGATCAGTGTGTGTCCACTCTGGTGCAGAGGAAACTGGCCCTGCAAATAAATTGGTTTGGTTGTGAGTTAGTGGTGTTAGTAGTTATTGGAGTGGTCTAGTCTAGTTGTTGGTTGTCGAGTTAGTTGTTGGTTGTTAGGTGGACTTCTTTCCATACACTTTGGGTAGTTTCCACCAGCAGAGCTTTTACCTTCCTTTAACTCTAATTAGTTAAATTGAAGCTCTGGGCTCACCCTGACGTGTGGGGACATGAAGAGGAAGCAATCAGATCACTAACTTCATATTTAGGCTATTTGATTATAGACCCGAGATTAAAGACCTGAACTGAAGATTGGTGAGACATTATCAAAAGACGTTGTAGAAAAAGAATAATTTGATTATAGCTTTTCGTTATATGCTGTCATTTATAAAAACCTGTTTCTGAATGAATATGTTTGGTGTAGGCTAGACCACAATGATAACAGCAGCTAAGCTAATGGAAATAAGCAGAATAGTTAATGCACATGGGGTCATTCCTATGTTCCCACAGCCCTTTGTTCCCACAGCCTTATGTTCCCACATTTCTAACTTTTGTTGTCACTGAAAATTAGGCCCTATGTTCCCACAGCCCTTTGGTCCCACCATTGGTTGGGTTTAGGCAATGAAGAAAAGAGTTGGTTAAGTTTAGTAAAAAGACCCGGTAGAGGCTAGACAGGCCAGATAGATAGAGTCCAGATAGGTAGAGAGAGTCCAGAGGGAACATAGGGCTGTGGGAACATAGGCACATAGCATGCAATAACTAGGGTAGCCTACTGCTTGCATTAGCATGCTAACATGCTGGAAGACATAAGGGACTGTTCGTTATTTATCATCAGTGCCACCGGAGGGATTCACAGGACTTTTTTTTTTTTTTACATGACCCCCCTGTCGGAGTCAGTAAATTTTAATATGACCCTGCATTAAGATGACCCCCCCCCCCCCCCCCCAGCCATCGACACGTGATTTTTTTTAGTGGACCCACCCCTCTAAACAAGGTAAAATAGCTACAGGCAAACAAAAACCTGAATATTAACATGTAAACAAAGATACAGCCAATAATAGTAACATTTCCACAGTAGTAATTTGCATAAATTCAAACATCTCATGTTGTAATAGCCATGCTGCTAGCATGGTTACTAATGAGTAGGCTAAACGAACAAACAAAATGTAGTGCATTCATTAGCATACTAAGACAGCGTGAGACACAGGTGGTCTAATAATTATGGACTTAACATTAGCATGTTTCAAAGATAAAGTTAACTATGTTGTTCACAGCATGCTAACATGCTAACACTAATTTGAATTAAAGTAAACATGCTGCTGTTCCTCTACAACAGTCTAGCTTAGCTTAGCTTAGCTTAGTTTAGCTGAAGTTGAATCCGGTGTCAGACCAGAAAGATGTGAGTTGTTTTTCTCAGTGTGTCCTCACTTCACCTCAGGTTTATTTCAGATGTAACACACACAGGCCTAAGTGTGTTTACAGGGGAGATCATGAATGAAGTGTGTTTGGAGAAACTGCCTCTTGTGTATGAAGAACTACCACGCAAATGTAGCTGGGCGTAAAGTTTCCACTGGGAGTTCTTCTGCACGTGTGCATGTGCGTGTGTGTGTGTGGGGGGGTGACTACAACTTCCGATTAGTAACTGGTTGATGATGACGCAAAAATCGTCACAGCGTCACAATTTTTCTGCAAAAACATTTCAAGTGACTTCTACTGCAGCTGTTTCTACTGTTTATTATATATTTCTGTGTGTGTGCGTGCTGATAAACAGACGTAAACAGAATGAGTTTGCGTAGAGCTGTGATGTTGTTGAGTGTGTTATCACCGTGTGGCTGAACCTCAGCAGCTGATAAAGTCCTGTTAGTCAGACAGGTCACAGCCAGAGGAATATCATGACAAACAACAACAACAACAACAACAACAACAACGCAACAGCAAGTCACGGTGACAAAACACCTGAACAGCTCATCACTTCCTGCATGATGTCATGTCTGTTGTAAGGTTTCATTTCATGATTCTCATGATTCATTTACATTAGATTCATCTATCCATCCCTGACGATGATGAGCACTGTAGCACTTTATTATTACACTGTATTGTCTCATTTTGTGCAATATCTACACACTTCTGCTTGTGCAACTGGGTGTAATGGGCATTATGCAATACAATGGGACTGTACACTGATGTGCACTTTAGGGCCTTCTGCAATAGGCTACTATCTAGCACTTCTACTCTTATAGGGCATCGTGCAATACTGGTACCTATGCACTCTTACACTTTAGCACAACCCAGCACTTATGCAGTTTATCTCCCAGAACTAAACTCTTATGGTCCCCTACCTGTGTTTAATGTGTTTGTCAATATGTTCTTCATTGTATTTTTGTGTTGTCTACATTATTATGTGTAATGTGTACTGTTTGACCTGTTGTTATCTTTATGGGACTCCGGATGGAAATTAGCACCTTGCTACAATCCAGCACATTTACATGTTTTTTTGTCCATTAAAGGGACAACGAGGAGTTTTGGAAAAGCGAAGCATTTTCACACTACATCATGAAATTCTTTGACCGGCGCAAGACAGACTCATGTTTTCATTCATCAAGAATTAAAGTCAGAGGTTGGAAGACGATCACATACCGTCGTAGTTCCCACCATAAACGGAGATTCGGCGACGTTATTCTCATGACTCGCCACGAAACCGAAAGTAAAGAAACGCTGGTCGGCTCGACCAGCATTTCCACCACCACTAATAATAACAAAATAACCATAGAGACAAAACGATATTGAAAATGGGCCCATTAACAAGTGGTAACGTAGATTCATCCACATTAACGTGAGACTTTTTTTATAACCAAATAGAAACTCCTCGTTGTCCCTTTAATGTGCACTGTCCCATTCAAATAAACACAAAAATAAGTAGAAGTAGAGTAGATAAGTTGAATCGTGGTCATCTATTGGGACACGCTGCGTCACCAATACCCAAAATGCCTTGCAGGGGCATTGACACTTTCCATAAGAAATGAACCGAGCTACTCCAGTAGGCGTCAGGGTTTCTTCAAGTAAAGCTGCAGGTTAAGTTCACAGAGTTTCAGTTACCATGGTGACTGACACAGAGTTGAGAATCTCTCATTCTGGAAGGAAAACCCAGAGTTTCCTCTCCTTTAGGGCGAACTCACTCTGAGTTAATCAGCTTCCTGGAAACCCTCTCATAGTAAATACAGGCTGAGCTGCCACTGTGACTCTGTTGTTGTGTGTCTGTGTGTGTTATCAGTGCGGTCTGTGTTTTGAAGGTCAGCTCAGCAGCCGGTATCAGGAAACTGACCCACAATCGTTTTAGTGGAAGAAGGAAAAACCAAAACACGTCCTGAAAAACGTCGGTCGTGTTGAATGTTTTCATTGTTGTTGTTGTTTTGTTTTTTTCCCTCTTTGGAAACCTCCGACCACAGATAAGAACTGGGAAACTACCTCTGGAAACTAAACCAGAAATGAAACTAAATAGAAACGGGTAAAACCAAAATAATAACGAGAAAGAAAAGCAACATGGTTTTATCTCTACTTTTAACTTTAAAATTTTTAATAATTACTAAATTATGAAATAATTGAATTGAATTGAATTGAATTCCTTTATTGTCATTCAAAGCCAGGTATAAACGAAATTCAAATGCAAACCTCCATGTGGTTAAAGCAGAAGTAAGTGATATATTTGTGTTAATATAAGTCTTAAATAGTTCTATCTTCCGACAGCAATCACTTACATAGAGTGTTTGGACCGAAACACGGGTCTGTCAGTCACTCTGCTCTGCTCTGAGCCGAGGAGAAAACTTTTCTCGTATCCTACAAGTTTTATCCAATGAGGAGAGAGAACGGCATAAAGGGCTGTGTGTGCAGCCAAGGGATGCGCGTGAATGTGGTGACGTAGGGACGAGGACCGTTATGGTGCGTTCAAGGCAGCCCGTAACTCGTGTTTTTCCGACATGTGAAGTCGTACCAGTTCGATCTGGTACGAGTTCACGGGTCGGAAGTTACGAGTGGCCGTTATAGTGACTTTCACAGGTAAAACAGGTCGGAGAAACACGAGTGGGTTGCCTGGAACGCTACAAAGTCGTAAGTTGTGACTTGAAGCTGTAATTTACGGTTTCAAAAGCCTGCCTGGAACGCAGCATTAGCCAAAACGACCGGATCGCTTACTTCTGCTTTAATGAACTTGTATCTGAGCATAGAGATGATTGTGTAAAATAGTTTTCTATATAATATGGTGTGATTGTGCTTTCTGTTCATTTCTGTTTTTTCAGTTAAATAAAAAACTTGATTAAATTGATTACTTTTCTTCATCTGTGAATATTATTGATTTTGAATAACAAGTAAAACAAACTTTTACAGAGCAATGAAATATGAAACATAATTAATATTAAATTATAATGAAAAGAAAATATAGAAAAAGTCAAATTGATCACAAATTCATAAACAGAAGATTAAAGCTGAGCCTGAGATGAACTGATAAAGTGTTTTTACAGAGAAACAAATCTGCCTGATTGATAGTTATCATTGCTTATTGATCCGGTCTGGTGAATGTGAATATTTTACCTTTTTTCTGTTGTTTTTTTCCTAAATGCTGCTCGTGTGTTGTTTAAGTGAAGATCTGCTCCTCTTCTCAGGGATGGGTTAAATGCAGAGAAAGAATTTCACTGTACTAGCTGTATATGTGACAAATAAAATACCTTTTACTTTTACCTTTCATCAGTTCATTTGAAGTGTTTTTTGTTGCAGATCGGATCATTGCAGGTGTTTGGAGGTGATTTTCACTGCACTTGTGTGTTGATGTTGATCAGTGAAGCCGGGGCAGGTTCAGACTGGACTCAGCTCATAATTATGTAACACATGAGCCCAGAGCAGCGGAGCAGAGGAGGATCCCGGAAGAAGAAGAGTCCCTGAACGCACCACAGGCCTACATCCAGTTAGTTTCCACTGAGAAACTTCCAGGAAAAAGAAGAAAAAAGAGAAAAACAAACCCTACAGTAAGCTCAGAGTTTCAGAGCAGAGGAGGAGTTTTCAGGAACCTGTGGTCTCTATACGTTATTCTTCTTGGATGTGTCTGAGCTCTGGAGCTGTGGGGCCCTCGGAGGCCCTGGCGTCGGGGCTGAGGTCATCACCGGTGTTTTTCCACCACGATGACACACAGAGCCGCCGTGACGTCACCTCTGATGTGACACACACACACACACACACACACACACACACACACACATGAAGAGTGGGAGATACTGACTGACCACTTTGGAGGAACTGAGAATCGAACCGACTTTTCAGTTTTAACACTGCACCTCAAAGATATACACCTCATTCACCTCAGTGTCACTGTGGTGTGGTGTTGTGTTGTGTTGTGGTGTCGGTGTGAAATGCATCATGTCTTTGTGATGGTTTGTTTCACTTTGTGTCAAATTGTGTTTGTGACATTTGATCATTTTTCAATCTACTCCATGAAGTAGGAAAAGGACTGGTACCAAACCTGCATATTAAAGCTCCATACAGTATAAAGGTAGATGTTTTTATTAAAGGGATAGTTCATCCAAAATTCAAATTTCAAACTCATTATCTCCTCCCCCTCATGTGGACTAAGGGCTGGGAGAAGTTTCAGAGTCCTCCATGGCTTCTCTGAGTTACAGGAGGTCTCGGCGTAGCAGTGCATGTCCATATAACGGTTGCAAATGGATACCAACTGTCTTCGTAACAAAAAGACACACCAAAAAACATCCAAATACCTCCATGCTGCTCGTATGTAATGTCCGTCTTGTATTGAAGCCCCAACATGAGAAATTGTCTTCTTGAAGCTCCTCTTCCTGGACGAACCGAAAGAGGAGCTTCGAGAAGCTTCCACTACAAACAAGCTTGAAATAGACTCATTTAATTTTTTTCGGGACAATTTCGCATTTTGGGGCTTCAATACAAGAGGGACATTACATATGAGCAGCATGGAGGTATTTGGATGTTTTTTGGTGTGTCTTTTTGTTACGAAGACAGTTGGTATCCATTTGCAACCGTTATATGGACATGCACTGCTACGCCGAGACCCCCTGTAACTCAGAGAAGCCACGGAGGACTCTGAAACTTCTCCCAGCCCTTAGTCCACATGAGGGGGAGGAGATATAGTGAAATTTGAATTTTGGGTGAACTATCCTTTTAAATCAATTAATTGAATACATAAATGTCTTTCTAGTTGTTCTGGGTCCAGATCTCTTCAGGTGTCAGTCATGTTGATTCAGACTGAGGAGAAACAAACCACCAGGTTGTTACGTTTGTATTATGTCAAGCCATTTTAACATTTAAAAGCCAGACTGGATATGTGTTGTAGATTTCTGTAATGCAGTTTTGTCTTGTCAAAAAGAACATTCCAGATATCCACAACTACGTTCTTCCTAGGACAAATTACGTCACTTTTGCCATTCACGTGTATGGGGTTTGTCATTACAGATATCTATAAATCAGTTGCAGATATCCGCTATGTGAATTACGGATATCTGTAACTGAATTACGACTAGTACTAATTCCATTCTGACTAGTCATAATTCCAGTTCAAGATATCTTTAATTCACCTCAATTAAAGATATCTACATGTCCCTTTTCAGATATCTTAAATTAAGTTTTGACAAAGCGAAATGAAGTTGTAGATATCTGTAAATGGAATTATGACTAGTCAAAATGACGTTGTAGATATCTCAAACTGGAATTCGTACTAGTCGTAATTCAGTTACAGATATCCGTAATTCACATAGTGGATATCTGCAAATGAATTGTAGATATCTGTAATGACAAACCCCATACACATGAACGGCAAAAGTGACGTCATTTGTCCTATAGGAAGAACGTAGTTGCGGGGATCTGAAATGTTCTTTTTGATTCGGCAAAACTGAATTACAGATATATTGAACTATTCAAAATGTAGTTACGACTTGTTGATATCTACAATGTTAATTCTGGACAGTCAAACTTAGCTTTTAAATGTTACATCCGCTTGTCATATTATGTGTTTGGTTTCATGGAACATGTGTGTCACAGCAGGAGAACACCGTGTGCCCCCCCAGCACATACACATCATTCCTGTCCTGTTACCTGTCCCACAGCTCAGGATCCAGCGTCACTCTGGGATACCTGCATGGCAACCGCCACCGACAACATCAACAGGCTTCCCCAGAGGCCCCGCGGCACGAGGCAGCGGCCCTGGCCCCCAGCCAGCTGTGACCTCATCACCAGGAGACGGTGATGTCACAGTGAGCTAACGGCCGACGCGTGAGGCCGAGCTGCTCGTTGCAGTCGTCTTCTCATGACTCATCAGAACCAGAGCTGTGATGTAACCTGACTCAGCAACACTCACATTTTATGGCAAAAAAAAAAAATGAAAGTGAGTGAGTGAGTGAGCAGAGGAATGTTTCCTGAGTGAGCAGAGCAGAGGAATGTTTTCTGCTCCGTCTGCAGCGTCAGCCAGCAGGAAGCTCACTCACACATCTGGACCGTCTGCTGCTCACACTGCTGGAAACATCTGCAACAACGTCCAATGGGGTCAGGAGGTCCGGTTCCTCCAGACCACATGTTTGGGGTCGGGACCCCACGTACTTTACTTTTTTTTTTCTTCAGTTCTTCCATCTCATATATATACAAACCCACACACACCAAAAAACAGAACAAAAAAATAAAATAAAAAAGACACATAAAGGACAAAGCATACCTTCTCATGTATATAATGGGTAATACGTTGTTGGATGCTATTACTGGTAATCAAGTCAGCAATAATAACCTAATACAAGTATCCAGTGGGTAATAGTAAATAACTAAGAATATTTAATAATAGTAAAAGTAATAATAATGATAAAGGAAAAAAAAAACACAAACACAAACACGAACAGCTATTACACCAAATTTATTATCGATCAGCAAATTGTTAAAAATAAATAAGTAATAACATAAAAATAAAATAAAAAGGTAAAATAAAATAAAATAAAAAAATAGGAGAAACCCTACGTACTTTACTTACTTTACTTAATTTGTTTATTTAGTCGGGACAATGCATATTAATGGACAGTGAGTGCTGGAGTGCCCACAGTAGACATGATTCATTGAAATAATAAAATATATATATATATATATACAGATGTGGCTGACATGCCGTGTACAGTTATATAAATATCTATTTTTCTTTGATAAAGAAGCATTTTATGGAGCTAATTTATTCCCTCATTCTGGGGAAGACGTACTGGTGTGGGCCGGAGTTGTGTTTTGTTTGGTTTTAATTTTTTTTAAACTTACTAACTAACCCTAACCCTAAAATTATGATTAAACTCATTTCAGAAACAGTTTCATTCCCACCACAACTAAATATCTTGAACTCTGTACGCTGAGGAACAAGCGTGGCCCTGCATGAATTGTAAACATTAACAGTTTATGAGAACCTGATAGAGGGCATTCTAACTGTTAACATGGCAATGTGGTAGCTATGGTAATCTAAACATTAAGCTGCAGAGAATAGTAAACCTACAGTAGCCTCAAAAATCATAGGGATGAGACAGAAACAATTAAGTTGTATGTACGAGGAAGTGCTTATGAAAAAAGCTGTCAAAATAGCAAACGATCCGTCTCATCCACTCAATAGGGAGTTTGAACTTCTTCCCTCTGGTAAACGTTACAAAGTGCCAAGGGCAAATCGTAATATTTTTTAAAATTCCTTTATTCCTAATGCAACTGGGGCATTGAACACCATGTCCCGTTGATGTGTTGTAATGTAACTGCCACTGCTGTCCTGCTTTTTGCCCTGAGGATGTCTGTGTGTAAGTGTTGTTTCCACATGAAACTAACTAACGAACTAACTAACTAACAAACTAAAAACACCAAACACAATCTCAATCAACTGTATTCTGTACTTTCACTTTCTCTAATATAAATCAAGTTCAAATAAAATGCAGCAAATCAAAACATCTGAGCTGGTGCATCTTGATTGACGACGGCGTCGCCAGAGATTTGTGATGTCAAATTGGGGTCGTGAGCCAAAAAAAGGGTTGGGAACCGCAACCGCTGCTCCACACCACATGTTCCTGATGCAGCAGGTTGGAAAGATTTGAAAACAACTTTTGTTTGATTTTCAGCCTAAATTTCCTGCTTCAGCTGCAAACTCGTCTCTTTGAGTCAGATCATGTCAAGAGTTTCTGCACTAAACTGATTTTCTGCAGCGTGTTTGCAAATCTGAGTTTTCTGAAGCCCTGAATATTTATTTTACAAACATCAAACAACCGTGAAGGTTTAAAGAGTCTGATGTTGTGTAAAAAGGTTTAATAACGACCTGTTTTCATTGTCAGTGTGTTTTAGTGCCTGCTGCTGCAGGATGTGAGTGAGTGAATGAAGTGATGCAGAGTTGGTGAGGCGTTTGCAGGCTGCAGGATTTTCATATTCTAACACATAAAACATGCAAAAACCACAGATTGGGCACAGAGCACAGAGACAGAAAGTTTCTTTTAGACTTTTTATTATAAAATTATTATCAATAAATAGCAAATAACGGAATAAATAACTAAATAACACATTAGACAGACAGACAGTGTCAGTTTTTCAGCTTTTCGGCCTACTGCAGTGACAGTTTTCAGTGACAATATTATTAAACTTGTAAAAATAAAAATGTCCACGTCAGGCCTATTAAGTGCAGTTGCTGAACAATTCAAGTTTTCGTGAGTTCAAGTTTCAGGGTTTTCTTCTTAAAGTCAAGTGTCCTTCCCGGGCCTCCGACCTCCGCTGCTGTCAGCGGGGCGGCTGGCAGCGTGAGGCCGGCGCATGGAGCTCCTTCCCCGGCTGCGCCGCGCGGGGCGCACCGCTGTTCTCCGGAAGCTTCTCAGGAGCAACTCCATCTCCAGCTCGGCTCAGTTTAGTTCTGTTCCCATGGCAGAGCATGGGGTAGGGGGGTGGGATTGTGGTGGTGGTTTTTCCCCCAGCAGACTGTTTAGTTGTCGCTGCCCAGCCTGTGGTAGACCAGCAGAGCCACCATGTAGCCGTTCCCCGCGGTGCTCTGCTCGTAGCTGGCGCTGGGGTCGCTGGCCACGGAGCCGTCGTCCTCACAGCTGTTGGTGTTGGAGGAGATGGAGGGGGAGAAGGAGGAGGAGGAAGAGGAGGAGGAAAGGAGCTCCTCCGAGTCCAGCTGGAGAGCCTGATCCTCCGCGGACTGGAAGGAGGAGAAGCCCTGCTGGAGGTCTGCGGCCGCCGGGCTGCTGTCTGCGGCGCACGGCTCCTCGGTGTAGATCTGCCACAGCACCACCAGACACAGCACCAGCAGCCAGCGCTTGGCCTGGCTCCTCTCCGGCGGCGGGAGGTGCATGCGGACTTTAGCCGGGTACATGACCCGGGTGCAGCGCCTCTTGGGCCGGATGGGCACGTAGGAGCGCACGGCGGTGGCCTGGGCCGGGATCCGCTCGAAGGTGAAGACCTCCGGCTCCGTGCTGCGGGGAACCGTCATGGTAACGCTGTTGGTCCGTGAGTACATGTTGTTGTTCTCTGTAGTGTCGCTTCTTGTCTTGGAGTTCTTCAGTGTGAAGCTGAGAGAGAATAAGTTGCTGAAGTTCCGCAGCTCGTCAGGTTTTATACTTTTAGTTCAGGTAGCCGTGGAGACGCCCCGTGCAGCTGGCCCCTCCCCTGTCTATTGCTCAAGTGGGAAAAACCTAAAGAGAACTATTTGCATTTGTGTAATTTAGAAGCCGCAGCAGCTGCACAGAAGGTGAATCATCCATCACACTCATTCATAAACCAACTACTACACACACACACACACACACACACACACACACACACACACACACACACACACACACACACACACACACACACACACACACACACGCACACACACACTACAATGCAAAAACTCAAAATATTTCCAAGAATATTTGTCTTATTTCTTGTCAAAAATGTCTCATTTCTAGTCAAAACTAACCTATTTCCACTTAAAATAAGACTCATCACCTACAAATTAACTTGTTTTTAGATAATTTTCACTTGTTTCAATTGAAATAAGTAGAAAAATCTGCCAGTAAAAGCAAGTTTTTTGTGCTTATAATAAGAAAGAAAAACTTGCTCCACTATCAGATTTTTCAACTTATTTAAAGTGGAAAATTTGCTTGAAAAAAGTAAAAAGAAGTGTCTAAAAACAAGCTACTTTTTAATGTGATGAGTCTTATTTTAAAAGTATAATTAGATTTATTTTGACTAGAAATAAGACAAATATTTTTGGTAAGATATTTGAGTTTTTGCACTCTCATACACACCATACAAAGAGACATCAAATAATTGCATGAACATATGATAACTTTCATTTAGTCATAAAAAGTTAAAAACACGAGTCTGAATTAAAGCAACATGTGATTAATCTAAACCAGGAATCATGTTTTATTCTGGAAACAGATCCAATGATTCATGTGAGTGTTTGTCCAAACTGTTTATTCTGCTTTTCTACTTGTTATTACTGGATGTAGAAGTCACACAACACTGACACTCAGCCGCCAGACTTAAAGGGATAGTAGCATTTTTTTAAAAGTGGGGTTGTATGATCTCCAAATAGCCCCTAAGTACTTTAATTGCAGTAGAAGACTCTCTGCACTCCTCCCGTTAGCAACGCCAGCCCATAATAGCCCTGCCCAGAGATTTACAACATACAGTGTTGTGAATGGACCCACAGAAACGGCCTATTTTCACGGCCTAAAAGAGGTTTTACCTGAAAAAAAATACACAGTTCCATTGTTCACTATAATATAATTTTTTCCAGCCCTTCAAAGTGCAGGAAAAACACAGTTTTTATTTGGACCTAACCAACTCATGTATCCCTCCGCCCAGGGTTAGCGCCCGCCGATCAGCAGTTGGTTAGCTCCAAATAAAAACTGCGTTTTTCCTGCACTTTGAGGGGCTGGAAAAAATTATATTATAGTATACAATGGAACTGTGTTTTTTTTTCCACGTAAAACCTCTTTTAGGCCGTGAAAATAGGCCGTTTCTTTGGGTCTGTTCACAACACTGTATGTTGTAAATCTCTGGGCAGGGCTATTATGGGCTGGCGTTGCTAACAGGAGGAGTGCAGAGAGTCTTCTACTGCAATTAAAGTACTTAGGGGCTATTTGTAGATCATACAACCACACTTTTAAAAACAATGCTACTATCCCTTTAATAATAAGAATAATAACAACAACTCATCAGGACAAACAGGAAGAAGAAAAAGAAGAAGACTCTTTTGTGTTTCTATTTCAGGAGCATTTCTGATCTGATCCAATGAAGATAAAAGTTTTTCTTCTGTAAACATGAACAAATAAAGATTCCTGTCTCCTCTGCTGTCTCTGAGCTGTCACGCTCTCTTCACATGTTCATCAGTTTACTGTCAACACAACACGGCTCGGTCACATGTCAGAGAAGCTGCTGGAAAATCCCACTCAAGTTATTGAATTATTGACGTTTGAGTCGAGACAAGCAGTTAAAATAAATAAATAGATTTTCAAAAAACAGGCACAGAAACAACTCTATAGATAGAGATCAGTCAAAAACTCAAATGTCATTCTTTAAAAAACAACAACGATCTAAAAATATCTCCAGTTGCCTAAAAATGGAGACAGAAGAGGAAACCTCTGCTTTATGTGATGAAACATCCGGACGTTG
The DNA here is from genome assembly GCF_045865225.1 of Trachurus japonicus. Taxonomy (NCBI): domain Eukaryota; kingdom Metazoa; phylum Chordata; class Actinopteri; order Carangiformes; family Carangidae; genus Trachurus; species Trachurus japonicus. The sequence continues at coordinate 5,930,754 of NC_140915.1, read as the reverse complement.
AGACATTTTAAACTCTGAAAGGAAAATTTTACTGAAAAAGGAATTTTTAATGAACTGGTTGTGAGTGTGTGTCATTCTTCAAAACAGATTTTTGACATATCAGATTTTTTTTAACACAAAATATGATGCATATGTGATGCAAAATATAATTCAAATGTATTTTAAGTTTTTGTTTTAAGTAATTTTAAAGATTTTGAAGCAAATTGTTATTATATCATCAATAAATTGATTTTTTCCCCCCTTTACATAGTTGAACTTTTTTTTTTTTTTTTACAAAAATTCAAAATAAATTCCAGAAAGTTGATTTTAAAATGAAGTTGAATATAAAAAATACATCCAGTGTTTGTTCAAGTGTCCTTTCTTTTGTTCAATGTGATTTACATAGACTTGATCATTTTGAAGGAGCTGCTTTTTTTTTTTTTTTTACTAAATACTAAAACATTTTTGCAGATTTTATAACTGACGCTCCAATGCAACATTTAGACTTTGCTGCATTTGCACATTTATATTCACAAACCACATCCACTAATGTTAAACAGGACAAGAATGGGCCTCAATTTGAGTAAAACTGTACAGAGTCTAACAATAAGATGAATAAATAAAGTAATAAATATTGTTTTGTACCAAACTTTGTGAACATTTATAGAAATATGTATACAACTTTATTATTAGATTATAATTTATTCTGGATTCTCCATCAGATGGTTCAGTTTCGTCCAGCTCAGTCAGTTCTGCTGAAAACGGCGCCCACTCATAATGTCAGTAAAAAACTTCCCCTGATGGAGGAAGACGATGGAGGAAGACTAAAGCTTGTTGTGATTCCTGGGAAGCGGCTTGAGACCGGTCTGGACTTGTCGTCCTCCTGCAGCCGGGTCGTGTCCCGACGTCTCCCCTCCTGCTGCTCGGCAGCGACTGGCTCACGGCGTTCCAGCGAATCACCCGCGAGCGTTCAGGCTCGATGTGGAGCCTCACGTCTGTCATCGCTGCAGCTCCGCTCGGCTTCTGCAGCTAGAAACACTGTTGTAACACTGTAATGTATTTGTCTTATTTCTTGTCAAAATGTCTCATTTCTAGTCAAAACTAACCTCTTTCCACTTAAAATGAGACTCATCGCCTAAAAATGAACTTGTTTTTAGATCATTTTCACTTGTTGCAAACTAATTTTCAATTGAAATAAGTAGAAAAATCTGCCAGTGAAAGCAAGTTGTTAGTTTGTGCTTGTTATAAGAAAGAAAAACTTGCTCCACTGTCAGATTTTTCTACTTATTTCAAGTGAAAATATGCTTGAAAAAAGTAATAAGTGTCTAAAAAACAAGCTACTTGAGTCTTATTTTAAGTAATGAGATTAGTTTTGACTAGAAATGACATGTTGACTAGAAATAAGACAAATATTCTTGGTAAGATTTTGAGTTTTTGCAGTGTGTGGAGCCTCATGTCTGTCATCGCTGCAGCTCCACTCGGCTTCTGCAGCTAGAAACCAGGACAAGAGGTCGAGTGTTTAGTTTAGTTTAGTAGCAATTAATTTAAATTCTAGTTCTAATTTTAAAATTCTTCTTATGTATTTTTTGTATTTTGTACATGTATTCCTCTGTATTTGGTTTTATGTAAAGCGTCTTTGAGAGCTGTACTGTAAAAGCGCTGTATAAATAAAATATATTACTATTAGTCACAATTACATGCAAAGCAATTGCACATTTGTTTTGTTCTGAATTAATCCTCAGGAAATTTATTTTTTCCCAAGTGTTTGATAATGCACAAATCTGCTACTTTATTCAAATGTAACTTTATTCTACTCGAACTAAAAACAGTGACAGAACCCAAACGCCTCATTGTGTTTTGCAAGGTTCAATAAAAACAGAGGAAACCGGAGCAGAGACGGATTAAAGGTCAAACTGAAGGAGTTGTGTGTTGCAGGTTTGTGTCTCTGCACGTTTATTTTATGTATTTATTTATTTATTTGATTAGGACAGTGCACATTAATCAACATATCAGCGTGAAGCAACAATATAAATAAGCCAGAGTGAAGCGTGTTCAGTGCTGCTGCGGTGGTTTGACGCCTCTTTCTGTTTCCTGATGAGAGACGCAGCGTGTTTAACATACCTGAACACCTTTCTCTTTCTTTTTCTGACTCCGAAAGAATCGGAGGAATCTGAAATGAGAACGCCAACGGCATGACACACACACACACACACACACACACACACACACACACACCGGTGGGAAACTGTGTGTATGTAGCTGCAGGGTGATGATGTGTCATTAAGACTTTTCTCTAATTAGGGTGTGACATTCCTCATACTGTACATTCATCTACACACACACACACACACACACACTCTCTACTGTCCCATGTGTTTCCATATATGGACGCCACTGAGGCGAGACGCTGTGTGTGTGTGTGTGATGGTGCATGGAGGATGAGCTCAGAGGTCAGAGGTCACCGAGCTGTAAATGTGTGTGTGTCTGTGTGTGTATACATCTGTGTGTGTCTGTGTGTATACATCTGTGTGTGTGTGTGTGTGTGTGTATACATCTGCAGCTGAAGTGGATGATGTCATGGTTACGGGCCGTTTAGTTTTTCTCGGTAAGTTACAGTCATTTGTTGTCGCAGTTTTCTGTTTAGTCGATGCTGAGTCATGAAAAACCAGCCGCCGGGACTTCCTGTCACTTTGTGATGTCACAACTAAGCCCCGCCCCCTCACCACCACCTGGACCCTCCATGCATCCCACAACAACTGTGCAGGATTTGGTTTTTCTCTGAGTGTTTTAAATAGAAACTCTGAATCTGCTTCCAGTGAAACAAACACAGACGCTGACGGGGCCTTGAACGCATCAGTTGGACTGGATTGTACCTAATTGTCCCGAAGGGAAATTTGTTTTGGGCTCGGAGCCACTGCATACACAAGACAATACATACGAGACATCCATACAAAATACTTTCACACCTTTAACACGCATTCAAAACGGGGTGAAGGGTGCTTCCACTCTATTACAAAAAGGTCAGTAAAAACTTCTGTAGAACTGATCAGATCAGCAGCTCTTTAGTTAAAGTGCTATGTGCACTGTGGTTCGACATGGAGAAAAACTAAACCAATGGAATAAAGCCAACAGTACATAATACTAATCTTTAATAATAATAATAATCTTTATCTATATAGCACTTTTCATGCATCGAAGCAGCCCAAAGTGCTTGAACAAAGCAGAAACAATAATAAGCAACAACAGTTTAAAACACAACACGTCATCAACAAACAAAGCCAAGCAGTAACAGTGATACAAAATAAAATCAACCCCTATTAAAAGCCAAATTAAAAAGATACGTTTTCAGTTTCTTTTTAAAAATGGCCAACGAGTCCGCTAATCTCAAGTCCAAGGGTAGAGCGTTCCAGAGTCTAGGACCGTTACCACAGAAAGCTGCTTCGCCAGTTTTCTTGGACACCTTAGGAATGGTTAAAAGACAGGCAGTGGAGGACCTGAGCGTTCTTATTGGAGTATAAAAAGAAAGCAAATCGCCAATATAGGATGGTGCAAGGTTATTTAAAACTTTATAAATGAGTAAAACAGTAAAACTATACAAAAAAAAAAAAAAAGTAGGTAAAAACCGGTCAAATTAATAAAGAACTTACAGTTGTGCCATTAAGTGCTACATATTATTGTTTAGTGTTTTAATGGCGGAAGGGATAAATGAGTTCTTATATCTCTTCAGTCTACTTTTGGGGACTCTGAGCCTCCGTCCTGAGGGCAGCACATCAAACTCTGGGTTGAGGATGTGTGTCGGGTCGTTAAAAATCTTTTGTGCTTCTCTGAGTAGTGATTTCTCATATAACAACTTAAAGGGATAGTAGCATTTTTCTTAAAGTGTGGTTGTATGATCTACAAATAGCCCCTAAGTACTTTAATTGCAGTAGAAGACTCTCTGCACTCCTCCCGTTAGCAACGCCAGCCCATAATAGCCCTGCCCAGAGATTTACAACATACAGTGTTGTGAACGGACCCAAAGAAACGGCCTATTTTCGCGGCCTAAAAGAGGTTTTACCTGAAAAAAAATACACAGTTCCATTGTTCGCTATAATATAATTTTTTCCAGCCCTTCAAAGTGCAGGAAAAACACAGTTTTTATTTGGACCTAACCAACTGCTGATCGACGGGCGCTAACCCTGGGCGGAGGGATACGTGAGTTGGTTAGGTCCAAATAAAAACTGTGTTTTTCCTGCACTTTGAAGGGCTGGAAAAAATTATATTATAGCGAACAATGGAACTGTGTTTTTTTTTTCAGGTAAAACCTCTTTTAGGCCGCGAAAATAGGCCGTTTCTTTGGGTCCATTCACAACACTGTATGTTGTAAATCTCTGGGCAGGGCTATTATGGGCTGGCGTTGCTAACGGGAGGAGTGCAGAGAGTCTTCTACTGCAATTAAAGTACTTAGGGGCTATTTGTAGATCATACAACCCCACTTTAAAAAAATGCTACTATCCCTTTAAGGTAGTTCTGCTCCTCCCTCCCTATGATGTTCATGGCGGTTTGAGCCAGGCGTGCCAGTTTACACCTCGCCAATACCCAGGTATTGCTATACCATACTTGTATGTTGTATCGAATGACACCACTGAGGTTGTGGTCACGTAAACACATGAGGCAGCAGCGACCTTTGACCTCTGACCTCAGCCTCTTATCAACATCTGTGATTTAAAAAAGTCTTTTCCTGCTTCTTCAAACGATTCGATTGAACAGAGATATTCAAACACTGGTTGTTGTGTAACCGGGCGACGAGTTCAGACAACGACCGGAGAGACCGGTCGAGTCCAGTCCAGTCCAGTCGGAGCCAGGAGAGAGAGAGAGAGAAAGTCCCCAGGAACAAACGCTTCTGTTGTGTTGTGTTCACTGCAGTCTGTAAATGTGTGCGCTTGATATAACTGATAATAACTCTGCTGTCAAATAATATAAAGTTTTTTTTTGTTGTTTTTTTAAAGTCACCACTGCTGTTGGTTTCAGACTCAGACACATGAGCTGCAGAAACACAACAGATGTGTTTCTGGGGACACAATAAAGTGAGGGACCAGGCTAATTACTCTGCCCACTATGTGTTCTATGTGTTGTTATGTGTTGTTATGTGTTGCTCTATGTGCTGTTTTTCCTAACAGAGGTTGATTGCTCTGTGTGTGTGTTTTATGTGTATTTATTGGTATTGTATGTTTGTATGTATTTTGGACATCCTGGCTGCAAATCAATTTCCCAACTGGGACAATAAAGATAACTTTGAACTTTGAACTTTGAAAGGCTAATTGCTAAGCTAACAGTGCACAGTAACAATAATATCTGAACCATGTGACTTTGACTTTATAATAAACCAAACTAATTCATAATCTGCTTATCTAAGCACCTGGTTCCTGGTTCCTTATTGCTTCATCGTGTTCCCGGCCTTCTGTTGTGTTGTGAGTAGAGCTGTAACAATTAATCGAAAAAGAATCGATTATTAAATTAATTGTCAACTATTTTGATAACCTAATAATTGGTTTGAATAGTTTTTGTAAGACACATGCCTTGCTTGTAGGGCTGGGCGATATGGCAAAAAACGTTATCACGATATGTTTTTCCATATTGATCGATTCTCGATATCGTCTCGATATGTATTTTTTGCTGCCGCTGCCAGTTCAAGCAGCATCCTGACTGAATCCTGAAGAAACCAGAGAATGTGTTCAGTTTGGGAGGATGACATGAGTTCACTTTAATGTTCATTAAGGGTGGAACAGTTCAATAATCCACAGTTTGATTTGATTTACATTGTTGTTGCTGTTGTTTTCTGTTGTCTTTTTTCTACCATACATCAGCTCTAAAATGTGTCAATCATGAGGCTTTAGTCTTTCTAGTTATTTGAACAGGTTGTAGACAAATATTTAGCTATTTAGCTGCTCTGACACCAGGCTTTATGCCGAGCCCACTCTGATGAATCCAGGTGTGTCTGACTCTGACCTCAGTAGTCACAACAACTGTCAGACACACCTGGATTCATCAGTTTGTCCAATAATGTAAGACAGGAAGGAAAGGAGCCTGTTTGAGCTCAGGAAGTAGTGGAGCTGTGCATAAAGCCTATTTATTGATCTGACTCGGTAACCACGAGCGCAGTTCACGTCAACTCAGGTGATCTGCAGGTTGTTGTTTCACTTCACCGCTCCGACGCGACGCTCCGTGTGTGTGTGCGCGCGGCGCTGACAGAGAGAGAGGGAGGGAGAGAGGCTGTCGGCGCATACTGTGAGTGGATTTGACTCCGCGCGCACTGTCCGCGGACTTTTGCGGTTTCATAGGCAAGCATACAGTATCACATTTGAAACAGATTGAGTCCGCGCGGTCATAAAAATTGAGCTTTGCACGGAAGGGACCGGCGGACGCCCGCTTTGGGTCCTCGTCTGCCTCGAGTGCGCGCGGACATCCGCGGAGTCAAATACGCCGGAGTATGTGGGGGCCTGAGCCTAGCGCATGTTCTTCACACTGTACATGAGCAAACAGACATGTTACCGCAGAATAAACGTCACAAGCAGCTCCGTGTTTCCTCCACTTTCTGACCGTGGTAGGCTATCATCAGGTTGCTCTGACTCCACACTGACAGGCTTCTTTAGCCGGGACAGACGAACTGATGCTCCACACGTTCACAATCGCTTCAGTTGCCATTGGCTCCACCTCCACTCATTTCCTCCCTCTTTTACAACTTTCACTTTATCACAGCTTGGGATCAATAAAGTATATCTATCTATCTATCCATCTTATCCTTCCTCCCTTTAGCTGCAGCAGCTCAAACAAGCTCTGCATGCTCAGGACAGGAGGCGGAGTATCAGACGGAAGTGTGGCCGGCTGCTGTCGCGCATATTTACTTTCATGTGATATCGAGGAATAGGGCCATAGCTTATTATCGAAATCGTTCAAAGATTTATCGCGATCCCGTATCGAGATCGTTATATCGCCCAGCCCTACTTGCTTGGTGTGCTGGGCTAAGAGGGAAGCTTCAAAAGAAAAAGAAACAACCTCGTTATGCTCCAAATATTTGGAGCATAACGAGGTTTTGCGGGCTGTTTCTTTTGCTTTTAATAGTTTTTTAAAGAAAAAAAATCCAAATTCTCTGATTGCAGCTTCTTAAATGTGAATCTTTCTGGTTTCTTTGTTCCTTTATGACAACAAACTGTGTCTCTCTTTGGTTTGTGGACCAAACAAGACATTTGAGGACGTCGTCTGGTGGTTTGGGAAACACTGATAAATGTTTTTTTCAACATTTTATTGGCCAAACAACTAAAAATAATCGACAGATGAATCAATAATGAAATTGAGCGTTAGTTGCAGCCCGAGTTGTGAGTTTCTGACGTTGTTTTTTTTTTATGAATTTGTTGCAGGTTTGTGTCTTTGATGTGTGTTCTGAAGCTGCAGTGATTTGACCCTTCAGGGCCACCGTACCAAAGGCCTGACTTCACCTCCTTCATGTTTTAAATTCCTTCCTTGTGTTTCTGTTTCCTCTGCGACTCTGGAAGCATCGGAGGAATCTGTCGCCACGACGCCGACGGCATGATGCAACTCTGAGGTTTCTAGGCGACAATGAAAAGTGACGAACGACGTCTCATGGATGGAATCTACTCCGCCTTGTTCTGTGGAAGTTAAAACTGTTCCCTTCCTCCATCCTTCCTTCTTTCCTTCCTTTCTCCCTTCCTTCTTTCCACAATCATTTTTCCATTCCTTCCTTCCTTCCCTTCGCCCATCCTTCTGCTTCCTTCCTTGACCTAATCTGTTCCTTCCCTCCATTTTTCTTGACTTCCTTTTCCCTTCCTTCTTTCCACAATCCTTTTTCCCTTCCTTCCTCCCTTCCTTTGTGCTTCCTGCCTTCCTTCTTTCCTTTCCTCTTCCCCCTCATCCTTCCTGCCTGCCTTCCCTTCTTCCTTTCCTTCTTTCCCTTTGTCCTTCCTTCCTTCTTTCCCTTCATCCTCCCTGCCTGCCTTTCCTTCTTTCCCTCTGTCCTTCCTTCTTTCTTTCCCTTCATCCTCCCTGCCTGTCTTCCTTCCTTCCTTCCTTCCTTCCTTCTTTCTCTTTGTCCTTCCTTCCTTCTTTCCCTTCATCCTTCCTGCCTGCCTTCCCTTCTTCCTTTCCTTCTTTCTTTCCCTTCATCCTCCCTGCCTGTCTTCCTTCCTTCCTTCCTTCTTTCCCTTCATCCTTCCTGCCTGCCTTCCTTTTTTCCCTTCATCCTTCCTTCCTTCCTTCTTCGTCCTTCCTGCCTGCCTCCTTTCCTTCCTTTTTTCCCTTTGTCCTTCCTTCTTTGACCCAGAAGGACAACATTGGGGTTTTAAGATAGTCACAGAAGAAGGAGTGCATTGTGTTGTCCCTCCGTCCCTCCGTCCCTCCGTCCCTCCATCCATCCCTCCGTCCTGCTGTTTGTCGTCCCCCTGGAAACGTCCGTCCACCCTCTCACCTCCAGCTGGACAATGAAATCCAGATGTGGAAGACCAGACGTGTTTCGTTTCTTTTCTTTTCCACTCTGACTGTAACTGACGAGACGTTCGCTGTCTGTCCGTCTGTCTGTAGAAAAAAAAACCTGTCGTGTTGTTTCAGCGTCGACGGAGCGGAGCGGAGCGGTGACCTCACAGCTTCCACTCGTCTCGCACCTCGCTCTGCTTTTTCCTCTCTTACTGTAACTTACTGTACTCTTCCTCCTCCTCCTCCTCCTCCTCCTCCTCCTCTTCCTCCTCCTCCAGTCACCGAGTTCAGCTGAGTCATGTTTCTTTAACAGTAACTCTCTCTAATCCCGACGACCACCGAGGCATCATGGGTCTTTTCAGTCAGCAGTTTACTCTGCACACACACACACACACACATTCAGACACACACACACACACTTTCACCGGTGATCCACACTGATCCCCGGGGATGTCAGGTCGTTATGGCGACCATGTGATGTGGGTCACTGTTGTTGTTGCGCGATTGTTCTGATCAAAGACGGTTTTGATTGGCCGTGCTGGCTCATCGCTGGCGTGTTGCCATGTGAACCGGCGTACGTGCCGGACCGGGCGACCACCGGCGGGGGGAGGGGGGGGCAGCGTCCTCCCACCACAACCACGTCCCATATTGTCCCTGAACGCCTCATGTCTATGTTGTCATTGCTGATGTTTGACGCTTTCTTTTTTTCTTTTTTCTCACATTTGCAATAAAGTTTTTCTGTTCAAAAAATGTTCAAACAAAGGAGCGCTTCGTGGACTCGTTTAAAAAGAGGTGCTCTTTGGAAAGGGATCAAGGATGTGGGAAAACAAAAGAAAAATTCCAAGGCACTCTCTTAACTATAAAATGCCTTTATTAAATTATGGCGTTTCGGCATCTAGCCTTCATCAGGGAGTCAAAATGAAGTTTTTCTGTTGCCGTTTATCCGTCCACTGCTCTGTCTGTTTAAATAAAGTTTGGTTCAGTTCAGTATGCACTTTTACTGATTATATGTTTTGATTATTTTATGCTGTTAAATGTAGGTTCTTTCTGTTTGGTTGTTTTGTTTTGTTGTTGTTTTTTTTTGGTTTGTTTGTATTCTGTCTTGTGGTGTTGATGGGTTTTTATGTTACTACCACCTGATTATTGTGTCTTTTTTCGTTTCTTAGAATGGAAAAAAAAAAGAAATTAATGAGAAAGAAAGAAAGAAAGAAAGAAAGAAAGAAAGAAAGAAAGAAAGAAAGAAAGAAAGAAAGAAAGAAAGGGGAAAAAAAAGAAAGAAAAAAAGGTCCCCATTAGGGGGGGTGGTGGGGTTAAAAAAAAAAGGAAAAAAAAGTTTGGTTCAGTCAAATTGAAGCAGAATTACACAGTGACAGAACGTGATAAGCTCCTCAGCAGCCAACATGGAGACGGTGATGAAGGCCATGTGGTGTGACTGAAAACTGCAGAAAACAACGCCTTCAGGAGCATTGATTTATTATTATTATAAGGGATAGTTCAACATTTTGGCAAATTGTTCCCATTGCCATAATCCCTAGAGTGATAGCAGTAGGTTCGTTACCTTTAATTGTCGGTGCAAGCTGTTTTTAGAACGGCGGAGCAGAGCCGTGAGCTGCTCAGAGCTACGCTACGGAGGCTCATTATGGGATTTCTTGGTTTCCCTCATGAAACTCATCAAATACACAATCCAACAACTCCATTCATACATTCACCACGCTATGAGATAATAACAGAACGTTACCAGACAGAGTTGTTTTAGAGGGAAATGCAGAGACTGATTGATGAAAAACTGTCCCTGAACGCAACGTGCATCAGTGGTTTTGCATGAATTTCCCTCTAAAACAACTCTGTGTGGTAACGTTGTGTTATTATCTCATAGCGTGGTGAATGTGCAGGTCACAACTTGTCCACCAGAGCGTTGTGGAGTTGTTGGATTGTGTATTTGATGAGTTTGATGAGGGAAACCAAGAAATCCCATAATGAGCCTCCGTAGCGTAGCTCTGAGCAGCTCACGGCTCTGCTCCACCGTTCTAAAAACAGCTTGCACCGACAATTAAAGGTAACGAACCTACTGCTATGACTATAGGGATTATGGCAATGGGCCAATTTGACAAAATGTTGAACTATCCCTTTAAGATTTTTATTCACAAAGAGCAGCGATGGCGTTGACGCAGCAGAAATGAGACACGAGGACGACAGATGTTGAGTCAGTGACAGACTGAGACGTGAACCACATGCAGTCTCCACCTCAACACGTCCAACAGCACCGGATTCAAATAAAACTTTATCAATCCCCTGAGACGCCACATTAATGAAAACAGAGTCTGCAGAAGTGAACTGTCAAATATTGTAAATGATAATAATAATAAACAGTTTCAGATTTCAACAATCAGCACTCGATTCACAAAACACCTTAAGTTTCTACTTAACTTTGACACTTAAGGTGTAATTTCTCCTCAGGCGAGGGAGAGCAGCACTTCATCTATTGTTAAAAACGTTTTATTATCAAACAGAATCAGACGAGTTTGTTTCAGTTTGTTGTGGTTAATGTGAAAAAAGAGTCTGTCCTTTAAAGTGTGTGTGTGTGTGTGTGTGTGTGTGTGTGTGTGTGTGTGTGTGTGTGTGTGTGTGAGTGAGTGTTTCCTGACCAGACCCAGATGTTTGTGGTCACAGCAGCAGCAGCACAAAGAGCAGCTAAAGCCTCCAGACTCACCGCTTCACAGCAAATCAAACACTCTGACTTCCTGTCTCTGAGTAACTGCTGCTGGACATCGCACACACACACACACACACACACACACACACACACACACACACACACACACACACACAGACACATTCACGGGGGAGACCACACCGGACTCTGAGTGACGTACGGAAAATCCCAGCATCCTCTGAGCTGGAGGTTGACAAAGAAATTCCCAGAATCCTGGTTTTCACACTCGGAGAAGGAAGCTCAGAGGAGAAACACTGATGTGGTGGTGAGGGGAACGTGCAGCTGCAGCGAACGCTTCATCAGCCTGAGGAGCAGCTGGTCTGAGATCAGAAAGATAAAACAACTTTGAACGCAGCAGAAAACCGGTGGTCCAGCTGTCGCCTCACTGAAGATTCATTAACCTGCAATAAAACACTCAGAGAAACCAAATCCTGCACGTGGCTGGATGCTGGGTCCAAGGTGGGGTTGCACCAGTTTGGCGTCGTATCTCTCTACTAAATTCAGGATTTAGTAATTACTAAACCGTTACTAAACCCTTAGTGATTACCGTTGTAGACTTGAATTGTGTTCCCAACCACATTCTGCATCGACCCCGCAGCGAAGTATCGTAACGGAGGTAGAGCCCCGTTCGGACCCGTGCTCAACTGCCGCAGCTAACGTTACAGTAGCATGTCCGTGATTATGTGGTCGCGTATAAACCCGTACCGACAGTAAATATCAAAGTCATCATATACATCTAAAGGGTGGATTCTGTCTCTTTTCCTAACAACAGGTTCTCTGACTTGTAAAGTAAACCTCTCTAAACGAGCCGTTATAAGCTAGTTGTTGTTGTTTTTGTTTTGTTTTTCAGTTGGTTTTGATCCTGTGTCGAAAAACTAACTATTAGGTAACTAACAGTTACACAACCCCTAGGGTAGGGGTAATATTCAGTAAACACTTAGTAGTTACTAGCTCTACGTGATTCCTGGTAAAACTGGTGCAACCCATTTTAATTTAGGAATGACTAAATCTTGATTTAGTAAACACTTACACATAATACTTGAGATACGTGATAGGTGAGAGGTGGTGCAACAGGCCCCAGGTGGTGAGGGGGCGGGGCTTAGTTGTGACATCACAAAGTGACAGGAAGTCCTGACGGCTGGTTTTAAGGCTCAGTTTCTGAATCCAGGCTGTGTGCATTTCTCTGTGGACTGAGGCTTTGGTACTTTCACAGTATTAAGGCCGTGTCCACCAAACGCGTTTTCAGCTCTGACAGCGCTCTCAGCGCTGCTTTCCCAGCGCTTAGCGCTCTCTCTCTCCCTCGTCAGAATGCCGCTGTTGCTAGGTTACAAAACGAGTCATCTGACACTTCCGTGTTCTGGCCTTGTTTAATGTAAACACTACAACGAGTGTCAGAAATACACAACAGCATTAGCAGCAGCTTTTGACATGGACCCTGAGGTCGGCCTACCTTCAATACAAGTGATGGTCATGATATAAACCGAGCCACATCTCCGGTTGTGTTGCTGTCGGTAACGTATGTCCCGCCCCTTCTTGATTCTGATTGGTCAGTGTGGTGAAAAGTGACATTGACGAGCGCGGCGCTGTTCTAAAAGTTGAACAGATTTCAACTCGAAGCGCTCTGAGCGCCGCGACAAAAAGAAGCAAGCGCCGAGGGCGTTTTACCGCCGAGGGCGCTGAGCGCTGTGAGCGCCCAACTCAATAGGGTTTGAATGGAAAGTAGACGCCCAGAGCGCTGAAAACACGTCTGGTGGACACGGCCCCTTAATATAGAACCTAGAGCTGCTTTATAATCACACTACACATGGACATCTACCTTTATACTGTATGGAGCTTTAATACAAACATCTACCTTTATACTGTATGGAGCTTTAATACAAACATCTACCTTTATAGTGTATGGAGCTTTAACACAAACATCTACCTTTATACTGTATGGAGCTTTAATACAAACATCTACCTTTATACTGTATGGAGCTTTAATACAAACATCTACCTTTATACTGTATGGAGCTTTAACACAAACATCTACCTTTATACTCTATGGAGCTTTAATACAAACATTTTATTTTTAAATTAGCATCTTTTACACATTATCATACTTATGGTTCTGCACCATCGTCTGAAAACAGTAAATATTTCCTCCTGAGCTTCAGTGAGTCAAGTGAAACTGATCAACCACGACTTTCGACTGAACCCACATCGACTGGATTTACATCAACGTTTTAGTCATTAAATAATTGGAACCAGAGGAAAAAGGAGCTGCAGGTGACGAAGCTTCGCCATGGTGACGTCAGGAGCCAATCGAACGGCAGCTCAGCAGGTTCTGCTTTGTTTTTTTTTTACTGCAGAAGGATCTGCTGCAGGTTTAACTGTTTCAGCTCAGACTCAGATCCACACATGGTTTTTATTATTGAACGACTCGGATGTCAGAACCAGAGCAGAACCAGATCCAGATCGGCTGCTGCTCTCTCCATCGTGATGCACCACTGACACTTTACAAAGAACAGACTTCAGCTCTTATCTGATCACCCTCAGCTCTTTGTGTTGGTTAAAACTCTGTGTTAGTGACATGAACATGTTGTGGCCTGAGCTTTCATTCACTTTGATTCAAACCAGAACCAGTTTTTTCTTTTAGTTTCAGGAGTCGTGTTTGGATCCGTGAGTCCTGGTGAACGACGGAGCCAAATCTCACAATTAATCAGTCAAGCAATCAATAAATCAGACTTTATTTTATTAGCACAGATAATGAAACACAGAGTTTTCCAGAGTAAAAGCAACAACAAAACAAAAACGCTTCACACACCAAGCAATGAATGACCAAGACATGAATGCAAACTAGAAAAAAAACTAGAAATAAGATGTGAAGACTGAAGCAAAGAGAAAGAGAGAGAGAGAACGACTGAGGAGCTGGAATGATTTGAACACATAAATACATAAAAATGAGGCATAACTAAAGATAAAATGATAAAGAAATAAAAAATAAAACCAGAGATAAAAAGTAAAGCTGCAGAAGATTCTCAAAGAATAAAAGAACAAACTGACAAAACGATTAAAATCAATCAAAACATGAAGATAAAAGTGTCACTGACACATTTTCTTTCTAAGAAACAGATGAATCGTTACTCCATGATGGTGGTGGTAATGATGATGATGATGTTTGTCAGACTTCCTCAGAAGCTGGAACAATAGAAACAGATCGATGAGCAGCTACGTGACAAGAACCAGGAAGAAGAAGAAGACAAAGAAGTGGGCGGAGTCAGAGTCTCTGAGTTTTATCAACGGTCGTTCATCAGCTGCAGGAGAATCGAATAAAAACTGATGATGAGTTTATTTTCATTGTTTCCATCAGTGAAGAAGATAAACAAACTCCTGGCGCCTCATTGGTCCGTCACATGGTCACATATCTTCCACTGCTCTGGAATCAGGATGTTTCCTAGCTGCAGGAGGGGGCGGAGCCAGAGCGGCTGCTGATTGACAGCTTGACGCTACGCTACAGGTTTCCAGACATGCAGAGACCTGCAAGGGTCAGCTGGGACGCACACACTTCACCTGAACGCCTCACAATCAGTCCAGTTCATTTGATTCATTGTGTTGATCCATTTACATCATTGGTTTGGTTTATTCACACACACACACACACACACACACACACACACACACACACACACACATGCAACACGTACTTTGTGTGAATCAGGTCTCCCATTGAAGCTACCAAAAGCTTATTGCGGGAGCCTGGATACAACACAAAACAATACAGCATATACAAGACTGCAATACACATGAAACATTAACAGTATGAATACACACACACACACACACAACAATAAAGCACGTACAAAACTAACAATACAATACATGAAACATTAAAAGACATTAGACAACGTGGACCCCAAGCGTACCAACAGAAGCTTTTCATAACATGTAGATAAGAAAACAGGTGGTAATAGAATTTACATTCAATTTACTATGGTTCAGATGTTCAATGGTTGTAGCTTATATATATAAACTAAGTAATTTAATTTTTATCTTTTTCTTGAAAATGGAGATGGACGTCTCCACCTTCAGGCTCTCATCTAGCTCGTTCCAGATCTGCGGCCCCCTGCATGCAAAAGACAGTCTCGTTCTTTTTAATCTTCTTTTTTTCCTGGTATCATACGCATGCCGGGACCGCAGACCGGAACAAGCTCACACAATCTGTAGTTGGTTTTATGGATAATTTGATGACTAACTTCAAGGGAAGCTCACCTGGATCTACAAGATGTGACACCTTCTCGGCAGAGGAACTCAACAGTTTCTTTGCCCGCTTCGAAACGAACAGGCCCTTCCCAACCTGGCCCCCGCCATCCTCCTCCACCAACTCCCTCCCCCCACTCAGACCGGAACAAGCTCACACAATCTGTAATTGGTTTTATGGATAATTTGATGCATCACACAGGCATTGTGAAATACATTCATTTCAGTTAACCGGAGGAGACCTAAGCGATGAAATAGAGTTTTTTTTGAAGGCTTTCTAATCTTTTCAAATACACTGCAAAAACTCAAATATCTTACCAAGAATATTTGTCTTATTTCTAGTCAAAATGTCATTTCTAGTCAAATCTCATTAGACTTAAAATAAGACTCATCACATAAAAAATGTACTTGTTTTTAGATCATTTTCACTTGTTTCAAACAAATTTTCACTTGAAATAAGTAGAAAAATCTGATAGTGGATCAAGTTTTTCTTTCTTATTACAAGCACAAAAAACTTGCTTTCACTGGCAGATTTTTCTACTTATTTCAAGTGAAAATTTGTTTGAAACAAGTGAAAATGATCTAAAAACAAGTTATTATATATTATTTTAAGTGGAAAAAGATTAGTTTTGACTAGAAATGAGACATTTTGACAAGAAATAAGACAAATATTCTTGGAAAGATTGTGAGTTTTTGCAGTGTAGCTAGGGTAGGTGTTGCACCAAATGACATTACCGTAGTTAATGTGTGGCACAAACATCCAGATGCATCGAACCACATGTTCCAAGAAGAGAAAAACATCTTGGACACCAACATCTGTCAACACTAAAGCCTAGAAATGCTGCTCTGTTTTATTTTGTTTTGCTTGCGATGCTGGTCTTATTGTGAAGGTCATGCTTTTATTTTGATAACATAAACATGGAGGCAGCGAGGTGAGTTCACAGGTTCGACCGTGTAGCGTTCGTTTCTGTTTCTTCAACAAACAACGAGAACAAGAGGAACTTCACTCGTCTGTTTGAGCAATCAATCACAGAGAAGATGAGAGCAGCGTTCGACCGCTGCAGACACACACACAAACACCGACAGACGCACAAACCTCTGAGTGACAACACTAAGCTGCTATGAGGAAACAGTGTGTGTAACCGCAGCTCATACACACATACACACACACACACACACACACACTTCACCTATCAAGATGTCAGCTGTTACAGCAGCGTTCATGTTCTGCAGCGTTAGCACACGTTCTGCAGCGCCGCTCCACTGCTGTTACCTCACCTCAGCTAAAGCTACGGGGGCCCTGAGGGAAAAACACACAACAACCTGAAAAACACACAAAAAAGTCAGAAAACACCATCTAAAAGCATACTAAAACTACAGGCATTCATCACCCTTCCCGATTTTAAAACCAGACTTAACTGCTTTTTAATGGCAAATCATGGAGTGTGTAAATGTTTTACTGTTTAGTATTTTATCATCACTGGATTAGCGTTCTTTTAATGTGTATTGTTGTGCATTGTTCTGTTCTATCTTGTTTGATTTAACATAATCTCTCTTCCCTCAGGATCCCCTGGTACAGCCTCCCCTTGTACCACACAGCCCTCTCTTATTTATTTTATTTTATTTATTTAAAAGGGACAATACACATTAATGAACATCCGTACGTCTGCACAAATGTAAATGCGGCAGAGTTAGCAACTTGCTAATTTGCATCCGTAGTCCCTTGGCAGGTAACACACAGACAGAAATACACAAGAATTATAGCCTCGTAAACCAGCCGCTCCCGTAAATGCATTTCATTTCATTTCTCTGGAGAGTCTGGCCTCATCCCCCCTCTAAGCGTTTGGGGTGGGCGGGAGTAGTAGCATTGACAGACAACCCCATTCAGCCAATCAGCAAGTTTGTGTAGTGACGGGGCTTTGCACCAGTCGGTCTCTGATTGGCCAACGTGCTGTGTCAATCACAGCAGCGACGCTGATTGGCTCGGCCTTCTGAGGGTTTCAGGCCAAACGCTTAGAATGGGGATGAGGCCAGACTCTCCCTCGGAAATGAAATGAATTGCATTTCCGGGAGCGGCTGGTTTATGAGGCTACAAGAATTATACAGTGATTCACAATCATATACACATTCATACCTATACATGAAGTGCATGTGACCTATAAAGTGCCTGGTATAAAGTGCCAGTTTCTAAAGTGCAAGTGCAAGTTTAAATAGATCCTCTTTCTCTTCCCCCCATATCCCCGCCGGACTGTAGAACTCTGGACGTCATTCATCTTTTCTTTCTCTCTCTCTCTCTCCCTCTCTTTTTTTTCTCTCTCTCATGTTTGTCCCCTCTTCTTTGTGTGTATATCTTGTTGCTGCTTTCTTGGCCAGGCCATGCTTGTAAAAGAGATTTTTTTTAACTCAAGCAATTTGCCTGGTAAAATGAAGGTAAAATAAAATAAAATAAAATAAATAAAGTCCAGACATGTAAAAGAACTCAAACTCCTGTTTCAAGGTCAAAGGTCAAAGTACAATCAAATACACAATCCAACAACTTCAAAACGCTCTGGTGGACAAGTTGTGAGCTGCACATTCACCACGCTATGAGATAATAACACAACGTTACCAGACAGAGTTGTTTTAGAGGGAAATTCATGCAAAACCGCTGATGCACAGATAGGGGCAGTTTTTCATCAAGCAGTCTCTGTATTTCCCTTGTTTGATGAGGGAAACCAAAGAAATCCCATGAGCCTCCGTAGCGTAGCTCTGAGCAGCTCACAGCTCTGCACCGCCGTTCTAAAAATAACTTGCACCGACACTTAAAGGACAATTCCAGGCGAATTCAACTCGGGGGTGTATTTTCATATAATTTTAGGTCTAAAAGAAGGAATCTGAAGATTTTCAGTTTAATTGCACCTGTTTTGCGGTAGCTGCATCTGTCCCCGCATCGCCACGGCAGCAATGAATGGGAGTGGATGTAAGTTCCGCTGTTTAGGCTGTTTACAGCCCTCAAAGCCGCAATTTTTTTCCACAGACAGCATCAGATGGCGACTCAAACATGTACCGAGAAGTTTATTTACTTCAAGCAAGCCGACATGTTTGTAAAACTAGATCTAATTCAAAGTCTCCCGGAGTCTCGCGCGAGACCCAGTTGCCGTGCTGATGTATTCAGGTGCAGTAGGAGCTACTGTTTGTGTCATAAACACAGGAATATCAACTCTTGACTTGCTTGAAGTGTACATTTTTTTCCACAGACAGCGTCAGATGGCGACTCAAACATGCGCCGAGAAGTTTTTTGAAGCAAGTAAAAAGTTGATATTCCTGTGTTTATGAAACGGTAGCTTTTCCCACTGCATGTGAACACACCGAGCACGGCAACTGGGTCTCGCGCGAGACTCCGGGAGACTTTGAATTAGATCTAGTTTTACAAACATGTCGGCTTGCTTGAAGTAAATAAACTTCTCGGTGCATGTTTGAGTCGCCATCTGACGCTGTCTGTGGAAAAAAATTGCGGCTTTGAGGGCTGGAAACAGCCTAAACAGCGGAACTTGCATCCACTCCCATTCATTGCTGCCGTGGCGATGCGGGGACAGACACAACTACCGCAAAACAGGAGACATTAAACTGAAAATCTTCAGATTCCTTCTTTTAGACCTAAAATGATATGAAAATACACCCCCGAGTTGAATTCGCCTGGAATTGTCCTTTAAAGGTAACGAACCTACTGCTATGACTATAGGGATTATGGCAATGGGCCAATGTGCCAAAATGTTAAACTATCCCTTTAAGTTGCATTGAGTTGATTTGAGCCCTCAGGGCCACCATAGTTCGTCCCATACAATTTCCCATAGAATTCGAATTGAACCATATGGAAAATTGGGGGTTTTTGCAGTAGAAGATGAAGAGGCGGTGGCTGTATGAACATGTGGATGAAGGTTTGTGTTCCACTTGATGCAGCACAGGAACGTTACCCAGGAAAAACCACCGACCGGCTAATTTTGGATCAGATTCCAGGTGATTTAATCTCCAAGGTGAAAATAGACTCAGTCGACACCAGTAGAACCAGATTCTTTCTATTAATAATGTGTAATGTTGAAGTGTGTGTGTGTTTATCTCTCAGGAATTTGAATGAAGCTTCTGAACACAGAGATTGAAATAATGATTAACCCACAAAATATGTGTGTGTGTGTGTGTGTGTTGATCTTCAGTGTCTCAGTGTGTGTGGGAACCAAACCTGCACACACTCACCTGTGCACACACCTGTACACACCTGCAGAGAGTATGTGTCCCGATTGTTCTGCCAGCGTCTGAGCTTTCAACACGACTGTGAATCACAACAGAGAGGCTGATCATCCCGGCGTGTGGTGACGTTACGTCTTCATCCTCCTCTTCTTCTTCCTCAAACTGTAGTCACGGCGACAGAATCAGAGTCACCAGCTGAGTGTGAGTGTGAGGTCGCCGTCGCCTGCAGCTGTTTACGCCGACGTTTATCTTCACTCCTCCTGACGACGGCTGATTGATCGGAGCGTCACCACGTAAACTCATCAGTCACCACGTTCACCGCCACGTGCTTTAAAGGTACATTGTGTAAGAATTCCTCCCATCTAGTGGTGCGGTTGTAGATCTCAGTCGTATTTTTCATGTTGCATTCACGTGAAATTGGGCAGACGGCAGACGGACGACAGCCGCTGCACGTAGCGGCATAAACAAGCCTCTATGTAAACAAGTGGTCCATCAGCACGAGGCAAAACAATACACGTGACAATATGTTGTCATGGCGATGTGGTATTGTTTTACCGGCTTTCTCTGGACTTCTGTGACTAAAATGACATCTGGTTTGTTAGCGACGGCCGTCTGCCCGACTGCAGGTGAATGCAGCATCAGTGTAACGTTCCATTCCTCCTCACTGCGTTACCGAGGTGACTTTTCACAGACGCCACCTCCACCTGAGCCGACAGCTCCGGTGTCTCCGCTGAGTTTCCGTGGTTTCCTACCGTCACGCTGCCACTGAACGTAAAAACATGGCGACACCACATGGCAGCAGCACCGAGCTTACCCGCTCCATGTAGATATGAACGATATGAACGGCTCATTCAGAGCTGAAAGGAACACTTCACTTTGTAATGGGGGATTAATGAAAAACAGACTTTTGAACCAAATAATCGATTTTTGTGAATAGATAACAGAAGAAGTTACACAATGTACCTTTAAAGCTGCTGCCGTTGTCTGATCCACCACTAGGGGGCAGAAGCATCTCAACACAGCCTGGTCTGCTAAGTGGGCGTGGTCCTCCCAACCCAAACCGACTCCTGTGACTGTGATCTGACTCCGTGTGATTCATGTGATGTGTGGTTGCAGCCCTGTTAGCTACCGTTGTTGTTAACATCTTTGGCTAACATGTAGAGGCTGCACAAGCAATGAAGCTCTTGAACATGGACAATGGCAGCCACCCTTTGTAATATTGTGACTAGTGTTTTCATTTAATATACCACTTTTTTATTCTTATTCTTGGTGAAATTTCACTCATTATCTCCTCCCCCTCATGTGGACTAAGGGCTGGGAGAAGTTTCAGAGTCCTCCGTGGCTTCTCTGAGTTACAGGGGGTCTCGGCGTAGCACTGCATGTCCATATAACGGTTGCAAATGGATACCAACTGTCTTCGTAACAAAAAGACACACCAAAAAACATCCAAATACCTCCATGCTGCTCGTATGTAATGTCCGTCTTGTATTGAAGCCCCGAAATGCGAAATTGTCCTGAAAAAAAATGTAATAAGTCTATTTTTCAAGCTTGTTTTGTAGCGGAAGCTTCAAGCTTCCGAATTTTTTCGGAACAATTTCGCATTGCGGGGCTTAAATACAAGACGGACATTACATACGAGCACCATGGGGGTATTTGGATGTTTTTTGGTGTGTCTTTTTGTTACGAAGACAGTTGGTATCCATTTGCAACCGTTATATGGACATGCACTGCTACGCCGAGACCCCCTGTAACTCAGAGAAGCCACGGAGGACTCTGAAACTTCTCCCAGCCCTTAGTCGACATGAGGGTGAGTATAGATAATGAGTGCAATTTCATTTTTAAGTGCCTTAGCCCCCTGGGGATATGTACTGATTTTGCATATTGTACTCCTGTTGTTGTCTGCTGCTTGTTGTTATGTCATGGTTGTTGTTTGTGTTTTTATTTTTTATTTTTTTGTTATTTCTCTACGCCAGAACTACTTAAAGGGACAACGAGGAGTTTTGGAAAAGCGAAGCGTTTTCACACTACATTTATGAGCCTCCGCGCGCACCGTAAAATTCTTTTGACCGGCGCAAGACAGACTCATGTTTTCATTCATCAATAATCAAAGTCAGAGGTTCAAAGAGGTTCACATACCGTCGTAGTTCCGACCATAGACGGCGATTCAGCTATGTTATTCTCATGACTCGTTGCGAAACTGAAAGTAAAGAAACACTGGTCGGCTCGACCAGCATCTCCGCCACCACTAATAATAACAAAATAACGATAGAGACAGAATGATATATTTATCGAAAATGGGCCCATTAACAAGTGTGGGTAGCGGAGATTCATCCACATTAACGTGAGACTTTTTTATAACCGATTAGAAACTCCTCGTTGTCCCTTTAAACTGAATTGCCCTCCGGGGACTAATAAAGTTCTCTGAACTGAACTGAACTGAACTGAACTGAACTGAACTGAACAAGCTGCACAGCTGAAGAAAGTGTTTCAATGGTTTGTGATTTTTGGAAGCAAAAGAATTGAACAGTGATGTATTAGAATACATCTGTCAGGGTCAGGGAACTTTATTAATACCCAGAGGTAGATCAGATTTGCAGTATAGGAGGGTAACCCCAATTTCAGAGGGAATGTGGTTTTTGCTATCTTATGCTATAATCAAAAGTGTGATTTGATAAATGCTGAAGAGTTTTCTGTGATTTTTGCTATCTTATGATATTATGACCAGAAAAAGTATTATTGCTTAATATGACTCGTGTTAAAGAGAAGGAAAGATGGTCATATGTCATTTGCAGTTGTATCTAATGGTAGGATCAGGATGAGAGAGTGATGTGTTTTCCGCTGTATTGAGATTTAGAGTGAAACCTGAACTGATGAAATAATTGCTGCAACCTGTTAAAGAGGGAAGTAGGAGAGGTAGGACAGAGGTGAAGGTATGAGGAACCTGTGATGTGTCCGTGAGACAGGCTGAGGCAGGTCGGGGAGAGAAGGCCGCAAGGTGGAAGACATTTAAGATGGGGAAGTGTAAACCTTGACCATATAAGTCCAGTACCGGTGCAGAATGATGGAGAAATTATCCTCTGACAGGGGAAGTCTACAGAAACTGTAAATCAGAGGCCAGATTCACCAATATGTTCTTAAGAAAGATCTTAAGAAATGTCTTAAGATTTAAAATGAAGAAGTTAATGAAGTCTTAAGTGCAATTCCTCAATATTTTCTTAAGAACAGTCTTAAGAACAGTCATTTCTTACGTATCTCTTGTTTTTCTTACTTAAGAACTTATTAAAACATGTCACTCTATTGCATTGCACGCGCCAACAAACAACATATACCGGTATAGTTTGCGTCTTAACTGTCAGTCACTCACTAACCATGGAGAAGGACAAAAAGAGATGCAGAAGTATACGGTAGCACTTTATAATAGCTTACAGTAATGCTAACTAACTAACCGTTAACTAACATGCTAACTAACTAACTATTTTTACTTAAACTATGACCTACTAGTCTAAAACTTGTCTAAAATTTGTTGAAATTAGGCTTTATGCACAGCTCCACTCAGGTCAGTGACTGTTAGAACTTGAGAACTGACCCTTTAAACGGAGAGCTGGTCCAGTAAAAAGCCTTAGTAAAAGGGGCTAAAAAAAAAACGGGGATCTAACAACATGTTCAGAGCATGACACAGGAAACAAAATAGATAAAAGATAAATACAAGAGGTGAAAATATTTTTTTTTTAAAAAGCTAAACCTCAGAAAAAGGAACTTATTTAAACGACAAACAGCACCTGTTTCTGTAGCGTGTGGTCTTTGACCTCAGGACTCTCTGCAAGTCCATCACTTTTGTACGTAAATCCCCTGGAAACACTTACCTAATGTGAAATGCATTGCATCATTTGCATCGTGTTTGCATGATGTGTGGATGTGTTTTCCTAATTTGCAGTGAACTGAGCTCTATAGAGCTGTGGGCCACTGCAGTGTGGAAGCTGCTAAAGATATAAGGAGACACTGAGACTGAACCAGAGAAGGAAATGTAGTGTATTATCCACCTGAGCTTTTTTGCTTTAATATCTTCAATTATCTTGTGTTTTTCATGGTGTTTTCTTAGCCTAAAAGTTAAGGGGTAGGTCAGAGGTAATTCACCATTTGGATAGGAACTTCATTTGTGATAAGTAACAGTTTATAGTTAAATGGAATAAATATGAATAAAATCAGATGTTACAAGAGAAAAGGCACACACATACATTTACTGCATATGTTTAGATTAGGTATATAGTAGTAGTGTGGAATGTACCCTGAGAAATGTGTTCCTTGTCATCTACCCATCTCTGTGGGTCATAGTTTTTGGGGATACTTGACACTGTATCTATGTTTAAGTTAGCTTGGTCAAGAGGTTAAATGTCAGAAGGTATCGGTTAGATTCTGTTTATAGATCCTGTCTTTGTCTGACCATCCTGGTCACTTATATCCTTCTGTGGAAAAAGGTGGAGTTTTAGAAAACGTATATAAGGTTTGGGGTTTAGGCCAAGAGAGAGAGATCTCATAATTGGCACCAGAGATGCTCCAGGATTCGGAATTTTTAGACACTGTTCTTTTTCTTGTAATAAACTCTTTTTGATGTGTCAGCGGTGATCCCTTCTTTTCATCAACACATCAATATACCACAGAAAGTTTAACAGAATCAAAACAAGGGACTAATAAAGGCTAAAATAAATCTTCTTCACCCTGTCTGATTCAGTAACAGGTTTATTATTCACCTGCAGCAGCCACACAGGTGCACTGACTCCCTCCACTGGTCCGCTCTGAGCAGCTGACAGTTTGTTTACAGCCTCACATCCACTTCATGCTGCCACATGTCGGTGGTGAGCACAGACCTGCAGCACTGACAGGACACACACCCACACATCCAACACATCCAACACATCCAACACATCCAGCTGCAGGGGAGCTCCAGCTGCTGCAGCTCAGGTGATGTCACTCAGGTGTAAACAGACTGTGTGTCACTGCATCGTCTTCTTATTCTGCTGCTGCGGTGACGCTACCACTAATGAACAACACAGTTTCAGACTCACAACTTCACACAGACGAATGAAAACAGACTGAAAGTGACAAATCCACACTGACATCATTTAGCCTTGACACAGACTGTGTCACCTGCCACCGGTGATTTATTAGAATCTGAGGTGTTCGTCTCAGTCACGTAGTACTATTGTTATTGTTGTTATAGATAAATAGAAAATAATATTTACTATGGATACATTCTCACTTGAAATTGCAAGATTTTTGTATGATCACATTCCTGCTTGTCTGTAAGTAACAGTGACTCGGTATCGGAAAGTGACGAGACTGGTTCCTGCTGTTAGCATGCTAACATCAACAGAGGAAAGGAAACCATGGGAACAGAAGCGAAACCAGCGGGTTGTTTCCCACAGTCTGAGTCTGGCAGCTCAAACAGTAAAAACAAAAACACTGGTTATGTAACAATAAAAATAAATTCAACATTAGCTCCTTTCAATCCGATCTTTTAACATCTTTAATTTTATTGCATTTTTGGTGCCAAGACAATTTAAAGTCAATTCAACTTTTCTGGTTAAAAACAGACTCATCCCTCAACCTGTGAATCTATGTTACATCTACAGTACTGTGCAAAAGTCTGAGGCCCTTCAGATGTTTAGATGCTTCTCCACCATCCAAGAGGCAACTGATCAGTCCCACATTTATTCTGAGGCATGACAAAAAACTATAACAGTCTCTCCAAGATGCTTCAACAACCTGCTAGTCAAGAACCTGGAAAAACTGTTTGCAACTAGTGTCTAGAGGGTTTTAAAGACAAAACTTGCTCACACCAGATTATGGTCTGATGCAGGTTTCTTCTGGATGAAGTTCATCCATAAATAAAGACTATTCATGAAAGCATATTCACTTTACTGATAGTGCCTCAAATTGTTGCACTGACTGTATAACTGTCCATGTATTCTCTAAAATTTAGTTGACTTTCTGTAGGTTTAACTGTTAATTAGGATGGCAAGGCAAGGGAATTTTATTTGTACAGCCCATTTTTACAACCAGTTTGTCTCAAAGAGTTTTACATAGTATCATAACAACATCCTCGGCCCTTAAACCCTCACTTTAACTGAGGAAAAACTCCCAATAGAATGATGAGTGAAGTCAAACTAGGTCTTAAATTATTAATAGTGTTACCACAAACATATCTGAACAAATTAACTTGTTATTTGTTTCATTTATGTGAAAATGTCTGATGTGACACACGGTGAATAAAGCACATTAAAGCATAAATCAGCCCAGTCATGCTGCGTTGCACACACACACTTTCACATACTGAGGCGTGTACAGACACACTCGGCTTCTCACAATGATACCAACCCGACACATATTTTCTCTGACAGTCGCAGACTTGTGTGTGTTTGCTTTCTCCGCCTGCGTGGGCCGAAGGAGGGATTACCTCCTCTCTGAGTCACTGCCACACTTCAAAGACCACTCCACTAAAAGTAACCCCTGTGTGCCCGCCCACCACTAACAGACACACACAATGAGACACACACACCCAAACCTCACACAGTTTCCCAGACTCAGGAAACACAACCGAACGCTGGTGGAGGGTTTTATAGCAGGTTGAACCAGAAAATGATGTGTTCACTGTCTGATTATGTGCAATGACTGACGATCTGATGTCACACAATGATCATGAGAAAATATTTTATCATTTTGAAAATGTCTCAATACTTTTCATCTTAGTGACAGAGACGAGCACCAAACAGAAGAACAGTTCCCATGGAAATAGTTTGAAATATAAAATGTCATAATCGCTAAAGTGTCAAATACACTGTTGACCATAAAGTTGGAATATAAGAAGATATACATTTTGTCAATCAATAATAAATCAGATTGTCACAAATCATTTCATGAGAAGAGGTAAAAATATCTATTTTATTTCAACTTTATGTGCAAGAGTGTGCATGTAGAGCAGTAAAAAGTGTAATATTTATCTCTGAATATAGTGGTTTAGTAGTGAGAAGTGATGCTTTAAGAATGAGAGTTTATCTAAGGAAACCGTATGAGCTAAGTTACTATTCATTTCTGCTGCAGTCACACAGAAACACTTGTAACTGACTGATTTATTTGACTCTATAAGGTTAAAAAATACAGACGCTGAACTGTTTTTAATGTAACTTTATTGACATTGTACAATTTAAAAACATTGCACAGAAACACTCTGCAGAAGTTTATTTTTGTGCGCTTTTTTCCAGTCTTTTCCAGTCCTTTACCAACACAGAGCAACATGTCGTCGGCGTATCGTCGAACACAGTGATCGCACGTTAAGGAATTTCAATTCTCCTCCAGTGAGATTTCAGTCTTTGAAATATCTACATGGTCTCATGTCCTAAATAAGACTTTACCAGAGCCCCAACACACTGAAATGTCACTCTCAGTCTTGATGTGTCATTAGTAAAGTTGCACAATTTAAAAAACAACGACATATCTCTGCATATGTCTCAACAGACTGTGGTTTCAATCGAGTCCTTTAGAAATCCACAGTACAGTGTCATCAGTGAACACAGTGAACACACTTGTTTGTTTGTTTTTTACAGCCATGTGCATCTGTAACCACTGTCATTCATACAGAAGATGAACATCTCAGTCCAACAGGTGACACTGTGCCTCCGTCCAGCAGCCGTGGATTCAAACCGTCTCTGAGAGGACGGGAGGTCTTCGCTGCCTCGTCCGTTCTGTCTCAAGTTCTCCAAGAGAACTCAGTTTCTTTGGACGGAGAAAATTGCATGAGTGGAAAAATATCTGACTCCTCTTCCGTCAGGCCACCACACACTCCAGCTGAGTCTCTGACGCTCCACCCACAGTGTGGACCATCCAGGGCTCCTCCCCTGTCCGCCCCCACGCCACTCCCAGGCTCCCCTCACCCTCCTGGGGATGACACACTGCCACGTCTGGGCACTGGCTCTGCAGCTCTGAGAGTGGAGAAGAGAAACTGTTATTAAACTGAATTTAAAAAGGACAAATAAACATCACTTTGACTTTAAAATCTGCATCTGAGATTTATGGAAGTGTGTCGTATGTCATTTGGCTCCTCCTCCCAAAACAATCTGCTATTTTGCCCTTTAATAACAAAGGTTATTGATCCCTGAACTAACTCCGGTAGTTTTGTGCACATTATTTATTATTATTGCCACACAACAAGGCAAGGCAATGGCAAGGCAATTTTATTTGTATAGCCTGTTTTTACAAACAGTTTGTCTCAAAGGGCTTTACATGGCATCATAACAACATCCTCTGACCCTCACATCCACTGAGGAAAAACTCCATGGAAACCCTTTTAACAGGGAAAAATCGGAGAAACCTCAGGGTGAGCAACAAACAACACAAATCTTTTTAAAGCTGAAGTCAGGGGCCAGAACTGATGCTTTAATATCAAGATAATAAGACATTCCTGCACTATACTATAACATGCATTCGTCTAATCTGACTAGCTCAAACATCTCCTTTGCTGGTGACTTCTCTCACCTGTGCAGGTGTGCGTCTCCTCCGTGTAGATCTGCAGAAAGACGAGAAAGGAGAGGAGGAGGAGCCAGCGGTGGGCGTGGTCCGGGGCCTCCCTCATGGTGGGCCTCCTGCTCTGGGAGGCCGGGTACAGGACGCGGCGAGGCCGACGCAGCCGGGGAGGAGAGGGATGCAGGGAGGAAGATGCTGCTGATGAGGAGGAGAAGGAGGAGGAGGAGGAGGTTGCTTCCAAAGGGCCGAGGGCCACAGGAGTCGATCTGCACGAGGAGGAGGAGGAGGAGGAGGAGGAGGAGGAGAAGGAGGTCATGGCTGTTGGATGAAGATGTTGGTCTCCTTCTTTTCTTTCGTTTCAGCTCCTCAGATGTTGAGTTTTCTTCTTGTCTTTGTTCGTCCCAGTATTTCTCTCTGATCTTCTTCTTTTTCTGCTCCTTTATTTCTCTGAGCTGCTGTCGTCACTCAGCATCCTTCTCTTCTTTTTCTTCTCTCTGTTCTCTCTGTCTCTTGCTCTGGAGCTTTGTCTCCATCACCGAGCTGTGTCTCCACTCAGCTCGCAGCCTGTTTAAATATGTGCAGAGTAGGTGTTGTCAGCTCGCCTGTGGCCAGGTAAGCCCCGCCCACCTCTGGAATTATTGTTGTCTTCAGCTCAAATTTGAGATGCACGCGAACTTCTCCTTCTTCTCCTTCTTCTTCTGAATCTGCCTCTTCATCGTCTTCTCCTTCTTCTGGTTCTGCCACTACTTCTTCTCCAGAGAAAAGCGCCTCAGCCTCAGCCTGTGTCTGCAACTCTCCATCACATTTCAATGCTGTGGGGAAATCTCTGCTGCACGACAGGTCGAGGTCGTCAATCACCTGAACGCCCTCGCACACCGGAGACACCTGAGCTGCAGCCTCACACACCAGGAGCCACGAAGACAGAGAGAGAGTGTGTGTGTGTGTGTGCATGTGTGTGTGTGCATGTGTTTCTGCCATTGTTTCCAATGAGTCACTGATTCATGTAAAGTAGTAGAAACGCACGCACATCCATAGACAACACTGTGTGCAGGTGCAGAGCCAAACAACAACAACAGCAACAAAACAAGAAAAGCTGGCACACTGCAAAGGGGCTCCTATAAATATAATTTAATAGTGACAACGTTTCAAGCCATTGCTCTTTCTCAGGTCATACACAAGACTGGAGGACGCCATTTTTAAAGAGTGTCACATGATCACACAGCTGATGCCACTTCCACATGATTGTCGAGTTTAGAGACAATAGAAAAATAAAGAAACATTTTTTTTACAATGTAGTATAAACACTAGGGGTGGGAAAAAAAATCGATTCACATAAATAAAGCAATATCTTTTTTGAAGATTTTTAAGTTGATTTTTTATTTCAAAAATCGTTTTTTAAATTTATTTATTTATTTATTTTTAGAATCGCAATTTAAATCGAATCGACATCCAAAAAATCGTAGAAGAATCGAATCGGGAGAAAAGCATATCGTCCCAGTCCTAATAAACACTCAAATTAATGTTAGACATACATACACCCAGTGAGTGTTAGATGTGCTGAACAATAACACATCAAAACACCATACTTAAAAAATATATTTAAAAAATATATTCAACACACTTGAAGCAGTCTGGATACATCAAACATCAGGAAAACCGTCATGTCACTGATTCGTGTCGCTTCTCCACCATCAACACACACACACACACACACACACGTTATTGAAGCTTTGTTTTATTGGTCCTGAGACCGTGAACCGAGGTCATGAGGCGTCACCAGATGTTTCCACCTGTTGCCTGGCAACTTTGTCCACGTGTGACTATTTTTTCAGGCCTCAGGCTTTAGATTGATGGGAATGGATTTGAACTTGTCGTCGTTCTTTGGGTCGTGACCTTTGGTTAATGAAGCAGCTGAACGAGCGCTGATGAACATCAATATGTTACAGCATCTTCTCCTCCTCCTCTCCTCCTCCTCCTCCTTCTCTCCTCTTTGCGTGTGGATTGAGTTTGTTTTCCTCGTCTCTCCTCAGGCTTCGACCACAGAAACTCTCAGTGAATCTTCTGGAATGTTTTTGTCTTTCTTTGATCGTCTGCCTGCCTCTCTCTCTGCACGCAACACACACACACACACACACACACACACACCACTGCATGCAACATACTGTATATCATTATTACATTACAGTAGCCTATGTGAGGTGCAGTAATTGAACACAGACACACAGTGGTGCATGCAAAGTGCAGGAACTCAACACCAGTCATAAGACACTGGTTCCAGTAAACTGTGGATTGCTTGCACACACACACACACACACACACACACACACACACACACACACATACACACACACACACCACTGCATGCAACACACTGTGGTGCATGCAAAGTGCAGGAACTCAACACCAGTCATAAGACACACACACACACACACACACACACACACACAATGCCCTGTTTGCAGTGTGTTCCTCAAGTGACTGAGGTGATGCTGATACACACACACACAGAACAACAGGTATATGACAACACTTGTGTAGCGATCTGGTGCGCTAGTAACAACAGGTCGGTGTCAACCAATCAGAAGAGAGGAGGAGGCTCTGGGCCTCTCTTCACATTGGCTAACTGTCTTGTGGGAAATCCAGTAAGAACAGAGCAGATTTCAGAATAAAACACTCAGAGAAACCAAATCCTGCAAAGTTGTTGTTGGATGGATGGTGGGTCCAGGTGGTGGTGAGGGGGCGGGGCTTAGTTGTGACATCACAAAGTGACAGGAAGTCCTGACGGCTGGTTTTAAGGCTCAGTTTCTGAATACAGGCTGTGTGCATTTCTCTGTGGACTGAGGCTTTGATACTTTCACAGTATTAATATAGAACCTAGAGCTGCTTTATAATCACACTACACATGGACATCTACCTTTATACTGTATGGAGCTTTAATACAAACATCTACCTTTATACTGTATGGAGCTTTAACACAAACATCTACCTTTATACTGTATGGAGCTTTAACACAAACATCTACCTTTATACTGTATGGAGCTTTAACACAAACATCTACCATTACACTGTATGGAGCTTTAATACAAACATCTAAAATGTATGGTGCTTTTTAACATGTGGAATCTGTACTTATTAATTGTTTATCACAGTTATAATTTGTTGATCGTGTTTCAAATGGACTAAGTGTAAATGGAGGAGCAGAAACAGGCTGATGAAACAGCGGCGTGACGACGAGGTCACGAGAGCGAAGACACGAATGAGATCGTCTCACGTTTGGAGACAACAGGACGTTTGATCATCTCCGTGACGTCCCCGCACTAAAATTAACAACGAATGGAGCTGGATGAAACGTGGTGCAACTCTCTCTCTCTCTTTCTGCTTCATTAACTCTTATGCATCTCGACCCTTTGAGCTTCCCGAGGTTCAAAAAGGCTCCAGTTCACAGAGTCCAAACGCTCCGACTGTGATTCACTGAGGGAGTGTCGGAAGTTCAGGCCCTGGCCATAGGGAACGCATACCTCACCGGGGAACTGTCTCAGTGCCAGAACCTATTTTTACAAAGGTTCAGGTTGTCCACACCCATTGGCCATGAATGAGGAGCAATAAAATTGAACAAGATACAAAGCAGTCATTAAAACCAGTCAATAACGGAGGAGATCAAGGAGCTGAGGTCCTGGAGAGTGTTGTAGGAGTCCGTTCTCAGACTCCAAAACAGCACAAGTTGAGTCAATGTGGTCGAAGTCAGCTAAATGCTAACATCGGCATGCTAGCAGCCCCAGAAACATGCAGATGTTCAGCAGGTTTAATTGCTAAAGTGCAACTGATGCTGTTGGGAAGTCGTTTGTTTCTCTCCAGAGGCCAATTGAGCCAAACGTGACATACCACATACCCGTGACATAAGTCCTCCTTGGTTAAGGAGGGAAATCGAGGCATTTTCAGCAAAGAAACACAATCTTCAGTATGATTGCTAGCATTAGCATTTGTGATTTCATAATTTTGTTGAACTCACGGGTTTCTTGACCCAAACCTGAACTTACGTAAGTATTCATCCAATGATCAGAACAGTGCACTGCTGATTTGTGGACATGAAACCCTTCAACTACAAATGACCAGAAGGATCATGTAGTTGTAGGATATGTAGTGTATTATACTCCTTAACTTTTTTACTTTAATAACTTAAACTATGTATGTTCTTCTTTGTATGTATGTAGGCCTTTCTGGACAGATGCTCTACTTCATGGGTTCTATAATTTGCTTAGAAGTCATCCGACCTAATGGGATATGCATGGTTCAATATGACTGAATGATCCTATTGTCCTCTCTAAGAGACATGGGATACAGGATATGGGTTTTTGCTAGCCTAAAAGTTAAAAGGTCAAGTCAGAGGTCATTGGCCATCTGGATGGGAGGTTTCTCTCTGTCTGGAGAAGGTGGAGTGTTGGAGATAAGCCAACATATAAAAAGGAAGGTTTTTGAGTTGAGAGAGAGAGATCTCATTTTGGACCAGAGATGCTCCAGGCATTTTTGTACACTGTTCTTCTTCTTTTTTAATAAACTTGCTTTTTGAATACAAGCGAAGACGTGTCAGCGGTGATCCCTTCTTTTCATCAACACATCAATATACCACATATAAAACCAGACAAGTATGACTGCAGAGAGATAGTGAACGCTAGACAGTCGGACAAATCACAAACTGACTGTGGTTGAATCTTTATGTAATTTCAAGTTCTTATTGTTTAGGAAGTCCATTGAGTTGAGTCCGGTTGCAGAACTTTTCTTGGGACACACTCATTTGACCAAGGTTTTCTGTAAACCGTCCTATCAGTGTTGGGATGTTTGAGGACAACGTGATTGGCTCCAGTGTGTTGCATTTACTGACGTACAGTTGGTAACCTGTGGCCTACTCCTGTCACTTCACTGATCCCAGACACCAGCGTCACTGGACTGGAGATTACCTCTTAAAACAACACATTGTTGTGCTGCACATTAAGTGTCGAGCTGTGTGTCAATGAGCTTTTTTTGTCGCATGAACAGAATAAATTTCTTTGTGAGAGGAAATCCTCTGCGGCACGTCAGCGTATTGTGTTTTCACGGCAGCCAGGTCGCTCTTTTGTTCACATAATACGACATGTGAGACTTTGTGCAGCTCAGGTTTTGACGCTGGTATGTTGCTTTGTCCTGACGCAGCATTAAAAGACCTATTTTTGGTTTGCTGCCCTCAGGTTAAAAGTAAAAAGAAAAAAAGAGAATTTACACATGCCTTCGGGCTGATGAGGTGAACAGTAAAACAACGTCACTGTCATACGGGTTCCCGTCAGAGAACAACTTTCCAGACCTCAGGCAGTCGACTGTTTTGTCTGTTGAACGTAAGAACAAGACACTGGACATAAAGATCACATACAATATACAACTTCAAAGTCTTCTGTGTCTGTGTTGTTCAGGAACCTGCCTTGGGACTACGGCTGAAATTTAGGCTAAGTCCGGTGCATTTACATTGATGCTGAACTCATCAATGTTGATGAATGTGCATTGTCCCAACTCAGTAAATAAATAAATGAATAAGTGAAAAAACTTAATTAATGGATCACAACAGCAGGGATGTCCAATGAATGAATGCAATGATCCATGACTGACTGAATGACTGAGTGACAGAGTGATGAGGTAATGGATCTTCCCAACTTCCCAGACCATTATTTAAAGCAGAAGTAAGCGATCCGGTCGTTTTGGCTAATGCTGCGTTCCAGGCAGGCTTTTGAAACCGTAAATTACAGCTTCAAGTCACGACTTACGACTTTGTAGCGTTCCAGGCAACCCACTCGTGTTTTTCCGACCTGTTTTACCTGTGAAAGTCACTATAACGGCCACTCGTAACTTCCGACCCGTGAACTCGTACCAGATCGAACTGGTATGACTTCACAGGTCGGAAAAACACAAGTTACGGGTTGCCTTGAACGCACCATAACATCTTGTCAGCCGATGGAGTTAGCAGCCCCCGCCCTCGTCATGGATCTATTGGTCCTCGTCCCTACGTCACCACATTCAGGCGCATCCCTTGGCTGCACACACAGCCCTTCATGCCGTTCTCTCTCCTCATTGGATAAAACTTGTAGGATACGAGAAAAGTTTTCTCCTCGGCTCAGAGCAGAGCAGAGGGACTGACAGACCCGTGTTTCAGACCAAACACTCTATGTAAGTGATTGCTGTCGGAAGATACAACTATTTAAGACTTATATTAACACAAAAATATCGCTTACTTCTGCTTTAACAAAAGTGGCACTGTCATCAAGAGGAAACCAGCTAAAGTGGGTCAGTCGGATCGGTTATCGGATATCGGATACAGATGTTTCCCGGGAACTTTGGAGATCTTCCAGGCATTTGAGGCAGAACCAGAACTCTCTGAAGGATTGCATATCCTTATCTTGCCTGTGAATGTGAAGGGATTTCCCGAGAGGAGCTGGAAAGCATTGCTTGATGGAAAGGTGGAATAGATAGACGGGCTTAGTGATACCTCTCAGGTGTTTTTGGACCAACCTCAGGTACTTTCAGGAAAGAAGCATCACCAGATTTACCCCAGGAGTGAAAAACACACTTTACTTACATAACTGAACTTCTCAATGTCATTCAGTTTGGTAACATTGATGATTTAAGCAGCAGTTTGGACGTGACTGCTGGTTAATGAGTCATCTTACCGCATCGTTTTTTGATAGATGGATGGACTTAGTGATACATCTCAGGTGTTTTTGGACCAACCTCAGGTACTTTCAGGAAAAAAGCATCACCAGTTTTACCCCAGGAGTGAAAAACACACGTTGCTTACATAACTGAACTTCGCAATGTCATTCAGTTTGGTGACATTGACGAGTTAAGCAGCAGTTTGGACGTGACTGCTGGTTAACGAGTCGCATTACCGCACCGTGTTTCCGTCTTTGTTTCACACTTGTTCCATTGTTGTTTGGGTTCATGGAAAGATCATCCTTTGCATTGCACTTTACTGAGATTAGACAACCTTTGTCCTTCGTTTAACGCATGTTCTTTGTCACCTGCCTCGCCTCACACCTGTCCCACTTGAATTCACCTGAAGAATTCCTTCCATCTGCTCAGTTCCTTAATTAACTGAGTGACTGAAATGCCAGAGCCTGAAGCTTACACTTGTCAATGTAAGAAGGTATGTACAGCACATAGAAGCATCCATACATCTCTTGGACAAGATATGTCAGTAAAACCTTGATTAAACTTCTTCAAATTTGACACATACATTCACTTGGACTCAAGGATGCATTGATTTGATTTTGGTCGTCAATGGTCAAAGGTCAAAGGTCAAGGGGTCACACCGACTACATAACACACAGGTTTGGCCTTGTGAACACAATATCTCCAGAACACCTTCAGGGAAGCTCTTCAGATCTCGTAAAAACCATACGTGTGCTGTTTTCTGTTGTTGTCAGCAGTCATGTTTGGCTCTGCCTGTTTCTTGCTCTGATTTGGTAACAGAATACCGACGTGTTGGGTAATAGACACTGGGAGGAAAAGGAGGCCCGTTAGAGCTTGAAGATCAGAGCTATTACAACTTAATTAAACACATTCATACTACAGATGCCTCAAATTTGTTAGAAGAAAAAAAAACATTAACCTGGACTCAAGGGCAAAGTAAAGGTCAGGAGGTTATTCTGGGTCTTATTTGATCAACTGACACAGGGGCACTACGAGCTTCATGCTCTGATTAAACTCATTCTGTAGTTTTATCACAAAAAGTAACAGAAGCAGAAACGTTGATGTGGGTTGGATCACTGCATCATGATTATTATTATCAATGAGGTTTGGAGAAAGCGTCACTCAGGGAAATCAGGTTCTGCCGGTAATTAGTTTACATGAACTGCAGTAACCTGGTGACTGTAGGTCTGAGTAAACAACCAGGTCAATGATTAACTGTCTCTAATCAACACTAACTTCTGAAGGTGTGCGTTTCCTGTTTGGCCTGTGGTAGTTAGAGAAGCCGCTGCTTCCTGTTTAGACTTTAGAGAGGAAGACTTGTTTAAACTTTATGTTCAGTTTGGTTAAAGGGACAGTTCAACATTTTGGCAAATTGGCCCATTGCCATAATCCCTATAGTCATAGCAGTAGGTTCGTTACCTTTAATTGTCGGTGCAAGCTATTTTTAGAACGGCGGAGCAGAGCCGCGAGCTGCTCAGAGCTACGCTACGGAGACTCATGGGATTTCTTGGTTTCCCTCATCAAACTCATCAAATACACAATCCAACAACTCCACAACGCTCTGGTGGCCAGATTGTGACCTGCACATTCACCACGCTATCAGATAATAACACAACGTTACCAGACAGAGTTGTTTTAGAGGTAAATGCAGAGACTGCTTGCCGGAAAACTGCCCCCGACGGAAACGCACATCAGCTGTTTTGCATGAATTTCCCTCTAAAACAACTCTGTCTGGTAACGTTGTGTTATTATCTCATAGCGTGGTGAATGTGGAGGTCACAAGTTGTTCACCAGAGCGTTTTGGAGTTGTTGGGTTGTGTGATAAACCTGTGAATATTCTCATTTTTCCACGTCGAAGTTATCTCAAGGAAATTTAAATCGAACGCAACTGGACTTGGTTATTTGTCTAGGAAGACGTTTCACCTCTCATCCAAGTGGCTTCATCAGTCCATGTTCGCATCTGACCAGGCTGAGACTGGTCCTGGATTGTGTATTTGATGAGTTTGATGAGGGAAACCAAGAAATCCCATGAGCCTCCGTAGCCTAAAAATAGCTTGCACCGACAATTAAAGGTAACGAACCTACTGCTAAGACTATAGGGATGATGGCAAAGGGCCAAATTGCCAAAATGTTGAACTATCCCTTTATGCTTGACTGTGGTTGCAATCTTAAAACCCTTTTTGGCTTCACATCTGATTTGGATGAAACTATTACCACCATCATGGAAAACAGTTTCTCGCTCACAACACTCATCAAACATCGTTTTGCCGCAGAAAGATGACTCTTAACTCTGGAGTGCTTAAGTGCATGTAAACACCATTTGTATTTCATCACCAGCGATGGTCTGCAGGTGCGCTCTTGTAAAACTCCCACCAAACCAAGACATGCCCCCACACACACTTTTCTCAAGAAAAGGTGCGTGGATTTTTTTGGAGGAAGTCCAAATACCTGATTAGAAATTCTTTGAATTCAAGTCCAGCAGCAAAGAGGAAGTCAGTGCGTCAGCTGTGAGCAGGTGTGAACGGCGCCTCAGATGAAACACAGAGAAAGTAACGACCTTTTCTCAAGCTGATTCACAAGGGTTGTGTCCAAAATCACTCACTCATTCCCTCTTCCCTACTCACTATAGTGAATTCAATATAGTGACTATATAGTGACTCACTGGTCAAATAAAAAAACACTTTCGGACACTGCTCCGCCGCACGTATTACGTTGCGTAATTAAAACGTTCCGACCGCGATTGTAACGGCCGGTGCAGGTACCATGGATACAACCATGGTAACGGCCGGTGTAGAGGAGTAAAGCAATAAGCGGTAATATACTGTATATATTTAAGCATCAAAGATGTTCAATCAAACCCACATAGTTTGAAACAACATTCAAAACACACACAGCCAGTGTCACAACTAAGCATAACGTCCGCTAGCTTAATGCTAACGTATAATGTAAAACACCATAGACGGGCTAACAGAAATTAGCCTCGCTATCCAGAGCCTGTGGTCAGTTTATAACACTTGTTAGGAAATTTGCTCTGACGTTTGTTTTGGGAGTCTGTGGAAGCCGCGACCGGACAACTCTGGCAGCTGGACACATTTATTGAGGCTGCTGCACTACTGCATTTATTTGGTAGCTACACCTAATACATCCATGAGATACACCGGTCGTTCTGGGCCGGTGTGTTAA
This sequence comes from Trachurus japonicus, assembly GCF_045865225.1. Classification (NCBI taxonomy): domain Eukaryota; kingdom Metazoa; phylum Chordata; class Actinopteri; order Carangiformes; family Carangidae; genus Trachurus; species Trachurus japonicus. The sequence goes on along the minus strand of NC_140915.1, from coordinate 5,892,722 downwards.
CGGCGTCAATCCGTGACCGCAATGCATGATGGGATATCTTGCTCCGGTTAGTGACCCTCGGATGCTCACTACATTTCGCGGTGAATTGTGGGATAAATTCAGTCACTATATAGTGAACATTAATAATCACTAAACAGTCGGACACCACTACAAAATGGCCTGGTCACTATATAGTGAGTAGGGAGTGATTTCGGACACAGCCATGGATTCTTGAGGCGAGAAAGAAAGTTTCAGTGCGATCCATATGTCTGACAGCTTCATTGTCTTTGTCACTCTGCTATTGTTGTCTCATATGTGTTTGATGCTGCTGCTGCTGCTGCCTCTTCTCCCTCTGGTGTGGTAACAGAATACCGATGTGCTGGGTCATAGCCGCCGAGAGGAAAAGGCTCGGCCGCTCGGCTATAGGAGGCACGTTTGAGCTTGAAGGTCAGAATTAATTACACAGTTTAATAGTTTAATAACACAGATAAACGCTTCCCACGGCGGTGATGACAGAGGCTAACACCCACCTGCTGAAGGAGTCTCATCGCTTCACTTCAGTCTCCAAGGTCGAGCCTGCAGCCAAATTCCAACTTTATTGAACCGCAGCTGAAAGTAATTGTAGAGAGTGAGGAATTCTAATTAAGCCAAACACTATAATCATCTCATCCATGAAATTTTCCTTCGACTACTGTACAACACAAAGGAATTTTACAGTAACGGTTGTGTGGCCTGTGATGTGTTCACAGGCACAGAGGAGAAGTGAGACACTTTCAGCCAAACCCAGATAAATTAGTTTCAAACCACAAGTGTAAAAGCGAAAAAAACACAACACACAAGTGTTTTACTGCCACACAGATGAAGTACTGACTGTAGCACATGTGGGTTAATCCTCCGCTGAAAATAGTCCCCAACTAATTATCCACACTCCAGTGACCATAATAAAGTGAATAATAACCATAATAAAGTTTAAAGGGATAGTTCACCCAAAATTCAAATTGCACTCATTATCTCTTCCCCCTCATGTGGACTAAGGGCTGGGAGAAGTTTCAGAGTCCTCCGTGGCTTCTCTGAGTTACAGGGGGTCTCGGCGTAGCAGTGCATGTCCATATAACGGTTGCAAATGGATACCAACTGTCTTCGTAACAAAAAGACACACCAAAAAACATCCAAATACCTCCATGCTGCTCGTATGTAATGTCCGTCTTGTATTGAAGCCCAGAAATGCAAAATTGTTCCGAAAAAAATTGGACGGACCAGGAAGAGGAGCTTCCGCTACAAACAAGATTGAAATATAGACTTATTTAATTTAATTTAATTAATTAATTGCAAAGCATGTGTAGTCATATTTTGAGCATTATTATAGAAGCCAAAGTCGCAGTTACAAGAACTGCCCCCATTACTTCGCTGTTTAACTGCAGTGTAGCGCAGCTAGCAGGAGGAGAGCTAGGTCCGATCTGCGCATATTTTTCTCAGTTTTATCAGACCGACAAACACACAGACAGACAGCGCGCATCACCTCCAAGGCCGCTGCTTCTGAGAGAGAGAGAGAGAGAGAGAGAGAGAGAGAGAGAGAGAGAGAGAGGACGGCGCTACTCTCTCCAGCCAGCTGACGTGTAGTTCACCTGCAGCTCACCTGCAGCTGTCAGAGGAGCCTCGCTAGTTCTCTCTCTGGCCTGCACTTTAAAAGTTCAGCTGATCAGGTCAGCTGATCTGAGCCAGAGCACAGTGGACGTGGTGTGTAGGCTCGCTATTTTATACTAGGCCTACTGTAACGGCAAGAAAAAAAAAATCGTCCTCAATCGCTGATTGTCTGATAGTACGTGTGTGTGTATTTGTCGGGCTGATCTTCCACCACGGACTGCGCTGCATTACTGATCATCACCCGGTCACCCTGTCTGTCTACAGCTGTGGTCTAACTTCAGCTTCTCACTTCCCTGTCCCTCCTCTCTCTGTCTGCCCGTTCTAACTCCATCTGACGAAGTTAAGCATCACATTCAGGTTCATAAAGGCTCTGTGCTCTGTGCTAAAACAATCTGTCATGATAAAAACTTGTCGTATGTGCAGAATCGTGACGTAGGACCCCATATATTGTCCATCACAACGAGAAATTTTCTGGCATGTCAGAAATTAATCGGGAGGTCGGCGACTCGTCTTTAGGACGTCGGGACGTGACGTAGAGCCTCACTAACCATACGTCCCGATTATGCTCACGACCCCGCGATCCCTCTAAGATTATGCAAATTAAGGCTGCGACTCATCTGGGACGACAAAATCGTGGCAAAATCGTGCAGTGTAAGCCCGCCTTAAGATTTTAAGATTATCTTATGAGATTCTCTTGTAGTGTGTGGTGTGTTAAGAGTCAAAATTCTCCCGACAATCGGCTCGGAATACGTTTGGCGCTGATAATCGTAAATATTAAACATGTTCAATATTTACGATTATCGGGGCCGACTTCGGTGGCCGTTTCAATCAAAAGTCATCTTGTGTGTGGAAAGCCGGTGTTGTGGCGAGACACTTCTCCGCACAACACCGGCAACCCCACAGAGAGCCACGGTGCAGCCCTGCCCCTGGCATTACATGAGGTTCACACAGACATTCACACATACACGGGAGATTTCCTGATAGCCGATAGCAAAGACGATAGCACTCATAACTTAATATTTACGATTATCGGCGTCGAACGTTTTCCAAGCCGATTGTCAGGAGAATTTTGATTCTTAACACACCACACACTACAAGAAAATCTTATAAGATAATCTTAAAAGCTTAAGATAATCGGACGATGTCTGTCCGTGGTCGGAAGGGGGAAAATCGGGGCAAAATCAGCCCGATTATCTTTATGTGTGTGGTAGGCATTAGAAAATGACCGGAATTCTCCATGTAGAGTTGAGGGTGTGGCCTATTTGATTGACAGGTGTGTGAGCGTATGCTGGCATCATGCACCCAAGTTTCACCTATTTGCCTATTTTTGGATGATCTTGGAGTTAGGGGGCGGAGTCAGACTCTGCCAAGATGGTGACAGTTCATCAGCTCACTCTGAGCTTCAGAAACCTGTGGGCGGAGTCACCGAGGCACCGTCCATCAGTGGATGAACCAACATTGAACCAAGCTGTGACTGTTTCATAAGAGTTGTTGACAGTAAAAATTAGAAAAACACAAAGTGGTTCATTGTGAGCCAGACAAACACTGCAGCAGCAGGAGGAGGAGCTGAGGTTCGCAGCTAATCAGTGTCTTCACATGTCTAATTACAGCTGCCATGACAACAGGGAAACAAACAGGTGATGTATTTGCATGAAGCCCGTCGGTGGAGGAATTCAGGGGAGATGTTTGGATGCGTCTGCGCTGCGATCTGCAGCCCGAGGCCTGCGTGAGCCGCTGCTGTCACCAGAACACACAGCTACACATGCTGTTTGATTTAAAGCAAAGAACTCAAACGCAGCATCCGACAGTCTGCACGCGCCCCAGTTTCTATATCGCTTCAGGATGAGTCCCGATGCCACAGTCTCAGTCTCATCTGCTCTACAGGAGCCCAGCAGGAACATCTGAACAAGTTAAAACACCAGACAACACGAGGACATGACCTCATGAACCAAATGGATCAAATCTGTTTTTAATTCTATAAATCCAGCTCGACCTTTGTTGTTTTCCTGGATTCTCTCTGTCTGCAGATTTCAGTCACTCTGCTGTTTTTTATTCATGATAAATCATAATAGATACTGTAATTATGTTCTGAATAGCTTGCACCGACAATTAAAGGTAACAAACCTACTGCTGTGACTATAGGGATGATGGCAAAGGGCCAATTTGCCAAAATGTTGAACTATCCCTTTAAGCTTGACTGTGGTTCGAATCTTAAAACCCTTTTTGGCTTCACCTGAACATCTGATTTGGATGGAACAATCACCACCATCATGGAAAACAGTTTCTCGCTCATCAAACACTCATCAAACATCGTTTTACCGCAGAAAGATGACTCTTAACGTAAACACCGTTTGTATTTCATCACCAGCGATTCTCTCTGTCTGCAGATTTCAGTCACTCTTCTGTTTTTCATTCATGATAAATCATAAATAATAGATAATTATGTGACAGCAACATGAACTGGAAACACAATGAGTCACCTCAGGATTAAACTTTCAGTTTCATCAAAGTGAAAACACATTTTTGGGGCATGAACCTGCCGTGACAGCCTGTGCACATGTGTCTCCTCCTTTGTGTCTCCCTCTGTTTCATCTTTTCCTGCAGAGGAAACATCTTCATCTCACTTTTCGTGCAAAGAGCAGATTATTTGTGTTTCAAAGGCGTCGTCCTCTCGGGCTGAACTCTGCCGGGTTGATGCAGAGGACGGGGGCGGAGCCAAGACAAACAGAGACAGCTGAGCTGCAGTGCAGCGAGCGGCCTCGGGCTGAACAGCAGTGGGAGGTGGAGGTAGCGTGCAGGACACCACAGGGTTACAACCCCGGGTTCAGTTGTAACAGTGCAGAAGAAAAACCTCAGCTATGAAAATGACTTACTGTACCTGAAGGTATCACACACACCGCACACAGGTGTTACACGATGAGTTCAGTGAACTCAGGTTCAACTCAGAGGTGAAAGTCGTGGCCTCGAATTCACATCCAGCATCACTGTCTCCCTGTGTGTCTGTGTGTGTGTGTGTGTGTGTGTGTGTGTGTGTGTGTGTGTGTGTGTCTGTGTGTCTGTGTGTCTGTGTGTGAGGCCAAACATAGTAATTACAGAAACACGTTGGCAGCCACAGACACAGGGAAGAGCCCTGTTTGTGTAGGTATTAATACAGCTGTGGGTTGAAGGACTTGGGTGGTGTGTGTGTGTGCAGCTGCTAACTGATGCAGATTAAAACTTCTCCTCGTTCAGTGAAGTTGTGTATTTCATGTTCTCCAACCTCCAACCAAAACAGATCCTGTTGTTCAATTAACAATAAAACAACAAATTCTAAAACTGTTTAATCTGCAAGAAAATGTTGATTGAAAAAAGTTCAACAATCCAATGATTTAGTTTTCTTCTTCCACTGACATTGACAAACTGTTTCTAACATATTTTTATATCTTAGTTTTTTATACATGAAGTTGAACTGAATTATATTGTATTTATGGTGCGTTCCAGGCAACCCATAACTCGTATTTTTCCGACCTGTTCCTTTGGTTACCCGATAGAACGTACAGTCAAACTCGTAACTTCCCACCTGTGAACTCGTACTAGATCGATCTACTCCCAGTTCCCAGTTCGTAACTCGTAACTTGCCTGGAACGCTACAAACTCGTAACTGGTGACTTGAAGTCGTGACTTACGGGTTAAAAAGCCTGCCTGGAACGCACCATTAGTGCAATAGAAACATTTTGTTTATTTTTGAAAATAATAGAACTTTACGATCAATCCCTGAAGGCAGCATTCCTTAGCAACACAATTTAAAAAACAACAACAACAATCCTGTTTGAGATTAAAACAAAAAAGGAGCAGGAAAAAGAGAAAAAACACAACGATGGAGGACGAAAAGGACAACAAAGAGAAGTCGTTGTATTTGAGCACACAGCTGGAGCGGCTGGAGAAGCAGCAACATGAGGCTGAGGAGGACAGAGAAGGTCTGAAGCTGCAGCACAGACAGAAGATAGAGGAGCTTCAGGAGGAGGTAGACAAACTGAAGTCAAAGAGAAGGAGACAGGGTGAGACGTGTTTGTATTAAAGCTCCATACAGTATAAAGGTAGATGTTTGTGTTAAAGCTCCATACAGTATAAAGGTAGATGTTTGTGTTAAAGCTCCATACAGTAGAAAGGTAGATGTTTGTATTAAAGCTCCATACAGTATAAAGGTAGATGTTTGTATTAAAGCTCCATACAGTATAAAGGTAGATGTTTGTATTAAAGCTCCATACAGTATAAAGGTAGATGTTTGTGTTAAAGCTCCATACAGTATAAAGGTAGATGTTTGTATTAAAGCTCCATACAGTATAAAGGTAGATGTTTGTGTTAAAGCTCCATACAGTATAAAGGTAGATGTTTGTATTAAAGCTCCATACAGTATAAAGGTAGATGTTTGTATTAAAGCTCCATACAGTATAAAGGTAGATGTTTGTATTAAAGCTCCATACAGTAGATGTTTGAGTTAAAGCCTGTATTCAGAAACTGAGAACTTATGCGTTCATAACAACTCGGAGGTCGGGATTCCCAACTCGGAAATTTCCGACTTCCGACATCATTGCGTTCACGCTGCGGGAACTCAGGAGAAAAAAAACATGGATACCTGAAGGAAGTTTGGCGTATTGTGGCTAATAGCTGAATAGGAAAAATCAATGCAGCAATAAATAATGTTTATTTTGGAGGAGAGGAGACGCTGCAGATGAGTGCACATATAATGTTACAGCCTTGATAACAGTTAAATGTTATTTCCGTCATATACGAGGAACCACAATTTCACACCATACAACAATCACAGCTTAATATAAACGTATTTCATATAGGCTACTGCAATGAAACACAAAAATATGCATTAAAACCTCAACAAATAACTTAAAATGTCTAAATTCTAACCGTTTAAGACGAGGGCTGCCATGTTTTGATGTTGTCGTGTGATGTCAAGTCGGAAAGTCGGAGCTCTGAAATGATACCAGAGTTCCCGACCTGTAATATTCGAGTTTGACGCCGTTCAATTCATTTTTTACAACTCAGAGCTCGTTTTTTTCCGACTTCCGAGTCGTCTTGAACGCAGCATTAAAACCAGCTGTCAGGACTTCCTGTCACTTTGTGATGTCACAACTCAGTTTGTCTGAGCGGCCTCTCCTTCCCCTCAGTGGTGACGCTGCAGGAGCTGGAGGAGCAGATGCAGGAGCTGCTGGAGGAAGACATGGCGCTGTGCAAGAAGATAGACGAGCAAGAGAACTCCAAGAGCTCGTTGAACTCTGAAATTGACTCTCTGAGGAAGGAGTTTGACCAGGTTGCCTGCGACATCTCCAAAAATGAGCAGGTAAGTGTAGGACAACTGTTGGACGGGGTCTAAAACATCATCACCACAGGATCAGCTGAAGAGCAGAATCATCCAACATCCTGTTTTCTCCAGGAGGCCGAGGAGCTGACGGCAGTGATACAGCAACTGGAGGCGGTGAAGGAACAGTGGAGCATCAGACTGAGTTGCTTACTGAGTGAGGAGAAGTAGTTCAGGTAAGAAGAAGATCTGAAGTATCCACACCCACACAAACAAACAGACAGTTGGTCCAGGAGGAACCTGGCCTTGAACCAGCCAGGCACCCGACTCCCTCACGTACATGAGGTCAGAGCTGCAGTCAATTTATATGTATGAGAATTACCATCGTTGGTATTACGTCTGCCACTGTTGCAACTCTTATGTTTTATTTTCACTATTACCATATTTATTTATTATTATCATTACTATGAATAATCATGCTGCTTGAGCACTTTGCACTTTGCCCACCACACATATATAACAATCAACATCTTGCTGCTATGAGCACTTTGCACTTTGCCTACCTCATACATGTTTCAGTATTGTCTAATGTGTTGTCTATTGTCTAATTGTGTCTTTTTATGCCTCACCTTCGTATAGTAGCTTGTGGTCTGTGTAATTCTGTGTGTTTTATCATTTTTATGTTATGTGTAGGGACTACAGATGGAAATTAGCTGTGAGCTAAATCTGGTGCAACCATCTTTTCATTTTTTCCTGCAAATGATTAATGTAATTGCACACTGTCCCTTATTAAACTAATAAACTAAAACTAAACTAAAGGACTCCATCTCCCATCATCCTCTCTGTCCTCCACATAGGCCACAGACCTCATGGTTCGCTACAGGCGAAGACCTCGGCTTCGTACCTCCACCCACGTGGAAACACAGAACAGGGTCGAGTGCTCAGATTGAACGTACAGTAGAAGGTTCGCATTGATCCAGAGTAGATAAAACATTCAATCAATCAATCAATCAATCAATCAATCAATCAATCAATCAATCAATCAATCAATCAATCAATCAATCAATCAATCAATTCAAATTTGTGACATTTGTAATTGTTTCTCAGTGTAAATGTTTAGAATCTCTGTCCCAGGAGACTCGGCCAGACGTCTGGTCTGTAGATCCATCTACTCCACATCAGCTGACTGATCCAGAGGGCGGAGCCTCTGCAAATCACTGAACCAAACCCTGACAGTTTCTATCCCACCAATTCTTTTCAAAATAAAAGCTTTGCATTGAAGCGGCTGCTCTTCAAGTTCTTATGGTGCGTTCAAGACAACTCGGAAGTCGGAAAAAAACGAGCTCCGACTTGTCAAAAACGAATTGAACGGCGTCGAATTCGAAAATGACAGGTCGGAAACTCGGGTATCATTTCAGAGCTCCGACTTTCCGACTTGACGTCACGACAACATCAAAACATGGCGGCCCTCGTCTTAAACAGTTAGAATTTAGACATTTTAAGTTATTTGTTGAGGTTTGAATGCATATTTTTGTGTATTATTGCAGTAGCCTATGAAATATGTTTATATTAAGCTGTGATTGTTGTATGGTGTGGAATTGCGGTCCTCGTATGTGATGGAAATAAGGTTTAACTGTTATCAAGGCTACAACGTTATATGTGCACTCATTTGCGGCGTCTCCTCTCCCCCAAAATAAACATAATTTACTGCTGCATATTTCGTATTCAGTGATGAGCCACGATACGCCAAACTTCCTTCAGGTATCCATGTTTTTTCTCTTCCGAGTTCCTGCAGCGTGAACGCAATGATGTCGGAAGTCGGAAATTTCCGAGTTGGGAATCCCGACCTCCGAGTTGTAATGAACGCAGCATTATTTTCTGGCCTTGTCATGCATGGATAATATCAGACATTTCAAACATTTCATTCACCAGGAAATACACATGGATGCTTGGTGTTGTGCCCCTTCTTCCTCCTCTGCTTTATTTAAACTGAAAAAGGTGAACTTCCCTCTCAGATTAAAGATAACACCATCATGCTTAGTACACTAAAGATCTGGTGTGATATTGCTAAGCGTGTTGGCTAGGGAGTGACAAAACAAAGTGAATATCCATATCCAGAGGCTAAAGGAAAAGAAACAGCAATGGAAAATGGAATAGAAACAATTTTGTTTATTTTTGAAAAGAGTAGAACGTTACGATCATAGATATATAAATATGTTTATATATCTATGGTTACGATCAGTCCCTCAAGGCAGCATTCCCTAGCAACACCAGTTTGTAACAGCAGATTTAAAAAACAACAACAACAACAGTCCTATTTGAGATTAAAACACCTGAAAGAGAAAAAAAAAGGAGCAGGAAAAAGAGAAAAACACAACGATGGATGACGACAACGACAACAAAGAGAAGTCGTTGTATTTGACACAAATCCGACATCTGGATGAACAGCTGGAGAGGTGAGAGAGAAATCACTGAGTTACTGAGTTGTGTTGTGAATGTCTGGTGAATGACTGTAACTACATCATATCTACATGATCAGAGTAGTTGTCGGTAAAACAATATTACTTCCTATCTTTACTTACGAGACTATTTTACTTTTTCCTGTCTCTCATCTGTCTCTTTCCCCTTGTCCCCACTTCCTTCTCATACATCCATCATTTTCTTTCATTCCCTCTGCACTTTCTCTGTAACCTCACACAAGAAGACATTCACACATGTGCACGCACACACATACACATACACGCACATGCACCACCAACCTTTACCTACCTTTTATTCTTTATTTTTTGTATTCTATTTGTATTTATTTCTTCTTTATATATATATATATAAACTTTTTTTCTTTTCTTTTTTCATTATTACTATTATCATATATACTGTATATATTTGTCTTGTTTTGTTCTTGTCTCTTCTAGTTGTCTGTAAATGTTGTTTTTAAATCATTGTTTTCGCACTCTCTTGGTTTACAGTAATCGGCTTCACTCTGATGTCCTCTTATTTTGAAAATCTCTGCACACATAGGTATCAATATATTTTATGAAGACATTTGAGACTCTTTACTTGCAGCTTGTTTGCAATGAACTCTCTGTGAGTGTGTTGATTCCTGGTGTTCACGATGATGCATGTTTGACATGAAATCACAGCAGCTGTTTGTTTGTTTGTCAGGTGTCAGCTCAGGTGTGACGAGCTGCAGAAACAGATCAAGCACCTGACATCTCAGTGCACAGCGCTGAGGGAGGACAAGGACGACATCGTCGAGTACCTGAAGCACTCGGCGGCTGCAGAAGACAAGAAGGTGGAGGAGCTGATGGAGCGGCTGGAGAAGCAGCAACATGAGGCTGAGGAGGACAGAGAAGGTCTGAAGCTGCAGCACAGAGAGAAGATGGAGACGCTTCAGGAGGAGGTAGACAAACTGAAGTCAAAGAGCAGTACACAGGGTGAGACATGTTTCTATTACTGTAAAGTTCCATAGGGTATAAAGGTAGATGTTTATATTAAAGCTCCTTCAAAATAAAAGTAGATGTTTGTATGAAAGCTAAAGGTAGATGTTTGTGTTAAAGCTCCATACAATATAAAGGTAGATGTTTGTGTTAAAGCTCCATACAGTATAAAGGTAGATGTTTGTATTAAAGCTCCATACAGTATAAAGGTAGATGTCCATGTGTAGTGTGATATAAAGCAGCTCTATATTAATACTGTGAAATTCAGAAACTGAGCCTTAAAACCGGCCGTCTGGACTTCCTGTCACTTTGTGATGTCACAACAAAGCAGTCAGGAAATGGGTGTAACTGAGCAGCCTCTCCTCCCCCTCAGCGGTGACGCTGCAGGAGCTGCAGAAGCAGCTGGAGGAGCAGCTGCAGGTGCTGGATTCTCTGCCCATCATGGAGTCTCTGAAGAAGGAGCTGGACGACGAAAAGGTGGAGCAAGCCACCTCCCTCTTCCACCTGGAGAAGGACATAGAGCGGGAGAGGAAGAGGTAAACACTGACTGTTCACAGCAGTGACTGTTCACCAGCAGACAGCGACTTCACGTCCAGCTTCACCCATGTTCTCAAACAAACAGGATACGTGACGACAGATGGAATGAAACGAGAAGGTGCCTTCAGATGAAGATCCCGGGGCACCTGGAGGCGGAGCGGGCCGAGCACACCAAGCTGCTGCGGAAGGTCGAGAAGCTGCTGGAGGACGACATGGCGCTGTGCAAGAAGAAAGACAAGCTAGAAAACTCCAAGAGCTCGTTGAACTCCGAAATTGACTCACTGAGGAAGAATATCAATGACATCGCCCGCAACATCTCCACAAGCAAGCAGGTAACTAACGTGTGTGACACAGACTTGAACCAGAGACCTCTTGGTCTGCAGTCAAATGCTCCACCACTGAGCTACACCCCCCAAAACTCATCCAACATTCTGTTTTCTCCAGGAGGCTGAGGAGCTGACGGCAGCGAAACAGCAACTGGAGGCGATGAAGGAACAGTGGAGCATCAGATCGACTTGCTTGCTGGGCGAGGAGGAAGAGCTCAGGTAAGACGTTCACCACGATGTGAAAGGTGCAGAAGATCCGAAGTATCAACACCCATACAAACAGACAGTTCCTGTGGTCCAGGAGGAACCTGGACCTCCTTGTCTACCGACGCTTTACCTCCGAGCTTCACCTCCTCCATCAAACCGGTTACATGCTGTCATTCCTACAGCTCACCACTCATATATACCACCATTTAGACATCCCACCATTCCGACATACCACCACTCCGACATACCACCATTTAGACATCCCACCATTCCGACATACCACCACTCCGACATACCACCATTTAGACATCCCACCATTCCGACATACCACCACTCCGACATATCACCATTTAGACATCCCACCATTCCGACATACCACCACTCCGACATACCACCATTTAGACATCCCACCATTCCGACATCCCACCACTCCGACATACCACCATTTAGACATCCCACCACTCCGACATACCACCATTTAGACATCCCACCATTCCGACATCCCACCACTCCGACATACCACCATTTAGACATCCCACCATTCCGACATCCCACCACTCCGACATACCACCATTTAGACATCCCACCATTCCGACATACCACCACTCCGACCTACCACCATTTAGACATCCCACCACTGCGACATATCACCATTTAGACATCCCACCATTCCGACATACCACCACTCCGACATACCACCATTTAGACATCCCACCATTCCGACATACCACCACTCCGACCTACCACCATTCCGACATCCCACCACTGCGACATACCACCATTTAGACATCCCACCATTCCGACATCCCACCACTCCGACCTACCACCATTTAGACATCCCACCACTCCGACCTACCACCATTTAGACATCCCACCATTCCGACATCCCACCACTCCAACATATCACCATTTAGACATCCCACCACTCCGACATACCACCATTTAGACATCCCACCACTCCGACATACCACCATTTAGACATCCCACCATTCCGACATCCCACCACTCCGACATACCACCATTTAGACATCCCACCACTCCGACCTACCACCATTTAGACATCCCACCACTCCGACCTACCACCATTTAGACATCCCACCATTCCGACATCCCACCACTCCGACATACCACCATTTAGACATCCCACCATTCGGAAACCTGTTGATGGAAACAGTTGTTCAGTTGTTCAGGTGTGTGTTGTGTCCTCAGACAGGCCATGGCCTCGGTGTTGGAGGAGTACAGTCAGAAAGAAGCCGAGGTGGAGCAGCTGCAGGTCGACATCCAGCAGGAGAGGAGCAGGAAGTGGCAGCTGGAGGCCGACATGGAGGAGGCGGCCGCCATCCTCGGTCACCTGCTGAGGGTGAGAGCAGCCTGTGACATCACAACCTCTGCAGGAAGCCGATTGGTGGGTTAGTTCTGTCTGGTGTTCAGTTCAGACATCCTCTGTTCTCCGCAGGGCCCGGAGGAGATGACTGAGACCCAGGAAAAGGTACGGAGGCTACTGGAGGTCCTGGAGAGCCCCGCCTCCCCGGGAACAGGCCCCGCCCCCGACGACCCCACCGAGGAGGGCAGCCGAGGAGAGAAACTTCAAACCTCCAGCCCCGAACCAGCCAGGTACCCGAATCCCTCATAATCCCGTATATGAGTTCAGAGATGCAGTCAGTCAATGAAAGGACTCCATCTCCCATCATCCTCTCTGCCCTCCACACAGGACACAGACCCTGGACCTGGCCACAGACCCACGGTTCCTCTTGGTTCGCTACAGGCCGGGCGACCTCGGCTTCGTACCTCGACCCACGTGGAAACACACAACAGCTTAAACCAAAAGTAGAAGTTTTGCCTTGACCTGGAGTAGAAAAAACAATCAATCAATCAATCAATCAATCAATCAACAAATACGTTTCTCAGTGTAAATGTTTTGTATCTCTGTCCCTCAGGAGACTCGGCCAGACACATCAGCTGACTGATCCAGAGAACGGAGCCTCTGCAGACCATTGAACCAAACCCTGACAGTTTCCATCCCACCATATCTTTTCAAAATAAAAGCCTCCCATTCTAGCGGGCTGCTCTGCACGTTCTTATTTATAGATAATAAACATTCACAGATTCATGAGATCCACAGCTCTATGTAATACTTGTTTTTAATCATCAATCAATTTGTCCCTTTGTCCATCATTCACATTTTTTATAGTTTTTTTCATTGGTGGGATTACGAGCTGCAACATTTTATTCACCATGAAATACACGTACAGTATATGCTTGGTGTTGTGTCCCTTTCTCCCCCATCTGCTTTTATGTCTTCCACACAGCTTCAGACTAAATACAGAATACCATACAATCATTTTTGGTTTTCTCCAGCTGAGACACTTTGTAAAAACTTGTCTTATATTTCCAACAGACCAACCAATAGTAAGCCCAATTGATAGCTTCCTTCTTAATTTTAATTTAACTGCCTTGAACAGTAGTACATTTGTTTCCATGTTTTATTGCAAAACTATATTATGTTAATCATGTCATCCCTCAGTCACACAGTGGTAGAGGGAAATAGTCAAAAGTTTTTCCTATGGAACACCTCAGTGCTACATTACGTAAAGGGCAATGGCGATTTGTTTTATAGTCTCTGGCAACCTTTCCTGAATTACCTTCCTGGTGATCGTGTTGACTTGCTGCAGAAAGAGCGACCACATTTTTCCTACACCAAGCCATACAATACTCTTGTATTTTCTCTCTCTTTTCCTTTTAGTCCCAATGTAAACTATTTTTGTATGTTTTATATGATGTGCAATTCATGGATGTATATTAGTGTATTTTTGTTTTGCAGTATGGCTGTATGGTTCGTTGTTTATTTTTATCTTTATCTTTTGTGTATTTTTTTCCTCAGTGAATGTTTTTTCATCATAGTTTTTGTTGATGGAATGAAAAACAAAAGACCTACAGCCATGCAGATATAAAGTAGATTTGCATGTTTCCCATGCTTTTCACTTCCTCGCCTGGCTGCTGGACTGAGCCGGACCGAAACCAAAACCAGAACCATGACCAGAACCATGACCAGAACCAGAACCAGAACCAGAACCAGAACCAGAACCAGAACCAGAACCAGAACCAGAACAGGGAGAAGCAGCAGAACATGGATGTTTTTATACTGAGATTTGCATTTTAAACGTGGATGTTTTTATACTGAAATGCCTACTTGCTGCACTAATGAAATAATTTTCTAACCTTGTTTATATTTTAAGTTTGTTATTTATAGCTATTTATTTTTTTTCTTTTAACATGTTTTTATTTGTGGGACAGCACAGTCTGGGGGGTGTAGTCAGGATTTCATTTCACTGCTTGTTGTAAGTGTTCACTTTAACTATGCATGTGACAAATAAAGAATCTTGAATCTTGAATCTTGAACCGGAACCAGAACCAATAACATTACCAGAACCAGAACCAGGACAGGGACCGGCACCGGGATATACCTTTTGGTCGAATGGTCAGTGCGCATGTCTCTTACCCGTCCCTCCCACATTATGCTACATCATAGTTTTTGTTGATGGAATGAAAAACAAAACAACTACAGCCAACATGCAGATAAAGTAGATTTGCATGTTTCCCATGCTTCTTCACTTCCTCGCCTGGCTGCTGCTGTAGCTGGGAATCAAACCCGTGGCCGTTCATGTGGTTCAGTGACAGTAACAATGTGGCAGCATCAACACTGACAAACACAAAGAAACTCCAAGTGACTCTGGTCTCCGGTCAGAGCAGTGATGCAACTACACTGGAAAACACAGCAGCAGAAGGTCAGGTGGTGTGTGTGTTTGTGTGTGTGTGCGTGTATGTGTGTGTGATGAAACATGAAACAGTAGCGGCCCTCAGCAGTGTGACCACAGGAGTTTTGATTCTGGTGAAACAGGAAGTTGGAGCCAGCCTGGAATATCCAGCCGACACACACACACACACACACACACACACACACACTGAAAACACACTACCCTGTCAATCTTCAAGTTCATTGACTGGTTCATATACTGTAAATCACTGTTTTCATGTGATCTTGTGACCTTGTGACCTGATGGACAACACTATGACAAATCACAAGGTTGAGAGTTTGAGTCCCCTCTTGCCCACAGTGAAATGAAATGCACTGAAAAACTACTCATAACTCTGTGAAATTTTGTTCGTATATAGCTATTTATTACTATTTACTTAACTATTTACATAATGTTACTTTCGTGTCACTTTTATGTGAGAGTACATGATCAAAATTATTTGTGATTTTAAGTATCAAAACTGCATTTCTGACGTTCATAATAAACCAAACTGTTTGAAATATTGGTCAAAAACTGAGCAAGTTGTTGTTATTTCAGTGGAACATGCACCATAGCAATAAGATGGCGAAATGTGGGGACACCATGTTATTGGGCAACAGCACTGGGTGAGTCATTGGGCTGGGTAGCACTACTGATTTACTGAATCAATTCGATTTAGATTCACAAGGTTCCGATTCAATTCGATTTCCGATTCGATATTGATTAATTTAGACATATTTCAGTTTTATAACAAATTTGTTCGGTTATGAAAGAGACTTTCACAGAATTAATGCTGCAAATGGTACAAAGATGGAACTCTCTGACCTGGGGTTTTATTAAGAAATATTAATACTTACATTAAAAACTGACCAAAAAGCAGTTGCATTAATGCACAATTATTTAATATGACCCTAACTACAGTCTGTAGTTCAAATTCTTCAGTACAGTTGTGGGTGATAATTGCTATTGCGCAGATCCAACAGAGGAAACAGGAAATGGCATACATTAAAAGATCGAACTAAAGATTTTATGATTGGATATTGGATCTTTAAAATAAAGATCGATATGAATTGGAAAATCGATTTTTTAAACCCAAACCTAGTGAGTCATCATATATTATTTATGGTTTCTGTACCAGGCTCTAAACATGTATATTTCTGCTGAAAAGTCTAAGGTCATTTTAACAAGTTGAGTCTATGGAGACTGACTCTAGTGGTCAGGAGAGGAACTGCAGCTGCTGCTTCTTCACTGTTGATGCTTCAGAGGTATTTGGTGCTTGATTCTGCCTCGTTGGAGCCGGATCAACGTCAGTGGAAAAGTGGGAGGGGCTTGGCGAGACGGACGCCAACACGGGGACGACGACTTGGTGCCAACGTCTGTCTGTCTGTCTGTTTCAGTGACAGCAGCACAATGAGGGTCTTTAAATGTCAGTGAGAGAGGAGCTGCGTATAAAAGCAGCTTCACTGACCGTCCACTAACACTGTGTTTATGTTCCGGACGCTCACGGCCCACACAGAGCATGGAATCCTGGGAAACTGGCAAAGCACCATGAGACACTGTGGATGTTCTCTGCTGCTTCAACAACAAGGCCTCTATCACACAAACAGGACCTGTGTGTGTGTGTTTGTGTGTTCGGGTGTGTGTGTGTGGGTGGGCAGATGAATGAAATTGTTCTGAATGAGGTCAATGAACTCAGGAATCCCTCGTCTAGTTGAGTCTGAGGCTTCGTCCAACAAGCTGATTGTTTTTGTGAGATCCCGGTGAACGAGGGCGACATCCAGCGGCACCGACGATCGTACAGAACCTCTTTACGGCTGAATATCGCTGATCGGGTCAGAAACTGAGTGTTATTTCACCATCAGCTGTTTTATCAGCTCTTTTTGGTCCATGTGTGTGTTTCCTTAACCAGTCAGAACAATTTTTAGGATTTTTTCCCCCCATTTTTGTGCTAATTCCTGCTTCTATCTGAAAAGGATCCAACTTACTAACCAATTTAGTTCCAGATTTACTCTCAAAAGGTTCATTATCCCTGACCTATGGTCTGATCCATCACCTTTGGAAGTGATGTCCAGTGTCACATGTCTATTGGATGCAAAGGGGTCGGGCAAAGCCAATCAGAGCGTCTGACACAGAGGCCTGCCCTGATTGGCTGTGGACATTAACAGTAGTGTTTCTGGGGGACACAATAAAGTGAGGCACCAGGCCAGGGACACTCTGGCCCAGTTCCAATCCGCCCCCTAAAGACTCAGATCCTGAACCGTCACTGACGTCAGCTGTAGGCGACTGAGTGTGAGAGTCTGTGTGGGTCCAGATGTTATAAACAGGAATGAAACAGCACTTACCCACTCTCACGTTACCTTGACAGCAAAATGTTGTTGACTCTGTCTGGGACGGACTGAAAACAAATGTTCCTGGATCAGAACAGATCAAATAATCAAACAATAATCACAAACTACACACAGTTGTGACGAGCAACGTTAATAGTTACATTAACGTCTTTTTTTATGCTTTCTTTGCTCCATAAAGAAACTGGGAGTTCTGTCTACGTTAGTTTGTTAACCGTATTTGTTCTTTCTTTCTCTCTTTTTAACACTTCACCAGGACTGGAACCTGAACCGGAACCGGGACCAGAACCAGGGCCGGAACGAGGACCGGGATAGGCATCACTACCGGAACCGGCGCAGGTACCAGAACCGAGAACCACGACCGAAACCAGAACCAGAACCAAGAAAGGAACCGGTGCAGGTACCAGGACCAGAACCAGAACCACGACCAGAACAAGAACCAATACCATGACCAGAACCGGGTCCAGGGACAGAACCAGGACCGGGGCCAGAAACAGAACCGGGACCAGAAGCAGAACCAGGACCGGGGCCAGAACCAGAACCGGGAGTGGCGGCAGGACCAGAATCAGAACCAATACCATGACCAGAACCGGTCCTGGGGACAGTACCAGAACCAGAACCTGGACAAGAACCGGCACAGGTAGTACCAGGACCGGAATCAGGACCGGGACCTGGACCTGAACCTGAACCAGAACCGGGAGTGGCAGCAGGACCGAAACCAGAACCAATACCATGACCATGACCAGAACCCAAACCAGAACCGGGACAATTACTGGCACAGGTACCAGGATCGGAAACAGGACTGGGATCTGAACCAGAACCAGAACCAGAACCGGGACCGGGACCGGGCCCGGGATATACAGCACCTATGGTTGAATGGTCAGCGCGCATGACTCTGACCCATCCCGTATGACAGATAAGACTACATAAATATTCACGTTGTAAAATCATATGTGATACATAACGTTATCTACTACTCTATTGATTGATTTCTCACCTTCGTTGTCAACACATGCACATGGCCGAGAGGAGGGTTAGCAACACAGAGGAAAAGCGACCGGACTTGCATAAAGCAGAAGTAAGCAATCCGGTCGTTTTGGCTAACTTCTTGTCAGCAGATGGAGTTAGCAGTCCCCACCCTCGTCATGGATCTGTTGGTCCTCGTCCCTACGTCACCACATTCACGCGCATCCGTTGGCTGCACACACAGAGAGGACCGCCCCTTTATGCCGTTCTCTCTCCTCATTGGATAAAGGTTGTAGGATACAAGGAAGTATACAAGAAGTTTTCTCCTCGGCTTACAGCAGAGCAGAGTGACTGACAGACCCGTGTTTCAGACCAAACACTCTATATACTGTAAGTGATTGCTGTCGGAAGATATAACTATTTAAGACTTATATTAACACAAATATTCCGCTTACTTCTGCTTTAATGCACAAACTTGTGGTTTGGACCCAGGCATCAGGGAACCTGGGGGCGGCCTGGTTGGAGGCAGGTCAGCAGGTTAAGGGCGGGGGGTCGGGTTGGGGTTGGGGGGTTAGAGGCCCGGTGGAATTGCACAGCAGTTGAGCAGTCGGTTGAACAGCCAATCAGAGAGCCGACAGGAATACCAGCACAAATTTTACGGACTGGTTCCAGAGCATAAGTCCAGAGGGCAGGCCAAGAACCATGACCCTGTAGGTCATTATGTGGTCTGGTGAACAAACGGAGAGTCTGCCAGACACACACACACACACACACACACACACACATACGCACACACAGTATGTATTACCTGGTTTGGTTGGTTGGGTCTCGTCCCTCCTCCCACACCATTACACAACAGAGTCAGCTGAGTCTGAAACAAAGCCCCCCACCCCACCCCTCCAATGATGACGTGTGTCACAGGTCTTTGTTTTCTGTCCTTTTAGGGACCAGACCAGATCTTGAGACCAGAGGATGGGGAGAGGGCATTATCTAATCCAACAATTATCTGTATCGGTATCTGTGTTCAGACTTTGCATCAAATCGATATACCGTACTTTTCAGACTATAAGCCGCTACTTTTTTGCCCGCCCCGGTGTCCCAGCTCTCGTCTCTGCACCACAACACAAACGCGCTCCGTAATCTTTTGTTTATGATGGTTAAGACTACACAAACACACACACCGTAACATCGTTTTTTTGATTTTTCGCCGGCTTCGTTGTAAACAAATGCACATGGGTGAAAGGAGCGTAACCAAAACAGCGGAAAAGCAAGCGGACTTGCACAGTTCCTTATATGTCTTTCTGTGTAAATATCTCATGTTGCAACATGAAAACTTGCGGCTTATATTCAAGTGCGGCCTATATATATGTACAAAATGTATTTTCTTTTAAAATCAAGTTGGTGCGGCTTATATTCAGGTGCGCTCAATAGTCCGAAAATGATGGTACACTATTGTAATATGACTAATCATGAGATACTTTTCATCAGTTTCTCTCTTTGTTTATTTAGTTTATTAAGGGACAGTGTGTAATGACATTAATCATTGGCAGAAAATTACGAGATGGTTGCACCAGATTTAGCTCACAGCTAATTTCCATCTGCAGTCCCAACATATAACATAATAAAATACACAGAAAACACACACTACTAACAAATAGACAATAGACAACACAGAGACAATATAAAAACACAGTTTACACATCTAAAAAGACCAAGTGCAATACATTTGAGAAAGGTGTACCCTATCCTACATGGTCAATGGAAAGAAAAGCTAAATCAAACATGATACAAAATACAATAAAACATTTTAAAATTCTCAAATTCCTACAGTTTTTCAAAAGATTTCAAAATAATTCCATAGATTGAGTGCACTAAGATACATTTTTTAAGAGACTGAGTTTAACTTAAATTTTATGCTAAACTTCAGTGAAATGTAGCTACTAAATGAAATCCACTTTTTTACAAAGGCCTTTTTTTCCTAATAGAGGAAATAAACACATGCAGCTAAAACAACAGCTTTTTCGCCTCATTCTGATCCATGTGTTGCAGAGTTTAGACTGAAATAAGAAGCAAAGAAGAGTCCCAGCTCCATCCGAGGAAACGCTGAAGTAAGGAAGTGTGTAATGAGACGAGAATATTCAGATATGAAAATATTCTCACCCGTTTTTCCGAAAAAACAAATGATGGTCCAGCTGCCTCACGCCCACAGAGACATTTATGGCGCTTTTAGCATCTTTGTATTGATGCGTTATATATATTTTCAGACATGGGAGTTGTTTTGTTTGTCTAACTGAGAGGCGAGAGCTTCAGGTCCACGTGGCTGCAGAGGACGAGTGTGATTCAAGCCGTGGTTCACAGGTCTCTGTGGAAACAGGCTTGTTTAATCAGCCCAGTGTGTTGTCAGGGTGTGTCCACCGCTATCTCACACAAAGGCTCCCGTTAACACACCCACACTGTGTCATAAAGGATGCACAGGAACACACAGCACACACTCACACTCACACACACCATGTCCTAACAATCAGTTTCCGTGTTGTTTCAGATGTGGTTCAAAGGTGGAAACTCAAAAAAACAAAATGTTCAGTGGGAAAATTTACTTTACTCGGTCCAGAATCAAACTGGTTTAAATTGAGGAAAATGAAAACCATCCCAGTGATCACAAGAAACACAAGTTTCACTTCGGTTGGGTGATAAATAAAAACATGTCATGTTCAGTGTGTTCATCTGCTCGTTGTTTTGTTGCTGCAGCACCAACACGGAACTGGAAAACCATCCTATAACGTGTGAACACACTCAGTGGACGTTTCCTGGATGTGGAGTTTGAACTCGACTCAGAGACAAATGTTGAAATGATTCACATCTGAGCTTCATACGACATCGTGTCTGGTTTCTTACTGTATTTTAATTCAGTGGTTGTTAATAACTATAAAATCTGTCAAGTGTCTGAGTTGCCGGCTCAGTGAAGCTTTGTCATCTCAGTTTTCTTCTTATTATGTTTCATCATCTTTAATTTTTTGAAATAGTGTATAATATTGGTGTTGATATTAAGCTAAAGCGATTATAATAATAATACATTTTATTTGTAACGCACTTTATATTTACCAAAAAATCTCAAAGTGCTAGATTATAGCTATAGAAAGGGGCAGGTATTGTAAGTATTTCTTCATCCTGCTCCTTTTCATTTATGGTGATTATGTGTACATCATGTAAATATGTGCAGTTGTAAAACATGAATGAATAAAATCGATATGAAATGAAATCATCACTTTGTAACAAGTGTTTTCATGGATTATCTTCATAAACAAACAGTCACTAATCAATATTAACTATCATTTACTTGTATAAGATAAACTACGTTCATGCTCTCATCTCTTTTTTGGTCTTCTCTTCTCAGTTTTAAATAGTCTTTTTTTTTCTTTTTTAGCAGATGAACATGATCTTTCAGGAGGTTTTTCCTTTCTCCATCACATCTCTGATTGGCTACACATGTAGGCTACGTATGTAATCTGTATATGAATGAACCAATTTAACAGGTTCAGAAACTATAACAGGGAATAAACACAATCAAACACATAAAAATAACAAATTAATGCATAGTAACTACCAAATGTGTCTCTGTAGTGAGCACCTGTGTCCATCCATCAATCATCTACAGTTAACGTTCAAGATCATCAACAAACTGTTCTTGCTCGTGTGAATTATCTGAAAGACAACTTCCCCAGTTCTTGTCTCCATAGAAACATTCCTTATGATTGACAGGTGGCCGATCCATCACCGTGCAGCTCTCTGACAGTTTTACTTGATGCTGCAGCGCCACCTGCTGCTGCTTCAATGACAAACAGCACAACAATGGAGAGTTCCTACAGTCCACACACACATCACGTGTCCTCGTCCTCATCGTCTCTGCAGATTAACGTCATTACAAGTTCATCTCCCTCACACTGATTTACACAATTTTATTTTACAGTGTTCTCTAAACCTGTGACCTTTGACCCTGTCTGAGGACGCGGCCTGCGCTCTACGGGCTGTAAAGGTGTCAGTGAACGTCACACGGTCTGCTGTCCAACCTGCAGAGGGCGACTTTACTTCACACTTTGACTTTACAGAACTGTTGGTGTTGAAACATGAATACATTGTTGAATAGAAAATAAGGTTTAACTTAATGCTGCTTCAACTTTAAATCTTGAACATGACCGATGTTTTTAAGATGTTTCAGAACAATTATAGTGAATATCTGTTTGTTTATCTGTGATTTTTTTCTCTCCTGTCTAAGGAAAAACTGCAGAAACTGTTTTGGAAAGATAAACATGTACCAGAATCTGCCTTTGACAAACTTTTAGTTGATCGGATGCCTTAAATGCTATTTTATTGGTATTCTTTCATATTTTTGATGTGATGTATTTATGTGTTATTTGAATTGCTCTATTATGCCACTTTGCACTTTATTGTAAAGCACTTTGTGATTTTATCTGCGAAAAAGCGCTATAAAAATAAAGATTAAAGAATTGAAACAAGTTGTGGAGTTTTATATTTTCTTACAAGTTTAAGGCTAAATGTTTAGTTTAGTAGGTTTATATGGTCTTGTAAAAACAAGTACAATAGACAAATATAAAAGTATAGATACGATACAAAACAAAACACAAAGTAATACAATGCACTTTGACCAAAAAGGTGTAGGCTGAAGCATCATCTTATTTTGTCTACCCTTCTCTTCAGTTTTATATTTTAAGTATATTAATATTATTTTAAATAGGTTTTTGAATCTGTTAAGTGTGTTACACAGTTTGATTTCTAATTCTAGATTATTCCATTGATCGACTCCTTAATTGATAAATACATATTTGTTTCACATTTGTTCGTACCTTTGCCTTTGTAAACACATGAGTCCCTCTTAGTCCATATCTACTGGTTTGAGTCTGAAACATCCTCTGGACACCGTCTGGAAGCAGATTATTACTTACTTTATACATAATCTGAGCAGTTTTATAGTGCACAAGATCATTGAATTTTAAAGTCTGTAGGTTTATGAAAAATGTGTTTGTTTGTCTAACAGGACAGTGCATAAGGGGCTGAAGACACTAAGTACGAAGCCAACAGTTAGCGTTTATGTTTTCAAAACTATATACTTTAATATCCAATGTTATATTTGTCCAAGTGCTTCAAGATGATCAAAAAAGTCTCAAATAAAAAGACAAACTGCTTAACTCAAAAAGAGGAATTTATTTAACTTTAACATGACAGAGTTTTGCTAAAACAGTTACATAAAAATATATAAAATAATTTATTTTACATTGCACTTTAAAACAGGTCTGGGCCTTAAAACACACAAACATGCAAACATAAAACAAATAACAGGAAATAAAATATTTGGCGTTTGTAACATCAGGGTAAGAATCTGATAAAAGCTGATGGATCAAGTCTGCAGAAGGTTTGAGGTTATATTTGATGCAGGTCAACGTGTGTGTGTGTGGCGTTTTTAAATCATGTAAAACTGACTCGTACTGACCCAGAGCTTCTCACAAGTTCATTCACAAACCAAATTTTGTCAGTTTTAAAAACACAAAGGTCAATTCACCTCACTGCATGCATAGTATAGTTACACATCTGTCAGATTTGAGCTCATGGTCTGATAGACACTCTGATGTTTTTCTATTCACCGCCACCGTTTTGAAAATCCTGCACAAATGTGAGAAACCATGAAACTGTTCGTACATCGTCATGATCTTTAAAAGTGTTGCCGTGTGTTCAACTGTTTTGGACTCTGCTCTGTGGCTCCTGATCATTTGCATGATGAGTCCCCGTTTCCAGCTTTAGTCTCAGAGCGAGTTGGAGCTGCGGCTACAACAACGACAACAGGAAACAGGATCTAATGTAAACAAGTTCAAACACACACACACGTAACATTCAGCCTCTTTGAAGCTGCAGGGACGAGTTGAAACGGTGGAGGAGGCGCCACCTGCTGACACGTCCCACAGAGACATTAACGGTTATCTAAAGTTTAATGTTTGACTCTTAATAAACAGCCAGAGACTTTGACCTGTTGTTAATATAATAAAGCTGCTAGCAGTTATTTTATCCTCTCATAAACTTATCGAGAGACCTTCACACCACCACGCATGGATTACCTGAGCTGACCTCCATCTCCTCCTTTTCACTATCGCTGTGGTTATCTATAAAAGGGTTTTGGCACGAGAGTCGTGAAGCAGATTAAAAGTCTTGTTTCCTGCTCAC
The DNA here is from genome assembly GCF_045865225.1 of Trachurus japonicus. Classification (NCBI taxonomy): domain Eukaryota; kingdom Metazoa; phylum Chordata; class Actinopteri; order Carangiformes; family Carangidae; genus Trachurus; species Trachurus japonicus. The sequence continues at coordinate 5,867,960 of NC_140915.1, read as the reverse complement.
GGTGACGGAGTGGGACTGAGGAGTGGACGGAGGGACAAAGATGGAGGGGACATCTGCATGTTCAGACAAGTTCACAGTTGTGACGCAGATTAAAAGTCCAGAATGGTTCTGGTCCACGTCCCCTCAGGTTCCCACAGGGGATCCAGTTCCTGCACATCTAGATGAGTTCATTTAGGAACTGGAATTTTACCGTTTGATGGGAAAATAATCATGATAATAATAAAAAAATAAAAAAAACAGATGATGTCACGTGATGTCACTAACAGTTACTACGCGTCCTTACTGAAGGTGAGGAGGTAGATGATGATGCCGGTCAACAGCATCATCATCATCACCACCGACGTGAGGAGGAAGGCTCGGCACAGCGGCCGGCCCGTCAGTCTGAACAGAGTGTCTCCCATGCTGCCCGGCTCCCCGCGGCCCCCCACCGGCGGGCTGGGGAGCCCCACGTCCAGAGAGCGGTTCATGGACCGCAGCGACGTCAGCGACCTCTGACCCCAGCGCCGGTGGTTGTTGGACGAGCTGGAGGGAGAGACAGGAAGTGTTCACTCATTTTGTCTGTTTTTATAACTGGATTGTCTTGAATCTGTGTATGGTACGGTGGCCCAGAGAGGTCAAGATACTGCAATACAGACAACGCATTCAGTGAGTAGCACAGAGGACAAAGTGGACACAGAACAGTCACAAATCACTGCACAACACCTGAGGCTGGTGCATCACTCTTTTGTGTCCCCTAGAAACACCTCCTGTCATCAGTGCTACTTGTGGCTTGCTTCTGTTGTGAGAATCCGTAGCTCATGTGTCGTCAAAAAAAATTTTTTTGTGCGTTTTCTTGAAGGGATAGTTCAACATTTTGGCAAATTGGCCCCAATGCCATAATCGCTATAGTCATAGCAGTAGGTTTGTTAACTTTATTTGTTGGTGCAAGCTATTTTTAGAACGGCGGAGCAGAGCCGTGAGCTGCTCAGAGCTACGCTACGGAGGCTCATGGGATTTCTTGGTTTCCCTCATCAAACTCATCAAATACACAATCCAACAACTCCACAACGCTCTGGTGGACAAGTTGTGACCTGCACATTCACCACGCTATGAGATAATAACACAACGTTACCACACAGAGTTGTTTTAGAGGGAAATTCAGAGACTGTTATGGAAAAACTGTCCCTGAAGGCAACGCGCATCAGCGGTTTTGCATGAATTTACCTCTAAAACAACTCTGTCTGGTAACGTTGTGTTATTATCTCATAGCGTGGTGAATGTGCAGGTCACAACTTGTCCACCAGAGCATTGTGGAGTTGTTGGATTGTGTATTTGATGAGTTTGATGAGGGAAACCAAGAAATCCCATGAGCCTCCGTAGCATAGCTCTGAGCAGCTCACGGCTCTGCTCCGCCGTTCTAAAAATAGCTTGCACTGACAATTAAAGGTAACGAACCTACTGCTATGACTATGGCAATGGGCCAATTTGCCAAAATGTTGAAATATCCCTTAAAGTTGTGTTGAGTTGAATTCTCTGGGCCACTGCAGAATCTGAGAAAACAACTCCTTCACTGCCAGAGAAACAAACATCATGAAAAACATTGATGCTTTCCAGTTAATTCAGGTTAATGAGTGCTGATGATACACCTACGGACCTTGATCATCATTAAATCATCATCAATGATATCAAATTTGGCACAACAATAACACTCAATAAAAACTGGACTTTCACCTGCTGACAATCATGAAACTATAAATCAGATAAATCTTTTATTTCTTTCTCCTTCCAGATGATTGTTTATTGCTGTTATTGATGTCAAGTCTTTACAAGTCAACACCAGTACTACTCATGATGTTGTTTTATGGTGATATCTTCCCTTCAGTGTGAAAGACAAGAAATAAAACTCCAACACCAGAACCAGGAAGAATAAATCAATGATTCATGGCATCTACATTTTGTTGCTATAGCTAATATATGTCAAGTTGGGTAAGAGGATAATACTTGTTAAAGGGATAGTTCAACATTTTGGTAAATTGGCCCATTGCCATAATCCCTATAGTCTGTGGCGGAGCTCAGCCACGAGCGGCTCAGAGCTACCAGACAGAGTTGTTTTAGAGGCAAATTCAGAGACTGCTTACTGAAAAACTGTCCCTGAAGGCAACGCGCATCAGCAGTTTTGCATGAATTTCCCTCTAAAACAACTCTGTGTGGTAACGTTGTGTTATTATCTCATAGCGTGGTGAATGTGCAGGTCACAACTTGTCCACCAGAGCGTTGTGGAGTTGTTGGATTGTGTATTTGATGAGTTTGATGAGGGAAACCAAGAAATCCCATGAGCCTCCGTAGCGTAGCTCTGAGCAGCTCGCCGCTCTGCTCCGCCGTTCTAAAAATAGCTTGCAGCGACAATTAAAGGTAACAAACCTACTGCTACGACTATAGGGATTATGGCAATGGGCCAATTTGCCAAAATGTTGAACTATCCCTGTAACACAATTGATGAAGTAGATGATAACAGACATAAACTTTTGAAATCATGCCTGACCTTTTGACCTCCAGCTTCCCTTTGTTGCGCTGGAAGCGGATGCTGTAGACCCTCTGCATGGCGGCCGGCAGGTAGGACAGCACGTCCGAGTCGGTGGTGAGCTTGGGCAGGCCGAGGGCGGGCAGCGGCGTGAGGCTGCGGCACAGCGGGCACTGGATGGCGCTGGGCTCGGCCGACTTGACGTTCATGCGGGCCAGGCACTCCAGGCAGAAGGTGTGCTTGCAGTGAAGCATCTTGGGACAGCGGAAGACGTTGTTGAACTGGCTGAAGCAGATGGAGCACTCCAGGTCCGGGGAGCTCTCCTCGGAGCACTGGGACTGCAGCGGAGACGGGCGCAGGTCCGGGGACGGGATGATGACGGAGACCTGGCCGGACGGGGGCGTGACGGGGGGGAGGTACGGGTTCGGCGTGGGATTGGACCCCGGTGACAGAGTCTGTGTCTGAGGCGAGAAGACCGGAGCCAGGCCGGACAGACTGAGGTCCGAGGCCGGGAACGGCGGGGCGGAGGGATCCGGGTTGGGTGACTGGACCAGGTTTTGGCCTCCTCCAATGTGGTCTGATGAGGTCTGAGGAGGGTTAGAGCTGAAAACCATCAGAGAGCTCTGGCCAGTCTGGATGAGTGCAGGTGGATTATGGGAACCATTGCTGGGGCCAAAGGCCGAGGATGGAGGAGGACTCAGGAAGCCAGAGTTCAGGTTTGGATCTCCATACGGATTCATGGTGGTGGGAGATGGAGGGATGGAGGGAGGAGTGAAGCTCAAAAGGATGGAGGATGGATGTTGGACCTTCAGCAGGGACAATGAGCTTCAGCGATGAGGTCACAGACACTCGGTGGGTGAGGAGGATGTGATGAAGATGCTTCAGACACACTCATCAAAACTCACTCTGCAGAAGGAAAGACATTGTAAACTCACTGCAAACCAACAGGATCCATCTACTTCCATGTTTATAAAAACTAAACCAACATTTACTAGTAAAATGAGTGTGGCCAAACCCAGTCACAGTGTTTAATGAAACTCCGTCCTGGTGCTGCAGCATCACACTCTTTACGTTGTGCCAATAAAGTTGAATATACAACAGTTTGTCAAACAGCACATTTTAATGTCCACTGGAAATCTGAACATCAACATTATATCATACGCACCTTTCACCATTACAGCCATGGTACACTGTGTGTGGTGTTTAGGCCTATACACTGCCCATCCAAAAAAAGTCACACACTCAAATATTCCATTGGACCTCCTCTAGCTTTGATTACGGCATGCATTCGCCGTGGCATCGTTTCGATAAGCTTCTGCAACGTCACAACATTTAATTTCGTTCAGAGTTGCATAAATTTTTCGCCAAGCTCTGATATTGATGATGAGAGAGTCAGACCTCTGTACAAAGTCCACTATCCTTCCACTTTTTGATATTGCATTGGACAGTTCTTAACCCAATTTTAGCAATCTCCAGATGTTTTATTTGCTTAATGCATGTCAATAATTGGACCCCTCATCTTTTCCACAACCACAGGATGTGTCTTCTGACATGGTGTTTAAGAAATGAGACTGCATCAGGGTTAAATAAGTTGTTGCCAGCTGTAACATAATCATCCATGCAGTAATTATCCAATGGAAGGCTCTTACCTATTACAGTAGCTTAGTTAAATCAAGGTGGTGCCTTTTTTTGGGGGGACGGGCAGTGCATAAAAAGGCCTGCATCTTTCTGTTATTATGCAAAATTAGAAAAATAAACTACCGGTAATATGACAAATAAACTCAAAAGGTTAAATTCTCTTGCCATATTCCAGCAGCTCAGATCCTCTCAACAAGAAACACTGAAGTCAATGTGTATTATCTCACATAAGTTCCACATACATAAACCTTTTTCAACTTCAGACCTTTAACTTCAGAAAACCCACAGCTCCTGAACGCACCAAACTAAGCCGGCTGGGACATTTAAGACATTTAACTGCCAGAAACTCAACAGAAAACACAGAAGAAACAGACAGTTCCTACCTCTACAGTCATGGAGATGCTCTGTCACTTCTAACACAACAGATACTAAACTGCTCCAGATCATTTTTCCGCTAGTTTGCATAAGTTTAAAAAACTGTGAGCAGGTCTGTGTCTGAATGAGCAACACTGTGCCACGCTGCCGGATTCATATTCCAGTTTAGCGGCTGTCAACAGGACAGACATTTGCATTGTCGTCCTATTTACAAAGGGAAATAACATGCAAAACAAGATGGCCACCTGTTTTGATATTAGGACACGCTGAGCAGGAATCAACCTATAAACCAAAGACTTGGACCGTCTACACCGAAACCTTTACCCGAGTCCGTTTACGTGTTTGACCGTCAGTCTGTGACATTTCCTCATCGGATGAGAGACGTTCTTGCACTGTTCACCTCGTCACTGGTGCCATCTCTGATTTAAAGAGTGAAACAGCAGCAACAACCATTCAGCACCAACGAAAAAAGGAAAAATTTCTTAAGTTATGGACAAAGCTAGGGTACAACTGTGCCGTTTACTCATCTTACATTACAGGTTAGGCTATATAGTTTTAACATGGACATTTCATTGTTTTAAGATTTCACACCAATAAATGTCCAAGGTTTGGTAAGAAAATGTAGGACTGTGCACAAAAGTAATGCCATCTGCTGTTAATGTGACTGTGCAGACACCACCAAAAAACTGAATGCTGGGTCCACACCAACATTATTTACAGTACTTAGACATGCAAATATCCCAGTAAAAAAAAGACACATAGTACCGGTAAGTCTATTTAAGTCAACATCTTAAACTACCTGGAATTGATCCATTGAGCTGCAGATACTGCATTTAAGAAAAGACAAATTAAGTCCATTGTACCACAGTAGAGAACAATGGCTCTTATTTGCTTCAGGGTTTCCTACACCCTGAGGTGAGACCAGAGGAGCTGTGTAGGTTTCTAAAAACACTGAAGCAGCACACCTGGACAGTCAGGTAACACCTGAAACACTAGATTAAGAATACAAGTCCTGCATCCTCATGTAAATTATAACTTACTGTCAAATTTACCAATTGAGTAGGCCATCGCTGACAGAACAGCTGATCTGCAGTCAGTTCCTCCTCCTACCACCCTGCCTGTATTCGACTGGTGAACCATGAAAAGCACAGAGAGCCACCAAACTCCATGTAAAAATATGGAAATTTGACATTTCTAAACTCCTGGTCTGCTTTCATAATAGTCAAACTGTACACAAGTTATTTTGGTCAAACAAGCTGAACCAGGTGCACTGCATTGCTACAATAAAACGGCCTTTTCAGCTGTTGCCTCCCACTTTCAGAGAAATTATCAACGCTGGATTTGACCTTCAGTAGGCCTAATACCCTCTTATTTGGAAAAACGTCACACGTAAAAAAAAAAGTTACGTAACGAGCCACTTCTACGTTTAAGCGGGAAATGTGAAATTATTCGGTTTATGACTGAAGTTTGGCGCTGAAACAGAAAACACTGCTCCTACCATCTAGAACCGCCGACTGACCTCCTCTGTCTCCACACTCCAGCATCGTCAGGTCGCTTCCAGACGGTGTTGACCCGGAGTGAGTTCACATCTAACGGCCAGAGTTTCACCGTTGTCTCCGCAGCTCAGCTCGTCTCGGCTCCTCTCCTCTGGTTTGGCTGAGCTCTGCCGCAGCCGCTCGGTAGGATTTGAATAGCTGCAGAGTAAAAACGAGGAAACGGGTTAGTCAAATCACCTGCTGGCCTCCTGCTGCCCTGGCTGTGTGAGGATGAACACACCTGAGGTAAGTGATGCTAATTAGTACGGAAGGGGACGGCCTCCATTTTACCCCCCTTGAGAGACTGGCTAGTCCAAGGCCTTCACATGCTTGATAGTTCCGTTGATTCCGTAAACAGTATTTCAACTTAACATGTTTTTTTGTATTATGGTAAGTACACCTTTTCTTCTAACCACATTTGAAGGCCAATACGTGTCCATAAATAAAGGTTATGCTAATTTAGGTCTTGACAGTAAGCTAGTATATCTACCTCAGTTAGCTGAATAGCGGTGAGGCCTAATAAACCTAGGCTAAATGTTGTCTAGCAGGCACATTCAGCTACTGTATCAGTCCTACATTAGAATTAGCACAGAAATGATTCATTCTGGACAGTGTGTGAAGCTAACAATAGCCTATTGTTAGCTAAACACTTTGTGGCTGAGAGCTAGCAATGAGGCAAAAAGGCAGCATGTTAGAAATGAACGATATTTTACAGAATTGAAGTCAAAGCTAAATGTTACAGATCAGCAGTCTTGGCAACCTTTCTATAGCGGATATTTAACCATAACAAACAAAAAAAATTATTCACTCAATTTTGCCATTTTGCTTTCATGTGTCTTTGTTACCAGAATAGTTTGCCTTATTTTTTCTATAACACCTGCGCACACTACACAGTTGTGTCATATTTACATTATTAACCAGGCTTATTTTAATTATTGGACTACTCGATAATCTGTATACTGTAACTCATTTGTGTGTCACTTTATTTTATTTTTTTATTTTTTATTTTTTTACAAAACTGGGTATTGAATGAGTGTGTGCTGATATTTTCTTCAACTATTCCAACCATATCTTTGGAATAAGTAATGGCTATAGAAAGGTGAACTTCTGATTAAGACTTCCAATTTAAAATCTAATTTAATCTTAATTTATATTACTAATTGTTCAGCTCTAAGGGCATGTTCTCTGAAGTTTTTCCAGTCCTTCCCCTTGGCTTAGACTGTTGAAGACTGCCAGTTCAATTCACAAACCATAGAACATTTTTTATACCAAAAATAATGCCAAACATCCCTTAATTTCATTTACCTTTGGGAGCCTTTGTGTGTTGCTCTTTTGAAACATGAGTCCGTAACTGTGTCATCCTTTATGTGATGTGAGTACCACTGCTATGAGAGAACCTTTAAATTGCTATGGAGCACAATTGAACCATATGCGTGATGCTGAAAAGAGACAAAGCTTCAACATGGGATTAACATCAAAAATCTGACTGAAGAACCCAGCCTGTGATTGCATGAGGATAAAGGTAAGTTCCAGTTTATTGATCTCATGTTGTTTCACTTTTTCAAGTTCTTCAAAATGCACTATCGCTGACCTTTTTGCATGCTTTATGGTATTTGAGGTGTAATATTAAATTAAAACTTACATTTATTAAAAATCAAAACTGAAATCTCTTAAAAATGTTTTGTTTTGTTATTATCAGTATTTTGAAGAAGCCTCTTTGGCAGCAGTTACAGTTTCGAGTGCTCTCAGTTCTCCGTAGCCTTTGCTTTATAAAAATTTGTCTCATTTCGCCTATTTATTGATTAGATCTGCAATGTCTGTCACACTGAATGGAAATTGTGCAGTGTATACTTTGGCTGGGTCATTTTAGGACAGAGACTTGTCACGAAGCCACTCTATCATCACTTATTGCTCTGGGTCATTGTGATTGCAAGGTCATTGCAATCAACATCTCTGGATAAGACGTCCGTATTTTGCTCCATTAGGCCATATGTCACAATTTAGAATGCTATATTTGCATATTTTGATTCTGTTGTACATTTTAAAGCTAATTCCAAAAACACATTTTCCCTTTCCCTTAACATGATGAGTTATTGAGTGTGACGATGTAGATCATTATCAGTTTTCACCCCTCTCTGTGACAGCCAGGCCCTTAGCTTCAGTGGCCAGTTTTTCAGATTAAATTATTGCTGTTCAGGTCTAAACTCACTTGTTATGGCTTCTTCGATGAATTTTGTGTATTTTAATCCAGGTCCTCTAAATTAAAAGTGTTCTGCTTTGGTGTCTGACAATCTGTCGTTGTTAATTGTTAACTGATGTCATATCTGTAGTGTCCAGTGCCCTCCCCACTCTGCTGAAGAACATGTTATCTTGAGTGAGCTTGGCATTAGTACAGAGCTTGTAATTTCAACAATGGCAACGAAGCTGTTCTCACCTGGTGAGTAGACGAAACTAGAATATAGAATGAAATGAAGAAATAATTATGATTGTAGGCAATACAAAGATCTCTGATTAATAAACAGAAAGTATTTGTTACTGATCCTCCGGCATACATAGACAATTAAGGGTAGCAATTTAATGTATCTAATGACAGGGTATTAAGTAATTTGAATAAATACATTTTTCACTCAAACCTGATAGTTTGCTGCCGTATACGGTGAATTGGTGTCTTTTAAGGATCATAGACTTGACTAGAATATGGAGTTGAGACATAAGTAATCAAGGAAGTTAAATGATCATATTAAAAATAAAACTGTAACAATTTGCAAATTCCTGTTATCACCACCATCATTTAGAATGTACTATTAATTTTTGTAGTAAGAATTTTTAATTGTGGTGATTGTGGTGAATCCGATAACTTGTGAAATCCATTACCGTGAAATGAGAATTACGTTTTTGTGCTGCTGTTGTAATGCTTTGTTGACTGGTTACACAATCATGTTATGTTATTACATTTTAGGCGCTACCATTTACCATATGAATAAAGGTGTACCATATTTGAAGTAAAACCGTCTAAATCAAAATGTAGCTAGCTCAATTCATGTGAAACTGCATTTTTAAAAAAAAGTAAGATTAAATATGTAATTCAATAACAATGTAAATTTGGGAGTATTGACAAAAAATGCATCTTCACTTTTACAGATAAAGGTGTGAACCACACTGTGTTAAAGGAGAGTATGGAATTACCTCCTGAAAGTAAGTACATTAAATTGCGCTATTCTAATGCTTTAACTAATATCTTGTACTAGCACCTTTTAGAAGGAAGATACAGTATAGTCTACAGTAGCCTCTATGTAGTGAATTAATGCAATTGTATGAAACGGTTGGGAATTAATGTCACAGGAAAAACTCAAATTTTATTTATTTATTTGCAAGAACTAATGTGAAATTGTGATACTAAAAGCATTTTTTTTGTAATGCTGTTTGGATTTGGGGTGTTTATGGCCTTTTCTAATTCATTGTAATATGTTCTAGTGTCTGAAAACACCAAACCAGCTTTAAACCTGGTTCTGTGTGGGAGGAGAGGAGCGGTGAAGACTTCGGCAGCTGAGGCCATTTTAGGTCAGACAGAGCTTCGTTCAGTCTCCAACTCATCAGAGTGTGTTAAACATCAGGGAGAGGTGTGTGGACGTCAGATTTCCCTGGTGGAGCTTCCTGCCTTGTATGGAAAACCTCAGGAGGAAGTGATGGAGGAATCACTCAGGTGTATCTCCCTCTGTGATCCCGAGGGCGTCCATGGCTTCATCCTGGTCCTACCTGTGGGTCCCCTCATTGATGAAGACAAGAAAGAGTTAGAGACCATTCAGAACACATTCAGCTGTAGAGTCAATGACTTCACCATGATCATGTTCACTGTGGAGTCAGATCCTAAAGCTCCAGCTGTTGTTAACTTTGTCAGAGATAACAGAGACATCCAGGAGCTCTGTCAGAGCTGTGGAGGAAGATCTGTTGTTGTCAACATCAAGGACAAACAGCAGATCCCTGAGCTGTTGGACGCTGTGAACAAGATGAGTGTTGAAGGATCCAAATGCTTCACAAAGGACATGTTCACCAGGGCTCAGGTTGAGAGGGTTTCAAAACTCAATACTGAACTTCATGATGTCAGACAGAAAAGTCAGATCAGAAGTGATGATGAAAGTCAGAGTAGAGAGCCTCTCAGGATGGTGCTGATTGGACGGACTGGCAGTGGGAAGGGTGCAACAGCAAACACTATTCTGGGCAAGAAGTGTTTCACTCCCAGAATTGCTCCAAAACCACCGACAAAGACTTGTGAGACAGTGAGAGGAGAGATTGATGGACGACCTGTTGTCGTGGTCAACACCCCCGGCCTGTTTGATACAACTCTCTCTGATGATCAAATGAAACGGGAGCTTCAAAGCTGCATCAGCATGTTGTCTCCTGGACCTCATGTGTTCTTACTGGTTCTACAGATCGGGAACTTCAGACGAGAGGAGAAAGACTCTGTGGAACTGATCAAGAGGGTTTTTGGACCAAAGTCAGAAGATTTCACCATCATCATATTCACCAGAGGAGAGGAACTCGAAGATCAACCATTTGAGAGGTACACAGAAGGCTGTGATCCATTTGTCAGACAACTCATAGAAGACTGTGGAGGAAGATATCAGGTCTTTCAAAACAAAGATGAAACAAACACCACACAAGTCCCTGAGCTGCTGACCATGATCCAGAACATGGTGGAGAAAAATGGAGGAAGCTACACAACTGAGATGTTCAGATTAGAGAAAGAAGAATTTCAAAAGGAAGAATTACAGAAGATCATAAAAGAGAAGGAACAGGAAATGCAAGAGATGAAAACAAAATTAGAAGCACAAATATCTGAATTGGAACAGAGAGCCAAACAACAACATGGAGAACAACACCAACCTAAACTGGAGGAAGAAATAAGAAATCTGAGAGCAGAACTGAACAACATTAGAAGAAAGAAATGTAGCATCTTATGACTAGGAGACAGAACATATACAAGAAATTCACTCAAACAAAAAGGTCTTGTATTTGCACTGTCGGTGCTGTACTCTTACTTGACTCGGTGAGTGTTAGCATTTTTGCTGTATGTATAAATGGCATTTGAAATTAACTGCCAGACTGCCATATCAGAAAAGACTCTTGGACTTAATGAGGAATGGACAAACTTGTAAAATTCCAAATGATAACTCTTATGAAAAGTACTTTTCTGTCTAGATTATGAAGTGAGTGTTTTTTTCAACATTTATCATTCTTAAAGGCACCAGGGGGTGATGCACAACTTATTCCACAAAACATTGCAGTGGAAGAGCCTCAGTCACATGTCCAAACACAGGAAGTCATCATCAAAGATCACAGCAGGTGCTCACCAACACTGACAAACTTTAGACTACAAATGCCAGTCTCCAGCTTGATGCATAACCTTCAGCAGTATCACACATTAACTTTAATAAATACTTATGTATTATTTCACAAATCTCCAAAACATGTTGCAAATTGTTGGTCTGTCATATTTTACAAGTGCTCTTAATATTTCAATCTTAAACTTTCTTTTGTGTTCATGCCTAGTATCACCAGTAGGTGGAGCTCTAACACAAGCTGGTGAAATGGAGTCTGTTGAGTTTCTACAGACATTTTCTCTCATATTAATGCTGATATCATTTGAAACCTTGTGTAAAATACTAATGGTAGTTTGGATGAATTTGATATTTTGTAATGATGGTTATAATATACCAACAACTCTGTACATTGTACAATAACATCTGTTGTGTTTAACTAATAACTTTTACATTACTGTATATAATATAATGCATAGCAGCTATAAAATATGTACTTGAAAAAAAATCTTACCAAAAAGAATCACCATTAAAAATTAGATTAAATCTTTAATCTTGTGTTGGGTTTATTTGACTTAATATACAATTTACAGATATTATTGTATATATTAAAGGAGGACATATACAAATATAATGAATAATGAAGATAATTCAGCACTAGCAGTTTCTCACAAAGATAAAAACATAGTCGAAAGCACATTTAGTGCTAAACTCACAAATGTTAGCAGGCGTCTAACAAGAGGTTATGACTTCATTTAGGGAAAACTGAAACAATTTTGTTAATATCAAAGATGAAATTAAAAAAGACATCTAGTTTTAAAGGGGACCTATTATGCTTTTCCAGCTTTTCAGACTTTTATATATGTTTAAAATGTTGGATAATGGTTCTAGAGGCCGTGGAAGTGTCATATCCTGAGGTTAATGCATTTGGAGGTAAACCCTGCTAGATAATTGGGATTTCTCTGCACACCTGTTACACTCGGTTGCGCTGAGTTTTTTTTCACATGAGCTCGCGTCTACGTCGATGCGTGCCGGACTCCCCTACATGGTCATGCCGAGGTCTCTGCTCCAGCCGGCCCCGCCTCCTCCCATGCTGCTCTGTTGTGGCTGGGGTCACAGCGGAGAGCGGAGCAGACTACTTCCTGCTTCTTCCCTGCATGTTTTAGCGCTGTAGCGTCACTTTACTAAGTTTTATTTAGAAGTTTACGCCGACGTTTCATGTAAGTGAAGCTGTACCTGTGTGAGGAGCGACGTACCGTCGGGGCGACGTTGTTCGCCGGACCGACGTAACGCTGGACCGCCGGAGCACCGGAGCTCTGGAGCTGCAGCGGCTCCTCACACAGGCAGACCCGTCTGCAGGCCTCCTCACACAGGCAGCTGCCCGTCTGCAGGCCTCCTTGGCCGGGCGGGCATCCGTGCTCATCACGGTAGAGAAAACCATCGCTAATAAACATACCCGCAGGTTTTTTAGACGTTTACCGCCGTGTGGTTAGTCTATTTAGCAGAATGTTGGTCTCATTGATGAAATCTTGTGGCAGTTGAATTAGTTTGAATGAAAAGTGAAGCTGTGAGAAGGAGGAGGAGAGGAGCAGTGCTAGGGCTGCAACTAACGATTATTTTGATAATCGATTAATCTGTCGATTATTTCTTCGATTAATCGATTAATCGGATAACAAAAAAGGCACAAATTTGATTTACATTGTAGGGAAGAGAAGAACGAGAGGAGGAGTTGTTTCTCAGTTTGATCCAGCATGTCACTGGTATCATTTCTTTCTTTCTCCCTAACTTTATTCAAAAACAGAATGTTATTCCAAATGGACAATATTAGTGCAAAAAAATGCACAAATACGTTTTTTTTAAGTTAGTTGAACGGCCCAGAGCTGTTAAACTAATAATAATACATTAAAAAATAATAATAGACTAAATTCATTAGGGCACTGCCTGATTTGCTTACAAGCGGAAGTCTGCAGCATGTTTACATCCAGAGGAAAATTCTGATCAACCCTGAAAGTTCATCATTCACCGGATCAACCGACAACAACCTGACGTTACCGACAGTTTTCAGTTGGCTCACAGCCCGCTTCCCCGACCGGCCCACGTTCACACCGTGATAAACACCAGTCACCGCGGGGGGACAGGCTGCACCCTCCGGTCAGACACCCAACGTTACACACACACACAGCAGCGATCTGATGTAAACATCGGTATTAACTGTAATAGCACCCATCACTATAAAATAAAACGGGTAAATGATGATCAAATCTCTAATCTGAGTCCTCCACACACCGAGCTCTGAGCAGAGGAACAGCTGATCAAACCTCTAAGAAATATTTCTTACCTTTACTCCAGGTGTCCAAATCAGTCAGCAGCAGCAGTCATCAAACTCCAACAGTTTTATAATCCATATTATTCCCTTTCACATCGCGTTCCTCGCGGCCAGCGTGCTTCATTCATTTACATTGTGTGAAAAAAAAGAAAAAAGTTTTAGCTAACGTTAGCTTTAGCGTTAGCTTTAGCGTTAGCGTCCTGACGAGAGGCTGACAGAGGAGACAGTGAAGCCTCTCCGCTGCCGGTACCGAGTCCAGACCACCGGTCCAGAGGTCCAGACAGTCCGTGACCATGTCCGTGACACACCGCGTCCAAGCCGCGCGGACCGTGTCCGTGTGGGAGTAACGCTGGACCGGGAGTAAACAACGCAGTGGAACCGGACAACACAGACCAGGTTGATCAGAAACACGGCTGTTGCCGCCGCTAAAAACACGTCTTTTTTTTACATGATGCAAGTGAATGAAACAGGCTGGCCGCCAGGAACGCGATGTGAACGGAAATAATATTAGTGGATTATTGGAGCTGGATGACTGCTGCTGCTGACTGTTTTGGACACGGGTAAAGATAATAAATATTTTCTTTTTTCCCTGGCTCTGGGCCAAGTTAATCGCTACCCAACGAATCGATAATCAAATTCGTTGCCAACGAATTTAATAATCGATTTTTATCGATTTTATCGATTAGTTGTTGCAGCCCTAAGCAGTGCTGCTGTAGTCTATGTGCACAAATCACCTCATTTACATCAATAAATAGGCTAACTGTTTTACAATGAACTGACCATTCTGCATATATTTTTAATTTATTTTATATATTTATTTTTGCATTTTTATGTTAGCCTACATGTTACATGGTTACAGTAGCCTACATGGCAAAGACTACTCCATACCATCTTTGGTTAGGGTGAGACTAGGTCATGGGCACATTTCATTACACAATGTAGACTGGTCAGATGCATACTGGAGATCTGGCAATTTGCCTACTGTAGATTTAGCTTTTGTTTGCATACTACATTTTAGTATAGGTACTAGTAGTAGACATCGTCATGGTAACGCAATGCTGAGGGAGTGGTTCATTTGCATTTAAAGGGAGGGGCCACTGAAACAGACCGTGTTTGATCTTTGGGGTATTTTGACCGAAGCACGTCACAGACATGTCTTTAAGACACCCAGGAACTATTTTAGTTTGTGCAAAAAGGAGCATAATAGGTCCCCTTTAAGGTCTTAGTTGGAGACACTGAAATCAGTGCCAAAGACCCAGTTGTTAGACCACCATTTGTCAGGGGTTGGTCAGGCTCAAAAGGTTCTTATGAAAGTAAATCAAAGAGCCTGTTTTTTGGCCAGAGTTTTAGTATTCCTGGATGAAAAAAACATGCTACCTCTGGCAGGTGCTTTAATCCAGCCATATGTTGATTATGCTATAGTGGCTAAGTACACTGAGAAACTAGAGAACATATTTTCTCCACAATAGTTGCCTCTGCTGATTATTCACCACAACAGTTAAATTTAGTAGCAAAATAGCATTGTAGCTTTCCCTAGACAATTTCAACAAGTCACCTTTTGCCAGGTTTTCAACCATGTACAAAATTCAGGAAGCACAGAAGACATACATAAATGTGCATGTACGAATAGCCAAAACCCAATGAGACATTAAATAATTTACTCTCTTTTGCTGCCTCTGTTATTTTAACCAAAAAGGTAACCAGGTGAAAATGTACTAGATTCAGAACTATGGATTTCTAAATTGTGTAAAATGTGAATTTGAGTCATCAATATCATACATGTATTATTGATATTTGGTGCTCTTAGAGAGCGACTTTTTTTTTTATCTTGCTGCCAACATATTTAGAGATTTATTAACCTCTCCAATTCAAAAGAGACAGGATGAAAACCACAATTTGTAATATCAAATACCAGAATACCTAATCTGTCCACTCTTTGTCCTATGATCTAGGACTGTTTTATGAATTAAACTTACATACAAGCAAATAACTGTACATAATAAAACCTGTTGAGAATTCTAGAATTTCACTAGCCTGATGTACATCTGTATGTCACAGACCAGCCTTTCTGATGAAGTAGATATGAAACCCACTGCTTTCTCAGGTGAAGACGATCATTAAAACATAATTTTCGAAGGAGGCGTCTTAGTGACGGCTAAGGTGGCATGTGTCTCAGGTTCAAAGTCTGTAATTCTGTCCAATCAGGTTTCTGGTTTTGTCCTGACACACCTTCTGCCTCTCGGCTGCTGTAGCTCAGCTCTACGCAAGTCATTTTCTAATGTAATTTTCTTCATGAGCTCGGAGGTGAACTGGTGCAGTTACAAATCCAGGTGAGTGGCCGCAACCATAGACATGAGAACAAATGACAATATACATTTGGTAACAGGATTTTAAAAAGCAGCTGCAGTAACAATATAAAAGTCCTGCACGTCACTGCTCTATTGAGATAACTACATGTTGGTAAAAAAAAATTAAATTATATAATATTATATGATAGATTAGCTAGTATTTTGTGTATAAAATGTTACATACAGTACATAAACTGTTAACTGGGAACTGTCTCTTATTTTTAGTGCCCTCTGTTCACTTGTGGCGATGTGTGGTCAGAAGAACCAGAGACACAGACGACAACTATGACCTACATGTCATAGCAACAACAACAATGTCAGGTAGGTACATCCAGGTGTTAGACAGAATATAAAAGTAAAATAATATACTTTTGTAATGTTTTTGCATTAAGTCCCAAGATTCATTTTGTTTAGTATGATAGAAATTTGGTTATAAAATGGTGAGTTTTATAGCCTTTGGTGATTAGAGATCTGAGATATTGGTGCCTATATTTGTTCATTGGTCGGTATATAAAACAATCCTTATTCCATAGTACAGAGTCCAAGACAAAGGTGCACAAATACATAAAAAATATTAATCTAAGTACCTTTGCACCATCAGGTAATAAAACCCTCCTGATTGGGTGTGACAAAATAGTTGTGAGCACCCCCTAGAAAATCTCATGTCACTTCTTGCACTGTGTTTCACCTATATGTACGAGATTCAGGATGCACATGCATGTACTCATACCCCAAATCCAACAGGTAATTACGTATGTTCAATTTACTCTTTTTTGCTCCTCTCTTTGTCAATTGAACACAAAAGAAAAACATCCAAACCATGGAACTCTTAACTGTGTTTGAGTCCTCAATGTCATGACTATATTACTGATCCAGTATCCAATATCCTGTTTATTTAAAATATACAGTAATATTTAGAAATTGCACCAAGGTAAACTTTAAACGTACCCCTGCCTCTCAGACCACCTGTACTCCTTTTCCTGATAATCAATGAGGAGATTCAAGACTTGATGCAGATTCATAATCTCAGTCTTTTTTCAGGTTATACTGTACTACATCTGCCATGCTTAATCTTTATGCAAAGTGGGATGATTTAAACAAATGTGAGGAACATCATTGCTTGGAAAATAATTGTAACTATTTGAGTGATATCAGAGATTGTAGTTTTCATCTCATCACTTACCAATAGTCAGGAATGTTAATCCATCCCCTCCAATTTAGTTTTGTTCATGTGCTGTCATTACTTACTCTGTCAATGCAAAGATAATGCATTCACATAAATGCATGACTGTGTGCGAGATTTTTTTGCATAAAATACAGATTTGAAATTGAATCTGTTGCGTGCACACCTTCATTGTTCAATATTTCAATGTCAACTGAATTTGTATTGGCTTGGTTCACAAAAAGGAGGAGGTAATAGGTTTTTTAACTGAGATAACAGCTTGTTTGTGCTTGGATTCAATTACACATATAATATAATACAGCATTTTGTGTATGAAATGTTACATGCATTACTTACTAGGAACTGTCTTATATTTTTAGTATATCATCGGTGCGTTTGTGACGATGTGAAGTCAGAGGAACCACAGACTCAGACGACAACTCCAGTGACTAACAATAATCTGTTGTAAAAGTCACTCTAACTGACCTACAAGTCATGGAAACAACAACGTCAGGTAGGTACATTCATGTGTAAAGATTTATCCAAGTCAATGTATCTATTCAATGGTGGTGAGTTTATAGTCTATTGGTGATTGAACATCTGAGAAATTCAAGCCTCTATTAGTTTATTGCTCAGAATGAATATGAGAGAAAAAGAGAGGGTTGCCCGCACACTCTTACAGGAGGTCACAGTGATTTATTTAGCACCAGTGCTAAATAAGTGATTTATTTAGCACCAGTGCTAAATAAATCACTGTGACCTCCTGTAAGAGTGTGCGGGCAACCCTCTCTTTTTCTATGTTACTTTTTATTGCCCTGCACCTCAATAGCCTACAGCATGATGTGCGTATAAAAACCTCCTTTTTTCAGAATGAATATGAACCACTCCTTTTCCCATAAAACAGAGTCCAAGACCAACTGGACAAATAAACAAAATCCATCCACACAAGTATTGCTGCATCTTTTATGAATTTGATAGTCTTTGGTGATTAGATATGTGAGATATTCCTGCCTCTTGGGTTATTGCTCAGTATAAATATGAACGACTCCTTTTATTATATTACGACATCCCACACAACTTGAATAGTGTTCCCTCGAATGATGAGGTCTGAATAGAACAATAATTAGGAATGCTGTGAACTTATCCATAACCTTCAATGCAGCTGCGCTACAACGTAAAGCAACATGCTGCCCGGCTGCCAGTGCTGGTGCTGGCCGACGTGCAGAAGCTCTCTGTCGGCAAGCAGCCATTTAATCACCCATTCCAGACCCGGTTCTCGACTCGACCCTCAGGATGGCCGGACATAATTACATTTGCACTACGTTTTTCCGTATTTTTTATTTTTTATCACACATAATGTAGCAACTCCTGCCTCCCTCCTCTCCACACGAGTCCTCTGCTGTATTACTGAGTGACATGTGATGGTCGGTTTGGTTGCTTAGTAACAGAAGATGTGACGGTAGCACAACCTCTTTATGACAACAGCACCGCCATTACATTAGATGCTGCATGTGAACAGTAGCATGTCACTATGAAGAACCTCAAACTAAACAATGTAGCACAACAACTGAGATCGGTTTCTGCATCTACAAAGTCAGAGATCATCTGAAGATGTGAATGTAATGGGGAGTGGAAGAGGTAGAGAGAGAACAAGCAGAGGACAAGGGAGAGGTCAGCATAGCCAGCACAGTGTAGTCCAGCAACTACGTTTTCCTCTCGTCTAACATGACTCAAGACAACTTTAATCCCTTAAAGGGCAATTCCATTTGGCAGCTAGCACACCACATCGAGGGCTTGGAGCCAGAGGGTCGTAAGTGGCATTTTGGGGCGAAAATGAGTTATATATATCAAATTAAAGGTCTTGATTAGCTCTATCCAATGGTGCCAAAAAGACCTATCTGAGATCAAACTGTATTGAATAAAGCAACAAAACAATAAAGACCTAACACAAAAGTGTGAGTTATGTTTGGAGCCAGAAGGGCGCAAGTGTACTTACGCCCTTCTGGCCCTGAAAAATACATAAGACCCACATGTTTGTTCAGGGCCAGAAGGGCGTAAGTACACTTACGCCCTTCTGGCTCTGAAAAATACATAAGACCCACATGTTTGTTCAGAGCCAAAAGGGCGTAGGTGTAGTCGGTGCCCTTAAACAGCATTCAAAATGGCTGACGCAACTGCTAACATGGAACTGTCTGAGGCAGAAATGATTTTAATGAATATCATAAAACAAACAGAAGAATCCTACTTTGAAGAAGGTGAAGATGAGCCATAGTTGTTTTTGAATGTATTTCCTTAAAAGTGATGACAGTAGCTAAGATAATCATGCCTTGAGAACCTTACTTTGTTAGCCTAGCCTAGCATGGCTAACGTTAACCTTTTGTTTTGGTCTGATCTGTGCCTGCTAACTATCTTAGTGTTCTGACATAATAGGTAACACTTTACAGTAAGGGTCCCTTAATTAACCTTAGTTACTACATTATTAAGCATTAATAAACTAATGTGTTAAAGTAATGCATGCATATTGATAACAAATTACATTATTCAACTTTGATTATTACTTAATAATTTATTAACTAACTTTGAGTAGTAAACATTAATTAACTGCTTACTAATAGGCTACGGTACATGTTACCGAATATTAATTTGAATTATTTTGAATATTATTTAGATTCAGGGCACATGTAAGATATGATATTAAATATTAATGTGTTAATTATTTAGGGCCACAGCATGAGATGGAAGAGAGAGAGGGACAAATGGAGTCAGCAGGAGATGGAGGAAGAGAGACAGACAGGGTGACAGAAGAAGATTCAGGGACTGAGATTGTGCTGGAATTTGTTCAGGGGGGAGGAGCTAACGTTTGCCAGGAAGAGGAGACAGGAGAACATCAGGGGAGTGAGACAGGGGGTCAGGAGGCTGGGGATGAAAGTGGCCAGGAACAAGATACACCACAAAGAGGAATAAAAAGACAGAGAGATGTTGAAAATTGGAAAAAAAACAAACGAAAAAGATTAAGGAATTCGGGCAAAAGCTACATAAATACAAATGGCATTCATGTTCCAGGAAGGAAGGTGAGCGAGAAGAACTGTGCCTCTTGTCGTTACCAATGCAATCAGAACTTCCCAGAGCCAGTGAGGGCAAGTATATTTCAACATTATTGGGAGATGGGAGATGCAGCAAGGCAGAAAGACTTCATTGTCAATCACGTTATCAAAAGAGGGAAAAGAAACACTGAAAAAATCTCAAGAAGAACTCATTCATTTGAGTATTATCTAACCTTTGAGGGAAGACAGATAAGAGTATGCAAAGACTTCTTTTTGAAGACACTTGACGTGTCTGAGAAATTTGCGAGGTCTGCAGGTGGCCATCTGTCTAGTGAATTGGGAATTTCCCCTCCAAGCAAAAAAGGGCGGCATGCACCTCAAAACAAAGTGCCTGAGAGTAGCAAAGACAAAATACGAGAGCATATCAAGTCCTTCCCAAAACTTGAATCCCACTACTCCAGGAAAGATACAAACAAGCTCTACTTGGAAGGATCTCTGAATGTGCCAAGAATGTATATGCTGTATAAAGAGAGATGCGAACAGGAGTGGAAGATAAAACCAGAAAAACAAAGTCTTTATAGAATGGTGTTTGACACTGAGTTCAATCTCGCTTTCCACACTCCAAAGAAAGACGCGTGCAAATACTGTGAATGGTACCAACGTTTAGAAGACAGTGAGAAGGAAAGTCATAAGCTTGACTTTGATGCCCACCAGTTAAGAAAAAAACAGTCCAGAGAACATAAGGATAACGACAAAAAGAAAGCAAAGGAACAGGAATCATACAAGGCTGTCACTTTTGACCTGGAGCAAGTATTGACTACCCCCTGGAGCAACGTTAGTAGCCTGTTCTACTCACGCAAGTTAAGTACCTACAACCTCACTGTATATGAAATGGACAGTAAAGATGTTGAATGTTACATGTGGCACGAGGGGGAAGGCGGCCGAGGATCATCAGAGATCAGCACTTGTGTTTACTCGTACCTTTCACAACTTAATCCTGAAGTTAAACATGCAGTTCTTTATTCAGATACATGTGGTGGACAGAATAGAAATGCTGCCTTTAGCACAATGTGCCTGCATGCAGTCAGCACATTGCCCCTCTCCACTATTGACCATAAGTACATGGAGTCTGGTCATAGTCAAATGGAGTGCGATAGTGTGCATGTTGCGGTGGAAACTGCAAGAAGAAAAGTTCCAATCTACTCCCCTGATGGCTACTACACTCTTGTGAGAGTGGCAAGAAAGAACAACCCATACACCGTACATGAACTTGGTTACAAGGACTTCCTGGACTTCAAGTCATTCTCCAACCACATACTCAAAAACAGAACCAAAGATGAGGAGGGAAAAGCAGTCCATTGGCAGAAGATTAAATGGTTTCGCTACACAAAAGAAGAACCCACAGCAATCTTCTTCAAGTATGATTTCACCGACCCAACCTTCCGTGAACTGAAGGTGGCAAAGCAGGCAACCAGGGGCACCAGAAGCACCCATTTCGTGTCCAAACCGAGCTCAATGTATGAAAGTCCTCCTGGGATCAGTGCATTAAAGAAGAAAGATCTACTCACCCTGTGCAGCAATGGGAGTATTCCTCACACATATGCAGAGTTCTACAATGCTCTGACAGTGGACAGTGAGTAGAACTAAACAGAGTAGTGAACAGAAAATCAAATAAGACGTGACATGATTCTTTGGATGTGATCAATGAATAGACTCAGAGTAAAAAAAATTTAAATGAAATTATTAAAAAAATACGAATTAATGAGTTAAATGAAAGTGAATTACCTTTTCAAGCGTTAATTATTCAAATAGTATGTTCTATATTGTGATTTTTTTTAAATTACTGTTGTAATTACTGTATTTCTTGTTTTTGAGGTGAGATTTCCAGAAAAGCAAATAAGACGTGACATGATTTTTTGGATGTGGTCAATGAATAGACTCACAGAGTAAAAAAAATGGAATTATTAAAAAAAAAAAATTAATTAATGAGTTCAATGAAAAAGAATTACCTTTTCAAGTGTTAATTATTCAAATAGTATGTTCTATATTGTGATTTTTTTTTTAAATTACTGTTGTAATTACTGTATTTCTTGTTTTTGAGGTGAGATTTCCAGAAACGCAAATAAGATGTGACATGATTCTTTGGATGTGGTCAATGAATAGACTCAGAGTAAAAAAATGAAAATGAAATTATTCAAAAAAATATGAATTAATGAGTTAAATGAAAATGAAGTACCTTTTCAAGTGTTAATTATTCAAGTAGTATGTTCTATTGTGATTTTTGAATTACTGTTGTAATTACTGTAATTACTGTCTTGTTTTTATGAGGTGAGATTTCCTCCGGGTTTCTTTAATCTGGTTTGCTGTATTTTAGCTGTTTTGTTTGCTGAAATTGTTCAAATTAATAAAAATAATAATAATTAGAGTAGTTTTGACCAATTATTTTATGCATTGTTCAGCAGATACGCCCAATTTGTCCATAGAAGACTTGGAAATGTTTGGTGCCAAAAAGGCGTATGTGACGTTTTTGACACATTTTTTTGATTTTAAAATGTTTAAGCACATGTTCATTGAGTTAATATGCCATAAGTTTATTACATAAATACTCATTCATATAAGTATGTCTGTGGTTGCAATGTTGTGGTTTAAGGTTAATGAATACAGTTGATTGAAGTGTGATCAAAATTTTGTTTTGCCTCTCCTGTAAAGTTTGTCAAAAGCCACTTACACCCCTCTGGCTCCAAGCCCTCGACATGTTCATAGCACAAACATTACATTAAACATCTATATTACCCACACTGGTTAACACTTGTTAATCACTAATTGCTCATCACATCTCCCTCCGGGCAGCATGTTTTTGGATATTTGTTTACCTTTTTTCTCACGTCGAAGCGAACTCTGTACATCACCGAGAAACGAACGGTTTTCACGTGGTTGATGAGTGACTTTCCAACATGTTCCTCAAAAAAAAAAAAAAACGGCGAGTTTTTCCGCCATTTCCTTTGTGAGTACGAAGAAGTCCCTTTTATAGTAAAAAGATTATGTAAAGCGTGGGTATATTGCAAGCAATATACTCTGCAATGTTGCCTATCACAAAGTTCTTCTAGGAAATAATCAGATCATATTAAAATCATCAAGACTTTTGTAAATGCTGCAGCTTTAATTCTTATGTATAGAGAGAGGTTAAAGCAGAAGTAAGTGATATATTTGTGTTAATATAAGTCTTGAATAGTTATATCTTCCGACAGCAATCACTTACATAGAGTGTTTGGACTGAAACACGGGTCTGTCAGTCACTCTGCTCTGCTCTGAGCCGAGGAGAAAACATTTATCGTATCCTACAGTTTTTATCCAATGAGGAGAGAGAACGGCATGCAGGGCTGTGTGTGCAGCCAAGGGACGCCGTGAATGTGGTGACGTAGCGACGAGGACTGTTGGTGGTGCGTTCAAGGAAACTCGTATTTTTCCGACCGTGAAGTGGTACCAGTTCGATCTGGTACGAGTTCACCGGTCGGAAGTTACGAGTGGCCGTTATAGTGACTTTCACCGGTAAAACAGGTCGGAAAAACACGAGTGGGTTGCCTGAAACGCTACAAAGTCGTAAGTTGTGACTTGAAGCTGTAATTTACGATTTCAAAAGCCTGCCTGGAACGCAGCATTAGCAAAAACGACCGGACCACTTACTTCTGCTTTAACACTGGAAAAGTGCATTGCTCATTTTGAGAAATTTGAATCCATCTGTGTAAACTGAAGTGGAATACATTTTTTAAAGTGACCTTCTGAACACTGTACACAAGAAGATGGAGGTTTTGTTTACTGTAATGTTCTATGAATCTTTAAATTGAGTTTGATGGAAAGTTGGATGGAGAGTCTGCGTTAACTGTTAGAAATGGAAAAATAATTGATAGAGCAGCAGGACAGAGGGAAACAGCAATAATGGGCTATTGCATTAACACCCCCATTGATAGACATGAGCAGGTGTATTACAGAATGCAAAGGAACTAATAAACTTTTGAATTTTTGTGCTCACTTCAGGCTTCGACCTGCATCAGAAGCGTAGGAACAGCTTTCCTGACGCACGACCCTCACGTAAGTCAAACTGAACTCAGTCAGAAATATTGTGATGTTGGACAACTTGTAGTGTCACAAGATAACAGAAAAATGCTTCCCTATTTTCAGACATTATCTTTCCAGATATTTAATCTCCCTGATTCTCATTCCGGTTGATGTCTTTGACAACTGCTATTAAATTAAAATGTGCAATACGTATGTATACATGTACTTGTGTAATTCATTGTTTTTCTTTTCAGTATCTGCACTGAGGGTTGTTCTGCTCGGGAACAGCTGGTCTGAGAGGAGTTCAGTGGGGAACTTCATACTGGGAGAGAAAGTGTTCAACACTAAAGAAGAACCAGACTGTTGTCAGAAAGCAAGTGGACAATCGAAGGAGAAAGATATAGTTCTCATCAACACTCCAGATCTTCTTCAATACAATGTTGATTACAAACTGACAGAACATTTAAAGAACTGTGTGAGTCTCTCTGATTCTGGACCTCATGTGTTCCTGCTGGTTCTACAGCCTGAAGACTTCACTGAGGAACAAAGACTGAGGCTCTGTAGAGTGCTGAGACTTTTCAGTGACCAGTCATTTGATCATTCACTGATTCTGATATCAACCCCTAGACAGAAGCAACACGGCTTCAGAGAAAACTACAAGAGTCATCCTTTAGTTGGAGACATGATCAAAAAATGTAAATACAGGTTTTTGGAGCAAAAGAACCTTGAACTTGAAGAGCTCTTAACACGCTTCAGTCAAATTGTAAAAGAAAACAATGGAGATCATCTGAGCTGTGATGATTTTGATGATCAGTGTTCAGGTTTAACTAAGACACCAAAGTCTGACCATATGAAAGCAGCTTTAAACCTGGTTCTGTGTGAGAGGAGAGGAGCAGGGAAGACTTCAGCAGCTGAGGCCATTTTAGGTCAGACAGACCCTCATTCAGTCTCCAGCTCATCAGATTGTGTTAAACATCAGGGAGAGGTGTGTGGACGTCAGGTTTCCCTGGTGGAGCTTCCTGCCTTGTATGGAAAACCTCAGGAGGAAGTGATGGAGGAATCACTCAGGTGTATCTCCCTCTGTGATCCTGAGGGCGTCCATGGCTTCATCCTGGTCCTACCTGTGGGTCCCCTCACTGATGAAGACAAGAAAGAGTTAGAAACCATCCAGAACACATTCAGCTGCAGAGTCAATGACTTCACCGTGATCCTGTTCACTGTGGAGTCAGATCCTACAGCTCCAGCTGTTGTTGAATTTGTTACGAAGAACAAAGACATCCAGGAGCTCTGTCAGAGCTGTGGAGGGAGATATGTTGTTGTCAACATCAAGGACAAACAGCAGATCCCTGAGCTGTTGGACACTGTGAACAAGATGAGCGTTGAAGGATCCAAATGCTTCACAAAGGACATGTTCACCAGGGCTCAGATGGAGATGGTTTCAAAACTCAGAGCTGACACCAGGGCTCAGATGGAGATGGTTTCAAAACTCAGGGCTGAGCTTCAGGACGTCAGACAGAAGAGTCAGATCAGAGGTTATGTTGAAAGTCAGAGCAGAGAGCCTCTCAGGATGGTGCTGATTGGACGGACTGGCACTGGGAAGGGTGCAACAGCAAACACCATTCTGGGCAAGAAGTGTTTCACACCCAGAATTGCACCAAAACCACCAACTGAGTCTTGTGAGACAGCAGAAGGGGAGATTGATGGACGACCTGTTGTTGTGGTCAACACCCCCGGCTTGTTTGATAAAAATCTCTCTGAGGATCAAATAATTCAAGAGCTTCAGAAATGCATCAGAATGTTGTCTCCTGGACCTCATGTGTTCTTACTGGTTCTGCAGATCGGGGGCTTTGCAACAGAGGAGAAAGACTCTTTGAAACTGATCAAGAGGGTTTTTGGACCAAAGTCAGAAGATTTCACCATCATCATATTCACCAGAGGAGATGCACTGGACGATCAATCATTTAACAGTTACATTAAAGGTTGTCCACAATTTGTCAGACAACTCATAAAAGACTGTGGAGGAAGATATCAGGTCTTTAATAACAAAGATAAAACAAACCACACACAAGTCCCTGAGCTGCTGACCACGATCCAGAACATGGTGGAGAAAAATGGAGGAACTTGCTACACAGCTGAGATGTTCAGATTGGCAAAGGAAGAAGTTCAAAAGGAAGAGTTACAGAAGATTGTCAAAGGGAAGGATCAGGAAATGCAAGAGATGAAAATAAAATTAGAAGCACAAATATCTGAATTGGAACAGAGAGCCAAACAACATGTAGGACAACAACAACTTCATCTGGAGGAAGAAATAAAAACCCTGAAAGAAGAACTCAAAGGTGTGAAGCATGGTCACTGTCACATCCAATGACTGGAAAACAACAAAAAATTCCCTCAGAGAAGTTATTGCATTTGCACTCTTGGAGTGGCACACTTGTCTGACTCTTTAAGTGTTTGTATTTCTCTCCCTCATTACCTTGCAGATAATGACTGGATGGGATTGACTTATTTTCAAATGTCACCAACTGTTTGTGACGCTACATCTCCAATTTATAGATTCTCCAATCAGACTGTGCCGTTTTGTAAGCAGTATGTGTCATCAGAGTGATCTCTGTATTTCGTTGTAAATGCTCTGTTGGTAATATATTTTGACATGGCAGTCAAAACAAAGTTTTGATATTTCATATCCCTGTAAATTGTTTTCTTTTTGTTGTTGATGGTTAAGTTGGTATACTATGTAGTATGTGATTTATGTAGGCCTGTGACGATAACAAATTTTGCTGAATGATATATTTTCCCACAAATTATTGCCGATAAACAATATTATAATAATAATATTTTATAATAATGCAAGTAGACCCTTTCAAATGCAATAAACTTTTATTACTAATGAGTATTTTTTTACCATTGTAGTAGGAGTGGGTGGGATACAGTGTTTTTGTTATGAAAAGCACTTTGTGTTTTATCAGTCTATTGATCTTCACCAGGACCAGTCGAAAGACTGAATTGTGACCCAATAAACAGGACAATTTTCAACGAGAGGAGTTTTCACTCCATTCATTCAGAAGCCTGTTTGCAGGCGACACTTACACAACGCTGCCAAAGAAGTGTCAAAATGTCAGTGATTTCGTTTATAGGTCTGACCTCCCAGCTGGTGTGTATGTGAATGTGCATGGGTAAGAAATACATAAGTACAAACAGAATAGTGTCTTTATTTGGGGCATAGTGATAGGCTATACTGTGTTTGTGTCTTGGTATTAGCTCAGCCTGTATCTTATTCAGGGAGAGGAATAACAGCAGGGGAGGCTTTGCTGTCTGCTGATCACATCTGTTAGTGCTGTGTTGCTTTCAATGACTCCTGCTTTAAATCAGGCTTTACTCAGCAGCATAAGGAGTTAATCTAATTTCTCTAATAAACAACCTGATGCTGAAAAAGGAATTTTTTTTTTTGGTTATTAATTTGCAAATTAATTTTTAAAACAGCCAAGATCAAATTATCAGTATTTTTAGTCCGGATGAATTTATTTTTCCTGACAGCCAACATTTGGGAATTGACAGTAAGTTGTGACACGTGTAAAGTATTCTTGAAAAGCACCTGACGTGGACAACCAAGACAGCCAGATGAAAGATTTGCAGGCTGTGATGTCTGTTTGTCAAATTACTTATCTCACCAGGCATATGCTGGCACGTTAGACTCGTATACTTCAAACTGGCAGCCTTCAATAGGCGATGACGAGCAAAGGATATGTTATGTCAAATTAGATAATAGCTGTTACAGATGACACTGATCTCCTCTAAAGGTCCTCAGTGACTGTGACCAAGTGTGACCTGGTGATAAGTATCCTGGTTCTCCTCACCAGATTTGTATTTATTGTGTGTATTGACTCTTTAGAAGTTTCATCTCTGTTCCACCCACTCATGATGCAGAAGTCAGATTTCTCTGTGTCGCTTCCAGATTGAGACGCTGAACTCAAACCACATCTAAAGATGTTCTACAGTTTGTCCAGCAGGTGGAGCTCTAACACCAAGTAGAGAGGTGAAGACAGTTGATCTTCAGCTCATGTGTTGCTGTTATTCAAAACTGTGAAATACTCTAATGTAGTTCAGGGTTAATTTAATATTTGAAATGATAGTGTTATATAATTAAAAAAAACAAAAAACAGTCACAATGTAAACTGACCTTTAATTACCATAGCATCTTTACATGTTTGTTTTTTTTTATATTTACCATGACATTATCATCATTGTATAATATGTTACATGGGCTTACATAACGTTTTTTAAAAGCTTGTTGTTAGTTGAAGCACATTGGCCTTTGGAATTATTTTAAATCTATTTATATGATTTATAATAATTGTAATAATCGACTTTACTGCTCTTTCAGGTAGATGTATAATGTAAGTGTCAACATGCTTTTTAATGACACACCTTAAAAGGCTTTTTCTTTTTTTTTTTAAATTGATGGACATGTTGAAAGGAGGCGTTTTTGTGACTGCCATTTAAAAAAAAAAAAAAAAGAGGTGGCATGTTTCTCAGGTTCAAAGTCTGTTATTCTGTCGAATCACGTTTCTCATTTTGCCCTGACACAACTTCCACCTGTCGGCTGCTGTAGCTCAGCTCTCGGTGAGTCCGTTTCCGATGTAATTTACTTCATGAGCTCGGAGGTGAACTGATGCAGTAACAAATCCAGGTGAGTGGCCTCAACCAGAGACATGAGAACAAACAACAACATACATTTGGTAACAGAATAAACAAGCAGCTGCAGTAACGATAAAAGAGTCATGCAAAAAAATGTTCTGTTGAGATAACTACATGTTAGTAATTTTTTGGAATTATATAATATTATATGATAGATTAACTAGTATTTTGTGTATAAAATGTTACATACAGTACTTAAACTGTTAACTGAGAACTGTCTCTTATTTTTAGTGCCATCTGTTCACTTGTGGCGATGTGTGATCAGAAGAACCAGAGACACAGACGACAACTGTGACCTACATGTCATATAGCAACAGCAACAATGTCAGGTAGGTACATCCATGTGTTAGAGAGAATATAAAAGTAAAATAATACTTTTGTAATGTTTTTGCATGAAGTATAGAGATTCATTTGTTTTAGTATGATAGAAATGTGGTTATAAAATTTAGAGTTTTATAACCTTTGGTGATCAGAGATCTGAGATATTGATGCCTCTATTAGTTTATTGGTTGTCATATAAAACACAAACACTCCTTATTCCATAGTACAGAGTCCAAGACAAAGGTGCACAACTGCCTTTGCACCTTCAGGTAATAAAACCTTGCTAAATTGACTGTGACAAAATAGCAAAGTAAGTCACCTCTTGTCCTGTGTTTCACCTACAAGATAAAAGAGGTGGTGCTAGATTTGAAGGGCGATGTGGGATATTTTCTTTCTCCCTGAGATAACCATGTTCCATACATTACTTAAAGCAGATATCAGTGGAATGTTTTTGTTAATATAAGTCCTAAATAGTCCTATTTTCCGTCAGCAATCACTTACATGAAGTATTTCAGCCTAAACACGAGTCTCTCCGTCACTCTGCTCTGCTGTAACCCGAGGAGAAAATTTTCCTTGTGGGATACAAGTGTTATCCAATGAGGGGAGAGAACGGCATGAAGGGCTGTGTGTGCAGCCAAGGGATGCGCGTGAATGTGGTGACGTAGCACGAGGACCAATTGATGCCTGACAAGGGCGGGGGCTGCTAACTCATGGTGCGTTCAAGGAAACTCGTACTTTGTGTTTTTCCTTCCTGTGAAGTCATACCAGTTCGATCTGGTACGAGTTCACGGGTCGGAAGTTACGAGTGGCCGTTATAGGGAACTTTCACAGACAACAGGACGGTAAAAACACGAGCTACGGGTTACCTGGAACGCTACCAAGTCGTAGTTGTGACTTGAAGCTGTAACTTACGGTTTCAAAAGCCTGCCTTGAACACAGCATTAGCCGAAACGGCCGTGCCGCTGTTATCTGCTTTAAACTGTTAACTGAGAACCGTCTCTTATTTTTACCGTCGGTTTACTTGTGATGATGTCAGATGGATGTCAACTCTAGAGACTGACAATAATCTGTGAGAATAGACATTTGAAACCTACAAGCCATGGCAACAGCACCAATGTCAGATAGGTACGTCAAGGTGTTATGGAGAATGTAAAAGTTGTGTGTTGGTATTTGGTGCAGTGAAGAAATGTGGTTCTAAAATGGTGAATTTGTGGTCTTTTGGTGAGTGAACATCTGGGATTGTCATGCCTCTATTAGTTTATTGTTCAGTATGAATATGAAAAAAGAAACAGCCCGCACAACCTCGTTATGCTCCAAATATTTTTACTGACAATGTTTCGGGCTCCTCAGCCCTTCATCAGGTCATTATCATGATGATAATCATGATCGGGAAGGGCTCCTCAGCCCTTCATCAGAATGACTTGAGTTCAAGACAAAGTTTTTTAGAGAAATAAAAAACATTTATACAAGCATTGTAGCAGCATTATGTAAGAAAAAGTCTGATGGTTTAACTGTGGTTTTCTAATGCATTGTAGTGTAGCCAATGATGAATTCACCCATTCAACAAATTCATCTTTAAGTAATGCTGGCATATTGGAGACAATCTAAGAGTGAGACTCTTTTTCTCTAAGCACTTTAGAGGTGAGGAAATGAGCAGGTCAAAGTACATGTTCATCCGAATAACAGCTCTAAATAACACAAACCTGCTCATTTTGAGGAATTTGAATACAGTAGATCTGTTTTGTAAACTGAAATAAAATACATTTTAAAGGAACCTTCTCAACACTGTTCACAAGAAAATTGAGGTATTGTGTACTGTAATGTTCTATGAATGTTTAAATTAAGTTGGATGGGAAGTCTGTGTTTACTGTGTTTACTGAGAAATAATTGATAAAGTGGCAGGATAGAGGGAAACAGCACTAGTGGGCTGTTATATTAACACCCCCACTGATAGACATCAGCAGGTGTATTACAGAATGCAAGGGAGCTGATAAATAAACTCAGTTTTAAATTTCTGTGCTCACTTTAGACATTCAGCCACATCAGAAGCATAGGACAAACTTTCTTATCGTGCCACCTTCATGTAAGTCAAACTGAACTGAGTCAGAAATAGTCTGGTCTTGAACAACTGACAGTGTCACAAGATAACATAAAAACCCTACCTATTTGCAGACATTATTTTTCCAAATCTTTAAACTCTCTCATTCTCATTCCGATTGATTTTATTGACGACTGCTATTAGATTATGCGTACGTGTACTTATGTAATTCATTGTTTTTCTTTTCAGTATCTGAGCTGAGGGTTGTTCTTCTGGGGAACAGCTGGTCTGAGAGGAGTTCAGTGGGGAACTTCATACTGGGAGAGACCAAGTTTAGCACCACAGAAGAACCAGACTGTTGTCAGAGAGAAAGTGGACTATGGAAGGAGAAAGAAATAGTTCTCATCAACACTCCAGATCTTCTTCGATACAATATCTCTGAACACAAACTGACAGAACACTTAGAAAAATGTGTGAGTCTCTCTGAACCTGGACCTCATGTGTTGCTGCTGGTTCTACAGCCTGAAGACTTCACTGAGGAACAGAAACAGAAGCTCTGCAGAGTCCTGAGCCTCTTCAGTGACCAATCGTTTGATCATTCACTGGTTCTGATAACAACTCCCAGACAGAAGCTGCAAGGCTTCATAGAAAAATATAATAATCATCCCTTATTTGGAGACATGATCAAAAAATGTAAATACAGGTTTTTGGAGCAAAAGAACCTTGAACTTCCAGAGCTCTTAACACGCTTCAGCCAAATTGTTAAAGAAAACAATGGAGATCATCTGAGCTGTGATGTTTTTGATGATCAGGATTCAGGTTTAACTAAGACACCAAAGTCTGAACCCATGAAAGCAGCTTTAAACCTGGTTGTGTGTGGGAGTAGAGGAGCAGTGAAGACTTCAGCAGCTGAGGCCATTTTAGGTCAGGCAGAGATTCATTCAGTCTCCAGCTCATCAGAGTGTGTTAAACATCAGGGAGAGGTGTGTGGACGTCAGGTTTCCCTGGTGGAGCTTCCTGCCTTGTATGGAAAACCTCAGCAGGAAGTGATGGAGGAATCACTCAGGTGTATCTCCCTCTGTGATCCTGAGGGCGTCCATGGCTTCATCCTGGTCCTACCTGTGGGTCCCCTCACTGATGAAGACAAGAAAGAGTTAGAAACCATCCAGAACACATTCAGCTGTAGAGTCAATGACTTTACCATGATCATGTTCACTGTGGACTCAGACCCTACAGCTCCAGGTGTTGTTAACTTGGTCACAAAGAACAAAGACATCCAGGAGCTCTGTCAGAGCTGTGGAGGAAGATATGTTGTTGTCAACATCAAGGACAAACAGCAGATCCCTGAGCTGTTGGACACTGTGGACAAGATGAAGACTAAAGGATCCAGATGCTTCACAAAGGACATGTTCACCAGGGCTCAGATGGAGAGGGTTACAAGACTCATGGCTGAACTTCAGGACGTCAGACAGAAGAGTCAGATCAGAGGTTATGTTGAAAGTCAGAGCAGAGAGCCTCTCAGGATGGTGCTGATTGGACGGACTGGCAGTGGGAAGGGTGCAACAGCAAACACCATTCTGGGCAAGAAGTGTTTCACACCCAGAATTGCGCCAAAACCACCAACTGAGTCTTGTGAGAGAGCCACAGGAGAGATTGATGGACGACCTGTTGTTGTGGTCAACACCCCCGGCCTGTTTGATACAACTCTCTCTGATGATCAAATAAATCAAGAGCTTCAGAGATGCATC
Organism: Trachurus japonicus; assembly: GCF_045865225.1. Taxonomy (NCBI): domain Eukaryota; kingdom Metazoa; phylum Chordata; class Actinopteri; order Carangiformes; family Carangidae; genus Trachurus; species Trachurus japonicus. Next base: position 5,834,856 of record NC_140915.1, on the reverse strand, counting down.
AGCATGCTGTCTCCTGGACCTCATGTGTTCTTACTGGTTCTACAGATCGGGGGCTTTGCACCAGAGGAGAAAGACTCTGTGGAACTGATCAAGAAGGTTTTTGGACCAAAGTCAGAAGATTTCACCATCATCATATTCACCAGAGGAGATGCACTGGATGATCAGCCGTTTGAAAGCTACATTGATGAGTGTGATCCATTTGTCCGAAAGCTCATAAAAGACTGTGGAGGAAGATATCAGGTCTTTGATAACAAAGACAAAACAAACTGCGAACAAGTCCCTGAGCTTCTGACCATGATCCAGAACATGGTGGAGAAAAATGGAGGAAGCTACACAGCTGAGATGTTCAGATTGGAGGAGTATCAAAAGATCATCAAAGGAAAAGATGTAGAAATTACAAAATTAGTAGGACAAATATCTGAATTGAAACAGAGAGCTAAACAGCACAGAGAACAACAAGAACAACCTGAATTGGAGGACAAAATGAAAAAATTGACAGCAGACCTGAACAAAATGAAGCAGAGTCAAACTGACAGTATGTGTTTTACCCAGTGACTGGAAAACAAAACATATGCAAGAAATTCACTCAGACAAGAACTTCTTGTACTTGCACTGTTGGAGTTACACTTACACACAGATTTTGTGTTTCTCTCCCTCTTTGCCTTTGTGAATGTTGCAGATGGCAGCTGGTGATCATGACCATCTTATTGACTCTCCAATCAGATGTTGTTGACGTAAGTTGTAAACAGTATGTGTCATCAGAGTGATCTCTGTTGTATTTTGTTGTAAATGCTGTGTTGGTAATATATTTTAAAATGGCAGTCAAAAGGCAGTTTTGATATCTTATATCCCAAAGTCTGTAAATTGTTTTCTTTTGTTGGTGATGGTTAAATTCGGTGTTTATAAGTAACTGTGTAGTGCTGATGTCGCTACCCTCAAATCCCAGACAGGGCAAATCAGTTTCTCCAACTCGAAGTCAGTCATGCTGCTTCCTTCAGCCTTGTGTTCTTGTCCAGGCCACTGTGTGGTTGTTGGACATCACCGTCCCTGCACAAAACACAGCCCCAGTCTGGTCTGTTCTGTGATTCCCTGATAATGGAACCAGCTTCAGAGTTATTCAGGGCCTCGTCATGAGTCTCAGTCTTCACCAATGTGTTCAATCTGCTCTCCTGACCCTTCTAACATGACTACAGTAACTAAGTCTTACCTGGCTCCTACACTCACTGAATAAGAACATTTCCTGTTACTGGGAAACTCGACGTTGATTTGCATAAAATCACAACGTGAGAATTGTTTCTTTATTTCTGATTGATGAATAAATAATTGACTTAATTCTGTTGTTGTACCGGTCATCTTTGGAGAGTGAATAGTGAGCTGCCGAGGCATGAACAGAATGTGTGTGCATGTATTTTAAAATGTGTTTTATAGACAATTTTCCACCAGAGAAGCGTCGCTAACTGAGGCTGAACCTTTAACATAATGATGAGAAAGATCTTTTATCTCTGTTCCACCCTCTCATGATGCTGAAGTCAGATTTATCTCTGTAGTTTCCAGATTGAGACGCTGAACTCAAACCACATCATGGTTAAAGATGTTCTAGAGTGTGTCCAGCAGGTGGCACTCTGATACTAGGGGGAGAGAGACAGTTGATGATCTCCAGCTTGTGCTCCTGTCATTCAAAACGGTGTGAAATATTCTGATATAGTTCTGGATTAGTTTAATTTGACAATGACAATAAAGACGCATCACACACACCAACCTCTACAGTAACTACCACAGCAAATTTACAATACATGTTATTTTATCTTCATCCAGTGGCATTATTAGAGTGAATTATTCTTTAATAATCTGAATTAGTTTTATTCCAAGTATGTTTGGAAACAGAATGAGGCCAGTGCCTCTGGATATTCATAAATAGACAGTAGGTTGGACATTCAGAGGAACTGACATAATGAAGCACGTTACTGCAGCAGAGTTTGGCTATTTTATTATGAGTATGAATAAAATTATGAATGATGTAGAGGAGTTTATGGTTGTGTCCAGACAGTTAAAAAAAAAGGAACTGGCACCATCGAGTGTTGTAATCCGGAGACTCAGGACAGAAAGTGGACCACCGTTCACAACCTTAGAAAATCAGTTCACAGCAGAAACAAAGAGTCAATAGTACGATACGATAAACTTTATTGTCCCGTTCAGGGAAATTTGTCTTGGACACTGTAGCTGTGCCATAAATGCCTTAACGGCCACAATGACAAAAACAGACAACAAAAGAACAATACACCTCAGCCATATTAATCCCACAGCATTGCACATATCCCATAACATAGCATATATTCCATAACATGACACATATTGCACACATCCCATAACATAACACATATTGCACACATCCCATAACATAACACATATTGCATTCATCCCACAACATAGCACATGCATACACCCCATAAATTCACCATGGTAAGAGCACTATGAGAGTTATTGCACAGACTCGTTAAGAAATTTGATATAAGTTGGGATAAAATAATTCTTAAAACGGTTGAGTTTACAGCGAGGGACTCTGTATCGTCTACCTGAGGGTAGGAGGTCAAACTCTGAGTGAAGGATGTGGGAGGGGTCATTCACTATCCTCAGGGCTTGTCTAAAAACCGTTTGCTCATACTGTACATGGACTGCAGAGTCTGATTATCGCTTTTTCCAATGACCTTCATGGCCGTGTTTACAAGGCGAGCAAGCTTAGTCTTTAGTTTTGTGGAGAGGTTGCCATACCATGATGACATCCCATATCTGATTAAGCTCTCAAGCACTGCCTGGTAGAATAAAAACATGATATTTTTGTCTACCCCATATACTCTTAGTCTGCGTAGAAAGTACAATCTCTGCTATGTAAGTACAATACAGTACAATAGTCTTAGTCTGCTTTTACACAGTTTACACAGAAACAAATTAATCAAAAACATACACTAGTATCATGAATTCAATAATGATTCTAATTAGGTGTGGGTAAATACACCCGGAATGCTGCTATAGGGTGATATGAGTTCGAAAACTCTATGGCGGCATCAGTGGTCCTGCATCTGTAAAAACTGGCAGACTGTCAGTGGTATGCCTACAACCGTTTATGTAAATGTGTTTTTTAAGTGGTAAATCGTAAATGGACTTGCAATTATATAGCGTTTTTCTAGTCACTTGGACCACTCAAAGCACATTCATCCTTTCACACACATTCATACAACTCTGTGCGCAGACAGGCTTGGAGGCTGTTCCCCGGGCGGCGCACCTTGGCTGCCCACTGTTCCTCAGGGATGGGTTAAATGCAGAGAACGAATTTCACTGTGCTAGTTGTATATGTGGCAGATAAAGTATCTTTATATGAAAATAATGTAATCTTCATTTAACAGTATGGATATTTTTTCATCATCAATAGATACATCCTTGCCTAAGGCCTTAATTACCAAAGATGGATCACATGGTAAACAGAATAGGAGTTAAAATGCACTCTTATTTAACTCCAGTATTGCCTAGGAACCAATCTGTGAGACATCGTATTTACCTGAACACAGCATGTGACGTTCTCATACAAAGCAGTAAGACATTCCAAATATTGCCATATAGACCCATTGCAAATGTCTTATTCCACAACACAACACATAATAATGCACAGTACCAGTAGAATCATCAAAACAGGGGCAAACAAAATGCATGTGTAGTTATGTGTTGGTTTTCTACGTGCTCCAGAGTTTGGCAGCCTGTCTGTCACTCTGCTGCTGTCATTGAGCCGACAGTCACTTGTCGCTTTGTTGTGGTAGGCTACGTGGTCAAGCCTCTGCAGTTTTTTTTTTTTTTTTGCCTGGCTTTTTTTCTTTTTCTTGTGCTGGCTTTTTTCTCTTTTTTTTGCCTGATTTTTTTTTTTTTTCTTGTGCCGGATTTCTTTTTTTTTTTTTGGCTGGCCCTAATACTCCTTCGTACATATGGCACCAGGGCCATTGCTAGGAATTCTGGGCTCCCTGAAAGTATACTAAAGTGGGCCACTGCCCCCTGACTTTTCCACTTTTTTTCATAGACTACATTTGTATTACCATTTTTTATTTAGCCTACTGTGTTTTGATGCTAATACAGCATTACTATGAGTATTAGTCAGGGTCTTATGCAGAATGAATCAGTCATACAAAGATTAGACTACAGGGGTTCAATGTCTGTGGCAGCCTGCGCAGAAGCACGAGGACGTGCTTGTGAAAAGAGGGGGAGAGATGTGACAGTTGAGGGTCCTGTCACTATGCCTCCAATTGATCATGTGCCCTGGCTACTTGGCCAAGGGGATGTCCCTTTCGGTGACTGGCAAGCGCACATGACTATTACCCAGGAGGTGTGGGTTCAATCCCCGCCCGGGCCCTCTTCACCTTGCCACACTTTGAAAGGAGGATTGTTGTTTTTTGTGTTGTTGTTTTTTTTAATTGACAGCCATTTTTTAATTTTTAATTGACAGCCATTTTGTAAGGAGCCGTTTTAGAGACGGCCATTTTGAAAAAGGCAAGGCAGGGCAATTTTATTTGTATAGCCCGTTTTTACAAACAGTTTGTCTCAAAGGGCTTTACATGGCATCGTAGCAACATCCTCTGTCCTTAGACCCTCACATCGACCGAGGAAAAACTCCATGGAAACCCTTTTAACAGGGAAAAATCGGAGAAACCTCAGGGTGAGCAACAGAGGAGGGATCCCTCACCCAGGACGGACAGACGTGCAATAGATGTTGTTACAGACAAGAAAACAGTTTACAGTTTGTCACAGAATGTGCGAAATATGGAAAAGGGTGTCAGGTGTCTCAGGTCCAAAGTCTGTAATTCTGTCCAATCTGTTTTCTGGGTTTGTCCTGACACACCTTCTGCCTCTCGGCTGCTGTAGCTCAGCTCTACGTTAGTCAGTTTCCGATGTAATTTATTGAACTGGTGCAGTTACAAATCCAGATGAGTGGCCTCAACCAGAGAAATGAGACCAGCTTTTGGCAATCTAAATCTGCCAAATCAAACAGACTGAAAAACTCATTCATAACACAAGCCATTACCCAACTTAATTCAAATTCTAAACAGTCATGATACACCCCACTTACTTATCTATTTATTTATTTACTTACTTATTTATTTTTCGATTGTATGGAACAGCTCCCAGTACTTGTCATTTCGATGTTGTGTGGATGTACTCTATATGTTCTGTTTTTTTTTTGTTTTTGGCCCGCCCACTGACAGGTCGTTGCATGGCTGCTCGCAGCAGAGCACAGGTAGGCACACTTTAGCGTGCTGTTTGTGTACATTGTGAGCGTTGTTTTAATTTAATTCAAACCGTAACTCCTTAATAGATCCGGCATCTCCGCCGCGGTCGAGGCGACATAATGGGTCGTTAACTGCCGCCGACCGGCGCGTAGGTGAGTCACTGAGAGTTTCTGTTTTTAATCGCTGTAAGCCAGGTGCTAAGTGTCTTTTCGCTCCTCTCCCTCTAACGGGGTGTTCCCACCAAACGCGATGAACGCGATTGAATCGCGCGTCAAATGAAATCGCGTCGCGCTAGACGCTCCAGTTTTGACGCTGGTTCAATATGCAAAAAACGCCTCGTCGCGGCATCGCGTCGCGCGACGAGCCCGCCCAAACAACAACATTTCTCCCACTATTTCATTCTCTGGCTGAGATAACCACCGTCGCTGCACTGTTCCTGTCCCTGTAGATGGGAGAGGAACAGCGGTGTGGGTCTCTGGCTGCAGGAGGAGGAGGAGGAGACGGCTCCGTGAACTACTGTGTGACTGACCGCCTGTTGAGTGCTTTGGGACGGGGCGGCCGGCCCGCAGCGCCCGCTGGTTGAAAACAGCAGTGATAACGGGCTTTCAGGTCCGAATCTCCAAATCAGAAACGTTTGTAACAGCACCGGAAAAGCAACAGTGAAGAGCTGTGGCTTTGCAGCAGCTAATGGGGATCTGAATAATAAACTAAACTAAACCAGAAAACTTCTAATATTGTCAATAGACTCGCTCTGACTAAACTGCCAAGGGAACACCAGTACGTCCGTACGTCAGCACGTCGGTGACGATCTCAAAGCTGATAGGCTGTCGCGGCGCGTCTTCACGCGAATTCGCCGCAAAAGTTCAATTATTTGAACTCGAGCGATGAAGCGTCATCGCGCCGGGCGACGCGATGGAGGCGATTTTTCGCGGCCAACGCGTCCATCGCGTCGCGCTATCGCGTCCATCGCATCGCCCGGCGCGATGACGCGACTAATCGCGTGTTTGCATTGACTTTACATGTAATCTCGACGCGCGATGAAGCGTCATCGCGTTTGGTGGGAACACCCCGTAACAGCCGGCCGGTTGTATGGCGCGTGGTGGCCTACTCCCCCCGCCACGCCGACCCTCTTCACCCCTCTCCCTCTTTGGAGGGGACGTTAAGTGACCGGACTGAACTGGGTTTTTGGACGCTAAAGCTGAGTAAGAAGAGCACTATCCGTCATGGATATTTAGCCACGGCTACATGCTACCGCTGCTTCGCTGCCAGTCTGCTGCTACTATGTTTCTGCCCTCCTTGCTGCTTCGGCTTGGTTCGGGGTCCTGTCGGCCTACTGACCGACTTCCTTCCTGTTACTGACCCTGCTCCCGCTGCTACTGCGCGTGGTGCCGGTTGGTGTATGTGTGTGTGTTTGGCTGCCGCTCGTGTGCGCTGCTACGGGCTCTACCTGGACTTTCAGCCACTCACCTGGACTGCGTATGTGTGTGTGAATGTGGAGGTAGACAAGGGTTGGTTATATTGTTTTGGTTATGTGTTATGTGATTGATGGTATAATTTCTTCATTTAGTTTTCATTTGGAATTTATTTGTATTAGTTTATCATTGATTTGTTTGACAGAGCCCTCTTAATTGTGTTTTCCTTTCCCCCTCCTAGAGCTGAAGGCCGGTGGTGGTGGTGGTCCTCCTGGGTGGTGGTGATCCCCGTGTGTGTGTGACCCCCGTTCAAGATTTATTTTGTGTGCACATCACGTTTTTGCTGTGTGAGTGGGGTGCTCTCCCTTTTCTTTTGGCTTCACCTTCCCCCTTTTGACCCCTCCTCCGGCCGGTAAGCCTCAGCCTGCAATCCCCTTCTCCTGGGCCTCCTGTTTATTAATTTCCTTTTTGCAAACCTTGTCATCAATTTTAAATAAACTTTTGTATGTGATCATTGAACTCCGTCTCCTACCCTCCCTGAGTGAACGAACCTGAGTGTCCTTTGATAGGTGATAGTTGACCTTTAGTACGGGTCCTTGGGCCCTAACCCAAGGTGGCGTTGTTGGCGACAAATTTAGTATATAACATAGTAGAAGTACACCCTCGTATTGCCACACAATATTTCAAACTCAGTTAAAGGACAATTCCAGGCAAATTCAACCTAGCGCTATAGTTTCCTGATATTTTAGGTTTAAAAGAACGATTTTTTTTTTAAAATTGCTCCTATTTTGCAGTAGTTCTGTCTGTCCCCTCATCGCCACGGCAGCGATGAATGGGAGCGGTCCAATCTTAAAATATTAGGAACCTGTAGGTTGTCTTTGTCCGGAATTGTCCACTAAAATAAATCATCCACCAGGTGGTGCCAGATTTCTGTTAGCTTGTTCAACAAGAAGGGGGATGTAGCATGATTTCTACCTGAGATAACTTGTTTGTGCTTTTGATTTAATCCTATATAATCGCTAATGCTGCGTTCCAGGCAGGCTTTTGAAATCGTAAATTACAGCTTCAAGTCACAACTTACGACTTTGTAGCGTTCCAGGCAACCCACTCGTGTTTTTCCGACCTGTTTTACCGGTGAAAGTCACTATAACGGCCACTCGTAACTTCCGACCGGTGAACTCGTACCAGATCGAACTGGTACCACTTCACGGTCGGAAAAATACGAGTTTCCTTGAACGCACCATAACAGTCCTCGTCGCTACGTCACCACATTCACGGCGTCCCTTGGCTGCACACACAGCCCTGCATGCCGTTCTCTCTCCTCATTGGATAAAAACTGTAGGATACGATAAATGTTTTCTCCTGGGCTCAGAGCAGAGCAGAGTGACTGACAGACCCGTGTTTCAGACCAAACACTCTATAGAAGTGATTGCTGTCGGAAGATATAACTATTTAAGACTTATATTAACACAAATATATCACTTACTTCTGCTTTAATTAGTATTATGTGAATACATTTTTACATACAGTAATTAAACTGTTAACTGAGAACTGTCTTGCCTTTAGTACCGTCTGTTGACTTGTGATGATGTTAGCTCAGACGGACGACAACTCCAGAAACTGACAATAATCTGTTGTAAAAGTAACTGTAACTGTCCTACAAGTCATGGCAACAGCAACAAAGTCAGGTAGATACTGGGGTATTACAGATAATATAAAGGTTATATTTGGGTCTGTATTTGGTATAAATTTACCACACAGTGAAGAAATGTGGTTCAACATCTGAGATATTCATGCCTTTATCAGTTTTGTCAGTATCAATATGAACCACTCCTTTTCCCATAGTACAGAGTCCAAGACAAAGTTGGACAAAGAAATAAAATCCATACACACAAGTATCACTGTATCTTTTATGAATTTGATAGTCTTTGTGATTAGAAATCTGCCTCTATCACTTTATTGCTCGGCTTATAAAACACTCTTTATTCCATAGTACAGAGTCCAAGACAAAGGTTCAGAGAGAAATAAAAAGCATTCTTACAAGTACTGCTGTATCTTTATGTAAGAATTACATAAATTATGGTGGTTTCACAGTGGTTTTCTAGTTTAGTTAAAGCAGATATCAGTGGAATGTTTTTGTTAATATAAGTCCTAAATAGTCCTATTTTCCGTCAGCAATCACTTACATGAAGTATTTCAGCCTAAACACGAGTCTCTCCGTCACTCTGCTCTGCTGTAACCCGAGGAGAAAATTTTCCTTGTGGGATACAAGTGTTATCCAATGAGGGGAGAGAACGGCATGAAGGGCTGTGTGTGCAGCCAAGGGATGCGCGTGAATGTGGGAGGACCAATTGATGCCTGACAAGGGCGGGGGCTGCTAACTCATGGTGCGTTCAAGGAAACTCGTACTTTGTGTTTTTCCTTCCTGTGAAGTCATACCAGTTCGATCTGGTACGAGTTCACGGGTCGGAAGTTACGAGTGGCCGTTATAGGGAACTTTCACAGACAACAGGACGGTAAAAACACGAGCTACGGGTTACCTGGAACGCTACCAAGTCGTAGTTGTGACTTGAAGCTGTAACTTACGGTTTCAAAAGCCTGCCTTGAACACAGCCACTGATATCTGCTTTAAATTTAGACAAATATGATTCATCCTTTCAACAAATTAATCTTTCAAAAATGCTGAAATTTTGGAGGTAATCTAAGAGAGAGAATCTTTTTCGGTAACACTTTATTTTAAGGAATCCTTGTTCCTGTGTATCTACCTAATTAATTACAGAGTAATTACCTATGTAACCGTATGTAATAACATGTACTTACATTGTAAATACATAGTGTATTTTCGTGTACTTACAGGTCCTTGTTACACTTGTAATAAGAAATGCTTGTGCAAAGAGAGAGGCCACTTTGGCATTTCTTATTACAAGTGTAACAAGGGCCTGTAAGTACACCAAAATACACTATGTATTTACAATGTAAGTACATGTTATTACATACGGTTACATAGGTAATTACACTGTAATTAATTATGTAGATACACAGGAACAAGGACCCCTTAAAATAAAGTGTTACCTCTTTTTCTCTAAGTGCTGTAGAGATGAGGAAATACAGTAAGACGGTTAAAGTACATGTATATTAGAATTACAGCTTAATAAGTAAAGCTAACCTCAGTCTGTTCTGCATACAGAATAAGTAAATAAAGTGGTTGTTACTGTGTTTGATACTGCTGCTTTATTGAGCCAAGTCAGACTTCATATCACAGACACACGACAACTCTGACAACTTGTAGTGTGTAACAACAATAACACAGTTGCGATAGAGATTTTTGTTTCTCCACAGGTATTGTTAACAGAATAAATGTAATGGTTAAATTAAAAATGTGATTTATGAGTAACTGTATAGCTGAATAGTTTCATGTTCTTATGGTTACAGTTTAAACGTGTGTTAATCAAATCATAGTTATGCTCATTGGATTACAGTACATACTGTACTCTTCGACTTCAATCAATCAATCAATCAATCAATTCGTTTATTTCGGGCATGTCAATTTAAATCATCATCATCACACTTCATCTTAGTTCAAATAATACAATACACATGGCCAAAAGGGAAAGCGGGATAAGCAAAAGCTTATCTAGTTCCGCCCCCACAGAATAAAAATCTTATCATAATCTTTTCTTTTCTTTTTGCTTTTTTATTTTACATTTTGATATAACATTCTTTTACTTATGACATTTTGACATAGAGATACTTTATTGATCCCAAGGGAAATTTACGCATACAGTAGCACCAAGGATGTACAATTTTAATATAGAGGACGTAAGTTAAACAAAATATGAACTATAGTATGCAGTCCCATAGAATTGATCAGATCAACATCATGTTTGGCTGGTCACATCTTAAAATCTTTGTTTTAAGATTATGAATGTGAATGAGGGATCACTCAACACTGCCTGCACCTTTTAATGCAGCATTAGTCTGTGAATTACAGTAGTTAGTGAAATACATTTTTGAAACCTCCAACACAAGTTGTATAGGTTTAGTTTTCTTGACCATAATGTAAATTTGACAGAAAATTCCACGGAAAGCCTGTTGTAGCCTCTTGAATTGTAGTTGAGTAGGCTAATAGTTGATAATAATGGAGGAAAACAGCAATAATGTGATATTATATTGGTACTACCACTATTGATACAGATATCTGACAGAATACAAGGTAATTGAGAAATAAGGTAATTTTTCTCATTTTTTCTTTCCTTTTTTTTTGTTCATCATAGATTCCCTGCTACCCCAGAAGCGTAAGATCAGCTTCTGGGGTAGCAGGTAGCTTCTGCCACCTTATAGTAAGTCTGACTGAGCTGAATCAGAAATATTCTTGTGTTTAATAACTGTGTTTTATTGTAAAAACAGAACTACATAAAAGTATTTCCCTAATTGCTGACAGGATTTTTTAAAATGTGACCAAGAACTTCTCTGATTCTCTTCCTGGTTGATCCCTAGTATTAGATCAAGTGGTTGACTGATTTGTTGTTTTTCTCTTCAGTGTCTGAGCTGAGGGTTGTTCTGCTGGGGAACAGCTGGTCTGAGAGGAGTTCAGTGGGGAACTTCATCCTGGGAGAGACCAAGTTCAACACTGAGGAAGAACCAAACCTTTTTTTGTCCTCATGCTCACACTGACGGCAATGGAGGTGGAAGCAGGAAGTAGCTACTCTAAAACACTGTTAATAAATGATGCATCATTGTCCATTATAGGTGAGCACATTTCCAATATGGGCAAATAGAGAATACAGTACGATAGTAAGCTCTGTGCAGTACAGCATTCAGGCAATTAAATGTTAATGTGTAACTTTAGGGCATGTTAAACATTACCGGTATTGGTCGGTCTTTGATGTGTGAAGTGTCCCGCCCACTCTGCCAAGAAGGATGGTCTCGAGAGTGATTGTCTATGTGAAGCTGTAACTTAGGTCTTTTGCTCTTGGATGAAGAGATGACGGCGCACTAGGTAAGTAGACTCAAAATAAATATAATCCAAAGATGTAAAAAGTAATTGTTAAAGTAGGTTTATTCTTAAGTTGAAAACTTGCAATCTTTAAATCTGTAGTCCTCCGGTGTGTTTAAAGACAACAACCTTCCACAAAACTATGGGTGGCAAGACATCAACAACCACCAACAGTCGTAAGTAACAGCATCTTTGGTGTAACTTAGATAAGTGAAAAAAATATAAGTCTTAAAGTATAGAAATGAGTGGTTTCATAGCATCTGTGTATAGCTTGGTTGTTCCAAATTTTTGTCCATACTGATATGTTCTGTATGACATTTTTTGACATGGACAAAAATAGTAGCTAAATTCAATTATCAGTCTATAGACAATATTCAATATGAATCATTAAAAGTTGTGGTACAGAATAAAAGTGAATAACAAAGAAAATCTCATTAATGATAAATAGCAATGATGATCCTAGCTTTTACTAAATGATTCAGCTCTTAACATTTAGCCTTTTTTACATGTAGACTATATATTTATTTATTTTTTGACACTTTGTGTAAAACTGTATAGTATGTCTTCTTATGTTAGTGGTGTTTTCTATGTTATATATCGGTAACTTTCTTATGCTGCACATTTTCGTCAAGAGGAGACTGATAAAGTTGATTTGATTTGATTTAGTACTCAACTACTGTGACAGGAACGTTTCCCGTATGTGGGATCAATAAAAAATAAGTCTTATCTTAAGAGCAATATCAAGATAACAGTATCAGTTGTTGAAACTGCTGCATGGTGACTTCATCACACCAGGACATCACGTATACAAAAATGCATTATCATCTTCTGCAGGTATATATTTATCAGCCACAATTAATAAAATTATAATTTTCATCTATTTTAATGGGAAAAAAAGTGTGTTAAAAATGCACTGGGAAATGTGGTAGGCTAAATGGAGTGATTTTACATTTCAAAATGTCCAATCCAGCATAGAGTGAATTCTAAGAGCAGTGCAGTGTTTTGGCAGGCATTTTAGATTTAGTCTTTGTCTTTTGGACTTAAATACTTATTAGTTTTAGTCAATTTTAGTCATTTCTATATGTGATAGTTTTAGTCTAGTTTTAGTCGACGAAAACTCAAAAAGGTTTTAGTCTAGTTTTAGTCAGTTTTAGTAAAAAAAAAATAAAAAAAACGTCTTTCAACAAATTAATTCAATAAGTAGGCTATTGGAGATTGCTGTTGGGCAGAAACCTTTTATCTCCATATTTCAACTTTTCAACTCTTTTTTCCAACACATTTCAACTGTTATTTTTCTTCTGTGAATTGATTCCCTGGCCTACTTCATCATACAAGAGTGTCACACCTAAGTTGTGAAATTAGCAGATCTATAATTTAAAAACATTGCAAAACATTGTGAGCTTCACCAATAATTACAATATAAAGGAATGGTTTTACACATAGCCTATAATGTTTCTAACCAATGACAGATGGAAAGTGAATTGAGTTCAGCTTAGAGTGATGAGACTGGAGTGGGTACAGGTGTACAGTAGGTGGCTTTGTCATGAGTCATTTGCTTGAGCTAAAAGGAGAGCAGGAGGAGAAACTTGTTGATTTAAAAAAGATGAGAAAATTAAAATAGCAGAAACAGTTATGTCTGATCTATGTCCAGTTATTTTAGTGAAAATCTTTTTTAGTTTATTTTAGTGATGATATTGTTGGGTGAAAGCAAAATTGAACTTCTTTATTCTGCGTTCTTACAGAGAAATGTGAGCTGGCATCCACTGAGTTTAACAACTGCCTGCTGCATCTGCCACCCTCAGGTGAGTTAAAAGCAACCTGAATTTACTTCTTTACTTCTTTGGTACTTGTATGCCAGAATAAATACATTTATAATAATGCATAATTTCAATTTGTGTTTAAGATCATTTACTCGCATTGTTTTACTTAAAAAAATATATACTTTAAAGCCCCTACAAAGAATTTTCATTTTGTGTTAATTTTGGCGGCTTTGGCTTTGTCATCTATAATTATTGCCAGAAAACAGATTATTAGGAAATTAATATGAACAATTACTTTTACATATTTGACCATGTATAATCAAAATAATAGTTTGGCAAATTACTTAGGAAAAGTATCTAAAATCCTTTAGAACAGCCCCCAGCAGGCTGACTTCATAGCCCAGGATGGATGCTCAGTGTGGGTGAGAGGAGCGGAGGGACTCGGCCTGCTGGAGCATAAACCAACCATCTCGCTTTCACCCGCCGGGTGCTTGCCGAGGAGGTTGTCTCCGGTGCAGAAAAGCTTCAAACTCTGTGGCTGCAGCTGTGGAACGACATGGTAGTCCGCAGGCGTCTCCTGCTGCAAGAAGTTGTGCACCGTTTATGTAGTGACAGTGATATGAGCATTTTCAGTGCAAAAACAACTGCACCCCTGGGGTTATTGATTATCATCCCAAATATGTATTTTTCTGTCCCCAGGGGGATTGGGACGGTACTAGTCTTGAATCCGACCCGACCACTGCCTCCTGGTTACACTAGTTAGAAACAGCTTATCTTCACACCAATGGGCTCATTAGTTGTTGTAGGTCACACAGAGACATCAGAAGAAACCAGAGATTTTTGCATAGTTAAAAGTTCTTTGTAGAGACTTTAAAAAGCTGCCATGTTTTATCTATACTGGTGTCCAGTATTTAAAGAAATAAAGCTAACAGTATGTATATTTATTTCTCTTTGGTTTTAGATGTAATCTGTGTGTAATTCTGTTTTTATTTCTTGTTCATTTCAGCATCTGAGCTGAGGGTTGTTCTGCTGGGGAACAGCTGGTCTGAGAGGAAACATGTAGGGAACTCAATGCTAGGAGAGAGTGCGTTCACCACTGAAGCAGCACCTGGTTGCTGTGTGATGTCAGCAAGACGGAAAGAGAACAGAAAATTGGTTGTCATTAACACCCCAGAACTGCCCCCAATAGATTCCCCTGAAGACAGAGTAAAAAAATATGTAGAGAACTGTGGGAATCTTATTGCTCTTGGACCTCATGTGTTCCTGCTGGTTCTACAGCCTGAGGACTTCACTGAGGATCAGAGACTCAGGCTCTGCAGAGTCCTGACACTCTTCAGTGACCAATCATTTCATCAATCACTGGTTTTGTTATCAGGACCCGCAGGAGAAAGTTCAGGTCTCAGGGGAAATGATGCAAACCATTTGGCCTTACAGGATATAATCAAAAAATGCAGAGACAGGTGTTTGTCACTTAAAAACCTTGAATATCATGAGCTAATGAAAAAGATAACAGATAACAAAGACATCCAGGAGCTCTGTCAGAGTGGTGGGGGAGAATCTGTTGTCAGCATGGACAAACAGCAGAGCTCTGAGCTGGTGGACAATGTGGACAAGATGAGTGTTGAAGAATCTGAAAGAAACAGAAAGGACATGTTCACCAGAGCTCACAGTGGTAAAGGTAGAACACAAGACACTGATCACAGCTTATTACAAGGAAATAAAGATGTGAAAATGACAAATAGGGAAACAAGTGATACAGGTCAGAGCAGAGATCCTCTCAGGATGGTCTTAATTGGGAAGACTGGCAGTGGGAAGAGTGCAGCTGGAAACACCATTCTGGGAGGTCATTTTGAATCTAGAGCCAGTCAGAGATCAGTGACTAAATCTTGTCTCCTCATTTTTTGACACTTTGTGTAAAACTGTATAGTATGTCTTCTTATGTTAGTGGTGTTTTCTATGTTATATATCGGTAACTTTCTTATGCTGCACATTTTCCTCAAGAGGAGACTGATAAAGTTGATTTGATTTGATTTAGTACTCAACTACTGTGACAGGAACGTTTCCCGTATGTGGGATCAATAAAAAATAAGTCTTATCTTAAGAGCAATATCAAGATAACAGTATCAGTTGTTGAAACTGCTGCATGGTGACTTCATCACACCAGGACATCACGTATACAAAAATGCATTATCATCTTCTGCAGGTATATATTTATCAGCCACAATTAATAAAATTATAATTTTCATCTATTTTAATGGGAAAAAAAGTGTGTTAAAAATGCACTGGGAAATGTGGTAGGCTAAATGGAGTGATTTTACATTTCAAAATGTCTAATCCAGCATAGAGTGAATTCTAAGAGCAGTGCAGTGTTGTTTTTGGCAGGCATTTTAGTCTTTGTCTTTTGGACTTAAATACTTTTTTTTGTTTTAGTCAATTTTAGTCATTTCTATATGTGATAGTTTTAGTCTAGTTTTAGTCGACGAAAACTCAAAAAGGTTTTAGTCTAGTTTTAGTCAGTTTTAGTAAAAAAAACAAAAAAAAAAAACGTCTTTCAACAAATTAATTTAATAAGTAGGCTATTGGAGATTGCTGTTGGGCAGAAACCTTTTATCTCCATATTTCACCTTTTCAACTTTTTTTCCCCAACATATTTCAACTGTTATTTTTCTTCTGTGAATTGATTCCCTGGCCTACTTCATCATACAAGAGTGTCACACCTAAGTTGTGAAATTAGCAGATCTATAATTTAAAAACATTGCAAAACATTGTGAGCTTCACCAATAATTACAATATAAAGGAATGGTTTTACACATAGCCTATAATGTTTCTAACCAATGACAGATGGAAAGTGAATTGAGTTCAGCTTAGAGTGATGAGACTGGAGTGGGTACAGGTGTGCAGTAGGTGGCTTTGTCATGAGTCATTTGCTTGAGCTAAAAGGAGAGCAGGAGGAGAAACTTGTTGATTTAAAAAAGATGAGAAAATTAAAATAGCAGAAACAGTGATGTCTGATCTATGTCCAGTTATTTTAGTGA
This sequence comes from Trachurus japonicus, assembly GCF_045865225.1. NCBI lineage: Eukaryota > Metazoa > Chordata > Actinopteri > Carangiformes > Carangidae > Trachurus > Trachurus japonicus. The sequence goes on along the minus strand of NC_140915.1, from coordinate 5,818,386 downwards.
AACTCTTTTTTATATTATTTTGGTGATGATATTGTTGGGTGAAAGCAAAATTGAACTTCTTTATTCTGCGTTCTTACAGAGAAATGTGAGCTGGCATCCACTGAGTTTAACAACTGCCTGCTGCATCTGCCACCCTCAGGTGAGTTAAAAGCAACCTGAATTTACTTCTTTACTTCTTTGGTACTTGTATGCCAGAATAAATACATTTATAATAATGCATAATTTCAATTTGTGTTTAAGATCATTTACTCGCATTGTTTTACTTAAAAAAATATATACTTTAAAGCCCCTATGAATTTTCATTTTGTGTTAATTTTGGCGGCCCCTGTGGACAAAAGCGGTAGTGTTTTACCAGAATGAAGACTGCATTTCCCATGAACTCTAGTCCGTATTGTCGTTAAGACGCTTATCTGGCTCACGCCTCAGGGCTCCAGACTTTTTTGACCACCGTCCCAAAATTATCACCAAATACAATTTGAACAGTCCCAAAGTGAATGCATGTGTTACTTTGGCTTTGTCATCTATAATTATTGCCAGAAAACAGATTATTAGGAAATTAATATGAACAATTACTTTTACATATTTGACCATGTATAATCAAAATAATAGTTAGGCAAATTACTTAGGAAAAGTATCTAAAATCCTTTAGAACAGCCCCCAGCAGGCTGACTTCATAGCCCAGGATGGATGCTCAGTGTGGGTGAGAGGAGCGGAGGGACTCGGCCTGCTGGAGCATAAACCAACCATCTCGCTTTCACCCGCCGGGTGCTTGCCGAGGAGGGGAACCGAGTCTCTGTCAGCCATCTGGTTGTCTCCGGTGCAGAAAAGCTTCAAACTCTGTGGCTGCAGCTGTGGTACGACACGGCAGTCCGCAGGCGTCTCCTGCTGCAAGAAGTTGTGCACCATTTATGTAGTGACAGTGATATGAGCATTTTCAGTGCAAAAACAACTGCACCCCTGGGGTTATTGATTATCATCCCAAATATGTATTTCTATGTCCCTAGGGGGATTGGGACGGTACTAGTCTTGAATCTGACCCGACCACTGCCTCCTGGTTATATTAGTTAGAAACAGCTTATCTTCACACCAATGGGCTCATTAGCTGTTGTAGGTCACACAGAGACATCAGAAGAAACCAGAGATTTTTGCATAGTTAAAAGTTCTTTGTAGAGACTTTAAAAAGCTGCCATGTTTTATCTATACTGGTGTCCAGTATTTAAAGAAATAAAGCTAACAGTATGTATATTTATTTCTCTTTGGTTTTAGATGTAATCTGTGTGTAATTCTGTTTTTATTTCTTGTTCATTTCAGCATCTGAGCTGAGGGTTGTTCTGCTGGGGAACAGCTGGTCTGAGAGGAAACATGTAGGGAACTCAATAGTAGGAAAGAGTGCATTCACCACTCAAGTAGCACCTGGCTTCTGTCTGATGTCAGTAAGACAAAAAGGGAACAGAAAATTGGTTGTCATTAACACCCCAGAACTGCCCCCAATAGATTCCCCTGAAGACAGAGTAAAAAAATATGTAGAGAACTGTGGGAATCTTATTGCTCTTGGACCTCATGTGTTCCTGCTGGTTCTACAGCCTGAGGACTTCACTGAGGATCAGAGACTCAGGCTCTGCAGAGTCCTGACACTCTTCAGTGACCAATCATTTCATCAATCACTGGTTTTGTTATCAGGACCTGCAGAAGAAAGTTCAGGTCTCAGGGAAAATGACACAAACCATTTGGCCTTACGGGATATAATCAAAAAATGCAGAGACAGGTGTTTGTCACTTAAAAACCTTGAATATCATGAGCTAATGAAAAAGATAACAGATAACAAAGACATCCAGGAGCTCTGTCAGAGCGGTGGGGGAGAATCTGTTGTCAACATGGACAAACAGCAGAGCTCTGAGCTGGTGGACAATGTGGACAAGATGAGTGTTGAAGAATCTGAAAGAAACAGAAAGGACGTGTTCACCAGAGCTCACAGTGGTAAAGGTAGAACACAAGACACTGATCACAGCTTATTACAAGGAAATAAAGATGTGAAAATGACAAATAAAAAAACAAGTGATGCAGGTCAGAGCAGAGATCCTCTCAGACTGGTCTTAATTGGGAAAACTGGCAGTGGGAAGAGTGCAGCTGGAAACACCATTCTGGGAAATAATTTTGAATCTAGAGCCAGTCAGAGATCAGTGACTAAATCTTGTCAGAAAGCAACAGGAGAGATTGATGGACGACCTGTTGTTGTGGTCGACACCCCCGGCCTGTTTGACACAACTTTCACCAATGATGCAATTGAACAGGAGATTGTGAAATGTGTGAACATGTTGGCTCCTGGACCCCATGCGTTCTTACTGGTGCTGCCGATTGGTCGATTCACACAGGAGGAACGAGACACTGTGGAACTGATCAAGAAAACATTTGGTGTAAGTTCAGGACGTTTCATCATTGTTCTGTTCACCAGAGGAGATGAACTTAACAATCAGTCAATTAAAAGCTACATAGAAGAAGAGTGTGAAGACTATGTAAAAGACCTAATTAAAGAGTGTGGAGGTAGAAGCCATGTTTTCAATAACAGAGATACAGCAAATCGTTCACAAGTCAGTGAACTGTATGACAAGGTGGAGACAATGGTGAAAGACAGAGGTGGCAGCTGCTACAGCATAGATCTACTATATGTTGAAAAAAATGTTCAGATGTTGTTGAAAAACATAGAACAGGTGCATGCTGACCTTAAAAGTAAACATGATTTGGAAATGGAAGTGCTGAAAAGGAAAATAGAAGCACAGGCTTCTGTCATGGAAAAGCAGGCTTCTGACATGGAAAAGCAAAATAACCGCGATGATGAAATGAATAAAAGAATGATGGACTTCATGCAGGAGATGGAGGCCCTGAAGAAAAAACAAGAAACGGAAAATGTGAAGTTATTAAAACAAAATTGTAACATCTTGTGATCAAAATAGTGGTCAGAGAGCAGAGCTGTATTATGCTGACTATAACCTGACCTCACCCACCACTCCGACTTGGCCTCTCTCTGTCTCTTACATATCTGGAGGCCATATCTAATGTTAAGATCTGAGCTGTACAGTATAGTGTGACCACAGATCCTTCTTTGTATTTTTTTGTGTTTGTACTGGTATTCTTTTTGCAGTTGATAAGCTGAGCAGAGCTGCTGAGTATGATGATGCACCTGGGCAGACCGGGCCCAGGTTACATGGCTCCTCATTATCTCGCTCTCTGACCACTTGTTGCCTGTTTGCTTTGTTTATTACCCATTGTTGTGTCTCCACTACACCTCCAATAAACAATACTGGATTCACTTTGATCAGAATAGTGATTCCTTTACAATGTTGATTTAATCTTAGTTGTAAATAAATGTGTGTTAATTTCATTTTAAAACTTGTGGTCTGTCTTTGTCTGTCTCACTGAGTCTAGGCCATGACGGTAAGGACCTTGAATTTTATTCCATTTGAAGTCTTAAGTACAAAGAATAATTGACAACGCAATTAAAAGTCATGTGAAAATGTTGCCCACCTGACTTTACACTTGATTTTGGTGGTGTTTGGATGAGAAATGTGAGAGATTATTGTTAAAAAGAAGCACACTTAAGCTTTTACTGTTGTTGTGCACCCCCCCCCCCCCCCCACACACACACACACACACACACACACAGCAGCACTGATCATCATTACTGCACAGGTAGCCTCTGTTGTAGTTATCATTACTGTGTTTACTGACTTGATTAACAACTACAATGTGGCCTGTTAGGATAGAATAGGATAGACCTTCCTATAAGTTAAGGAGCTGAAGGCCTGTACTACGAAACAGGTTCAACAGTTACCCGGTTTCACTTACCTTATTCTACCTTACTCACCTAACATGACGGTGGTTATCAACTCAGTAAATCAATCCAGGGTTTACCAGTGAAGGTATGAGCGTTTTCACATGAAAGGGACAGAGTTTTCAGCATCTGACCAATGGGCAGTATTTCACTAACGAGTAGCAGATGGAGTTAGCAGTCCCCGCCCTCGTCCCTACGTCACCACATTCACACGCATCCCTTGGCTGCACACACAGAGAGGACCGCCCCTTTATGCCGTTCTCTCTCCTCATTGGATAAAGGTTGTAGGATTAGGGCTGCCACGATTAGTCGACTAGTCACGACTACGTCGACTATTAAAATCGTCGACAACTAATTTAATAGTCGATGCGTCGTTTTTGTTGTTTTTTACTATCTGATACCGAGGCTGTTGTGGTGGGCTAAGAGAGATGATGATTTGTGTTTTGTTTTTCATTACGGCTGCGTGACGACGCAGTCGCTCGCCCGCTAATAAATTAATAAGTAAATAAATAAAGTGGATCATCACAAGGGCAGAGTGGTATCTCAACACGGCAGCGACATGCAGTCATCCACCCTCAGTCCTGCTTGGGACATCCACAGCTGCTTTTCAGTGCCAGTTCGTCCCTGCTGTGTTAATTTAGGTGGAGTTTCCTTTACGCACCGACAGCCTTTGATCTCTGCTTTGATCTGACGTCAGATGTGACGGGACAATCTATATAGATATAAATTCACGTGTTGATTCCGTTAGTTGCATTAAATAGTGGTTATTGTGGATATTTATTGCATTGAAATGTGCCTGGAACTGTGGAGATCTGCCTGTGAGGTCTTGGTGACGTGTGTGCACTGCAGGTCAGTCAGTCAAACCTCGGCGGGACATTTTCGCACAAAACTTCCACTGCACCAAGCTGAATCTGTGACGCCTTCCCCTGCTGCGCGGCCACGCCTATCCCGATCTACCAATCTGCCAATCTGAATTTGCGCTAGGCTGCGCTGGTCGAAACTTGCATTAGACCGGCTGCGTTACCTTGCGCCACCTAGATTAATTTTAAGCATTTAACGCGTTAAAAAAAAATAACGCAATTAACGCCGTTTTGTTTACTTCCGGTGGTGGCTGACCCGTTACGTTTGCAGGCTGCAGCAGGCAAAGCATGTACCGGCTGTAGCGCTGTTATTCTTCACTTTATTCAGTTTTAATATTTTTTCATGCGAGTAAGTAACCGTTTAGATGACCAATATGCCGTTAGTTTATCCACATGATGATGAAGTTGCTCTGACAACGTCCTCGGAGCAGTGGCGCTCCACCAGCAGCGACCGTAGCGGAGCATCACAGAGGCAGCAGCCCGGTCTGCGGAGCCGGTCGGCCGGGTACACAGCATCTTCCCCGGGGTAAGACAGAGAGCCGATTAACTTAGCCGCAAGTCTTTAGAGGTTCACCGCCGGCTGGTTTATTTCTTATATTATTTATTGAATGTGTGTTTAGTTGTTGATTAGTTTGTTTGAATGAAAAGTGAAGCTTCATGTGTGAATTGGACAGAAGAGCAGCGCTGCCTTGGAGATGTACACAAATCATCAACGACAGATCAATAAATAAAACGGGGTCCGCCCGCTATTCAGACATCCCGCTATTCCGACATGTCACTATTTAGACATCCCGCTATTACGACATCCCTCTATCTAGACATACCGGTAGTCCGACACTTTTTGATACCACTATTCCGACACGTCTTTTTTTTTTTTTTTTTTTTTTTTACAGCTGCGATACCCAGGCGCGTCTCTCTCTCTCTTTTCTTTTCAGCATGTCTATCACTGGTTTGATGAGGGAGTGATGTTCTTAATCTCAAAAACTCAACTATCAAGCAAACAAAACTGACACACATGATAAACAAACAGAACTATGCTGCAGTTTGTTTGTCAAGTTAACCTGTCACCTTCAGCACCACGGACAGCGCCGGGGATGAGCCCGCGGAGCTGCAGCTGTGAGCGTCTGGGCTCTGGGCCTGGGGCCTTATTTATCAAAACTGTAAGTAAGCAGTGTAAAACTGCTGCTACTAAATGTTTTGCTTAGGCCTACGGTGAAAAGACAGCCCAAAATATTTACACCTTTTTCAGATCTATCAAACTGTGCGTGCACAACTCTGCACCTCAACTTTGATAACTGGATCCAAGAATGGTGCGCAGTTGCGCACGTGAACACACCTTCGTCCCGGAATGCCTACACAACCATATGGTCAGCACGTGCATATTAATTAGCCATGTGCGCTCTGTGGAGCGACAACAAAGTGACAACGAAGACAACAGGCGGAGGGAGGGGAGAGAAAGCTAGATACATGGCATCGGGCAATAAATCAGGCAAAAACCTCCCAAATCTCAACAAAAGGGAGCAGAAAAAAGAATAATCTTATGTAATCTGCCCCTTTATTCCAGACAATCTTTTTTTTCTTCTTTTACCTATGTTAAAACAATGTAAAGCAGCAGGATAAACTCAGGTGACAGAATAATAACAGTCTCAGCTCTGCAGATCAGTGTGCGCTGCTGCCGTGTGTTTTTAAACTTGGAGGGTTTGTTTTTTCTTCTCTAATAGGCCTATGTATTTGTGTATGAGAAACAGTGTCTCAGATGAAAAAATAAAAATAAATCAGAAGGACACTCTGACTATAACGTAATCAATCAATGTCGGAAAAGCGGAATGTTTGAAAAATAGTAAAGTGCCGCTACTCCGACAATGAAAAAAAAAAATGTCGGAATAGTGGGACGCTTAAAAAATAATGTTAATGCCGCTATTCCGACAATTAGAAGTCAATGTCGAAATAGCGGCATGTCTGAATAGCAGCATGTGACCAAATAAAACAACGAACCAATCGGTCTATAGCATAGGTGTCAAAGTCAAGGCCCGCGGGCCGGGACCGGCCCGCCAGGCGGTCCAATCCGGCCCGCGGGACAAATGTTGGAGTTCCGTTTCTTTCGGCCCTCTCTCAGCAGTCTGCTGAGCTCACTCCCCCGCCCCTCCCTCACAGATTGAGTGAGCGCCACTTCTCCTCTAATTTAATATCAGCCCAATACCTACAATTGTCTGTGTCATTTGCCACATGTGATTTTGACCTAGAACTGACAGCCTTTTTAAGGATTTGCCCCTGACAAAAATATTAAGCCGCTACTGGCTGCTAATTGGTGGAAACTCATAATTACATCATGGAAATAGTATAAATAGGCTATAGGCCTATGTATATCCTATATTGCCATTCAGTTAAAAAAAATATTACAATATTACTTTTGGTTCATATTGCCCAGCCCTAAATTTCAGAATGTTCATATTTTTTTGTATAAAGGATATAGCTCATAAACTGTACACATCTTAATAATGTACTTTGCACAAAGTACAAAGGGAAAAATGTGGAGTTCTTGTTATTTACAGGTTAATATGCAAATGCGATCATTTTACTGTTCCGGCCCTCTTGAGATCAAATTAGGCCGAATGCGGCCCCTGAACTATAATGACTTTGACACCCCTGGTCTATAGCTATTCAATTTAATTTATGGAGGGAAATTCAGTGATGTGGTTGTTTTTTCGTGCACGTCCGCAGCACAGCTTGGTAGGATAAAAGGACAAACAAAATATGTTGGCACATGCCCATAAGTGGTCTGGAGTGGTCTTGATGGTTTAGATATTCAACCTGCACTTCAACACATGTAGGCCTGGGTGGTTTGTTATTATTTCTGTTGGAGAATATAAGCTAGAGGCCTTTTTTGTGCCAAATTTGTTCTTCACAGGAGAGAAACTGTCATAGCTGTGTTCGTTTGTCCCACCCACTCTGTTGAGAGGAGGCTGTCTCAAGTAACACTATCAGTGCTGAGCTTTGATCTTTAATTTACAGTCACGTACTTGGAGGGAGAATAATCAGAAGAACCAGATCCACTGTCATGAATGCAGCTGAAAAGAGTTTCTGTACATAACCTGTACCATTACAACGCCGTTACAGACCTTCAGAACCACAGCACCTTTACACATTTGGTAAGTTGTACCTCTTCAACTACTTAAAGAAATTCGATACAGAGACTGACCTATCAACATTTAATTCTGTTCAGAATTTTCAGTTTAAGTACCAACAGGTTTGATCAGTGCAGAATGAAAATTCATATTCCGCTATTGATTTTTTTTTGCTATTTGGAAGATTTGAAAGTTACACTTTTATTTAGTCTGACATCAAGTCAGTCATTGTTCTAAAGACCAGGGTCCAATGTCCAGTTAGACGCTAAAAATCATAAAGTAATTTAAGTAGTAAGTGATATCAAGTTGTGCATCTTTATTACTATAATAACAATAACTGTAGTTTCAGTCCAGTTGTGGGTCTGCTTTCAAAGATAAAGGGTAATATGTCAGAGATTTTAATATCATTAAACAGTAAATAATTAACATTAGGACACTTTTGAAATGCTGGATAAAAGATAATAATTGCGGACCCACAGTTTGTACAGCTGGATTGTTGATCTTTTTTTTTCTTTTTTCTTTTTTTAAAGCAGAAGTAAGCGATCCGGTTGTTTTGGCTAATGCTGCGTTCCAGGCAGGCTTTTGAAACCGTAAGTTACAGCTTCAAGTCATGACATACGACTTTGTAGCGTTCCAGGCAACCCACTCGTGTTTTTCCGACCTGTTTTACCGGTGAAAGTCACTATAACGGCCACTCGTAACTTCCGACCCGTGAACTCGTACCAGATCGAACTGGTACAACTTCACAGGTCGGAAAAACACGAGTTACGAGTTGCCTTGAACGCACCATAACTTCTTGTCAGCCGATGGAGTTAGCAGCCCCCGCCCTCGTCATGGATCTATTGGTCCTCGTCCCTACGTCACCACATTCAGGCGCATCCCTTGGCTGCACACACAGAGAGGACCGCCCCTTTATGCCGTTCTCTCTCCTCATTGGATAAAAATTATAGGATACGAGAAAAGTTTTCTCCTGGGCTCAGAGCAGAGCAGAGTGACTGACAGACCCGTGTTTCGGTCCAAACACTCTATGTAAGTGATTGCTGTCGGAAGATATAACTATTTAAGACAGGGGTGCTCAGATCGCGAAGACAGTTTGGGTCGATCGCGTGATGAAGAACAAAAAAAAAAAAAAAAAAAATTAAAAACACAGTTGTCTGGACAGCAGGCATTTTTCTCTCAACCGACCTCAAAAGCGAGAGACAGACACAGGTTCACATACAGACAGGGGCGCACGGTAAATGCAGCTGCAGCGCCACCGCCGCCCCCCCCCCCTCCGCATAGTCCGACCAACTGGACGACCAAAAATTGGTAGATCATTTTGACTTGGTCACTTTAAAAGTAGCTCTCAGGCTGAAAAAGTGTGAGCACCCCTGATTTAAGACTTATATTAACACAAAAATATTGCTTACTTCTGCTTTAATTAAAAGAAATAAGACTGTTTATTCATCCCACACACTGGACATTTGGTTATGGTTGTGTAATGGTTAATAATGCTATAAGCAGTTCTCATAGACTTGCGTACATGAAATAATTTGAAACGGATGTTGATGAGATGAGACATATTAGCATTGAAAAATTAAGTTTCAGATTTCTACTTTGTGCTATTTGTTTTTTAAGATCCATCTAAGGGGCTTGTCCAGGGGCAGTAGTTGCTCCATTGTCTCCAGTGAAGGACCAGTATGGCAGCATCAATGGCAGATCAATTCAGTGAGTCCATTTATTGATTGATTGAGAATTTCTACCATATGCGATCATTTAAACTAATGTTACAGTTCAGTAGCAAAGCAGAACATAGTTTGATGTTTCTCGATTATGCTATGTTATATTGAAGTATTTGTACACTTGATAAAATAATAATGGTAAATTCAACAAATACTTAAGCTAGAAAACTTAATTTTTTTTTTACTGAAAATGACACACTCCATACATAAATGATGATTTTTCTCCATCATCAAATGGGAAATCCCCAAGAGGCCTTGGAGTTGTTGTTTTTGTAGGGTTTCCTTTTCCACCTTTTTACCTCTTTGTTCATTACAATTAATGTTCTAATTACTTAATGAAACATATTAGTGAAGTAGGCTAAAAAATGGCTGCCATGGCCGCTGCATTGAAAATTCACGATGGCTCCATATCAAATTCTTTTCAGAATGCCTTTGGCTATGTATACCAAATTTTAAACTTTTATTTCAAAGTGCACACTTGCTTTGCTTAGCTGCTCCACTATATATTCTGTAGTCATCATCAGTCTCCAGTGAGGCAAAAGAGGAATTCACAAAGTCTATCTGTGAATGTGTGTGTGAAAGGAGGAATGCAACATACAGTGTCAAGGGCTTTGAGTGGTCCTAGGAACTAGAAAGGCGCTATATGAGCACAAGTCCATTTACAATTTACCATTACAGCTAATGTGTACCACACATAAAGATAATCTGGTTGATTTTGCCCAGATTTTCCCCCTTCTGACCAAAGACAAAAATCGCCCGATTATCTTAGGCTCTTAAGATTATCTTATGAGATTCTGCTGTAGTGTGTGGTGTGTTGAGAGTTAAATTCTCCCGACAATCGGCTCGTAAAACGGTCGGCGCCGACAATCGTAAATATTAAACATGTTCAATATTTACAATTGTTGGCCGCGACAATCGTGACCGTTTGGATCAAAAGTTGGCTTGTGTGTGGGGGAAGACAACAATCTCAAGTCACCGTCTCCGCGGAATGTGACATGAAATTGAATGTAATCAATAAAGAAGCAGTTGACTGCAGCACACGTAGCATAAAAAACCAGTGTGACTAACGGCTCCATGGCTACCACCGTCAGATCACGTTTGATCACGCAAGATTTCTGGCGTGGGGGACGAGATTCTAGTGTGTTATCAGACAAATCTTTATGTGTGTGGTGTGCTGTATTTGGAATATCGGCGCACACCACCACACACAACACGATCAAAACTGTTCAATCAAAGATTTTTTATCTTCATGTGTGGGGTCTCTCACAGATAAAAAATTGGTTGAGATTTATAAAATCTTTATGTGTGTGTGATGATGGTGAATTTAAAGTATGTTGGATAAAGAGAACTCAACGTAGTTGTAGTTACAGATGATGATGAAATATGTTTAGAAAAAAGGAAAAACATTCAGTGTCTGTAGAAGACCAAATCAACTCAAAATTTTACATTGGAAATCATATCTCTCTCTCAACAGTATAAGTATAACACTGACTCCTGTCCAAGATCAAAATAGAGAGAAGGCATTGGGGTAAACATTGCCTCTGCAGGTCCCTGCCAATGGGACTGGGGATGGAAATTAGCCACTTGGCTACAATCCCACATATTTACATGTCTGTCAATGTCCATCAATATGTAGGTACTGTTCCCATTTTAAAAAAAATTTATAAATCTGAAATCTGAAATGCAGCATTTTTTAAGTTAAAGCTGTGGTCAACGTTGAGAAAGATGATGAGAAAGATTTGAACCCCCCCACACACACACATACACACACACCCCTCACCTCCATGATCCCTCCTCTCCGAGCTTGTATCGCCCTCCCCTCTGACCCTCTTAGCGACGGCAGCTTTAACAGTCATAAGCCAGCATTGGCATAATAAAAGTTATCTATGACACAAGGAAACTTCCACAATAAAAAAGAAAGATTGTATCAGCATCGCTTTTCAGGCCCAAATCTTGGCGGAGCTTTATCAGTCAATCTGTGTTTACTCTGCTTTGATCCCTCAGTTTCAGCTTTCTTTCAGCCTTTGTCGGTGGGGCAAGCAGAGGCCACTTGCTGCTGTTACTCTCTTTCTTCTCCATACCTGAAACTTGTGGAGCTGAATTGCTTACATACCACTTGTAGTTTCAAATGCGGAAGGGGATTGGGGCGAGGATTGGATGGAGGGTACGAGAGAGAGAGAGTGAAAATTGGAACAAGGAGAAACCATATGGCTGCCATGGCTGCCATTGGTCAACTCAATTTCTTTGCAGGCCTGCAGCTGCGAGAGAATGTTTTTGTTGTTGTTGTTGTTGTTGTTGTTTCTTTTTGCTCTTCAGCTGTGCAGGTCGTACTATTGGGCCATAACTACCAAATGATGTTAATAATAATGATTTAAAATCTTTGACCACAACAGCAGGGCCATGATATTTCCAGTGAAAAAATATTGTCTTTTTTTTTTTTCCTTTTACAATGCTACACATTTTAATCACATCTATATCAGTGCAAATATGTTTTTTGGTTCTTTAGAGGAAAATAATTTGCCAACAACCATCTGTATTGCAGGCAACTCCACAGAAAAGGATTATGTCAAAAGTTCCCCTATGGAGGGACACGATGTGGGACTGATACAGTGCAGGCGCAGCTTTCAATTTTTGCCACCTACCAGTGAGTGAAACTGCACCAATAAAGAACTCTTCTGATGTTGTTATCTTATGTATTCAGTGCATAGCCAATATGTCATTTCTATATGTAATGTAAGAAGATTGTTGCACTGTGACAGTTATAGATTTCTATGAAAAACACTTGAAAAGCTAACATTTCATAAAACTTTAAATTAGCTGTATTTACATCCATGTTTGATGGTTCATGTTCACAGACTTGTACATGAACACATGTTCATCATTATCTGTACTGACAACAGGAGCAAAATATGAACCCCCTCATGAATGTAGGTGCTGGAGGTGAAAAACTATTAAACTTTTAACGTATCTGTTTTTCTCCTCAGTGTCTGAGCTGAGGGTTGTTCTGCTGGGGAACAGCTGGTCTCAGAGGAGTTCAGTGGGGAACTTCATCCTGGGAGAGACTGTGTACAGCACTAAGGAAGAACCAGACTGTTGTCTGAGAGTCAAAGGAGAGTGGAAGGAGAAACGAGTACTTCTCATCAACAGTCCAGATCTGCTGCATCCAAACATCTCTGGTGACAAATTGAAAGAACATGTGAAAAACTGTGTGAGTCTCTCTGCTCCTGGACCTCATGTGTTGCTGCTGGTTCTACAGCCTGAAGACTTCACTGAGGAACACAAACTGGGGCTCTGCAGAGTCCTGAGCCTCTTCAGTGATCGACCATTTGATCATTCACTGGTACTGGAAACTCCCAGAGATCAGAGTTCAGGTTTGAGGGAGAATTACATGAACCATTCGGCCTTTCAAGATATGATCAGAAAATGCAGAGACAGGTGTTTGTCACTGAAAAACCTGGAACATCAAGAGATTATGAAACAACTTGAACAAATTAAAGAGCTGAACAGCAGACAGTGTGTGAGCTCTGATCTGTTGAACACAGTAAGTCCTGGTTTTACTAGAGGTCAGCAGCAGAAACAGAAGAGAACAGCTCCTCCACCACCACCAATAACACATGGAGCTGCTGGTAAGTGAAGAAAATAGGTTAATGACCATGACTTGGCAGAACATGATTTTGACTTTATAGTCATTAATTATTTTTCCTTATTTTACAGGATTGAAGCCAACCGTGGGGAATGTCCTGTCCAACCAGAGTAAGTGAATCAAATGACTAAATTACAATTCAAATAAGTTGTACAGTTCCATTGAAGTTACTGACATTATTCACATGATGACTGTGAGGTTAAAGTAGCTACAGGCTTCCAGTTTTAATATAGAGGGTCCTAATGTGCACATCAGATAGACAGTGTCCGTCCTGGGTGAGGGATCCCTCCTCTGTTGCTCACCCTGAGGTTTCTCCGATTTTTCCCTGTTAAAAGGGTTTCCATGGAGTTTTTCCTCAGTGGATGTGAGGGTCTAAGGACAGAGGATGTTGTTACGATGCCATGTAAAGCCCTTTGAGACAAACTGTTTGTAAAAACGGGCTATACAAATAAAATTGCCTTGCCTTGCCTAAACTGTAACTCATTTGATCTATATTTGCTGAACCAAGGAACAAAAGGGCTTTATAGTCAAATTAAAAATAAAACACAATAACCACGTGGTTAAATTACTGACTCCCATTTTAAATGTGGTGTTCATGTAAACATGAGATGAACAGAGTTTAATTGAGTGAAAAGAGCTTTGCCCCCAACCCACTTTTACACACACACACACACACACACACACACACACACACATACACACACACACACACACACACACACACACACACACACACACACACACACACACACACACACACACACACACACACACTTTACAAACACTGAAAATAATATTTTTTGTTGATACTGTGGAGATGTAAATAATGATCAGACCAGAGATGGAAGTGAGTCGAGTCCGTTTACTCTCCACACAACTAAAAACACTGAAACTGACAAGTTGCTAAGAAACCATAAACATTCCGGAACCGACATGAACTCTTGGGTTGCTAAGTGACCATGTCAGCTCTTAAAGGTACAAGACCTCTGGTACTTGGGTGAATGTCTTAACTATTGTGGGTCACCACAATGTAATAATATCGGATACAATGACACGGGAGGTAGATTTGTCAGTATTTATTGAAACAGTATTCTCATTGAAGTTAAAAAAAAATCTACATCTTTTTACAGCCAATGGACTGAGAATCGTGCTTCTTGGAGAAGGTGAAGAAGACAAGATGACTCTCTGTGACTTCATCACCAGTGAAAAAGACTTTGTATCTCAGAGAGACTCAGACAGCAGACAGTATGAAGCCACTGAAGGAGAGTGGAAGAGAAGCTCCTTCACAGTAGTGAACACTCCAGACATGTTCAGTCTGAGTGAGAAGACAATCAGAGAAGAGGTGGAGAGCTGTGTGACTCTTTGTTCTCCTGGACCAAATGTTCTGCTGCTGTTGGTGAAGCCTTCAACGTTCACTGAGGAGAAAAGAAAAACTCTGAACTTCATCCTGAGTTTGTTTGGTCAAGATGCTTTTAAACACTCGATGGTCATCCTAACACATGAAGAGACTGAAACAAGTGTCGATGAGCTGTTGACAAGTGTTGATCAGCTGCTTCAAGACTGTGGAGGAAGACACTACAGGATGTTTGAATATGACCACAAACTGTTTATGAAGAAGATTGAGAAAATTGTGGAAGGAAACAAAGAAGGTGAAGGAGGTGAAGGTAGCAAGGGAGGACAGTGCCCGCACATCCAAGACAGTGAGCAGGTGCAGGAAAAAGAACAACAAGAAGGAAAAATAAACAGAATGTCCGCACACTGCTATAATACAGCTCCCAAGAATGAAGGTGAAGGTATCATCACTGATATTGACAATAGAAGATCTGAATCTGAAATTAAAGATATAAAAGTACAGAATGTCAAAACAAGAGATGAAAGTCAGAGCAGAGAGCCTATCAGGATGGTTCTGATTGGGAAGACTGGCGGTGGCAAGAGTGCGAGTGGAAACACTATTTTAGGCAGAGAACACTTTAAATCTGAACTCAGTCAGAGATCAATGACAAAGTGTTGTGAGAGAGCAACAGGAGAGATTGATGGACGGTCTGTCATTGTGGTCGACACCCCCGGCTTCTTTGACACACATAAATCAATGTCCAATGATGAAGTAGAACAGGAGCTACTGAAATGCCTCTGGATGTTGACTCCTGGACCTCATGTGTTCTTGTTAGTTCTCCCCATCGGCACCTTTACAAGGGAAGACAGAGGAACTGTCGAAATTATTAAGAAAATCTTTGGTGTAAATTCAGGACGATACATTGTCGTTCTCTTCAGCAGAGGAGATGAGCTGGACAATCAGTCAGTTGAAAGCTACATAGAAAAAGACGGTGACGACTTTGTCAAAAACCTGATTGAAGAGTGTGGCGGTAGATTCCATGTTTTCAATAACATTGATAAGACAAATCGTGCACAAGTCAGTGAGCTGTTGGACAAGGTTGAGACAATGATGAGAAACAATGGTGGTAGCTGCTACAACATAGAGCAGCTAAATATTGAAAGAGATGTTCAGAAGATTATGCAAGACATAGAAGAGATCAGGAGAGAGAAGAATGACCTCAAAAGAAATCATGATGATGAAATGGAAGCTCTGAAAATAAAAATAGAGGCTCAGGCTTCTGAAATGAAACAGGGGCAAGCTAAACAGGAAGAAGAAAGACAAAGAAACCAAAACATTGAGACAGAAATTATGGTGTTGAGACAGGAAATTGCGAACCTGAAGGCAAGTGGCAATGATAACAGATGCAGTATTCAGTGATGATACAACAGGTCACTAACTGACATGTCCACTTTCTGAGACTTCATTGTCATGAATGTGTCACCCACATTGTGAACAGTGATCTTGAACAAAGAAAATCACTCTCTGTGTCCCACATCATATGCAGTCCTCAGTAGCCATCCTGGATTATTGTCTGTAGTTTCCTTTATTGACACACACAACCACAGACCTGTATAGGAATATTTTCTAGATTAGGGATTGGATTGTTTTTTTGTTTTTTTTTTGTCTTTTACTAGCTATTGATTTAGTCATTTTGGATCTAGTTGATTATGAATCAGAGCTCCAAATTACTAATATATCCTGTCTTTGTTTAGAGTGGTGCTCCAAGGAACTATGTTGTTATGTAATATGAATTCATGATTTATTCATTATTGCTTTTTTAACCATTTAAAAGCCATTTAACCATTATGCCATTTTTACCATTATGCCTACATAATAACAAATAATTTACATTTTAAAACAATCATTTAAGTGTATAAAATGCAGTCGATTACACAATTTGCATATATTTGTATTTGGTTTCTTTAAAATCAGTTTCATAAATTCGATATGTATTTCTACCTAAAAAATCAACTGTATGAAGGCAAATCTAATCTGATATTAAAAGTGTAATGATTATTTTAAATAAATATTTTTTTATACATTTTACATTTGTGTGCAAGAAAGATTCTTTAATTTTTGTTTAATCTTTTTTTAATGTGATAATGCATTTATTGTTTTCTAAATAAATCGTGTTTCAACCTGGACTTTACTCTGATATTTCTGTGATTTATGCCAACTTTGGACTTATTAGAAAATTCTGACAACCTGCCCATGCTCTCTGCAAATAAACTACTGCAACACAGCACTGGTACCAATCCACTTTAAAAAGCTCTGTACAAAGATGTAACAACAGGTATATGAACTGTTTTTGCTGCTTTCAAGAACATTAATTTATTTTGTGCAGATTTTGCAATAATGAATTAGACATTTAAAATGTGGTCAGAAATGGAGCTCATGGTCAGAAAAAGTGTGGAATGAGAATAAATAGAGCTTGGGTATGATATAAAAAAAGAGATGTGCTTGGCTCTGGTGGAAAAGTCAGAGATGAAAGTAGTTTAATGAGGTCTGTGTCTACAGTTTTGAAAAGAAAAGAAGGTTTCATTAAGTATTTTTTCACGGGTGAGGAGGACGTGATGATTAAGACTCAAATGTGCAGTCAGATTATAGAAAACGCACAACTGACATTTTTCATCCAAGTTTATACAAAATATCTTTAAAACAGCTTGATAATCAGGGATGGTGAAAATAAACTTTTGTTATAAAGTTACTGTTGCTACTGTGTCTGTAGTGTGTCTTCATGCCTCATAATAAATCACTTATGGAAGATGAAATCTGATCTGAGGTGGAATATATTAGTAGCTGCTCGTTAGTTTGAGAAGAAGAAGCTGAACAACACGTTTCATCTATATGACAGGATATGGACTGTGTGTTCCTACAGTGTGTCAGTCAGTAGAGATCAATCAGTGTCAGTATAGTCAGGTGTGTGTCCATGTCTCTGTCTGTGCAGGTGTTGGTCTCACTCTGTTCTGCTTCTGTTGACTGTTGTTTTACAGCCACTCACACTCAGCAGCTCTCTTCATGTCATCAGTCTTTTTATGCATTCATGATCTTTTCACCTTATTTCCTGTTCTCACTTGTAGTTATATTTGATGTGTGATTTTTTTTTCAGTATGATTAATTGTCCATGGTTTCTTGTCAGGTCCTTTGTGATGGAGATAAAGACGCTGTCGTGGAGTTTCAGTTATTTTCTGTGATGCTCAAGCTGCTGCTATTGACACACCATCTAGTGTCTCAAAGTGGTACTATTGGGTCGACAATTGTTGGACAAGACTGTGTCCAACCACCAGCAGATGGCAGTGCACCATTATATTTTACCCTGCAACAAACCCTTCAGAGGTGAAGTTCACAGTCAAACTGCAGCTTACAGCTTAAGTTCACATTCAATCATTCAACAGCGAGGATCATATTTCATAAAAGCAGCAGCACAAACGTCCAGAAGCGTTTCTTCCATAATGTAAATGTACTGATAATATTCTGGCATCTTAACATTTTTATTCACAACTCATATTGACTGTTTTGTGTTTTAACATGGATAAAATGATACACACTAATACTCTCCCACTCTCTTCACTGTAGGCTAATGCTTTGTTTACCTCAAATCAAGCTATTGAATGTTTACAATTTGTTAGAAAGTCAGCATCCAGAGTTTAAAACTAGGAGGTTCTCACACATTACAACAGCCTCAGTTCTGTTGCGAGTATCAGCCAAGTCAATTCTATTTCTGTTTCACAAAGCAAAATGTTTTGCATAGAACAGAACTACACATTCTCTTCATAATGGCTAAAGTAGGCTATTCACTGTAGGTCTACATACGGAGTCCCCAACAGTGCCAGTTCCCAACAGTTGACTTGTATCTGTATTAAAAACAGCAAACTAACTTAATGTCATTTCATTACTGTTTCCTTTACTCATCGTTCTCCACCGTTTGAGACTGGTCCTCCTTAAATGACATCTTCATGTTCTTCTTCTTCTTCTTCTATGGTTTAATGACACATGAGTGGAGCCACACATTGTTTATCTGGAGGAGCTTCATTTGGATATTCAACAAGTATTTTGACATAAGCATCATGGATTTAGCTGCAAACCCTAAAGTCAAACAGAAATGTAGTTTTTATTTAGGCTAAATGTTTAAAGTCAATGAATGACTCTTCTACTTCTTCATAAGATAGCCTATGTGTGTATTATTAGGCTTAAAATATAATAGTGACATAAAATGATAGTAAAAAGCCAATTTAATTGTTAATTACAAATGTCAGAAATGCCATGATTGTGTAACCCACGTTAAGACTTCTGTATCGGATTTTACTGAGCAATTAAAAATCACGACTGACATTGAACTACACATGTGTTCAATTGGTTGTTTAGAGGAGACCGGTCTAACCAATCAGAGACCGTCTAGTCTGTTTACGTTTGGTTTGGCCCATAATACATCCATGGTTTGGCCGCGAAGCGAGAGCGTGTTTCCGGGGTCCAAGCGGAGAGGCGGGAAGGGCCACCACTACTACACCGTTGCCGTCGAAGAAAAGAGTCAATACACGGTAAAACAGAAAAAAAAAGTCAATGAAACTCGAAGAGAGTTGTCTTAGATTATGTTTATTCGTGTTTTGCTCAGAATTCTGTCAGATAGCAGTTAAATTCTGCACAGAAAAAAGTCCGCTAGCTAACCAACCCGAACAGCTCCAGCTAATAGCCATGGCCCTGCTGTTCTTTGATGTGCGCTCCTCTGTACTGCTGGGGAGAGCAAGGTAACTTTTTAATTTGCACTCCACTGTGTGTTTTACATGTAAATGTTACATGTAATGTGCAGCTTTTGAAGTTTTTCATGGTGAAACCAGAGTTAATTGATGACAAAATACTTATTTTGTGGAATGTTTTGTTAGAGTTTGCATTCATGTACATGCAGTTGGTGAATTTCACATGCACCTAAAGCTGGTTGAGAGAGCATAAGCATGAGTTATGCTATTTTGGTTCATGTTCCATACTGTTCATAAGCTGTTGAAAGAGTAGATAGATTTGACTAATACTATACATAATGTAATACTACTAATACTGATTATTCCTCTGACATTCTTATCGACAGGTCCGTTTTTTGTTGTTGTTTATGGTGTATGCATCCTTTCATCGGTCCCTGGGATGTCAATCTGTATTGATGCTGTTGGTGAGCCTTCCCACCTGCAAAGATAGAGTCAAGAGACATGGTGTCGTGCTTCTCCTACGCTCAGTGGTGTGGTAGGCCATTTGCTAAAACAATACACTCACACTCACTCACACAAGCCGTAGGCCTATTCCTCCTCACGCATTTCCCCCAGGTGCAAGAACATACATTCCCCTGAACTTTATGGACTGAAACTTACTTTTTGTTTGTATTTATTTTTTCTCCTCATGGACTTTGGACTCAAATGACTATTTACCTTTTCCTTCCAGGGAGTGTGAACAGAGTGATAGGATGTTTTAGATCACGCCGCCATTTTCAAAATTCAGATCTGTCTACTAAATGTATTATACATTCACTGTGCTCCAGTAGCCACACTAACTGGACCACTGTGGATGTTATAGGCATTAACTCATCTTCAGGGTTTGTACGAGTGCTTGAAATCCCTGAAAATGCTTGACTTTTAATGTTGTGTTTTTAAGGTTTGAAAAATGCTTGAATTTGGGGTTTTAGTGCTTGCAAATATTTTAAATTATAATAATATATATTTCACAACAAATAGCAATCTGACCACAATAGACCGAAGAGAGAAATAAAATAGTCAAATTAAAAAATTAAATGAAACAGTGTTTGTCATCGAGACGCGCCACTACTCTACGGTCGAGGTAGATGGGGGTGTCTCAGCTGTCAGTTGTTCAGCAGAAGGCTGGAAGTTTACCCCCTGACGATTTGAAATGCTGTAATATTGGATCTAGGGCTGTCCCGATGATCATATTTTGAAATCAATCATGGACTTCATGATCGATTACCTTGGCAACGAACGAAGCTTCGAATTTTTTGGGTCAGCCCTAATTGGATCATTTTCAGATATGACTGAAGTCACGTGGAAGCCGGCGTGTTGGCAGTAAGCCCCCATAAGTTGATGACATAAGGAAAAAATAAATAAATAACCCATCCATAGATAGTATTGATCGGTCAAAGTTCTTATCAGTTAATCATCCCTAATTAGAAATTACTATGGAAAGCTGCAGATAAAGCCAAAAGAAAAGAATGCAACAACTTTTTAAATTAATTTAATGATTGATGTTGTTTTATATGCAATAACTTACAGGCTTTGTTAGTTTCGGGTTCAGTACAGTGTGTGCAATAAGTTCATTACTATAAGTTCTCAGTAAACACTGAACCAGTCCGTCCCTCGACTTGTACCGATTAGTGTATTTGACTTTGACAGGCCTGCTCTAAATCTATAAAAATGGCTTATACGAACAACTGGTACACTTTGCATCTGTGGCCATTTTCTTATTTGAGAGAGTTTTTTTCTTTGTATGTGTTTATTGTTATTATTGTTATTATTATTATTATTATTATTATTATTATTATTATTATTATTATTATTATTATTATTATTATTATTATATTATTTGTATATTTGCATCCATAAGACTTGTTGCTTCTTGCTTTGCCCAAAATGAAAACTACAATCAGTGATTTCAAAGTCAGGAAAGTTAACCTTTCCACTCAAACTCATGTCATATGTTCACGGTTTAAAATGCACATACTGTAAAAGGAAAAAAATCATTTTTAACCCACAATGTACCGGTAGCTACTTGTCTGGTTTCACTGGTGTACATCTGAAAATCATATACGGTACCAATATGTCAGCAAAACGCCATTTTGAAGCAACTGGTACACTCCATTTTGAAAGGAGGTGTTTTAATGGCAGCCACTTTGAAGGAGGTGGCATCCGTCTGTTATTCTGTCCAATCAGGTTTCTGGTTTTGTCCTGACACACCTTCCTCCTATCGGCTGCTGTAGCTCAGCTCTCAGTGAGTCAGTTTCCAACATGCAGTCTGTTCTTCACTTCATGAGCTCGGAGGTGAACTGACGCAGGAACGAATCCAGGTGAGTGGCATCAACCAGAGACATGAGAAAAAATAACAATATACGTTTGGTAACAAAAAATAGAATAAATAAAAGCTGCAGTAACGATTTGAGTCCTGCATGTCACTGTTCTGTTTGTATGTTTTTTTTTTTTTTTAACTATATAACATTATTTGATTAACTAGTATTTTGTGTATAAAATGTTACATATAGTAATTAAACTGTTAACTGAGAGCTGTCTCTTATTTTTAGTGTCCTCTGTTCACTTGTGATGATGTGAGGTCAGAAGAACCAAAGACACAGACAACAACTGTAACTGACCTACAGGCCTACAAGTCGTAGCAACAGCAACAATATCTGGTAGGTATGTCCAGTTGTTAAAGAAAATATAATAGTTAAATAATATGTTTTTATTTGTTTTTCATGAAGTGCAGGGACTTATTCAGCTCACGAGGATAGAAATGTGATTATAAAATGGTGATTATCTTATGTGATTAGAGATCTGAGATATTGGTGCCTCTATTACTTTATTGGTCATCATATAAAACACAAATACTCCTTATTCCATAGTACAGAGTCCAAGACAGAGGTGCACGTAGAAATAAAAATATTAATTGAACTACCTTTGCACCTTCAGATGATAAAACCTTCCTGATTGATTGTGACAAACAGCTGTAGAGCGCCCCCTAGAAAATCCTAAGAAGTCACTTTCCCTGTGTTTCACCCACATGTACAATATTCAGGATGCATATGCATGTAATTATGTTTAATTTATTATTTTGTTGCCTTTTTTCACCAACTGTATCAAAACAGTTCAAAGATACTGTTTGAACATGTGTTTGATGTTTTATGTGTTGTTCATATCAGTGACTCTGTCAGAGTAAAGGTGATGCAAACACATGAATGCATTTAGCAAGATTTTTATATAAAGAACTATGGGTTCACAAAGTTTTCAACTTCAGATTTCCATCTGTTTGATGCAAATCTGATACAATATTTCAATCCTCAAACTTAGTTAACTAGATCGTCCACCAGGTGGTGCCAGATTTCTGTTGGCTTGTTTAACAATATGAGATAACAACTTGTTTGTGCTTTTGATTTAATTATGTAATCTTGTTTGATTAATTAGTATTGTGTGCATATAATGTTAGATAGGCTAATGAAACTGTTAACTGAGAACTGTCTCTTATTTTTAGTAACATCTGTTCACTCGTGATGATGTGAGGTCAGACGGACGACAACTCCAGAGACTGACAATAATCTGTTGTAAAAGTAACTGTAACTGTCCTAGACACCATGGCAACGTCAACAATGTCAGGTAGGTACATCCAGGTGTGTTGGTATTTGGCATCAATTTATCATGCAGTGAAGAAAGAAGATAGAGTTTATGGTCTGTTGGTGATCGAACATCAGATATATTCATGCTTCTATCAGTTTATTGTTCAGTATAAATATGAACCACTCCCCTTCTCATAGTACAGAGTCCAAGACCAAGGTTGACAAAGAAATAAAATACATTCACACAAGTATCGCTGTATCTTTTATGAATTTGATAGTCTTTGTGATTAGAGATCTGAGATATTCCTTCTTCTATCAGTTTATTGCTCGGCTTATAAAACACTCTTTATTCCATAGTACAGAGTTCAAGACAAAGGTCCAGAGAGAAATAAAAAAAAACATTCATAGAAGTACTGCTGCACCTTTTTATGTAAGAAAAAAGTCTGATGGTTTTACAGTGGTTTTAGTCAAATTTACCCAAGGATGATTCATCCATTCAATAAATTCCTCTTTTAGAAATGCTGAAGTGTTGGAGACAATCTAAGAGAGAGAATCGTTGTCTCTAAGCACTGTAGAATTGAGGAAATAAGTAGGTAAAAGTACATGTACAGTATATAATAATTACAGTTTAAGAAGTAACACTAACCTCAGTCTGCTGTGCATACAGAATAATCTAAGCGGTTATTTTTCAATTATGCTGCTTTATTGAACTGAGTCAGACTTTATATAACAGACACACAACAACCCTAATTGTGTTTCTCATATCACACATAGCACCATTGTAATTTAGATTTATTTTCTCCACAGGTAATATTGAAGATTAACAGAATATAAATAGTTGAATATTAAAAATGTAACCAATCTAACCGATTTCACGTGAATGCAGCATGAAAAATACAACTGAGTTGCTTGCGATCTACAACCGCACCGCTAGATGGGAGTAATTCTTACACAATACAGTATACCTTTAAGTTATACTTGTGTAATTGTTGATAAAAAAAATGGAGGGAGGCCAACATTATATTGATACTACCACTATTGATACAGATATCAGACAGAACACAAGGGAATTAATACATAAGTTCATTTTCCTTCTTTTTTTATTCATCACAGATAGCCTGCTGCCCATGAAGCGTAGGAACAGCTTAGTCCATCTGCCACCTCATTGTAAGTCTCACTGTCAGAAATGTTCTTGTGTTTAAAGTCCCCCTCCCGTGACCATTTTTGGTTATTTTAAAACATTCTCTGTGGTCTTTAAATTGTGATTATGAAGTTTTTGGCCAAAATCACAAAACCTGTGCCATTTCCGAGGGCTCTCCTTCTGCACAGCACCAGCAGCTCATTAGCAATGCACCTCTGGAGGGTGGGCGGAGACTGTGCTGCTCTGCACCCGCCCAGCCACCCCCTCGCTGACAGCTGGACACTGTACAATTACCGATTCAGCGCGTTTAGCGTAAAACTGCACACTGGGATTCAATCCCAGACTGGAATATAGTCCTTGCTCACAGTGCAAGCTGCTTTACCAGGTGAGCTATACCTATTATACCAAGCCTTTCACCTCTGAGCCAGATGCAGAGCGGGGCGGGAGCCTGTAGCAAGTAGTTCCCGCCCCTGGAGTTGTGACACGTCAACCCCAGTCTCCCTGAAACGGCCAGTTTGCGTCTGCCATTGGTTCACAGCAATTTGAAGGCAGAAAAACTCAGAAATGCAATTTTGCACTTCCTTTCTGCTGATATGTCCTCTAACAAAAGAAAAATGCCACAGGAACATGTGAAAAGCACGAAAAACACGATTTTCATGGGAGGGGGTCTTTAATAACTGTGTATTTAATTGTAAAAGCAGAGCAATGGGAAAATACTTCCCTAGTTGCTGACAGAATTTTAAAAAAAAAGTGATGTTGAACACTGATCTCAGTTTAAACATGGTATGATTCATTGTTTTTCTCCTCAGTGTCTGAGCTGAGGGTTGTTCTGCTGGGGAACAGCTGGTCTGAGAGGAGTTCAGTGGGGAACTTCTTACTGGGAGAGACCAAGTTCAGCACTGAGAAAAAACCAGATCGTTGTCAGAGAATCATAGGACGGTGGAAGGAGAAACAAATAGTCCTCATCAACACTCCAGATCTTCTTCAATACAATGTCTCTGAACACAAACTCACAGAACACTTAAAAAGCTGTGTGAGTCTCTCTGATCCTGGACCTCATGTGTTCCTGCTGGTTCTACAGCCTGAAGACTTCACCGAGCAACATAAACAGAGGCTCAACAGAGTCCTGAAACTCTTCAGTGACCAATCGTTTGATCGTTCACTGATACTGATATCAACACCCAAGAAGAAGCAGCCAGATCTCATGGAAAACTATATGCATTATCCACAGATAGTTGAAATGATCAGAAACTGTAAATACAGGGTTTCCTGGCACCTTGATCTTGAAGAGCTGTTAACACGATTCACCCAAATTATTAAAGAAAACAATGGAGATTATCTGAGCTGTAATGATTTTGATGATCAGGATTCAGGTTTAACTAAGACACCAAAGTCTGAACCCATGAAAGCAGCTTTAAACCTGGTTCTGTGTGGGAGGAGAGGAGCAGGGAAGACTTCAGCAGCTGAGGCCATTTTAGGTCAGACAGAGCTTCATTCAGTCTCCAACTCATCAGTGTGTGTTAAACATCAGGAAGAGGTGTGTGGACGTCAGGTTTCCCTGGTGGAGCTTCCTGCCTTGTATGGAAAACCTCAGGAGGAAGTGATGGAGGAATCACTCAGGTGTATCTCCCTCTGTGATCCTGAGGGCGTCCATGGCTTCATCCTGGTCCTACCTGTGGGTCCCCTCACTGATGAAGATAAGAAAGAGTTAGAAACCATCCAGAACACGTTCAGCTGTGGAGTCAATGACTTCACCATGATCCTGTTCACTGTGGAGTCAGATCCTACAGCTCCAGCTGTTGTTAACTTTGTCAGAGATAACAGAGACATCCAGGAGCTCTGTCAGAGCTGTGGAGGAAGATATGTTGTTGTCAACATCAAGGACAAACAGCAGATCCCTGAGCTGTTGGACACTGTGAACAAGATGAAGACTAAAGGATCCAGATGCTTCACAAAGGACATGTTCACCAGGGCTCAGATGGAGAGGGTTACAAGACTCATGGCTGAACTTCAGGACCTCAGACAGAAGAGTCAGATCAGAGGTTATGTTGAAAGTCCGAGCAGAGAGCCTCTCAGGATGGTGCTGATTGGACGGACTGGCAGTGGGAAGGGTGCAACAGCAAACACTATTCTGGGCAAGAAGTGTTTCACTCCCAGAATTGCACCAAAACCACCAACTGAGTCTTGTGAGACAGCAAGAGGAGAGATTGATGGACGACCTGTTGTCGTGGTCAACACCCCCGGCCTGTTTGATAAAAATCTCTCTGATGATCAAATAAATCAAGAGCTTCAGAAATGCATCAGCATGCTGTCTCCTGGACCTCATGTGTTCTTACTGGTTCTGCAGATCGGGAACTTTGCACCAGAGGAGAAAGACTCTGTGGAACTGATTAAGAAGGTTTTTGGGCAAAAGTCAGAAGATTTCACCATCATCATATTCACCAGAGGAGATGCACTGGATGATCAGCCGTTTGAGAGCTACATTAAACCTTGTCCACAATTTGTCAGACAACTCATAGAAGACTGTGGAGGAAGATATCAGGTCTTTAATAACAAAGACAAAACAAACCACACACAAGTCCCTGAGCTGCTGACCACGATCCAGAACATGGTGCAGAAAAATGGAGGAAGTTGCTACACAGCTGAGATGTTCAGATTGGAGAAGGAAGAAGTTCAAAAAGAAGAGTTACAGAAGACCATCAAAGGATTGCAGGAACAAATATCTGAATTGGAGCAGAAAGCCAAACAACATGGCAACCAACACCAGCCGAATGTGGAGGAGGAAATAAGAAAACTGAGAAAAGACATGGACCAAATAAAACAATCTGACAAACATTCTTGTCACATCCAGTGACGAGAAGATGGAACGTACCGAAGAAATTCACTCAGACAGGAGGTTTCTGTCTTTGCAATTCTGGGACACTACTGTATGGGTGTTTCTCTGTTTTCTTTATAAATGTTGAGTCGCAGACTTTGGCTCAGCTAATTGTGGCTCCATGTCACAATTTTCTTCACCCCTTTATCAGTTGCT
The DNA here is from genome assembly GCF_045865225.1 of Trachurus japonicus. NCBI lineage: Eukaryota > Metazoa > Chordata > Actinopteri > Carangiformes > Carangidae > Trachurus > Trachurus japonicus. Next base: position 5,791,350 of record NC_140915.1, on the reverse strand, counting down.
GCTGTGTTATGACATGACAGTGTGTGTCATCAGTGTGGCCTCTTTTATATTATGTTATATTTAGTTTAGTTTATTATTAAGATCCCCATTAGCTGCAGCAAAGCCACAGCTATTCTTCCCGACAGTATCAAATATACAGTTGAAAACACAAAACATGAACCTTATAAAAATTAAAAACAAAAACAGAAAAAATGTTATATAAACTCTGTACTACTGTAGGCAAATGTTGACACAACATATATATATATATATATATATATATATATACTGAAGTCAGATTTTTTTTCTTTTTGTTGTTTATGGTTAATTTGTTGTATAGGCTATTTGTTGTATGTATATTATGCATATTTGTCGAAGTGATATGCAGTTGAATTGTATAGTGTTAGTGTTGCTGTTCTCCTTTTCTGACCCTTCTAAAACTCTAACATGACTAACCAACTCTTCCTCTGACTGTACTTCTCTACCTGATCTCCTATACTTTTTAAATAGTAATAAGGTTTCATTTTGCTGTGAAACTGGAAATTGGATTTCATAATATCACAAAGTTGAGTACTGTTACTTGCTCTGTGTTCAACCCTAATTCATGAATAAATGATTGACTTAAAGCTGTTGTGGTACTGGTCGTCTTTGAAGAGTGAAGACTGTGTGTGTGCATGCATATTTTTTTATGTAATATATGTTTTATAGATAGTTTTCTACCAGAGAAGTGTCTCTAACTGAGGCTTAATCTTTAACATGATGAAAAAGATCTTGGATAGAAGATAATAGCTGTTACTGGTCTCTTCTAAAGGTCCTCTGTGAGTGTGACCTGGGGAAAAATATCCTGGTTATCCTCATCAGATTTGTTTGTATTGTGTGTATTAACTCCTTTTAGAGGTTTCATCTCTGTTCCCTCTCATGATGCTGGAGTCAGATTTCTCTCTGTAGTTTGAGACACCGACCTCAAACCACATCATGGTTAAAGATGTTCTACTGTTTGTCCAGTAGGTGGAGCTCTAACACCAGGTAGAGAGACCGTTGATCATCTCCACCTCATGTGTTCCAGTCATTCAACAGTGTGAAATACTCTGATGTAGTTATTATTTGACAATGATACAGTTATATAATATAGACGAGTCACACACACCAACCTCTAACTACCACAGCATCTTTACATGTTATTTTATCTTCATCCAATGACCTTATTAGAGTGAATTATTTTTTGATAATCTGAATTAGTTTTATTCCAAGTATGTTTGGAAACAGAATGAGTCCAGTTCCTCTGGATATTCATAAATACAGAAAGACAGTAGGTTGGACATTCAGAGGAATCAACGTAATGAAGCAGGTTACTGCAGCAGAGTTTGGCTATTTTATTATGTATGTACAAGAGTATGAATAAAATTATGAATAATGTAGAGGAGTTTATGGTTGTTTCCAGACACTTACAAAAAAAACTGGCACCATCGATTGTTGTAATCCGGAGACTCGCAGGACAGGAAGTGGACCACTGTTAACAACCTGCCTTAGAAAATCAGTTCTTAAGATGTTCTCGAGACAAAAGTCTAACAAACATCTCAGTACATTTACATCATAAACAAAGAGTCAATAGTCTTAGTCTGCTTTTACACAGTTTACGCAGAAACAAATTAATCTGAAAACATATCAACAATAACCTACAGATTAATTTTGTTTCACTAAGAAAAAAATATATATATATATCATAGAGAACACTATAATTAAAATTTTCTATTCTTCAATGTGATCAGTCTCAGAGGCTTCAACTTCTCCATTCACTGGATTACTAAAATAATTCAACAGGACAACAACTGAATGGGAAAAAAAAGAGATTACTAACCAGAGAGACAATTTGAAACCCCCATTCTGTGATATCAGGACAGTTAATCTCTTCATTGTTCTTTAAGTACCACTTTGATATCATGTTACCTGTTTTGATTAGAAAACTATTTCAGTGTATTTCGGTGTTCAGATACAACCACATAAATAAAACTGTCAAACATAACTTGGCACTTGCCTGGTTTCACTGGTGTACATCTGTAAGTCTATGTCAGCAAGACAGATAAAGTTAATATTTAATTGCTGTATCAGGTCAAGATAAGTGTGGACAGCCATTTTGAAAGAAAGGTTTTTTAAGGGACGGTCATTTTGAAAAGGTGTATTATTCCGTCCAATCAGGTTTCTGGTCTTGTCCTGACACACCTACCTGTCGGCTACTGTAGCTCAGCTCTCAGTGAGTCAGTTTCCAATGTGCAGACACAGTAATAAATCAAGGTGAGTGGCCTCAACCAGGTGAGTGCTGGCATTATGATATATTATGATATATAACTAGTACCTTGTTCCTAAAATGTTACATATAGCACTTCCACTGTTAGCAGTGTTGTGCAAGTTACTGAAAAATAGTAACTAGTTACAGTTACTAGTTACTTCATTCAAAAAGTAACTCAGTTAGTAACTGAGTTACTTAAACCAAAATGTAATGTGTTACTGAGGAAGTAACTTTTCCGTTACTGACTTACAGCATAACGAGGCTGCATCTTGTGTGCGCCGTACTTTGCCCGCAGTTCCAGTTTAACCTCTGGTCATTTCCCACCAACTTTCTCTAGTCTTACAGCATAACCCGCGGCCACTTACTGTGTACAGTAGTTCACCAGTCTTAAGGTGTAACTTCCTAATCATTTTAAGTATATTAAAAGAAGTAGCCTACTGAACAGTATAAATAAATGCTTTTCCTGGCGGCAGTTTTAATGTGACAGTCTTTTTTTTGTCAGCAGGCAAGCTTCACCCATATTCCAAGGATTTATATTGTCTTGTACTTAATTGTGCGATTTGGAATAATAATATGTTGAGAAATGCATGGGTACACATTATGGAAATTGGCTCATAACTGGCTGGCTGGTATAAACCTACCTGTCTGAAATGCACATCTATGGAAGTCATCCCAGGACGAAACACAAACAATACATAATGTAATATCTTTAAATGCACAATAATGAGTCATTCAGAAAGTTATAAAATGTTTTTAACATTGAATTACACAGAAACCACATAACAGGTGTATGGAAGATGATTAGGGCTGTGACTGTAACAAGAGAGACCTGTGAATGTTTTTAAACTGTAACAAATTTGATCTTTAAATATGTGGGTGAGGTTTTCATATAAGCCCTTTTGGGTTTCATACGTCCCCTTTGCACATCCCAGTCATGTTGATTGTTCATGTTGTTTTTTATATGATATTGTTTGTGCTAAAAATAAATAAATAAATGTATTCAAATCATCAGAGGGGGGCAGTGTCTCATATGGCTGTTATATACTCAGAAACTGTTTCCTCGTCACGATGGAGGCCAAATAAAGTCCAACACCAAGCATGCACTCAGAAATATTCAATAATAAGTTACATTACAATACAGTCTCAACATCAGTTCAGTGTTCCCCGGTTGGTTTTACTTTAGTTACTGATCAGTTCATGATCAGTTCATGTAGAGTAGAATCAGTTAATAACAAGATCATGTTTTGTTTTTATTCTCACAGACCATCATCACACATAGGACAACATCATGGGAGCTCGATCATGTGAGTTCAAGTGCAAACATAATATTTGTTACTGTAATAACATGTTCAGGTTGGCACAACACAAGGCAAGGGCAACAAAACAGTTTGTCTCAGAGGGCTTTACATGGCATCATGACAACATCCTCTGTCCTTAGACCCTCACATCGACTGAGGAAAAACTCCATGGACTCCAGCCTCTGGTGAGGGGGGCTGGCCAGCTCGATGGGAGGACTGGGTGGCAGACTGGTCCATGGGAAGGGAGGGGAGGCCGGTCTAACAGCAGGGGAAAGGGTGGGAAGGGGGGCGATGCAGGCTGCGCCTGGTACAGAGAGATGGAGCTCCGGTAGATCTGCGGAAACACAGAGAGAGTGCGAGACACCAAGGCCAAACTACAAAGTACAACAGAAAATGACAGTTCAAGAATATACTGAGGAGAAGAGAGTAGAGGAGAGGAGAGGGCTCTGTGTAACCAGATGTGTCCCCAGCAGTCTAAGCCTATAGCAGCGTAGCTATAAAATGGTTCAGAGCTACCTGAACCAGCCCTAACTAAAAGCCCTGTCATAAAGGAAGGTCTTAAGTCTAGACTTAAATGTAGTTAGAGTGTCTGCCTCTTTGACCCATGGAGAGAGCTGGTTCCACAGTAAAGGAGCCCGGTAACTGAAGGCTCTACCTCCCAGTCTGTTTTTAGAGATACTGGGAGTCACTAACAGACCTGCGTTCTGGGAGCGGAGTGCTCTGGTAGTAGCCTCGTAAACCAGCCTCTCGCGGAAATGCATTTCATTTAATTTCTCGGGAGAGTCTGGCCTCATCCCCACTCTAACCGTCTGGGGTGGGCGGGAGCTGGGCGGGAGTAGTAGCAAAGACGGTTTAATATCTTTGGTAGTAGCGTTGACAGACAACCCCATTCAGCCAATCAGCAAGTTGGTGTAGTGACGGGGCTTTGCACTAGTCGGTCCCTGATTGGCCAACGTGCTGTGTCAATCACAGCAGCGACGCTGATTGGCTCGGCCTTCTGAGGGTTTCAGGCCAAACGCTTAGAATGGGGATGAGGCCAGACTCTCCCTCAGAATGAAATGAAATGTATTTCTGCGAGAGGCTGGTTTACGAGGCTACTCTGGTAGGACAATAAGGAATGATTAGTTCTTTCAGATAGGATGGAGCTTTATCATTAAGAGCCTTAAGTCAGCAGAAGGATTTTGAAGTCTATTCTAAATCCTACAGGAAGCCAGTGGAGAGAAGCTAAGGTGGGAGAGATGTGCTCTCTCTTCCTAACTCCTGTCAAAACCCTCGCTGCGGCGTTCTGGACCAGCTGGAGACTCTTTAGAGAGTTTTTCGGACATCCTGACAGGAGAGAGTTGCAGTAGTCTAGCCTAGAAGTGATAAATGCATGCACTAGTTTCTCAGCATCACTCTGGGAGAGGATATTCCTAATCTTAGTGATACTGCGCAGATGAAAGAAGGCGGTCCTAGTCACGTGTTTTATGTGGGAGCTGAACAACAATAATGTTTTTGTTTTTTTGCATAGAGGTTTTTGTTTTTTTGCATAGAGGATCATGTAGTTTTCTATCAAATAACCAATCCTTTTTTTGAAAAAAAAAATGGATACATATACTTCTATTGATATTTTGATGTAGACAGGATGTTTCTGGGATGTTTCAGCTCTTGTTTAAACATTTACTATTACCACCAGAGGCTGAGAGAGGAGACTTGACCTTTGAGAGGAGACTTGACCTTTAAATAAAATAAAATATAAATAGGAATATGTAAAAGAATAAATTAATAAGTGAAACCATACTTGCACTTTTAACCTTTTTACACGCACCACCTTTTACTCTCTTATTTGTGTTTTTTTATACACTGTGTTTTATGTATTTTTAGGTATTTCTGTGTTTCTGTGATTTGTGTTTTTCTTGTCGATGTCATGTACAGTATTTCACTCAGCTGCTGCTCGTGACATTTTAATTTCCCCCTCTGGGATTAAATAAAGTAATTTATCAATCTAATCAAAGGTTTGAAATATAAAATATAAAATCCATTTTCTGTTTCACAGCACGTCGCCGCCACCGTGATCATGATGATCCACCTCAACGTAAGTGAAACTGAGCTGCTTCAAAAATATCTTATACTGAAACTTGTAGAATCACAGAGCTAGGTGGTACATACAAACTCACATGTTATTCTATTCTAGTTCCGAGTTCTCTCACAATGTCCACACCTGTATCTGTGCTTAAGTATTCCTGTTACAATTGCCAAAAGACGTGTTTGTTTTACTTAGGCTAATTAAAACCTCCTTAAGGCTGCGATATACTTGCTGCTTGATCAAACATACGCCTACATGTCGGGTCTGTGCCGGTCTGTGCATATACTTGTTTCAGCACTACACAGCCAAAACGCACAATACTGGTGGTCTTCACTTGGGGCAGACAACAGAAGTATAACCCGAAAATTGTGAAAAGCCCTATCGATCTATCATCAACTATATTGACAGGCGCCTGGCCCTATGTAATGGCATGGAAAACATTGAGCTGTCAGCCTCTCTTCAAAAGTTTCCACCATTGCTCCGACAGTGACTCTGTCTGATCTGGCCTGATCTTGTCACTGTGTTCATTCACGAGCGCCTCTAGCGGTAATGTCAATATTGCAACTCGCACGCACGCGTCATAGAAACCTTGCGTCAAGATGTGCGTCCTGCCGCAGCCGACGCATCAAATGGACACAGGTAACGCGTGATGCGCTCGCGTTCGCGTTGTTTACAGCAAGTATATCACGGCCCTTAGTAATTTGCATATATCTGAATTAATCATTCGCCCATAGCTCCAAAAAATTTACAAATATTATTTATATAAAGGAAAAAAACGTTTCTGACCCAGTACTGACCCCTGTGGGACGCCACAAGCAATGTCCAAGCATGACAATGACTACTCTGCCAACTTCATAAATTGTGTTATTGTCAGCATTACTACACAATACTTGAATAATGAATTAATATCTTTCTTCTTCTACCACTTCAGCACCACCTCCTCCACCTCCACCCCCACCTCAACCTCCACCTCAACCTCCACCCCCACCTCAACCTCAACCTCCACCTCAACCTCCACCCCCACCTCAACCTCAACCTCCACCCCCACCTCAACCTCCACCGCAACCGCAACCTCAACCATGTAAGTGAAACAGACCTGCTTCGTAATATCATCATGTAGTTGAACCTTTAGAATCAGTGTCTCACATTTTAATTTAGTCCAGTTGTGAATGTGTGAGGTGTCACTGTCACCCAGTGGACACCTGTCCAGGCAGAAACTCACCTAATGTAATCTGGACTGAATGATTCAGAGAACCATTAAATGGATGTTTTCTTGACACTCATTTCCACTGCACTTGTTTCCTAAAATCACGCTACTACTGAACGTAAAAACATGGCGACACCACATGGCAGCCGGCACCGAGCGTACCCGCTCCATGTAGATATGAATGATATGAACGGCTAATTCAGAGCTTTTTCACCATGGTCCGAGTATCTGAGTAGTGAAATGGCACTGGGGCGGGGGTTGCTGCCACTACTTAAAAGAATCCTAGAGGAAACACTGCACATAATATTGTTTGCACTTGAAAAAAAGAAATAAATATTTAATTTTATTTCAACTTTTATACATTTTAGTTTTAGTTTCAATTTGTGGAAGAAAAAATGTATTTAAAGCTTATGCTTACATCATGCATGTAAATAGTTACAATAAAACATTTCAAAATGCAAGTGCAACTGGGTTAAATAAAAGTCTGTTGGTCCAGTCATATATTTTGTCATTGTAGTTTTCTTAAAATCTCGTCTCGTCTCGATCTTGTGAACCCGATCTCGTGTCTCGTCTCGTCTCGTGAGATGAGTGTATCGTCACACCCCTAGTGGATAATAAAGACTTATTGTATTGTATTATTGCACACATGAAGCACATGTTCACTGGGAGTAGCCTAAAGCCAGGGACACACCGCCCCGACCGTCGGGCGTCGGGCCTCGTCGGACGGCGTCGGGAGCTCGTCTGTTTGGTGTGTTCCTCTCCGTCGGGGAGCCTCGGCTCTTGTCGGATCTCGTCGGGGCCGATTGAACATGCTCAGTCGGGACTCGTCGGCCGTCGGGAGAGTAGACTCGTCGGGTACTCTGATTGGCTGTGTGCTAGCTATGGCGATTCTGATTGGCGGTGCCCTAAGCGAATCAGCGCGGTGTGTGGGAGGGACGGGAGTGACCACAGTAAACAAACGGTGTCCTAGCCTGTCCTACAGTAAAAATGGTAGGCTATACAAAATAAAAAGAAGAGTAAAGCAAAATATTAAGCGGCAATCAAAGATGTTCAATCAAACCCACATAGTTTGAAACAACGTTCAAAACACACACAGCTCACAACTAAGCCCGCTAGCTTAATGCTAACGTGTAATGTAAAACACCATAGACGGGCTAACAGAAATTAGCATCGGCTATCGCCAATTCGCGGCAACCGAGCCACAGCAGTAAGCTGCTAAAAACTGTTTTAATTTCGGCTTTAGCGCTGTTAAAACGTGGCTGGTTAAATTGTTTTTGGGAGATTAATGTTGGTCTCATTGATGAAATTAACTGTGGCAGTGGCATTAGTTTGTTTGAATGAACAGTGAGCAGAGCTGCCCCTGGTCTGTATGGGTCTGTATTTCTATGGGGGAGTCCTCGCCACTCAGTCGCTCTGGTCGGCAGTCGGGGCAGTGTGTTTCACTTTTTCCTTTCTCCCGACGAGAGGCGACAGACTCGTCGGCCAAAGCCGTTGGCGTCGGGACCATAGACTGTAAAAAGAATGGACGTAGCGTCCGTGACGTCACCCATTGGTTTTGGGGAGTCGTTTTTGTGACTCCAACATGGCGGCCTGAACAGCGCCATGTTGGATTGGCCGGCCGAGAACCCGCCCACTGGCCTCGAAGCAGCTGTCCACGGAGCTGCTCGGACCTGTCACTCAACGTTTCCGCGCCCTAATTGGCCAGAGTTTTAACCTAATAACAGTAAAACGGTAGAGTAAAAAAAAAATTCACCCCCCTCAGAGTGTGTGCGGGGGTAGAAACTATCGATTGAGACGAAAAAACGTTCTGACACCAGGCTTTTAACATGTTTACTGAGGATGTAAAATCGGCGATTTTAACATGGGGGTCTATGGGGAATGCTCCCTTCTGACACCAGCCCCCAGAGGAAGCTGGGGGGATTGCAGTTTTTTGAACCCGGAAGTGAGCTTCACTTCTCAGACCGACAACTGCCCCCTTGGTCGGGACGCGTCGTGGCGGTGTGTTCCTGGCTAAACAATGCGTCAGAGCTCTGTCATTTTATTGGTCAACATCAAGATTCACGTTGTAGGAGATATCAGACTACGGTAGGAGAAGAAATGCAAAAAAATCTAGACTTTCTGTCTGGGCATTGTACACAGGGCTCGACAGTGCGAGCTCCTCGTCGCAAATGCGAGTAAAAAACAGATCAGTGCGAATTGTGAAATGCAATTAGTAGCACGTGTGCGACTACCGAATTTTACCGTTCAATAAATGTTTTATGATGTGTTGCGAACGTTTGGAGGTTGTGGCCGGTTGTGCACTTGAATGCAGCTTCAGCTGAAAAAAAGAGACTGAACGCGGAACCAAACCTAAGCGCAGCACCCTGAGCGGAGGCAGTTTCAGATTGGCGCACATGTCAACCGGCCTGCCTGGTCACACATCGCGCTCTCCGCTCCCTGTGACCAGCCAAGCCCCCGCGAAGGCCCCGCTCCACCTCCGCGGGCAGTGCGTCCGTACACGTAGTGTAAAGCGAACTCGTTCATATGCTCACAGTCACAACCCAAAGCAGCGCCGTAGCCGCGAGCACTCGGTGTGACGGCGTTGTTGTTGTTTTTTTTAATTCCGTGCATGTCCGTGGAGCTGTGCGCCGCGGTTCTCTACGTTGCTGTGCCAGGCAGCTGTTTCCCACGGAGCTCGGCCCCGTTTGAACGGAAGCCCGTACTGTATGTGAAAAGACGTGGCGTCCGCGATGTAGAATGTGTAGAAGAGAAACACACATTTCAGGACCACTGACTTGAATAATCGGTCAGACAAATGTAAACACACAAGGCTGAACATCACTGGACATGTCTGTTGGGATTATACAAAAAAGTAAAGTAAGGTAGAGCTGTCAAGATGTATGCAGTATACTGTAGGCTATCACTCATGTACAGGTGCATTAGAATATCATGGAAGAGTTTATTAAAGCCTATGTCACTAATTCAATTCAAAAAGTGAAACTAACTAACACATTATATACTGTAGCCTATATGAAGACCTGAAATTCAGTATTCCCAAAAATGTAAATACTACAAAGGACCTTTTTTTCCCTCTTTTCTTTAAAGCATTTTTATATAGAAATGTTGTCCATCTATATGCACTCAATACTTGGTTGGGGCAGTTTGATTTGAACTACTGGAAATTGACTTTTCCATGATATTATAATGTATTTAAATGCACATGTATTATGTTAATGGTGAGTGTCACCGCTCTAAGATCTTTTTTGGTCCTGACCCGTTGGCATCCCTGTTAAAAAGCTATGAATTTAACTGTTTTGCTTATAAATGCCTCCTCATTGACCTCATATCACATTATTATTTAAAATGATTTGTGTGCTACTAAAATTATTTGTGTGCTACTAGATTTTTCAACTTAGTAGCACACGTGCTACCTGGGAAAATGCTAAGCGTCAAGCCCTGATTGTACAGTGTCATGGAGCATCCTACTGCAATTCAGCTTTCACAATTTTATTGCATTTTAAAATTCAAAATATAAATCGTGTAGCGAACAGACATAACATAACTTTTTTTAAACAGGTCAAGAACACCATGTCTATAATTTATTTGAGGAAATGACTTAATTGTTGCTTTTCTTTTAGATAGCTAGATCCAGCAGTGAGCCTTCAGACAAAGCGACTTTACAGAAATAATTGTATTCATTGTTTTAATGAGTGACGTTGTACCTCTGTTTTACAGATCTGCAGCCCCGGAAACGCGGGTGGAGCTATGAAGATCTGCCACCTAACAGTGAGAGATTATGATAGTGGATGATAACCATAACAAATACATTAATAAATACAACACTGAACATATTGTTGCTAATTTCTTGTCTCCTCAGTGTCTGAGCTGAGGGTTGTTCTTCTGGGGAACAGCTGGTCTGAGAGGAGTTCAATGGGGAACTTGATACTGAAAAAGATGGAGTTCAACACTGAGGAAGAACCAGATCGTTGTCTGAGAGCCAGAGGACAGTGGGATCAGAAAGCTATATTCGTCATCAACACTCCAGATCTGCTGGATCCAAACATCTCTGAAGACAAACTGACAGAGTTTATAGGGGACTGTGTGAGTCTCTCTGATCCTGGACCTCATGTGTTCCTGCTGGTTCTACAGCCTGAAGATTTCACTGAGGAACAGAGACTGAAGCTCTGCAGAGTTCTTCAACGCTTCAGTGATCGATCATTTGATCACTCACTGGTTCTGATATCGACACCCAGAGAGGAGAAGCCAGGCTTCATGGAGGAGTTCAGGCAGCATCCGCCCTTAAAGCACATGATTGAAAGAAGTCATTCTAGACACTTGTGGAGGAAGGATCTTGAATCTCGAGAGCTGTTGACAGAGTTGGGCCAAATTGTGAATGAGAACGACGGAGAACATCTGGACTTGAGTGACAGATAAACAAAAGATTGTGCTGACTTGTTGTTAGAGAATATTCCATCTATATTTTATCTTTTATTATTTATTTTTTTTAGATTTTTGTATTATGTCTTTACTGTGATAACAGTTTGAGACGGACGGTGACCCAGAGGGGGGACAACACACAGCAAAGGGCCACTGGTCAGATTCAACCTGGGCCTCTGCTGTCAGAGCTGAGTCTCGTGCACTCTCTTCAGGGTGAGCCATCAAAGCATGTTACAGATTTTCTGACTCCTGGCGACCCTCCCTGTCTTCATTAGTGACCACCTCTAGCCTATTTGTATTTGTACAGAATCAGATGAACCCCAGACTGATTTTTTGCTTATACTTCAGAATGCATGATCCGTGCTACTGTCTTCTCAAGATGTAGACTCATATTTGCCTCAAATACGCTTATATAAAATTTTATAGTGTGTACATTTATAGATATGAGTGGTATGTACAGTGTGTGCAATTTGAACCTACACAATGAAATTGAAACATTTCAGTATCTAAGCAGCCAGGACCCTATTGTATTCCTAGGAATTTTTCTTCTGAAGAAGGAGTCATACTTCCCATGGGCGAAAACTCACCAAACTCTACAGAAACATCCGACCCCATGCCAGATTTACTCAAATCCAAGGACATGTGGGGCCTTTAAATTTTAAAACTTTGAAAATTCCTACCAAAGCAACGGTACATGCTACTGTTTTGAAACTTCACCAAAATGTCGCCCCGATACTGCTGAAACTTTTGTCCACTTAAACTCATTACAAATTATGAAGTCCATCACTGTTTTTTTCAATAACTGTAAAACTTTTAAATCTCCTCCCGCCATTTTTGCTCAATTGTCACCAAACTAGAGAGCATCTTCAGACTGTCCTCCACAAAACTTGTTTCTCGGATTTTTGATTTATCAGAAAATTGAGCCTACAGTGCAGTACTGTAAACATATACCATCCAAGTCTTGCTAAATACATTTTCAATCTTTCTGAAAAAAATTGACATTTTTTTAGAGTCATGGTGGATGAAGTTTGGCAAATATCAGCATTTTATCTCAAAAACTGAATTTTCTAGAACATTTTGAATTCTGCTCTCATGGGAACAACTGCAGTCAATGTAAGAGTGGCATATTTAAAGATCAGATTTTCTCTTATGAAGCAAAACACTTATCGTTAAAAACAAATCACCACAACAACATTTTCATGCTATCTAGATGCAATTTATGCATTATCAGATTTTTGTTTAGATAACAGAATTTCTGACATTTTGACCGTTTTTGAAAACTGCCTCGACAGAGTCGGTGACTCCCTGAGTCTTTTTGACAAAGACACACACTGGGTCTCCGTTCCAGACAATTAGTTCAGTGAGTTAGGAGCTGGTTCTTGGTGCCAGAGGTGGTGGGTTCAAGGCCCTGTAAGGGTGAGAATGATGAGGCATCAAAATCTCAGATAGTCTTTGTGAAACAATATGTACAAATTCTAGAGTCATGGTAGATGATGTTTGACAAAGAAATATCCGAATTTTACCTCAAAAGCAGATTTTTATTTATTTATTTATGTTTGATCAGATTTTTATTTGGATAACAGAATTTCTGACATTTTGACCATTTTTTAAGTCTGCTACAGCAGCCTGGACAGTCACAACCCAAAGCAACGCCGACTCCTTGAGTCGATAAATGAAGCTACACACCAGTTCTCAACTCTGGCCAGTTAGCTCAGTGAGTTAACTGGAAACATAAGACAACAGTCCTGATGGTGGTGTTACTGCAAACCTCCAAATTTAAAAACTTTGAAAATTCATACCAAATCCACCATCTGTGCTACAGCGTTGGAATTTTCACTTTCTAGAACATTTTGAATTCTGCTCTCATGGGAACAATTGGAGTCAATGAGGGCGCTAGAGAGCCAGCGATGTAGTAGGTTGTGTTTTCCATCAGCTCCTCCACTACAACTTGATATAAGTATTTAACTCTCCTTTTCTGCACTTTTTGACGGTGAAATCCGTTTCTAACATCTCGAAGAATGGTTAAAACCAGGAAACCGACTCCAAAAACACCAGAGTCTCTCTCAGAGACTGAAGACAATCCGTCGATCGAGCCTGCTAATGCTAACGCTAGCTCACCTGGCTCCACCAGCCCTGTGCATGCTATAACAGATGCACTAGACGAGGAGCCCTCTCTGTCGCCCATCCTGGGGGCCATTAGACGGATGGAAAACTCGATGAATGCGAGGTTTGACAACTTGGAGACAACTCTCGCTGGGCTTAAAACTGCCGTCGCCTCCAACACCTCCCGCATTATAAACCTGGAAGACTGGCACGGTGAGTTTGATGGACGCCTGGCCGAGCTGGAAAAAAGCCACGATGACCTGTGTGCACAAAACAAACTCCTGAAAGCCAAAGTGAACGATCTAGAGGGCCGCTCGAGGAGACAAAATATTAAAATTGTGGGTCTGCCAGAGAAAATTGAGAGAGGCTCCCCAACTACGTTTGTGTCTGACTTGCTGCCTAAACTCCTCGGAGCCGCGCATTTCCCCCAGGGGATTAAAGTGGACCGTGCCCACCGCATCGGCGCTCCAAGCAACCGACCACGCATTATGATCGCCAGGATACATCACGACACCGTGAAAGAGAAGATAATCCGAGTGGCTCGCAACGATGGTCCGCTAAACTACGAGGGGCAGCGCATCAGCATCTTTCCAGACCTCACAGCAGAAGTGATGAAGGACTGCAAGGAGTTTGATGCAGTTCGACTGAAACTTAAGGAGGCCGGTATCCGCCATGGGTTCCTGTTTACTGCACGCCTGATTTTTACTCATGCTGGTCAAACCAAGATATTTGAATCAGCAAAAGAGGCAGCCACCTACGCTGACAGACACATACAGCCTTCAGCAGCTGGCAACGCCGAGTGACCGGATGCCGCCAGTGCGACTGGATCAAGAGCCAGGTTTACCTGCACAGGTGTGGATATTCTCACTATGGATGGACAAAATTAACGGTGAGGCAAAAGCCAACGTGTTTTTGCAATAATTGCACTACTCAGACTCAGACTTTACGTTCACATAGTTTGCCTTAACATTATGACGTATGTGTAAGGTCACTTTTGGTTATTGCTATCAGTTCTACTATGATTGGCTCATATCTTACAAAGACATTATGCGTTTTTGAGGAAAAAAAAAGGGAAAAAGGCAGTCTTTAAAATTTGCTTTGTTACTTACATTTGTTACTCTTGTCTCTTGTTCTTAATTTTTTTTTTTTTTTGAAAATAGGTTTCAAAATGCATATTACCTGATTTATAAGGAGGGTTTATAATTCACTTACAGGAGAGTGGTAAGGAGTTGATATGGGGGATAATGTTAGTTTGCTTTGTTAGGTGCTTTACCGCATGTACAGGCTCCTTTCTCAGCAGCTCCGCTGCCATGTGGGGTTTATATTACCCTTTTTTTGGGGGGAGGGGGGGCAAAGTAGGGAGTTCGAAGGGTATGTTCTATCAGTTTGGTTCACGTTGTACTCATTTTTTTTGTTTGAATACAATGGCATCTTCCTTTTTTATGTGGTAGCGGTGTCATGAGTGGCCCAACGAATGATCATAGGAATAACATTGTTAATCTAACTTCTTGGAATGTCAGAGGTTTAAACAACCCATCAAAGAGAGCCAAGGTATTTTCTCATTTACGTGATTTGAATGCTGATATCTTATTTCTGCAAGAGACACATATTAGACACACAGAGGCCTCAAAACTTAGGTGTAGCTGGATAGGACAAATATTTCAGTCAACCTTTTCAGCCAAGGCACGTGGTGTGGCAGTTTTAATCAAAAAGAATATTCCCTTCCAACACATTTCAACTAAATCAGATCCAAATGGTCGTTTCATAATTGTGACTGGCAAAATTTTGTCTGTTCACGTTACCCTCCTTAACTTATATGCACCAAACTTTGACAACCCTGGGTTTTTTCGAGGTGTTTTCCGGCTGATACCTGACCTAGCAACAACCAACTTGATTGCAGGTGGTGATTTCAACTGCGTCTTAGACACCAATTTAGACAGGTCCTCACTTCGCCCAGTTAATCCTTCGGACTCCACAAATATGCTGAATAATCTAATGAAGTCGCTTAATCTGCTTGATATCTGGAGGATTCACAATCCCACAGGGAAAGAATATTCCTTTTTCTCACAAGTTCACAATACATACACAAGGATTGATTACTTCTTAATTGATTCTAAGTTGACAGCATTTATTAAAGGTGTACAGAAATGGCCGTTTGTCCTGTTTGTCGCGCCGAGTTGTCACGAGCTGCAACACGAGTTTACCCGAGTGAGGAAAACGAATTTGATTGGTCGTTATCGAGCGGGCGGGATATTCAAAGCTTGGGGCGAGACCGAGCTCCGTGTGTGTGTGCGTGTCTCAGACGTTTGAATGACGGATTACGGATCCAATATCAGTGGCTGGTGAATCGTGTACAGGCTGACGTATAATCCGTGCGCCTGCATTATCCAATGCGAAAAAAAAAATACACACTTTCATCCCGGATTTACTCAAAAATAGAATTTTGCACAAAGTTTGGCCTACATCGTCTGATAGATGAGTTATTACACTAATTTTATGATCCAGAGTGGGCTCAAATTCAGTTTTCTTTTCTGTACACCTTTAAGTCATCTAAATATCACAATATCTTAATTTCAGACCACAGCCCAGTTTCTGTAGGCATGGACTTCGGATGGAAAAAACCACACTATAATTGGCGATTCAATCCAAGTCTTCTTAATGACAAAATATTTTTGGAAAAATGCTCGCTTTCGATAAAGGACTATTTAGCTTTTAATGATACAGGTGATGTTTCAGATTCAACACTGTGGGAGGCCTTTAAGGTTGTGATAAGAGGTTTTGTCATATCCTATGAAACTGCACAAAAAAAACGGAGGAGACAGAGATTATCAGTTATAGATCCACAGCTTACCCTCCTTGAAAAACAGTATAGAGAGGCTCCATCCTCACCTTTATTGAAGGAAATCGTTAAGTTAAAGCATGAATATAACTGTATTCTCTCTCAACAAATTAATACTTTGTTGTTGAAAGTGAGGCACAAACATTTTGAATTGGGAGATAAACCTGGCCCTCTTCTTTCATGCCAGCTACGAGGAGCACAAGCTAGCAGGGCTATTCACGAAATTAAAAGTCAGACAAGCTCTATTGTTACAGACCCTGTTGAAATTAATAAGTGCTTCAGGGACTTTTATGAAAATTTATATAAATCCCAAACCTCCGCAACAGAAGGGGATACTCTTCAATTCTTGCGCTCCCTTTCGCTTCCTAAAATAGACTGTGATGCACAAAATGAACTCAATGCGGAAATTACTTTACAGGAGGTTATCACGGCTATAAAGGATTTTCCGAGTGGAAAGTCACCTGGTCCTGATGGCCTGGGCATTGACTTTTATAAAGCATTTATTGATGATATGGCCCCTCTATTATTGAGAATGTTTAAAGAATCGATAAGGAATAAAAAACTACCAGACTCATTATATACGTCAAACATCTCTTTAATATTGAAAAAAGATAAAGATCAGACTGATCCATCGTCTTATCGGCCTATTGCTCTTCTCGGGAGTGACCTCAAAGTATTTTCCAAAATCCTAGCTAATAGATTGAATAAACATGTTGCAACTATTATACACCCAGACCAGGTGGGGTTTATCCCCAGGAGATTTTCTTTTTTTAATGTCCGTAGATTACTGAATATTGTATATAGCAAACAAAACAAGTCAAAATCTGCAATACTTACACTTGACGCGCACAAGGCATTTGATCAGGTAGATTGACAAACATCTCAAACTTTGAAACCTATAACTCGCCAGATGAAATCTACTCTCTTGTAACAAAGAAACCTGAAACCAAAAAGCTGGTGTCCATGTTTGTAAATGCGTTCGCAGTTCAAACTGCTCCAAGTACGCAATATCTGAGAGAGTCCTGGGAGAAGGATATAGGTACCACCATTTCAGAAGATGCATGACATAAATGTCTTCATAGCATACATACATGTTCAGTTAATTCAAGACATCAGCTAATACAGTATAAGGTTATACATAGACTCCATTATTCACGTGTTAAACTGCATTCATTCTATGCATCCACTTCACCATTATGTGTAAAATGTAAACAGACTGATGGTACACTGGCACACATGTTCTGGTTTTGTAACAAACTTGGTAGATTTTGGCATGATGTTTTCCATTTCTACTCTGAGGTTTACGGATATGATCTCACGCCAGACCCAGAGACAGGTATCTTTGGCTGGTCTCACCAGCTTGATACTCTTAGTCGCTGGAAAGCCTTATCAATACAGTATGGAATGGTTGTTGCAAAGAAAATTATTCTTAAAGTCTGGAACAAAGAAACATCCCCATGTTTTGAAGCCTGGCTCACTGAGTTCTCAAATATTTTATATATGGAAAAAATTCGATTTGAGTTATTAGGAAAATCAGACAGATTCCATCAAATATGGCAACCATTTCTTGATCACATCACACAGCTGAGAGGACCCTCATGACACCTTGATTTCTTGATTATGTTTGAGTATTTATTTGTCCATAATTTACACAAATGTATATAATTGTATACAGTCATGGATGGCCATAGAAACTGTAATACAGTAGAGTACAACTTTCACCCCTTTTTTTTTTTTTTTTTCTTTCTTTCTCCTTTTTTTTCCTTTTATCTGTCTTTTTTCTTTCTTTTTCTCCCTAACCTACTTTGGGGGAGGGGGTGGGAAAGAAGGGGTAATTGTTTGGGTTGTTATGTACCTGGATGTTTTGAAAATGAATAAATAAAGTACTTAAAAGAAATAAAATAAAATAAAAACAATTGGAGTCAATGTAAGAGTGGTATTTGCCAGATGTCCTCAACTGGAAACACTAGACAGCAGTCCTGATGGTGGTGTCACAGCAAGCTTCTAGATTCAAAAACTTTGAAAATTCACAATTCAACCATATGTTTGCCTAAAATTGCCCGGACCCGACCCAAAGCTGAACTTTCTTCACGGTGGTTTCAAATCTGCCTTCACGACAGTGAATAGCTTACCCAGTTTGCGAAGCCGCTGTTGAATTGCCACTTGCCAATTAGCTCAGTGCTATTAAAGATGGTCTTTGGTTCCAGAAGTTGTGGGTTCAATCCTCTACTGGTGCAAAATGAACATATTGTAAGGTCAAAGGTCTCGTCTTTCTCTCGTCCTGTTTGTTGCTCAGAATTTGCCCAAATTTGCCAAAAAATTGCCCGGACCCGACCCATCGCTGCGCAGCAGCTATAATCTTTTTTAATCCTTCAGTGGGAAATAACAATAGCTCAGGTATAGAGCCAGAAAAAGAGGAGTAAAAAGATAAAGATCATGGAAAGAAACTGAAATTTTGAAACTATAAAATAATACATATTTATGAAGGAATATGTACATATGCACTTTAAGATTTTTCTTTAAGTTTCTCTATTAGTAAAAAAGAAAGAAAAAAGTGGTTACATACAGTAATATTATTAGGGCCACGGGGCAATCGCACCGAGCACTGGCCCCTACAGCTTTATATACTAACTCCTATTATTTTTCATCTTCCCAACAAATTTCGGTTTACTACAAATTGGCTACTGTAGCCAAATGTGCAGTTCAATCGGGATTGGTGTGCTATCGAACAAATCTCCTTGTTGTCTACAACTACTTCTGGGTAGAAAACCAGCATGAGAACTTACTCCACAAGGTAACAAACATGAGGACACGAACACTGTTCCTCAAGCCTCTTAACGACATTGCCACCACACACAGACAAAAGGATACGAACACTGCTTTTCAAGCTTGCCCATCTTCAATTAACAACACTGCAGTACGAAACAACATCGCGATCAGAAAACAACAGACTTAGAAACTTTTTCAGACTAAATCATGCGAAGGTGTTCTGGGACCTGAATGTAAAACCTAAAGGAAGTTTTGGTGGACACTTAAGCTTAGTTGGCGAAAGTGAAAGTACACTCTGCGACTTGGTTGGAAATTTCAAGACAATACTCCGTGTGGTCCCTATGTGAACCTCTGCCAAGCACCCCACACACACACACAAAGTAGTCATGACCGCACCCACAGAAGACATACTGTATCCATAGCAACCGGAGACTCCAAAACGATCAGGTATCTGATGATACTGGTCTCTCCTTAAGGTCCTCATTGAGTGTGACCCGGTATTAAGTATCCTGGTTGTCTTCATATCTGTTCCACCCTTTGATGATGCTAAAGTCAGATTTCTCTCTGTAGTGTCCAGATTGAAACACTGAACTCAAACCACATCATGGTTAAAGATGTCCTAGTGTTTGGCTTGCAGGTGGAGCTCTAACACCACTAGAGCGGTAAAGACAGTTGATGATCTCCAGCTCATGTGTTCCAGTCATTCAAAACAGTGTGAAAGTTAATATTTTGACAATGATACAGTTAGATATATAATAATGTACACCAACCTCTAAGTACCACAGCATCTTATTTCCAACTCACAGAGCAAATTGTTTTTAATAATCTAAATTAGTTTTGTACCAAGTATGTTTGGAAACACAGAATATGAGTCCAGTGTCTCTGGATGTTGGTACATAAAAAGACGATAAACATGGGTTCAGCTGCAGATCTGGAGGATTTAGGATAAAATGATGCATGTTGCTGCACCAGAGTTTGCCTATTTTACTATGAGTATGAATAAAATGATGAAAACCGAGAGGAGGTTATGGTTGTGTCCAGACAATTAAAACAAAAAAACAACAACTGGCACCATCTAGTGTTGTAATCTGGAAGCTCGCGGGACAGGAAGTGGACCCCTGTTCACAACCTGCCTTAGAAAATCAGTTCTTACTGTAAGATGTTTTCACGATAAAAGTCTAACAACCTGAACACTTCATTTAATGGTTCACAGCAGAAACAAAGAGTCAATAGTCTTAGTCTGCTTTTACACAGTTCACACAGGAACAAATGAAGCTGAAAACATATCAACAATAACCTACAGGTGAATTTTGTTTCAGTAAGAAAAGATTTTGAATCTTTAATATTTATGTTTTCAAGAAGCTCAATTCAAATCTACTGTACTATTGCAGAGCTATTTTATAGCAGTTAAAGCCTCTCTGTCTCAATACTGGACAGTTGATGACATCAGGACTATAATTTTAATTTTCTCATTTCATTTAGCAGATAGTTTTTTCTACATCCTCTGTCCTCCGCTATAAAAGCTGTTTTAGTTTCACTTAGCCACATCGTGTGGCAGCAGCAGCAGCAGCAGCAGCAGCAGCAGCAGCAGGTGAGAACTCCTCTGACACTAGACCAAAGTAAATATATATCAGGGTTTTGATGTTGTTGTTCATGTGAAGTGATTTAACACTTAGTTAATTAGAGTTAATCACCAGTTTGTTTGTTTTTATTCCTTTCAGACTCTTGAACTGTCTCTCAGCATCAGCAGCATCATGACCAAACTGCAGCTCGGTGAGTGAATCCAGACTTCACCAGTCTCTGTCTCTGTCTCCATATGAATCTGTTATTTACTGCTGTTATCACACCACACTGCTGCTTCCTTTATGTCTATACTGTAAATACCACTAGTCTGCATATTGTGTTATCATCACTAGTTCTAATTAATAGTTTGTTTTTATGTGTTTTCTTACTTTTATTATCATTTCCAGTGTTTTTTATTTGTGTTTCTTCACTCTGCTGAGTCATGGCTAAAAAACAACATGAACATGTTTCACCATTAATCTAAAAAGAGAAAGAGAAAGTAACTGGGAATTTTTTTTCTAAAATAGCAGAATAAATGAAAGAATCACTTCACCCTTTCACTTTTGGTTTTGCTATTACTGCAAAGGCTCAGCTGTCAATCAGCTGGTTTTGGGGCGGCTTTACACGCACAAGTGCAGTTTTATAACCAGATGAACTGAAATATATAATAATAAAAATATTAATTAATCTCTATAGGATCTACAAAGAAGCAACAGTATGAGCATGTTGAGCAACAGCCATGTGTGAGTTTGATAACCTGCTGAGGGATGGTGGCATGTTGCATCTAAAGAGTTCATAAATAAAGATTAAAATGATCAAATCAGAACATGTTAAATACAGTTCATGTAATTAAAATTGAGTCTGAGCTCCTCTGACAGTCTGAGCATCCTACAAGCTAAAGACAAGTTCCTCTGTAGGATGTTATATTTGTCATCTCCTGCGATTGTGCTCTTATTTTGGAGCCACTTTTATTTTGAAGAGACGTTTGAGCTGCTGGTAGTTTGGACGTGTCCTGTCATGTAGCCTACTCTGTTATGAGGAAACCAGTGGATGTGATCATGTGGTTAATGTGTTTTCACTCCGACTCCTCCTGAAGCAATTTGTATTTTTATCGTTAAAAGTTTTATTTGTACTTTCCAAGAACCCGAGGAGGGAACTCCCAGACTTCCTGTTGTTGTACCTTCCTGTAACCGTCCCACATGTCCTGTGGTTTTCACATGACCACACTCACTCTCTCATTCAGTCACTCCTACTCAGCATTTATCAATCAATATACAATATGATCCACTCTATGGGGGTCTCCAGAGCCTCTAACAACAATCAGTGAATATGATGGTGACAGACATATTGTATCTGAAGGTGGATGAGAGTTTTTCTTATCTTTTATCTGTTTGTATCCTAAATGAATGTTTTTATTTTTTGTCTTCTTTACAGTTTCACTCTGTGGCCTCGGCATCATCGCAGTCCTGACACTCTGTCGTAAGTGAAACTGAACTGAATCTCAGTCATGTTAGAATGACAGCGTTTGTCACAGTTTATTACAGAATCTGTCTCCAACATCCAGTGTAAGAAACAAACATAAAGGTAGATGTTTGTATTAAAGGGATAATTCAACATTTTTGGCAAATTGGCCTGGTGCCATAATCCCTATAGTCATAGCAGTGGGTTTGTTACCTTTACAGTAATTGTTGGTGCAAGCTATTTTTAGAACGGCGGAGCAGAGCCGTGAGCTGCTCAGAGCTACGCTACGGAGGCTCATGGGATTTCTTGGTTTAGAGGGAAATTCAGAGACTGCTTGATGAAAAGCTGTCCCTGAAGGCAACGCGCATCAGCGGTTTTGCATGAATTTCCCTCTAAAACAAACAACTCTGTGTGGTAACGTTGTGTTATTATCTCATAGCGTGGTGAATGTGCAGCTCACAACTTGTCCACCAGAGCGTTGTGGAGTTGTTGGATTGTGTATTTGATGAGTTTGATGAGGGAAACCAAGAAATCCCATGAGCCTCCGTAGCGTAGCTCTGAGCAGCTCATGGCTCTGCTCCGCCGTTCTAAAAATAGCTTGCACCAACAATTAAAGGTAACAAACCTACTGCTATGACTATAGGGATTATGGCAATGGGCCAATTTGCCAAAATGTTGAACTATCCCTTTAAAGCTCCATACAGTATAAAGGTGGAAACAGTCGGCCAATCAGATGATCTGTGATCAATAAAAACTTCTCTTCCTTTCTGTCTTTTCCAGAAACAGCGACAGAGGCTGTGTATTGTTCACCAAGCAGTGAGTTTGAGTCAGAACTATTGCCACTGTACCTGTGTTTTGTTGACTTCATTGTCTTTGTCTTGTTGTTTTTCTCTTCAGATCAGATTCTGTACATTTACATATCTTTGTCCTTTACAGGAGACTTCGATGTGGAAGCTGTGCTACGCCAAGCAGAGGAAATGAGAGCTAAAAGTGAGTTAAACTAAGTCCGAACTCCTCTGCTGTTTAGTCTTTAAGTGCACAAATTATTGAAACATCAGTTAATTTACTGAAATATTACAAAATGAAAACATGAACTGTCCACAAATAAGAATTGAATAAGTCTGGAGCGGGTACCAAATACCACATAATATATAATGCTACAAACAAGTGTTTCCACAGCTACCTGCTACTTATTTGTGTATTTGTTGTTGTCTTGTTGTTTTTTCTCATCACAGCAGATTCTGTACATGAATATCTCTGTGTCTTTTACAGGAGAAGCTGTTCTGGAAGCTGCGAGACGCGTCATTGAGGAGCAGAAACATGCAGAAAGAAGAAGAAGAGTGATGCAAGAAGAATGTGAGTTTAGACTGAACTGAGTCCGATCTGTTCTGAATCTACAGAGTTGGAGCTGCAGTATAAAATATATATTTAAAAAAAAAACACCAATTCATCTTCTGAAATATTAATTGGAAAAGCAAAAAGAGGAGACCGCACACATCAGCTCCCTTATGTGCAGATTTTATTAGCACATCAATAGTAACGTTTCGAGCTCATAGCTCTTCATCAGACTAACTCATACACATTAGACGCCCCGTTTTTAAACCTGCCCCCGAGGGTCACATGGTGAGTCACATGGTAAAGGGAATGTATAAATCAAAACCCATCTTGTGCAAAACCAAAGCATACAAAAAGTCAAAGACACTTCATCATAATTAAATAGACCAACACCCATCAGGCCGACTGGCCGTCATACAGATCTAATGAATTAGAGGCGCCTCTAGTAATAGGATGGCTAAATTTCAAAGTCTAGGACAAGGTTATCACATTATTAATATTCTAAACATTTTGATCATGTTTAAAGATTTAACATATTTTAAAGTTCAATTATCCATAACCCTGAGCTAGATAAGGAACAATCCAACCACAAAAAAATGGAAAAGTTAATATATAGACGATCAAATATGCATATAATCCAAACAGTAGAATGATGTGTGCGGTCTCCTCTTTTTGCTTTTCCTGTCCACATTTTTTGAGGCCAGCACCTATTGAACTGGATGTGCGCGACCGTGTCTACTCTTTGTTCTGAAATATTAATTGTCCATGAATTACAATGACTGTTTAAAGTGGATTCAAAATGCTCTATAGTATATTAATGAAACATGTAAGTATCATGGACGCCGACACCTTTAGGAGTGAAGAAGCCTTTCTGATGAGGAACACCTTCAAGAACTCAGTGAAGTTCAGTTGCTGTCAACTTCTGCACTTTGTGACCTCTCTGTTTGTTGTGTTGTTGTAGTTTTCTCTTCAAAGCAGGTTGTGTACATTTATATATGTGTGTCCTTCACAGGGGAGGCTGAGAGGGAGGCTGAACGGCGCCAGATCAAGGAGAAACTACGTCACAGTGAGTCAGAACTCTTCTGTGTTTGATACCATCTGAAACTTGTGGAGTTGGAGCTGCAGGATTTAAACGACTGATTGAAATAACAGTTCATTTTCTATTTATTACATACAGTCATTTTGCCTTAAATCACATAATTTCATTCAAAGGTGGAGGACATTTTTTTTTCTTTTCTTCATGTTTTTTTTCTTTTCTCTTTTTAGTGTTGAACTTGAACTTAATTCATCTGTATCAGTATTCTTCTTTTGTCCCGCTTTCTTTTCTCACCTCTTTTCATTTATTTATTTAGTGTTGTTATCATTACTACTACTATTATTTTTACTATCAAAATCTTCCCTTATCTTTATTTCTTTTCTTTTTTTAAATTTTGTTATTTTTCTACCTTGCACAGGTATGTGATTATTATTTCTTTACTGTGCTTCAGATAGATCGAGGTGAGGTCATGTTATAAGCCTTTCGGGTTTCAGACCTCACCTGCACATTTATTTTTTTGTATCTTTCTTACTAGTAAAATAGATAAGTAAATGTTTTGTTCTATTTTATATGTGCAAATAAATAAAGTCCAAAAAAAAAAGTCAGGGTGTTGACTGATGACAGATTCTCCCCCAGTGCAGATAAAATTTCCTCCCTTGTGAATCCAATCGCAGTTTATTCGTAAGGATTGTGTTTTCTGATTCACTCTTTCAGTTCAAAGACAAAGACAAACAACAAAGGAATCTGCTCCTGAATGCATCGTCCCAGAGAAACCGGCTCCTGAACGCGTCGTCCCAGAGAAGCCTGTTAATTCTGTGGCTCCCGGTGAGGAACTTCAAACTTCACACTTCAAACTTAATTTATTTATATAGCACCTTTCATACATATAAAAATGCAACACAAAGTGCTTTAGCTACAATGTTTCAAGTCAGAGAGACGTTGGGTTTTGTTTCTTTATGCAGAGAGAAAA
Source organism: Trachurus japonicus (assembly GCF_045865225.1). Classification (NCBI taxonomy): domain Eukaryota; kingdom Metazoa; phylum Chordata; class Actinopteri; order Carangiformes; family Carangidae; genus Trachurus; species Trachurus japonicus. The sequence continues at coordinate 5,766,022 of NC_140915.1, read as the reverse complement.
CTGATGACTGACGGTCTGAGCGTTGACACACTTCCTTTATGTTTCACAGAGAAGATCCAGACCGCGTCGTCTGCTGAGGGAAAGTGTGACGAGGTGATGAGAGAAGACCGACGCTTCTGGAAACCAGCAGCTGAGTCTCCATTCACTCTGAACACCACTCGACCAACAATCACCAAACACCTCGCTCCAAACGAGCCTCATGTTCTTCTTGCCTTCAGTCAGGTTCACTCTGAGCCTTTCATCCAGGCTCAAAGTCGTAACTAAGGAGACGGGGAGGTAAAACACAGCTTAGCTCTTAATCTGCAGTAGCTACATGAATATTATAATAATGGATGAGTTCCCAAAGAAACGCCCATAAATCAGACCTTGCCTCACTCAACATAGCCTATAACAGACTCTGTAGATTTGTCCTTGGATGTCCTTTTCTTACTCATCACTGCACAATGTACACTAGACTCAACTGGCCAACATTGAACATGAGAAGACACATGCACTGGTTACAGCTGATATACAAATGTATTTATTTTAATTACCCATCCTATCTACAGCAGTATCTTATACCATATACAACAAGTTATCATATCAGACATTCATCGCAGCCCTTTTTTTCTGTTCCCAATGTCATTAAATCATTTGGTAGAAGAGCTTTTATGTTTAAAGCACCTGCAGATTGGAACAACCTTCCTGCTAATATCAGATCCAGTTCCTCTCTTGGTATTTTCAAGCATGCTTTGTCTTCTCATCTCATGGTGACCTGTTCCTGTTTTCACTGAAGACGCATTTCTGATTTGTTGATCTGTTACTTATCATTATATACTGTCTTTTTAGTCCCAGTGTTGACCTTTGTGGCCCTACTATGGTTGTTTTGTTTTGTTTTGTCCCAATGTAGTTACAATAACTGTGGTTTGTCCTTGTTTGTACTATTGTTCTTGTCTTTTGGTTTGCTTGTTTTGTTTGTTTATTTGTCTGTTTGTTTTTCTATATTGTTGAGAACATGTTTGTCTGTTGAATCTATGTTTGTCTATATGTTTGGACCCCCTCGAAAACGAGATGATACATCTCAAGGGGTTTTATCCAAATAAACAAATTTCTAACAAACAATGAGAAATTAATAAACTGAAAAACTAATTGGAGAAAAAATTAGAGCCAGAGATGAACTGACACAGGAGCTTCAGGAACCTTTGGACCAAACAAACCAGAAACTGACACACAGTGAAATAAAGAAAAAAAACAACACAACACGTGATCTCAGAGAAAAGACAGAGAGAAAAAAAATCTGAACAACACTGACCTAATAAATCAATTTAATTAACGGTCATTTCCAGTCATTGTCTAAAGACAGGCTGAAGGCTGAAGTCTGTGTGACCACCACACATGAATATTAAATAACATGTAGATATAAAACTTCATATTAAGAGGTGAAATATAAGACATTACGACGTGAAACACACAAACAGCTGAAAACCAGAGAATAAAAGTCTCAACCAGACAAAGTTTAAAGAGATAGTTCAACATTTTGGCAAATCGGCCCATTGCCATAATCCCTATAGTCATAGCAGTAGGTTCGTTACCTTTAATTGTCGGTGCAAGCTATTTTTAGAACGGCGGAGCAGAGCCGTGAGCTGCTCAGAGCTACGCTACGGAGGCTCATTATGGGATTTCTTGGTTTCCCTCATCAAACTCATCAAATACACAATCCAACAACTCCACAACGCTCTGGTGGACAAGTTGTGACCTGCACATTCACCACGCTGTGAGATAATAACACAACGTTACCAGACAGAGTTGTTTTAGAGGGAAATTCATGCAAAACCGCTGATGCGCGTTGCCTTCAGGGACAGTTTTTCAACAAGCAGTCTTTGCATTTGCCTCAAAAACAACTCTGTGGGCCAATGGGCCAATTTGACAAAATGTTGAACTATCCATTTAAGTTGCAGCTGCACCTCCATACACCTGCTAATGCTAATGCTAACAGGCTTAAATATAGGCTACTCATACACACTCGTTCATACAGTGGTATTTGTTGTGACTGTCAGAGATCCCTCTGTAGTCTGTTGCAGTTTGTGTTTTATTGATATTGATTATGTCCAATGACACTTGTTGCCATGGTTACAACAACACAAACAGCTCATTTCTAAAGAGAATCAAACACACCACTGTCCCCTGTCACAACCTGCTCCAGATGTGGACTTTGTCTCATTTGTACTTTTACTTTTGCGCCTGTCATAATAATTACAACCACTGGGTGTCGCCTAGCAACAAAGACAGAACTATGGGTCATAATGAGCTGCTGTTACTGCAGAAATCCCTGTATGGCCTTCATGTAACATTTATCATTTTAGGGTACAAAAGTTAGAAGTGAATTAATGAACAAATACTGAAAATGTTTTTCTAATGTAAGAGACTCAACCTGTCTCACATTTGTAGGAAATATAGGATGTAAAGTGGTGGTGTAAGCAAATAAAACAGATGTCAATTTGAGTCATGTTTTATTGCCAAGATTTATTGACGTTGATGTATTTGATGATATTTTAATTTATTTACCGAGTCATTTTCATATTTGGCAACTTCCATCCTCCGTATCGCAGCAATGTTTTTTCTACTTTTCCCACTGAAGCTTTTACTTTCACTTGGCCACAGAGTCCTGCAGTAGCAAGTTCAGGTGAGTGAACTCCATTTTATTTGAATAAAGAGCTCCAGCACTTGTAGCTCAGAGAACAAACCGAGGCATTTCAGCTTGTAGCCTTCATCAGGGTCATCAGGTCGGTCAAGTTGCTGCTGGAGCTCTTTGTTTTATTTAAAGCTTCCAGTTCCTCCATGCATCCGTTAAGTTTGTGAAGTTGAACCAGATTCACAGTTTAACATGATACAGCTGTAACAGCTGGATGTGGAATATGCTCCTTTTCCCCGTATTTAAACCAGTAAGACCAGCTGGCTGCTGTGTGAGGCCAACATGAATGTAAACCTCATTGATGAGCTCAGCTTCATCAGCTCCTCCTTGTCGTGCCCAAAAGTACTGAAGACCAAAAACTTGAGGTGATCGAGCATTTTCTGTGGCGGCTCCTAAACTATAAAAATGTCCCCTACTCTATACTTTTAAATCACGTCTAAAACTTACTTTTATTCTTTTTGTTTTTTGTTTATCTGCTTTGCCCTATTATGGCTATTTCTTACTTTTTAAAATCTATTTATGTCTTTTTATTCTTTTTAAATTCTTATTTTTTATCTTTATTTTTAATCCTCATTGTGTTTTTCTTAACCATGTTGTGCTCTGTCTTGTATTGTAAGTCACTATGCAGGTAAACTTTTATGTTTTGGAAATGTGCTATATAAATAAAGCATTTCATTGGAGTTAAAAGGGGAAAAAAGTTAAATACAAAGTGGTAAACAGACATCAGTGACCGTGTGAACCGTGTGCAGCGGGAGGGAGGGGGGAATCCCGAGCAGCCCCCTAATAATCGAGTAGCGCACTTTGGTCGCACTGCTCAGTGCGCACCATAGACGGTTCTGTTAAAGGTCAACGGAGAACGAGTCGCCAGCCTGTGTCCGTGCGTGTAAGTTTTACTTTGTGTATGATACTTCAGGCGGGATTCTTATAAATATGAGACTGTTCATGTTTGTGATATAAATGTAGCAGTTTGTTTATGTTAAATATATTCCAACACACTGGTTAAATATGTTCTCAGTGTAACACTGTTGTGAATGTGTGCTGCATACCACCGGTGGTTTTGATATTTAATAACAGCTGCAGTGGTCAACATGTTCTACATTGTAATGCTGTGGTCTGCAGCGCCCTCATGCGACCACTACAGAGTACTGCTTCTGACTGCAGAGGTCAATCTCTGTATTTCTCTATTGCATATACTGTATGTTTAACTTACCAGTCCACGTGACTCTGTTTCTGTAAAATACTAATTGTGTCTCATTTTGTGTATTTGTATTAATACAAGAAAACCACCACAACTTTATACAATGTGTGGATCAAAAAAGAAGATTCACTCTAAGGCCAGACTTTGTACACTGGCATTTAGACGTGTAATATATTAACTAACTGAACATATGGAGAGAGTGAGAGAAGAACATCTGATGTTGACAAACATTAATTAAACAAGAAGGAAAAAAGACGGATAAGTTACAGTAGCTACACTGTAGTGTCAACAACATCAGTTCAGTGTTCTCCTGTTGGTTTGACTTCAGTTATTAATCCAGTTCATGTCACACTAGTAGAATTATTAATAACAAGATCATGTTTTGTTTTTATTCCCCCAGATCTCCAGTTCACAGGCAACATCATGGAAGTTAAATTATCTGGTGAGTTCAAGTTCAAACATGATATTTGCAAATAACAACATTTTTTGTTTGTTTTTTTGCACAGAGGAACATGTAGTTTTCTGGAGAGTCATGAAGGAATTTTCTTTGTTCTTCATTCCTTTCTTGTCTTTGGTCAAATAAGCCACATTTTTGTTGAAACTGAATATTTGATTGACAGGACGTTCAAAGAGCTGTACTGGAAAACAGCCAAACAAGTGGAGTTTGAAAGACAGTATTTCACAATACCAGTTTCAAGAAGTTTTATGAGCAGATGGTTTGAATCACTGCACGTCAAGATCCTCTTTTACGCACCACTGAATGGCGGCTTCCTTCATTCATAAAATTCCAACTGCAGTGTGTGTTTGTGTGATGAAGAGGATCTGGTCAATAATCAACGTGTGTTTTAAACAATTTTTAAAAAAATAGAAAATGTCTGAGGTTGTAGTGAGAGACGCTGAAAAGCCATCAAACAGAAGAGTTAAGATGTCTTCTAAAGGTTTACAACAGGAATACAATGTGACAATGTACCAGAAAAAAGGAGTGCAAAGCGAAAACAAGCCTGCGTTGATGGCATCAAATGAAAATGTTGATTCAATATAGAATGAGTTTGCTGTGTTCATCAAGTGTTACCAAGACGTACATGACTTCCATGAATCTTTTATGAACCTACCTTGGCCCAAAGATGAAGTTGCAAGTCAAAGTAAATACTTCACGGACAAAATGACAATGTACTGTGGTCTGTGTGAGCGCCTGAAGGTGGAAGCGGAGTTGCTCTCTGTGTCCTGCTATTGTTCTGAATCATTGGCGCTAATTAAAAAAACAAACATTCTTCCTGGTTGGGGGTGGAGAGCAACTTTTCTTTGAACCATATGAGAATGGAATGATGATGAGTTTCTATCCCTGGTGAATTTCTCATGCATTTTAGTGTGCTATCAGCGTATTGATTATATTTAGAAAGTATATTATTAAATTAGCTCATTTGACCTGTTGTTACTGGTCCATAAGGGACCACAGGAAATATGTTAATTCCTGTATTTATGTAGTTATGTATCTATATATTTCTCCAGTATTTTACTCATTCAGTCATGTAAATGCTTGTTGTTGCAGTTATTTTGGGGGATTTTTATCCCCTCATTCAGATAGGACAGAGGAGACAAACACTCACTGTCACATTGTCCAAAGTTGTTTAGCAGCCTGTTGTGGACCTTTATGAAACCCATGTCTATAAACATGTGTGAATATTTGAGGAAATCACTTAATTGTTGCTCTTCTTTTAGATGGCTAGATCCAGCAGTGAGTCTCCAGATGAGGCAACTTTACAGAAATAATTGTATTCATTGTTTTAATGAGTGACGTTGTACCTCTGTTTTACAGATCTGCAGCCCCGGAAACGCAGGGGGAGCTATGATTTTCTGCCACCTGACAGTGAGTTTAACTCAAAAGTGTTCAGCCTCTAAGCCCAGATCATTGAAAGCAAGTTAAAATTCACTATCAGTTTGACCAGCTGCGTACTTATGAGTACTCATAAGTAAACTAAGCAGTTAGTAGTGTTGTATTGTTCTCTGTAAAATCGAGGATACTTAAAAAAGACAGTCTGAGCAGGTAGAGAAAAGCAGCTGCGACAGAGTGTAATTCAGAGTGACAGATGAACTGAATGAAATGTACATTTATTTGAGCTTAGCAAATAAAAAAAAAACATGTTGGATCTTTTCTTTCTTTTAACCGAATGAGATTATGATAAAGTGGATGATAACCATAACAAATACATTAATAGATACAACATTGAACATATTCTTGCTGATTTCTTGTCTCCTCAGTGAGGGTTGTTCTTCTGGGGAACAGCTGGTCTGAGAGGAGTTCAGTGGGGAACTTCATACTGGGAGAGACCAAGTTCAACACTAAAGAAGAACCAGACTGTTGTCAGAAACAGAGTGGACAGTTGAAGGAGAAAGAAATAGTCCTCATCAACACTCCAGATCTGCTGCATCCAAACATGTCAAGATGTCAAGACAAACTGACAGAGTTTATAGAGGACTGTGTGAGTCTCTCTGATCCTGGACCTCATGTGTTCCTGCTGGTTCTACAGCCTGAAGACTTCACTGAGAAACACAGACTGAGGCTCTGCAAAGTCTTGACACTCTTCGGTGATCAATCATTTGATTATTCACTGATACTGATATCAACACCCAGAGAGGAGAGTGAAAACTACATGAACCATTCACCATTAAAACACATGATCAAAATCTGCAGAAACAGATACTTGAAGCAGAAGAACCTGGACCGTACAGAGCTGTTAACACGATTGGGTCAAATTGTAAAGGAAAACAACGGAGAACATGTTTGCTATGAAAGATTTGAGGATACAACATCGACTCTACCAGATGATCAACTAAGGCCAAAACCAAAAGGAACACAAGCTCCTGGTACACAAGCGTTCACCCTTTTTGTTACTATTTTGTTCTTTTCTGTTGCACTTTGGAGAACCCTTTTTGTGGTCTACATGGTAAAATAAAAACCTTTTAGTTCACTACATTTTACCTGTCTACATTTGGATCTGCATTCCTCGCATCCTGACAGAACTATCTGACCAACCACAAATCCCCATCCACGCCTGATGACTCTGTTTCAGTACTTTGCATACTTAACTGAAAAGACTGCCCATAGAGAATCATCACCCTCAACATTACCTTCTTTAATGCCTGGCAGAAAGGTCTCCTCGCCACGGGTGGCAGCGCCAGCCTCACCTGCAGCTCCGGCAATCCACCTAAGCAAGGTCAAGGTCATGTTTATTTACATAGCACCTTACAAACAACCAGGTGCTTTACATAAAATAAATAGCAAGAAAATACTATTATACAATTTAAAAATACAATTTCAACAAAGACAGAGAAAAATACAAATACATTCAACACACAAAACAAGTTTTGTCTCACACAGGTCTGAAAGCCTGGGAGAAAAATTGTGTTTGCCACCCAGAATCCCTACACCCCTCTGCCCGGCCTCCAGGGTCTTGGTGCCTGGCCAGCGCCTCTGACTTTTTGCCCCTAGATTTCCTTTTTGGTTTTGAACTACTGAATTTTCTGTTCTCCCTGATGTTTGGTTTCTCTTGTTGTCATTTTCCTTCACTACACTTAACCTGCCTGAGTCTGCATCTGGGTTCGCACTCCTTGCATCCTAAAGATCATACCATTTTGTGCTGTCTTGGGGGGGTGATAACATACTGTGGATTGCCTGTCTGTGCACTGAGTCTATCTTTGTCTCTGTTGTGTTTCAGTGTCTGGTCTCAGGATCGGGCTGCTGGGGAAAAGTGAAGACAAAAAGACAAAACTTGGGAACTTCATCATCAGGGACCAAGTTTTTCATGAAAACATGTCACCATCCAGACAGTGTGTGGCCTCCCGTGGAGAGTGGAGAGGAAACCCAGTAACATTGGTGAATACTCCAGACATGTTCAGCCTGACTGAGGAGATCATAAGAAGAGAGGTAAAGAGCTGTGTGACTTTTTGTTCTCCTGGACCAGATGTTCTGCTGCTGTTAGTGAACCCTTGTGAGTTCACTGAGGAGAACAGAAAAACTCTGAACTTCATCCTGAGTTTGTTTGGTCAAGATGCTTTTAAACACTTGATGGTCGTCCTAACACATGAGGAGACTGAAATGACTGTCACTCTTAATGAACTCCTTCAAGACTGTAGAGGAAGACAATACAGGATGTCAGAAGACAACTATGGATCCTTGATGGAGAAGATTGAAGAAACATCAAATGAAAGTGACCAAATGAAACCAGCTCTAAACCTGGTTCTGTGTGGGAGGAGAGGAGCAGGGAAGACTTCAGCAGCTGAGGCCATTTTAGGTCAGACAGAGCTTCATTCAGTCTCCAGCTCATCAGAGTGTGTTAAACATCAGGGAGAGGTGTGTGGACGTCAGGTTTCCCTGGTGGAGCTTCCTGCCTTGTATGGAAAACCTCAGGAGGAAGTGATGGAGGAATCACTCAGGTGTATCTCCCTCTGTGATCCTGAGGGCGTCCATGGCTTCATCCTGGTCCTACCTGTGGGTCCCCTCACTGATGAAGACAAAGGAGAGTTAGAAACTATCCAGAACACATTCAGCTGTAGAGTCAATGACTTCACCATGATCCTGTTCACTGTGGAGTCAGATCCTACAGCTCCAGCTGTTGTTAACTTTGTAACTCAAAGCAAAGACATCCAGGAGCTCTGTCAGAGCTGTGGAGGAAGATCTATTGTTGTCAACATCAAGAACAAACAGCAGATCCATGAGTTGTTGGACACTGTAATGAAAGAAAGGAACGAATCATCCTGCTACACAAGAGAAACATTTGTACATGCACAGATAGAAAAGATCATAAAACTACAGTATGAGCTCAAAGAGCTGAAGACACAAAACAAGGGCAGCTGTAAGTACTGTACATGAAAAAGAATATGAATAATAATAATTCATGTTTTCATATGATTTCTGTTTTCATTTACCATCAACCAGATCAATAAAATCAAAGAATTACTTTATTAATCCTTGTAACATAAAAATGCTTGAACAATGTAACATGTGAGGTAACTCCACCTGTTTTCATTTCACAGGTGATGAAGAAACTCAGAGTCCAGACTGTCTCAGGATTGTGCTACTAGGAAAGACGGGCTGTGGAAAGAGTTCTTCAGGAAACACCATACTGGGAAGAGAAGAGTTTAAAGCTGAATTGAGTCAGACATCAGTCACCAGGTTTTGTCAGAAAGCTCAGGGTGAAGTGGACGGTCGTCCTGTTGTTGTGGTCGACACTCCTGGTCTGTTTGACACAAACTTGTCCCATGAACAGGTTAATGAGGAGATGGTGAAATGTATCAGTCTTCTGGCTCCAGGTCCACATGTCTTCCTATTAGTGTTAGCGATCGGAAGATTCACACCAGAGGAGAAGGAGACACTGAAACTCATCAAGGAAGCATTTGGGAAGAATTCAGAAAAGTTCACCATCATTCTTTTCACAAGAGGAGATGATGTGGAGGCGGAGAAGATGAGTATTGATCAGTATATTCAAAATAAGTGTGATGATTCCTTTAAGAAGTTTATCTCTGACTGTGGAGGAAGATACCATGTGTTTAATAACCGTGACAAAGAAAATCACTCACAAGTCAAAGAGTTGATAAAGAAGATCGACACCATGGCAAAGAGAAATGGAAGCAACTGCTTCACTAATGAGATGCTGGAAGAGGCTGAAGCAGCAATACAGAAAGAAATGAAGAGGATCCTGAAGGAGAAGGAAGAAGAGATGAAGAGAGAGAAGGAAGAACTAGAAAGAAAACATGAGAAAGAAAAAGAGGACATGAAAAGAAGAATGGATGAACAGAGAGAAGTAATTGAACGAGAGAGAAAACAGAGAGATGAACAACTCAAGAAAATGGAGGAAAAGATAAAGAAGGAATGTGAAGAGAAACAAAAACTGCAGGAAGAGAGAGAAGAAGAAAAAAGCAAGAGAAAAACATCTGAAGAAAAATATCGTCAAGATTTGAAAATAAAACTTGAAACTTTGGACAAACAGATTCAGATGGAAAAAGAGGAAAAGAAAAGTGTGGACAAAGAGCTAGAGCAGAGTAGAGAAGAGCTGAGAAAACAGCAAGAGGCCTGGGAGAAGAAACAAAGAGAGTGGTGGAGAAATCAAAAGCAAGAAGATGAACAGAGACGACAGGAAGAACAAACAAGAATTCAACAACTTCAAGAAAAGTATGAACAGGAAAGAGAAAAATATGAGAAGAAAGTAAAAGAGGAGGATAAGCTCAGAAGAGAAAAGGAAGAAGAACAGAGAAAAGAATTAGAGAAAAACTATAAAACAAAGCTGGAGAGTCTGAAGAAGATGTACGAGGAGGAGGCCAGGAAGAAAGCTGAAGAGTTGAATGAGTTCAAAGACAAATACACAAAACAACTGGCAGCTGAGAAGGAGTTACGCAGGGAACTAATGAAAGATAAAGATGAGAAATACGACCTGTTACAGTCACTTTCAGCCCACAATGAAAAACAACAGAGAGAAAAACATCAACAAGAAATCAGAGACTTAGTGAAGCGAATTTCACCAAACAGAAAACACCTGGACAAGATCATCAGTTTACTGGATAAACAGGAGAAGGAACTGGAAGAGGAGACAGATGAGAAGGAAAAGGAACATCTGCAGAAAAAACATGAAAAACAAATGAGTGATTTAATACAGAAAGTTTCAGTTGAAAAAGCAAGTCGGAGGATGTGGTGGCCGAGGTAGATTATAAGAACGAAATTAATAATAATAATAATAATAATAATAATAATAATAATAATAATAATAATAATAATAATAATAATAATAATAATAATATCCCTAAATAACCTCTTCAACAAGAGTGTTGGATTTCTGGTATATTTGTTTGTTACTGTTGTTATTACTATTATTATTATTATTATTATTATTATTGTTATTGTTATTGTTGTTGTTGTTGTTGTTGTTATCATTACTACTAGAATATTAGCCTACTTCTATAGTCCATTTTAAGGCAAGGCAAGGCAATTTTATTTGTATAGCCCGTTTTTACAAACAGTTTGTCTCAAAGGGCTTTACATGGCATCGTAACAACATCCTCTGTCCTTAGACCCTCACATCGATTGAGGAAAAACTCCATGGAAAACCCTTTTAACAGGGAAAAATCGGAGAAACCTCAGGGTGAGCAACAGAGGAGGGATCCCTCACCCAGGACGGACAGACGTGCAATAGATGTTGTTACAGACAAGAAAACAGTTCACAGTTTGTCACAGAATGTGCGAAATATGGAAATGTTAGCAGGAGTTGATGAAGGCAGCCTCTGGTGGGGGGGGGGTCTAGAGCTGGCCAGCTCAATGGGAGGACTGGGTGGCAGACTGGTCCATGGGAAGAGAGGGGAGGCCGGTCTAACAGCAGGGGAAAGGGTGGGAGGGGGGGCGATGCAGGCGGCGGCTGGTTAAGAAGCTGTAAAGTGATGAAAACAGTTTGGATTATTCAAACGTATACCTATTTAAAATATATGTGAGAAATCACCCTCACCCTGTTTCCAGTGGAACCAGACACAGAGCCAGCAGGAAGCAGCCAGCAGGCAGGCAGCAGCCAGTCCCTCTCACCCCGGCCCCCCGTCCCTGTCACCCCTGTCTCATCTGGACCACGTGTGACGAAGAAAAGAAAGAACACTGAAGAAGATCTGAGTGACTTTCAAAAAGTTATTCTGAACAACCTCAGCGAACCTCAAGATCATGACGAACTCTACTTCATGAGTCTTGTGGGAACATTTAAACGGTTATCGCAGCAAAAAAAATCACAAGTTAGAATGAAAATTGAGCAAATTTTATATGAAGCAGAGTTTCAATGAGAATCAATAAATAGATTGTTAGAAATGAGTCAAAGTTTCATTGTTTTTTTTAACAAATATAATCCATTTATTTGATCATGAACACAATTTATATTTGTAGATTCTGTATGATTCAGATATTGATAAGATATTATGATATAATGTTAAATAATGTCTTCCTGCCATGTAACTGCTCCCTCAGCAGACGAGAAATATTCTGTGAACCTCTCTCTGATGGCGATAGCCTCCCGTGAGGCATTGTTGCTGCTCAAACGTCTCAGGACCCCCATCACCCCGGGACTGACTTCAGATCCTGATGTGGTCTGTGGATGATCATTCGACAGACCTGCCCTGAGAAGGTTGTGGAGGACACATGTGGCTTTGACGGCTTTCTCTGCCATTTCCGGTGTCACTCCTAGCACCCTTCTGTACAGCCACCACTGTGATGCCAATATGCCGAAGGTACACTCCACCATGCGTCTGGCCCAGGACAGTCTGTAGTTGAAGATTCTCTCTTCTCTTCCCATGTTTTGGCCGGGGTATGGCCTCATCATGTATCTTCTCAGGGAAATGCTTCATCAGCCACAAATACATGTGGCATAGGGCCCAGATGTTCAGCACCAGGAAGTGTTGTGTCGTCTGGAAGAGCAAGAGTTCCCTGACAAAGAGCTCTTCCAAATGTTGAGACAGCTAATGTCCCACACCATCGCTGCTTCGACCATAAGCTCCAACATCTACCACTCAGAAGCGATACTGGGCATCAACAACAGCAAGCAGCACAATAGAGAAAGACCCTTTGTAATTATAATACAGGGATCCGCTGGAGGCAGTGGCCTGGATCACCACGTGCTTTCCATCCACTGCCCCGACACAGTTGGGGAAATCGGCCGCAATTCTTCTCCAGCTTTCTCTGTTGGGTGGTGGCATGAACTCTCCTACCAGGTTGTCCCAGATGGCTTCACAAACCTGTTTCATGATGCCAGCAACTGTAGTGTCCCACACGGTAACTGAATTCAATGGTCCTGAAGGAATGTGTATGTGAGAAACGGGCTGAGAATTATTGTGACAGTGATTATGTTAATGTAAGTTTTTTTTTTTTTAAGTAAACCTAGGACTCTGTTGCACAAAAAAATCCAACAGGCCAAATAATTGCAATGCAGTGGCATGATATGATATATGACATGATGTGACACTTAAAAAATAATTTGTATATATGTGACATTTAAAAAATAATCAGTTTGGGTAAGAATAAGCATATCTGTGTTTATTTTCGTAATTAAAAATAAACATCAACAAATCCACACAACTGACATTGTTCATCGTTGAGCCATCAATGATGAGATTACTGATGATAGATAGATGATTGATAATTAATTCAGTGGCACTGCTATTTGTAGTGGACAAATGAGGGTCATATTTTGAGCCTTAACATAAACACTGCAAGTTATAGCGGCTGAGACAAAGAAAAGAAAAAGAAAAAAAGTATTACAACCGTCCCGGGTCTCCCCGATATATTGAAATAAAAAAAGAATTACCTCAGACAAATGCACAGCCGTTGCGCTGGAGAGATGGTTTCACGGCAGACGCTCTGTCTTGTGATACTGGGGCCAACTTTTCTGAGGAGCAGGTCAAACTGATCTTTATCAACTCTGAAATATTCCTTGAACCTGCCGTCGTCCAGACGAAGCTCCTGGATCAGATGATAAAATTCACCCAAAGTTTTCCGACGCTGAAGGATGGGATGCACCCAGACACGGCAAGTTTTTCTCTTCTTCTTCACAAGGAAACCAAGCAGCAAAGCTGCTGAGAGCAGTTTGCGGTGCTGGAAATCCATCTTTTTCCTCCAAAGGTCTCCTCCAACAGTGACAGGATGTTTTTGTTGAAGTTGATCTGGTCAATTCTGATCAGATGACACGCGGTGCGCGGGCGGCATTCGAAAAAGTTGAGAATTTTTCATCTCCGTGCGCCTCGGACACGCACGGAAAAAAAAGCGTGTCGCACCACGTGGTGTCTCATAAGGATTCTAGTCATGTACCATAGATATTTGATTGTTTTTTTAGTGTTTGTTGTGGTTGAAAGAATTGCCCCCATGGGTTAGCATTGTCGTTATCGCTAGCGCCGGGTAGCCATGGTGTAACTCCGGTTTACCTGCATCAATTTTAGTCACATTTTTTGCTCCCCCCAACATACGTGACCATCAGGAAAACGATTTAGGGGTCAAAAATGACCGGAATTCTCCTTTAAATATGATTTAAAGGGATAGTTCACCCTAGAATGATATTTCGCTCATTATCTACTCACCCTCATGTTGACTAAGGGCTGGAAGAATTTTCAGAGTCCACCGTCCCTTCTCTGAGTTACAGGGGGTCTTGGCATAGCAGTGCATTTCAATGCAACGGTTGCAAAGGGACACCAGAGCTCTTCGTAAAAAAACACACACAAAAAAACATCCAAATACCTCCATGCTGCTCGTATGTAATGTCCGTCTTGTGCTGAAGCCCCAAATTGCGTAATTGTTCCGAAAAAAATTAAATAAGTCCACATTCCAAGCTTGTTTGTAGCATTAGCTCCTAGTGTCTGTTGTCCGGCTCTCCCGCTGCCAGCGCGCATGCGCAAGGTTCGCACTGATACTGAGACCGACTGAGACTCGAGTCGGTCTCAGTGCGAATGAATGAGAACGACGGAAAACATCTGGACTTGAGTGACAGATAAACAAAAGATTGTGCTGACTTGTTGTCAGAGAATATTCCTATCTATCAATATTTTATCTGTCCTCATTTTTTGAGTTTTTTTTTATGTCTTTACTGTGACAGCAAATTACAGATTTTCTGTAAATTGCAGGATTTAAATTCTGTAATAATTAACCAACAGTTGTGGCTCCTGACCTCCCTCCCTTCCTTAATTAGTGACAATGACCACATGTATTTGTATTTGTACAGAATCAGGACTTTCATTCTTTGCTTAGTTCAGAATGCATGGTCTGTGCTGTAGTTCAGCAAAGCTATCAAGATAAAGACTTATTCGCTTTCAATACGCTTATGTAAATGTTTTATAGTGTGTACGTATACAGTCACATCACCTTGTGGGGTGATTTCGCAGTCTAACAGCCTGGTGCATGAAGCTGTTACAAAGTCTGGTGGAATGGGCTGACAGGGACGATACCTTCTCCCTGATGGGAGGAGGCTGGAGAAGTCGTTCAAGGGGTGGGAGGCGTCCCTCACTATGTTGGTGGCCTTGCGATCTAGCCAGGTGTTGTAGATGTCCACAAGTGAGGGAAGTGGTGCACTGATGATATTCTCAGCAGTGTCTATCATGCGCTGCAGGGGCTTGTGGTTAGCAGCAGGGCAGTTACTGTACCAAACCACACTGTGATGCATGTGGTTCATACGCTCTCCACTGTGCCTTCTTCGTCCAAAAAGACACACCAAAAAACATCCAAATACCTCTATAGTGCTCGTCTGTAATGAAAAAGTCTATTTAAGCTTGTTTGTAACGGAAGCTCCCAGTGTCTCACTGCTCTGCAGAGTTCACTGCTCTGCCTGTGTCTGTGCAAATCGCGCAAGATTTGAGACTGAGACACTGGGAGCTTCTGCTACAAACAAGCTTAAAATATAGACTTATTTAATTTTTTCCTGAACAATTTCTCATGTTGGGGCTTCAATACAAGAGGGACATTACAGGCAAGCTGTGTGGAGGTATTTGTATGTTTTCTGGTGTGTCAAGAAAAGTGAGCCCCGTTTGCGACCGTCATATGGACATGCAGTGCTGCACGGAGCCCCGCTGTAACTCAGAGAAGCCACGGAGGACTCTGAAACTTCTCCCAGCCCTTAGTCAACATGAGGGGGAATAGATAATGAGTGAAATTTGAATTTTGGGTGAACTATCACTTTAAGGAAGTATAAGGAACCTGTTGTATCATGTTCCACGAATCAAAGTCTTCTCTGTTATGCTTCAGGAACAAGGGGAACAAAAAGTTTACCTGGGTGTGTTTTAAAGTGGAGCATTTCTACATTGTCATTGGCTGCTGCAGCACTGCATCATATCTCATTTCTCAATGGACTTGAACGTGTCCTGTGAAACATTCTTTGGTCCAAAACGTCTATTTTGATGTCCACATAAAGACGTCTAATTTCAGTAACACTTTACAATAAGTACAAACTATTAGCATTAATAAATACAGAATTCTTCATTTATAACGCATGAATACTCATTAGTAGGCCTATGTAGCTTAGTGCTTATCAATGATGAGTAAAACATTTTAACTGTGTTTAAAAAAAACATACTGTACTAATGAGTATTTGTGTGTTATAAATGATGAATTCGGTTAACTAACGCTTTGTGTACTGTTACCCTAATTTCTCCTATGACAGAAAACAAGCCTTAACACATGAGTTTAATCTAAAGACAAAAAATTGCCAAGTGGAGCATTATAAAAATAGAAATTTTGATGTACTATGCTAGTTTAATTAATTTGCTGAGTCGCTTCTTCAATCACTTTGGCAGTTTCCGCCCTCCGTACAGAGATATTTTTTTCTACTTTATCTTCTGCCGACAGTTTTTACTTTTAATTTACCACCAAGTGTCACAGCAGCAAATTCATCAGGTGAGTGAACTCCACTAAAACTAAAGAAGAAAACGAGTCTGTTCCTCATTATTTCAAAATAATCAAATCAATTAATACTCGAGAGGAGACCACATAGGAACCATTAAAAGAGTAAAAAACTAATATAAACGCGTTGTCTAACACAGACACAGGAACGTGTACCAACCAGACTCAAAGTCTCTGTAGGAAATAAACTGGGAAGATAGGATATAAAATGGAAAGGAGGAATTATAAAAGAACTGAATGTAGAAATTTGAAATAAAAAGTGTGTCAACGCAGAAGCTGATTAAAACAAATATGTTCATGTCACATTTTACTATCGGATTCATGAATATAAAGTGGTAAACAGACATCAGTGACCGTGTGAACCGTGTGCAGCGGGAGGGAGGAGGGAATCCCGAGCAGCCCCCCTAATAATCGAGTAGCGCACTTTGGTCGCACTGAGCACCATAGACGGTTCTGTTAAAGGTCAACGGAGAACGAGTCGCCAGCCTGTGTCCGTGCGTGTAAAGTAAGTTTTACTTTGTGTATGATACTTAAAGCGGGATTCTTACAAATATGAGACTGTTCATGTTCGTGATTAATGTTCTAGGAGCCAAAGTTTGTTTATATTAAATATATTCCAATACACTGATTAAATATGTTCTCAGTGTAATACTGTTGTGTATGTGTGCTGCATACCACCGGTGGTTTTGATATTTAATAACAGCTGCAGTGGTCAACATGTTCTACATTGTAATGCTGTGGTCTGCAGCGCCCTCATGCGACCACTGCAGAGTACTGCTTCTGACTGCAGAGGGCAATCTCTGTATTTCTCTATTTTTTCTATGGTATTTCTCTATTGCATAACTTACCAGTCCACGTGACTCTATTTCTGTTGTGTCTCATTTTGTTTATAAGTAAACCACAACAACTTTATACAATGTGCGGAATCAATAAAGAAGATTCACTCTAAGGCCAGACTTTGTACACTGACATTATAATAGGCCTATACTAACTAACTGAACATTTGGAGAGAGTGAGAAAAGAACATCTGATGTTGACAAACATTAATTAAACAAGAAGGAAAACAGACAGATAAGTTACAGTAGCTACACTGTAGTGTCAACAACATCAACATCAGTGTTCTCCTGTTGGTTTGACTTCAGTTATTGATCCAGTTCATGACACACTGAAGTAGAATTATTAATAACAAGATCATGTTTTATTTTTATTCCCCCAGATCTCCAGTTCACAAGCAACATCATGGAAGATAAAGTATCTGGTGAGTTCAAGTTCAAACATGATATCTTCAAATAATTGTCAGGGTTGGGGATTTTATTTAAAAAACCAAACGTAAAACACAGGAATCCAAAGTCCAAACGAAGGAAAAAACACAAAGTATCAACTGAAAGGTCGACATCAAGGTGGAACAACACATGGAACAGGACAGCACGGTGACGATGACGAATGAACCAACAAGAGAAAGGGAAACACAGAGGTTATATACACGAGGAAACGAGACACAGGTGGTGCAGTTAGACACAGGTGAGACACATGAGGTAGTCAAACAGGAGGGAGAACACAGGAAGACAAGACAGGAACTTCAAAATAAAACAGGAAGCAACTCAACACAAAGAAACAGACACCAAGACCAGACACAGACGGATGGCCTGTCCCATTTCTCCACACTTGGCTCAGTGCGCTTGGTTACGCACACACTTGGTGATGTTTTGCCGGCAGAACGTATACTGTATTTGCATATAGTGTGCAGCATGGATTAAGTGGCCAAGCGTGTGGGGGGATATTTAAAAGCAATCGGGACAAATTGACGTGCACTAGCACAACTACAACACAAACACACACACACACACACACACACACACACACAGCACAGCAACAGTTTTAATAGCGCTGCTGGATCACAGTCTCATCCTAAAGTGTCTCTTTGCGCAAGATTCAAATCATAAATGTGTAAGCCCAACTCTTAAGTAAATAAAACAAACAAGAAAAAAATAAATCTGCACATTTATTCATTGTCTTTATGAGTGACTTTGTACCTCTGTCTGTTTTACAGTCACAGATCACCAGCCCATGAAGCGCAGCTCGAGCTATGACTTTCTGCCACCTTACAGTGAGTTTGTTCAACTCCTCTTACAGCATCTGCTCTGTTTGTTGAATTATTTTACCATCTATAGTGTAGAAACTAAAATAATATCACACTCTGCTTCACTGATGCTGTTGTGTTTAACTGCTGAATGATTGTTTTAGTATCCTCCATTTCCTCTCATTTTGTTTATTTGTATACTACAAGAAGACCACAACAACTTTATACAATGTGTTGATCAAAAAAGAAGATTCACTCTAAGGCCAGACTTTGTACACTGGCATGTAGACGTGTAATATATTAACTAACTGAACATATGGAGAGAGTGAGAAAAGAACATCTGATGTTGACAAACATTAATTAAACAAGAAGGAAAACAGACAGATAAGTTACAGTAGCTACTGTAGTGTCAACAACATCAGTTCAGTGTTGGTTTGACTTCAGTTATTAATCCAGTTCATGTCACACTGAAGTAGAATTATTAATAACAAGATCATGTTTTATTTTTATTCCCCCAGATCTCCAGTTCACAAGCAACACCATGGAACATAAATTATCTGGTGAGTTCAAGCTCAAACATGATATCTTCAAATAATTGTCAGGGTTGGGGATTTTATTTTTAAAAAACCAAACGTAAAACACAGGAATCCAAAGTCCAAACCGAAGGAAAAAACACAAAGTATCAACTAAAAGGTCGACATCAAAGTTTCAAAGGAAAAAAGTACAACCCGAAAATAGAAAACCAATGACTCACAGGGAACGTGGAACAACACATGGAACAGGACAGCACGGTGACGATGACGAATGAACCAACAAGAGAAAGGGAAACACAGAGGTTATATACACGAGGAAACGAGACACAGGTGGTGCAGTTAGACACAGGTGAGACACATGAGGTAGTCAAACAGGAGGGAGAACACAGGAAGACAAGACAGGAACTTCAAAATAAAACAGGAAGCAACTCAACACAAAGAAACAGACACCAAGACCAGACACAGACGGATGGCCTGTCCCATTCCTCCACACTTGGCTCAGTGCGCTTGGTTACGCACACACTTGGTGATGTTTTGCCGGCGGGACGTATATTTGCATATAGTGTGCAAGCATGGATTAAGTGGCCAAGCGTGTGGGGGGATATTTAAAAGCAATCGGGACAAATTGACGTGCACTAGCACAACTACGACACACACACACACACAGCACAGCAACAGTTTTAATAGCGCTGCTGGATCACAGTCTCATCCTAAAGTGTCTCTTTGCGCAAGATTCAAATCATAAATGTGTAAGCCCAACTCTTAAGTAAATAAAACAAACAAGAAAAAAATAAAATAAAAACATGAACAGAGCATGATGAATATAAAATACGACATTAAAACAATCATAATTATATGATAGAAAGTTAATTTCATTTTATTGAAATCACATTTCCTAAACGTGGCTTGTGGCTCCCGGTGACGGCGGACTTCACCGTGGTGCATTGTGGGATTTATACTTGGCCAAATACCGCTCGGATGCGGTCTTACCTTAAGTGTGGGTAAAGTGCAAATCAAGCGCGCTGCACTTTCGGTCGTTGGAGAAACGGGACACACTTACGCACTCACACTAGGCCCATGAACGCGCACGCCAAGTGCCCAAGTGTGTAAGTGTGATCGAGTGTGCATATTGGGACAGGCTGACAGACCATCACAGTACCCCCCCCCCCCCCCCTCAAGGGCTGGCTTCCAGACAGCCCCAATGACACTGACCAGGGTGGGCGGAGGGGGTCCGAAGGAGGGAACTAGGGGCAAGGCCAGGGGACATGACGGGTAGAGCAGGGGAACGGGGCTCTGGAGGGCGGCCAGGGGGGCGAGCCGAGGGGTGTAGGGATTCTGGGGGGGAGGCCCAGAGGCCAAGCAGAGTCTGGGGGACGGCCCGGAGGCTGGGCAAAACAGCACGGAGAGTCTGGGGGGTCGGGCCAGGGGCCAGGCAGGAGGGCGACGCCGCTTTTTTTTTTATCATGTGGTCTTTATTGAAAGTAGTTCAGTAAGCATAAATGATCATCCATGTATGTAAGTACATGGATGTATGTAAGTGTATCTCTAAGTGTATATCTCCCCAATATTTTCCTCATTCAGCAGTTAGTCTCCCTTTCGCTAATGTCTCCACCTCATACAGTTACCTCATCTGCACATTTATTCATTGTCTTTATGAGTGACTTTGTACCTCTGTCTGTTTTACAGTCACAGATCACCAGCCCATGAAGCGCAGCTCGAGCTATGACTTTCTGCCACCTTCCAGTGAGTTTGTTCAACTCCTCTTACAGCATCTGCTCTGTTTGTTGAATTATTTTACCATCTATAGTGTAGAAACTAAAATAATATCACACTCTGCTTCACTGATGCTGTTGTGTTTAACTGCTGAATGATTGTTTTAGTATCCTCCATTTTAAAGAGAACACAACAATGCTAGCTGCAAAAGGACACCTGTTCATTTTGGAATTTACTGAATGAAATTTATATAATTCGAATGCATTAAAATGCATGTTAAATTATTTTTTATCAAATGAGATGATGATAAAGAAGACAAAGTCTGAGCCATAACAAATACATTAATAGACACAACACTGAACATATTCTTGCTGATTGTTTTTCTCCTCAGTGTCAGAGCTGAGGGTTGTTCTGCTGGGGAACAGCTGGTCTGAGAGGAGTTCAGTGGGGAACTTCATACTGGGAGAGACCAAGTTCAACACTAAAGAAGAACCAGACTGTGGTCAGAGAGAAAGTGGACAGTGGAAGGAGAAACAAATAGTCCTCATCAACAGTCCAGATCTGCTGCTTCCAAACATCTCTGAAGACAAACTGACAGAGTTTATAAAGGACTGTGTGAGTCTCTCTGATCCTGGACCTCATGTGTTCCTGCTGGTTCTGAAGCCTGAAGACTTCACTGAGGAACACAACCTGAGGCTCTGCAGAGTCATGACACTCGTCAGTGATCAATCATTTGATCGTTCACTGATACTGATATCAACATCCAGAGAGGAGAGTTCAGGTGAAAACTACATGAACCATCCAGCATTAAAACACATGATCAGCATCTGTAGAAACAGATACTTGAAGCAGGAGAACCTGGACCGTACAGAGCTGTTAACACGACTGGGTCAAATTGCACATGTTTGCCATGAAAGATTTGACGATGCAGCAACTACTCCACCAGATCATCAACTAAGGCCGAAACAAAAAGAAACAAACATTATTATGAGTGCTGTTGAAGCTGCTGGTAAGTGAAACAATTCCAAAAAGAAAACAAAATATCTCCCTCTAACACACATACACTGTTTTTATTGATTTAGAACACAGAGCTACAAATCAATGCTGTCATCTATTCACAGGCCTGACTGCAGGTCCACAAAAGACTGAACAACTCTCACACTTGGGGAAAAACATTGTGTCCAGTAAGTACAGTCATCATCAATGCAAATCTTTTTTTTTTGCTAATAATGATTCAGTGTCATCCCACAATCTTTTAAATTGAAAAGCAGTAAAATATGATTTACAACATGAACAGCAGTGAGGCTTATAACTTACTGCTCTGAACCCTCACATGAATATGCTATATGTTCATACTGTATGAAGACTGGTGCTTGTCCAGGACTGAGGCCCGTTGACCCTTTTTGTTGCTATTTTGTTCTTTTCTGTTGCACTCTTGAAGACCCCCTTTTGTGTTCTCCATGGTAAAAAAAAAAAACAACCTTTTTGTTCACTACATTTTACCTGTCTATATTTGCAGGCCTGCCATCTTTTGTTCCTGCATTGTTGGACCAGGTCCTGGTACTTTGTGGCTTTTCTCTCTGAGGCCTCAACACATCCATCTTCCCAAGGGACCGTCAGTTCGATCAGGATGATCTTCTTTCTTGGTCTTCTTGGAAGATGATGGTCTTTCCCCCTCCCTAATGAACTGAATAAATGGTGTCAGTCTTGCATGGACTTGACGCTTTTTCCATCTCTCCTGCTCCAAGATGTTGGCCAGTGCTCTGAGGACCTTATCGTGGCGCCAGCGGTACTGGCTAAGAGCAGTCTTGCACCCAGCCAGGATGTGCGCTATTGTTCCTCTTTCTCCACATAGCCTGCACAGTGGGTCCTCCCTCATTCCCCACCTGTGCAGGTTTGTTGGTGTTGGAAGAGTGTCATACACTGAATGGAGCAGGAAAGAGATGCAGAAAGGCTCCAGTCTCCAGAGTTCAGGCCAGGTGATCTTCCACTTAGGCAGGTCCCAATTCGTCCGGGCTCCTTATGATCCAAGTTCCACAGCCCTGGCCCTTCTAGCTTCCCCCTCGAGCTGCTGGACCTCGGCTTGTTGGAAGTGGGTGGAGCTGAGTCCCTGCCGCCCCAAGCACTGGTTCTTGATGATGTCCTTCAACTTCAGCAGGCTTTCTGCCTGTGCAACTGATGTGTCTGTTTGAATGTTCTGTTCTCCCTGATGTTTGGTTTCTATTGTTGTCCTATTGTCCTTTTCCTTCACTACACTTAACCTGCCTGAATCTGTATCTGGGTCTGCACTCCTTGTGTAACGGATGTGCACTCACTCCACCCATAAAGGACGTGCTAACTGGTTGTCAACCTGTTGGCAAAGCGGTTAGCATCGTCGTCTGCCATGCAGGAGATTAGGGTTCAAACACCACCTAGGACAGGTCGTGACAAACACAATGCAGAGGCCAGATATGACATCAGCTACACTTGCATCCTTAAGATCATACCATTTTGTGCTGTCTTGGGGGGTGATACTGTAGATTGCCTGTCTGTGCACTGAATCTATATTTGTCTCTGTTGTGTTTCAGCGTCTGGTCTCAGGATTGCTCTGCTGGGGAAAAGTGAAGACAAAAAGACAAAACTTGGGAACTTCATCATCAGGGACCAAGTTTTTCATGAAAAAAAGTCACCATCCAGACAATGTGTAGCCTCCCATGGAGAGTGGAGAGGAAACCCAGTAACATTGGTGAAAACTCCAGACATGTTCAGTCTGACTGTGGAAGCACTGATAGAGGAGATGAAGAAGTGTGTGACTCTTTGTTCTCCTGGACCAAATGTTCTGTTGCTGTTGGTGAAGCCTTCTGAGTTCACCGAGAAGAACAGAAAAACTCTGAAGTTCATCCTGAGTTTGTTTGGTCAAGATGCTTTTAAACATTCAATGGTCGTCCTAACACATGAGATTACTGAAATGACTGTCACTCTTAATGAACTCCTTCAAAACTGTAGAAGAAGACACTACAGGATGTCAGAAGACAACTATGAATCCTTGATGAAGAAGATTGAAGAAACATCAAATGAAAGTGACCAAATGAAACCAGCTCTAAACCTGGTTCTGTGTGGGAGGAGAGGAGCAGGGAAGACTTCAGCAGCTGAGGCCATTTTAGGTCAGACAGAGCTTCATTCAGTCTCCAACTCATCAGAGTGTGTTAAACATCAGGGAGAGGTGTGTGGACGTCAGGTTTCCCTGGTGGAGCTTCCTGCCTTGTATGGAAAACCTCAGGAGGAAGTGATGGAGGAATCACTCAGGTGTATCTCCCTCTGTGATCCTGAGGGCGTCCATGGCTTCATCCTGGTCCTACCTGTGGGTCCCCTCACTGATGAAGATAAAGGAGAGTTAAAGACCATCCAGAACACATTCAGCTGTAGAGTCAATGACTTCACCATTATCATGTTCACTGTGGAGTCAGATCCTAAAGCTCCAGCTGTTGTTAACTTTGTAAAAGAAACCAAGGACATCCAGGAGCTCTGTCAGAGCTGTGGAGGAAGATCTGTTGTTGTCAACATCAAGGACAAGCAGCAGATCCCTGAGCTGTTGGACACTGTAATGAGAGAAAGGAACGAATCATCCTGCTACACAAGAGAAACATTTGCACATGCACAGATAAAAAAGATCATGAAACTACAGTATGAGCTCAAAGAGCTGAAGACACAGAACAAGGGCAGCTGTAAGTACTGTACATTAAAAATAATAATAATAATTCAAATGTTCATATTATTTCTGTTTTCATTTACTATCAACCGGATCAATCAAATCGAAGAATACTTTATTAATCCCTGTAGGGAAATTCAGGTGTCTTGCTCACCCAGGCACAGTGCAAACACAGTACAGTACAATAACAGGACAATAAACAAAAAACAGAGGAGAAAGTACAGTACAAGGCCAGCATAGTGTGCAATATAAAAGCAGGATAAAATATAGGTATCTACTGTATGAAGATACTGTATGACATCACATTAAAAATCTGAGTTTATTTAGCATTAAAATGCTGGAACAATGTAACATGAGGTAACTCCACCTGTTTTCCTTTCACAGGTGATGAAGAAACTCCGAGTCCAGACTGTCTCAGGATTGTGTTATTAGGAAAGACGGGCTGTGGAAAGAGCTCTTCAGGAAACACCATACTGGGAAGAAAAGAGTTTAAAGCTGAATCAAGTCAAACATCAGTCACCAAGTTTTGTCAGAAAGCTCAAGGTGAAGTAGACGGTCGTCCTGTTGTTGTGGTCGACACTCCTGGTCTGTTTGACACGACCTTGTCCCATGAAGAGGTTAATGAGGAGATGGTGAAATGTATCAATCTTCTGGCTCCAGGACCACATGTCTTCCTGATGGTGATTCAGATCGGAAGATTCACACCAGAGGAGAAGGAGACACTGACACTCATCAAGAAAGGATTTGGGAAAAATTCTGATAAGTTCACCATCATTCTTTTCACAAGAGGAGATGACCTGGAAGATGATGAGCGGTCCATTGATGAGTATATTGAAAATAAATGTGATGAATTCTTTAAGAAGCTGATCTCTGACTGTGGAAGAAGATACCATGTGTTTAACAACCGTGACAAACAAAATCACTCACAAGTCAAAGAGTTGATAAAGAAGATCGACACCATGGCAGAGAGAAATGGAAGCAACTGCTTCACTAATGAGATGCTGCAAGAGGCTGAAGCAGCAATACAGAAAGAAATGAAGAAGATCCTGAAGGAAAAGGAGGAAGAGATGAAAAGAGAGAAGGAAGAACTAGAAAGAAAACATGAGAAAGAAAAAGAGGACATGAAAAGAAGAATCGAAGAACAGAAAGCAGAAATTGAACGAGAGAGAAAACAGAAAAACAAAGAACTCAAGAAAATGGAGGAGAAGATAAACAGAGAATGGGAAGAGAAACGAAAAGTGCAAGAAGAGAGAGAGGAAGAAGACAGGAAGAGGATAATAGCTGAAGAAAAACATCGTCAAGATCTGAAAACACAACTTGAACAATTGGACAAACAGATTCAGGTGGAAAAGGATGAAAAGAAAAGTGTGGACAGAAAGCTAGAGCAGAGTAGAGAGGAGCTGAGAAAACAGCAAGATGACTGGGAGAAGGAACAAAAAGATTGGAAGGAAAAACAAAAACAAGAAGATGAACAGAGACGACAAGAAGAACAAAAAAGATTTCAACAACTTCAAGAAAAGTATGAACAGGAAAGAGAAAAATATAAGAGGAAAATAAAAGAGGATGACCTGCTCAGAAGAGAACAGGAAGCAAAAGAGCGAAAAGAAATAGAGAAAAACTATAAAACAAAGCTGGAGACTCTGAAGAAGACGTACGAGGAGGAGGCCAGAAAGAAAGCTGAAGAGTTCAATGAGTTCAAAGACAAATACACCAAAGAACTGGCAGCTGAGAAGGAATCACACAAGGAACAAATGAAAGACAAAGATAGGAAATATGACCTGTTGAAGTCACTTTCAGCCCACAATGAAAAACAACAGAGAGAAAAATATCAGCAAGAAATCAGAGAGTTAGTGAAGAAAATTTCACAAAATAAAAGAAACCTGAGCAAGATCATCAGTTTACTGGATAAACAGGAGAAGGAACTGGAAGTGGAGACAGATGAGAAGGAAATGGAATATCTGCAGAAAAGACATGAAAAACAACTGAGTGATTTGATACAGAAAGTTTTGGATGAAAAACCAAATTGGTGGATTTCTGTCAAGGACTTCTTTTCTTAACTAGTTGTCACACAAGTGCAGCACCTTTTCACAGTTGTTTTTCTCTTCAGTATTTGCCTGGCTTTTATTGGTTGTTGTTGTTGCAACCACTCACCCAGTCTCTGCTCTTTAAAGGGAGCAGCTGGAGGAGAGTGGGTGAGTTGTGTTTTCGTCTCTTTTCAATAGAAACCAGTCAAAGCTATCAGGTGTTTGATGCCTGGTATTATGGGCTGCTGGGACCCTGTTTGTACTGTTGATGAAGTTTGGTGCTGTTCTGAGCATCATTTGTGACTATGAGTGGCTTTTTTGATGGTGGTTGGCTCGTGGCTCCATAGACAGCAGTGTTTTTCTTTCTGGCTGTTTGTGCTGAAGCTGCTACAACTAGAGGAGTTTGTGGTCGGCAAACGGTGTGTTAGATCATGGGATAAACTTAGGCTGGAATATCCCTTTAACAAGCTTGTCCCAACTCCCTGTGGTCAGTCAGACATACCGTTTCTGTAAGACATCCTCAGGAACATCACCAAACTCCGTCCAACTCTTACCCTGGCTGATGCAGAGGAGCTCGTCCACGCCTTTGTCTCCTCCAGGCTGGATTACTGTAATGCACTTCTCATCGGGATCTCGACTGGCAGGAGCATCCAGAGTCTGCAGTACATCCAGAACAGCACCGCCAGGAACCTGACGAGGGTGTGCAGATACAATCACATCACCCCCATCCTCAAATCTCTCCACTGGCTCCCTGTTCCACTCAGAATTGAGTACAAGGTCTCCCTCCTCACCCATCAGTGCGTCTATGGACATGCCCCCCAATACCTCAAGGAACTCCTCACCCCCCAGCCCTCGTCACGCATCCTCCGTTCCGCAACCACAAACCCCCTTCAAGCCCCCAGAACCAAGCTCCACACAGTGGAAATCTGATAACTTTTTCAATAATTTCGCTCTGTAACACTTTGAGGTTGTTTAAATGTAAAGTGCACTACAAATAAAATGTATGCTATTATTATTATACCACCACATGTTACATATTAGAATACTAGAGTACATTTTCTGATTGTGTTGGTGAGTCTGTCTGAAGTCTGCAAGACTCCTACATATGATTTAAGTTGGATGAACAGACTGAGATCTTTGACTTTACAGACAGACACGTCCTTTTTGGACATAAATAACAGTTCTACAAAGTTAATTTGTAAAGGATGACAATATGTTCATGCATGTCTTACCATGGGACCTCTGGTGATTCCCAGTGACCTAATGTCAGCAGTCAGTAGAAAGTCCAGTGGCTGTGATCTGTGAACAGGTATCAATATATGTATGATGGTTGTCATGGTTACAATAAACACATGGACTACTACACCAGCAATGGTGCACCTACCCTCGTCACATCCATCACGATTGTCAAAAAACAGTCATAACTTGGTTGGGTTCAGGAAAAGATGAGTAGGCCTACCGATGAGTTCTTCCATAAAATTAGATAATATTTGTTGCCATGGTTACAGCACCAACATAAACAGCTGGTTTCTAATGGGAATCGAACACCACTGTCCCGTCACTGTCACAACCTGCTCCATATGTGGACTTTGTATTTTTGTACTACGTTGTTGCACTTTTCCCTTAGCGTCTGTAATAATATCACAACCACTAGGTGTTGCTTAGCAACAACAACAGAACTATGGGTCATAATGATGATCACTGTATGACAATCATGTGATCCACATTTATCATTTCAAGGTGTGAATGTTTGAAGTGAATCAATGAACAAAGACTGAAAACATTTTTTGTTTCTTTTCCATTCGGTTAACTTATGTTTACTGTCTCTTTATTTAGTAGCTAATTGTTAAAATATCTGCATAGCCTTTTTTATGTAGGTGGGGCATTTTTGCTGTTATTTGTTAGCACAGTTGAGACAGACAGGAAATAGTGAAAGCAGAGAGAGGGGGAATGACACACAGTAAAGGGCTGCCCGATACGGGATTCAGGACTGTAGCCTCTGCACATGGAGCGCCACACAGCGCCCCCCTAATTTGTTTTTTTATTAGAGGATGATGATGACACTCAGAAATGTAAAACATCTTACATTGTCTGTCATTGATGGATATCAATGTGTTATAGAGTTTGTGGTTTGTTGAATTAAAGTCCAATGTATTTATTTTTATTATTCAGGTATACTTTTTATATCAAAGGACGTTTTCACTAGCCTATATGTGAATTTTTATCGTGGTATTGATACAGTTTAATTTTGGAATTGATTTTCTACAAGATCCAAAGGACTTTACTGGGTCAGAAACTTGAACAAGTGAAAATCAAGAATCACATAAAAACCCATAAATCAGTGTCTGTCTACAATCGACCCACAGACTCTCAGATGATCTTTAATAATTATGTAAAGTGAAATATAATTTCTATGATTGTCATATGATGCTGCCCACGTCTTATTATTTTTTGTTGTTTTGTTATTTTTAATTACAAATATTCAGCTGTTACAGTACAACGTATTTCTGTCTGAACACTAAGAAGGAAGCCACACAGTAAGCATCAGAAGAGTAAAACTCAAATAAACCTGTTTTCTAACAGACATGAGCATGTGAAACAGCCAGACTCAATGTTTCTTATACGTTTTGTACGATATATAGGATTTAAAATGCACAGGGGAAAGAATGAAATAGTAAAACAAGTTAATAAACACAGGAGCAATTTACTGAGTCATTGTCATATTGGCATCTTCCGCCCTCCATATTGCAGCATTTTATCCCACTGAAAGACTTTACTTTCACTTCGCCACAGAGTCCTGCAGCAGCAAGTTCGGGTAAGTGAACTCTACTAAAACCATATCGAGGATAAAATAAAAGAAATCAAAATCAATAAAGTAAATAGATATGATAATAATATAGTAGGCTAGTAATAGATATGGAGAGAATAATGTATGCATTACTAGATTTAAAACAAATCGCAGATTGTCCTGTTTCCTCCAGATGAGGTTTACAGATAATAATTTTTTATGAACTGATGTGAAAACAATGATCGGTGTAGACAGAGTGAAGCTTCACAGTAAAACATGTTGCAGCTGGATGTGTTGGTTTGAGGAATACGCCCGTCACGGGGACACGCACTCTGATCTGAGATAACAGACACCGTCACTAAGATGATTTCTGCGACTTGAAAAAACAACACAACGTTCATCATCGTCGATTTTTATAAACGACACGACAGATCTACAAGGTGTGCACGAGCTCCATCCTCTTTTTCCACCCGCGGATATTTTTACACACAACAACTAAGCTTTTTTGTCCCATATTTAATCCAATAAGGTGCGCTAATACCTGCGTGGCGAAAGATTCTCGGTGGTAAGTGAAAACAACGTTAGACATGATGGGATGGACAGAGATCAGTGTGATTATGTTTCTGGGTAATAACTGGGCTTGTGTCTTGGCTGAGTGAAGCACGCGACCAAGTAGATCTCGCCCCTGAGGCCGTGCCTGTCACCGCGTGCAGTACCACCACCAAACATGTGGTGGTGGAGAGATTTTTTTTTAAAAAGAAAATATTTTGACAAACATTAATCAAATATAAAACAAGAGGGGAAAAGATAAATAACTTAACAAAATAAAATAAAATGTACAGAATCAATTTAGTAAGTAGGCTAAATTAAACGAGCAGACATTAGACACATTGCATTATACATTAAACTATTAGACCTGTAACAAGAGAAAGCTGTGAATGTATTCACATCATCAGAGAAGAGCAGTTTCTCACATGGCTATAAACAGTTTCCTCATCATGATGGAGACTAAATAATGTCCAACACCAAACACACAGAGAAATATTCAATAATAAATTACAGTACGCTGCCGTGTCAACACCATCAGTTCAGTGTTACTGATGAGCAGTTCATGTGACACTGAAGTCAGTCAATCAGGTAATAACAAGATAATGTTTTTTGTTTCTGGTTTTTATTCTCCCAGATCTCCAGTTCACCAACGACATCATGGGATCAGCTGAATCATCTGGTGAGTTCAAGTGCAAACATGATGTTTGTAAATAACATTTCAAGGTGCCACTGGCACAACAAAATACAGCAATGTTTTTTGCATAGAGAATTGTGTAGTTTTCTGTCAAATAAATAACCGATCCATTTTGTTATATGGATACATACTTCTATTGATATTTTGGTTTCAGCTCTTTTTTGAATATTCACTACAACCTTATTCTGACAATTCGTTCAATATTTGAGCAGCATAGAAGTTAAAAACAACTTTGTTAAGTTCTGACAGTGATCAGTGAGCTCTGCAGGGTTTGTATCAGGTCAGAAGATCAGTGATATGCTGAGCTGCTGCACTGTGATGATCTGATGACTGTCCAGCTGTAGTCACTCTGTGATAGGGCGTTTCCTGGTTACCAGGCGCTGTACAGTAATAAATAACACACTCCTATTCATGAAGTCCAAATCCAATGAGTTTTAATTCTGTGAATAGGTTTAAGATCAGTTCCTCCTGTAATTAGCCTACAACAGAACAGATGTTGATGCAGTCTGATGCAGGATCAATACATTTGGTTCAGACAGAGCAGGGAAAGCTGTACCATCATGTTAAAACTATGAAAGTGTTGATGCAGCTTGTGGACACCAGAAGTAATCAAAGGTTTGAAATAGAAAATAGAAAACATGAGCTTGAATGAACCGTTTCTCCATTTTCTGTTTCACTACAGCCCAGCAAAGCCGTCCACCAACTGAGCGTCATTATCATCATTATTACCGACTTAAGTGAAACTGAGCAGCTTCATAAATATCATCTTGCATTTTAACCGGTAGAATCTCAGAGCGGTGTAGGTGGTAGCCTACATACAAACTCACATTTTATTCCATGAGTGTGTGATTGTCAAAACCCCCTCTCTGGCTTTTTCTTGGACATTGTCTTAGTTTTGCACTGAAATCCAAAACTATTCAATCACGTACAGACACACAAATGTTTTAAACTTAACATCTCCCTCAACTGACAAACCCCCTCTCAATTAAAAACAGTTTTTGAATATTTAAAGGCAGTAGATTGTTGTTTGTTTAATATATTATTTGTGCTGTTTAACATTGGACCAGATCAGTGAATTTAAAAAGTTTTTGATTTCAAGAATAGTGGATTTGTGTCATCTCTTATGCAACATGCAGTCGGAGCTCCCGTTTGTGTCATAAACACAGGAATATCAACTCTTGACTTGCTTCAAGTGTACATTTCTTTCCACAGACAACGTCAGGTGGCTACTCAAACATGTGCCGAGAAGTTTTTTTAACTTGAGTTGATATTTCTGTGTTTATGACACAAAAGGGCTTTGAGGGATGTAAACAGCCTAAAAAGCGGAACTTCAATCCGCTCCCATTCATCGCTGCCGTGGCGATGCAGGGACAGACACAACTACCGCAAAACAGGAGCAATTAAACTGAAAATCTTCAGATTCCTTCTTTTAGACCTAAAATGTTAGGAAAGTACACCCCAGAGTTGAATTCGCCTGGAATTGTCCTTTAAAATTTGATATTTTTTTCAAACCAGCTTTGTAGTTAGTAGGCTATATCTGAATTAATCATCCACTGTAGCTCCAGAACAGAAAATATTTGTCATTTCACAAATAATATACTTTTGATACTTTACAAATGTAATTTATATAAAGAAAAAAAAACTGTTTTGGACAATACTGACCCCTGTGGGACGCCACAGACAATGTCCAAGTTTGACAATGAATAGACCAGAGCGGCTTTTTTATGCAAATGAGAGTGA
This sequence comes from Trachurus japonicus, assembly GCF_045865225.1. Lineage (NCBI taxonomy): Eukaryota > Metazoa > Chordata > Actinopteri > Carangiformes > Carangidae > Trachurus > Trachurus japonicus. The sequence goes on along the minus strand of NC_140915.1, from coordinate 5,733,947 downwards.
CTGATGCATCCTGGGTAATTTAGGGGCAGCACCCGGCATCCCTCCATTGAAAAGTTCAGCCTAACTGGCTTGACAAACTAAGTAACAAAAAGTTGGCTATTAACAGGCTATTTACAGACAACACTTAGCCAAAACCTCCCGGTGATTCCACCAAATACGTGTAGATGTCTTGGTCAGACATTTCTGGCCACTGTGTGGGGTCATTGATCACTGTGGGAGGCTAAAGGAGCATACCGCTAGATTCATTCATTGTAATTTTTCACGATAGCGTGAACGGTGGGTTTCAAAGAGGGTGTCAAAATAATTATGAGACATAGTGCTACAAAAGAAACACAAAATAAAACATTCAAATTGATTGTTAGTTAGTCTACGCTCCATCAAAACACAAAAAGCCACTGAGTGTAATGTAAAAATGCCGGTAGCTGCCCCTAAATTACCCAGAATGCATCGGTCATTCTCATTTGCATAAAAAAGCTGCTCTGGTCTATACTCTGCCAACTTCACAAATTGTTTCTTGTCTAACCAGCAACTTAATGAATTAATGTCTGTCTTTTCTGTTTCACTGCAGCACCATCTCCTCCACCTCCACCATGTAAGTAAAAACAGACCTGCTTCCTACATATCCTCATGTAGTTGAACTTATTGTTGAACTTGTTGTTGAACCTTTTAGTCCAGTTGTGAATGTGTAAGGTGTCACTGTCACCTGTCCAGGCATGACTCAGAAACTCACCCGGTGTACTCTGGACCAGGAGGAATGATTCAGAGAACCAATAGATGGATGTTTTCTTGACACTCATTTCCACTGCACCTGACCTTCATCCTCCACAGCAGAGTGTCACACAAACCACTGAAACTATCAACTGCTTTTTATTCCTGTCTCTACTGAGTAGACACACAGATCCTGATGTGAGGTCTCCAGATGTTGATGCAGATGTAGGACCAGTCCTCACTAGGGTCATGGGGGAGCTGGAATCTATCTCAGCTGACTTAGGGCGAGAAGCGGGGTAAACCCAGTCACAGGGTTAACATACAGTATATAGACAGACAATTACGGTATTCACACCTACCCACAATTTGCACATCTTTGTGGTCAATAAAACATTGCTCCAAAGGAATGCAGTTTAGTATATATTTATTGCAGCACAACAGTCCTAAAAACATCGGAGTCAGTGTATTATATCAATATCAAGTGGTCAGCAGTAAGTAGGACCTTCCGCCCTCACCTCCTCAGTTCATTCATTCATTCACCAGCTGATTTTACTACCTGTTGACGTACCACCACCACGTGACTATAATAATATACAATATGACAACAAACTAAACACTTCTAGCTGGCACCTGCATGAGGTCTTGGCGTAGAATTCTGGAGATTAAAGCAGAAGTAAGCGGAATATTTGTGTTAATCTAAGTCTTAAATAGTTGTATCTTCCGACAGCAATCACTTCTATAGAGTGTTTGGTCTGAAACACGGGTCTGTCAGTCACTCTGCTCTGCTGTAAGCCGAGGAGAAAACTTTCCTTGTATCCTACAACCTTTATCCAATGAGGAGAGAGAACGGCATAAAGGGGCGGTCCTCTCTGTGTGTGCAGCCAAGGGATGCGCGTGAATGTGGTGACGTAGGGACGAGGGCGGGGACTGCTAACAGGAAGTTAGCCAAAACCACCGGATCGCTTACTTCTGCTTTAAATAAATGAATGTTTTCTTCTTTTCTACAGTAACAAACTGGACGAGCAGAAGCAGCCTTGATGTCCTGCCACCCACCAGTGAGTAAAACAAATTATTACAAGGCTCAGTTGATGCTGCACTCTGATTGGTCAATCACTGCATTCAACGGCCTGTTATTTCTGTATAACCCGGTGTCACAGCTCTCCTCTTGGTGGCAACGCGAGTCCGCGACACAAACGTAAACCGTAAAACCGCAATCTCTTGTTTATGACTGATAAGACTACACAAATACACACATCGAAACAATTATAAAATAATTAATCGATCCACTGATTAATTATCAAAGGCTTTGTTGAAAACAAATGCACAGGACTGGGAGGAGGGTGAGCAAAACAGCGGAGAAGTGACCGGACTTGCAGATGCGCTAAATGATGTAATTCATAAATCAATAAAAGTCGTATTATGATCAATATTATATTTTAAATTAATTATTTAAAGCCCCTGTACAGACTTTTCATTTAGTGTTGATTTTGGCGGCTTCTGTGGACAAAAGCGGTGGTGTTGAATGAATTAATGAAAATTTGTTTATTTCGGTCAGGTCATTCAAAATTAAAAGTCCAACAGAAAACATCAGTTCAACTAGAAAAAAGCCAAACCGAAGAGGCATAGGCTGAAGCTATCGCTTATTTTCGCCTACCCTTCTTACATGATCAACTTATCACATCATTCAAAACATCAAACAGAAAATCATATCGTTTTGCACAGAATCCCAAACATAATTCCATAATAGTGTCAGCTACTTCAACCGCATCTCTCATATTTTTCAAATACCTTATTCTTAAACAAATGTTTGAATTCATAAATTGACTGGCACATCTTCAAATCGTCATCAAGTGCATTCCATATATTTACACCCCTTACAGAAATACATTGATCTTTTATTTTAGTCCTGGGCTTTGTTTTTTCAATCCTACGTTTCCCTCGGAGCTCATATCTACATTCCCTTTTTTTAAACATGTTTACAATTTTACAAGGTAACAAGTGTTTTGCCGGAATGAAGACTGCATTTCCCACTGTCGTGAAGACATTTGTCTGACCAGTGCGTGTAGATTTGTAATATTTGGGACATGCTTTGAAAACTTTTTCTTTTTCAGCAGCTATCTGCAGCGTGCGTAGTAATGTATCTATTCTTATGGTTTCATCAGTGGTCCGACCTGACCATGCCTTCCAAAGGTATAGAATTAGACGACTTAGAAATAGCGTATCTTCACACTGATGGGCTCATTTGTTGTTGTAGGTAACAGAGACACATCAACAGAAAGACTTTTGCGTATCCAGTTAAAAGCTCCGTACCGGGGCTTTAACTCGTAAGCCGTGTAATAAGCAGAGCTTCAGGATGTATGAAACCCCTCCACTTCACATCGGGGTTCCATACATCTTGTCGGGGTTTATTTCTTCTTCACTTCCGGTTTGAGAGGACGCTGGCATAGTATGTCGCCGCTTCTCAGTCTAAATCTTAAATCGCTGTTAATTGTTTCTTGTGACTTTTTGTTCCCTCTTAACCATCACTCTGCTGAGCTACCATGTAAAGACAGTTTACCGACTTGCTCATTGATCCACTGCGGCTGTTATGGTCGGCTCCCCAACCACCTGCTGCTGCTCACCCGAAACCTAAACTAATACTGTTCTTTAATTCTATGATTTTTTCTTCAGTGTCTGAGCTGAGGGTTGTTCTGCTGGGGAACAGCTGGTCTGAGAGGAGTTCAGTGGGGAACTTCATACTGAAAAAGACGGAGTTCAACGCTGAGGAAGAACCAGATCGTTGTCTGAGAGCCAGAGGAGAGTGGAGGGAGAAAGCTATAGTCCTCATCAACACTCCAGATCTGCTGGATCCAAACATCCCCGACCACAAGCTGAGAGAGTTGATAAGGGACTGTGTGAGACTCTCTGGTCCTGGACCTCATGTGTTCCTGCTGGTTCTACAGCCTGAAGACTTCACTGAGGAACAGAGACTGAAGCTCTACAGAGTCATGAGACTCTTCGGTGATCGATCATTTGATCACTCACTGGTTCTGATATCGACACCCAGAGAGGAGAAGCCAGGCTTCATGGAGGAGTTCAGGCAGCATCCACCCTTAAAGGACATGATCGGCAGATGTCGCGACAGACACTTGTGGAGGAAGGGACTTGAATCTCGTGAGCTGTTAAAATGGCTGGGCCAGATTGTGAATGAGAACGATGGAAAACATCTTGAGTGACAGATAAACAAAAGATTGTGCTGACTGGTCAGAGTATATTCCTGTTGTGGCAGGAGAAAGGGGGGCCCGGGCAGGGTTTGAACCCGAGTCTCCTGGGTAAGAATAATACACGCTGACCAATCAACCAAAGGGATATCTCTGTGGCAATTGGAGGCATAGTAACAGGACCATCAACTGTCACACTATCTATCAATATTTTATCTATTCTCATCTCAACCAAAATTGAAAGTTCTTTGCTTGAAATGTCTGTGACAATAAACAGAAACCCAGAAGAGGGGCACACAGCAAAGGGCCACACAGGTCAGATTCAAACCTGAGCCTCTGCAGTCAGAGCTGAGTCTTTGAGTCTTGGTCAGGGTGACCAACAAAGCCATCACAGATTTTCTGTAAATCACAGGATGTAAATTCTCTTTATGTTCTGTCATTATTCAAGAATAGTTGCACTAAGAAAGTGGCTCCTGAACTCGCTCCCTTCCTTCATTTGTGACAATGACCATATGTATTTGTAATTGTGCAGAACCGGAAGAATCCCTGAGTTTGTTTGCTTAGTTCAGAATAAATGGTCTGTGCTGTAGGTCATAAAGCTTTATACTTAATCAAATACAGTAGACTCATATTTGCTTTAAATACGCTTAGTGGTACAGCACGTGTGTGTGATTTGAAACCACACAATGAAACACGAAACATATAATAATATGTCTGTGTATCATTAAAAAACAGGGAAAAAAAGCTTTTTTTCAGCAACTAAGTCTATGAGAAGAGTTCTCACAAGTGACTATGGAGCAAAACTGTTAACTCCATTTACTCCATACATTTTTTCAGGAATTTTCAGTCATGAATAAAAAGATACTGATGAGGAAAACATTTTGAAACTACAGGAAAATAATATGTAGCCTATTTAAGAAGGAATATGTGTTTTAAGATTTTTCTATTTTAAATTTAAAATACAACAACAAACCAACAGCAAGTGTTTAAATAAAGGAATAATCAATTTAATTTCCTATAATAACTTCGTTAATAACTATTACGCCTATGGACCCCTTCAGGTTTAGGAGGTGGGGAGTGGCTGTTTCTTATTTTAAATTAAGGCAAGGCAAGGCAATTTTATTTGTATAGCCCGTTTTTACAAACAGTTTGTCTCAAAGGGCTTTACATGGCATCGTAACAACATCCTCTGTCCTTAGACCCTCACATCGACTGAGGAAAAACTCCATGGAAAACCCTTTTAACAGGGAGAAATCGGAGAAACCTCAGGGTGAGCAATAGAGGAGGGATCCCTCACCCAGGACGGACAGATGTGCAATAGATGTTGTTAATTATTGACTATTATTATTGTTAGTAATTTTTCTATTAATAGTATTGTGTTTTTTTATTTTTATATTGTACTTCTATTATTTCTTCACATGTATTGCCTGCCACATCTGTTATTTTATGTAAGAAAAAAGGAAAAATACAATAAAAAAAATCGATTACAAAAAGGAGTGCATAATTAAATCTTGAAATGTGTAACTAAATTCAATGCAGATATAGCCTACAAAAATAAATCAACAATTGTAAAAAGAAAAAAAAAAGCATTTTCATTAGCCTACCAAAAATTATTTCACATTCATTTTTATGTTTCTATTTATTTGGGCATTTCATTATTAATTTGTGTATTTAATCATAATCATAATTAATTTAATATACTCTGCATTTCATGTCCTCCATAGACAAAACGGATTTGAAATGAGTAGCCACGTTTGTGTCGTGTCCAGCTTCTGCTGTTCTGAGATCAGTTATGATGTTTCACGCATGCGCACTTAGTCATACACCAGAAAACTCAACCATCCGCAGCAGCAGCAGGTGATGAATGAGCCAACAATGCTGATTAAAACGCTGATTAATCGTATCTGTGAGAGCTTTAAGGTAAGTTTGAGACTAATTATTGTCACAGGAGCAGTAGAGCAGCTGTATGTCGGGAAGAGACCGGTACGTAGGTTGTTTACGTAGCTGGAAAAAGAGAAAGACCGTTATTAGCTCGTTAGCGGTTAGCAGTTAGCCACGTAGCTAACTGTTGTAGCTAGTTGTTGACTCTTCAAGACACATTTTCCCGCTTCTCCGCTCGGCTTCAACCACACACAGACAATGATTCAGGTAAGATAATCAACAGTGTTCAGCACTGAGGAAGGTAGGCTATAGGTAGGTAAATAATATTATCTTTTATACAACAACACATTTGATTTGTTCACCGTGGGCTCAGAGGATTAATCCTGAAATACTAGTTTAGGCGGGAAGAGGAAAAATAAATGAGTAGTCAAGATGCAGGATAAAGACTGGACAGACACAAAACCATGAGAAAGGAACAGGAGCTAGCTAGAGCTGTAAAAACTGGACACAATGATCTTTTTATATTCCTTCTTCTGTGTGCATTTATTCTTTATTCATTTTTGTTATGAGCGCACATTAGCAGGATGTGAATGGAGAGAGAGATACTTTTGTGTTTTTATTGAGTGTTTAAGTTATCAACATCGGACTGTTTTCCTCTGTTAGTTAGCATGTTACTATCCCTCTTCATGTGTGTGTGAATGAGCAACCAGGAAGTTACGTTTTCTCATATAGCTGTTGTGACGTGAACGGTTTTGTGTTATATTGTGGAGCTAAAGGCTGGTTTGGCCACCTGAAATAAGCAGCCATATCAATATATCTAATAGCTTAATGAGGCTACATTACATATACTGTATGATAAAATACCGTTTCTGTTCATGCTTGAGTTTTGTAGCATTATAACTGTTTTGATATTGTGCTGTGTAGTTACTAATTTTGCGGTAATTTCTCCTAAGAAATATGATTCAGCCGCGCAGTGTTTGATGTTTGATGTTTTATTAGGAAAGGTGTGATTAGTATTTATGATACTAACATTGTCAGTGTCATAACTGGGATTATTATTACTACTGCTAAAGTGTCTGTACATTATCAGGAAAATCTGGTTAAATTGTTTCTAATCTGATTTTATTTCTGATTGTTACAGGCCACACACACCTATCTTACCTTGCTCCATGCCATACAGTAAGTGGGTCTACTGTATTGTTGCTGTGCTGTGCTGAGGATACACATCAGTAAACAGTGCAAGCTGCACCCTGCCTCCAGTCCAGTGTGTTCTGACTGACACCACAGAGCGAGTGCTGACCTGAACCCTTGCAACCAGAACCACCTATTTAACAAGGAGTAAGTATCTCAGTTGTGTTATGTCCAACTTGCAGCTGTTCTGAGATTAGTAAAAGCTCCAAATTGTGTCAGTGTTTAAAAATCCCCACAGATAGACAGTGGTGGACAAAATAATGATTAGACCACTTGGCATATATAAGAAGTTTCCGTTGTTTTTTGTTGAATTTTCCATTAATCATCATTCTGCTGTATAAACAGGGTCTCTGCAGGTTTCACCAGCTCAAATTTAAGACTTTTTAAGACCTTTTTAAGACCATTATGGATGAAATTTAAGACCTATCATGACAAATAAAAAACGTACAAAAGAAATGCGGAGTCACAAAACTAGAAATTGATTGCAATATATAAGTTGCGTGTTAGGCTTGTTTGTAGTTGAAAATACATTCAATAAAGCACAATGAAGTGTCGCAGGAGCATCTAAAGTAAACTATTTGGGGGCACAAAAAGAAATTGGGGAGTGAAATTAAAAATGTTTATGTAACACATTATTTATTTAATTCACTGGCAACCAGCAGGCAGATGGCTTTAAACCTTGAATAATGTTAAGGGTCACACGTGACCCATTTTTACATTGGAGAACAGTAAAAACACCAACACTTCCCCTTTGGCCTGAAATGTGATGACTTCTAAATGTGACCCAGAATAGACAAACATGGAAATATTTCAACTTCTTTGATCAACAGACACGAGCCACAACCTGTTCTGTATTATGACCAGCACAATATTTGACGTAAATAAATTGGCTTTTGGTCACCCCTATATATTATGGTATTAAATAATGCTTGAATAAATGTGTACTACCGTATTTTCCGGACTATATGTCGCACCTGAGTATTAGTCGCATTTATTTTTCAAACATTTAATTAATAGCCGGGTGTCATATAATGACCAGGCTTTGTTTAAAGGCCGGCACCTATAGCGCGCGCTGCTGTTATGCATGCGCGTTTCTCTGTGGTGTGTAGCCTATGTGTGTGTGAGGATGCGGAGATGAATGAAGGCGATCGTCCCAAGGGGGGCGGCGGTGGTGAATATCGCTACTTTTTTTTTTTTTAACACGTTAGTTTAGGCGGCAGCGCTGGAAACCCTGTGATCAGAAACTCTTTGTGGACTCTGTGAAGACGGACGGGAGTGAAGCCGACCTCTCCTCTGCTTCAGAGAGGGACAGGCTTGCACTGTCGGACCTGGGTCTCTGCTCCGTGTCCGGACCCCAGTCGGGACCGGAGCAGAGACCGAAGACTGACCGCAGAACACGCTGTGAAAATACTCTGAACTGACGGAGTGAAGCGCTACGGCGCAACGGAGACAGGTCAGACAGCGCAGCGAGGAGAACAGCACATGAGGAAGATGAAGATGAGCCACTGAATGAGGAGGGATTCAGAAATAAAAGCCGTGCTTCCCTCTTGTGGTCATAGCGTAGGTTTTTTTTTTTAAATATATAAGTCGCTTCTGAATATAGGTCGCATGGCCAGCCAAACTAGAAAAAAACCGCGACTTATAGTCCGGAAAATACGGTACATCTTTTTATTTAAAAATGCTCGCCCATGCTGGGCATAAGAAAATTTAAGACCTGTCTAAAATTATTTAAGACTTGAACACAATAATTCAACAAATTTAAGACATTTTAAGGCCTAAAATTTAGATTTTCAAATTTTAGACTTTTTTAGACTTTTTAAGACCCCGCGGATACCCTGATAAACCATAGAATAGAGGCATCATAAGAAGATTTAGGTCATTTTCCTTATACAACCCCCACCCCCCCAATAAACAAGCTAGGCCTATTTCACTGTCAATGTCACACAATCATGTTCCTTCACAGAAGAAGCCAAATTATTTACAAAGTCTGGAGTTCAACCCCATCGAGCAAATTTGGGTCGAGTTGGAAAATCAACTGGACAGATCTATTGTACATTCAAAGGAAAGCGGTGGCTTGAGTAGCAGAAGGCATGATGGGATAACATTAGTGTTGACGTTCTCAGGAAATATATTGACTCTATGCCAGAGAAATGTGCTCATGTAACTGCTGCAAAAGGTGGACATACAAAATATTTTATAAGGTAAAAGTGATTAAAGAACAGTAGGACTCACTTCATCTGACTGTGTTCAGAGCAACCATCTGCATATTTCATGAACATTATGAAATGACATTGAAATTAATGTTTTGAAGGCAAAAAGGTCGGGTATTTTCAGATCTGTCAGCTGTTCTAATAGTTTTGGCCACCACTGTACATGTGCAGTAACAGACTGTGATAACAGAAAACATATTAGTTCTTTCTCTCCCAAAGAATGCATACCAGCTTAGATGTTAATAACTACGTACATTCTTAAAAATATTTAAAAGCCTTTACAAGTAAATATCTTTTTGCAGCACATGTATGTCGACCTGAGTAATGAATTACTGTCTTGACACTGTGGTAATGTCCCTGTATTCATCAGTGTTATGTAATTCCTCTTTATGTCAGAGGGGGGAGACAAAGCTCCACACTGCAGGTTAATCATGCTCTGCATATTTTCCTCTGTAGATTTGTGAACACATTGTGAGCTGATGTCTCACTGTAAGACACATAGCTTTATTGTTTCTTTTCTGGATTAATAGTCATAGTGTGTTGTGTAGCATTTCTATACCATTAAGATAAACCTGATCATTTCTGCTCAGTTGTTCACTGTTTGAGATTCTTGTAACCAGTCATGGGACACTGGAAATGATTATTAGTTAAGTGTTTTACATATTTAATTGATCAGTAAGAGAAGGTGGATTGTTTGTCTTTATTTGACCTGTGCTCTGTTGCAGCTCACACACACATGAAGGACCGCCGTCCCTCGCTGGAGCCTCGTTCTGTCACAGTAAACTAAGTCCATATTACATCCACCTCACTCAGTGGCATCCAGACCAGAGCACGAGAACAACGATGGACTCCTCCGTCTGAAGAGCATGAAGCACTGCCCTTCCTCCTCCTCCTCCGCTTGAGAACTGTTACTTTTCTTTCTAAAACATCTCAACAACTGGAAGGATTTACATGTAATTTTTCTTAAGACATTCACGTGACATGTTGAATCGTACGGGGCATTTTCATGAGATGAGTGCTCATGAAGATTAACACAAAATAAAAACAAGCTTGAAATATTCCACTCTGTTATCAATCTAAAAGAATATTCAGGCTGCATCTAAACTTAGTTTGTGTGTGGACAGACTGTGTACTGTCTATATTGTTTGTCTATGTTTCCTTGTTTGTGTCTTGATGGACTTGGAGTCTGTGAAATAAAGCTATATAAACTGTTCCTCTTGATGTGTTTCTCAAGGTGAAATTAATTAGTATAGAGTCCTAAGTAACAAACTGTCCGTTCAACTTATAGTAGTGATAAATCAGGATGTAAAAAAGGGTGTGTGTTGTAATACACATGCAATGTTTTGCCATTTCTGTCAATATATTTTTCTTCTGCAATATTTTGCCCCATTGTGTTCGTTCTATTTCCTTGTCACAACAAGATTACTCTTTTTCCCATAAATATGTCTGAAAGCTGTAGATATCATTGGCCTTTTCTCTGCAACAGCCACAGGAGAAAAACGGTTTATTATACAATGATATCTACATATTTCCTGCACCTGAAATAATCCAAAATAATATAATCTGATATTACAGACTGTAATAACGGTGTTTTATGATTGGGGAAATCAAATTGCTGGTTTGTTCAGTCTTTGATCTTAGGCTTCTTTGTGTAACAGGTGAATGAAGTGTGTCTATGGAGTTCCGTGTGATTGTTGATAAAAGTCAAACTGACTCAAATAGAGAAAAGTGCTTGTTATTAAGTGTTATAGTATATAATTTGTTTTCCTTTCTTTTTTCATAGTTTCTACATTGAAGCACCAGTAGGACTAGGTAGGAATCAGTCAGTGTTTTACTCGTGCCAGATTCACAGCATGTAAATAAGGGTGTGTTTTACCACAGCCGTTATCACCATTGGCATCTCTTTCACACTCAAAGCCAGCGATTACAAACCTAAACTCGTCGGTTGAACTGGACAAACAAGGAAGTGAATTGAAATATTGTAAGAAAAAAAGAAAACGTATTTTTATTGCTTTGACAGAGATTAAACTAATCTTCGCTGCGAATGTTATTTTAATTAAAACACGAACGTTTCTGTCTATCCAGTAACTAAAACATACTTTATTCATCCCTAGCAGGGAAATTCAAGTTAGTCCAGTAGCTCACACAACAATGTCACAAAAAAGATGAACACACAAAAAAAGATTTTAACAAGTGTTATATAAAACGATTGCAGCAGCAACAAATGATCTCTTAAATCTTTCAGTTCTACAGGTCAGGGAGATGAGCCTTTTACTGCGGCTGCTCCTCTGACCTGTGAGAGTCTTATTGTATTTGCGAAAGGAGTTTTTTCTGAGTCTTGTGACGCAGTTTTTTTTTTCTTCTGATTTTCCTTTCGCTTTCGCGTCGGGCTGAATGCGCAGCGACAGAGTCACCCGTCGAGGTGACGACCGAATTTACTGACTGTAAAAGAACGAATGAAGCTGCAAAACGAGGTCTGATGGAGGGAGGACGTGAACTGACCGGCGGGGACATTTATCAGGCCGCTGTGAAGCTAAGGATGCCGTCAAAAACCGTTTAGCAGTGATTGGCAGGTGAGTGTCCGTCTGAGGCGGGAGGAGGGAATTTGTGCTGGAGCTGAAAACGGTTTTGAATTCAGTCTCACTTGAAACTGATAAAACCTGTTCATAAGAGTGAATGACTCTGATACAGTTTATTGTAGTTAAATTCTATTTGAGCGAAGGTAGAGGAAGACAGACAGGCTGAAATGAAATAGTGTAAGTGTGAAAGCCTCTGGTCATTTGAGTTAGTTTGAGGTCTAAGACTTTGGTTCTGTGCCACTCTGATAACGTGAGTGTGGGTGATAAATGGGTTCCCACCTGTCAGTCACTGTTGATACTGTAATTTTTATTTTATTACCTCTTATCTCAAAGCTGCCGCTGTTAGGCTACTACTCCATTGTGTAACATGATTGTTCCACGTATTTAAAGCGGAAATGCTCGACACTCATCTGCCATAGGCTACTTCCCGTAAATTCTCAAATAGAAGCCAGTTTCTAGGGCGGGTCTGGTCCAGGTATTTTACAGATGTTTGTCAGTGTTTTGCTGTTTTCAGTCAGCTCTAAAATCTCTGAGATGAGGTGAAATGAAAATTTAACATCTAACACCTTTCTACCTTCAGATTATCAAACCCAGAAGTTTGTCTCCAGGGGGATGTAATCTCTGATATTTTCAGCAGAGAGACATCATGGCGACAGCAGGATCAGGTGAGTCCAGTCAGACATGACACCATGAAGAACTACAGTATTTTCTCTGTCTTAATAAGTGTAATTTTGTCTCCATGTCCACCTCTGCTGGAACAGGCTGTTATGGGTTCATTACTATTATTATTATTGTAACATTGTCATTGATATGTTTACCCGTGGATTAGACAGTGGGTAAAATAAAGGATTTACCTGCATTTTGTGTTTAATTTGTAAATTATTCTTTTTTTTTCAATAGTTTGAGTTTTCTACAGCCTCACCAATGTTAAATTTATTTTAATTAATAACAACAATATAGTTTTGGAGTTCTTTATTGGTCAACTATTTGGGGGACAAGCACAACAATGCAACATACTGATGATGTCAAAAGCTTTAAACATCCGGGAAACTATTTAAATGTTTGATTATGACATAAATAAACCAGTGTTCTGTATCTTTACAGTGACTGATGATCTGCAGCTAGAGATGAAGCAGAGCAGGAGTTGTCCAAACCTACCTTCATACAGTGAGTTATTTCTCTGTATTTTAAAGTGTTACACACCTGTGTATTACAGGTGGTGTGTAAGCTTGATTTGATTTGATTAATTAATTTATTTCGCATTCTGGTTGGTTGTCTTGGTGTAGGAGCCATGTTTTATTTAAACCTTGCACCATCAGGCCACTAGGTGGCAGTATTGTCTTTGTGCCTGACCTGAACCGGATGTTGGTGGGGGGTCAGGCAGGTTACTTCAGATTGCTCATAGTTTAGCCCAGGTGTTGCTGATGAGGCAGGAGCAAACAGTTTTTGATGGTGCTCAGGGTGCTCAGCGGTGGTTTTAGGTTTTGATCGCTTTCTGTTTATGTTATATTATAAGTGGCTTCACCGAGAAACAAAACGAACATGAGTGTTTCAAACGCAAAGAACTTAGTTTCCGTTGGTTTATGCTCGGTTTATAAACAAAACTATCAGCATCCAGTAGTGGCTACAGGACAAGCCACTACACTTGGTATTGCAACTGTTTTTGTTATTTTAAGTGTATATTTTCTTTTTGAAAACCACTGATTAGATGATAGCAAAATCAAGCATAAACTATAAAATAAAATACGAACAATTAAATGTACTTACGAAAAAGCATTCTGTTAAAGGGATGGTTCAACATTTTGGTAAATTGGCCCATTGGCATAATCCCCTATAGTCATAGCAGTAGGTTCGTTACCTTTAATTGTCGGTGTAAGCTATTTTTAGAACGGCGGAGCAGAGCCGTGAGCTGCTCAGAGCTACGCTACGGAGGCTCATGGGATTTCTTGGTTTCCCTCATCAAACTCATCAAATAAACAATCCAAAAACTCCAAAACGCTCTGGTGGACAAGTTGTGATCTGCACATTCACCACGCTATGAGATAATGACGGAACGTTGCGAAACGGTGCAGTTTTCGAGGTAAATACAGGGTAAATACAGAGACTGCTTGCTGAAAAACTGTCCCTGAACGCAACGTGCATCAGCGGTTTTGTATGAATTCAGGGCCGGCCCTAGGATTTTGGTGGCCTCCTAAACAAGATTTTTGTTTGTGGCCCTGCACTCTAAGCGCAAACACCAAATCACTGGTTAAAACTGAATACAGACGTGTTTATGTTCAGGATGTTTAAATGACTTGAATGAACCTCGGTACCTTTCTGATCATGTGGCCCCCCCACGTAACGGCTGTGGCCCTAAACAACCGCATACAGTGTTTATGCCAGCGGCCGGCCCTGTATGAATTTACCTCTAAAACAACTCCGTCTCGTAACGTTCCGTTATTATCTTATAGCGTGGTGAATGTGCAGGTCACAACTTGTCCACCAGAGCGTTGTGGAGTTGTTGGATTGTGTATTTGATGAGTTTGATGAGGGAAACCAAGAAATCCAATGAGCCTCCATAGCGTAGCTCTGAGCAGCCTGCTGCTCCGCTCCGCTGTTCTAAAAATAGCTTACACTGACAATAAAGGTAATGAACCTACTGCTATGACTATAGGGATTATGGCAATGGTCCAATTTGCCAAAATGTTGAACTATCCCTTTAATGAAAGACTAAATGTGAATGAACCAATGCTCTTTGTCTTTTCAGTGACTGATGATCTGCAGCCAGTAAGGCGGAGCAGCAGCTTTCCATATGTGCCTCCTTACAGTGAGTTAAACTGAGTCATTCCTTCACCACATTAATTCATAAAATTCTCAACAATTCTCTCTTCTCTTTTTGGATTTTCCCTTACAGGAACACATTTTTTCTCCATAATGGTTTCCTTTTCCTTTTTTATTTTTTTAAACATATTTACTACTAAATGAATGATACCTGCAGGAAACCTGAATGTAGCGACTTCAGCCAAAAGAGCCGCTGAGAGACTAAGCATGGGCTGGTTGTCAGACGCACTATCAAAAAGAAACTCACTGAGATTCAGAACTAAAGATCAAAGTGTTTATTAACCAAACAAAATAGGTTAACTCATAATAAAGTGTACAAACGAAAGCAAAGTAATCCAAAATATAGCGTAACTATAGCGGTCAACAAAAAGTAAGGCAACCCACGCTCACCCCCTCTCTCTCTCTCTGACACAAAGGAAAAGCAACAGGTGAACATAAGTGCTTAACCCCGCCCATAATGACGTGACCCACTACTGAAATAATAACATAAACTAAATCATATTCAAAATAAACAACACCAAAACAACCCTTAAACTTAACTAACAGAAAACCCAATTCATGGCTCCTACACTGAATATTCTGAGATCTTCAGAATAAGGGTGAATTCCAATTCCTATCTTAACCCTTGATCTCAAAAAGCACACTCCTGTCCCAATTCTCAGGATGTTAAGTTGAGGGGCAAGTTTAAGGGCTGTATCAATATTGAGATTCTCTGACACCACCCTTGGGAGCAAGGGCTACCCAGAATGCAGTATTTTCTTTGTTAGAGATATAAATATTACAAAAACCAATGTATTTTCTTAGTTTAGGCCCATTTAATGGATTATTTACATCATTGTTGCATAACATTTATTTTTTATTTTATGATTTTGACCTCCAAGTCAGCACAATCTGCCACTGAACAAATAAACATCAGCCACTGCCACTGTTGATTTGTTTGTCTGAATGAGTGGAGGGCAGCGTGGCTTAGCCATAGGTCAATTAAAGTCCAGTCCACCTAAACCAGTGCTCCAAACCTTCATCATCATCTCTCCGACTTACAAAAAAGAGAACTGAAAAGTAAACAGTAAAAGGTTCAGATGAAAAACTGTTCTGGAAAACTGTAGCAGCTGTGTGAGTGTGCCGCCTAGGCGCTTTGTAACTGATCGATTCCTATTGTCAACTGCACTGGCAGTATTTATGTCCCTTGTACAGGAATCCTTGTACATTTGTGTGTGTGTGTGTGTGTGTGTGTGTGTATCTTATGAATTAATATGATGAAGGGTCAACACCAACATGGTGATCGATGACGTAAACATAGATATATAAACGTAGATGCCGCCATATTGTGCAGGACACAGAACGTCTCAGCCTGTGAATATTCTCATTTGTCCAGGTCCAAGAGGCTTCATCAGTTGCGTACATGAACTGATGAAGCCTCTTAGATGAGAGGTGAAACGTCTTCCTAGACAAAATAACTGAGTCCAGTTGCGTTTGATTTAAATTTCTTTGGGGATATCTACAGGTCTACAGCTCTAGGTCACTGAATTGTTAGACTACACTAGCCATTTCAATTTGCGGGTCTGTGTGTTTTCCTTTTTATTTTTTATATAATATTCATATGCGGATCAAGAGTGAGCGAGTGAGCAAGCGCGAGAGAAACAGCAGATGCACCAGATGCAGGTTGACCGGGCAAAAACTGAAACGAGACGGTTAAAGGGACAACGAGGAGTTTTTGGAAAAGCGAAGCGTTTTCACGCAACATTTATGAGCCTCCGCGCACCGTAAAATTATTTTGACCGGCGCAAGACGGACTCATGTTTTCATTCATCAAGAATTAAAGTCAGAGGTTCAAAGAGGTTCACATACCGTCGTAGTTTCGACCATAAACGGCGATTCAGCTACGTTATTCTCATGACTCGTTGCGAAACCGAAAGTAAAAAACGCTGGTCGGCTCGACCAGCATCTCCGCCACCACTAATAATAACAAAATAACGATAGAGACAGAACGATATATTTATCGAAAATGGGCCCATTAACAAGTGTGGGTAGCGGAGATTCATCCACATTAACGTGAGACTTTTTTATAACCGAATAGAAACTCCTCGTTGTCCCTTTAAAGAGGAAAAACACAGAATATACAATAAGAGACTTTGAGTGGATCTGATGGCTCAGGTTTAGTGATGAGGAAACTGTCACTGTCAGCTGCTGCTCCAAACAGTCATTTGAAGGGACAGATTAGATGTTGATTTTGTTAACAGGGACTTTGTTGCACCGTTGTTGTAGAGCGTCTCGGCCGGCTCCGACAGCTCCATTCCTGGCTTCAGGCTGCCTGCACTTACTATGATTTTAATTTCATTGACAATTTTAACTCCTTTCAGAATCGCCCCTCTTTCTATCGCCTCGATGGTCTCCACCCAAGTAAACTGGGTACTGGTGTGCTTGCGGCAAATTTTCAGTATGCGGTCCGCACCACCAGTCAACAAGCACATGCATGACCGTTGACAAACAACACCCACGCCCCTTTTCCTGACTCTTCTTCTACTACGGATTATTCTTCGGAGGGCACTGCCTCTCGGAGCTTCTCCCCCTACAGGCCAGGACTTCTCTCTCCCCCCCGTATCCCTTCCTCTTCTTCTTCACCTACTGCACCCTCCCCGTGTACCACTGCTGCTAGCTCCCCCTGCGGGCCCCCGCTATCACTACACCCATCCACCGCTGGCCTCCCCATTCAGACCATCATAACTGTCAGAGCCCTCCGTCCCCATGTCACCTTCCGAACAGTAAATAAAAATAACCTATCATACATCAAACTGAGTGCCCCTGCCTCCTCATCTCACAAGCATGACCACACCAGTGTCAAATTTGGTCTGCTCAACATCCGCTCCCTCACTAACAAAGGTCACCTCACACAGGATCTTCTTACCGACCACAAATTTGATTTTCTCTGTTTAACTGAAACATGGCAGCAGCCTAATGATTATACTTCACTTAATGAATCCACTCCTCCAGGTTTTGCTTACAGCTGTCAACCTCGTGTTTCTGGCAGGGGGGGAGGTCTTGCGATGCTCTATCGCGATAAATGGAAAGTCCTGTCGGTGTCTACCCCTGCCTACCCCACATTTGAATCTATCACCCTGCAATTATCTGGTCCCACACCCACCATTGTAGCCACTGTGTACCGTCCTCCAAAGATGAACAAAGATTTTTTTAACGACTTTGCTTCATTTCTGACACACATTTCCACGCTATCTCCAAACATAGTACTTCTGAGGGATTTCAATATCCATATGGACAACATCAGTAACACTCTCACCAGGAATTTTTCATCTTGCATTGACAGCTTTGGACTTCAGCAATTTATCAACTTCCCCACACATTCAAAAGGTCACACTCTGGATTTAATATGCTGCTCTGGTCTCTCTCCTGTCAGCTGTCACGCAACTTCCCTCCCCTTTTCTGATCACATGCTGGTACAGTGGGTACTAGTTTCATTTGGACGGTTTCACGCGAGATTCATGCGTGAGTCACAGGAGGCTCACGCGGATTTTTTGTGGCGGAGTAATTGTGTTTTCACCAGAAGCTGCAATGTGCCCAAACAACCGCCAGGTGGCATCTGTGAGCAGCAGATCGCCTCTATAAGACAGCAGCATGGAGCAGTGAACACGAATTGGGAATGCAATATAATAATAATACAGTATAGTTTTTCAATGAGAAAAATGTAATGACGGCAGCTATACGTCTCACTCTCTTTTATCGATCCTCTTGTCAGCTCCAAACACACCCATCTGCACCGCGATTATGGACCACAGCGTGGTTTTCCACACAGCAGTTAATTAGCCTAACTCAGTGGGCGATGCTGCCGGTGTGTTTTTAAAATGAGCCAACTACTGTACAGTAGTGTTCATTCCCCACCTTGTTTGACTGAGAGTGTAGCTGGATGATTTCTCATGAATGAACGGGCAATAGCCTATGTCACTTTCGGGCTGGGCGATAAAACAGGATATCCTGAAATAACTTTCCCTCGATAGAAATAGGCTACAAGATGTGTGGATATACCGGTAGGTTTCATTCATCCATGTTTTGACAGACAACACAAACAACCAGTGACAGGGACGGACTGGCCATAGGGCAATATGGGCAAATGCCACAACAGCCGCAACCGAAGATGCAGCCGTGCTGATGTGACCGCAAAAAAAAAAAAAAAGTCAGTCGCTGTCAGCTGGTTTACAGCCGGCCGACTCTGAAACACTCGAGACACAATAACATTAGTAACGCAAGAAAGGTATAGGCTAGTTCACTTAGTAGAGCAACTCTCACTATAAGCAAAGATTTTATTTCAGTCTGGGATGCCAACATGCAGTTTTAGTGAACAATGCATTTTCTCTTATCATCATTATTATGATCACTGATATAGCCTAAGCCTATATGTGCGGCTATATACCGTATGTGTGTGTTTATGTAATGCAGGGGTGCTTAAAAAAAAACACAGTTGTCTGGACAGCAGGCATTTTTCTCACAACCGACCTCAAAAGCGAGGGCAGGCCAGGTCCGCCGAAGCATCATTCCGGGTGTTGTCCTTGTTGCCGCTCCACAGAGCACATGGCTACTTAATTATGCACGTGCTGACCATATATGGTTGTGCTGTGCTGAGGCATTCTGGGGGTGGAATATGAGGTGTGTTCATGTCCGCACCATTCTTGGGTCCGGTGTGATTTATCAATGGAATATTGCGGAGAGTTGTGCGCACGCACAGCTTGATCAGTGTTTCCCACAGAAAAAATAAATAAATAAATGTGTCCACGTCTCACGTGTGTTTACGTGCGGTGCGCCCGCACGCGAGAGAGGCGGCAGGTTGAGAGGCTGACTGGCGGAGATGAGAGATGGTGAAACGCTAGCATGATTATTAAAAAAAACACCATCTCTGATCTCTGCCTGCACATAGACAGACACAGGTTCACATACAGACAGGGGCGCTCGGTAAATGCAGATGCAGCGCTGTTAAACTAGAGCAACAGCAACTCTCATATTTAAATTGTGTTTTATATTGATTTCATATATTTCACTGATTGCAATTAGGCTATAGAATGCGAGTGTGTGTTTTATTGAAAGCGAGGCTGGGTGAAAATCGCTACAGTGTGGTTTATATGCAGCGGTCTGTAGGACCAGCTCCATAGACACATCAGCGACACATTAGCACCTTCATTTCAATAGGTGTGCTTGTGGATACTTCAGCCCTGCCCCCCACAGAACTTCACACAGCTGTTCAGTCATCTTAGAAAAACCGGTTCTTACAGTATACCTCTCCTCACACTTTTCATAAGCCGGAGGACAAAACTGTAGGCTTCATTGTTTCGTTTCATTTCGTTAAAGCAGATATCAGTGGAATGTTTTTGTTAATATAAGTCCTAAATAGTCCTATTTTCCGTCAGCAATCACTTACATGAAGTATTTCAGCCTAAACACGAGTCTCTCCGTCACTCTGCTCTGCTGTAACCCGAGGAGAAAATTTTCCGTGTTATCCAATGAGGGGAGAGAACGGCATGAAGGGCTGTGTGTGCAGCCAAGGGATGCGCGTGAATGTGGTGACGTAGCACGAGGACCAATTGATGCCTGACAAGGGCGGGGGCTGCTAACTCATGGTGCGTTCAAGGAAACTCGTACTTTGTGTTTTTCCTTCCTGTGAAGTCATACCAGTTCGATCTGGTACGAGTTCACGGGTCGGAAGTTACGAGTGGCCGTTATAGGGAACTTTCACAGACAACAGGACGGTAAAAACACGAGCTACGGGTTACCTGGAACGCTACCAAGTCGTAGTTGTGACTTGAAGCTGTAACTTACGGTTTCAAAAGCCTGCCTTGAACACAGCATTAGCCGAAACGGCCGTGCCGATGATATCTGCTTTAAGTGAAAATCATCTCTGAATTATGGAACTAAAAATAAAATAGGCCTATCTTTAAAAAAAGATCCTATGATATTTAGCCTAATTGCATTATTTTTATTCAAATGTGACTGAGACCTTTATCTACCTAAACAGAGGGTAACATGAATGAATGTCCTGTTTTGTATTTTTCTGGAAACTGTTACATTATGTAACGTGGCCGCGGCACTCTCTCCCCCCTCTCTCCCTCCCGAATTGGGCATATTATGATAAATATAACTGTAGATGAAAACAATAATTGAAGAAAAAAATAAGCTATTGTCGACCCGATGTAGGCTATAAATGCCCAGAAATCGAATGTTTCATTTGTGTAAGTTGTAAGCTTCAGAAACCATCACACATGGAAAAGTCACGGACTGAGAGACCTGTAGTTTTAATGTAAACAAAGTCATTTACGTAAGAAAAACACAAACGTCTGTGTGAGACCATCTGGGTGGTTCTATTGTGTTCACATTAGCCTAATGAAGAATGAAGAAAACACGTTACAAATGAACTATGACCGAATTGACAGCAGAAACAGTGTGCACTTATCTCAAGGAAATTTAAATCGAATGCAACTGTAACTTGTAATCTAAGAGGCTTCAGAGGTCAACTCGCAACAATGTAGCTTTCCCTCGATTAAAGTAGTTCTGTCATCTCCCACTTTGTACCGGAGAAGAGACAGCACCCGACAGATATGCTAAATGTTTGGATGCAACAAAGTCACTGTTAACAAAATCAGCATCTAATCTGTCCCTTCAAGAGCAGCTGCTGACAGATGTGCATTATTGCTCCGCTCGTGAGTCCAGCAGCATCGGGTCCAGGCTGCTGGCACGGACGTAGCGATCGTGGGCTGAGTGGATTGTTACATTCACCAGAACTTGCAGAACTCAAACTACTCAAACTTGGAGCCACCCAGCCAGGCTACAGGAGAGATCAAAACTATGCAGGGGACCCCCAAAAGGCTGAGAACCACTGATCCTGTTGAACGTAGGCTACTGTAACCACTGTGAAACAATAAAACAACAACATTGATCTGATTGACCGGCGTAGCGGTCCCTCTCTCCACTCACTCTCTAGCTCTCTCGACCACAGCTGCAAATGAAGTACCTATGGCCTATGAATAGCGCCACTCTCCATTGCAGCTACGTTGTGGTCAAACGTGGAATTATCCCAAAATCTTTTGAGCTGCATCTCAGTACGATGCTTCCACCTAGTGGCTACAATGTGACCTACAATTTCACGCAACGCGTGAATCACGCGTTACGTGAGGGAAACGTCTAAATGAAAGTAGTACCCACTGTATCCTTCAATGTCAACCTTACACTTTCCAAGCTCAATCCCCCACGTACTATCTCTTTCCGTAATATCAAGGACATCAATCTGGACATCCTCTCAGCGAGCATCAACTCCCTCCCCAATGCTGATAGTTTTTCCACCCCTGATGAACTGGTACTCCACTACAGCAACAATCTCCATAACCTCCTGGACAATTTTGCCCCGCTTAAAACCAGATCTGTCAATTTTACAAGCTCCGCCCCATGGTTCACCCCAGCCCTCAGACAACTCAAATCCAAAGGACGCCAACTGGAACGCCCCTACAATAAGACTGGTCTCACTGTTCACAAGGATATCTTCCACAACCATATTCTCCACTATAAGAACTGTATCTCACAAGCCAAATCCACCTACTACTCCAGTTTAATCGATGCAAACGAAGGTAACTCTAAGACTCTGTTCTCACTTCTCAGCAAGATTACTCATCGCCCCGACTGTCTCCCCCCACAGATGTATTCCACCGCCTTCTGTAACTCCCTTCTCTCCTTTTTCACAACCAAAATCCATGATATCCATCAACAACTTGTTCCCAGCTTCTCTCAAAATCCACCTTCCATACTCCCCTCCCTGCCACTCCCTCCTCCTCAGTCACTCTCAGCATTTGTTCTGCCATCAGTCTCTGACATTACTCATTTGATTAAAAAATCCAAACCATCTTCCTGCCAGTTAGACCCCCTCCCAACTTCTCTTGTCAAAGCCACTGCTCCCTCCCTTGCCCCTCACATCACGCACATAATCCACTCTTCTCTCACCACTGGAATTGTTCCCTCACCCCTCAAAACAGCTGCTGTCACCCCAATACTCAAGAAACCTGGTGCAGACCCGAATGATCTCAATAACCTCCGTCCAATCTCCAATCTTCCATTTCTTTCCAAGATCCTTGAAAAAACTGTTGCCTCTCAGCTCCACTCCCACCTATCTCACAATAATCTTTTTGAACAATTCCAGTCCGGTTTTCGCCCACTCCACAGCACTGAAACAGCACTCCTCAAAATCTCCAATGATCTTCTCCTGGCAGCTGACTCTGGTCTCCTATCCATTCTCATCCTGCTTGACTTGAGCTCGGCCTTCGACACCATCTCTCACACCATCCTCCTGGACAGACTCCTCTCTATCGGCATCACTCACACTCCTCTCAACTGGTTCAAATCCTACCTCTCCGGACGCTCTCAGTTTATCCAACTAAGCTCTTTCACATCACAACCACTCCCACTAACCTCAGGCGTACCCCAGGGCTCAGTCCTGGGGCCCCTACTCTTCATAATTTACCTTCTCCCCCTTGGTCACATCTTCCGGAAACATCACATTATCTTCCACTGCTACGCAGATGACACCCAGCTCCATATCTCCACCAAACCGGACTCTACCCTCCCACCTCCCTCGCTCACCGACTGCCTCCTTGAAATAAAATCCTGGTTTTCATCCAACTTTCTCAAACTAAATAGTAACAAGACAGAAATTTTACTCATTGGCACCAAACTCACCTTATCCAAATCTCCCAGTTTCACCCTATCCATCGACAACTGTCCCATTTCTCCTTCCCCCCAGGTCAAGAGCCTTGGTGTCATCCTCGATAGCACACTGTCCTATTCATCCCACATCAGCAACATAACCCGGTCCGCTTACTTCCATCTACGCAACATCAACCGCCTCCGCCCCTCTCTTAGCCCCCATACAGCTGCCATCCTGGTCCACAGTCTTGTCACCTCCCGGCTCGACTACTGCAACTCACTTCTGTTTGGACTGCCCCAAAAATCCATCCACAAACTACAACTCCGCAGCCCGCGTCATCACAAGGACCCCATCCACCCATCACATCACACCCACCTTGCAGCAGCTCCATTGGCTCCCCATCACCTACCGTATCCAGTATAAGATTCTACTCCTCACTTTTAAGGCCATCCACAACCTTGCCCCTCCTTACCTTTCTGACCTCCTCCACATCCCCACACCTGCTCGCACAGTTAGATCCTCTTCTTCCATTCACCTCTGTGTTCCCCCCGCTCGCCTGGCCACCATGGGGAGCAGAGCATTCAGCCGCTCTGCTCCCCAGCTCTGGAACTCACTCCCTCCTGACCTCCGTAATATCACTTCTATTAATCTGTTTAAATCCCAACTCAAAACTCACCTGTTCCGACTTGCTCATCACATCTAAGTCACTGCACTTGTTTTAATTCATTTCATTGTTTCTTCCTTTGTGCTTTATGCTGTGTTATTAATATTTTATATGTGCTGTTTTTTTTTTATGCTGTGTTTTTTTGCTTATGAGATGTTCTGATATTCTGTATGTAATTATTTTCTGTGAGGCGACCTTGAGTGCCATGAAAGGCGCCATACAAATAAAATCTATTATTATTATTATTATTATTATATCACCGTGGTGCGTCTTTTTTATACAGTCTATGGGTGCGTCTTGAAATCCCTCTTTGTCCAAAGCGGGAGATGACAGAAAGAGTCTGAGAAGTGAACTACTTAATTGAAGCTACGTTGTTGTGAGTTGGCTCCGGCGTACAGGAAGCTCTGCGCCGTGCGCGCTGTTTCAGCTGCTTCTAGGATAATGTAGTTAACGTCCCCAGCGTAAATGACGCCTGTGAATAGATTTAATCAAAATCTGGGGTTACAACCATGGTTACAGCGTTTAGAACGGCAGTCCTTTAGAACTTATGCCCTGCACAACATGGCGGCCAGCAGACGCATGGTGGCGCTGTTCGGCAGTATGGAATGCGGCATCTACGTTTATATATCTATGGACGTAAATACGTCGACAGGTACAACACACCGTCGGGTTGTGAACCATAGACTGTAACACGTGCAGCAGAAAAACACATGCTGTACCACAGCAGCACCATGGCGATGAACAAGCACCTGAAGCTGCAATATCATTCCGTTCATTCATCTCCGCATAGCGCTCTTTCACCGTTATTGACGCTCTCTCTACACACACACAGAGCGAAGGGCGCATGCAGCAGTGCACCGGTAAAAGCGAAACTCATACGGTCCAATCGCAGACCCCCCCACGACCCCCTCCCTCATCGGACGATGAGACGACCTGACGCAGTCTCCTCGCAAACCTGGGGAAACACTTGTTCCGCTGCTTTATGTATCCATAGATGTAAACACGTCTTCGTGTTGTCTTGTCCTGCACCCCCGATTTAAAAAACATCCTAGAGGAAACACTGGTCTGCTCCATGACTATACTAAATAAATGTGCCTATTCAAAATCATTGTGCTAATATTTCAGTGTGCACTCTGCTTTATCTGTCTATTTTCCAGGTTAAAGCAAACTGATGTGGCATAGTTTTTTTCCCTCAAAAAAAAAGATTATGAAGAGGAATGCACACCAGAAAGAGTATCTGAAGAATTTAAATAAGAGAAGTGTTCAGAAGTGTTTTTTTTGTAAATGACTAATCGTCAACCAAAAATTAATCGTTAGATTAGTCAAAAAATTAATCGTTAGACTAATCGACTAAGCGAAAAAATAGTATATTGTATAGTATAACAATATACTATATAGCTTTGGCATATAATGCACATACTTGTTTGCTTTAGACCAACAATCAGGCATAAAGAAAGCTCTGAGACAACTGGCCCCAAAGGGGTGTTTTTGTCAGGTAAAGATGAACTGTTATGAGAACTTTCTGCCTTCCACGTGTCACTTATTGCGTCTCTTGGCTGAAAAACAACTTTGCAATGAGTCCAGATCTCGTCGCTGTGCACCGCCTCACAAACGCGCCCCGTAACCCGTAATCTCTTGTTTATGACAGATTAAACTAGACAAATATACACGTCGTAACATTGTATATATATAGCGTTATCTACCGCTCTGTTGATTGATTTCTCACCAGCTTCGTTGTAAACAAATGCACATGGCTGAGAGGAGGGTTAGCAAAACAGTGGAAAATCGACTGGACTTACATAGTTCCTCTGTAAGAGATGATGTGAGAAAGATGCTTCTGATGTAAAGATTTATTTTCTGATTCTGTGTTTCTCTCTTCAGTGTCTGAGCTGAGGGTTGTTCTTCTGGGGAGCAGCTGGTCTGAGAGGAGTTCAGTGGGAAACTTCATCCTGGGAGAGACCAAGTTCAACACTGAAGAAGAACCAGACTGTTGTCAGAGAGAAAGTGGACGATGGAAGGAGAAACAAATAGTCCTCATCAACACTCCACATCTGCCGAATCCAAACATCTCTGCAGAGAAACTAAGAAAATATATCAAGAACTGTGTGAGACTCTCTCATCCTGGACCTCATGTGTTCTTACTGGTTCTGCAGATCAGGAACTTCAGACCAGAGGAGAAAGACTCTGTGGAACTGATCCAAAAATATTTTGGTCAAAAATCAGGAGCTTTCACCATCATCATATTCACCAGAGGAGACGAACTGGATGATCGGCCGTTTGAGAGCTACATTGAAGCTTCTGATCCATTTGTCAGAAAACTAATAAACGACTGTAGAGGAAGATATCAGGTCTTTAATAACAAAGACAAAACAAACCACACACAAGTCCCTGAGCTTCTGACCAAGATCCAGAACATGGTGGAGAAAAATGGAGGAAGGTGCTACAGAGCTAAGATGTCTGAAAACACAGAGGTACTCACAAAAACACTAGAAGAGACGATGAGAAAAGAGAAGGAAGAAGAGATGGAGGATATGAAGAGAAAACATGAGGAAGAATTAAAAATACTGAAAGAAAAAATTGAACATGAGAGAAATCTAAGAGAGAAAGAGCTGAAGGAGAAAGATGAATGCATCAACAAGGACCGTGAGGAGAGGAGGAGAGAACAGGAAGAAGATGAAAAGAGATGGAAAAAACAAGAAGAAGCTCTACGACAGGATTTGAGAAGAAAACAAGAAGCCACAGAAAAAACTCTTCAGTCAGTAAAAGAGCAAAAGGAAACTGCTGAGAGGAAACTGGAGCAGAAGGAAGAGGAGATGAAAAGCCTCAGAAGGCTCAAAGAGGAGAAACATGGTAAGACATGTCTTTTGTTATGATTATATTGTTTCTAACATGAACCTGCAGTTATACTGACTTGTTGATGTTCTGTTATATTGCGCTGGGGGGACAATACATGCACACAGTAGAACATTGTCTACCTAAGTGAGAGCAGCAGACAGTGTGGACACAGCAAATTGACATGTATGTTGGTATTTATGTCCCATTATGTCCCGCCCTTTGCCGACCATTTGGGCTAACTTTGTTCAGCCCACAGGCCGATTCTGACCAATCAGCAGCGGGCTGACGCAGGGTCAATGATTGAGAGGCGTCATGTCACGCCCCCTTGGTTTACTTGTCATTTGGGCTGATTTCATTTAGCCCAACACCGCTGTTTTCAGACCAAATTAAGGAACCGGAGGAAAAGTTGTGTTGTTGTGGGAGGGAGAAGACAGAAAACAGAGGTGCTAGCATCAAAGATACTCTACTGCTCTAAACCGTTTTTGTTTAGTTTTTTAAGTATATTTTTTGGATTTTATTATTTATTATATCATTTATTATTATTTTTTGTTGCTGCTGCTGCTGCTGAGAGCTGTGGCCGCTGACGGCTCCAAAGATCCTCAATATGTAACAGGATCGATCACTCTCATTCGCCGATTGATAAGTTTCGTTTTTACCGCGCACCACTGCATGCCTGTTGCAAATACCGGCCTGGTTCTTATAAACGCCTGGGCTCCAAGTTGATTGAGCATATTAAACGCCCGGGCCACTAATGGTCATATATGGTACAGACACAGACAGACGCTTGCTTTATAGTTATGTTCTCAGTGTAGTGTACAAGTGAAGACGTGTCGGCGGTGATCCCTTCTTTTCATCAACACATCAATATACCACATCAGGCAGACACAAGACACTTGATTCACTCACTCTACATGTTCAGGTGTTTTTTGGTTTTATCATTCCACATCAGGGGCCTCATTTATCATTGTGGATACACCTTTTTTTACGCCATTTTCCCCTCGTTTTGTGCGTACGCACTTTTCTCCGCCAAATTTGGGATCTATCAAGCCAAAACCTGACGGGGAAAAGTGCGGACATTTACACCCATTTTGACCCTGGCGTACCGTGATTTACGCCTTTTTTGAGGAACAGGAGGAATTGGCGACACCGTTGCTGAGTCAGAGAACTGCAGTGTGAGAGGGAGAGAGGAGCGGAGTACATTTAGAAGAGCACAGTAGGATTTTTTGAAGTAATTGTGGTAGTGGTGGGCCGTTGATGCTGGCAATCCAACCCGCTCTATAATAACACTAGGCTCTATGTTAATTGATAAACAGAGCGGATTGTGGATTTTGCTTTTTTGATTAGGCTATGTGTGACGTCCGACAAGGATCAAACCATCCAAGTTTAAAAACACATCGGCAGCAGCGCACACTGATCTGCAGCTACTGAGACTGTTATTATTCTGTCACCTGAGTTAACGAGGTGCACGTGTGTTTGGAGCTGACGAGAGAATAAAGAGTGAGACAACGCGGCTCTGAGGAGGAACTGTGAAGAACTCAGCTGTAGCCTAATGGAAAATGACCTAAACCGAGTCCAGTAGAGCTGTAACTGTGTAGTGGAAAGGCGTGCAAAGTAATGGTAACTATCGTCCTGCTTCCTACATTGTTTTAACATCTAGGTAAAAAAAAAAAAAAAAAGATTTTCTGGGATAAACGGGCAGATTACATAAGATTCTTCTTCTTTCTGCTCCCTTTTGTTGAGATTTGGGAGGTTTTTGTTTTTATAGTAGCTTATTAAAATGCAAGATAATTTTTCTGACTGATTTATTGCCCGTGTATCTGCTTTCGGAGAAGCGGAGAAGTTCCGCTTCTTTCCCCCGTCCTCCGCCCGTTGTCTCCGTTGTCACTTTGTTGTCACAAAAGTTGCTGCACCACAGAGAGCACATGGCTAATTAAATATGCACGTGCTGACCATATATAGTTGTATATAGGCGTTCCGGGGGCGGAGTAAGAGGTGTGTTCACGTGTGCACCATTCTTGAGTCCTGTGTGATTTATTGCGGAGAGTTGTGCGTACGCACAGTTTGATTGATCTGAAAAAGGTGTAAATATTTAGGGTGTACGCCATTTTCGTCTTTTCGCCGTACGCAAATATTTAGTAGCAGTTTTACACCCTCTTTGATAAATGAGGCCCCACATCTATTCACCTGAAAGTGAAATAAAACAACACACAAGTAAAACAAGTGGTTGTTTTGCTTCTTTTTATGCTAAATACTTTGTACTTGTACTTGTACTTTTGATACTTGAGTATATTTTTTCACAAGATACTTTTGATACTTAAAGCAGAAGTAAGTGATATGTTTGTGTTAATATAAGTCTTAAATAGTTATATCTTCCGACAGCAATCACTTACATAGAGTGTTTGGACTGAAACACGGGTCTCTCAGTCCCTCTGCTCTGCTCTGAGCCGAGGAGAAAACATTTATCGTATCCTACAGTTTTTATCCAATGAGGAGAGAGAACGGCATGCAGGGCTGTGTGTGCAGCCAAGGGACGTGAATGTGGCGACGTAGCGACGAGGACTGTTATGGTGCGTTCAAGGAAACTCGTATTTTGCCGTCCCAAGTTCAAATATTTTAACTTTTGCGGTCTGCCGCGACGGTAAACTCACGTCATGGTGACGTTTGTGACAGTTTGTTTGTTTTTACTGTTCCGTCCAGCGGCATTTGCTGATCGTGGTTTGCATGTGGAGAAATAGACTGCGCTGTTTGTTATTGTGCGGTCTTTGCTTAAGTAGCTACAACTAGAGAAGCTGGCAGTCAGCAGATTTTCTCCCCCCGGGGGGGGGGGGGGGGGGGGGGGGTCTAACTCGGTGTCACGGTGCATTAGACCATGGATCATGGATTAAATTTATGCCGGAATATCCCTTTAAAGAATTTTTTAATGTAAATATTTTACACAATATGATTTTGTAATGGTATTTATTCCCCTTTTTTCTCTTTTTTTCACGATACCATTTTCTCCTGTTTTGGGGGGTGATGAATACTGTATTGTACAGCAGTGGAAATCAGTGTGTTTAGTGTTTGTCATGTTTGATGCTTGCTTACTGAGTTATGACTAAAGTGACTGACTGAGCATGAGGAGCACTCAAAATACTTCCTCGTAATGAAGGCAAGTTTGTTTCAGCATAACTCTGCACTGAATATGTCTTTGTCTCTGTTGTGTTTCAGCATCTTCTCTCAGGATTGTGCTGCTGGGAAAAAGTGAGGACAAAAAGACAAAACTTGGTAATTTAATTATTGGAAACCAGGTTTTTCACCAAAAACAGTTATCAACCAGACAGTATGTGGCCTCCTAGATTACTTGTCTGTGCACTGAATCTATATTTGTCTCTGTTGTGTTTCAGCGTCTGGTCTCATGACTGGGCTGCAGGGGAAAAGTGAAGACAAAAAGACAAAACTTGGGAACTTCATCATCAGGGACCAAGTTTTTCATGACAAAAAGTCCCCAACCAGACAGTGTGTGGCCTCCTGTGGAGAGTGGAGAGAAAAACCAGTAACAGTGGTGAAAACTCCAGACATGTTCAGTCTGACTGAGGAGATGATGAGAGAAGAAGTGAAGAAGTGTGTGTCTCTTTGTTCTCCTGGACCAAATGTTCTGCTGCTGTTGGTGAAGCCTTCTGAGTTCACTGAGGAGAAAAGAAAAACTCTGAACTTAATTCTGCGTTTGTTTTGTCAAGATGCTTTTAAACACTTGATGGTCGTCCTAACACATGATGAGACTGAAATGAGTGTCACTGTTAATAAACTCCTTCAAGACTGTAGAGGAAGACAATACAGGATGTCAGAAGACAACTATAGATCCTTGATGGAGAAGATTGAAGAAACATCAAATGAAAGTGACCCCATGAAACCAGCTCTAAACCTGGTTCTGTGTGGGAGGAGAGGAGCAGGGAAGAATTCAGCTGCAAAGGCCATTTTGGATCAGACAGAGCTTCATTCAGTCTCCAACTCATCAGTGTGTGTTAAACATCAGGGAGAGGTGTGTGGACGTCAGGTTTCCCTGGTGGAGCTTCCTGCCTTGTATGGAAAACCTCAGGAGGAAGTGATGGAGGAATCACTCAGGTGTATCTCCCTCTGTGATCCTGAGGGCGTCCATGGCTTCATCCTGGTCCTACCTGTGGGTCCCCTCACTGATGAAGACAAAGGAGAGTTAGAAACCATCCAGAACACATTCAGCTGGAGAGTCAATGACTTCACCATGATCATGTTCACTGTGGAGTCAGATCCTACAGCTCCAGATGATGTTACCTCGGTAACTCAAAGCAAAGACATCCAGGAGCTCTGTCAGAGATGTGGAGGAAGATCTGTTGTTGTCAACATCAAGGACAAACAGCAGATCCATGAGCTGTTGGACACTGTGGACAAGATGAGACTGGACAAAGATGAAACACACAGCTACACAATAAAAACATTTGCACACGGGAAAGAGGATGAGATCTTAAAACTGCGGGCTGAACTCCAGGACCTTAAGACAAAGACTGTGGACACAGGTCAGTGCTTCACTGAAGTTTAGATGCATTCTCTGCCCTGTTGCTGTTTAGAAATTGTATTATCAATATAAACAGTACAGGTTTATAGTTTATCAATGATTAACATGTAAACTCACTCGTTTTTCTCATGTTGCAGGTGATGAAGAGACTCTGAGTCCAGACTGTCTCAGGATTGTGCTGATAGGGAAGACGGGCTGTGGAAAGAGCTCTACAGGAAACACCATTCTGGGAAGAAAAGAGTTTACAGCCAAATCAAGTCAAACATCAGTCACCAGGTTTTGTCAGAAAGCTAAGAGTGACATGGACGGTCGTTCTGTTGTTGTGGTCGACACTCCTGGTCTGTTTGACACAACCTTGTCCCATGAAGAGGTTAATGATGAGATGGTGAAATGTATCAGTCTTCTGGCTCCAGGTCCACATGTCTTCCTGTTGGTGTTACAGATCGGAAGATTCACACCAGAGGAGAAGGAGACACTGAAACTCATCAAGGAAGGATTTGGAAAGGATTCAGAAAAGTTCACCATCATTCTGTTAACTGGAGGAGATAAACTGGAAAACGAGGAG
The DNA here is from genome assembly GCF_045865225.1 of Trachurus japonicus. Lineage (NCBI taxonomy): Eukaryota > Metazoa > Chordata > Actinopteri > Carangiformes > Carangidae > Trachurus > Trachurus japonicus. The sequence goes on along the minus strand of NC_140915.1, from coordinate 5,702,077 downwards.
CAGACCATTGAAGAGTACATTGAAAAAGAATGTGATGCTTCCTTTAAGAAGTTGATCTCTGACTGTGGAGGAAGATACCATGTGTTTAATAACTATGATAAACAAAATCACTCACAAGTCAAAGAGCTGATAAAGAAGATCGACACCATGGTGAAGACAAACGGAGGAAGCTGCTACACTAATGAGATGCTGCAAGAGGCTGAAGCAACAATACAGAAAGAAATGAAGAGGATCCTGAAGGAGAAGGAAGAAGAGATGAAGAGAGAGAAGGAAGAACTAGAAAGAAAACATGAGGAAGAAAAAGAGGACATGAAAAGAAGGATGGAAGAACAGAGCGCAGAAACTGAACGAGAGAGAAAACTGAGAGATGAACAACTCAAGGAAATGAAGGAAAAGATAAAGAAGGAACATGAGCAGAGAAAGAAAGAAGAGGAAGAGAGAGAGGAGAAAGGCAAGAGGAAGAAAAAACAGGAAGAAATTCAACAACAAGAATGGGAACAAAAACTTAATGATCTGGAGAAAAAAATAAAATCTGAATCAAAGTCAAAGGAAACTATAAACAGAGAGCTGGAACAGAACAGAGAGGAGATGAGAAAACACCAAGAGAACTGGGAAAAGGAAAGAAAAGAGGGGTGGGAAAAACGTCAGCAAGAAGATGAACAGAGACGACAGGAGGAGCAACAAAAACTGAAAAAACTCCAAGAGGAATATGAACAAGAAAAAGAAAACTCTGAAAAGAAAAGGAAAGAAGAAGATCGAAAAAGAAAAGAAGAGGAGGAGAACATGAAAAGAAAGATGGAAGAACAGAGAGCAGAAATTGAAAAAGAGAGAAAACTGAAAGTAGAACAACTCAAGAAAATGGAGGAAAACATAAAGAAGGAAAATGCGCAGAGAAAGAAAGAACAGGAAGAGAGAGAGGAGGAAGACAGGAGGAAGAAAAAAATGGAAGAAATTCAACAACAAGAGTGGGAACAAAATTTTAACGATTTGGAGAAAAAAATACAATCTGAATCAAAGGAAAAGGACAGAGAGCTGGAACAGAGCAGAGAGGAGATGAGGAAACAACGAGAAAACTGGGAAAAGGAAAGAAAAGAGGGGTGGGAAAAACGGCAGCGAGAAGATGAACAGAGACGACAGGAGGAGGAAGAAAGACTGAAAAAACTCCAAGAGGAATATGAACAAGAAAGAGAAAACTCTGAAAAGAAAAGGAAAGTAGAAGATCAAAAAAGAAGAAAAAATGAGGAGGACATGAACAGAAGAATGGAAGAACAGAGAGCAGAAATTGAACAAGAGAGAAAACTGAAAGTAGAACAACTCAAGGAAATGGAGGAAAAGATAAAGAAGGAAAAACAGCAGAGAAAGAAAGAACAGGAAGAGAGAGCGAAGGAAGACAGGAGGAAGGAAAACCAGGAAGAAATTCATCGACAAGAATGGGAACAAAAACTTAATGATCTGGAGGAAAAAATAAAATTTAAATCAAAGGAAAAGGAAAGTATTGACAGAGAACTGGAACAGAGCAGAAAGGAGATGAGAGAACAACAAGAGAACTGGGAGAAGGAAAGAAAAGTGGGGTGGGAAAAACGTCAGCAAGAAGATGAACAGAGACGACAGGAGGAGCAACAAAAACTGAAAAAACTCCAAGAGCAATATGAACAAGAAAGAGAAAACTCTGAAAAGAGAAGGAAAGAAGAAGATCGAAAAAAAAGAGAAGAAGAGGAGAAGGAAAGAAAAGAACTAGAAAACAAATACAAGAAACAAATAGAAGACATGAAAAGTAAATATGAAGAGGAGGCCAGAAAACAGGCGGAAGAATTCAGTGAGTTCAAACAGAAATACATGAAAGATTTTGAAGCTCTGATGGAAAAACATGATGAGGCTGTGAGGACAATACTGTGGCCCTGAAGTGCAAATCACAATGGCAAATCAGAAAACAACAGCAAATCGGAGAAAACACAACAACAAAAGAGAAAGAACAACGGCAAAAGAGAAAACACATAATATTCACATACACATGTACACATACATACACACAAAGCATATTGCACATGGTGTACACATTCAACTGCACAACAAACAGAAAACCGCAGAAAGTACGCGTGGAGCACATACTTTAGTTTATTTAGTTCATCGCAGGACAGCGTGCAGTGACATTAAAGCAGAAGTGAGTGATATATTTGTATTAATATAAGTCTTAAATAGTTCTATCTTTCCACAGCAATCACTTACATAGAGTGTTTGGACTGAAACACGGGTTTGTCAGTCCCTCTGCTCTGCTCTGAGCCGAGGAGAAAACATTTATCGTATCCTACAGTTTTTATCCAATGAGGAGAGAGAACGGCATGCAGGGCTGTGTGTGCAGCCAAGGAACGCCGTGAATGTGGTGACGTAGCGACGAGGACTGTTATGGTGCGTTCAAGGAAACTCGTATTTTTCCGACCTGTGAAGTGGTACCAGTTCGATCTGGTACGAGTTCACGGGTCGGAAGTTACGAGTGGCCGTTATAGTGACTTTCACCGGTAAAACAGGTCGGAAAAACACGAGTGGGTTGCCTGGAACGCTACAAAGTCGTAAGTTGTGACTTGAAGCTGTAATTTACGATTTCAAAAGCCTGCCTGGAACGCAGCATTAGCGAAAACGACCAGATCACTCACTTCTGCTTTAACTGGGTTTCCATCCAAATGTATCAAAATTAAGAGCGGATTTTGTCAAAATGTGCAAAAAGCAAATGCAAATTTTTGCCAGTTTCCATTCGTTATTGTTTTGCAATTATTTGTTAGAGGAGTAGTGCACCATGAGATTACGTCATAAGAGAGCGTGAATGTATCCATGACGACAGTTGACACTCAACATCATGGACAATTGACCCTTCGCCAACTCCTCCCACAAACGGCTATTGTCCAATCCTACGTTAGCAACCGTAACTATAGGCCTGGCAAGCTTTCCGCAGTGAGTCATTACCTTGCTTTTGTGGACACATTTTGAGACTAAAAACGAAAAACATTTGTTTGTAGAGAAGGATGTTGTTGCTGCTGCTGCTACTACGGCGGTGGCGGCGGCGGCAGCAGCAATATAGAGATGTTCAGATACGAGCGGACTTTTTTTTCGACTTGAGCAAGTGTAAATATGGGGATAACCATATGAAATGACAGCTGTACTTTTAGGGCTTTTACCTGGGCTTTTAGGCGAGGGATCCTCCAGGCAGGGACTGCTTTCACTGACTGATACAGCGGTGGGAGAAAAAAAACAGCAGCCAAAGCTGTATGTGGTTCACAATCGCCCCAAAACTTGCAGTTTGACAACGTTTCATGACCAGTGAGATGACCTAAGTCTTCGTGGGTTGATAGACGGTAAAATTACCAGTCCTTACTGCTGCTCTGTACATTGTCCAGTCGTGTCGTTGAACAGATGTTTTATCCTCCTGCGTGAGTCACGTCACTGAAAACTATGAATGATCTTTGTGACTTCTTCTCTCTATTATCTCAGAACAGTTTATCCAGAAATTTGCTGATATTTCCTTTGAAATCGATACCAAATATTGCCAGGAGCATGGCTGGGAGTGAAAGCTTGCCCGCCGTAGCAACAGTAACCAAGGGGGCGGGGCTTACGCGAAGGGTCAATTTACTGGTGAACCTGTCGGCTGCGGCCACAAATAAGGTACACCAGCGTTGATGAGGTGCTGACAACAAGAACGACGAACTTAGAGAAGTGATGCCGCACACTCGTAGCCTTGATGTTAAATAGGCCTATAGGCCTATAATTTATTGTGTTATCGAACAGACACGGCCAACGTTTGGACCTGGAGGTCTTCATCAGGGCAAAAGAACAAAGCAAAGTGACTGAGTTTAAATAGATGCGGTTGGCGAATTGATGCGGTGGTTGTGTCCACACAGCCGGGTAGGTTTATGTGACATAAAGGGGACATTTCGGCGCAGGAGCGAGTGGAGCGTGGATGCGAGCCAATCTACTTAAACCATGCACGGAAAAGGGGAATGATAGGAAAGGTTTTTATAATTTATTGAGAAACAATGCCCAGATCAGCAATGCAATGCCAAAAAACATGTGGTTCATTTGTCCCCTCCAGTCACGTGTAAATGCAAAATAAGTGTTTCCATGGCACTTTTACGATACACGTTTATATCGATAAGTCTGAAAAACCACCTCATGAGAGCGTAAAAATGTTTTAGCGATATTTGAGAGATTTTTAAAGAAATTAAGGTGTTTCTATTGGTTACATGCCGCTATTTCGACATTGACTTCTAATTGTCGGAATAGCGGCATTAACATTACTTTTCAAGCGTCCGACTATTCCGACTTTTTTTTTTTCATTGTCGGAGTAGCGGCACTTTACTATTTTTCAAACATTCCGCTTTTCCGACATTGATTACATTATAGTCAGACGTGTCCTTCTGATTTTTTTTTTTTCATCTGAGACACAGTTTCTCATACACAAATACATAGGCTACTGAGACTGTTATTATCCTGTCACCTGAGTCAACGAGGTGCACGTGTCGTGTGTTTGGAGCTGACGAGAGAATAAAGAGTGAGACAACGCGGCCCTGAGGAGGAACTGTGAAGGACTCAGCTGCAATGGAAAATGACCTAAACCGAGTCCAGTAGAGCTGTAACTGTGTAGTGGAAAGGCGTTCAAAGTAATGGTAACTATCGTCCTGCTTTACATTGTTTTAACATAGGTAAAAGAAAAAAAAAAGATTTTCTGGGATAAAGGGGCAGATTACATAAGATTATTGATCTTTCTGCTCCCTTTTGTTGATATTTGGGAGGTTTTTGTTTTTATTGTATCCTGCAAATGCAAGATCATTTTTCTGACTGATTTATTGCCCGATGCCATGTATCTCGCTTTCTTTCCCCCGCCCTCCGCCCGTTGTCTTAGTTGTCACTTTGTAGCCGCTCCACAGAGTGCACATGGCTAGTTAATATGCACATGCTATATGGTTGTGTCTGGGCATTCCGGGGGCGGAATATGAGGTGTGTTCACGTGCGCACCATTCTTGGATCCAGTTTGATTTATCAAAGATAAATTGCGGATAGTTGTGCACGCACAGTTTGATAGATCTGAAAAAGGTGTAAATATTTTGGGTGTCTTTTCGCCGTAGTCCTAAGCAAAAAATTTAGTAGCAGCAGTTTTACACTGCTTACTTACAGTTTTGATAAATGAGGCCCAGAGCCCAGACGCTCACAGCTGCAGCTTCTCCGCAGCGCTGTCCGTGGATGCTGAAGGTCACAGGTTAACTTGACAAACAAACTGCAGCATAGTTCTGTTTGTTTATCATGTGTGTCAGTTTTGTTTGCGACTTGATACTGTAGTTTAGTTGTTGAGATTAAGAACATCACTCCCTCATCAAACCGGTGATTGGCATGCTGAAAAGAAAAAGAGAGAGAGAGACGCGCGTGGGTATCGCAGCTGTGTAAAAAAAAAAAGGTGATGTGTCGGAATAGCGATACCAAAAAGTGTCGGAAAACCGGCATGTCTAGATAGAGGGATGTCTAAATAGAGACATGTCGGAATAGCGGGATGTCTGAATAGCGGGGCGGACCTCGTTTCTCTCGGAGGAGACGTCTTTCCACAGCAGAGCTCCGTGTGAAACAGCAGGAGACACACAGACCGGCGACCCGCATGTGTGTGTGTGTATGTGCTGAACGTCACCCGCGATATTTTTTTTCAGTGGCTCGCTACAAACCTTAAACATCCCATAATATGTTCACGCTCTCTCAGCAGCGGTACTCAAATCGTCACAAGGCAACGAAGCAGGTTGACTCGCGTTGCAGGACAGCGCTGCACTGAGGCTCCCAAACGGAAATGATTGTTGATTGATTGATTGATTGATTGTTTATCCATAGTTTCTTTTTTTTCTTTCTTTGGGGGGGGGGGGGGTCTCGACGAGTTTGATGCCAAGGAGTCCGTGCACGTGTGGCTAAGTCTGGGTCAACAGAGAGAGACTGCGTTTACACGTGCCCGGCTATTTTCATAAACGGACATTTCACCCTCTCCGTTTATAAAAAACACTGCGTGCACACCAGTCCGTTTTCAGAAAACGTTTCGTTTACACTAACCCGTGTATATATGCCGTCAAGAGCATGCCAAACCTGTAGGTGGCAGTGTAGCAAGAAGCTCAAGCCCACGTTAGCCAATCAGAATCCCGCACATGATCCCGCATAGTAACCTGATAGCAGCAACAACAACAACAACATCACTTGCCCTCCTTGTGTGTAAAGTTTTAATATTTTTTCATGCGATAAAGTAACTGTTTAGATGCCAAATATACGGCCAGTTTATCCAGATGACGGCTGTTTAGTAGTTTGCTCCGATGTTTCTCGGAGAGGTGAAGCTTTTTTTTTTTTTCCGGAGAAGTGAAGCTCCACCTGTGGAGCAACGACCGGGACATCACAGAGACAGTGTCCGCTCTGCAATGCTGCTCGGTCGGCCAGCCTCTGTCGTCCTCCCGTGTGACAAAACTATCGCTAATTAACTTACCCGCAGGTTTTTAGAGGTTTACCACCGGCTGGTTAAATTATTTTTAGGAGATAAATGTTGGTCTCATTGATGAAATCTAACAGTTGTGGCAGTAGCAGCTTGTTTGAATGAAAAGTGAAGCTTCATGTGTGTTAACTGTTACTGGACAGAAGAGCAGCTCAGCCTCGGGACTCTGTACAGAAATCACCCCATTTAACGTCACATCAATAAATAAATGTTTTATAATGAACACATCAGTCTGCATTACATTTTATCATTATTATTATTTATTTATTTTATTAAGTTATGTAATATGGTTACGGTTAGACGTCAGAGTCTGACGTCGGCTACCCAAATCTCCGTTTTTCTCTGTTTACATGCAAACGTGAAAACAGAGTTTTCCAAAATCTCCACCCTGGCTGGAGTTTTTAAAAAGCATCGTTTTCAGGGGCGTTTTCTCCGTTTGCGTGTAAACGGAGGGTGCAAACGATGGTTAATGTCTCCGTTTTTAAATATAACCAGGTACGTATAAACGGGGCCAGAGGGTAGTTTTTTTTTTGCATTGGATAATACAGGTGCACTAATTATGCGTCACGTTGCTCACGATTCATCAGCCACTGATATTGGATCCGTCAAAGGTCTGAGACACACACACACACCGAGCGCGGTCTCGCCCCAAACATTGTAACATGGTAAACTCGTGCGGCAACTCGTGAAAACTTGTGGAAGGAGGCGCGACAAACAGGACAAACGGCCATTTCTGAACACCTTTAAGTCCGACTCTCAGCTTCATGCTCTGTGCGTGTTCACATCAAAGGAGGCGTTTGGCGTCATATGATTCTACTTCCACACGAAATGGAGCGACAACGGGCTGATTTCAGCCAAGACCAGCAGGTTGTTTTAATGGAGAGAGTAGAGCGATACAAAAAAGCTTGATCGCAGCCTGAAGCAACAGTGTTGCTGCAAATATGACGAAGAGAGGAGGCTGCTTTTAATTTCTGACAGCTCTACATAGCGCTGGTTATAAATACGAAGCTTTATCCAAAACAAAATAAACTATAGAGCAACAAGTTCTGTCATGTTAAATTGTGTTTTATATTGTTTTCATATATTTCACTGATCGCAATTATAGAACGCGAGTGTGTGTTTTATTGAAAACGAGACTGGGTGTGCTGTAATCTCATATTCCAAAGACAATACAAAGACCTTTTTAACTGTGCAAACAGCATAGACCTATTCAAGATTTGCGTTTGGGCAACGCCATATAACAGGAGAAACATTGAAATTAATTCAGGTTATTCATTTTTTGATTGAAATTATTTATTCAGTCGCATCACACAATAACATTATCGACACAAAACATTATCGACAAAATAGTGACTGAAAAGGCACTGGCAGAAGCATGATGCTTATATTAATGCCTGTCCTACATACCAAATTAAGCTACCCAGCATTTTTACCATATAAAACATAAAACACAAACATAAAACAACAACTAACAAACAAACAAGCTAATGAACAAACTAAACTAAACCAGAGGAAAAAAACAAACAAACAAACAACAAAAAAACGGAACCAATAAGGTTACCAGTATTTAAATATATTGTAGTAGATACATTTTTAAATAGCAGAGAAAAAACAAGACAACACAAGCAAGAAAACAAACAAACATAAAAGCAAAACTAAACCAGAAAAGGACCAGAACCAATAAGGTTACCAGTATTTGTATTCATGGCCACATCAAAGTGAAATGATTAACTTAACCAACTTTATCCATCTGATTATCTGTCCTGCTGCGAACGTACAACTTTTTTCAGTGGCCTCATGTAAAATAGCCTCATATAAAATGACCTCCTGACACTCAGCTCAACGGGTGAGCAGCGTATTCCCTCAGCTGAGCATTTGTAGGCGGAGACGCTCAGAGAGAAAGTAAACAGCAGCGGATCAACATGATCTCTCCCTCCGGTCAAACGCTCCGTTCTGATCCAGCTCCACTGGACTTTCAAAGTAAAGGTGACGCCAGCTGTAAATGAGTTACATTGTGAAACCAGGCAGCGGGGTCCGCCCGCTATTCAGACATCCCGCTATTCCGACATGTCTCTATTTAGACATCCCGCTATTACAACATCCCTCTATCTAGACATGCCGGTATTCCGACACTTTTTGGTATCGCTATTCTGACACGTCATCTTTTTTTTTTTCTTCTTTTTTTTTTACACAGCTGCGATACCCAGGTGCGTCTCTCTCTCTTTTTTTCTTTTCAGCATGCCTATCACCGGTTTGATGAGGGAGTGATGTTCTTAATCTCAACAACTAAACTACAGTATCAAGTCGCAAACAAAACTGACACACATGATAAACAAACAGAACTATGCTGCAGTTTGTTTGTCAAGTTAACCTGTGACCTTCAGCACCACGGATGAGCCGTGGAGAAGCTGCATCTGTGAGCGTCTGGGCTCTGGGCTTAGGGGCCTCATTTATCAAAACTGTAAGTAAGCAGTGTAAAACTGCTGCTACTAAATATTTTGCTTAGGACGCAAAAAGACACCCAAAATATTTACACCTTTTTCAGATCTATTAACACTAGAACCGCCAACATTCTAATCCCCCTTAAAACGCCACAGCGGTCTCCCAGACCGTCACGTGTAATTACATTGTTTCCAGTCGCAAACAGTTCTGTAAGTGGAAAAAATAAGATTTAATTTTTAGTAGTGTTAGTCCTTCTTCAAATTATGTTGTGTTGGGGTCTTGATTGGATGTGGTTGGGGGGTTAGACTGAGTGATGTTACAGCACCGCTTGTTGCACCTACAGCACACACTTCTGCCTACAGCTGAAAGTGACGCATCTGGACACGTGTGCTGCTCTCATGTCAAGAGTCATGTCGCTGTTCACTGGATTTTTATTTTTTCTAGGTCAGTTTGTTATCAACTCCAGTGTTTTACAGTTGTTCTACCTGGATATTACGTAGTTTAGGCTCCACGCCCACAGAAACCTGTTATTACCGGACTGGACAGCAGCCGAGATAATTAGGCTATTGTTACGTTATAATTCAATAATCATTATAAACGAGAGTGAGTAGGCTATATATATGGCGCTTTATATCTAACACAGACTAATCATGATCTAGTCTGTCCTGAGCCCACAAAATAAAGTTTGTGAAGTATCTGTGTGTCCGCGCACCTCCGTTACATCTGCACGGAGCACACGTCAGCTGACAGATGCGTATATCTGACAGATGCAGCTTACAATTTCCTCATCACTACCTGAGCCACCAACCGATCCCCCCTCCCTCACGTCCCGATGAGTCTCCTGGACATAGCCTATCCTGTATTCTGTGATTTTCCTTTTTCTTTTCTAACCGGCCTTTTTCAGTTATTGCCCGTATACACCCGGTGTCACGTTCATGCTCTCTCTCTTTCTCTCTCTCTCTCTCTCTCTCTCTCTCTCTCTCTCTCTCTCTCTCTCTCTCTCTCCTCATATAAAAATAAATATAGCCACATAGGAAAACAATAAGTGAAAAAAAGAAGCACGATAACTGCAAAATGGAAACATTGTAATAATTGCTGTGTGATCACAGCTGGACACAGCGATCTATAACTGCCGTTTATATGCAGCGGTCTGTGGGACCGCTGCTGGCGGTCCGAGGTATAATTGCTCAGAAATCGAGTGTGTTTCGTTTTGATAAGTTGTAAGCTTCAGAAACCATTAAACACATATATTTAGGAAAAGTCACGGACTGGAAGACCTGTAGGTTTAATGTAAACAAAGTAATTTACATAAGAAAAACGCAAACGGTCTGTGAGACCGTCTTGGCGGTTCTAGTGTTAAACTGTGCGTGCACAACTCTCCGCAACTTCTCTTTGATAAATCAAACTGGATCCAAGAATGGTGCACATGTGAACGCACGGCGGAGGGCGGGGGAAAGAAAGCGAGATACATGGCATCGGGCAATAAATCAGTCAGAAAAACGATCTTGCATTTTAATAAGCTACAATAAAAACAAAAACCTCCCAAATATCAACAAAAGGGAGCAGAAAGAAGAATAATCTTATGTAATCTGCCCCTTTATCCCAGAAAATCTTTTTTTTTCTTTTACCTATGTTAAAACAATGTAAAGCAGGATTTCCAGGATAGTTACCATTACTTTGAACGCCTTTCCACTACACAGTTACAGCTGGACTCGGTTTAGGTCATTTTCCATTACAGCTGAGTCCTTCACAGTTCCTCCTCAGGGCCGCGTTGTCTCGCTCTTTATTCTCTCGTCAGCTCCAAACACACGACACATGCACCTCGTTATCTCAGGTGACAGAATAATAACAGTCTAGGCTGCAGATCAGCGGGCGCTGCTGCCAGTGTGTTTAAACTTGGCGGGTTTGTTTTTTCTTCTCTCTTATAGGCCTATGTATTTGTGTATGAGAAACAGTGTCTCAGATGAAAAAAAAAAATCAGGACACGTCTCACTATAACGTAATCAATGTCGGAAAAGCGGAATGTTTGAAAAATAGTAAAGTGCCGCTACTCCGACAATGAAAAAAAAAAGTTGGAATAGTGGGACGCTTGAAAAATAATGTTAATGCTGCTATTCCGACAATTAGAAGTCAATGTCGAAATAGCGGCATGTCGGAATAGCAGCATGTAACCGCGACGTGGTGGGTGAGAGGGCAGGAGAGTGAGAGACACAGTCGGCGTTTGGACGGCCGGCGTGGCGGCAATTCCAAAACGGCATAGTGGATTATTTTTCCTGGTGGATTACCCTGTGGATTATAAAGGCCTGTTTGGACACGCACGGCCGGGCCCGTTTTCAGCCAAGCGGGACGAGGGGGAGGACTGGCGTGGTCACCTTGGCGGAGCCGCGGCGTCTCTCCCGTGTGGACAGTAGGACAAGCTCTCTCTCACTCACCCTCACCACGCGCCAACACACACACACACACACACACCTGCATGAACATTGACTGTGTGCTCGCGCACCCACCCACACACACACACACACACTGACATTGGCACACACAAATAGGCTATATGCCGGCACGGAGAGTGACTGTGCGCTCGCGCACCCACACTCACACACACACACACTCATTTCCACAGCTGGGACGCGGACTTAATGGACAGCGGGAGGGGGGAGGGCTTTCGGGTTCTGATGTTTTGTGTGTAATTGTTTATTATATGCCGACTGTGATGGGCGCGTTTTGAGTTCAGTGAAATAGGACTAAGACTAAGTAGTGACTTTGTTTATTGCTTCCCTGGACGCACCAGTAGCGCGAGCCTGCAGCAGGACGGCATTGTGCCAGTTCCCCTTATCCTTATTGTAAGGGAAATTGTTACAAGCTTATGACACGCACCTTCCCTGCAGATTGGCAGCTGACATGAGAACTGCATATGATTTAGGCTACTGTTGCGCATTTCCTTTTGCTGCTATAATAAACATTTGCTTTGTTGGAGTTCTAACAAATGCAGAAATACGGAACACGTGCGGAGTGATGCTGCATTCATGACAACTCGGAAATACAGGACAAAGCCCTATTTAATTTAAAAGTACGGAACAATTCTGTATTTTAAGGGATGGGTGGCCTATTCGTAACATTAAACTCAGGTGCATGGAGCACTGAACTCACAATATGATAGGGCTGTCACTTTTTATTCGACATTCGAATATTCGTTCGAATGTGGGGGGAAAAGTTCGTATTGGAGCAGTAATGACCTGCTCGATATGCAGGCTGCAGCAAAGATACTCTATTTACCGTCTTTGGCTGCAGTGCCCGGTGCCTGCATAGCGCCGCGGAACGTCCACCGGACGTGGAAGGGCCGCGAACAGCCGAGAAGCGGAGCCAGTTTACTTTCTGTGCCCATATTAACCGCTGGTGTGGTGTCGCGGCGTGCACCTCCGCGGCCGGCTCGCGGCGTGCAGCGTCTGGTCTATTTTGTGCCGCGAGCAATCGCGTCAAGCTGGGCAGGAAGTCAAACATGAAACAACGAGAGTATCCGGTCAATTTTCAAAATAAAACACCGCGACTGTGTGTGCTGCGGCTGCGGCGGCGGGGGGGGGGGGGGGGGGGGGTTGGGGGGGGTTAATATTCGAATATATCCGAACGAATTACGGGTCATTCAATAATCGTTCGAACCTCATTTTTCTAAAAACTGACAGCCCTACAATATGATAAGTAAAACAACATACACAGCGCAAACATGCTAATGCAGCGTAGCACTCGAGCCCGGGTCGCCAGCTGAGCAGCGCCGTCGGAAGGCCTGTGGTGTGTTTTCTGTTTTGTTGTTGTGTTTTCTGTTTTGCTGTTTTGTTTTCTGTTTTGCTGTTTTGTTTTTTGATTTGTTGTTGTGTTTTCCGATTTGCCATTGTGATTTGCACTTAAGGGCCGCCACTGTATGTTTCTCTACTTTGTATTCAGTGAATGCTGGTATTTCCATCAAAGGTTCCTACTAAACTACACAGAAGCTTTAGTGATGTCCCTAACTTGTAAGCTTTTTTGCTAGGTGTGTAAATGTAAATGTAAAAAGGAAAATTCAGGTGTGTACCGCTTACCTCTGTAGCCGTGTCTAAGGAAGAATGTTAACAATATATGCTATATTTGATGTTGTTCCAGCAAATACAAAAAAAAAATTTTTGCAACTGCACACGAAATGTAAAATGTTAGAACTGTAATCTAAACAATTAGATGAACATGTCCCCATGGAAATATATATTATATCTGTATGTTCCCTTTTCCTACCTTTAAACAAATGTTCCTGTTGTGATGTTTGCAGATTACACTGCCCTGCCTCGACACTGGGAGGCCATGGAAGGCGACATTCTGAAGCTGTTTCCTCTGGCAGTAGGATCTAAAGAATACAATGTTGTGGAGAAGGAATTCAGAAAGGGCTGTCCTACTCAAAACATCATCAGTGTACGGCCACTATCTGATTGGTTAAGCTATTGTAGCGGTTTTGGTACTCATCCTTGCGTTGTGTAGTTTTAACATACGAGTCAGACCTTCACCGTTGGCAACCTCGCCGTTTATTGTGCACACATGAACTGACCTGGCAGAGAAATCCACATTTACAGTCAGTCCAGCTCTTCTTTTCTCACACACACACACATACACGGCAGGGAAACAGCAAAGTCCGACTGCCTAAACATTCTCAAAACTAACATAAAATAACACAAAGCGTACCTGGCAGAGAAATCCACATTTACAGTCAGTCCAGCTCTTCTTTTCTCACACACACACACATACACGGCTGAAAAATGTAAAACGAAAGGAAAGTGCAGGTTAGCTACCACATGTAACCATAGCCATGTTGTAAACAGAAATAAAAGAAAAACACAGTCAACTTTATATGGAAAAGGACGTGCTCAACTGTTCGGGAGCTATATGCTTAAGAAATACAACTTAAACCACCCCTTAGCATTGAAAATAAAGTAATTAATATGAAACAATAGCGGAGCCCGTAGCTTGTGCACCTACCAGGGAAACAGCAAAGTCCGACTGCGGCTACCCCCCGGGGTGCACGACCCTAATCCGCAGGGGTGATGCATTTAATTACCATAGGAAAAACAAGTTTTTGTGTTGTGTGGTGAGTTTTTATGGCAAGTGGAATCAAATTATCTTTTAACTCCGTTACACTATAATACAATAGCACGGGTATCTGGGATATTTTGGTTTTTGGTCATTGGGTGATAGGATGAAAACAGGATTAGTCCTAAGATCTAGTCGTAACACAAAGTAGAAAACACATTAAGTCAACAGAGTGAAAATAATTTACATAACAAATAACATGTTATAACTCTTTTGGCAGATTGAACGAGTCCAAAACACGACACTGTGGCAGAGTTACCAGCTCATGAAGAAACAGCTGGAAGTGAAGAACAAACACACCAACAACGAAAAGCAGCTCTTTCATGGCACTGAGTCCACCTGCATTGATCTCATCAAAAAACAGGGATTCAACCGCAGCCATGCAGGAAAACACGGTAAAAGTTGCAACCTGCAATGTACTCAGTTAATGGCACCTCACCTTAGAATCCTTGTGTGACAACAGGGGGTTTTAATTCCTGGAGATTGATCAGAGGCAGCCAGACATGATGTGATAGGCAGAGAGTCTAAAGGGGAGAAGGTTTTGTGTTTGAATGTGTGGCGCCAGATACACAAGAGATGTGCATATATAGATATCTATAGAGTTTATGACTCATCCTTTGTTATCCACTAAAAGAAGACAGCATGGACAGAGGACGAGGCTAGTGGAGGGTAGGGGTTTCACCGAATAGTCGAATATTCGACTATCAAAACCACTATTCGATAGGGGTGTGACGAGATCTCGTCCCACGAGATCTCGCGAGATTAAACTCGATGATATTTCTCGTCGCGTTAAAAATCTGTCCCGCAAGATTTTTTTTTTTTTTTTTTAATGTTAAAAAATGTAAAGCAGGGTTTGCACCATAATACATCCATGGTTTGCACTACCAGTTACCATTACGTTGCACCCCTTTCCACTACACAGTTATAACTCTACTCGACTTGGTTTAGGTGCTTTTCAGTCACAGCTGAGTTCTTCATTCCTCCTCAGTAAAAACGAAACTTATCAACCAGCGCATCCAGCGCTAATTAACCACTCTGTGGCGGCCGCGACTCTCTCTCTCTCTCTCTCTCTCTCTCTCTCTCTCTCTCTCTCTCTCTCTCTCTCTCTCTCTCTCTCTCTCACACACACGGGCACATGGACAGGTCGCATTGTGACAGTAATAAACATATGCGCTGACCGTCCGACGTGGGAGGGAGGGAGGGAGGGAGGCGGGGGGATCCGAGTAGTGAAATGGCACTGAGGGGGGGGGGGGGTTGTTGCCACTACTTAAAAAAATCCTAGAGGAAACACTGCACATAATATTGTTTGCACTTGAAAAACAGAAATAAATATTTAATTGTATTTAACTCATTGAGTGCCGCGCTCCTTTCCAAAGTTTTAGTCAAGTGTACCGGCAATTTAGACCATTTTTGACTTTTTATGTAGAGCCATAGTGTATTCTATATTATTGCCACCAACACATACTGTAGCTCAATTGAAAGGTTTAACTTTATGCTTCAAATGGCCACAAACCGTTTGTTTCTACGTGCCTCCGTTCCTGAGAAAACTCAAGCTAAACATGGCTGGGTTTCACCAAAATCCCTCCTTTTTTTCTAGAAAAGGAGATAGAGCGTCTTTTATGAAAGGTGCGCTGTTTGTGTCTGTCGCTCTTCTCACACTCGCATTTCTGGATCAAAGGGCTCGTATAAGATAAATATATACAACAATTGTTGTTCTATTCACAAAACCACCATCGGGGGCGCCACTAAACAACAATAACACAGACGCGCCGTGCCGTGTCACAGCCTCTCGCCGCGGAACGTGAGGGTCTCTCGGCCAGCGCAGGTCCGGAACACCGGTCCCACCGGTGGTCGCGGTCTGTCTGTGGTACGGGTCGGTGCCGGCGGTCTGCTTTGGCCCAGAGACCATCAGATTTTACCGCGGGAGGACTTTGGGGAGGACACGGTGTTGCTCCAGATGAAGACCGGGCGGGACTGTCAGCTGAGAGCTTCCTGTTTCTGCTCCGAGCTGCTCGAGCAGCTGGAGCAGAAGCGCAGGTGAGAGCGGAGCAGCTGCTGCATCTGCATGCAGAACTCCGTTTGCAGAAGCTGAGTTATGATAAAAAACTTCCAGATCATGAGCTGTCATGTGACTTTGATCGTCATCTATTTCCCCAAATTTACATATAATGTGTATTAAAGTGTCTATTTTCATAATTTAAAAAAAAAAGCAAAAAACAAAAAATCTCGTTTTTGGCACTCAACGCATGGGAACGAAAAACGAGAAATTACGTGGTTGGCACTCAATGAGTTAATTTATATTATCTTTTATAAATTTTTGTTTTAGTTTCAATTTGTGGAAGAAGTAATGTATTTAAAGCTCATGCTTACGTCATGCATGTAAATAGTTACAATAAAACATTTCAAAATGCAAGTGCAACTGGGTTAAATAAAAGTCTGTTGGTCCAGTTATATATTTTGTCATTGTAGCTTTCTTAAAATCTCGTCTCGATCTCGTGAACCCAATCTCGTGTCTCGTCTCGTCTCGTGAGATGAGTGTATCGTCACACCCCTACTATTCGACGCTGTGAGTCATAGTCGAGTATTCGCCTTTTCCTTTTTTTTTCTTTTTTCAAAAGCCCGGTGCTGTAATAAAGCCGTGGAATGGCATCTACATTAATTCTCTACAGCAGATATGCAGCAGGGGGCGCTGTGGTCGTGTGTGAGACTAGTGTAGTGCTTGTGGTTCCCAGAATGTATTGCGGCCGGTGAAGCCAAAGCAGCTAAAAGCTGCTAAATCAAAGCAGCTAAAAGTTACCGTGGTAGCACTGTTAATATGTCACTTTATTAAGTTTTAATATTTTTTCATGAGAGAAAGTAACCGTTTCGATCCTTAATGTGCGGTTAGTTTATCCAAATGACGCCTGTTTGGACATTTACTCCGACTTTTTTCGGATCAGTGAAGCTCCGCCTGTGTGAGCAGCCACCCGGGAGTCACCTTTCCCAGGCTGCAGAGCTGGTCGGCCGCCTGACGTCCGTGACGACAATCGCTGATTAAAGTACCCGCAGGTTTTAGAGGGTTACCGCCGGCTAGTTAAATTATTTTTTAGGAGATAAATGTTGTTCTCATTGATGAAATCTAACAACTGTATCAGCAACATTAGTTTGAATGAAAAGTGAAGCTTCAGGTGTGTATTGGACAGAACAGCTGCGCTGTTACCCGGGGCTCTGTATGTGCAAGAATCATTTACATTTACATTAATAAATACATGTTTTACAATCAGTCAACATGACATTTTATTTCTAAATTCTATAGCATGTAACAACGACCGAAGGTGGATATAACTTATGTTAGGCTATATGGCTATTTAGAGCTGAGGAGTGTCCGACGCAGCTCTGCTTATGACCGGCAGATAAAAAAATATTTATTTTAGAACGTGTTGAAATGAATAGCAAATAATAGTGAGACTTCCTAATGTATAAAATATTAAATACATGTAAATGCTTATCCACAATGGATGACAGCGAATACATTGTGTATTTATGACAGAAGTAAACGGTGTAGGGATATGGCTGGCAGCTGAGGTGCCTTATGGATTAGGAAAAAAAAAACTGGCGAATATTCGACTATTCGTCGACTATTGGGAAGTATTTGGCGAATACTAAAATCCAGTATTCGTCAATGCCCTAGTGGAGGAGAAACAAAAAATTGATTTATTGAAAAAAAAAACAAATACAGGAACTCACACAAAAGCATGAATATAGAAATCCTCAGGACCAACAGGGGAGGAACACAGATAACCCAACAAAGGACAATGGGGAAGAAACCGAGTTTGAATAAATGAGGAAAGGAGACAGAGGTTGTGCTATCAAAACACAGGTGAGACACATGAGGTAATCACAGGAGGGAAAACAGACAAGGCATGGAATTTCAAAATAAAACAGGACATTAACTCTTTCGCGACCACACTAATTGCTCAGCACATCCGCTCCGGACCACATGTTTTTGGCTATATGTTTACCTTTTTTCTCATGTCGAAGCGAACTCTGTACATCACCTAGAAATAAACGGTTTTCATGTGGTTGAAGAGTGACTTTCCAACGTGCTCCTCGAAAAACGGCGAGTTTTTCCGCCATTTCATTTTGTGAGTATGAAGGAGAAGAAGAGAGCAAGGTTTCTCCAAAAACGGAGCTCCCACTCTAGTTTCAGTATCAAGTTTCAATGCACTTTTGTGTCAGGTGGCAATCCGCTCATTTTACTGGTACTCTGCAGTGTGGCATGTCTCCCAAATGATTTTTTATTTTTTTTATTTACAACTTTATTTATCATTTTTCAATATTGAAAACATTCAGGTAATTGTTTAAGTATTTCTAAAAAAAATGCGCGTATCGTTTAGGGATTTTTTACTAAACGTTTACAGTTTTATTCCGTGTAAACGTTTACACGTGTACAAGGTCACACCCCTATTAGGTTGTACCTTTAGTTAATGTGTTTTCTTTTCTCATCATCATTATGATCACATATGGCTTGAGCAAATAAATGAGCAAATGAGCATTAATTCTCCGCCGGGCCGCGGCAGCTGATTTGAGAACCTAATGTGGGTTATTCAAAGAATTGAAGTTGAACAGCTGTAAAGTACTGTAGGGGGCAGTGCTTTTGCCGGGGTCCGCCCGCTATTCAGACATCCCGCTATTCCGACATGTCTCTATTTAGACATCCTGCTATTACGACATCCCTCTATCTAGACATGGCGCTATTCCGACACTTTTTGGTATCGCTAGTCCGACACGTCATTTTTTTTTTTTTTTTACAGCTGCGATACCCAGGCGCGTCTCTCTTTTTTTTTTTTTTTTCAGCATGCCTATCACCGGTTTGATGAGGGAGTGATGTTCTTAATCTCAACAACTAAACTATCAAGTCGCAAACAAAACTGACACACATGATAAACAAACAGAACTATGCTGCAGTTTGTTTGTCAAGTTAACCTGTCACCTTCAGCACCACGGACAGCGCTGCGGATGAGCCGCGGAGCTGCAGCTGTGAGCGTCTGGGCTCAGGGCCTGGGGCCTCATTTATCAAAACTGTAAGTAAGCAGTGTAAAACTGCTGCTACTAAATTTTTTGCTTAGGCCTACGGCGAAAAGACACCCAAAATATTTACACCTTTTTCAGATCTATCAAACTGTGCGTGCACAACTCTCCGCAAGTTCTCTTTGATAAATCAAACTGGATCCAAGAATGGTGCACACCATATTCCGCCCCCGGAACGTCTAGACACAACCATATATGGTCAGCACATGCATATTAATTAGCCATGTGCGCTCTGTGGAGTGGCAACAAAGTGACAACAAAGTGACAACGAAGACAACGGGCGGAGGGGGGGGGGGGGGCGAGATACATGGCATTGGGCAATAAATCAGTCAGAAAAATGATCTTGCATTTTAATAAGCTACAATAAAAACAAAAACCTCCCAAGTATCAACAAAAGGGAGCAGAAAGAAGAATAATCTTATGTAATCTTTTTTCTTTTTTTTAACCTATGTTAAAACAATGTAAAGCAGGACGATAGTTACCATTACTTTGAACGCCTTTCCACTACACAGTTACAGCTCTACTGGACTCGGTTTAGGTCATTTTCCATTACAGAGTCCTTCACAGTTCCTCCTCAGGGCCGCGTTGTCTCACTCTTTATTCTCTCGTCAGCTCCAAACACACGTGCACCTCGTTAACTCAGGTGACAGAATAATAACAGTCTCAGTAGCTGCAGATCAGTGTGCGCTGCTGCCAGTGTGTTTAAACTTGGCGGGTTTGTTTTTTCTTCTCTCTTATAGGCCTATGTATTTGTGTATGAGAAACAGTGTCTCAGATGAAAAATCAGAAGGACACGTCTGACTATAACATAATCAATCAATGTCGGAAAAGCGGAATGTTTGAAAAATAGTAAAGTGCGGCTACTCCGACAATGAAAAAAAAAAAGTCGGAATAGTGGGACGCTTGAAAAATAATGTTAATGCCGCTATTCCGACAATTAGAAGTCAATGTCGAAATAGCGGCATGTAACCCCTTTTGCCTGACAATGAGAAGGCTACTGTAGCCTACTTAAAGCAGAAGTAAGTGGTCCGGTCGTTTTCGCTAATGCTGCGTTCCAGGCAGGCTTTTGAAATCGTAAATTACAGCTTCAAGTCACGACTTACGACTTTGTAGCGTTCCAGGCAACCCACTCGTGTTTTTCCGACCTGTTTTACCGGTGAAAGTCACTATAACGGCCACTCGTAACTTCTGACCCGTGAACTCGTACCAGATCGAACTGGTACCACTTCACGGTCGGAAAAATACGAGTTTCCTTGAACGCACCATAACAGTCCTCGTCCCTACGTCGCCACATTCACGGCGTCCCTTGGCTGCACACACAGCCCTGCATGCCGTTCCCTCTCCTCATTGGATAAAAACTGTAGGATACGATAAATGTTTTCCCCTCGGCTCAGAGCAGAGCAGGGGGACTGACAGACCCGTGTTTCAGTCCAAACACTCTATGTAAGTGATTGCTGTCGGAAGATATAACTATTTAAGTCTTATATTAACACAAATATATCACTTACTTCTGCTTTAAGTGAAGTATCTACATACGGCACAGCGTGTGGGGGTGGGGGGTAGATCCAGTGGTTTAGTCTGCGTGATACGCCAGTATACGCCCTATACTCGCTAGATTTCGTTTGTTTTTACCTGTTTCCATTGTCAATCCTATAAGCAAATATTTATAGCAGCAAAAGGAAATGCGCAATAGTAAACCCGCATTAGATTCTCAAATCAGCTGCCACTCTGCAGGGACAGCGCGTGTCATAAGCCATTGGAGACAAATATGTACACAAGCAGCCTGGAAGTTGGTGCCTAGGCCCGGCGGAGAATTAATGCTCATTTGCTCATTTATTTGCTCAAACGTGGAGCCATATGTGATCATAATGATGATGAGAAAAGAAAACACATTAACTAGAGGTACAACCTACTGAGATTCGAACCCATACTAGCGGAGGACTCTGCTTACTGAGGGAGCTGTTCTACCAGGGGAGCTATCAGTCATAATGCTCTCATGTGTCTTATTGATCACCGCCCCGCTGCTCCAGCTGACACACATCAGTGTCTGGACATACGTGGTGCTGTCGTGTCTTCAACCTAAAAACGGATCTATATGAATTTTTTCGTTGAGTAAAAATCCTCTCTCAATTATGGAACTGATAAGAATCATTTCTTAAATGCTTGTATGGACGTTGAAACTTCTGTAGGCTGTGCGTAATTGTTTCTGCCTCCACTTAGCCCTGGCTGCAGCGAGCGAGGAAAATCACAACCTCAGGGTCTTTGACGTGTGCACAAAAAAAGACCACAGTTAAACATAAAAGCAAAACGAAAACAGATAAACATGAAATGGGAATATCACAGATAAATACAAAATACAAAGAACAAGACATTTAAAAGGCTTCATAGTGAGTTGTTGATGATGTTGATGGCGGATGAGATGAATGATTTTTTTCACTAAGTTTGTCCTTGCTAGAGGGACCCTGTAGGGACTGGCTGAAGGAAGGAGTTGGGATGAGGTGTGGAGTGGGTGAGGTATTATTAGCTACATTCTTGTATTTAAGCAACAACGGACAGAAACATAAATCAGGCAAATCTGTCCATTCCCCGTTCATGGTCACTGCTCCCTGCTGTCGTCCTCCTGCTCACAGATGCCACCTGGTGGTTGTTTTGGCACATTGCCGCTTCTCATGAAAACACAATTGATGCTCCACTAAATAGCCGCGTGATTCACGCGATTAGGTAAACCCAAACCACCATCAGGCTTATCTCTCCAGACTTGCCTTCTTAATACGTGCAGGTTTTTTATTCCATATGAACGAAGAAATCAGGCGATCCAGCTGGGCAAAATAGGATTTGGGGAGAAAAACAGGAATCATTCGAAATAAATAAAGAAACCTGGGCATTACAGTCATCTTCACTGCATTTATCCGTCCTGCCAGTGAGAATGGTAGTTTCGACCACCTATCCAAGTCAGTCTTGGTACGGTCTAAAATTGACCTGTAGTTGTACTGGAAAATAGCCTTAATTGAGCCTGCTATTTCTATTCCCACGTAAGTGAATTTATCATTTTGAATTTTGAAAGGGGAATTTTCATACGTTATCTGTTTTGCCAGATCATTCAATGGAAATAATAGAGATTTTGACAAATTAACTTTATACCCTGATATGCTACTGAATTTTTGCAACCAATGGAGAAGGTGGGGCATGCTCTCAATTCGGTCTGATATTTGCAAAAGCAGATCATCAGATCATCATAAAGCAAGGTTTTATGATTTATTGTTCCTCTGGATATACTCTTAATCCTGTCATCTGATCTAATAGCAATTGCCAGTGGTTCGATTGCGATGTCAAACAGGAAGGGCGGCAGGCAGCAACCCTGCCTTGTACATCTGTGGAGCAAAGAATATTCTGAGATCAGGCCATTTGTCCTGACAGCAGTCATAGGTGTTGAGTTTAAAACTTTGATCCACTTACAAAAAGTAGGCCCCATTCCACATTTTTCTAAGGTTGCAAAAAGATAGGTCTATTCAATTCTATCAAACGCCTTTTCAGCGTCAAGGCTTAGAATAACTTAAAGTGGAGCTGAATCAGCCAGCCAAATACACATAGTTCATTAAACTGTTTTCCACTGTACTTAAAAATTGTCACACTAACACATGAAATGTAACCATGAAGGAGAATTTTTAAGTTTAGTTTGACGTTTTGCATTAGTTCTTTAGCTAGTGCGCAACCATCTTGTCGTTCGACAGTCCGTGGCGTCACGGGGTTGGTTGCCTCCGCTGGCTGACAGCCACAGACAGTGAAAGTGAAGGACATAGCTACAGACAGAGACGGTAAAACATGAAACTGTGGAGGCACTGGATTAGAAGAGACACAGTTAAGACCACTACTGTGTTGTTCCTTCTGTGACAAGAAAAACACCTCTGTTTTCATTAACTGCCGCTAATAAGGAGCCGCAGCAGCAGCGGAGCTGTCAACAAGACTCCTCTGCTGATCTCGGTGTGATCATTTCTTACAGCATGTTTACATCCAGAGGAAAATTCTGATCAACCCTGCAAGTTGATCATTCACCGGATCAACCGACAACAACCTGACTTTACTCCGACAGTTTTCAGTTTTGCTGCCTCAGCCCGTCCTCCCCCGACCGGCCCACGTATTCACACCGTGATAAACACCAGTCACCGCGGGGTGACTCATGATTCGCAAACCTACTGCACACACAGAGAACTGCTGCTGGGGAAGCTGTTACTCACTCACTCACTCATGATTCTCTGCACCAGAGAACTGCTGCTGCAGACGTCATTCAGGTTCACGTACTGTGCTGAATGTGGCGCTGTGTCACTCACTGCCTGGTGTACTGCATGCACAGAGCTGTGTAGCGTCATGTTAAGTGAATGTACTGTGCACAGAGGACGTGTTGTAATATTTGCTGTAGTAATATTTACTGTACTATGCACGTCCCCCTTTTTTTTTTTTTGCACCGTCCCTTACGGAGAGTGGGGGGGGGTGATTCAGTGAACTAATTTTTTGAACGACTCATTTTAAGGAACTGATTCTAGTGATTCAGTACAGTCAAAAGAACTGCCGATCCCATCACTACCATGCACCTTACCTGTGTGGAAGCGGAAGGCTGCAACCAGGAAGTGGGTGGAGCTCAGTGCCAGGGAGCAAGAGGAAGAGAGGGGGGGCTAGGGCCTCCCTATATGCCCTCACTCCCCTACCTCATAGGCCAACCAACTCACATCAATTGACCCTTCGCGTAACCCCCGCCCCCTTGGTTACTGTTGCTACGGCGGGCAAGCTTTCACTCCCTGCCATGCTCCTGGCAATATTTGGTATCGATTTCAAAGGAAATATCAGCAAATTTCTGGATAAACTGTTCTGAGATAATAGAGAGAAGAAGTCACAAAGATCATTCATAAGAACCTCCATACCATCATTCCCACTCACTTGTTGTTTTAATGTTTTTTTATGTCTGTCCTGTCTTTGTTTGAACTAATCTTGTATGTAAAGCACTTTGGTCAACATCTGTTGTTTTTAAATGTGCTCTAGAAATAAAAAATGACTTGACTTAACTTGATTGGGCGTAGGCAGAACTAGACATGAAGGCATCTGATTGGTTTTTGCTTTTCGGAGCGAAAAGTATGGATTGGTCAGAGTTTTTTCAGTCTTGCAGCTGCCACAGAGGTCTGATTATCTTTGTTCCTTTTTCTGAATACAAAATGTATCAACTACTCTCAGGATAGAAGGACCATTTCACCCAGTATAACAAAACGTGTTTCTGAACAGGATTACCAACCATAACTCTAATGTGTTTATTTTTGCTGCAGGAGCAATATATGGTGATGGTTGCTACTTTGCTGTGGACCCTGCCTTCTCGCTAGACTACGCCACGGCAGACGCCAAGGGGCACCAGCGCATGTACCACGTCAGGGTCTTGGTTGGTGACTACACCGAAGGAAATAAAGGAATGAAAAGCCTACCTCCAAAAGGCACTGGGAATGCTGCAGATCTGTACGACAGTGCTACCAATGATACTTCCAACCCAACCATCTTTCTAGTCTTTAGTGACATGCAGGCTTACCCAGAATACCTTATCACATTTACATAAAATAAAATGTGTGTTCTAAAAATTAGATTTTAAATAAAAAATCGCAATAGCTTAAATACTGTTTAACTTTTTTTTTAGGTGTTGTATGCAAGTGCCAGTGTTAGTATTACCAATTGTTTACTATCTCCAGTGGTGGAAATCAAAGCCAATGTCAGCTCTTATTTTACTTTTGTTTCAATCACTTAATTTCTTCCACAAAAGTTAGCGTGCTAACCAGCTAGCCTGGACACGTTCCATATTGTTGTATTAATTAATCTGTTGGCCTTCTACTTTTATTCAAACTAACGCTTCAAATATTGGATGGATAATTGTTTGTCAGATATTCTTGGTCCCCAGAGAATGGATTCTCAGACTTTTTTTATCTGGTGCCTTCATCAGGGCAAAACTAAATTTGTCTGACACTTTGCACATTAGAATAGAATATAATAGAATATACTTTTTTAATCCCTTGCGGGAAATTCTTTCATCACAGCGCTCCAGTGCACAAAGGTGAAGAATATTATAGCAGAATAATACAATACAATAACGTGAGATAAATTACAAATTAAATATTACAAAAATTACAAAGTTAAATATTACCAGAATTACAAAAGTTAAAAACTGCAAGAATAAACCCCAAAAAATGCCCCTCCCCTCCCCCCATTTTAACAGTAAAAGAAAATATAAGCATAAAATAAATAAATCTCTGTTGAGGTGATATTGCACCTAGAAATAAACTGAGGCCATAGTGAGCTGGTGTATTGCACAGAAGAACTGTACAGTTTAATGGCCACAGGCAGGAATGATTCTCTGTGGTGCAGCGTGGTGGAATGAGTCTCTTGCTGAATGTGCTTCTGTGGCTGGTCAGCACGTCATGGAGAGGATGGAGAGAGTTGTCCAGTATGGACCTAATCCTGGACAACATCCTTCTCTCTGACACTAGTGTCAGGGAGTCAAGCTCCTCTCCAACAACATGGCTGGCTTTGTGGATGAGTTTGTTAAGTCTGTTGGCGTCCCGCACCCTCAGTCTACTGCCCCAGCATGCCACAGCGTAGAGGATGGCACTGGCCATCACAGACTCATAAAACATCTGCAGCATTGTCCGGTAGATGTTGATGTCTGACTATTTTTTTTAAATACTTTCCCATGAAATTTGATCAACACAAATTTTTGAGAACAGGAAGTTGTTAATGACACTGTAACATGTGACCATGTTCCTGTAAACTTTACTGCCTTTTAATAAAGTTTTGTATCTGAATTCTGCCCAATCTGACCACTTCATTTTCATTGGATATTAGAATGAATAATAAGAACATCTTCATGATGCTTACATGGAGTATGGTGTACTGCACAATGTTAGACTAAGCAGAGGATGTTGTTGTGATGCCATGTAAAGCCCTTTGAGACAAACTGTTTGTAAAAACGGCTATACAAACAAAATTGCCTTGCCTAGTATTAGACTATACCTGAAATCCTTAATTCCTGCTGCAATCAAAATGCACAATGCCATTTGTTAGGCTATACACGTTTACTTTTTATATAATTTATATCATATTACTTTAGGTTATGTGCTGCTGGACGATTTGAATTTCCCTCCTGGGGATGAATAAAGTATTTCTATTCTAGTACATGTATATTAACAGTAGCCATAGTAGAAATAACATCATGTAAGTAAGTAAGTAAAATTTTATTTATATAGCACTTCTCACAGAGAAGACTCACAAAGTGCTTCACAGATACATAAAAAATACAATCATCATATTATACAAAGTAAATAACAACAAAGCAGCAGCACAATTGAAAGAGACGTACAGCAACACAATACAATACCCCCTTATTGAAATGCCTGCCTGAACAGATGTCCCCCATGTACAAAACAAAATAATACTAGTTAAAGCAGAAGTAAGCGATCCGGTCGTTTTCGCTAATGCTGCGTTCCAGGCAGGCTTTTGAAACCGTAAATTACAGCTTCAAGTCACAACTTACGACTTTGTAGCGTTCCAGGCAACCCACTCGTGTTTTTCCGACCTGTTTTACCTGTGAAAGTCACTATAACGGCCACTCGTAACTTCTGACCGGTGAACTCGTACCAGATCGAACTGGTACGACTTCACAGGTCGGAAAAACACCAGTTACGAGTTTCCTTGAACGCACCATAACAGTCCTCGTCCCTACGTCACCACATTCACGGCGTCCCTTGGCTGCACACACAGCCCTGCATGCTGTTCTCTCTCCTCATTGGATAAAAACTGTAGGATCCGAGAAAAGTTTTCTCCTCGGCTCAGAGCAGAGCAGAGTGACTGACAGACCCGTGTTTCAGTCCAAACACTCTATAGAAGTGATTGCTGTCGGAAGATATAACTATTTAAGACTTATATTAACACAAATATATCACTTACTTCTGCTTTAAATAAAGGACATCAACTAATCAATCAATTAAACAAGTACAAACAAGCAAAGGAAACACCAGACATGACTTTAGGGAAGAAATGCATATCGTCTTAAATGTTTATCGTTTTTAAATGTCTGATTGTAAATTTATTTAATTATGTGTCATGGGACTACGGATGGAAATTAGCTCCCAGCTAAATCCGACATATTTACTGCAATTAAATGTTGTGTTTTCTTGTATGTTCATGAATATGTGAGGTCCCATTTCAAATAAACCTTTAAATAAAATAAATAAAAACATGATTTATTGCTGCAACTCGCTGCTGTAGTTTGAAGCTGGCGGAGATACTTAACAACAGGACAGCTGATTGATCCAAAACTGATGGAAATCTTCACCTGATCGACTGAAGCACAAATCATTAGTAGCCTACACATTCATCCCATTAAACGTGTTCAGTTAGGGTCACCATGGAAACCAGGCAAAGTGAGTTTATAGTCAATTTTCGTTTTTGTTCATGGTATATTTATTGGAAGTTTTTTTTTTTTTTTTTTTTACACATACATAATAAAAGATACAAGATAGGGCCATGAGGGAAATTAACAACAAGAACGACAACAGAACATGCATACATACAAGGAATAATAATAAAAAAATAAGTTAAATAAGAAACATAAATAAATAAGGGGGTCTCACATACATAAATCAAAGCACATTCGAGTGTTGTAATCCGGAAGCTCACGGGACAGGAAGTGGACCACTGTTCACAACCTGCCTTAGAAAATCAGTTCTTTAAGATGTTTTCACGATAAAAGTCTCACAACCTGAACACTTCATTTAATGGTTCACAGCAGAAACAAAGAGTCAATAGTCTTAGTCTGCTTTTACACAGTTTACACAGGAACAAATGAAGCTGAAAACATATCAACAATAACCTACAGGTGAATTTTGTTTCAGTAAGAAAAGGTTTTGAATCTTTAATATTTATGTTTTCAAGAAGCTCAATTCAAATCTACTGTACTATTGCAGAGCTATTTTATAGCAGTTAAAGCCTCTCTGTCTCAATACTGGACAGTTGATGACATCAGGACTATAATTTTAAATTTCTCATTTCATTTAGCAGATAGTTTTTTCTACTTCCTCTGTCCTCCACTATAAAAGCTGTTTTAGTTTCACTTAGCCACATCGTGTGGCAGCAGCAGCAGCAGCAGCAGCAGCAGCAGCAGCAGCAGCAGCAGCAGCAGGTGAGAACTCCTCTGACACTAGACCAAAGTAAATATATATCAGTGCTTTGATGTTGTTGTTCATGTGAAGTGATTTAACACTTGGTTAATTTGAGTTAATCACCAGTTTGTTTGTTTTTATTCCTTTCAGACTCTTGAACTGGTCTCTCAGCATCAGCAGCATCATGACCAAACTGCAGCTCGGACTCGGACCTCCTGGACCAAATGTTCTACTGCTGTTGATTAAGCCTTCTGAGTTCACTGAGAAAAACAGAAGAACTCTGAACTTCATCCTGAGTTTGTTTGGTCAAGATGCTTTTAAACATTCAATGGTCGTCCTAACACATGAGATTACTGAAATGACTGTCACTCTTAATGAACTCCTTCGAGACTGTAGAGGAAGACACTACAAGATGTCAGAAGACAACTATGGATCCTTGATGGAGAAGATTGAAGAAACATCAAATGAAAGTGACCACATGAAACTAAACCTGGTTGTGTGTGGGAGGAGAGGAGCAGGGAAGACTTCAGCAGCTGAGGCCATTTTAGGTCAGACAGAGCTTCATTCAGTCTCCAGCTCATCAGAGTGTGTTAAACATCAGGGAGAGGTGTGTGGACGTCAGGTTTCCCTGGTGGAGCTTCCTGCCTTGTATGGAAAACCAGATCCTACAGCTCCAGCTGTTGTTAACTTTGTCAGAGATAACAGAGACATCCAGGAGCTCTGTCAGAGCTGTGGAGGAAGATCTGTTGTTGTCAACATCAAGGACAAACAGCAGATCCATGAGTTGTTGGACACTGTAATGAAAGAAAGGAACGAATCATCCTGCTACACAAGAGAAACATTTGCACATGCACAGATAGAAAAGATCATAAAACTACAGCATGAGCTCAAAGAGCTGAAGACACAAAACAAGGGCAGCTGTAAGTACTGTACATTAATAATAATAATAATAATAATAATTCAAATGTTCATATTATTTCTGTTTTCATTTACTATCAACCGGATCAATCAAATCGAAGAATACTTTATTAATCCCTGTAGGGAAATTCAGGTGTCTTGCTCACCCAGGCACAGTGCAAACACAGTACAGTACAATAACAGGACAATAAACAAAAAACAGAGGAGAAAGTACAGTACAAGGCCAGCATAGTGTGCAATATAAAAGCAGGATAAAATATAGGTATCTACTGTATGAAGATACTGTATGACATCACATTAAAAATCTGAGTTTATTTAGCATTAAAATGCTGGAACAATGTAACGTGAGGTAACTCCACCTGTTTTCCTTTCACAGGTGATGAAGAAACTCAGAGTCCAGACTGTCTCAGGATTGTGTTATTAGGAAAGACGGGCTGTGGAAAGAGCTCTTCAGGAAACACCATACTGGGAAGAAAAGAGTTTAAAGCTGAATCAAGTCAAACATCAGTCACCAAGTTTTGTCAGAAAGCTCAAGGTGAAGTGGACGGTCGTCCTGTTGTTGTGGTCGACACTCCTGGTCTGTTTGACACAACCTTGTCCCATGAAGATGTTAAAGCAGAAGTAAGTGGTCCGGTCGTTTTCGCTAATGCTGCGTTCCAGGCAGGCTTTTGAAATCGTAAATTACAGCTTCAAGTCACAACTTACGACTTTGTAGCGTTCCAGGCAACCCACTCGTGTTTTTCCGACCTGTTTTACCGGTGAAAGTCACTATAACGGCCACTCGTAACTTCCGACCGGTGAACTCGTACCAGATCGAACTGGTACCACTTCACAGGTCGGAAAAATACGAGTTTCCTTGAACGCACCATAACAGTCCTCGTCCCTACGTCGCCACATTCACGGCGTTCCTTGGCTGCACACACAGCCCTGCATGCCGTTCTCTCTCCTCATTGGATAAAAACTGTAGGATACGATAAAAGTTTTCTCCTGGGCTCAGAGCAGAGCAGAGTGACTGACAGACCCGTGTTTCAGACCAAACACTCTATGTAAGTGATTGTTGTCGGAAGATATAACTATTTAAGACTTATATTAACACAAATATATCACTTACTTCTGCTTTAATGAGGAGATGGTGAAATGTATCAGTCTTCTGGCTCCAGGTCCACATGTCTTCCTGTTGGTGGTACAGATCGGAAGATTCACAGCAGAGGAGAAGGAGACACTGAAACTCATCAAGAAAGGATTTGGGAAGAATTCAGAGTCATTCACCATCATTCTGTTGACTGGAGGAGATAAACTGGAACATGAGAAGTGGTCCATTGAAGAGTACATTGGAAAGAAATGTGATGAATCCTTAAAGAATCTGATCTCTGACTGTGGAGGAAGATACCATGTGTTTAATAACTATGATAGACACAATCACACACAAGTCAAAGAGTTGAAAGAGAAGATCAACACCATGATGAAGACAAATGGAGGAAGCTGCTTCACTAATGAGATGCTGCAAGAGGCTGAAGCAGCAATACAGAAAGAAGTGGAGAGGATCCTGAAGGAGAAGGAAGAAGAGATGAAGAGAGAGAAGGAACAATTAGAAAGAAAACCTGAGAAAGAAAAAGAGGACATGAAAACAAGAATGGAAGAACAGAGAGCAGAAATTGAACGAGAGAGAAAACAGAGAGACAAAGAACTCAAGGAAATGGAGGAAAAGATAAAGAAGGAACATGAAGAGAAGAATAGAGGACAGGAAATCAGAGAGGAAGGAAAAGGGAAACAGAAGAAAAATATTATCAAGATCTGAAAATACTACTTGAAACTTTGGACAAACAGATTCAGATGGAAAAGGAGGAAAAGAAGAGCGTGGACAGAAAGCTAGAGCAGAGTAGAGAGGAGCTGAAATTAAAACAAGAGGCCTCGGAGAAGGAACAAAAAGAGTGGTGGGGAAAACAAAAACAAGATGAACAGAGACGACAGGAAGAACAGACAAGAATTCAACAACTTCAAGAAAAGTATGAACAGGAAAGAGAAAAATATAAGAGGAAAGCAAAGGAGGATATGCTCAGAAGAGAACAGGAAGAAGAACAGAGAAAAGAATTAGAGAAAAACTATTAAACAACACTGGAGACTCTGAAGAAGACGAACGAGGAGGAGGCCAGAAAGAAAGCTGAAGAGTTCAATGGGTTCAGAGACAAATACACCAAAGAACTGGTGGCTGAGAAGGAATCACACAAGGAACAAATGAAAGGCAAAGATGAGAAATACGACCTGTTAAAGTCACTTTCAACCTACACTGAAAAACTAAAGAGAGTAAAACATCAACAAGAAATCAGAGACTTAGTGAAGAAAATTTCACAAAAGAGAAGACACCTGAAAGAGATCATCAGTTTACTGGATAAACAGGAGAAGGAACTGGAAGAGGAGACAGATGAGAAGGAAAAGGAAGATCTGCAGAAAAGACATGAAAAACAACTGAGTGACTTGATAGAGAAACATGTGGATAAAGAATCAAGTTGTATACTTCTATGAAAGATGTCACACAAGTTTCACAGCCTTTGTATTCTCTTCACTCTTCACCTGGTTTAGCAAGAGAATGCTGTAGAGAGTAATATGGAAATAGAGAAAGGGAGGGAGGGGACAGACCTGCACTAAATACTTCAGAACCAGGAGTTGAACCATCAGTCTCCTGCAGTCCCCAATTTCCTGCTTCAGAGCTTCGTATACTCAAATGGGACAAGCTGCAACCACTCACGCATCGTGTTTGGTCTGACATCTACTACCGCATGTTACATATAGGATGAGATATCTTTGTAGTCAAGTACTTGCAACATTTTTAAATATGTGATAATAATCGTAACAATACTGGTCATAATAATTTTAGGAGAAATTGCACATGCCGACTGGCCTCAAGTTTATAATAAATAAGTTGGTAAATGAGGGGGGGGCTGTGTGGGGTGTGTGGATGGTATAGAGGCCTGTAGCAATACAAAATCCAGTGCATAGTTCTTGTAGTCGGTGCGTTTGAGAGTGTTTTGGAGTAGTTGTGGATGTATGGGTAGTGGGGGTTAAAGTGCCAAAGTTTGAAGTTAAAAAAAGGGGTTACCATGTAGTGTAGCAGCTATAAATGGATTGCTACATGGTTGGGTGCTGACCCAAGCAGCGAACAATTACAATCAGGATGAAAAACAAAACAGAGTAACTAAATGAGTAAATTAATGACTGGATTACCATGTGGGGGAGCAGCTACAGATGGGTGGGTGGTAGCCCAATCCATAACCAGTAAATGGTCAACATCAAGGAGCAAAGGAAAGAAAAGAAAAGAATGAAAAATAAAAAACGAGGAGAGGAAGGGAGGGGAGGGGTGTAGTTTGGGTGTGTGTATGGAGTGTGAGTTTGCAACGATGCAAAGACAGGTCATATATTTTCAAGTAGAAATTAATAGTTGGTAATTGATTCGAAGAGAGGGAAAGGGAGGGGGGAAGAGATGGAGGGAGTGTAGAAATCGAAAAAATAGAAAAAAAATGGTAATAATAATCATCAGGGGAAGGGAGGAAGAAAAAAAATTTAGTTGGTTGATACAGTAGACATAATTGAATACAGTAGAATATCATCAGGTGAATAAGTAGTAGGATAATTAATAACAGTGCTACATAATGACATGATATGGTTACCTGAGATTACACATTAATTATGATCACAAATTTGTCTGCTTAGTAGCCACTTTTTTAAGTTTGCTTTGAATGTGGCATATGTGTCACATTCTCTTATCATGGAGTGTTCATTTGATTCATTGGGTTCTTCTTTCTTTAATTTTTCATGTATATTGTTTTCAGTATAGGATCGTCTCTGCTTCAATGTTCTTGTTGGAATGTGTTTCTCAATATGTTTTTCATTGTTATAGTTGCCTTTTTGTGTTGTCTACTTTGTTTCTCTCTCTTTTATAATATGTGTAATGTGTACTGCGGTTGAATGGTTTTTATGTTATTGGGACTATGGACGGAAATTAGCATCTTGCTATAATCCGGCATATTTACATGTTATGTCCATTAATGTCCACTGTCCCATTCAAATAAAGTAAAGTAAAAGTTTTCTTTTTTTACTTTGTGCTGATATGACTTATAACAAATCACAAATTAATTCAGCCTTATAAAGACATTTGATTAATTGAAAGAAGTTTGATTGTTCATCGTTTTTCTTTTTCTTTTACTTTTTTATTTTTTTTTCCTTTGATCATGGTTATGAACAGGATGTTTGAATGTTATTCATCCAGTTTTCACTGCAATAGAAGCAGAACAAATCCAAATATTAAATATTAAAGATGTTATATTACCCACATATGTAGTCAAATGAATGAAAATTAATAAAAGCTCAATTACGGTGCTCTATCTTTTCAGCTTGTCAATCTAATACACACACCCTTAATGATTACCATCTTTAAAACCTGATATCTCACTATTTAGAGGATTATTTTCAGATGGACCAGCACTGTAGCGGACCCTTGGTTCCCAAAGAATGAGGCGGAGAATTTCATACGGGTGCTTAAGTTTATTGTTTATTGTAGCACCGTGAAAACTATGCAGAGGAATATACAAAAAAAAACAAAGTAAAAAACACTTCACTTAGAATTCCCCAACACAGATTCAAAATGCGCCAAACTTATCACCATCCAAATAAAAAGAGCCAGACAAGACTTACGTTCTACCCCATATCATACATAGAAAAATAAATATATACAAAAACAAAAACATGCACTCCCTACAACTGTCATCAATACCCTACCTTCTATTCCTGCCTATCCATCAAATTCTATAAAACACCCCTGCTTCCTTTAAATAACATAACAAAACTCTTATCTGTGCTCTCTCACTCAGTAAAAGGCTTAAATGTATCTGGTCTCCTCCCTTTTATACCCTTCTCCCTCACCAAGAAACCCGGCCACTAGATGGCAGTAATTCACTGACATTTACAAGCACCGTGAACAACAGGCGTGACTGTTCAACACTGACACCACACTGGGAGGTGGAGTGATGTTGCAGCTGAAGCAGTTCCCATACGTATTTTTACTTGATCGTAACGCCCATGTTCACCGACATTTTGAGTAGGAAATAGTTTTGTTTCCCCGTAAAAACTCATCTTGAATGCGTGGTTTTCTTTCTTTCTCGTGTATTTACACATTTATGCGACTTGAAAACCTGTTTTTTCGTCTGGACTACAGGGAAAAGACGACGTAAAACTTTACTTTCACTTTCGGGCAAATGAAGGAAAAAGGCAGGTAAGTGAAGTTCATGACCAACACTCGACTTAACATAAAGTTAATCTAACATTAACTTAATATAAACGGGATAGATTTAGTGGAGATAGATCGAGACTCTGTATTATAAAGTCATTTTATCGTCAGGAAAACTGACCGTGTGTGCGCGCGCGTGCGTCTCAGTTTAGTTAGATGTGAGGTGGGGGCAGGTCGTTTTTAAAACGGTGCGAAAAAATGATATAAAAGAAGAATTAATTAACATCTCTCAACTGTGTGTGTGTGTGTGTGTGTGTGTGTGTGTGTGTGTGTGTGTGTGTGTGTGTGTGTGTGTGTGTGTGTGTGTGTGTGTGTGTGTGTGTGTGTGTGTGTGTGTGTGTGTGACAGAAACAGTTTGTAGAGAAAGGAGAGACATCTAAAACTCTCAGCTCCTGGTTCTTTCCTGCAGCAGGAAATGGCCACAGTCAGAGCAGCAGTAAAATAATGACTGGAAGTTTCTAGGCAGAACATTATGATGTTTCAGTGAAGATGACTTCTGACTAGTGATTTTTTGGATAAAACTATGAGGTTTGCGTGTGTTTTTGTCAGATTTGAAAAGTTTCTTCAACATATTACTGTGTGTATACCTGCACATAGACGAGCACCTGAAACTCTGGAACAGGAGAAAAAGAGTTGAATCATAGATCAATAAGTGGCAGTGACCTGTAAAGTTTGTGAAATCATTGATAGTGAGGAACATGTGACAACAGCCTTTGATCCCTTTTG
The DNA here is from genome assembly GCF_045865225.1 of Trachurus japonicus. Classification (NCBI taxonomy): domain Eukaryota; kingdom Metazoa; phylum Chordata; class Actinopteri; order Carangiformes; family Carangidae; genus Trachurus; species Trachurus japonicus. The sequence goes on along the minus strand of NC_140915.1, from coordinate 5,666,853 downwards.
TTCTTTTGTGTTTTTATTGTTTTACAAACTGACAGTCCGGCCTCCAGCTGAGCTCCTCCAGGTGTGTCCAGCTCACTGACAGCATGGCAGCAGCTGCAACATCTGGTGAGTACGCTGAGATTTACAACAGATACAGTAGGCCATATACAATAACTCCTGTCATTTATTCAGAGGCACATTGTTTTTGTTGTGTTAAAAACAGCTTCCAATGTAAAACACTCAGTCCTAATGAGAAATGAGAAAAATCCTATAATTGAAAATATTTTTTTCAATGATCCTCAAATATGTTTCAAACACTTGTGACAAATCTTTATTGGAGGCTCAACAGTGAACAATAACTTTGATTAGTCAAAAATCAAACTGAATATCATATGAATATCAATAATAACCAGTTTTTCAGTTGATGAATAAACCAAATGTAAATTTAAGAAGGTGCTCGCTTTTGTTTTGTTTTGTTTTTTTAATGTGATGAATCTTTTCTGACATTATTATAATTGTTGTTGTCATTATTAATAATGGTTGTGTCATGACAATAATGCTTATACCATAGTTTTTGTTTTCTCTTGTGGAGGGTAGCTTAGCTATAAGAAGAAAATGTAGGACAGGCAGATAAGCATGTGCTTCTGCCTCATGCTCATACCAAATTAATTCCCTTTTTTTATGTATACATGAGAATGTGTAAATTGTTACAATTTTCTTTTTTCTTTATCTGTTGATACTGAATACTGTATTCTGTGTGGTGTCTGAATAAAAATGCAATACCTGGCAATATGTTAAGTTTTAAATACTAAAACTACTGTTGTTTCTGAATGTTTGTATTTCCTAAAAACTCATATTGTTCTGTTTTCTTCCAGAGGAGGAGAGGCAGAGGCCTCTGAGCCACAGCAGCAGCATGAACTGGCTCCCCCCTAAAAGTGAGTTACACAGCTTTGACATTTCAGCATTCTGCAATTTCCCGCTCCAAACTATTGTTACTCTGACAGACCAGTCAACCTGTAAGATTTGTCCTCTGGGAGGTCAAAATAACTGATGTTTTAGTACCTGAAATGCAGAAACTTTCCATGCACTTCTTACCCTACAGTAGCTACCATATGTACCACAAGATAACATAGATAGGGCAGCATAAGCAGAATAACCCTACAGGCTTTCTAAGCTTACATCAAACTGGAGAAGAATGCAGGCACATTAAACAACAACAACAACAACACCTGGAATGGCAGCATTAAATACAAGTACAGCAACAGCTCCACCGCTGTGAACGGTACAGAGTGTTTCAAATGAAAGGAGAAAAGACTTCAAACTCATCTAAGCAGCGAGGGTGAATGAGTCTGGGTTGTTAACAGGTATTGAGACGTCCCTGGAGCCTTTATAGGGGAGACTGGGTATATATAACTTGCAGAGAGTGTTCATGGTAGGGTTCTCAAATTATGACACAAATCCCCTCATTTGTCCACTACAAATAGCAATGCCTTAAAGCCTCAGTATGTGGTATTGGGGCTAAACCGTGACATCCAGCGTTCAGATTCTAGATTGCAGCGCTCACTCGCTCACCCCTCCCATCGGCAAAGTGACGGTGGCTTCCGAGGACAAACACGTTTGCTGCTAACTGATAACAATCTTTGACCATTTACATCATTTTTTTTAGCATTATTATTTTTTTAATACACGTGCAGACTTCCACTCGTGCCTTCAGTTATATTTCACAGCAAAAAGTTACACAGGAGGACTTACAGGATGTGCCAGTTACACAGTGCAGTCCTATGAAGGAAGATCAGAGGACAACTGGATCAGCTGTAACAACGGCTCTGCAGCCGGGTCAGCTGCAGTTCCAGCTGTCAGAGGAGCCTCTGCTGTCCCTCTCTCTTCAGCCTCGTGTTTGGCTGCACTTTGTATAACAACAGGTCAACACTGTATGATCTAGCTGCTAAAGCTGCTCAGCTGTAGAACTGTGTGTGTTTTGTAACGGCAGAAAAAAACAAAAACAACTACGTCGATCATCCTCCGGGCACAAGCCGAGTAACAGACACTCAATAGAGCGTTTGAGCTCCAAGTTTGTCCGCTTTCGCGTAACGTATTCAAAGATGGCGATGCAACATGGCAGCCTCCGGTGGGTGCACCTACCACCTACTATATATTATATACATTGTATATATTTGTAAACAACTCATTCTGAGCTACGAGACATCTTTCATTTGTATGCGGTTGTGATAAGACTTTGGTAAATACGTATTTATGAAAGCAATATTTGATTTTTGCTAATTAAAGCCAAATAAGCTACATACTGTCCCTTTAAAGATATAGTTCAGCGTTTTTGAAGTGGGGTTGTATGAGGTACAAATGCCCTTAGTACACTATATGCAGTAGACAGGTCTCTTTGAGCAGAGCTTTCTCAAAGAACAGATTCTGGTAATACTGATGAATAGTGTACACCGATGAATTGAAACCTTCAGCAGGAGGTCAGAAGCAGCTCATGTATAATTCCAGGAAAGATGGTTGACACTTAATAAAACAAGAAAGGTAAAAGGTGTTACAACCATCCCCACCGCAGTCAGTCATTGTTTGACCAGCTGCACCAGCATGGTGGTTTTGAAATGAACATCGATGACACTACTCACATTTTACAAGAACCTGCTCTTCAATCTTACACAAGTTACCTGATTTGAACTTCAACTGTATCAGTACAAATCAAAATATAGACTTGGTCCAAAACATTAGTTTCTTACCTAAAAAAAATTTTTGGTTCTTGTGACCCCCCAAACCACAAATATCAGGTGAAGTTCAATGCTAGTTCATCTTTCCAATTCACTTTTTTCCATTTCAGTGTCTGAGCTGAGGGTTGTTCTGCTGGGGAACAGCTGGTCTGAGAGGAGTTCAGTGGGGAACTTCATACTGGGAGAGACCAAGTTCAACACTGAGGAAGAACCAGACTGTTGTCAGAGAGAAAGTGGACTATGGAAGAAGAAACAAATAGTCCTCATCAACACTCCAGATCTGCTGCATCCAAACATCTCTGAAGACAAACTGACAGAGTTTATAAACAACTGTGTGAGTCCTTCTGATCCTGGACCTTATGTGTTCCTGCTGGTTCTACAGCCTGAAGACTTCACTAAAGAACACAACCTGAGGCTCTGCAGAGTCCTGGGACTCTTCAGTGACCAATCATTTGATCGTTCACTGGTTCTGATATCAACACCCAGAGAGGAGAAGCCAGGCTTCATGGAGGAGTTCAGGCGTCATCCACCCATAAAGGACATGATTGAAAGGAGTAGAGACAGATACTTGTGGAGGAAGGATCTTGAACCTCGAGAGCTCTTAATACGTTTGGGTCAAATTGCAAAAGAGAATAGTGGGCAGCATCTGAGCAATAGTGAGGATGTTTTTGAGGATGAAGATAGAGGCTTAGTCATGAGACAAATGGGTAAACCTAACAAACCAACTGCAGTTATACGAGTGATTCCACAAATCTCACAATTGACCCCCCCACCTGCAAGTGACCACATGAAACCAGCTTTAAACCTGGTTCTGTGTGGGAGGAGAGGAGCAGTGAAGACTTCAGCAGCTGAGGCCATTTTAGGTCAGACAGAGCTTCATTCAGTCTCCAACTCATCAGAGTGTGTTAAACATCAGGGAGAGGTGTGTGGACGTCAGGTTTCCCTGGTGGAGCTTCCTGCCTTTTATGGAAAACCTCAGGAGGAAGTGATGGAGGAATCACTCAGGTGTATCTCCCTCTGTGATCCTGAGGGCGTCCATGGCTTCATCCTGGTCCTACCTGTGGGTCCCCTCACTGATGAAGACAAGAAAGAGTTAGAAACCATCCAGAACACATTCAGCTGTAGAGTCAATGACTTCACCATGATCCTGTTCACTGTGGAGTCAGATCCTACAGCTCCAGCTGTTGTAACTCAAAGCAAAGACATCCTGAAGCTCTGTCAGAGCTGTGGAGGAAGATCTGTTGTTGTCAACATCAAGGACAAACAGCAGATCCCTGAGCTGTTGGACACTGTGGACAAGATGAGTGTTGAAGGATCCAGGTGCTTCACTAAGGACATGTTCACCAGGGCTCAGATGGAGATGGTTTCAAAACTCAGAGCTGAACTTCACGATGTCAGACAGAAGAGTCAGATCAGAAGTGATGATGAAAGTCAGAGCAGAGAGCCTCTCAGGATAGTGCTGATTGGACGGCCTGGAAGTGGGAAGGGTGCAACAGCAAACACCATTCTGGGCAGGAAGCATTTCAAACCCAGAATTGCACCAAAACCAGCAGTCAAGTGCTGTGAGAGGGCTACAGGAGAGATTGATGGACGACCTGTTGTTGTGGTCAACACCCCCGGCCTGTTTGATAAAAATCTCTCTGAAGATCAAATAATTCAGGAGCTTCAGAGATGCATCAGCATGTTGTCTCCTGGACCTCATGTGTTCTTACTGGTTCTACAGATTGGGGGCTTTGCACCAGAGGAGAAAGACTCTGTGGAACTGATCAAGAAGGTTTTTGGACCAAAGTCAGAAGATTTCACCATCATCATATTCACCAGAGGAGACGAACTGGATGATCGGCCATTTGAGAGTTACATTGATGAGTGTGATCCATTTGTCAGACAACTAATAAACAACTGTGGAGGAAGATATCAGGGGCCTCATTTATCATTGTGGATACACCTTTTTTTACGCCATTTTCCCCTCGTTTTGTGCGTACGCACTTTTCTCCGCCAAATTTGGGATCTATCAAGCCAAAACCTGACGGGGAAAAGTGCGGAGATTTACACCCATTTTGACCCTGGCGTACGCCTTTTTTGAGGAACAGGAGGAATTGGCGACACCGTTGCTGAGTCAGAGAACTGCAGTGTGAGAGGGAGAGAGGAGCGGAGCGGAGTAGGCTACATTTAGAAGAGCACAGTAAGATTTTTTTAAAGTAGCCTAATTGTGGTAGTGGTGGACCGTTGATGCTGGCAATCCAACCCGCTCTATAATAACACTAGGCTTTATGTTAATTGATAAACAGAGCGGATTGTGGATTTTGCTTTTTTGATTAGGCTATGTGTGACGTCTGACAAGGATCAAACCATCCAAGTTTAAAAACACATCGGCAGCAGCGCACACTGATGCAGCCTAGACTGTTATTAATCTGTCACCTGAGTTAACGAGGTGCACGTGTGTTTGGAGCTGACGAGAGAATAAAGAGCGAGACAACGCGGCCCTGAGGAGGAACAGTGAAGGACTCAGCTTTATGGAAAATGACCTAAACCAAGTCCAGTAGAGCTGTAACTGTGTAGTGGAAAGGCGTGCAAAGTAATGGTAACTATCGTCCTGCTTCCTACATTGTTTTAACATCTAGGTAAAAAGAAAAAGAAAAAAAAGATTTTCTGGGATAAAGGGGCAGATTACATAAGATTATTCTTCCTTCTGCTCCCTTTTGTTGAGATTTGGGAGGTTTTTGTTTTTATTGTAGCTTATTAAAATGCAAGATCATTTTTCTGACTGATTTATTGCCCCTATCTGCTTTCGGAGAAGCGGAGAAGTTCCGCTTCTTTCCCCCGTCCTCCGCCCGTTGTCTCCGTTGTCACTTTGTTGTCACAAAAGTTGCCGAGCCACAGAGAGCACATGGCTAATTAATATGCACGTGCTGACCATATATAGTTGTATATAGGCGTTCCGGGGGCGGAGTAAGAGGTGTGTTCACGTGTGCACCATTCTTGAGTCCTGTGTGGTTTATTGCGGAGAGTTGTGCGTACGCACAGTTTGATTGATCTGAAAAAGGTGTAAATATTTCGGGTGTACGCCATTTTCGTCTTTTCGCCGTACGCAAATATTTAGTAGCAGTTTTACACCCTCTTTGATAAATGAGGCCCCAGGTCTTTAATAACAAAGATGAAACAAACCACACACAAGTCCCTGAGCTCCTGATCAAGATCCAGAACATGGTGGAGAAAAATGGAGGAAGCTGCTACACAGCTGAGATGTCTGAAAACACAGAGGAATTCACAAAAATACTAGAGGAGAGGATGAGAAAAGAGGTGGAGGAGATAAAGAGAAAACATGAGGAAGAATTAAAAATACTGAAAAGGAAAATCAGTGATCAGAAAGGAAAAACTGAAGAAGAGAGAAAACTAAGAGCAAAGCAGCTCAAGGAGAAAGATGAATGCATCAACAAGGAGCGTGAAGGAAGGAAGAGAGACCGTGAAGATGATGAAAAGAGATGGAAAAAACAAGAAGAAGCTCTACGACAGGATTGTAGAAGAAAACTGGAAGCTACAGAGAAAATAGTTCAATTAGAAAGAGAGCAAAAGGAAACTGCTGAGAGGAAACAGGAGCAGATTAGAAAAGAGACGAAGAAAGAGCGTGAGGCCTGGGACAAGGAAAAAAAAGACATGTGGGAACGCAAGCTTCAGGACAAGGACCAGAACCTGGAGGAGCTAAAAATCAACTACAAAAAGCTTGAAGCTTCAAGAAGAAAATGGACATATATTTGTTTGGTACTGATATTGTTGCCGTTTGCTTTATATGTTGTGTTTCTGAAGTAGGCGTCAACACTAACCCTGGAGAGGACTATAAAACCAGAGATCTTGCACTTTACTCAGAGAAGTTTGGACCCACTTCTATTTGCATGTAGTTTTATCAATCGGCTCTCCTGAAGGGTCCACCCTCCGTTTTTTTTGTTTTTGTTTTTTTTTAGTCCATTTTAACTTTTGCTTTTATTTGCAGGTTATTGTTCCTTAACATATAGAATAAGCACAGACTTTATATCATTGTGAAAAGGTGTGGCAAGATTGCAAGGACCAGTTTTGAAGAGCTTTCTGTTTGACCAGAGCCGTGACGAAGGCTAATGCCAGAGTCACTCTCTTTTACTGCCATCTGGTCATAGGAACTCTCCTCCAAAGTGTAGAACAAAGAGTTTAACAGAGTTTGTCCCAATTACCATTGGCATTTTAAACAGTTTAATGGGATCTATTTCTTAAGGTGAGACACTAAGGCGTTGTTTGTTTATATGGTGTTGTTTGTACAATTGTATGGATGTGCTGCTGAAATTATGTATATACAATATTACTTTCGTTACTGTTCAGACTAAACTAACTGTTACTACTCTTTGCCAGCTGCACAAGAAATTGCCTCATGAATCACAGTTTTAGAGCTTACAGATGATTTTATTTCATGTTTTTATGGTGATTCAGAGTAATTGTGTTGAGATAAATTGTTTGAACTTGCCTACTTGATCTGTTTGTTTTAATTTTGTTACAACTTCTGCTGATCACTAGGTAATAAGTCCATCCATGATGCATGAGTCAGAGTCCTTCTACCAATTAGCAGAAGTTGAAACACAATGAGAAGAGACACTTAGGTTACTGTGTGAATATTAGATATATATCTAAACATACAGACGCATTCACACCTACCAGTGTTGACATGTCCATGTTTACTTTGTACAGTACAAGAAAAAAATCCTGTTTAAAAGTCTGTCTCTGTATGTAACTGGGTGAGACCAAAGAACAATTCCCTGTCTTGGATGGACAATAATTTTTTTCTAGTTCTAAATGTATGTTTAGGCTTTCCAGGGACAAAAAAAGTGATGGAATCAGCTAGACTAATGCTAAGCTAACAATAGGCCGACATATGATCAGTCTGCAAAACTTCTAAGGTCAAGAAGCAACTTAAAGGGATAGTTCACCCTAGAATTATATTTCGCTCATTATCTACTCACCCTCATGTTGACTAAGGGCTGGAAGAAGTTTCAGATTCCTCCGTGGCTTCTCTGAGTTACAGGGGGTCTCGGCATAGCAGTGCATGTCCATATAACGGTTGCAAAGGGACACCGGAGCTCTTCGTAAAAAAACACACACAAAAAAACATCCAAATACCTCCATGATGCTCGTATGTAATGTCCGTCTTGTGCTGAAACCCCAAATTGCGTAATTGTCCCGAAAAAAATTAAATAAGTCTATATTTTAAGCTTGTTTGTAGCGGAAGCTTCTCGAAGCTCCTCTTCCTGGTCCGTCCAAATCTCGCGTGATTTGCGCCGGCGTCAGCATGCGTCAGTGCGGTTACTGCGAATCACGCGAGATTTGGACGGACCAGGAAGAGGAGCTTCGAGAAGCTTCCGCTACAAACAAGCTTAAAATATAGACTTATTTAATTTTTTTCGGGACAATTACGCAATTTGGGGCTTCAGCACAAGACGGACATTACATACGAGCATCATGGAGGTATTTGGATGTTTTTTTGTGTGTGTTTTTTTACGAAGAGCTCCGGTGTCCCTTTGCAACCGTTATATGGACATGCACTGCTATGCCGAGACCCCCTGTAACTCAGAGAAGCCACGGAGGAATCTGAAACTTCTTCCAGCCCTTAGTCAACATGAGGGTGAGTAGATAATGAGCGAAATATCATTCTAGGGTGAACTATCCCTTTAAGGCCCCAGCCTGGTCCGTCTCTTTATTGTGTCCCCAGAAACACTTGTACCTCAGTTGTTGTCAATTTGTGTTTTTTTTTTAAATTCCAGTGCATTGAGCTCTTAGTAGTTTTGTGTATGAAAATACAATGTTAATGTAAAACAATATTAACACATGTAAAAAAAAAAAACTATAATTTTTAGATATTTTTTATGATACAGTTATATGCATTTGTTGAATGTCTCTCTTCAGAAGAGACATTGGGTGATGTTCATGGGAAGAGTGTGGATGTTGTAAATACACTGGGGCTTTCTAAAGCAAATTAACTTTGATCAGTGAAGATGGAACAAAGATGGACAAAGTTATTAGACTATATAAGTAGAAAAGGTCACAGTCTGTATTTGTCAGTGGTGTTGTGATGTTTTGTCACAGTTGCATAGAACTATTTCATTAGCTTTAAAATCATAGCTATGGAGTCCCCTATTGGTCAAAGGGAGGAAAAGCAATTACAATTTATTGTGTAGCCCATGTTGTATGTGCATAGACTATATTCAAACTTTTCAACACTAGAACCAAACCCAATATCACTGAAAATGTCTTTTGGAGGATCAATTGTATTTTGTCTTAAGAACCTGGGAAAATAAAACATTTTTGCACCAAGGGGAGATGAATGTTATGACATTTTGTTCACTCTTGTCTGTTTAGTTTTGAATAAACCATGCAATCACTAAAAAAAAAAAAGACTTGCATCTTTTTGGTACTGGTTACCGGATAAAGTTAAGTTGATTTAATTGTAAAAATTGAAAATCATGTTAGTATTATTGGAAAATGTAGTCATTAAGAGTTAAATACCACTAATCTTAGAGCTTTGTCCTATCCTGTGCTGTCATAGCAAATATGTAAAGTGAAACTCAGCATCTCATGAGGTTTGAGTAAAGTCTTCATTCAACTCTTGAAACTGAGCTTGAAGTTTTTCATTGCCTTCCTGTGACTGGACATTAAGTAAACGGATTTTTAGTGTTAAACAGCAGCAAATGACGACAATACATTAGGTGTAAACATCAAATGTTGGCATTTTATTGAAAAGTATAAACACTGGTGGAGACACAGCTTGACTGTCAGTAACGGAACATAAGCAGAAAGCTGAATGTTAATGTGCAACTTAAATGCAGTGGATTGTCAGAGAGGTAGAAAGACATGGGTGGAAGAAGTTCAGTGATGATAAAGTTTGTATTCTGACCATCAGTAGTTTATCACCAGAGGAGTGAAAGCTGTGAATGGAGTTACACTAACATACTGAGAAATGTTTGACGGGAGGCGGCGGCAGGTTCAGATTAAGCTGCTGAAACATTAAAATGTTAACAGTCGCTGGATTAATCCTGTGAGTGGCGTCTCACATGTTTCAGTCTGTTCACAAGATGAACCAGAGACTTCTCCAGGTGGATGGAACAGTCCGAGTGTTGGCTGCTCCTCCGGCGGACGACAACACGGACCTTTGGTTTTTAGAAGCACTTGCGGTGGACGATGGCCGGACCGGATTCATCGTACTCCTGCTTGCTGATCCACATCTGCTGGAAGGTGGAGAGGGAGGCCAGGATGGAGCCACCGATCCAGACGGAGTACTTCCTCTCTGGAGGAGCGATGATCTGCAGGAGAGAGGAGGGGAAAGGTAAGACAGGAACAGTGATCCAGGATTCACAAATACAGCACAGCTTCAATTCTCAGGTTGATAAAGCTGAAACCTCCAGCTCTGAAAATCCAAGATGGTTTTCAAACAACTGGAGAACTGAGTGCTGCAGAGAAACACTGCTTTGTAGCCAGTTTCACTTTGTAAACAGAAAAATAAACAGCTGATACAGTTTTTGTATGAAATGTAAGTAGGTTGTATGAAATGTAAGTAGGTTTTGAGAAATGTTTAAGTGACCATGTAGGGTGAGTTACTCCCACATGCTTCTGTCCTGACAGCTTCACCGCCACTGATCTGATGAAGAACCTGTACCTTGATTTTCATGGTGGGTGGGGCCAGGGCAGTGATCTCCTTCTGCATGCGGTCAGCGATGCCGGGGTACATGGTGGTACCACCGGACAGCACAGTGTTGGCGTACAAGTCCTTACGGATGTCCACGTCACACTTCATGATGCTGTTGTATGTGGTCTCGTGGACACCGGCCGACTCCATTCCTGGAAACACAGAGAGTTATTTTAGTGCTGGACTGAACCTGCAAGACCAGAACCACCACCACAAGTATAATTCAGGGTTGAGGAGCATCACAAACCGATGAACGAAGGCTGGAAGAGCGTCTCAGGGCAGCGGAACCTCTCGTTGCCGATGGTGATGACCTGTCCGTCAGGGAGCTCGTAGCTCTTCTCCAGGGTGGACGAGGAAGCTGCCGTCTGCATCTCCTGCTCAAAGTCCAGAGCCACGTAGCAGAGCTTCTCCTTGATGTCACGCACAATCTCACGCTCAGCTGGAGTTCAGAGGTTTGAGTTAGAAAACGACACAAACACTTAAATCTCACATAATCTGGAGCTCTTCAGAGGTAAACGTCAGTGCGTTTGCAGGTTTGTACCGGTGGTTGTGAAGCTGTAGCCTCTCTCGGTCAGGATCTTCATCAGGTAGTCGGTGAGGTCTCTTCCAGCCAGGTCCAGACGGAGGATGGCATGAGGCAGAGCGTAGCCCTCGTAGATGGGCACAGTGTGGCTGACACCGTCACCAGAGTCCATCACAATACCTGCAAGAAAAAAATCCAATTAGAAGAGAAACTCCTTCACCTGTCACAGATCAACATTAAAGAGGAACCTTCCTCCCCTAGAGCAGTGGATAATATTATACATCATAAACGATGTCATGATTTATATACATTTGTGTCGTTTACGGACGTCGCGGTGATGCAGAGAACAAGAGCTGACACCGGGGCAGCAGCCTCAATCTTGCATGGTTGGAGATGCTAGGTGAACGCAGAGAGCCTCCATTCTCCCTCGTAACAAGTTAAGCCATTTATTAAACCATCACAATTACTCCAAAGCAGTTTAATTAAGGGAAAACTGTAGCATAGTTGAGCTACAAATCCTGCATAGTTCCTCATTAAAGGCAGTACAGGAATGCACTTGGCTGTAGTTCCTTTCAATGACCACTAGATGCTCCCAGAGGACCAATTGTTGAAGAACTGAGCTTCCATGTGAAGTGTTTTTAGAAGAAGGAGCTCTATGAAGAGGAGATGTGATCAATTTTAGATCTTGGAGCATTGAGTTCTCACCTGTGGTACGACCGGAGGCGTACAGTGACAGGACGGCCTGGATGGCCACATACATGGCAGGACAGTTGAAGGTCTCGAACATGATCTGGACAAAAGAAGGATGATGGTCACAAAACAAGTAGTAAACCTGACAGACCAAACTGAAACTTGTACATACACGGGTGCTGCTCAAGACTGTAAAGCTGCTGTGAACCCAACAGATTTAGTTGGTTCACTTTCCAGGATTTCTGACTTGATCTGTATCAGTCCAACTCATAGGTAATGGTCAGTCTGAACAAACCTGTGTCATCTTCTCCCTGTTGGCTTTGGGGTTCAGCGGGGCCTCGGTCAGCAGGACTGGATGCTCCTCGGGGGCAACACGGAGCTCGTTGTAGAAGGTGTGATGCCAGATCTGCAGGACACAATGGTCGGTTAGAAGATCAAACCAAAGATGCTGACTTCATGTTTACAACAAACTACAAACTCCAGATCAGATTTGGTGCCATCGAACCATTCTGAGTTAAAGGCCACTGTGTAACATTTAAAAATTCTTTGAATATTCATAACTACCATCAAGGGTTCCTTCAAAGTGTGTGCACTTCCCCAAACTGTCTTTCCTGTTTGCATGTTCCCTAAAGGCCACAGTAGGTTCTACCACATTTTAAAGGGGTGGGGTGCAACCTCACCACCAGATGGCACCAAATGCTTCAATGCCATTTTAAAATTGTGTGGATGGTGTATACAGACAGTAATTTCTCAAGACTGTTAAGGTCTCCAGCTGTGAACTCGTCAACACAAAACATCTGTACCTTCTCCATGTCGTCCCAGTTGGTGACGATGCCGTGCTCGATGGGGTACTTCAGAGTCAGGATGCCTCTCTTGCTCTGGGCCTCGTCTCCCACGTAGCTGTCCTTCTGTCCCATTCCCACCATCACTCCCTGAACACACCACAGCAGCAGTCACATTACACACTGCCTCAGCAACATTAAACTGTCCAATGGATACATGCAGAATGTGGCGTTCAGGTTCCTTACCTGATGTCTGGGGCGACCGACGATGGAGGGGAAGACGGCACGAGGGGCGTCGTCCCCGGCGAAACCGGCCTTGCACATGCCGGAGCCGTTGTCAACAACGAGGGCAGCGATGTCATCGTCCATGTCTGGAAGGAAACAATCAGAATAAACAAACAAGTTGACAAACACGTTTACCATCAACCTGTTTCACTGTTCTTAGATCAGCCCTCGACTCTCCGACCTGTTCAAACGTCTGAATGTTTGAGGAATAGTGTCAGACTGCTTCTGTTTAAGTCACTCAAATGTAAAAGTAAGGAGGGGCATCCAATATAAAATATTCAGCTTTAAAATGCACCTTTCACTCACAGGGTGCAACTCAAAGTGGAAGAAAAAGGTAGTAAAAGGGGAAATCAAAAACAGGGAAACTGAAAGCCAAACAAAAAAAACCTTTAAAATATTTAAAGATTTCTCCCCTAATCAGTTTCAGTGAAGATTTTAACAGTAAACTTTGGGAGGTTGAAAACTTTAGATTTCAGGCTTGTAAAGTTGCAGTTGCAGCTAAAAACAAACACTTATATTTTAATAGATTAATGTGAACTGTTGAGTCAAGGCAGCTTATGAGGTTAGAGGAATGTTTAAGTGTCTAAGGGGGGATGAAACAGGAAGCAGCCCCTCAGGACATTCACATTTAAATCTCAGTTCATTCACTCAGAAAGCAGCCAAATAACTAAACACTCAGAACAAGAGACAGAAGAAAACATTGGGAATAATTCTGATAAATAAAAACCGATGATGACATCATAAATTCAGTTCAATTTACTTTGGTTAAATCATCAAGACACAAACTAATAAATCAGAAACTTCAACTTTCCCCTCATTGATTAATTTTCCTGAATTAATCTGCTGCTTTAAACTCTGATGTTCTCAGGTGCCATTTACCTGGATGTGCTGATCTCAGACCAGGTTAAAGACACATGAAGAGAACCACACCCGTTTTTTTATCACTGTTATTGCTGTCGTTTTGTTATTATTATTATTTTTTATATAGCAGTAAACCTATTAAACCTGAAAAACGAAACTTATCAGAAAGTCCAGTGTTAAAAAATAAACTTCTCTGGACATTTTAAGTTTTGTGGATGAAACTAAGACTTTTTAAGAGCTGAAATATAAAAATCCAGCTGCTGTCACACACCTGTAGTGACTCAGTGTTACACCTCCAGCTTTAGTTTTTTTTTTACTTTTCCGGTTGAAACAACTGTAAAGTAAAATCAGATCTCAGCTTCTTACCTGTGCAGGTGAGTGTCGGTGTGTCGGTCAGGTGTTGGAGGTGTTCTGCCCCAGACGCGCTCAGGTAAATGCAGCTTCTCCAGTCAGACCGGACCGGTTTTATTTGCGTTCGCGGGACTGGAGCTGGCGTTGACCATAAAAGGAAACGTTCCCTCAGCTCGCTCGTGATTGGCCCAGGTGAGCATGCTCTTCCAGGTTGTCCAGACTCGCGTCCTGATTGGCCGAGGCCGGCATCTGTCAAGGTGGGAGGGGATGAACTGGGTGAAGGTCTGTGCTACTACACCTCCACCTCCTCCCTCCCTCCGTCTCCATCACCTCGAGTGAAATGATGGATTCTACCTGAGCAGGAGTCGAGCTCTGATTGGTCCGTCACACAGGCGGGTTTCAGAGAACAGGAAATAAAAGCACAAAGATGCAACAACACAACCTCTTCACTCTTCAACCGTTTATTTATCAACAGCAATGCACAAATATCTTTACAGTAGTTCTTTACTGTCACAAACTGGACTGGGGCCAAATTAATTCTAGGTAAATTAAGGATTTTTTATTATTTTACATTGAAAAATTTACCCAAGTGAAAAATATTATTTAAAAAAAAAACGAATTTAAGAGTCTCATTCATGTCAATAACAGTGTCAACAAACCACAGATCATCAGTCATACTTCCTGTTTGTTTGTATGTTTGTGCAATAAAAAAAACTTAATTGGAACAGCTTCAATTATTCACAAATATAAACAGACGTCCCCAAATGTTTCTTTTTTTTTTTTAATCATCCATCAAAGTTTCCTGTTTGTTGCTGTAGTTTATAATCGGCTAATGTGCTGATAACTGATTGATAGGTTAAGTAATTTAAAAATACAAAACTAATCTTGATATCAAACAGTTGTCTGTTTTAGCTCTTGGATGTAAATGTTAGAATCTTTTCCTAACTGATCAATTTATTCAGAAAGCAACGTCCAGATTAATCAATGAAGGATCCCTGACTTCATCAATTAAGTCCATACTTCATATTCATCTCTCAGATTCTCATACAGTGGAATTACAAAGGCTTTTTGTTGTTGACAGTTGTTTACTGGTGTGTAACGCCGCAATATGAAATAACGCTGCATTATGTAATAATGTAATAAATCTTCCAGTTGGAGCAGCAGAGCAGAGGTTTGGGCCTCGGTGTTGATCTCCAGGTTACGCACTGCAAAAACTCAAAATCTCTCGTCAAAACGTCTAATTTCTAGTCAAAACTAATCTCTTTCCACTTAAAATAAGACTCATCACCTAAAAATGTACTTGTTTTTAGATAATTTTCACTTGTTTCAGACAAATTTTCAATTGAGATAAGTAGAAAAATCTGCCAGTGAGAGCAAGTATTTTGTGCTTGTAATAAGAAAGAAAAACTTGCTCCACCATCAGATTTTTTCTACTTATTTCAAGTGAAAATATGTTTAAAATAAGTAAAAAAAAAAAAAAAAAAGTGTCTAAAAGAGCTACTTTTTAATGTGATGAGTCTTATTTTAAGTAGAATGAGATTTGTTTTGACTAGAAATGACATTTTGACTAGAAATAAGAAATATATTCTTGGTAAGATTTAGAGTTTTTGCAGTGCAGGACGTCTGTCTGGTTCTTCTCGCCGCCCGAGGCCATGTTCAAATCTGATGTCAGAACAAAAGCTGAGAAACCTTCTCAGTGTTTGCATGAAGCTGCGACTGAATCCTGCAGATCAGGACCAACGACGTGGTTTCACCTCAGCTGGAGTTTCTATTGTCTTCTATTGTGTTTTAAAGTCACCAGAGAAAGAGAAGTGACAGTTGGTTTGTTTACATGTAGCTACAGTTAATTGTTGCTACAGTGAAAGCTCAAATTAGACGACTGTCGTTGTCCCAGTTTAAAACTCGTTGGTGTTGATCTGAACCTTTATGCTCGTTGGTATTGGATGTTTTTCCAGTGACAACATGGATTTTACAGCTCCACGTTTCCTACTCGCTGTAGCTCATTAGTGAATTCTTCTTCCCTGCTCTCCTCCCACCGGAAGCTGCCCCCATCAGCTCTCCTTCACATTTCCATGTTTCCATGTTTTCTTGTCTGTAACAACCTCTATTATACGTCTGTCCATCCTGGGATCCCTCCTCTGTTGCTCACCCTGAGGTTTCTCCTGGTTTTCCCTGTTAAAAGGGTTTTCTATGGAGTTTTTCCTCAGTGGATGTGAGGGTCTAAGGACAGAGGATGTTGTTATGATGCCATGTGAAGCCCTTTGAGACAAACTGGTTGTAAAAAAAACGGTCTATACAAATAAAATTGCCTTGCCTTCTTATTCTTCAAATTCTGTTGGACTTCCTGTGCAAAGGACAATTACAGTCCTGTTTAACATCAAGGAGCGACTATCGACCATGAGTTGGTCCAACTGAGAGGAAGTTGACATGCAAACTGACACGTTTGCATGGATTTAAAAGTCCGGTTTTAATTGCATAAACACAACGTCATTGAATTTGAACAGGAACAATCATCATCAGTCTTTTAGAGGATTTGACTTGAAGGGGGGCCGTGGTTATTTTCATGGTCAGGTTCCTCTCTCAGATTAGTCTTGTAGGCCCCTGATCTTCAAATCTACAGTTTTACCAACGACTCAACGCTGGTTCATGTTGCTGAGCTGCTTCTGTTCTTGTGTCCACACCAGAACCAGAACCAGAACCAGAACCTTAACTGTCTGTTTATTTAATTCTTCAACCGATTCTTCAACTCGACCCACTCGTCTGCACTCAAACACTTGATTTCAAATAATCTTCATGTTTCTGCAGCAGAGCAAAGAATCTTTTTTTAGGGATTTCACCATTCTACCTGAAGCTGCTTTTCAGATTGCAGCAGGCGGGTCCGACTCCTCGCCAGGTGTGGCCCCGCCCCCTCTGTCATCAGACCACAGCTGCTCCTGTCTTGTCCTTGTATGGACTTCAACGCAGCTGAAATTCCACCAAACGACACTCCTGCTGCGTGTGGATGAGCTTCAGTCTCACACACACTGTTTTCATATCGCAGCGTTCACCTGAGAGGGTTCACTCACCTGAGCAAAAGCGATCCAAAAGAACATCTGAGTTTTTACCCAAAGACATCGTGAGGCTGCTTTTCCTTATAAGGACTGAGCTGCAGCTGCTGCAGATGTGTCCCGATGTGCTGCTGTTGCACAGTTGATAGGGGTGTTATTATGGCATTACATATAAAACATTTTTAAAAATTTTCTATAAACGATGCACAGATGAAAACCGGCCAACTTTGACCAACATTATTGAAACATGTTATTCATAAAGTTTTGATGCTTAAAGTAAGTTTTTATATTTGTTTGATTTTATAAAACATGTCATTTTCAGTTTAAGTGTCAGTTTCTTTAAAGACTTTGCCTAAAATCTGCCCCTATTCATGTTTAGGGTGTGGATGCTGCAGCTTTACTCTTCACTATTGTAGATTCTGACTTTTTTAATTGCTTTAATGCTGTTTTTTTTTTTATTTTGTCTTTATGTTTCTGTGGTTTCCGTGTATTTAGCTGCTTCTTGCCCTGTCTGTCCGTCCTGTGCAGGCTCTGACTGCAGAGAGGTGACAGCTCCGGTTTGCCTCGGCACGCAGCTTCACATCTCTGACCCTGTGTTCGTCGCCCTGCAGTCGGGCTCAGTCGACATTGTCCACATTCCCCGGCTGGTCCGGGCCTGTCGGTGCAGCCGGGGGAGTGTCGGCCGGCCTCTAAAGCCTGCAGCTGATTTACATGCAACTTACACAGAGACCAAAAAAGGCGAGAAAACAGAGGAAACTTCCTGACTGGGCGGATGTCACACACTCTGTGGGAATCCTCTGCCTGCATGTGTGTGTGTGTGTGTGTGTGTGTGTGTGTGTGTGTGTGTGTGTGTGTGTGTGTGTGTGTGTGTGTGTGTGTGTGGACTCTAACACTACAGTGATCAACATGCAGAGACTTGAACCTGCAGCAGAGACACCACGTCGGCCTTTATCTCTGTCACAGTCACAGTCTGATGATGGAGACACGTCGGTCGACAGAGTCACTCCAGGTTTCTGGTTGAGTTTAATGGAAATGAGCTGAAACCAACAGCAGCTGAGAAACAAGGAGGACAAGTCTGTAAAGTGTGTTTGAACTTTATTTGAACACAAAATAAGTCAATCAGGCTTCACAGCACTTTAAAAACCTGTTACACAGGGAGTCATGTTGTGATTCAGTTCACAACTGATTATCTACAGATTATTTTCTCATCATTTCATCTATTGTCGAATGTTACAGTAGTTAAAAAGAAAGTAAAAGGCTCGCACACCGCAGGGCTCCTAAATGCAGTCCATTTATTATCAGGAACAATGTAAGAAGAAACAAAAGCATGGGTGTTTCTTCTTCTCAGGAATTTATTATATTGATGTTTAAAAATACTAGAATATAACAGGACTTTGTATCCTCTTACCACTCCCATAAATTCTGTAATATTCGCCTATCCAAGGCGTACCCAAAGTAAATTGAATGCTGTTCTTGAACTGTTTGGAGAATATGGATGGGCTTGGTCTCTTTTGAAAGGTAACACTCTGAAGTTTTTCCCCAAACTGAAATAATCACTATAAGTGCTATTATCATTGAGTAATCTAAGTTGGAACACACTGAATTAGAATGTTTTTATTCTCGCCTGAATTTTTTTGTTGCAATCAGATGCCTGAAGATGAGTGTAGCTGAGAATTTTAGCTGGAAAACACAATGGGACCACAGCATGAAGCCTTACCTGGCCCCAGTACAAATTTGATAACAATCCTGCTAAAAATTAGTATTTTACACATGTTTTTCTAAGTGTATATCTAGGCGTTTTCCTAAAATTGCCATTGAGAAACAATACATGCGCCAAAGTGCAGCTTTTGCAAAGTTACGCATGAAAATGGCAGTGCTGCCTTTTCCCAGGGACCGTGAATGCAGCACATCGTTTTTTTCGGAATTTCATTGGCTATTCAATGCATCAGTTGCCATCGGGATCGGTTTCTATTGGCTGAAGCCATTCAGCGCTGTCGGAGGGGATGTTCCTCATACAGACACAGCCACTCATTCGCTATTGCAGGCGGCAGCCGGGGACAGGGAGCTTGTGATTGGTCGAGTGAGCTGTCAATCGAAAGGTCAGAGCGCAGCGCCATTTTGTGAAGTGACATAAACATTGTTTTCATGTAAACGCCAGACTTATGAGGAGAAATAAACGGATTTACTGGATATACAATGCGTAATTTCATAAGATGCAGCAGCGGGATGAGGCTATCTACCGGTACAACCGTGTGTTTTGGACTAAATACTTTACTGGATTGGATTTACTGGACTTTTCTGAATGTAACGACACCAAGTTTGTGGAGAAACCCTGTGATCCTGAGCCTGCCCTGACACAAATCGTGAGTTATATCGGCTTTTTACGAACTTTGTTAGCATGTTTATAGTCTGATTCGAGTGTTGCTGTGATGATTATATTTAGGAATGGTCGGCATATCTTTAATCACAAGAGTTTTAGCTTTCCAACGATATGTGGCATGACTATTTCAAGTGACTGGTGACATCCTCTATGACACCTCCCTGTTTAAAACCCCCCCGGGGGCCCGCGGGCGGGCCGTTGGAATGGCAACGGGTTCGTTAGGTTTTGTGTTTGTACCGGTATCTGCTTCCTGGTTTCTAGTTGTCACATGACTACCACATGATACTTAAGATGGCGTCTATGTGGCTTTTGTATGTCTGACGAAGAGCAACTGCTCGAAACGTTACATTGTTCCTGATAATAAATGGACTGCATTTAGGAGCCCTGCGATAGACACAGACGGCAAGCAAGGAAACGTCACTTCCGGTTAGGCCTGTGGGGGAAAACAAACCGTGTCCCCCATACACACTCATGCAAAAAGGCGGCATTTTAAACCTTTGTCAAACGCTTGTTCGCCGTCCTGTCTTAGTTTTAATCACATGTATGTGCTGACAAAGAGCTATATATTAGAAAACTCATCACGATCTGGGTCGATTGCTGTCCGTACATCTTAAAATATAAAGTTTTCACAGCCATAGCCTACACCGAGTCAGCAGGGTCGGCAACCTTCACTTCCGGTCAGAGCGTTACACGTTTGGAGAAGATGAGCGAAGTTCCGATATAAAAGTTCAGGTTGTGGTTTTTGAATTTATTTGCGGTGCAAAATAATACACAATAACTCAGGCAGTGTCTACGAGTGTCTAGAGCCGGCCGGCGGCGACTAAGAGAGCGTCAGAGCCGTGGGGGAAGACAAATATGACTGACTGTGAAATACCTAATATTTTTAAATGTACGGACAACAATCGTCCCAGATCGTGATGAGTTTCTAAAAATATAGCTCTCTGTCAGCATATACATGTGATTAAAACTAAGACAGGACGGCGAAAAAGCCTTTGACAAAGGTTTAAAATGCCGCGTTTTTGCATGAGTGTGTATGGGGGACGCGGTTTGTTTTCCCCCACGGCCCTAACCGGAAGTGACGTTTCCTTGCTTGCCGACTGTGTCTATGTGCGAGCCTTTTACTTTCTTTTTAATTCTTGTATGTTTTTGGCTCAGCACCTGCCCAATGTTTTTGGTACGGATGTGCGTGTGACTTTTCCTTTTTTTGAATGTTACAGTAGAAAATAAAATTAAAAGTTTCCTTAAAACCAAGGTGACATTTTTCATGTCTAAAAAGTTGGTCAAAAGGCTATAAGAGGTGAACATAAGAATTGTGCAATAATCAAAAATAGTTCTCAACATGACATAAAATAAACATACATATGTCTGTGAACATGTGAAAACAAAAGCATTAGATCAGACTGATCACAGAAATAAACAAACATGTAGAAAAAGACAGCAAATATCTAATAGGAGAAAACGTTACAAGGCCATTAAGACTCACAAGAACTTTAGATCATTAATAAATGTTGATTTATTAAGTTTTCTTCTCAAAAAATAATGAACTAAAACGTCTAAATATATACAAGTAAAGACCAGACAGTGGATTATGTACAGCTTGATGTTTCTACCAGTAGTGTCAATCAATTAAATTGTTTCATCACAATTATTTCAAATTAATTGTACATTTTTTACTCTAAATTAACCTTATAGAGACATTTTCCAAGTGTTTAATAATGGAATAGTATGCTGCTTTATACAGTTTGGTCAAAGGTCAATGTAAAAAGAACATGCGTCAATTGTGGGTTAAAAAAAAACATAATGTTAAAATAAATTTGTATAAATACATTATTATCAAAAATTGACAGGTGTAGTTACTATGGTCTGATTAAACCTAAACATTTGTATTGATCACTGAAGAAGGAAAAGAAGACAAATCATAAATTAAGTATAATGTAATTCATGTGCTATTTGCTAAACCCATTCTGTTATGGATTCATGTCACTGAACAATAAGCAGTCAGATTTCCTTACAGCTGTGAGTTTGAGGCCTTTCAGTCTGTCTCAGAGTGAATAAATTGAACGTTCGTCCTGTGAGTAGCATCATCAGCCGATGGTACATTTGTCCCCATATTTCTCCTTCAGATCATTCAGTTCTTTTTCTTTATTTCTCTTCAAGATCTCCAGTTCGCCGAGTCGCTTTTCTTTTAGCTCCAGTTCTTCTTTCAGTTCCTTTTCCTTGTGACTGGAGAGATCTCGTAACAGACTGATCTCGTTATTGTGTGTCTCTTCTGCCTTTTGTATTTCTTTCTCATGCTGTTCCCTCAGAGCCTTCACTTCCTCCATGTGTTTTTCCATCAGAGCTTCATAGTCTTTCATGTATTTCTGTCTGAACTCATTGAATTCTTCAGCATGTTTTCTGGCCTCCTCTTCATATATACTTTTCATTTCCTCCATTCTTTTCTTGTAGTTTCCTTCTAGTTCTTTTCTTTCCTTCTCTTCTAGTTCTCTTCTGATTTGATCTTCTTCTTTCCTTTTCTTTTCAGAGTTTTCTCTTTCTTGATCATATTGCTCTTGGAGTTTTTTCAGTTTTTGTTGTTCCTCCTGTCGTCTCTGTTCATCTTCTCGTTTTTCCCACCAATCTTTTCTTTCCTTTTCCCAATTATCTTGTTGTTTCCTCATCTCCTCTCTGTTCTGTTCCAGCTCTCTGTCAATAGTTTCCTTTTCCTTTGATTCAAACTTTATTTGTTTCTCCAGATCATAACATTTCTGCTCCCACTGTTTTTGTTGAATCTCTTCCTGTTTTTTCTTCTTCCTGTCTTCTTCCTCTCTCTCTTCCTGTTCTTTCTTTTTCTGCTCACGCTCCTTCTTTATCTTTTCCTCCATTTCCTTGAGTTGTTCATCTCTCTGTTTTCTCTCTTGTTCAATTTCTACTCTCTGTTCTTCCATTCTTCTTCTAATGAATATCTTTTCTTTTTCATGTTTTCTTTCTAGTTCCTCTCTCACACTCTTCATCTCTTCTTCCTTCTCCTTCAAGATCTTCTTCATTTCTTTCTGTATTGCTGTTTCAGCCTCTTGCAGCATCTCATTACTGTAGCAGCTTCCTCCATTTCTCTTCACCATGGTGTCAATCTTCTTTATCAACTCTTTGACTTGTGCACATTTTTTTTTGTCACGATTATTAAACACATGGTATCTTCCTCCACAGTCAGAGATCAAGTTCTTAAAGGAAGCATCAACATTTTTTTCAATGTACTGATCAATGGACCGCTCCTCACACTTAAGTTTATCTCCTCCAGTAAAAAGAATGATGGTGAAATTCTCTGAATTCTTCCCAAATGCTTCCTTGATGAGTTTCAGTGTCTCCTTCTCCTCGTCTGTGAGTCGACCGATCTGAAACACCATCAGGAAGACATGTGGACCTGGAGCCAGAAGACTGATACATTTCACCATCTCCTCATTAACCTCTTCATGGGACATGGTTGTGTTAAACAGACCAGGAGTGTCGACCACAACAACAGGACGACCGTCCACTTCACCCTGAGCTTTCTGACAAAACCTGGTGACAGATGTTTGACCTGGTTCAGCTTTAAACTCTTCTCTTCCCAGTATGGTGTTTCCTGTAGAGCTCTTTCCATTTCCAGTCTTCCCTATCAGCACAATCCTAAGACAGTCTGGACTCTTCTTGTCATCATCACCTGTGTGTAATGAGGTTACATCACATGTTGAAAATAGCACTGACTGAACAGTAGAAGCTCTTTGTTTTTTTCAAACGAAGAGACATTAAACAAGGAATTAGAATACTTACTGTTCATAAGTTCAGTATGTAGTTTAGTGATGTATTTCTGTTGCTGTATGATCTTCTCCACCTGTGCATGTGCAAATGTTTTCGTTGTGTAACTGTGTCTTTCGTTTTTGTCAGCGCTCATCTTGTCCACAGTGTCAAACAGCTCAGAGATCTGCTGTTTGTCCTTGATGTTGACAACAACAGATCTTCCTCCACAGCTCTGACAGAGCTCCTGGGTGTCTCTGTTATCTCTGACAAAGTTAACAACAGCTGGAGCTGTAGGATCTGACTCCACAGTGAACATGATCATGGTGAAGTCATTGACTCTCCAGCTGAATGTGTTCTGGATGGTTTCTAACTCTGCTTTGTCTTCATCAGTGAGGGGACCCACAGGTAGGACCAGGATGAAGCCATGGACGCCCTCGGGATCACAGACGGAGATACACCTGAGTGATTCCTCCATCACTTCCTCCTGAGGTTTTCCATACAAGGCAGGAAGCTCCACCAGGGAAACCTGACGTCCACACACCTCTCCCTGATGTTTAACACACTCTGATGAGCTGGAGACTGAATGAAGCTCTGTCTGACCTAAAATGGCCTCAGCTGCTGAAGTCTTCCCTGCTCCTCTCCTCCCACACAGAACCAGGTTTAGAGCTGCTTTCATGGGTTCAGACTCTTCAGTGAAGGTGACGAAGGTTCTTCTGTTTTCTTGCACGATGTTCTCAATCTTCTCCATTAGCTGATCATGGTCATTTCTAAACATGTGGTATTGTCGTCCTCCACAGTCTTGAAGCAGTTTGTTCACAGAGACACTCGTCTCATCCAGCTGATGATGATATGTGGTGACGACCATCGAGTGTTTAAAAGCATCTTGACCAAACAAACTCAGGATGAAGTTCAGAGTTTTTCTGTTTTTCTCAGTGAAGTCAGAAGACTTCACCAACAGCAGCAGAACATTTGGTCCAGGAGAACAAAGAGACACACAGCTCTTCATCTCTTCTATCAATGCTGCCACGGACAGACTGAACATGTCTGGAGTTTTCACCACTGTGACTGGTTTTCCTCTCCACTCTCCATGGTCACAATCACATTGTCTGATTGGACAAAACTTCTCAAAGCGAAAAGATTTCTTCTTTATGATGAAGTTGCCAAGTGTCGTCTCTTCTTCCTCACTTTTACCAAACAACACAATCCTGAGTCCAAGAGCTGTCAGATGAAGAGACAAGACAAGAGATGTGACATCATCATCATTAACTCAGTCAATGTGAAAAGACTAGAGAACCAACATGAGATTTCATCTAATCTGACTATCAATATTAAGCTGAAACCAATGAATCCAGCACTGGATCATTAACAAACAGTCATAATGAGACTGACTGAACGTCTGAACCTGAAGGTCTCATCATGTTGTGGTGAGAAACTCACCAGCAGCTCGAGCAGGATCCATGTTCACAGGGACTGTGTTCTTTGGGTTCAGGAGTTGTTGGATCTCAGCTGCTCCACTGTCAGATAAATCACTGCTCACATGTTCTCCATTGTTCTCCTTTATAATCTGGCCCAAGCGAGTCATCAGTTGTAGAAGTTCAAGGTTCTTCTGCCTCAAAGATCTGTATCTGCACATCTTGATCATGTGTTTTAATGCTGGAAGTTGCTCATACTTTTCTAAAGAGCCCAGTTTCTCCTCTCTGGGTGTTGATATCAGCACCAATGAATGATCAAATGATCGATCACCAAAGTTTTCCAGGATTCTTTGTAGTTTCAGTCTCTGTTCCTCAGTGAAGTCTTCAGGTTGTAGAACCAGCAGGAACACATGAGGTCCAGGATCAGAGAGACTCACACAGTCCTCTATAAACTCTGTCAGTTTGTCTTCAGAGATGTTTGGATGCAGCAGATCTGGAGTGTTGATGAGGACTGTTTCTTTCCATGTGCACCGTCCTCTGATACTCTGACAACACTTTGCAGCTTTCTCAGTGTTGAACACTTTCTCTCCCAGTATGAAGTTCCCCACTGAACTCCTGTCAGACCAGCTGTTCCCCAGCAGAACAACCCTCAGCTCAGAAACTGAGGAGAAAACACAAAGAGAGTTACAGTCTACAAACTGTCCCTGTTGAGGAAGCTCTCAAAAAGGGTCAGAATCTGATTCAGTTCATTGTGACTTACAAGTGGGGGGTAGTAGGTCAAGGCTGCCTGTGCGCTCCGACGGTTTAGAGTCGTTTTTCACTGTGAAAATAGAGAGATAAAAATCAGACTACAGATCAAACCTGATCATATTACACATGCTGTGATTTGTGAAGATAAAATATCGAGAAGTTGTTCACAGAGGAGTAATTGGAGGAAAGTGATGTGTTTGAAACAATTCTATAAAAATAAACCACTGAGACATTGAATCATTCAGTAAACACTTCTTGGCACTTGTTGACCAACATTTACAGCTTCTGTCAAATACAAATCTAGAAATTTCCAAGAGATAGTAAAACCTACCAAGAGTTAAACTACAGCTACAGAAACATCTGGAAAATGAAAACTGTGTCACACCAGTTCAGAGAGGTCGAAAAAATAACCACAGCATTGAGCAAATCAATTCAGTTCTACTGACAAAGTGAATGTCAAACTGACATAATGACACAAATACTAAACATGTGTGATCCACATTGATTCACACACTGGCTGATTACAAAGACAAGAGACTTCTATGTCCATCCTTCAAGAGTCTATGTATATTCCCAACAATGTTTGAGTTCAGCCACAAGAGGGCGCTACAGACTTTCTGACAACACTAACCTGTGCATTTACCATCAGGCCTCCATACAGCTTTAAAGATGGTTTTAATAATCACTTACAATGATTAAGATGAGGAGAAAAGCAAAAACATTTACATTGTGAATTTAAACAACCATAAAATATATTTATGTTGTTATTTGATATGTTTTATTCCTGTGATTTTTATTTTTTTTGTTTAATTGGAAAAGTGACAGTGCCTGTTTTATTTATCTTCGCTCTGTTCTTTTTCTCTTGGTTGTGTACAGGTTTATTTATTAACCTATTTATGCATTGTGTATTTTTTATATTATATTTCTCTAGTTTGTTGTAATATGAATGTGTATCTCATAGTTGGACAGTGGCGGTGATGGTGTTGGGTGGTGTGAAAGGAATAGTTTAATATAAAATAAAAAACTACTCCAGAGTATTCATCAGCATGGGGGTGAGTCAATAACGACTGAATTTCATTTTTCGGTGAACTATTCCTTTAACATTGAACAGTGAACCACAGTGTCATCTATGTCAGAGTCGGACTGGACTCACCATTTGCTGCCGTTGCCATGACGTCACTCTGCTGGATGCATCAGAGACAAACGATGACGACGTGAACCTCAGAGACTCAGTCACTGCTGCACTGTGACCTCTGACCTCAGAGCAGTTCTGCTGAAGACAAACACTTCTGTGTCATGACTGATGCTGAAAGACGACAGCAGCATCACCATCATCATCACACAAACACAAACACACTTGTAATGTGATACATGTTTGACAGTTTAATGGACGTTACCTGTGAGTCAGTGTTTACTCTCTTCCATCACGTCCTGGTGGTCACGGTGGTTTTGGGGACAGACGGATGGGGACAGGCCCAAAAACACAAAAATAGTAAGTTAATTAATTACCAGTAATTATCAGTGTTTTGCCTTGTGTTGGAGGATGCAGTGTGGTAAAGAAGCTTTGCTCTCTGTATAGAATTCATCTTGCCAGTTTACTGTGGATTGTGTACTTTTTTCTTTATTCATTGTGATAGAATGTTTATTATTGCATGTATTAACCGTCCCTGTTTCTTGTGTTTTTGTACCATACTAGTGCACACCAGATGAAATTCCTACTTAAAATCTGTTCTAATTCTGATAAGAGCAACAGGAGGAAAAGGCTCGCACACTGATCAAAAATGGCAATGTCCACCAGAGATTGACAGATGCAACAAAGATTTAATGGTCCATCAAACAACAAAAAAGTGCAACCATGGTGATAAAATAAAATAAAGAAACAAAAATAAGTAAGACAAAAACGTTTCGGCCTACACAGCCATCTTCAGTCTGGGTCTGGGTCGGGGTGTACCAGGTTTTATTATACTTTAATTGTTTCAATAGTCTCAGGTTTGACCCTGTGGTACAAGATGTGGCCCTGGAACATGTATGGATCCACCCATTGTTTGACTCTGCCTCAATCTACAAATAGAGCACAGGTGTGTGATTTGCCCCTTAAGACAGACTGAAGATGGCTGTGTAGGCCGAAACGTTTTTGTCTTATTTTTGTTTCTTTATTTTATTTTATCACCATGGTTGGACATTGCCATTTTTGATCAGTGTGCGAGCCTTTTCCTCCTGTTGCTCTCAAATGTTTGTTGGCCTACGCACCTGAAAAGAGGATTTGTTGGACAGTGAGCAAGAGCGCAAACACCTTTTCTCCTAATTCTGATAAGAGAAATTCTTTGGTTTGAGCTTCAACCACCATCCTCCGAAGTTACTGCTGCATGTCAACTAGTTACACATGATCAGACCACAAAATAAATATCTGTTAAAGTTTCTAATAGATTTTATTGTGTAGCCTATATTGTGAAACGTATTAGTGAATACGAAGTGCACATTTACTCAGCAGTGTGTTTGGACAGGACATGAGCACGGAGAGGTCATAGGTCATAACTCTGGTCAGGGCACTGGATACTAGACACTAAACAGAGAAAAAAAATACTGACAATGTCCACAAAAAGTCACAGAACAGATAATAATATAATCAATTCATACGGACTCTATCTGACTCTCATTTTTTACATAAAATGTAACAATAACATGGAGCTAAAATGAGGAAATCATGATCACACCCTCACTGACTTCAACTCAAAATGGCGACTGTTGAATTGATCTGAGCCTGAGATTAAACATTAAACAATATCTAACTTGTTCAGACACGCGGTCACTCACAGACATGTCTGGACTCAAACTGTAACTTATTCTCCGTCGAAAACGAGTTGCAGAGGAAATGTTTTAGAGAAAGCTGATAAAACAGGTTTATAATATGAATAGCCAATACTCACCAGACGATCGATAATCAATCCATTTTTAACCGTGCACTAAATGATCGTTTTAAAAGGTTATTGATCCACCAACAGGGCCGATGCTTCCCGTCGCAACTTTAATTATTAGGTTTTTAAAGCTTTAATGCTCCGCGGGACGTTTTCTCTGCTCTGACGTCCAGGACGAAAGTGAAAGTAGCTTCCCCTCATCCACAGTGACGTAGTTACACCTGAAAATACCAAAATAAAAGCATTTAAATTTCAACATTGGAAATAAAATCGAATAGGAAAAACGTTCATGTAGTCATTGATATTATTTCATGATTGTAGAAATAGCATTCTGTACATGTACAAACATAGATCCTGGCTCATTAGCATCAAATATACAAACATGTCCAAGACTCAAATGCTTATTTATGCTTATGCTGGTCACTTCCCTACTCTCTCTGCATCTATCAAGTAAAAGGCAAAGGCATCAACGAACAGTCAGTTCAGCAGTATAAAGATGTTTATTGGTGAATGTTTCAAACCAATTGTGCAGCTGTATCACTGATGACAAAAGCACAGTAATCAGATTACAAACATAAAAAACAAAATCATCCTGTGCTCTGTTCTAATTCTGAAGCCAGAGAGATCATGTAAATCCAGTTTTAGCAAGATTTATTAAAACAATACATTCCCCAAGTAGGCTACATAAATGACACAAAAAAGTCATTTGAAGTGTACACAAAAGAAATCAAGAAGACAGATATTATTTCATGATTGTAGAAATACCTTATTATGTACATGTACAAACACACATCCTGCCCATTAGTCAAATACACAAACATGTCCAAGATTAAAATGCATATTTAATTAATTGTTACAGAACAACGACAACAAAAAAGTTAGGTCATGCAATTAACTGAGAAAGTCAACTTTCTGAAATGGGTAACACTTTATAATAAGTACACACTATTAAGCATTAGCTAAGCATTAAATACTGAATTAATCATTTATAACACATGAATACTCATTAGTATGTAGTTTATAAACACAATTAAAAATATTTTACTCATCATTGATAAGCACTAACTCAGTATTTATTTGTGCTTAACTAATGCTTAATAGTGTGTACTTATTATAAAGTGTTACCCAGAAATACATATAATATTTTGTCTCTTAAGTCTTGATCAAAGGCAGCACCTTTCACGACCTTGCCGTTGCTTAGTTCCTGTACTGTTTACGCTGCGTAAACTTTGTGATCTTTATTTTCACATGAAAATCAAATCATTGGATCACCACCATGACCATATATAAAAAAGCTCCTCTGGAGTCAGTCTACAAAGGTACAACTACAGTTTCCCCATGCCATGGTACTGTATGTCAAACACATCACCTCATAAAATACAACAAGAGGCGTTTGTTTCAACTTCTGTTAGAAGTGTCTGTATCAGATCACTTAACTCTCTCTCATGGATTATTTGCAGGTTGTCTTTTTCTGCCTGATTTCTCACTTTCTTCATTTGGTTTTCATGCATTATCAGTATGTCTTTCATTTTTGTTACATTTCCAGTCTTTTTGGTCACGCATTTTACTAAATCACTGATTTCCTGCTGATGTTTTCCCCTTTTTTTGTTTTCATTGTGGGCTGACAGTGCCTTTAACAGGTCATACTTGACATCTCTGTCTTTTATTTGTTCCTCATGCTCTTGTTTCTGAGAAGCGAAGTCTTTGGAGTATTTCTCTCTGAATTCATCGTATGTCTTCTCCAGAGACTCCACTTTTTTATTATAGTTTTCTTCTAATTCTTTTTGTTTCAATTCTTCTTGTTCTTTCCTGATTTCATCTTCTTTTCTATTCTTTTCATATTTTTCTCTTTCCTGCTTGTACTTTTCCTCTAGTTGTTCAATTATTGATTGTCTCTGTTCATCTTCTTGTTCACCTTTTTTCCACTTCTCTTGCATGTCCATCTTCCAGGCCTCATATTTCATTCTTATTCTCATCAACTCTGACCCTGTTTTTGCCTTGAGTTCTTTTTCGTTTTCGTTTAATTTCTTCCTCCATTTTGCTCTTGCTGTCCTCTTCTTTTCTCTTTTCCTGTTCTTTATTCATCTCTTCACGTTGTTTCTTTATGTTTTCCTCCATTCAGTGTTTTGTCTCTTAGTTTGCTCTCCTGTTGTAATTCTTCTATTTTTTCTTTCATTTTTTTAATTTCTTCCTCATGGTTTCTTTCTAGTTCTTCCTTCTCTCTCTTCATCTCTTCCTCCTTCTCCTTCAGGATCCTCTCCACCTCCTTCTGTATTGCTGCATCAGCCTCTTGCAGCATCTCATTAGTGTAGCAGCTTCCTCCATTTCTCTTCACCATGGTGTCGATCTTCTTTATCAACTCTCTGACTTGTGTAAGATTGTGTTTATCATAGTTATTAAACACATGGTATCTTCCTCCACAGTCAGAGATCAACTTCTTTAAGGAATCATCACAATAGTTTTTGAGGTACTCTTCAATGGTCAGCTCCTCATGTTTCAGCACATCTCCTCGTGTGAAAAGAATGATGATGAACTTTTCTGAATTCTTCCCAAATCCTTCCTTGATGAGTTTCAGTGTCTCCTTCTCCTCTGCTGTGAATCGACCGATCATTACCACCAACAGGAAGACATGTGGACCTGGAGCCAGAAGACTGATACATTTCACCATCTCCTCATTAACCTCTTCATGGGACAAGGTTGTGTCAAACAGACCAGGAGTGTCGACCACAACAACAGGACGACCGTCCACTTCACCCTGAGCTTTCTGACAAAACCTGGTGACTGATGTTTGACTTGATTCAGCTTTAAACTTGTTTCTTCCCAGAATGGTGTTTCCTGAAGAACTCTTTCCACAGCCCGTCTTTCCTAGTAGCACAATCCTGAGACAGTCTGAGCTCTGAGTCTCTTCATCACCTGTGAAATGAAAACAGCTGAAGTTACTTCACATGTTAAATTGTTCCAGCACAGATTTTTAATGCTGAATAAATTGTTAATGAAAGCAAATCATATGAACATATGAATTACAAATCTTTATATTTTTTAAATGTACAGTACTTACAGCTGCCCGTGTTTTGTGTTTTCAGCTCCTTGACCTCATACTGTAGTTTTATGATATTTTCCATTTGGGCATGTGCAAATGTTTCTTGTGTGTAGCAGGATGATTCGTTCCTTTCTTTCATTACAGTGTCCAACAGCTCAGGGATCTGCTGTTTGTCCTTGATGTTGACAACAACAGATCTTCCTCCACAGCTCTGACAGAGCTCCTGGATGTCTCTGTTCTTCCTGACAAAGTTAACAACAGCTGGAGCTTTAGGATCTGACTCCACAGTGAACATGATCATGGTGAAGTCATTGACTCTACAGCTGAATGTGTTCTGGATGGTCTTTAACTCTCCTTTGTCTTCATCAGTGAGGGGACCCACAGGTAGGACCAGGATGAAGCCATGGACGCCCTCAGGATCACAGAGGGAGATACACCTGAGTGATTCCTCCATCACTTCCTCCTGAGGTTTTCCATACAAGGCAGGAAGCTCCACCAGGGAAACCTGACGTCCACACACCTCTCCCTGATGTTTAACACACTCTGATGAGTTGGAGACTGAATGAAGCTCTGTCTGACCTAAAATGGCCTCAGCTGCTGAAGTCCCTGCTCCTCTCCTCCCACACAGAACCAGGTTTAGAGCTGCTTTCATGTGGTCACTTTCATTTGCTGTTTCTTCAATCTTCTCCATCAAGGATCCATAGTTGTCTTCTGACATCCTGTAGTGTCTTCCTCTACAGTCTCGAAGGAGTACACTAAGAGTGACAGTCATTTTAGTCTCCTCATGTGTTTGGACGACCATCGAGTGTTTCAAAGCATCTTGACCAAACAAACTCAGAATGAAGTTCAGAGTTTTTCTGTTCTCCTCAGTGAACTCAGAAGGCTTCACCAACAGCAGCAGAACATTTGGTCCAGGAGAACAAAGAGAAACACAGCTCTTTACCTCTCTTCTTATGGTCTCCTCAGTCAGACTAAACATGTCTGGAGTTTTCACCACTGTTACTGGTTTTCCTCTCCACTCTCCACAGGAAGCCACACACTGTCCGGTTAGTGTTGATTTGGGGTAAAAAACATGGTGGTTTCTAATTATGAGGTTATTAAGTTTTGTCTTTTTGTCCTCACTTTTCCCCAGCAGAACAATCCTGAGACCAGTTGCTGTAACACAACAGAGACAAAGACAAAATGAATTCAGTGCACAGAATTACAGGCTGAAACATACCTGCCCTCAAAAGGAAGTTGTTTGAGTGCTCCTCATGCTCAGTCAGTCAGTTTAGTCATTTAGTCAGTTAAATGTAATGTATCCTTATTAACAAGTAACTCAGTCAGCCAACATGCATTGCTGCAACACAGCATTTACACATCTGTTCCGTGCCCCTGTCCCATCTCTTCTTCCATGGCCACTGCACTGCTACAACATGAAAACATGTTCACAGATGCTGTGGGCTTAGAAGCAAAGTATAATACAGGAAATGTTTTTGTTACAGAAAAAACATGATCAGTTATTAAACATTACCATATCAGTAGTCAAAGGTGATCCTGTTTTTTTCCCATTTCATCCTGTATAGGATATACCTCTCCTCTCCCTTTTTGAAGGTCAGCAACAGCACCTTGAAATCAGCTCTGACCTGAACAGGGAGCCAGTGAAGAGAGGCCAACACAGGACTAATATGTTCATATCAAGATGATCTACTCAAAATACAAGCTACTGCACTTTGAACCAACTGCATGTTCATTAGTTTCATAATTTTATCAACTGACTTTGTTTATTCACATCAGTAAGTCTCTGTATTTTGAAGACATGTTCAAGTCAGTGTCACAAAGTCATGTCAAACCCTCATAGATCCAAGTTAAAGGACAATTCTGGGCAAATTCAACTCAGGGGTGTATTTTCCTAACGTTTTAGGTCTAAAAGAAGGAATCTGAAGATTTTCAGTTTAATTGCTCCTGTTTAGTGGTAGTTGTGTCTGTCCCCACGTCGCCACGGCAGCAATGAATGGGAGCGGATTGAAGTTCTGCTGTTTAGGCTGTTTACAGCCCTCAAAGCCACAGACAGCGTCAGATGGAGACTGAAACATGCACCCAGAAGTTTATTTACTTCAAGCAAGCCGACATGTTGGTAAAACTAGATCTAATTCAAAGTCTCCCAGAGTCTCACGCGAGACCCAAGTTGACGCTCGGTGTGTTCACATGCAGTTGGAGCTCCCGTTTGTGTCATAAACACAGGAATATCAACTCTTGACTTGCTTCAAGTAAAAAAAACTTCTCGGCGCATGTTTGAGTAGCCACCTGACGCTGTCTGTGGAAAAAAATGTAGACTTCAAGCAAGTCAAGAGTTGATATTCCTGTGTTTTTGACACAAACGGTAGCTCCCACTGCACCCGAACACTGTATTAGTTGTGTTGTCGGTCTAATCTTCCAACCAAGAGGAAAAACTTCAGATAGATCTTCACTCTATAAATGTAAAACTGGAAGATTATCTCCATTTATATCTGCCAAAAGTGGAACAGAAAATGTGCAGCTCTGTGCACGCATCAGCACATGAGTATAACAGAGGGTTAGGGTTCAGAAATATGTAACACAATATCAGTAAAGAACTTGTCTTACCATACTTCTCTTTGAGCTTTCTGAGGCTTTTCACCTCCTCCTCCTTCTGCTTCCAGTCCAGTTTTTCCTTGTCCCAGGCCTCTCGTTCTCTCTTCATCTCTTTTCTAATCTGCTCCAGTTTCCTCTCAGCAGTTTCCTTTTGCTCTTTTACTGACTGAACACTTTTTTCTGCAGCTTCAAGTTTTCTTCTCCAATCTTGTTGTAGAGCTTCTTCTTGTTTTTTCCATCTCTTTTCATCTTCTTCCCGTTCTCTCCTCCTCTCCTCACGCTCCTGGTTGATCCATTCGTCTTTCTCCTTCAGCTGTTCTGTTCTTACTTTTCTTTCTTGTTCAATTTCTTCTTTTAATGTTTTTAATTCTTGCTCTCTTTCTAACTGAACTCTTTTCTCTGCAGCTTCTAGTTTTCTTCTCCAATCCTGTTTTAGAGCTTCTTCTTTTTTTTTCCATCTCTTTTCATCTTCTTCCCGTTCTCTCCTTCTCTCCTCACGCTCCTGGTTGATGCATTCGTCTTTCTCCTTCAGCTGTTCTGTTTTTAGTTTTTTCTCTTCTTCAATTTTTTCTTTCAATATTTTTAATTCTTGCTCTTTTACTGACTGAACAGTTTTTTCTGCAGCTTCTAGTTTTCTTCTCCAATCCTGTTTTAGAGCTTCTTCTTGTTTTTTCCATCTCTTTTCATCTTCTTCCTGTTCTCTCCTCCTCTCCTCACGCTCCTGATTGATGCATTCATCTTTCTCCTTCAGCTCTTTTTCTCTTAGTTTTCTTTCTTGTTCAATTTCTTCTTTCAATATTTTTAATTCTTGCTCTTTTACTGACTGAACAGTTTTTTCTGCAGCTTCAAGTTTTCTTCTCCAATCCTGTTTTAGAGCTTCTTCTTTTTTATTCCATCTCTTTTCATCTTCTTCCTGTTCTCTCCTCCCCTCCTCACGCTCCTTGTTGATGCATTCATCTTTCTCCTTCAGCTGTTCTGTTCTTAGTTTTCTCTCTTGTTCAATTTCTCCTTTCTGATCACTATTTTTACTTTTCAGTATCTTTAACTCTTCCTCGTGTTTTCTCTTCATCTCCTCCATCTCTTTTCTCATCCTCTCTTCTAGTATTTTTGTGAATTCCTCAAACATCTCAGCTCTGTAGCAGCTTCCTCCATTTTTCTCCACCATGTTCTGGATCTTGATCAGGAGCTCAGGGACTTGTGTGTGGTTTGTTTCATCTTTGTTATCAAAGACCTGATATCTTCCTCCACAGTTGTTTATTAGTTTTCTGACAAATGGATCACACTCATCAATGTAACTCTCAAACGGCCGATCATCCAGTTCGTCTCCTCTGGTGAATATAATGATGCTGAAATCTTCTGACTTTTGCCCAAAAACCTTCTTGATCAGTTCCACATGGTCTTTCTCCTCTGGTCTGAAACTCCCAATCTGCAGAACCAGCAGGAACACATGAGGTCCAGGATCAGAGAGTCTGATGCAGTTCTCAATGTATTTGTGTTCAGAGATGTTTGGACCCAGCAGATCTGGAGAGTTGATGAGGACTATTTGTTTCCCTTTCCACTGTCCACTGACTCTCTGACAACAGTCTGGTTCTTCCTCAGTGTTGAACTTGGTCTCTCTCAGGATGAAGTTCCCCACTGAACTCCTCTCAGACCAGCTGTTCCCCAGCAGAACAACCCTCAGCTCAGACACTGTGGAGAAAATGAATATGATCACTCAAACAGTAACTTAATACTAAATCTAATTTGAAGTACAACTAGAAAATTTCCTCTCGGGAAATTTTGAATGGGCCACGGGGCTACTGCCGATTTTGCCATCTCTGTCAACATGGGAATCAAACCCACGATCTTAAGGTCAAGACAGAGCTGATCAGACAGACACATGATCATCTTTCTATAAGCACTGATATGGAGGAGCTGTAACCACATTAGGTTAACTGTGTGTGTGTGTGTGTGTGTCTTGTGTAATAGGGCCAGGACTCAATTAAAACAATTAATCAAATTAATTAGAGGCTTTGTAATTAATTAATCGCAATTAATTGCATTTTAATCGCATATAAATATTTGACCTGAGAACAGTGAGAAGCATTTTTTTCACATGGATTTTAGTATACCATTGAATGACTGAATAGCTTAAGCAACAAAACATTGTTTTTTTTTTCAAGGTGGTACTTAACCAAGACCAACATGCAAATTATCGATTAATTCATTAATCGATATTTGATACAGATTTAAATGGTCTTTCCTGCCAATACACTATGATGATTACTGTAGTATTTAACTAGGCTACTTAAATCACAGTAGCATAAACTGATTTGTTGAACGGACCAGGTGATGGGCTGACTGGTCCTGTCTAACTTCTGTGTACTGGGTGCCATTGTGCAGGGTGTTAAGGCAGCCTTCCTCCACTGCAGTCCCTATAATCCTGGACCCTCTGGCTGGTGGGGTGGGCTGCTTTCAGCTGGGGGGGACTCTATCAGCTGCTCCCACGAGAGGCATTTGACGCATTTGACACCAACAAGGTTTAACTTTAAAACCAGATTAAATCATGGTTTAAGTTTAAATTCTGTTGCACGTTAACTGTGTTTTAATCACATGAAGGTGTGTGTGTGTTTGTGTGTGTGTGTGTGTGTGTGTGTGACTGTAATCACATGAAGCTGGCTCTAGAGTCTGTGTGTGTGTGTGTGTGTGTGTGTGTGACTGACTTGACACATAGTTAGTTAGTAGCTGCATCCTGTGTCAGTCTGATTTAGCTGTGTCTCTGTTTATAAACATTTAAACGAGCGTTAAAGCGTTAAAGTTTAAATGGAGTCTCTAGGTGAAAGTATGCCTGAGCAGTAGACTTTTGTTAAACTCCAATGATTGGTCTTTTTCGCTCTTTTTTTCCCGCCCGTCCCATTAACTTCAATCCAAAATTTTGCGCAGTTTTTCGCGACTTATGTCGCGAAAAATTCGTACACTGTTGAGAAAAGTAATAGCACACCGATCCCGATCAAGACGCACGTTTTGATATATAATTTGTCTAGTTGCTGACCGAAAAAGCGTCCGGAAGATGAAGGAGAATAATAAGAAAAAATCCACACAATAACAGTAGTGCCCGGGCTTTGGTCCCTGCAGCTATTTCATAGCTGTTGGGACCAGTGCCCGGTGCGATTGCCCGTGGCCCTAACTATAAGATATTGTATGTTCACAATCACTTCATAACTCTATCAACTGTTTTGGTTAGTTTTGTTTGTTTGTTTGTTAGCAGAAAATCTCTGTGAATATTTGGTGACACTGACTTGAACTTTTTAAAATACAAAAGAACGTCACACCCTAAGGATCCAAAAATTAACATTAAGTTTGGTGTAAAGACCTTAACACCCATTTCTACAAACACTGACACAGTGATGTTTACTAGTTATTTGTGTTGTCAGTCTAACCTTCCAAGCAAGAGTGTAAACTTCAGATAGATCTTCACACTGTAAATGTAAAACTAGCTAGAGCTGAGTAATATGGCCTAAAACTAAACTAAATAGAAAGCCCCCCTTTTCCCCTGCTGTTAAACCAGCCTGCCCTCCCTTCCCACGAACCAGTCTGCCATCCAGTCCTCCCATTAAGTTGGCCTTCCCCCCGACCAGAAGCTTCCTCCATCAGCTCTTGTTAAGGCCACACTGACCAGAGGGATCAAAGACGGGGTGAGATGAGAGGAAATGCAGAGAGCTTTAGCCCTGGCAGATATTAAAATCAATAAAAGAAAAAAAAAAGCTGTGCTAGACAATACTTGCCTGTCAAACGTACTAAATAAAGACTTCCACCGCAATCTGTTTCAGGTTTGATAAATCACGTTGCGTGTGCTAAATAAATCTATTTGTATCTACTCCTTCCAATATTTTGCACGTTCTGGCAGAAACGGCCATATTTACATATTCATCAAGGCAAACGAGCTAAATGCATCGCTTTTTTGTCCGTTTTGAGAGACGCAATTCTCAGTGCACTCGGTTAGTAGATCAGCTTGCAATCCAGGTTAAAAACATTTCTCTTTTCAAGTGCTTATAGCTGAGAACTTAAAACTTTATCTATTTTCTTTTATTTTACTTTTATTTGCTTTTTTATGTTTTGTCTTTATGTAAAGCACATTGAGTTGCCTTGGTATGAAATGCGCTATATAAATAAAGATGCCTTGCCTTGCCTTGCCTTGCCTTGCCTTGCCTTGCCTTGCCCATTTTTTTGCGGGTGACATCAAGTTTGCACACGTTTTTATACAAGCAAACCTTTAGTAGATCAGGCCCTAAGTGGGATATGTAGACGATGTTCTACTGTTTATGTATTGAATGGAACATAAGGAAAAACAGCAATGTGCAGCTCTGTGCACACATCAACAGGTCAGTATAACTGAGGGATCACATGTACATAACATACCTCCCATCTCTCTGATGTCATGAAGTTCAGTATTGAGATTTGAAACCATCTCCATCTGAGCAATAGTGAACATGTCTTTAGTGAAGCATCTGGATTCTCCATCACTCATCTTGTCCACAGTGTCCAACAGCTCAGGGATCTGCTGTTTGTCCTTGATGTTGACAACAACAGATCTTCCTCCACAGCTCTGACAGAGCTCCTGGATGTCTCTGTTATCTCTGACTAAGTTAACAACATCTGGAGCTTTAGGATCTGACTCCACAGTGAACAGGATCATGGTGAAGTCATTGACTCTACAGCTGAATGTGTTCTGGATGGTTTCTAACTCTCCTTTGTCTTCATCAGTGAGGGGACCCACAGGTAGGACCAGGATGAAGCCATGGACGCCCTCAGGATCACAGAGGGAGATACACCTGAGTGATTCCTCCATCACTTCCTCCTGAGGTTTTCCATACAAGGCAGGAAGCTCCACCAGGGAAACCTGACGTCCACACACCTCTCCCTGATGTTTAACACACTCTGATGAGTTGGAGACTGAATGAAGCTCTGTCTGACCTAAAATGGCCTCAGCTGCTGAAGTCTTCCCTGCTCCTCTCCTCCCACACAGAACCAGGTTTAGAGCTGGTTTACTGAGTCCAGGCACTTCAGTGAAGGTGACGAAGGTTCTTCTGTTTTCCTCCACAATGTTCTCAATCTTCTCCATTAACAGTTTGTTGTCATTTTTAAACATGTGGTACTGTCGTCCTCCACAGTGTTGAAGCAGCTTGTTCACAGAGACACTCGTCTCATCCAGCTGATGATGATATGTGGTGACGACCATCGAGTGTTTAAAAGCATCTTGACCAAACAAACTCAGGATGAAGTTCAGAGTTTTTCTGTTTTTCTCACTGAACTCAGAAGGCTTCACCAACAGCAGCAGAACATTTGGTCCAGGAGAACAAAGAGTCACACAGCTCTTCATCTCTTCTATCAGTGCTGCCACGGACAGACTGAACATGTCTGGAGTTTTCACCACTGTGACTGGTTTTCCTCTCCACTCTCCATGGTCACAATCACATTGTTTGATTGGAGAGAAGTTGTCAGAGCGAAAAGATTTCTTTCTCATGATGAAGTTGCCAAGTTTCTTCTCTTCTTCCTCACTTTTACCAAACAACACAATCCTGAGTCCAAGAGCTGTGAGATGAAGAGACAAGACAAGACAAGAGATATGACATCATCATCATTAACTCAGTCAATGATCACAGGTTCAATGATCACACTAAGCCACTTTTTTTGAAGGCATCTGCATTAACATTTTTTGACTTGGTAAAATTTAAAACTGCATTAATCATGTATGAAGCAAAAAATAATCTTCTTCCTTGTATAATCCAAAAATTATTTCATGAGAGGGAAGGTTGTAAAAGATATGACTTAAGAGGAAAACTCAAACTGCAACAGCAAAGTGTAAGATCGACTCTTAAAAGTATGTGTATTTCTGTCGGAGGGGTTATTCTATGGAATAGCTTGGATGTAGAGATTAAACTCAGCAAAAGTGTTGATCAATTTAAAAGTAAGTTTAGAAAAGGAGTGTTTGAAATGTATAGCAGAGAGGAGGAGAGATAAATGATGTAAACTAATGTGATGACTGTGGGGGGGAGGGACTTTGGAGAGTGACTTTGTGTTTTGGTTGTGTTGTATGTGTGTTGTTTGGGGTTGGAAACTGATAAGCTCTGCTTCTTCCATCCCCTTTTTAAACAGTGTT
Source organism: Trachurus japonicus (assembly GCF_045865225.1). Taxonomy (NCBI): domain Eukaryota; kingdom Metazoa; phylum Chordata; class Actinopteri; order Carangiformes; family Carangidae; genus Trachurus; species Trachurus japonicus. The sequence goes on along the minus strand of NC_140915.1, from coordinate 5,626,923 downwards.
AGTTGTTGTTAGTGTCTGTTGTTGTTGTTGTTTGTCCTTCGATATTTGGTTATATGGTGTCCCGTGGCCGTGGATGTTTTTGTGTTGTATGTGAGATATGTGAGATATGATTTTTGTTTGGTTTGAAATAAATACAATCAATCAATCAATCAATCAATCAATCAATCAATCAATCAATCAATCAATCAATCAATCAATCAATCAATCAATCAATCAATCAAACAACTCAGTCAATGTGAAACGATTAGAGAACCAACATGAGATTTCATCTAATATGATGGAGGAGCCATTCTCGGCTTTTATTTTGGTATGTATTTTAGTGTTTTATTTTGTAACTTCCCCTCACACAGGAAGTGAGGTGGGGCATATGTCACGGGGGGCTTATTTAAACCGAGCTAATCGGCAGGTGTTGCTGATTGGAAGCAAACAATTCTTTGACAGTGACATGCTGTGCTGTGCCAGGAAGGTATCGTTCCATTGGTTTGTACAAATAAATCCCTTTTTTATGGTAAACTTCGTTGTGGCAATTGGTTTACTAGCACCGTGCACGCGTCAACTATAAGCTACTACATCAGCAACAGTGAGTGACTCTCTTTTATGGTTCGAGGAAAAGAAACGTCACTACATATGATTATGAATGTTTAAAATACAATCCAGTCCCACATTAAACTCTAACTAATGAATCCAGCATTGGGTCATTAACACTTAAACTATGAGCTGATAACGAGACTAAGGTCTCATTATGTTGTTGTGAGAAACTCACCAGCAGCTCGAGCAGGATCCATGTTCACAGGGACTGGTTGCAAGTGTTGTTGGATCTCAGCTGCTCCACTGTCAGATACATCACTGCTCACATGTTCTCCGTTGTTCTCCTTTATAATCTGACCCAAGCGAGTCATCAGTTCCAGAAATTCAAGGTTCTTCTGCCTCAAATAACGGAATCTACACATCTTAACCATGTGTTTTAATGCTGGAAGTTGCTCATACTTTTCTAAAGAGCCTGGTTTCTCTTCTCTGGGTGTTGATATCAGCACCAATGAATGATCAAATGATCGATCACCGAAGTTTTCCAGGATTCTCTGTAGCTTCAGTCTCTGGTCCTCAGTGAAGTCTTCAGGCTGTAGAACCAGCAGGAACACATGAGGTCCAGGATCAGAGAGACTCACACAGTCCTCTATAAACTCTGTCAGTTTGTCTTCAGAGATGTTTGGATGCAGCAGATCTGGAGAGTTGATGAGGACTGTTTCTTTCCATGTGCACCGTCCTCTGATACTCTGACAACACTTTGCAGCTTTCTCAGTGTTGAACACTTTCTCTCCCAGTATGGAGTTCCCCACTGAACTCCTGTCAGACCAGCTGTTCCCCAGCAGAACAACCCTCAGCTCAGAAACTGAGGAGAAAACACAAAGAGAGTTACAGTCTACAAACTGTCCCTGTTGAGGAAGCTCTCAAAAAGGGTCAGAATTTGATTCAGTTCACTTTGACTTACAAGTGGGGGGGAGTAGTTCATAGCTGCTTGTGCGCTCTGACGGTTTAGAGTCGTTTTTCACTGTGAAAATAGAGAGATAAAAATCAGACTACAGATCAAACCTGATCATATTATACATGCTGTGATTTGTGGAGATAAAATATCCAGAGGTTGTTCACAGAGGAGGAGTAATTGGAGGAAAGTGATGTGTTTGAAACAATTCTATAACAATAAACCACTGAGATATTCAATCATTCAAGTAAACACTTCATGGCACCTGTTGACCAACATTTACAGCTTCTGTTGAATACGCATCTAGAAATTTCCAAGAGAACATGAAACCTACCAAGAGTTAAACTACAGCTACAGAAACATCTGGGAAATGAAAACTGTGTTACAACAGTTCAATGAGTTTAAAGAAATAACCACAGCATTAAGCAAATCAGTTCAGTTCTACTGACAAAGTAAATGTCAAACTGACATAATGACACAAATACTAAACATGTGTGATTCACATTGATTCACAAACTGGCTGATTACAAAGACAAGATACTTCTAGAACTCTACTTCAAGAGTCTAATCCCAACAATGTTTGAGTTCAGCCACAAGAGGGCGCTACAGACTTTCTGACAACACTAACCTGTGCATTTACCATCAGACCTCCATACAGCTTTAAAGATGATTTTAATAATCACTTACAATGATTAAGATGAGGAGAAAAGCAAAACATTTACATTGTGAATTTCAACTAACATAAAATATATTCATGTTGTCATTTGATTTGTTTTATTCCTGTGATTTCTATTTTTTTGTACTGTTTAACTGGAAAAGTGTCAGTGCCTGTTTAACATTTATCTTTGCTCTGTTCTTTTTCTCTTGGTCGTGTATTTATTAACCTATTCATGTATTGTGTATTTTTTATATTAGGCTACATTTCTCTAGTTTGTTGTAATATGAGTGTGTGTTTAGTTTGTATAACTGTGTATGTCATTAGTTGGACAGTGGCGGTGCTGCTGATGGTGTTGGGTGGTGGTGATGTTGAGTTAACATTAACAGTGAACCACAGTGTCGTCTGTTTCAGAGTCAGACTGGACTCACCATTTGCTGCCGTCGCCATGACGTCACTCTGCTGGACGCATCAGAGACAAACGATGACGACGTGAACCTCAGAGACTCAGTCACTGCTGCACTGTGACCTCTGACCTCTGAGCAGTTCTGCTGAAGACAAACACTTCTGTGTCATGACTGATGCTGAAAGACGACAGCAGCATCACAATCACCATCACACAAATAACAAACACAAACACACACTTGTAATGTGATACATGTTTGACAGTTTAATGGCCGTTACCTGTGAGTCAGTGTTTACTCTCTGCCATCACGTCCTGGTGGTCACGGTGGTTTTGGGGACAGACGGATGGGGACAGGCCCAAGAACACAAAAATAGTAAGTTAATTAATTACCAGTAATTATCAGTGTTTTGCCTTGTGTTGGAGGATGCAGTGTGGTAAAGAAGCTTTGCTCTCTGTATAGAATTCATCTTGCCAGTTTACTGTGGATTGTGTACTTCTTTCTTTATTCATATTTTGTTGTGATAGAATGTGTATTATTGCATGTATTAACCGTCCCTGTTTCTTGTGTTTTTGTACCATACTAGTGTACACCAGATGAAATTCCTACTTTGCAATAAAATCTGTTCTAATTCTGATAAGAGCAACAGGAGGAAAAGGCTCGCACACTGATCAAAAATGGCAATGTCCACCAGAGATTGACAGATGCAACAAAGATTTAATGGTCCATCAAACAACAAAAAAGTGCAACCATGGTGATAAAATAAAATAAAGAAACAAAAATAAGTAAGACAAAAACGTTTCGGCCTACACAGCCATCTTCAGTCTGGGTCAGGGTCAGGGTGTACCAGGTTTTATTATACTTTAATTGTTTCAATAGTCTCAGGTTTCACCCTGTGGTACAAGATGTGGCCCTGGAACATGTATGGATCCACCCACTGTTTGACTCTGCCTCAATCTACAAATAGAGCACAGGTGTGTGATTTGCCCCTTGTTTCTTTATTTTATTTTATCACCATGGTTGCACTTTTTTGTTGTTTGATGGACCATTAAATCTTTGTTGCATCCATCAATCTCTGGTGGACATTGCCATTTTTGATCAGTGTGCGAGCCTTTTCCTCCTGTTGCTCTCAAATGTTTGTTGGCCTACACACCTGAAAAGAGGATTTTTTGGACAGTGAGCAAGAGCGCAAACACCTTTTCTCCTAATTCTGATAAGAGAAATTCTTTGGTTTGAGCTTCAACCACCATCCTCCGAAGTTACTGCTGCATGTCAACTAGTTACACATGATCAGACCACAAAATAAATATCTGTTAAAGTTTCTAATAGATTTTATTGTGTAGCCTATATTGTGAAACATATTAGTGAATACGAAGTGCACAACTCAGCAGTGTGTTTGGACAAGACGAGCACAGAGAGGTCATAGGTCATAACTCTGGTCAGGGCACTGGATACTAGACACTAAACAGAGAAAAAAATACTGACAATGTCCACAAAAAGTCACAGAACAGACAATAATATAATCAATTCATACGGACTCTATCTGACTCTCATTTTTTACATAAAATGTAACAATAACATGGAGCTAAAATGAGGAAATCATGATCACACCCTCACTGACTTCAACTCAAAATGGCGACTGTTGAATTGATCCGAGCCTGAGATTAAACATTAAACAATATCTAACTTGTTCAGACACGCGGTCGCTCACTGACATGTCTGTACTCAAACTGTAACTTATTCTCCGTCGAAAACGAGTTGCAGAGGAAATGTTTTAGAGAAAGCTGATAAAACAGGTTTATAATATGAATAGCCAATACTCACCAGACGATCGATAATCAATCCATTTTTAACCGTGCACTAAAAATGATCGTTTTAAAAGGTTATTGATCCACCAACAGGGCCGATGCTTCCCGTCACAACTTTAATTATTAGGTTTTTAAAGCTTTTAACGCTCCGCAGAACGTTTTCTCTGCTCTGACGTCCAGGACGAAAGTGAAAGTAGCTTCCACTCATCCACAGTGACGTAGTTACACCTGTAATACCAAAATAAAAGCATTTAAATTTCAACATTGGAAATAAAATCGAATAGGAAAAACGTTCATGTAGTCATTGATATTATTTCATGATTGTAGAAATAGCATTCTGTACATGTACAAACATAGATCCTGGCTCATTAGCATCAAATATACAAACATGTCCAAGACTCAAATGCTTATTTATGCTTATGCTGGTCACTTCCCTACTTTCTCTGCATCTATCAAGTAAAAGGCAAAGGCATCAACGAACAGTCAGTTCAGCAGTATAAAGATGTTTATTGGTGAATGTTTCAAATCAATTGTGCAGCTGTATCACTGATGACAAAAGCACAGTAATCAGATTACAAACATAAAAAACAAAATCATCCTGTGCTCTGTTCTAATTCTGAAGCCAGAGAGATCATGTAAATCCAGTTTTAGCAAGATTTATTAAAACAATACATTCCCCAAGTAGGCTACATAAATGACACAAAAAAGTCATTTGAAGTGTACACAAAAGAAATCAAGAAGACAGATATTATTTCATGATTGTAGAAATATACCTTATTATGTACATGTACAAACACACATCCTGCCCATTAGTCAAATACACAAACATGTCCAAGATTAAAATGCATATTTAATTAATTGTTACAGAACAACGACAACAAAAAAGTTAGGTCATGCAATTAACTGAGAAAGTCAACTTTCTGAAATGGGTAACACTTTATAATAAGTACACACTATTAAGCATTAGTTAAGCATTAAATACTGAATTAATCATTTATAACACATGAATACTCATTAGTATGTAGTTTATAAACACAATTAAAAATATTTTACTCATTAATAAGCACTAACTGTAATAATAAACTACATACTAATGAGTATTCATGCATTATAAATGAAGAATTCAGTATTTATTTGTGCTTAACTAATAGTTAATAGTGTGTACTTATTATAAAGTGTTACCCAGAAATACATATAATATTTTGTCTCTTACTGTAAGTCTTGATCAAAGGCAGCACCTTTCACAACCTTGCCATTGCTTAGTTCCTGTACTGTTTACGCTGCGTAAACTTTGTGATCTTTATTTTCACATGAAAATCAAATCATTGGATCACCACCATGACCATATATAAAAAAGCTCCTCTGGAGTCAGTCTACAAAAGTACAACTACAGTTTCCCCATGCCATGGTACTGTATGTCAAACACATCACCTCATAAAATACAACAAGAGGCTTTTGTTTCAACTTCTGTTAGAAGTGTCTGTATCAAATGACTTATTTCTCTCTCATGGATTATTTGCAGGTTGTATTTTTCTGCCTGATTTCTCACTTTCTTCATTTGGTTTTCATGCATTATCAGTATGTCTTTAATTTTCGTTACATTTTCAGTCTTCTTGGTCACACATTTTACTAAGTCACTGATTTCCTGCTGATGTTTTCCCCTCTTTTCATTTTCATTGTGGGCTGACAGTGCCTTTAACAGGTCATACTTGACATCTTTGTCTTTTATTTGTTTCTCATGCTCTTGTTTCTGAGAAGCGAAGTCTTTGGAGTATTTCTCTCTGAATTCATCGTATGTCTTCTTCAGAGACTCCACTTTTTTATTATAGTTTTCTTCTAATTCTTTTTGTTTCAATTCTTCTTGTTCTTTCCTGATTCCGTCTTCTTTTCTATTCTTTTCATATTTTTCTCTATCCTGCTTGTACTTTTCCTCTAGTTGTTCAATTCTTGATTGTTTCTGTTCATCTTCATGTTCACGTTTTTTCCACTTCTCTTGCATGTCCATCTTCCAGGCCTCATATTCCATTCTTATTCTCATCAACTCTGACCCTGTTTTTGCCTTGAGTTCTTCTTCCCATGTTTTTCGTTTAATTTCTACCTCCATTTTGCTCTTGCTGTCCTCTTTTCCTGTTCTTTATTCATCTCTTCACGTTCTTTCTTTATGTTTTCCTCCATTCAGTGTTTTGTCTCCTGTTCTAATTCTTTTATTTTTTCTTTCATTTTTTTAATTTCTTCCTCATGTTTTCTTTCTAGTTCATTCTTCTCTCTCTTCATCTCTTCCTCCTTCTCCTTCAGGATCCTCTCCACTTCTTTCTTTATAGCTGCTTCAGCCTCTTGCAGCATCTCATTAGTGAAGCAGCTTCCTCCATTTCTCTTCACCATGGTGTCGATCTTCTTTATCAACTCTTTGACTTGTGTGTGATTGTGTCTATCATAGTTATTAAACACATGGTATCTTCCTCCACAGTCAGAGATCAACTTCTTTAAGGAATCATCACATTTCTTTCCAATGTACTCTTCAATGGACAGCTCAACATGTTTCAGCTCATCTCCTCTTGTGAAAAGAATGATGGTGAACTTTTCTGAATTCTTCCCAAATGCTTCCTTAATGAGTTTCAGTGTCTCCTTCTCCTCGTCTGTGAGTCTACCGATCTGTATCACCAACAGGAAGACATGTGGACCTGGAGCCAGAAGACTGATACATTTCACCATCTCTTCATTAACCTCTTCATGGGACAAGGTCGTGTCAAACAGACCAGGAGTGTCGACCACAACAACAGGACGACCGTCCACTTCACCCTGAGCTTTCTGACAAAACCTGGTGACTGATGTTTGACTTGATCGAGCTTCAAATTCTTTTCTTCCCAGTATGGTGTTTCCTGAAGAACTCTTTCCACTTCCTGTCTTCCCTATCAGCACAACCCTCAGACAGTCTGGACTCTGAGTTTCTTCATCACCTGTGAAATGAGAAAACACAAAGTTATCTGTGCTGTGCTGTCCCAGCGTGGACTTAAAGTGGATATAAAGAGTCTAGACAGTCCTTTGAAAATGTCAGATTGCTGCAATGTAAAAATTAGACAAAAGACCTAAACTTTTTATACCGTTAATGTGACATAACAACACAAACTACAGAAAAAATAAAACTACATCAATGTTCTTGCATAAGTTAGGACACCTTCCTATAACTGGGCAGTTGGAAGTGACTCTGATTAACCCAAACAGAGTCCAGCCGCTGTACCAAGCTTTTCCTGACATCCGATTAGCTGCATCAAGGTGATGTCATTGTTGTAAGTCTGTGTAAGGTCTGGGTGTACATTAAATGTGACAACAATCTACCATATTCTTTATATAGCTATGGAGGCACGAGAGGAGCTACATACATACATATATATTATGGGGGGTGTCTAGACTTGTAATATCCACTGTAAATGTTAAATGAGGTGTTAATGACAGTAAAAATGACTTGTACTCAAAAACTGTATAGTAAGCTAAACTTACGCATGATCCTCTCTGTCAGTCTCCGCAGTTCAGCTTGTTGCTCGTTGATCTGTTTCTCTTGTTGTATGATTTTTTCTATTTGGGCGTGTGTAAATGTTTCTCTTGTGTACCAGCATGATTTGTTCATTTGTCTCATCTTGTCCACAGTGTCCAACAGCTCAGGGATCTGTTGTTTGTCCTTGATGTTGACAACAACAGATCTTCCTCCACAGCTCTGACAGAGCTCCTGGATGTCTCTGTTATCTCTGACAAAGTTAACAACAGCTGGAGCTGTAGGATCTGACTCCACAGTGAACATGATCATGGTGAAGTCATTGACTCTACAGCTGAATGTGTTCTGAATGGTCTTTAACTCTCCTTTGTCTTCATCAGTGGGGGGACCCACAGGTAGGACCAGGATGAAGCCATGGACGCCCTCAGGATCACAGAGGGAGATACACCTGAGTGATTCCTCCATCACTTCCTCCTGAGGTTTTCCATACAAGGCAGGAAGCTCCACCAGGGAAACCTGACGTCCACACACCTCTCCCTGATGTTTAACACACTCTGATGAGTTGGAGACTGAATGAAGCTCTGTCTGACCTAAAATGGCCTCAGCTGCTGAAGTCTTCCCTGCTCCTCTCCTCCCACACAGAACCAGGTTTAGAGCTGCTTTCATGGGTTCAGGCTCCTCGGTGAAGGTGAGGAAGGTTCCTTTGTTTGTTTTCACGATGTTCTCAATCTTCTCCATCAGCTGATCATGGTCATTTTTAAACATGTGGTATTGTCGTCCTCCACAGTCTTGAAGCAGCTTGTTCACAGAGACACTCGTCTCCTCCAGCTGATGATGATATGTGGTGACGACCACCGAGTGTTTAAAAGCATCTTGACCAAACAAACTCAGGATGAAGTTCAGAGTTATCCTGTTCTCCTCAGTGAACTCAGAAGGCTTCACCAACAGCAACAGAACATTTGGTCCAGGAGAACAAAGAGACACACAGCTCTTCATCTCCTCTATCAGTGCTTTTACAGATAAACTGAACATGTCTGGAGTTTTCACCACTGTGACTGGTTTTCCTCTCCACTCTCCATGGTCACACTCACAATGTCTGATTGGAGAGAAGTTGTCAGAGCGAAAGGATTTCTTCTTCATGATGAAGTTGCCAAGTGTCGTCTCTTCTTCCTCACTTTTACCAAACAACACAATCCTGAGTCCAAGAGCTGTGAGACGACAAGACAAGACAAGAGGTATGACATCATCATTAATTACTTTAACTCAGTCAATGTGAAATGATTAGATAACCAACATGAGGTTTCATCTAATATGATTATGAATGTTTAAATTACAATCTAGTCCCACATTAACTCATTGAGTGCCAACCACATAATTTCTCGTTTTTCGTTCTCATGCGTTGAGTGCCAAAAACGTAATTTTACTTTTTCCGCTTTTTTTTAAATGATGAAAATAGACACTTTAACACACCTTATGTGTAAATTTGGGGACTCTATGACGAGCAGAAATGAAATAGATGACGATCAAAAACTCATGACAGCTCATGATCTGGACGTTTTTATCATAACTCGGCTTTTGCAAACCGAGTTCTGCATGTGGATGCAGCAGCCGCTCTGCTCTCACCCGCGAGGCTCTTAGTGTCACTAGATTGCCGGTACACTTGACTAAAACTTTGGAAAGGAGCGCGGCACTCAATGAGTTAAGCTGTAACTAATGAATCCAGCATTGGATCATTAACACTAAAACTATGAGCTGATAACGAGACTGACTGAACATCTAAACCCGAAGATCTCAATATGTTGTGGTGAGAAACTCACCAGCAGCTCGAGCAGGATCCATGTTCACAGGGACTGTGTTCTTTGGTTGCAGGTGTTGTTGGATCTCAGCTGCTTCACCCTCAGATAAATCACTGCTCACATGTTCTCCATTGTTTACCCTCACAATTTCACCCAAGCGAGTCATCAGTTCCAGATGTTCGAGGTTCTTCTGTCTCAAGTAACGGAATCTGCACATCTTAATCATGTGTTTTAATGCTGGAAGTTGCTCATACTTTTCTAAAGAGCCTGGTTTCTCCTCTCTGGGTGTTGATATCAGCACCAATGAATGATTAAATGATCGACCACCAAAGTCTTCCAGGATTCTTTGTAGTTTCAGTCTCTGGTCCTCAGTGAAGTCTTCAGGCTGCAGAACCAGCAGGAACACATGAGGTCCAGGATCAGAGAGACTCACACAGTCCTCTATAAACTCTGTCAGTTTGTCTTCAGAGATGTTTGGATGCAGCAGATCTGGAGTGTTGATGAGGACTGTTTCTTTCCATGTGCACCGTCCTCTGATACTCTGACAACACTTTGCAGCTTTCTCAGTGTTGAACACAGTTTCTCCCAGGATGGAGTTCCCCACTGAACTCCTGTCAGACCAGCTGTTCCCCAGCAGAACAACCCTCAGCTCGGAAACTGAGGAGAAAACACAAAGAGAGTTACAGTCTACAAACTGTCCCTGTTGAGGAAGCTCTCAAAAAGGGTCAGAATCTGATTCAGTTCACTTTGACTTACAAGTGGGGGGTAGTAGGTCATAGCTGCTTGTGCGCTCTGACGGTTTAGAGTCGTTTTTCACTGTGAAAATAGAGAGATAAATATCAGACTACAGATCAAACCTGATCGTATTATACATACTGTGATTTGTGAAGATAAAATATCCAGAGGTTGTTCACAGAGGAGGAATAATTGGAGGAAAATGGTGTGTTTGAAACAATTCTATAACAATAAACCACTGAGATATTCAATCATTCAGTAAACACTTCATGGCACCTGTTGACCAACATTTACAGCTTCTGTTGAATATGCATCTAGAAATTTCCAAGAGAACATGAAACCTACCAAGAGTTAAACTACAGCTACAAAAACATCTGGAAAATGAAAACTGTGTTACACCAGTTCGGAGCGGTTGAAGAAATAATAATAAAATAATAATACATTTTATTTGGAGGCGCCTTTCAAGTCACCCAAGGTCACCTTACAAAAAAGGAGTGGAAAGTATCAAATTCAATAAAAACAAAACAAACAAAACATCAAGATGAAAGTGAGTGCAGTGCAGAGTGTCTGGATTATAGGGAGTGTGCCAGTTTGAACAGGTTTTAAATTGGGACTTGAATGTCGTGATGGAGTCTGACTGTCTTATGTGTGGTGGGAGGGAGTTCCAGAGTTTTGGTGCTGAGCAGCTGAAGGCTCGGGCACCCATCGTACTGAGGCGTGACGTATGGGTGGTTAACAGTCCAGCAGAGGTTGAGCGGAGGGAGCGGGAGGGAGTGTATACATGGAGAAGGTCGCGGAGGTAAGTGGGGGCTAGGTTGTGGAGAGCTTTGTAGGTGAGGAGAAGATTTTTGTAGTGGATGCGGTATTGTACCGGGAGCCAGTGAAGTTGGAAGAGAACAGGGGTGTTGTGGTCAGACGAAATAACCACAGCATTAAAGCAGAAGTAAGTGATATATTTGTGTTAATATAAGTCTTAAATAGTTATATCTTCCGACAGCAATCACTTACATAGAGTGTTTGGTCTGAAACACGGGTCTGTCAGTCACTCTGCTCTGCTCTGAGCCGAGGAGAAAACATTTATCGTATCCTACAGTTTTTATCCAATGAGGAGAGAGAACGGCATGAAGGGCTGTGTGTGCAGCCAAGGGACGCCGTGAATGTGGTGGCGTAGGGACGAGGACTGTTATGGTGCGTTCAAGGAAACTCGTAACTCGTGTTTTTCCGACCTGTGAAGTGTCGGGTCAGAAGTTACGAGTGGCCGTTATAGTGACTTTCACAGATAAAACAGGTCGGAAAAACACGAGTGGGTTGCCTGGAACGCTACAAAGTCGTAAGTTGTGACTTGAAGCTGTAATTTACGGTTTCAAAGGCCTGCCTGGAACGCAGCATTAGCCAAAACGACCGGATCGCTTACTTCTGCTTTAAGCAAAACAATTCAGTTCTACTGACAAAGTGAATGTCAAACTGACATAAGGACACAAATACTAAACATGTGTGTTTTACACTGATTCACAAACTGGATGATTACAAAGACAAGATACTTCTATGTCCATCCTTGAAGAGTCTATATACCCAACAATGTTTGAGTTCAGTCACAAGAGGGCGCTACAGACTTTCTGACAACACTAATCTGTGCATTGATCATCAGACCTCCATACAGCTTTAAATATGGTTGTAATAATTAGTTACAATGATTAAGATGAAGAGAGAAGCAAAACATTTACATTATGAATTTTAACCACCATAGAATATATTTATGTTGTCATTTGATATGTTTTAGTTCTGTGATTTTTTTTTTGTACTGTTTAAGTGGAAAAGTTTCAGTGCCTGTTCAACATTTATCTTTGCTCTGTTCTTTTTCTCTTGGTCGTGTACAGGTTTATTTATTAACCTATTTATACATTGTGTATTTTTTATATTACATTTCTCTAGTTTGTTTTAATATGAATGTGTATGTCATTAGTTGGACAGTGGCGGTGCTGCTGATGGTGTTGGGTGGTGTGATGTTGAGTTAACATTAACAGTGAACCACAGTGTCGTCTATGTCAGAGTCGGACTGGACTCACCATTTGCTGCCGTCGCCATGACGTCACTCTGCTGGACGCATCAGAGACAAACGATGACGACGTGAAGCTCAGAGACTCAGTCACTGCTGCACTGTGACCTCTGACCTCTGAGCAGTTCTGCTGAAGCCAAACACTTCTGTGTCATGACTGATGCTGAAAGACGACAGCAGCAAAACTATCATCATCACACAAACACAAACACAAACACACACTTGTAATGTGATACATGTTTGACAGTTTAATGGAGGTTACCTGTGTGTTTACTCTCTGCCATCACGTCCTGGTGGTCACGGTGGTTTTGGGGACAGACGGATGGGGACAGGCCCAAAAACACAAAAATAGTAAGTTAATTAATTACCAGTAATTATCAGTGTTTTGCCTTGTGTTGGAGGATGCAGTGTGGTAAAGAAGCTTTGCTCTTTGTATAGAATTCATCTTGCCAGTTTACTGTGGATTGTGTACTTCTTTCTTTATTCATATTTTGTTGTGATGGAATGTTTATTATTGCATGTATTAACCGTCCCTGTTTCTTGTGTTTTTGTACCATACTAGTGTACACCAGATGAAATTCCTACTTTGCAATGAAATCTGTTCTAATACTGATAAGAGCAACAGGAGGAAAAGGCTCGCACACTGATCAAAAATGGCAATGTCCACCAGAGATTGACAGATGCAACAAAGATTTAATGGTCCATCAAACAACAAAAAAGTGCAACCATGGTGATAAAATAAAATAAAGAAACAAAAATAAGTAAGACAAAAATGTTTCGGCCTACACTGCCATCTTCAGTCTGGGTCAGGGTCAGGGTGTACCAGGTTTTATTATACTTTAATTGTTTCAATAGTCTCAGGTTTCACCCTGTGGTACAAGATGTGGCCCTGGAACATGTATGGATCCACCCACTGTTTGACTCTGCCTCAATCTACAAATAGAGCACAGGTGTGTGATTTGCCCCTTAAGACAGACTGAAGATGGCTGTGTAGGCCAAAACGTTTTTGTCTTATTTTTGTTTCTTTATTTTATTTTATCACCATGGTTGGACATTGCCATTTTTGATCAGTGTGCGAGCCTTTTCCTCCTGTTGCTCTCAAATGTTTGTTGGCCTACGCACCTGAAAAGAGGATTTTTTGGACAGTGAGCAAGAGCGCAAACACCTTTTCTCCTAATTCTGATAAGAGAAATTCTTTGGTTTGAGCTTCAACCACCATCCTCCGAAGTTACTGCTGCATGTCAACTAGTTACACATGATCAGACCACAAAATAAATATCTGTTAAAGTTTCTAATAGATTTTATTGTGTAGCCTATATTGTGAAACATATTAGTGAATACGAAGTGCACATTTACTCAGCAGTACGCAACTTTAATTATTAGGTTTTTAAAGCTTTAATGCTCCGCGGAACGTTTCTCTGCTCTGACGTCCAGGACGAAAGTGAAAGTAGCTTCCCCTCACCCACAGTGACGTAGTTACACCTAAAAATACCAAAATAAAAGCATTTGAATTTGAACATTTGAAATAAAATCTAGTAGGAAAAATGTTGCTGTACCACTGATCACATATTCTGCCTTGTAGATTTCTTTCATTTACAGACAGCTTTGAGTTGACCTCATTTACTGCAGGTCACTTCCCCACTCTCTCCCCATTTCCTGTCTGTCTTCACTGCATCTATGAAATAAAAGGCATGAATAGTAACAGTCAGTTCAACGGTATTATAATGTTTATGTGACAGTTGAGGTTCCTGTCACTATGCCCCCAATTGATTGTGCGCCCTGGCTACTTCCCCAAGGGGATGTCCTATTGGCCAAGTGTCAAGTGCGCATGACTCTAACCCGGGAGGTGAGGGTTCAATCCCCGCCCGGGCCCTCTTCACCTTGCCACATTTAGTTGGTGAATACTTAAAACCACCATCACTGATGATGACAGTCAGTAATCAGATTATAAACACCATCCTGTACTCTGTTCTATTTCTGGGTGGTAATCTTTGCTGATCAACAACAGACAGGCTACAATGTAAATCCAGTTTTAGCAAAATGTATTAAAACAATACATTCCCCAACTGAGTAAATGACATAAAACTATTACAAAGTCATTTGAAATGTACACAAAAGAAATCAAGAAGACAGTGATTATTTCATGATTGTAGAAATATCTTATTCTGTACACATAGAAACACACATCCTGCTCATTAGCATCAAATATACAAACATGTCCAAGATTCATATTTGAGTTAATTATTACAGAACAGGTTCCGATGATCTGTGTTGGTTTTCTTCATTACAACACATAGAACTGTATCTGTCCAAGAATAGTACCATCCACAGACCGGTAAATCTCTGTTATTGTTTCTTGTTTTGTGTCTCTTTAAATGTTTGTCTGTCCCTTGTCTTCATGAAATTGTCTTGCCTATTGGACATGTGGTTAATGGGCTCCTCATCTACAGTAGATGCAGTACATCAATTCTTGTTTGGTACAGCCCAACTTGTTGAGGAAAATTGAAGCATTATAAAGTAGTTAATAGCAGTCAATGACAAAAAAAGATAAACAGTAAGGAATCGTAAGGCAACTTAAAGAGGGGAAATTACAAACACATGTTGCAACATTAACGAGTAAATATAATAAAAACAGGAGTTAGCTAACATGAATTGTATTTCTCAGACTTTATAAGATGAAAATAAAAATAAAAGGCAATAAAAAACAAACTCGCAGCACAACATATTGTGTGTGGATGAAATCAGTTTTTAAACTAAGATGTTGTCCAATCCTGTTAATAACACAAGTACCTTAGTTTGAAATCACATTCACAATACACAACAATATCACAGCTGCAGCCCCAACACTCAACAAGCCAAAAAGAAGCATACAATCATCTAACTGCATCTCATCTTTGGTTTAAAACATGTTATAACACAGCTCGGTTTGGAAAGGGGAAGGTGGACAGTAGCCTAACAGATGTAATGAATAAGTGGTTTATTTGGTTGACATATTGTAGAAAGGAAAAGGTGACACAAGTGAACCAAAAGAAGGGGATAAAGTGCTGATTAACAAAGAACTGCAAATGTTCGACCTCACAGGGAGTACCCTGCTCCTCAGGGATGGGTTAAATGCAGAGAAAGAATTTCACTGTACTAGCTGTATATGTGACTAATAAAGTACCTTTACCTTTACCTTTACCTCAAAGACAAGCACTCCTGTTATAAAACTAAATACAATGCAATAATCACTCCCACCTGAAACCTCACAGTTCAAAGCCAGGCTGGGCCCAGTCCCCAGATTACACAGTCTAACAACAGAATAGTGAGGATCAATTCACCATTCAGCCGCCCTGAGCGTTCTTCTTGCCGGCGATTTGATACCCCTGCAGCGATGGATGGTGGTGGACGGTTCCTCTCTCTTTGCTGAAGGACAAAGAAAGAAGATCCTTTCTACCTTCAGCCATCAGGCTTTTTCATTCTTCTGTAAATGGTCAATGAGCTGACAGACAAATGAATTTTCTTTCGGGGATTAATAAAGTTATTCACATTCGTATTCGTATTATGGCAATGGGCGAATTTGCCAAAATGTTGAACTACCCCTTTAATCCAAATCATATGTAGTATACGTATATGGTCCAGACCATATATTAAAGGGGTATATTTTTGGGGGCTATTTGCCCTTAATTGATATAAATTAATTGAACCAAAATCCTAATGTAAAAATGACAATACTGTTTTTAATTTTTGGATTAAACATGAATGGAGGTGTATTACTCAACAATAAAAAAAGTATAGATGATAGCTTTACTGATAGACACATATTTCAGGAGATGCTGTGCTGAATTCATTCACCTCACTGAACCATTAAATAATGTTCAGTTTGTAACATGATGAATAACATTATTATCATCAGCAGATGGTACATTTCTCCTTGTATTTCTCCTTCAGATCATTTATTTCTTTTTCTTGATTTTTCTTCAATTCCTCCAGTTCTTTGAGTCGTTTGTCTTTGTCCTTCATTAGTTTAGTTTTTTCATTCTTTTCATCTTGTACTAATTTTTTTTTTCTCTCCACTTCCTCTTTCAGCTCCTTTTCTTTGTGACTGGAGAGATCTCGTAACAGACTGTACTCTTTGCTGTGTGCCTCTTCTGTCTGTTGTTTGTCTTCCTCATGATATTCCCTCAGAGCCTTCAGTTCTTCATCATGTTTTTCCATCAGAGCTTCAAAATCTTTCATGTATTTCTGTCTGAAATCGTTGAATTCTTCAGCCTGTTTTCTGGCTTCCTCTTCATATAAACTTTTCATGTCATCTATTTTTTTCTTGTAGTTTTCTTCTAGTTCTTTTCTTTCCTTCTCCTCCTCTTCTCTTCTGGTTTTATCTTCTTCTTTCCTTTTCTTTTCAAAGTTTTCTTTTTCTTTTTCATATTCTTCTTGGAGTTTTTTCAGTTTTTGTTGCTCCTCCTGTCTTCTCTGTTCATCCTCTCTATATCTTTTTTCCCAAAACTCTTTTCTTTCTTTCTCCCAGTTCTCTCGTTGTTTTCTCATCTCCTCTCTGTTCAGTTCCAGCTCTCTGTCAATAGTTTCCTTTTCTTTTGATTCAAACTTTATTTTTTTCTCCAGATCATTAAGTTTCTGTTCCCACTCTTGCTGTTGAATTTCTTCCTGTTTTTTCTTCCTCCTTTCTTCCTCCTCTCTCTCTTCCTGTTCTTTCTTTCTCTGCTCACGCTCCTTCTTCATCTTTTCCTCCATTTCCTTGAGTTGTTCATCTCTCAGTTTTCTCTCTTGTTCAATTTCTGCTCTCTGTTCTTCTATTCTTCTGTTCATGTTCTCGTTTTCTCTTCTGATTCGATCTTCTTCTTTCCTTCTCTTTTCAGAGTTTTCTTTTTCTTGTTCATATTCCTCTTGGAGTTTTTTCAGTCTTTGTTGCTCCTCCTGTCGTCTCTGTTCATCTGCTTGATTTCTTTTTTCCCACCCCTCTTTTCTTTCCTTCTCCCAGTTCTCTCGATGTTTCCTCATCTCCTCTCTGTTCTGTTCCAGCTCTCTGTTAATACTTTCCTTTAACTTTGATTCAGATTTTATTTTTTTCTCCAGATCATTTAATTTTTGTTCCCATTCTTGTTGTTGAATTTCTTCCTGTTTTTTCTTCCTCTTGTCTTCCTTCTCTCTTTCTTCATGTTCTTTCTTTCTCTGCCCATGCTCCTTCTTTATCTTTTCCTCCATTTCCTTGAGTTGTTTATCTCTCAGTTTTCTCTCTCGTTCAATTTCTGCTCTCTGTTCTTCCATTCTTTTTTTCATGTCCTCTTTTTCTTTCTCATGTTTTCTTTCTAGTTCTTCCTTCTCTCTCTTCATCTCTTCCTTCTCCTTCAGGATCTTCTCCATTTCTTTCTGTATTGCTGCTTCAGCCTCTTCCAGCATCTCATTAGTGAAGCAGCTTCCTCTGTTTGTCTTCACCATGGTGTCGATCTTCTTTATCAGCTCTTTGACTTGTGTATGATTGTGTTTATCACGGTTGTTAAACACATGGTATCTTCCTCCACAGTCAGAGATCAACTTCTTAAAGGACTCATCACATTTCTTTTCAATGTACTTTTCAATGGTCTGCTCATCATCTTCCAGGTCATCGCCTCTTGTCAACAGAATGATGGTGAACGACTCTGAATTCTTCCCAAATCCTTCCTTGATGAGTTTCAGTGTCTCCTTCTCCTCTGGTGTGAATCTTCCGATCTGTAACACCAACAGGAAGACATGTGGACCTGGAGCCAGAAGACTGATACATTTCTCCATCTCCTCATTAACCTGTTCATGGGACAAACTGTCATCATATAGACCAGGAGTGTCGACCACAACAACAAGACGACCATCTACTTCACCCTGAGCTTTATGACAACACTTAGTGACTGATGTTTGACTTGATTCAGCTTTGAACTCTTTTCTTCCCAGTATGGTGTTTCCCGAAGAACTCTTTCCACTTCCAGTCTTCCCTATCAGCACAATCCTGAGACAGTCTGAGCTCTGAGTCTCTTCATCACCTGCAACAACAAAATAAATTATGTTAGTTTACATGTTAATAATTAATGAATTATTAACCAAATATTGACTATCAAAATATATCATGTTGATCATGTATGACATAGAACTTCAGTGAAGCACTGACCAGTGACTGCTCTCTTTTTTTTAAGGCCCTGGAGTTCAGCCTGAAGTGTGTTGACATTTTTCTGTAGTAGTAAGATTTCATCCATTTTCCCTAATGCAAATGTCTCTGTTGTGTAGCTGTGTGTTTCATCTTTATCAGCCCTCATCTTGTCCACAGTGTCCAACAGATCAGAGATCTGCTGTTTGTCCTTGATGTTGACAACAACAGATCTTCCTCCACAGCTCAGACAGAACTCCTGGATGTCTTTGCTTTGAGTTACAAAGTTAACAACATCTGGAGCTGTAGGATCTGACTCCACAGTGAACATGATCATGGTGAAGTCATTGACTCTGCAGCTGAATGTGTTCTGGATGGTCTTTAACTCTCCTTTGTCTTCATCAGTGAGGGGACCCACAGGTAGGACCAGGATGAAGCCATGGACGCCCTCAGGATCACAGAGGGAGATACACCTGAGTGATTCCTCCATCACTTCCTCCTGAGGTTTTCCATACAAGGCAGGAAGCTCCACCAGGGAAACCTGACGTCCACACACCTCTCCCTGATGTTTAACACACTCTGATGGGTTGGAGACTGAATGAAGCTCTGTCTGACCTAAAATGGCCTCAGCTGCTGAAGTCTTCCCTGCTCCTATCCCCCCACACAGAACCAGGTTTAGAGCTGGGTTCATGTGGTCACTTTCAGGTGGGGGGGTCTCATCGTTTTCATTTGCTGTTTCTTCAATCTTCTTCATCAAGGATCCATAGTTGTCTTCTGACATCCAGTAGTGTCTTCCTCTACAGTCTTGAAGGAGTTTATTTACAGTGACAGTCTTTTCAGTAATTTCATGTGTTAGGACAACTATTGAGTGTTTCAAAGCATCTTGACCAAACAAACTCAGGATGAAGTTCAGTGTTTTTCTGTCCTTCTCAGTGAAGTCAGAAGGCTTCACCAACAGCAGCAGAACATTTGGTCCAGGAGAACAAAGAGACACACACTTCTTCACTTCTTCTCTCATCATCTCCTCAGTCAGACTGAACATGTCTGGAGTTTTCACCACTGTGACTGGTTTTTCTCTCAACTCTCCACTGTGGGCCACACACTGTCTGGATGGTGACTTTTTTTGATGAAAAACTTGTTCCCTGATGATGACGTTACCGAGTTTGGTCTTGTTGTCTTCACTTTTCCCCAGCAGCACAATCCTGGGACCAGATGCTGAAACACAACAAAAGATAAAATGTTTTCAGTGCACTTAAAGGCTGAAACACATTTACCCTCATGAAGAAGTCTTCTGATTGCTCCTCGTGCTCAGTCAGTGAGTTTAGTCATTTAGTCAGTTAAATGTGATATATCATATTATTAACAGGTAACTCAGCCAGTCTGACACACACACACACACACACACACACTGAAACCCTGCATCTCAGGACCTTTAGTGCATGTTCTTCATGCCATATGAGCCAACATATCAGACGTTACCCCCCGGCCTAAATGAAAAATATTTCACTGGCTCTCCGGTGCGAGGCTTCTTTACTAGGGGTGTCACGATTCTCCAAATCCTCGATTCGATTTGATTTTCGATTTTAGGGTCACGATTCGATTCGATTCTCGATTTTTTTTTTCTTTTTCTTACAGCACAGACGCCTATGCTATTTTCAGACTAGTCTAGCCTACGATCATTGGTTTTATTCATCAAATTTTGTACAGTAAATCTTATTTCAAAAGATGGGCTACATATAAGTGATGCAATTTCCATAATGTATCACATTAGGCACTAATGGTCACATTTAAATAATTTATTTACAATATAAAGGTAACATGCCCCCAAAAATCATAATCCAGGGGCCAAAATTGCCCCCAAGGTTTTGAAACAAATATATTTATATCTGTAGGCTACATTATCATAATTTTATTTTCATTAATTTACCGTCGTGTCTCATTATTGATGTCGGCTTAATGTAATGTAAACGAGATTGCGCTGATACGCGAGAGTCATGTGACAGCGGGGCAGAGCTGCAGCTGCTGCGCTGTAATGGACCTGATGATCAAGTCCTGATCAGACTGGCGGTGGCCCACAGTGAATCAGTCTGGATCCTCCACCGTCACCAGATCCCCCGAAAGCCCCCGCAAATAATACATCGACAAAAAGTGGCAAGTTGCACCTTTTTTTTTTTTTATCTTATAATGTCTCTGCAACATGCGGTTCTCAGTGCTGATCGGTGTTGTGTAGTTAGAGCTGTGTCTCCCTCCTGTTTCCCAGGTAGGAGGGGGACAGTAGCCCCCCTAGGGCTGGGTGATAAAACAGTATAAATTGTGAAATAACTTTTCTTCGATAGAAATATGAGACGTGGTCAATAGGTTTCATTCATCCATGTTTTGGCAAATAGCCAATGATATTGAGAGTTCCGCTGCGCCGAACCAATCATGTGGCTGGAATAGAGCCAGTCAACATGTGCATTTGTTTGGGTTGCTGCAGACGTGCACAGCAGCTGACACCGCCGGTAAAAAAAAAAAAAAAAAGAGAGAGAATGAGTGAGTGTTGTCTCGAAATAAAAAGTAAAGGAAAACTCGGACCAGTGACTGACAAGACGCTTGGTGCGCAATGGGGACAACGGGCAGTTGTAGCGGGCGCGCGCGGGGGGGGATCGTCGATCCTCTCTTTGACTTCGATGCTCGAGATCGTGACGTAATTTCGATCGATTTCGATAAAAAATCGAAATCGTGACACCCCTATTCTTTACACATGGTGATCAGAGACAGGCGAAGTGACCGGGCCGGACTTATTTTATGTACCACTCCACACATTCACCATCAATTTGGTTGCCATCAGCTCCATTTCACCACATTTCCTCCCTATTTTCCAACTTTCACTTTATAATTTTTCCCTTTAGCTTTAGCTGAGATCGTTGCAGGTCAGTGGAAGCTTAACTGGCAACCCGGAGGCCGAAATGCTACTTACGCTGTGATTGGGAGAGAGCAGTGGGTGGGGCAACAAGCCAAAACACAAAATCAAAACATAAACATGATTTGCTGCTGCAAATACAATTTTTGAGTGTGAATATTCTGGCTGTAGTGTTGTTGTCAGTTAGATCAGTATTTCACGTTAACCTAATTCCGTAGTCTCTGGTTGACATAGTTATAATAACTAGAAAATTTCCTCTGGGAAATTTTGAGAGGGCCACGGGAGCTACGGCCGGTTTTGCCATCTCTGTCAACATGGGAATCAAACCCACGACCTTAAAGTCAAGACAGAGCTGATCAGACAGACACATGATCATCTTTCTATAAGCACTGATATGGAGGAGCTGTAACCACATTAGGTTACCTTTGTGTGTGACCATCTCTCAGCTGGGCTACAGATGTAAACTTCTAGTCTTTATATTTGGTAGTCTGGGGCATGTGCATAAGTTGGTTGTGAGGGGCCTTCAGATGGCCGGCCTCCCGAAAAGAAGAGCTAAACAGTTGGCCAGGTACTGCTCAGTCTCAGTTATTATTGGTAGCCGCTCAATCTGGAGGAGACGTTGTTTTTTGTATCCTTGAATGTCTGTTTTCTATCTGACCTGTAGGTCATTTTGTATGTAACTGTGTTTAGCTGCCCAGGGGCTTTGTGTCTGACCGTCTTCCATTGTCAACTGCACTGGCAGTGTTTATGTCCCTTGTGCAATGTGTGGGCATAAATAAATATTTCAAATGTGTGTGTTTTGATGTGTGTGTGTGTGTGTGTGTGTGTGTGTGTGTGTGTGTGTGTCTGTAACTGTAAACACATGAAGTTACCTATGTGTTGGTGTGTTGGTGTGTGTGTGTGTGTGTGTGTGTGTGTGTGTGTGTGTGTGTGTGTGTGTACTCACATGAAGCTACCTGTGTGTGTTGGTGTGTGTGGTTGTGTTTGACAGTGACTTGAACTAAGGTGCCTGAAGCAATGGTATAAAAGTTTTTTTAAAAAGCAGCCCATAATAAGTACAGCGCTTTGAGAGAGAAGTCAATTAAGTACAACAGGGAGCAACAGGAGGAATAAAGTCTGAATCAATCTGATCTCAGAACAGTTTCCAGAGCTGGTTCTAGAGTCTGTGTGTGTGTGTGTGTGTGTGTGTGTGTGTGTGTGTGTGTGTGTGTGTGTGTGACTATGAGCTGCATCCTGTGTCAGTCTGATTTAGCTGTGTCTGTGTTTATAAACATTTAAACGTGTGTCACGTGTGTGAGAGTGTCGCCTCCGCCTTCCTGTCAGTCGCCGCTGGCCAGAGTCGCTCCCGCAAACCGTCCTTTTTACCCAGTTTTAGCGTTTTTATCTCAACTTCTTGACAACCCACTTTCAGTAACTGGTTGGCTTTAAAGCAGAAGTAAGTGATATATTTGTGTTAATATAAGTCTTAAATAGTTATATCTTCCGACAGCAATCACTTACATAGAGTGTTTGGTCTGAAACACGGGTCTGTCAGTCCCTCTGCTCTGCTCTGAGCCGAGGAGAAAACATTTATCGTATCCTACAGTTTTTATCCAATGAGGAGAGAGAACGGCATGCAGGGCTGTGTGTGCAGCCAAGGGACGCCGTGAATGTGGTGACGTAGGGACGAGGACTGTTATGGTGCGTTCAAGGAAACTCGTAACTCGTGTTTTTCCGTCCTGTGAAGTCCTACCAGTTCGATCTGGTACGAGTTCACGGGTCAGAAGTTACGAGTGGCCGTTATAGTGACTTTCACCGGTAAAACAGGTCGGAAAAACACGAGTGGGTTGCCTGGAACGCTACAAAGTCGTAAGTTGTGACTTGAAGCTGTAATTTACGATTTCAAAAGCCTGCCTGAAACGCAGCATTAGCGAAAACGACCGGACCACTTACTTCTGCTTTAAGTATATATTTGACCTGGGTGAAATATACTAGCAATCGGACGTGTGGATTTCACTCCTCCGGCGTTTTAAACCTGGCTAGTGTTTGCACAACTAGCAAACAGGCCCCGACTGCGCTGGCACTGATTTTATCAAGAACTGTCTCTTATTCGGTGTGTATCCAGCTACATTCATCAATCAATGCCCCCATGGATTAAACAAACATCTGGGATTACATCGGCTACGGACTGGAACTTTGCAACCAAGACCTACCTGAGTTTTCCACCAATAGCGGGCCTCTTCCCAGGCCCTCGCCGGTAGGTCTCCTCTCCGTGCTGTTGATCTGATCTGTTATTGTTCTGCTAATCCACCGCTGCGGGCTCCTACGGACCCCTGGTGTGCAAGTGTCCTACACGGCACAGTCCAGTCATCATTTCAGACTGCCCTCTGTTCGCTCCCGTCTGGTGTTGTTGGCTGCCTGCTGGCCTCTGTCCTCTCTGTTTCAGCCATGACTCCACTCTCCTCTCCATCCGGCTGTGTCAACTGCACCTGTCTGGCTGAAAAGATCCAGGAGCTGGAGAAGAGAATCTCCAGGCTCTACCTGATCCAGGAAGACGAGAAGCTGCTGGACACCATCATCTTCGCTCTACCACACCCCGACCCCACTGGCACACCGGAGCCTGCCGCCGCTGCCGCCTCTCCTCCGGACCCCGCTGCTGCTGCGACCGCCGCTGCCGCGACCACCTCTCCTCCGGAGCCCGCTGCTGGGAAACCTGCTTCACCCCCTGAGTCTGTCTCCATTCACCGTGATCCCACGGCTGCTCCTCCACCCTTCATCCATGACGTCTCCTGGACAAGGCTCGGAGCTAAACCTAAGGCTCCGGTTAGCTCCACTCCATCTCACCAGGAGCACTGGTCCCAGATCAGTGCCCGCATCGGGAAAACAAAGTTTCCACCACAGGCTCCAGTCTTCCACCTTCACCTGGAGAACAAGTACAGCATCCTCGACCTGCACGATTTCCCCCCCTTGCCCCCGGGATCCCAGCCTGCTCCTCCGCCCCCGTCCTGTCCACCTGCCGCGCCGGAGCGCTCCCTCACCGGGTCCCGCCGGCTGTCAATACCGTGCTTCACACCTGCACCGCAGCGGGCCCGTGTCCCTCCTGCCCTGTCCCCACTGTCCTCCCCGGAGAGGCTGAGCTCCCCTCCATCGTCCTGTCCCTCTCCGGTCACGCAGTCTCCACGTCCTCTTTTCCCTCCGACGACTTTAATTGTAGGTGACTCCATCGTAAAAAACATCCGCTTTTTCAACGCAGTCACACGGTGTTTCCCCGGTGCGAAGGTCCTTGACATTTTAACACATCTCCCCACTCTGTTGAAAACTCTGCCAACCTCCATCCAGAGATTTATAATCCATGTCGGTACAAATGACACATCCCTCCGCCAGACTGAGCTCACGAAGAATCACTTCATCCGACTTTTAAATTTCCTGAAAAACTCTGAACTCTCTGCATTCATCAGCGGCCCCATCCCCACTTCTGGCCGTGGATGTGGGCGTTTCAGCCGAGTCCTCAGTCTGCACACCTGGCTCCAGTCTGCGTGCCAAGCTCACAGCATTGCCTTTGTGGACAATTTTAATCTTTTCTGGAACCGCTCATCCTTTTTTAAGTCGGATGGAATACACCCTAGCCACGTAGGTAGCCGCATGCTAGCGGCTAATCTGCAGCACACTGTACATTCCTTCCCACATGACTGACTGTTAACTTCCCCCCCACTCACGCCCCCCTCTCCCTCTGTGGTGCACTCACTGTCGACAGCTTCTCCCCAGAGCTCCCCCTGCTGGCCACACCTGTCATCGTCTCCCTCTGCTGCTGGCCTCTCCATCATTACTCTGTCCAATAACCACAGCAACACCCAACCACTCCCTATTCCTGTCCTTATTACAAACAGACACCACTCTGGCAGAAACACCACCCAGACTGTTAATCACTCTGTACTAGCCAGCCCATCTATGCTGGCTTCCACTCACACCAAATATGATAACTCATCTGTCAGCTTCGGACTTCTCAACATCCGCTCACTTACAAACAAAGGACACCTCATCCATGACCTCCTCACTGACCGCAAGCTCGACTTCCTCTGTTTGACTGAAACCTGGCAACAACCAAATGACTTCTCCTCACTGAACGACTCCACCCCACCGGACTTTACTTACCTCTCCCACCCCCGTAGCCACGGCTGTGGGGGAGGTATTGCAGTCATTCACCATAGGAAATGGAAAGTCCTACCACAGTCACTGCCTGTCTTCTCATTTGAACATCTTGCACTTACACTCCCTGGACCCACTCCCACCATCATTGCCACTTTCTACCGCCCTCCCAAGCCCCACAGTGACTTCTTAAATGATTTTGCCGTCTTACTCACCCATCTATCCACTCTATCACCAAACATCATATTACTAGGGGACTTCAATATACACATGGACAACATTAATTCACCCCTCACCAGAGACTTTTCATCATGCCTGGACAGTTTTGGACTCCATCAATTCATCAACTTCCCAACACACACAAAAGGACACACTCTGGACCTAATCTGCTGCTCTGGCCTCACCCCCTCCAACTGCACAGCTGACGATCTCCATGTGAGTGACCATTTCCTCATCTCTTTTAGCACTGCACTCTGCCTTTCAAGAATCAAGTCACCACGCTTCATTTCATTCCGGAACTTAAAGCTGCCCTGTGGAGCTTTGCTCATTACGAGCCATCAGCCGTGTTTTTTTTCGAGTAGGCTACTGCAACAGTCAGCCTGCGCCGTTCGATGACGTTGAACCCCCCCCCTTGCCTCCCTCCCTCCCCGAACGGTAAGTGCAGGTAACCAGGCAACCAGGTGACTGGCGAAGTAGGAAGAGAAAAAAAAGTTGTGTTCATTCAGCTTTGGCATTTATTTAGGGGTGTGACCTTATACATGTGTAAACGTTTACACGGAATGAAACTGTAAACGTTTAGTAAAAAAAAAAAAAAAAATCCCTAAACGATATCTAGGCCTACACGCAATTTATTTTCATATTTTTATACATAGGCCTACATTTTGGGGGGGGGGGCTGGGTGAAAAATAGTCCCGCACACTGTCTTAATTTAGAGAAAACTATGATTTAATAAAAATGATGCTGTGACGCGCTTCCCTCCTCCAAAATGTGTGTAAGTGCGTTTTTTCTTTCCTTTTTTCTTGTCTTTTTTTTTTGCGAGCGAGTGTGATGGCGCCGCCACGCCGGGTCCAACATTGCTTTTCTGGTTGCCAAAAAATATTCTAAGCAAATATAGCCTCCCTAAACACAAACAAATAACCTTAAACGGATTGAAAGAGGTGTCTCGGGACATTAAAGACGGCCGAGGACCGACGAGACGCCTCTGTATTGCTCCTGCCCGGTCTGTCCACTCCTCTCATCCGCACTTCAGCACCTGTCCTGGGCTGCACCGTGTCGGCTCGGCTCGCTCCTCGTAAATGACTTTACTCCTTTTAAAAGTAGTGTAAACAATTTACTGTTCTGATCACTCATACGCGTGTATAGTTAGGCTATACGTTGCATTATTATTAGTTATAGCTACTTCAAAAGTAAAGGACGGTGGAGCGAGCCAAGCTGTAGCCCAGGACAGGTGCTGAAGTGTGGGAGAGGAGGGAGAGACTGGGCTCCGCGGGGCTCTTGCAACTTGCGGCGGATCAGAGAGGGTGGAGGACCGACATGACAGGGGGTCTTGGTCTCCTGGTACCTGTGCTGGCCAGGACCGCGGAGGTCAGCGAGAGGGGGGGGGTACGGTGGTCGACTCTGAACGCGCTCACCGGGCGGATCTCTCCAGTTACGGTGCGGTGCGTGTCGGGGGGGGAGGGGGGCGGGATAGAATCCGCCGTCGGGTCTCCTCCGCTCCGGTGGCTGCAGTGTCAGTGCTTCCACCGGCTGCATATCAGACTAGACAAAAATAAGATAACATGTTCTTCTTCTCTTCTGTTTACCAGCGCTCTAAACCCTACGTCAAATCCGAACGTTGCGTTGCATGCGTAATTCCCTGTGCGACAGCGCGGGAAAGTCGCTCCTCAGAGGCAATTGCGCTCCTGGGTAAACCAGGGACTGTTGTGTGGTGGAGATGCGTTCAATGATCATCCTAATAAGTCGTTTGGCAGTGGCTGCAATGTAACGGACATTGTTTTATATGTATAAACTCCACAGGCCAGCTTTAAAGAACATTAACATTGACACTCTCTGCTCCAACATTGACACTATTCTGATCCCGGACTGTTCTACCACCTCTGACGAAATGATAACCCTCTACAACACAAGTCTAAGCAACATCCTCAACTCCCTCGCTCCACTCAAAACACGCTCTGTCTCCTTCTCCACAACTGCCCCCTGGTATACCCCTCATCTCCGCTCCATGAAAACTAAAGGCCGCCAACTGGAACGACTCTATAAGAAAACTGGACTCACCATTCACAAAGAAATGTACATAACCCACATACGCCATTACAAGGACTCAATCATCCAAGCCAAAACAAACCACTACTCCGCTCAGATAATCTCCAATGAAGGAAACACCAGATCACTGTTCACACTGCTCAACAGAACTCTCCAGCCACCTGACTCCTTACCTCCCCACCTCTATTCAACTGACACCTGTAACTCCATGCAGTTTTTCAATGACAAAATCTCCATCATTCACCAACACTTAGATTCAGACTCACTTCCCTCTCTCCCACCTGCACTTCCTCTCCTCCCACCAGCACCTCTGCCACACTGTCAGCACTTCTCTAGTTTCCAACCTCCCACTGACCTTCAAATCTATGACCTCATCCGTAAATCCAAACCCTCTACCTGTCAGCTTGACCCCCTTCCCACCACCCTTGTCAAATCTTGTCTCCCCTCTGTGCTTCCCCTCATATCTGCCATCATTCACTCTTCACTCACCACTGGAACTGTTCCCTCACCCCTCAAAACTGCAGCTATCACCCCTATTCTGAAAAAACCTGGCTTAGACCCCAACAACTACAATAATCTCCGCCCCATCTCCAACCTACCTTTCATATCCAAAATCCTTGAAAAAATAGTCGCCACCCAATTACACACCCACTTAACTCAAAACTCCCTCTATGACCCTTTTCAATCTGGTTTCCGCCACAGCACCGAAACTGCACTCATAAAAATCACCAACGATCTTCTCACTGCAGCTGATTCCGGTTCACTTTCCATCCTCATCCTCCTCGACCTAAGTGCAGCTTTTGACACCATTTCCCACCCCATCCTCCTTCATAGACTCTCCTCCATCAGCATCACCCACACCCCCCTTCACTGGTTCCACTCCTATCTCTCAGGCCGCACTCAGTTCATCCAGCTCAAATCCTTTAAGTCTGACCCCTCCCCAGTCACTACAGGTGACTTATCACTTATCTCCTCCCCCTTGGCACCATCTTCCGTAAATACAACATCCATTACCACTGCTACGCGGATGACACCCAGCTCTACCTTTCCAGTAAACCAAACTCCGCACTCCCACCCTCTTCCCTCATCACCTGCTTAACCGAAATCAAATCCTGGTTCACTTCCAACTTCCTCAAATTAAACAGTGATAAAACAGAAATCCTTCTAGTTGGCACCAAATCTACACTATCCAAAATTGACCGTTTCCCCCTTCTTATCGACAGTTCCTCAGTTTCCCCCTCCCCTCAGGTTAAGAGTCTGGGTGTCATCCTTGACAGCACTCTATCATTCAAATCTCACATCAATAACACCACTCGGGCTGCCTACTTTCATCTACGTAATATCAATCGACTCCGTCCCTCCCTCACTCCCAACACCGCCTCCATCCTTGTCCACAGCCTTGTCACCTCCCGTCTTGTTTATTGCAACTCTCTCCTCTTCGGTCTCCCTCACAAGTCTCTCCATAAGCTTTAACTGGTTCAAAACTCTGCTGCACGTGTCATCACCAAAACCCCTTCTTCCCACCATATCACCCCCATCCTACAGCAACTTCACTGGCTCCCGGTCACATTACGAATCCAATTCAAAATCCTTCTGTATACTTTCAAAGCTATCCACAACCTCGCCCCTCCATACTTGTCTGATCTTCTCCACATTGCCACTCCAGCACGCTCCCTCAGATCTTCCTCCTCTTTCCACCTCACTGTCCCCCCTGCTCTCCTCAGCACCATGGGGAGCAGAGCTTTCAGTCGCTCTGCTCCCCGACTCTGGAATTATTTACCATCTCACATCCGTAACATTGACTCTCTCCCTCTTTTCAAAACAAAAATCAAAACCCACCTGTTTCAAATTGCCTATCCACCCCACCACCCCTCACCCTAACACTTCCCTTTTATTCTGCACAGTTTTATTTATTTGTTCTTTTCATTATTCATTCTTACTGATGTGTTTATTGTTGTTTATTCTGTGCTTTTTAATGTTGTTTATTCCGTGCTGTGTGTTTTGTTTTGGTATTGTTTATTGATGATTTATTCTGTGTTTTTGATGATTTTATCTGCTGTAAAGTGTCCTTGAGTGGCGTGAAAGGCGCTTTCTAAATAAAATGTATTATTATTATTATTATTATTATTAAACGAGCGCCAGGTGGATTGTTTATGAAGTTAACGAGCTCTGGCCTGAGGATCAGTGGTTACCACGGCAACTTGAGGTGGTTGCCAATGACGATCTGGGCCCCCCAGGCTGAGGCAGACAGAAACGTCAAGAAAAAGGGCGATTTTCTGCCTCTGCACTGGTCTTGCAAAAGGCTTACTGTGACAAAATGGTAACTCCTATCAGAACAAAACACAGATCAACAGTGCTGTAAGGACTTCCTGAAAAATTTGGTACGATTTGGTGTTTCTACAGTAAATATTTTGGAGACACTGGAAATTTTAAAACATCGGTCCATTCTGCTTCTCTCAGAAAATCTTTGTATTGGAGTCAATGAGGAGCAGAGACAGACGCGGCCACACTTAGGGGCTGATTCTGTAAATTCTGTAAGTCTCTCTGATATTTTGAGCACATGGTGAGAGACAGAACAAGTTTGTCTTACAAATGTGGAAAAAATCATGTGTGTAGAGTGTAAATTGTGTCCAGGGGGAATGTGGAAAGAGAGGAATTCAGGGATTTTTCTGGCATCTCTCCCACTTAAACCGATGATGTCACGCACTCTGACATGAACATTCCGTGCAATACACAACCATTATAATCTCATAACTTCTCCAAAAACGATCACGGTCATTGATCAGGGATCAAAAACTATATGTGACCCGCTCTGGCGAAATGAGTCGGAAGTCGCAACGTTCTATTTTTAGATAATCAGCTGATAACGTGGGAAAATCAATAAAAACTCAAAAAAAATTTTTTTTGCTAATTTCAAAGAAATGACATTCAAAAACAATCTCCCAAAGTTTCATAGTCCAGATAATTGAGGAAAGGCACGAAAATGACGATTAAAGTTGACTTACAACTTTTAACCCTCTAGAGATGAGCACAACATTAGGCTGAATAACTTCTGAACCTGATAGGGACGAGCTGTAAACTGCATCTGAATCGTGAGATTCTCCGCTTTCCGAGGGTCCTTGAATGGTGCATTTATGACAACAAGGGTAGCCACGTGAAATCACGTAGTACGGGACCAGATGCTCAGCTGAGCGGTAGCAGTGATGCTAAACCAAGCGTAGCATCGATGCTAAACCAAACGTAGTAGCATGCTAACGCTTGCAGATGTTTTACTAAACATGAAATATCTTCTGAACCGTTTATGATAGAAACAAGATGTAAACAGCATCTGAAAAGTTACATTCTGCTTTCCGAGGGTCATTGAATGGTGCCTCTACAAGTGTAATCACATGGTACAGAACAGACGCCAGATTCACGGAAGGCTTTAAACCAGAGACGTTCTAAATTGTTTGAACGCATTTTTCTCAGGTTTTCAATCAAAAGCAGAGAGTGGAAGACCATCATTAAAATCGCCATATTTTAAAAACTATCCAATGTATGACTTTGACTAGGGTATCATTTTATAGCAATTTTGAAATTTGGGTCACTGCGACTCATTTTGCTGGATCAGGTCACATATGACCTATCAAAACATGGAATAATACGCCAATACACAAGACTTGTGTCTACTGTTTAAAGTTCAAATGAAGTCTCTAGGCCTGAGCAGTAGACGTTTGAAAAACTCCAATAATTGTTCTTTTTCGGTCATTTTTTTCCGCCTGTCCCATTGACTTCAATGCAAAATTTTGCGCAGTTTTTCGTAAAATTCGTAAACGGTTGAGAAAAGTAAAAGCACACTGATCCCGATCAAACCGCACGTTTTGATATATAATTTACTAGTAGTGAACCGAAAATCGTCCGGAACCGGAAGAAAGAAAATAAGTAGGAAAAAATCCACACAATAACAGTAGTGCCCGGTGCGATGGCCCGTGGCCTTAATAATAAATAAAATAAATTTGATTTGTAACGCACTTAACATTATAACAAAAATCTCAAAGTGACATATTGGGGGATTTTATGATTCTTTGCCATACGTTTCTTACAGCTCCTTTAAATCACTGACTTGTAACTAGTTCCAGGGAGAATGGAGGCTCTCTGTCTTCCA
This sequence comes from Trachurus japonicus, assembly GCF_045865225.1. Lineage (NCBI taxonomy): Eukaryota > Metazoa > Chordata > Actinopteri > Carangiformes > Carangidae > Trachurus > Trachurus japonicus. Next base: position 5,594,954 of record NC_140915.1, on the reverse strand, counting down.
CTTCGCGTCTCTTGGCTGAAAACCAACCTTGTAAGATCAGAGCCTCCGACCCGGTGTCCCAGCTCTCGTCTCTGCGGCACCACCACACAAATGTAACAACTCCTAATTTCTTAACATTGACCTTTTCTAAACCACTTAATCTTGAAGAAAAACAGGTAAATTAGTAATCATATTTTACAACTTTTCAAAGATACATAATGTTGGGATGCCACCAAGTTTTATTGTCTGTCTTTTATGTATTTCTAGTCCCTATGGACCTCTGATTGTGTCCTTAATAAAGTCTTATTATTATTATTATTATTATTATTATTATTATTATTACTGAAAATGATTTGAATAGCATTGATGATGACTGTATTTACTGGACACAGGATTTAACAGTTGTGGAATATTTTCTGTAACTGCAGTCAGCCCTGTGAATAGATGACAGCATTACTTTGTAGCTCTGCTTTCTAAATCAGTAAAAGTGTGTGTGTGTGTGTGTGTGTGTGTGTGTGTGTGTGTGTGTGTGTGTGTGTGTGTGTGTGTGAGGGAGTGAGTGACATTTCATTTTCTTGTTGGAATTGTTTCACTTACCAACAGCTTCAAAAGGAGTCGATGCTGCACCCTCAAATCTTTTACAGAAAACTTGTTCTCCATCGTTTTCCTTTGCAGTTTGACCCAGTCGTGTTAACAGCTCTTTACGGTCCAGATTCTCCTGCTTCAAGTACGTGTTTCTACATTTTCTGATCATATGATTTAATGGTGGATGGTTCATGTAGTTTTCACCTGAACTCTGATCTCTGGGTGTTAATATCAGTATCAGTGAATGATCAAATGATTGATCACTGAAGAGTCTCAGGACTCTGCAGAGCCTCAGTCTTTGTTCCTCAGTGAAGTTTCCAGGCTTCAGAACCAGCAGGAACACATGAGGTCCAGGATCAGAGAGTCTCACACAGTCCTTTATAAACTCTGTCAGTTTGTCTTCAGGGATGTTTGGATCCAGCAGATCTGGGGTGTTGATGACAATTATTTTCTTCTCCCCTTCTGGTCCACTGACTCTCACACGGGAGTCAGGTGGTTGGTTGAACTTGGTCTCTCCAAGTATCAAGTTCCCCACTGAACTCCTCTCAGACCAGCTGTTCCCCAGCAGAACAACCCTCAGCTCAGACACTGAGGAGACAAGAAATCAGCAACAATATGTTCAGTGTTGTGTCTATTAATGTGTTTGTTATGGCTCAGACATCATCCCCTTTATAATCATTTCATATGGTCAAAAACAAAAAAACGAATATGCAGTTTTTTAATTTTTTGCTCATCTGCAAGTCAGTCTTTAAACAGAGCTTTTCATTCAGTAAATTACAAAATGAACAGACCCCCTTCACCCAACCTGCATGTGCTTGAATATAAATTTTGCCATATTTCTTTCAGGGAGACTGCTCAAGCTAGTCCAACAGAGGGTGCATTAAAGGGATATTCGGGCGAAAGTTTAACCCATGGTCCAAGGCAACCTAACACAGAGTTAGACCCCCCCTCGAGAGATGAAGTCTGCTAACCGCTAGCTTCTCTAGTTGTAGCAACTTTAGCAATGGCCGCACCATAACAAACAGCGCAGTATATGGATCCACTATCAACCGATCAAAAGCAGTGCGAAACTAATGCGAAACTAATCCTTGGAGGAGATTGGAACTCCATTAAAGATCCACTTTTGGATTGTTTGCCACCACGTCCGGTGAGAGTTGATAAAACTGCAGAAATTGATCAATTGTGTTTTAATTTAAATTGTTTTGATATATGGAGGTATAGAAATCCTGATAAGAGTCAGTTTACATGGCAAACAAAAGACTTGAGTAAACAGTCAAGAATAGATTTTTGGTTTGGTAAATTGAATTGATATATATTTCAGTTAATCTTAATAACAATACAGATCATGATCAAAGGATTAGAACAAGTTATTGGAAATTAAATAATACTCTCTTAGAAGATAAACAATTTCTAAACTTGGCAAAGTTAACTATTAATGAAAGCTGGAGAAAGGCAAAAGCGCTGAACTCTTTTGGAGAGCAATGGGAGTTCTTAAAATATCAAATTAGAAGACTAGCATCCTACAGAGGTAAAGAAATGACAAAAAACAAACGGATAATGGAGGATAATATAATAAAAAAGATAATTATGATATATGAAAATCCAAACCCAAACGAACAAGATAAAGAAAATTTGATTACATTACAATTACAACTAGATCGGATCTATGAAGATAAAGCAAGAGGGGCCTTCGTAAGATCTAGAAGAAAATGGATGGAGGAAGGTGAAAAGAACACAAAATATTTCTTCAATCTGGGAAAAAGAAATGCAGAAACCTCCTCAATAATTAAATTAAATATCAATGGCCCGATTATAGACAATGCCATTGAAATATCTAATTTTGTTAAGAATTTTTATGAAAACTTGTAAAAGAAAAAAGTTGATTTATGTGATTTGTTTTCTTTTTTTAGTTCTATAGATGGGGATGTAAAACGAATAGATGAAGAACAGAAAAATATATGTGATCAGGACATTACTCAAGAAGAGATCAATTCATGTATTTCTAAGTTAAAAGATAATAAGTCCCCTGGGAATGATGGTTTAACGAGTGAGTTTTATAAAACTTTCAAGGAAGAGGTTTCAGAATTTTTGTTTAATGTTTATAAGGAAGCCCTGTCTATGGGGAAACTACCCCCACCCATGTCTCAAGGCCTCATTACATTACAGTAATTCCCAAACCTGGGAAAGACCCAATGAGTATTGACAATTGGAGGCCAATCACTTTAATTAATAATGATGTGAAATTTTTAACACTTATTTTTGCTCAAAGACTTAAACCTTGTCTTCAAATAATTATTGATGATTGCCAGTCTGGTTTTATGAGTGGTAGACATATAAGTAATAATGTTCGTTTAATCTTTGATTTAATTGACTACCATGAATTTATTGATGACAACAGCTTTATACTATTCATAGATTATTATAAAGCCTTTGATACCATAGAACATTCTTTTTTGTTTAACACTTTGGACTTTTTTGGTTTTGGCTCTTATTTTAAATCTGCAATTCAGACATTATATAGAAGGTGTACCAGTTCAGTGAAGCTGTTAAATGGAACCACCCGTAGCTTGAATATAGACAGAGGGGTTAAACAAGGAGACCCGATTGCACCCTTTTTATTTCAATTAATCATGCAAACAATGGCACTTCATATTAATAAAGATTATTTTAGAGGCATTCAACTTGCAGAAAGTCAATTGAAATGCTGTCAACTAGCCGATGACACTATATTTTTTTAAAGAATGAAAATGAGGTTACAAAAGCAATTGACTGTCTCGATGCATTTTCTTTGGTGTCAGGCTTGAAGGTTAATATTAATAAATGTGATCTTTTTGCTTTAAAAGACAAACCGAATAACCTGACAGAAATAGAAGGTATCTGTATTAAAGATGTTGTATCATATCTGGGTATTAAAATATGTAAGGATCAAGATAAAAGGGTTGACTTGAATTTTAATCCACTGATTGAAAAAGTTTTTTTAAAAAGTATGATATGTGGCTATTAAGAGATTTATCAATCAGTGGACGTATTCTGTTATCTAAAAGTGAAGGGTTATCCCGGCTAGTCTATACAGCTATGGTATTGGATGTTCCACCCAAAAAATTAAACAGATTGACACGAAAATTTTCAACTTTATTTGGAAAAATAAACCCCACCAATTGAAACGAACAGTACTGTGTAACCCATACTGTCAAGGGGGCTTAAATGCATTGGATTTCAACACTTCTAACACAATTTTTAAAATAAATTGGCTAAAGAGATATTTGCAAGGAGTAAGTAAATTATGGTACATTATACCAGAGCTTATTTTCAAGAAGGTCGGGGGAATTAAATTTCTTTTAAACTGTAATTATAGTGTTGACAAACTTCCTGTCAATCTGGCAAATTTTCACAAACAAGCTTTACTTTCTTGGATGTTACTTTATAAACATAACTTCTCGCCACACAAATGTCTGATTTGGAATAATCAAAATATTCAATATAAGAATAAATCTTTGTTTTTTAAGAGATGGTTTGATCAAAATATCATGTTTGTGACACAGTTGTTGAATGAAAATGGACATTTGTACAATTATACTGAGTTCTTAAATAAGTATGTATTCCCAATTACACCTAAAGAGTTTGCCATAATATTTGACGCTATACCTGCGGGACTGTTGATGTTATTAAGAGGTGATAATGGACCACAGCGAAATGTACATTTTGAAGAAAAATTTATGTTAGATGGTATTGATTTAACAGATAAAAAATGCACCAATAGACATTTGAGGAAACTTTCCCAAGAAATTAATACCCCAGCAGCTAAACTGTTGTGGAACTCAAAATTTGTGGACATAGATATAAACTGGAACTCAGTATGGACTTCACTTTGTATTGATGGATGGAAAGATGATGGCCCAGTCGGCAAACTTTTGTTGGGTGATTTGCTTTTTTATTACACCAAAAAAAAGACCCAAAATACTCACAGGTGGCAACGTAAAAAAAACCCAGCAGGAATATATACAACAAAATGGAGGCAAAAGAGATGTACTAGAATCAGGCAGCAAATCTGTATGCTCCTCAGCCGAACACCCCTTCAAGTGAGCTGAGCTCTCTTTAAATACCCCCTTGGCCCCTCCCCCGGGCAAACCAATTACCAAAACACAGGGGTTAAGAAACATAAACTGGGAAAAATACACAAAACTTACCGAACCCCTTTAAATCTAACCCCAGTACTGTGGCACTAACAACCCCTCATATGGCTGCGCCACTTTTCCCCCCAGAACACATAAATTAACAATACTTTATAACAATTCACCACATATGGGTTAGTCCGTGGTCACCTGACCCAAGGTAGCGCGCCACAGTGCGCTACTTATTACGTGGACCGGAACTGCCTCGGTTCGGGCAGTGAACCCGAGTCAGACCTCCGCAGCAACAGCAGGTGAGCGTGTGTGTAGGTGTGCGTATGTATGTGTCACGTAGGCGCCGAGTGTGCACCCTCGACGACCCACAGTGGGGAGAACAGAGTTCAGGGCACGGGAAAAGTTTATGCCACCGCTGGACCGCGAGATGCGGCCGGCGGGGAACAGTTTATAAGGAGCTTGGCTCCGCCGGAACAATGAGGGCGCAGCGCGCGCCCCCGACACCGGCACTCTCTGGGAAAGAGAGCGCGCCGGTCAGGGAATGACGGGGCGTTCAAAGGCGCTCCGTCACATTATCCCCCTCCTCCCCGAGGTTGACGATGTGCGGCAACCTGGAGAGATAATCTGCCACAACGTTGGTCTTGCCAGCTCGATGTCGGATCTGGAACTGGAATGGCTGGAGAGAGAGGTACCAGCGGGTGAGACGACTGTTGTGGTCTTTCATGGAGTTAATCCAGGTCAGAGCCCTGTGATCAGTCTCTAAGTCAAACTCCCTCCCCAGCAGGTAGTACCTCAAACTCTCCAGGGCCCATTTGATGGCCAGGCCCTCCTTCTCCACAGTAGAGTACCTGGTCTCCCGTGGCAGCAGCTTCCGGCTCAGGTACAGCACCGGTCGCTCGTCACCCGGCTCACCTTGGGCCAGGACTGCCCCCAGTCCCACCGCTGAGGCATCGGTCTGAACCAGGAACCGCTGGCTGAAGTCCGGGCTCCTCAGAACTGGCGAAGAGCACAAACAGGCCTTGAGAGCTTGGAACGCTGCCTCGCAGTCCTCGTTCCAGATGACCGGGTTCCTCTGGTCCTTCGCCGTCAGTGCTGTCAGAGGTGCTGCGATGGTGGCGAACTGTGGGACGAACCTCCTGTACCAGCCGGCCAAGCCCAAGAAGGACCTCACCTCCTTCTTCGTGCGAGGGCGTGGGCAGCTACGGACGGCCTCGACCTTGTCCACCTGTGGTCGGACCTCCCCTCGTCCAAGCCGGTACCCTAAGTACTTCGCCTCCTCCCTGGCCCATTGACACTTGGCTGGATTCAGCGTCAGGCCTGCCTGCTGGATCTGGCCCAGGACCCGCTCCAGATCACGCAGGTGCTGCTCCCAGGTGGCACTGAAAATGACCACGTCATCGAGGTAGGCAGCACTGCAGTCCTCACACCCCCGCAGGACACGGTCCATCAGCCTCTGGAAAGTGGCCGGTGCTCCATGTAGGCCGAAGGGCATCACCGTGAACTGGAAGAGGCCGGCAGGTGTCTGGAACGCTGTGCAGGGACGACTGGACGCTTCCAGGGGTACCTGCCAGTACCCTTTACAGAGGTCCAGGGTGGTGATGAACCTAGCCCGACCAATCCTCTCCAGCAGGTCGTCGATCCGGGGCATCGGGTAGGCGTCAAACTCTGACATGGCGTTGACCTTCCGGAAGTCGATGCAGATGCGCAGGGAACCGTCCCTCTTCCCCACAATGACCACCGGGCTACACCACCCAGACTGCGACGGTTCGATCACCCCCAAGCGCTGCATCTCCTCCACCTCCTTCTGAAGTTTGGCCACAAGATGCTGGGGCACCCGGTAGGCCCTCTGACGAACCGGCCCCTTGTCTTTCAGCCGGACCACATGCTCCACGAGGGCAGTCTTCCCCGGGTTGGCCGCGAAGAGCTTGGCGACCCCCTGGAACACCTGGCACAGCTGGCTGGACTTGGTGGCAGAGAGGTGCCCGAGAGCAGGCTCCGCAGACTGGCGGAGGTCGGCAAGGGTAGACTCCTCCTCCCCCTCGCTGTCCACTGCCGTCACCAGCAGGGACGCCACAGGAACCCGAACCGGAGCCTCCTTCCACTCCTTCAGCAGGTTGACGTGGTAAACCTGCTTCGCCCTTTTCTTGTCCGGGTGGTGGATCTCGTACGTCACCGGGCCCATCTTCCTGAGGACGGTGTACGGGCCCTGCCATTTGGCCAGCAGCTTGCTGTTGGAGGATGGCAGGAGGAGTAGGACCTTCTGGCCGGGCTGGAACTCCCTGTGCCTGGCCTGTCGGTCGTACCACGCCTTCTGGGTCTGCTGGGCTTCACGAAGGTTGACCTCTGCCTCTTCTCTGTACGCCGCCAACCGGTCCCTCATCTCCAGCACGAACTGGACCACACCCTGGTCGCTGGTGCCAGTTGTGGGAGCCTCCCAGGTCTTCCGCAGCAGATCCAATGGCCCCTGTACCTCCCAGCCATACAGGAGCTCAAACGGGGAAAACCCTGTGGACGCTTGGGGAACCTCCCGGTAGGCGAAAAGCAGGTAGGGCAGCCACTGGTCCCAGTCTCTCCCGGTGTCGTCCACAAACTTCTGCAGCATCTTCTTCAGGGTCTGATTGAAGCGCTCGACCAGGCCGTCCGTCTGAGGATGGTACGGGGTGGTCTTGATCGCCGAAATCCCCAGCTGCCGGTGGAAGAGCTGCAGGAGTCTGGAGGTGAAGTTGGTCCCCTGGTCTGTGATGATCTCGTCCGGTACACCAACCCTGGAAAACAACTGGACAAGACAACGCAGAACAGCAGGAGCAGTGACCGTGCGCAGGGGAAAAGCCTCCGGGAACCGTGTGGCGTAGTCACAGAGCACCAGGATGTACTGGTGCCCCCCACTGCTCTTCACCAATGGGCCCACAATGTCCATGGCCACACGCCTAAACGGAGTGGAGATCACGGGCAGGGGTTGTAGGTAGGCTCGGTCGGACTGGCGGACATAGCAAGTTTTCTGACAGGTGGGACAGGTTTTGCAGAAGGTTTGCACATCAACATACATGGAAGGCCAATAGAACCTGGAGAATATGCGCAAATATGTTTTGTTGCGGCCAAGATGACCTGCCCAAGGCAAGGTGTGTGCCAGGTGCATTATCATCGGCCGACATGACACAGGAACCACAAGGCGTTTGACACCATCCGCCACTGCATACAAAACATCACTGTCAACAACAAAACATTCTTTCTCCCCTTTTGACATATCCAGCCCCCCAACCACCTTGGCGAACAAGGGCTTCAGAGTCCCATCCCCCTTTTGCAGGGCCCCAATGTCCTCTGGCACCTCCCATATGCCCTTTGCACAGTCCGGCTCCCGGGACTTCAGCCCCTTTTCAAACCGCCGCTGGCGGCGAGACTTCCTGGGCCCCTTCACGGCCCCCTCAAACAAACTGCTGTCCAGGGTTGAGAATAGTTCTGGATCGGGCCCCTTTTCCGGCCCTGGGTCGGCCGTCACCCCCGCCCTGGCCTGGGCGCGGGTGATCACATGACCGGACAAGCCCTTCCCCAGGTCACTGTCTTTGGGGCCGGCCTCCAGCAGCACGTCCAGCAGCACAGGTAAGTCCCACCCCAGGATAGCAGCCACGGGTAACCTTTCCACTACCCCAACAGTCAGCAGGTACGGTTGCTCATCCACCACCACCGTCACCTCAGCTGTGGGGTAGGAATGGCTGTCCCCGTGCACACACAAAATGTCTTCCCTCCTGCTATAATCCACCATGCCCGTTGGCACCAACTCCCTTCGGACCAGCGTCAGGAAGCTCCCCGAGTCAACCAGAGCAGTCACAGCTTCACCATTAATGGTAACATCCTTAAAGCGCTGTTGCCCTCCCCCAGTACTTGCAACCTCAACCCGAGGAGTGTAACATGCCCCGCTAAGCTTAGCTTTTCTGATGGGGCACAACGAAGCCTTGTGCCCTGCTTGCTGGCAGTAAAAACAGATGAACTCCTTACCGGGGCTGCGCTGGCGAGGTGCAGGCCGGGCGTCTCCAGGCAGATGCTGGCTGGCTCTGGCTGCTGGTCTGGGCTGCGACGGCACCTGACGACTGGGACCACCGTGGTAGGCAGACGGGCCTCCCCTCCGTGCGTTGAGGTACTGCAGTGCGAGCTTGCCTGCAGCTAGCCCGTCCGTCGGCTCGTGCACCGATCTGCTCCTTGGTATGCTGCTCTGGCCGAATCCACCGACGGTAGAGACCCTTTAAGCGGTGGTAAGTCTCTGTTGGGTTCTCTCCCGGTGGAATTGCCATGGCCCGGAACTGCTGGCGATACGTCTCCGGTGAGACGTCAAACTTGGTCAGGAGTGCCGCCTTCAGGTCCGGGTACGAATGAGCCCTCTCCTCGTCCATAGCGGTGTATGCCTCTAGCGCCTTCCCAGTGAGTAGCGGCACCAGGCGACATGCCCACTCACCATCTGGCCAACCCCACGTTCTGGCAATCCGCTCGAAGCGAAGCAGGTAATTTTCAATGTCCTCCCCAGCCAGGTACTGGGGAATCTTGGGGTCGCCACAGGGTCTGCCCTCCGGCCTCGGAGGTTCTGACCCACTGCTCACCCCAAACCTTGGCGCCCTTAAGGGTGAACTGCGGCGCGGTGCGGCGGGTGTCGGTAAGTCCATTCTCAGGCTCATCAGCGACCTCTCAGATGGTGACAGGGACCCGATCTCTGGGATAGGTGCAGGAACAGGTGCTACCGGCCTCGGCCCTGCTACTGCCTGACCCAGTTGCGGGGCTGGCCACGAAGCCCGGAGTCCCCGGAGCTCTGCCAGAAACCCCTCCTCTCTTCTCTGCTGTCCCTCCAGGAAGGTCCTCATGACCGCCACCAGCTCCTCTCCTGGACTTGGAGCTCCAGGGCCGGCCTGCAGGACTGGAGCCGCTGCACCCCCTTCGTCCTCCTCGGCTGTGGACCAGGCTCCCTCCTCGCCATCTTCGTCCTGTACTGGTTCCTCCTTTTGTGAGCGCAACCCGGTACGTCTTCCTGTGTACCGGAGGCGCCCTCGTCGACTGGCCATCCCACTTCTGACACCAAATGTCGGGGTTCGGTACTTTGTATTGATGGATGGAAAGATGATGGCCCAGTCGGCAAACTTTTGTTGGGTGATTTGCTTTTTTATTACACCAAAAAAAAGACCCAAAATACTCACAGGTGGCAACGTAAAACAAAAAACCCAGCAGGAATATATACAACAAAATGGAGGCAAAAGAGATGTACTAGAATCAGGCAGCAAATCTGTATGCTCCTCAGCCGAACACCCCTTCAAGTGAGCTGAGCTCTCTTTAAATACCCCCTTGGCCCCTCCCCCGGGCAAACCAATTACCAAAACACAGGGGTTAAGAAACATAAACTGGGAAAAATACACAAAACTTACCGAACCCCTTTAAATCTAACCCCAGTACTGTGGCACTAACAACCCCTCATATGGCTGCGCCACTTTTCCCCCCAGAACACATAAATTAACAATACTTTATAACAATTCACCACATATGGGTTAGTCCGTGGTCACCTGACCCAAGGTAGCGCGCCACAGTGCGCTACTTATTACGTGGACCGGAACTGCCTCGGTTCGGCCAGTGAACCCGAGTCAGACCTCCGCAGCAACAGCAGGTGAGCGTGTGTGTAGGTGTGCGTATGTATGTGTCACGTAGGCGCCGAGTGTGCACCCTCGACGACCCACAGTGGGGAGAACAGAGTTCAGGGCACGGGAAAAGTTTATGCCACCGCTGGACCGCGAGATGCGGCCGGCGGGGAACAGTTTATAAGGAGCTTGGCTCCGCCGGAACAATGAGGGCGCAGCGCGCGCCCCCGACACCGGCACTCTCTGGGAAAGAGAGCGCGCCGGTCAGGGAATGACGGGGCGTTCAAAGGCGCTCCGTCACATTTAGCGTTTCACCGTCTTTGCTCTCATCTCTGCCAGTCAGCCCCTCCACCTGCCATCTCTCTAGCGTACAGTCGCACCGCACGCACACACACACACACGGGCGCATGGACACGTGCTTGGCCGCTAATGTAAACAATAAATAACCTGTCTCTCGCAGAAGAGGAGGAGGGGGGGTAAGTGGAAAGAGGAGAGGAGGAGGAGAAATATCAATAGATATATTGATATTCGTGTCGCCGCCGGTGTGAATGGTTTTGATGCGAAATATTTGGCCGCGAATATTTCGCAATTTCGTGTCGTTTATTCGTTACGTCCGCGGTGTGAAAGGGTTAAATGTTTAATAAAAATAACTAGAAAATTTCCTCTCGGGAAATTTTGAATGGGCCACGGGAGCTACTGCGGGTTGTGCCATCTCTGTCAACATGGGAATCAAACCCACGATCTTAAGGTCAAGACAGAGCTGATCAGACAGACACATGATCATCTTTCTATAAGCACTGATATGGAGGAGCTGTAACCACATTAGGTTAACTGTGTGTGTGTGTGTGTGTGTGTGTGTGTGTGTGTGTGTGTGTGTGTGTGTGTGTGTAACTGTAATCACATGAAGCTGGCTCTAGAGTCTGTGTGTGTGTGTGTGACTGACTTGACACATAGTTAGTTAGTAGCTGCATCCAGTGTCAGTCTGATTTAGCTGTGTCTGTGTTTATAAACATTTAAACGAGCGCCAGGTGGATTGTTTATGAAGTTAACGAGCTCTGGCCTCAAAGAGGTTACCACGGCGATAGGGGCCCCCGCAGGCTGAGACAGACAGAAACGTGGAGAAAAAGAGGCATTTTCTGCCTCTGCACCGGTCTCACATTTAGGCTTAGCATGACAAAACGGTAACTCCTATCAGAACAAAACACAGATCAACGTTGCTCTAAGGACTTACTGAAAATTTCGGTACGATTTGGTGTTTCTACAGTAAATATTTTGGCGACGCTGGCAGTTTTAAAACATCAGGCCGTTCTGCTTCTCTCAGAAAATATTTGTATTGGACTCAATGAGGAGCAGAGACAGACGTGGCCGCTAGGGGTGTAACGGTATATGTATTCGTCCCGTGCCGTCACGGTACGGGGGTCACGGTTCGGTGCACACAGTCACACGACGAATACGTCTGAGTGAATATTAAAAAAAAAAAAAAAAAGTCGAGGCCTCACTCCGCAATCTAGGTGGCGGTAATGAGCCTCGAAGCTGCCACAACCGCCATAACAGACGAAGAAGAGAAGTGATGAGAGTGTGAAGTTAGAGGAGCTGCTGCTTCATTCTTGTCACCGTCTGGTCTTCTCAATCAAACACAACAGCGACGGCAGCGACGGCAGCGACGGCAGCGACGGCAGCGGCGACGGCTCGCGACCATAAACTGTGTAAGCAGCTTGCGACCACCGCATAGACTGTAAGGTCGACCGGACAAAGTCCGTCGGCGATGTTTCACGGATGCGCGCTGCGTCGCTAGAAACGCATCAAACACGTTAGCGCATGTTCGCCCCCCCTCTCCCTGCCACCCACATGTCAATCACTGGTGCAGGGAAAAAGACAACTTGTGTGCAACAACTTATCCCGGTGCTTTTAAGCCTCTTGACATGAACACAGACAGGACCAGAAACATCACCAAAGTAACTGGCATCTAGTCTAAATTAACTGTGTAAACCAACATTGATGTTAGTTTCTTGTTTTGTTTTGTTTGTAATAGCTGTCAGTTGTCAAGTGCACGTTTTTTTCCCTCTAGAATTAATGAATGGCATGATAACACTCCTAATGCACTTGTTTAATTTTATATTCAATTTTTTTTTTTACTTCTATAACACAAGACAGATTTTAGTTTTACATTCAATAGTGTCTGTTGTACCGAAACCGTACCGAACCGTGACCCCTGAACCGAGGTACGTACCGAACCGTGACTTTTGTGTACCGTTACACCCCTAGTGGCCGCACTTAGAGGCTCAGAGTTTAAATTCTGTAAGTCTCTCTGATATTTTGAGCAGATTAAGAGATCAAGGATGAGCTCGTCTACAACCGTGGCCGAAATTATGTGTTTAGAGTGTAAATTGTGGCCGTATGGAGGTTGGATAGAGAAAAAATCTGGAGTTTTTCTGGCATCTCTCCCACTCTAACCGATGACGTCACGCACTCTGACACGAACATTCCGTCCAATACACACCCATTATAATCTCATAATTTCTCCAAAAATGATCATGGTCATTGATCATGGATTGATCAAAAACTATATGACCTATCAAAACGTGGAGTAATACGACAATACACAAGACTTGTGTCTACTGTTTAAAGTTTAAATGGAGTCTCTAGGTGAAAGTATGCCTGAGCAGTAGACGTTTGTTAAACTCCAATGACTGGTCTTTTTCGCTCTTTTTTTTTCGCCCGTCCCATTGACTTACATGCAAAAATTTTGCGCAGTTTTTCGCGACTTACGTCGCGAAAAATTCGTAAACTGTTGAGAAAAGTAATAGCACCCCAATCCCGATCAAGCCGCACGTTTTGATATATAGCGAATCGAAAATCGTCCGGAAGATGAAAAATAACTAGAAAAAGCATTTCCAAGAATGGAAATGGTGTGACTGCTGAAAGCAGCTGAACGCTGTTGCAGAATTAGCAAATAGTGCAAGCAGTGATCACCATACAAATGTTTGACCAAGGTCGGAATCGAACCCACAACCTCATGGTCAGTAGACTTTCACTCTGCCTCTAGGCCACAGTGCACACACAGTTGCAGAGACTGTTGTCTGTTAATGATCTGCACTCTGTCTCACTCTGAAGTTAACGAGCCCAAAGCTGCACCTGTTGGAAACACTGTCAACATCAAGAAAGCTTGAGAGTCAAGCTTGAATGACTTAGAATGAAAATTTCAGGCTGAGAGCAGCAGTTTCAACATGAAGCAAGTTATCAGAAGTCAACAGAGGACGACTGGGAAAATAATTCACTATAATTGTTATTGAAGCAAGATTTGAACCAGTAACCTTCAGGTCTCCAGCTCAGCAAGCTAACCACTAGGCTACAGGCAGAGACAGTATGTGAGGGGCAAAGAAAACCTTTAATAAGAGGATCACTGGCTCCTGCTTAAAAAAAAAGGTAAGGAAAGTGCAGAAATTAGCCACACCAAGAAAGAAGAGGACTTTTTTGTGACCTGTGACTATTTTTTGGTGAATTAAAATGATTTAAAAAGCACTTAACAGCAAGTTACAAACTGTGGCACTAGCAATTAATGCCTCTCTTAACGACCACCTGTAACCAATTGAGGGTGATGGAGGGGAGCAGAATTCATAACAAGAGTGCTCAACCTGGATTTGAACCAGTGACCTTGGGGTTGGCAAGCAGCCACCCTAACCACTACACTAGAGTAGAGTTGGGGAGAAGAGAGGTTGAGACTTTGATGAATGTGAGATTTTTCCAATGATGCTTAAAATAAAAAGAAATTAGTATAAATTAGCCACACCAAGTAAGAAGAGGACTTTTTTGTGACCTGTGACTATTTTTTGGTGAATTAAAATGAATTAAAAAGCACTTAACAGCAAGTTACAAAGTTGAGTTCCTTCTCCTGCTGATGTGAAAAAAAATGCATTGGGCTGAATGAGAGCAGAGAGCTCCCTGGCTGCATTTAAAAAATATTTTAAATTATTATCTAAGTCTCTTTGCATTTTTGACCAGAATTTTAGCCAGAAGACAAGTGTGGCTACAAAACTGGAGAAAATAATTTGTCTAGAGTTTAATTTGTGGCCATGCTGACAGTTTAGCCAAAAAAACTCTAGAATGTTTTTTTGCCTCTCTCCACTCTAGCACCACTCTAGCTCTGCTCGTTAGACGCAACACACACACATTATAAAGCTGAAAAAAATCAGAAAAAGTTAAATATTTGAAAAAGTATAAATAGTTAAAAAGAGAAAAGTAATGCCGATAAAGTTCAAAAAAAGCTGCACGTTTTGATATATGAATTGTTGAAATAGCACAAAGTATGAAGGACTAGAAGAAGACCGTAAAAAGGCGGAAGAAAATGGCCAAACAGAAGAACAATAGTGTAAATAGTGTAACTAATAATATTATGGAAGAAAAAATCCACACAATAACAGTAGTGCCCGGTGCGATTGCCCGTGGCCCTAATAAATAACTAGAAAAAGCATTTCCAAGAATGGAAATGGTGTGACTGCTGACAGCAACTGAACGCTGTTGCAGAATTAGCAAATAGTGCAAGCTGTGATCACCATACAAATGTTTGACCAAGGTCAGAATCGAACCCACATCCTCATGGTTATTAGACTTCCACTCTGCCTCTAGGCCACGGTGCACACACAGTTGCAGAGACTGTTGTCTGTTAATGATCTGCACACTGTCAACATCAAGAAAGCTTGAGAGTCAAGCTTGAATGACTTAGAATGAAAATGTCTGTGAATTTCAGGCTGAGCACTAACCATATGGCCACAGAGAACCTGAGTTACAATGAGCTTTATACTATGAGGAATCAAAGACTGTCCAATGACAGCTGAATAATTGGAATCAAAAGTCAAGCAATGAAGTGAAAAGACTGAGGCAGGAATCGAACCCATGACCATATGATCACTAAACCTTTACTCTGCCACTCGGCTACAGAGAGCACACTGCTTTCAAACCTGTTGTCATTCATTGTAATGTGATGATGTGCTGCAAACTGGTACGAGTAATCAAGGAGATAACAAACACCTGTAACCAATTGAAGGCGGGGGAGGAGAGCAGAATTCAACATAACATAACAAGAGTTCTTCCCTTGGATTCGAACCAGTGACCTTAGGGTTGGCAAACATCCACCCTAACCCCTACACTACAGTGGAGTTATGAAGAAGAGAGGTTGAGACTTTGATGAATGTGAGATTTTTTGTGAAAAAGTTAAATATTTTAAAAAGTATAAATAGTTAAAAAGAGAAAAGTAATGCCGATAAAGTTCAAAAAAAGCTGCACGTTTTGATATATGAATTGTTGAAATAGCACAAAGTATGAAGGACTAGAAGAAGACCGTAAAAAGGCGGAAGAAAATGGCCAAACAGAAGAACAATAGTGTGACTGCTTCAGCAGTCACACTAATAAATAAAAGAAACATAGTGAAGCAGACATAACAGAAGGGATAACACGGCTGAGTTTATGCAGTTTGAGAACAACAACAACTGGTTTCATTTTGATGGGCACCACTATCAGTTTGAGACCGAGTTTACTGAAGACAAGCTGAAGGAAATGGAGGAGTAAAGTGAAAGACGGGCAGCTGCGGTGGAGTCTATGTGCTGGGAACGAAGGAGAAAAGTGAAAGAGGGAGAGAGACGGTGGAGTCTATGTGCTGGACCTGGTGGAGTCTATGTGCTGGGCCTGGGGGAATCAAGTGGTCAGTGTGGTGATCACTGGCTGTCGGTGGCCGCTGAAACCAGATGTTTGTGCTGCCAGTCAGCCTCGGACGTGTCTTGTCAGTGCCTGGACTCTATGCTGGACACGGACAGTTGCTGCATAGCGTATAACTGGAGCAGAGTGGGTGAGTTGTTTTTGTCTCTTTTCAATAGAAACCAGGCAAAGCTAACAGATGTTTGATGCCTCGTATTATGTGCTGGGACCCTGTTTGTACTGTTGATGACATTTGGTGCTGTTCTTTTTTTTTTTAAAGTATATTGGCTTTTTGCCTTTATTGGATAGTGAGATAGACAGGAAAGGGGGAGGCAGAGAGAGGGGGAATGACATGCAGGAAAGGTCCGCCCGACGCGGGACTCGAACCGGGGCTGTAGCCTCTACATGGGGCGGCCGCCTTAACCACTGCGCCACGCACCGCCCCTTTTGGTGCTGTTCTGAGCATTATTTGTGGCTGTAAGTGGCTTTTTGATCGATTGATTGATTGATTGATTGATAGTGGATCCATATACTGCGCTGTTTGTTATGGTTTTAGTTTTAGTTTTTTTAGTTTTATTTATTTAGCACAAACAATATAATATAAAAAACAACATGAACAATCAACATGACTGGGATGTGCAAAGGGGAGGTATGAAACCCAAAAGGGCTGATATTAAAACCTCACCCACATAAGATCAAATTTGTTACAGTTTAAAAACAATAACATAGGAAAATAATTAAACAATAACGAAAAATAAGTAGAAAAGTAAGTGATTGAACAGTAGAGGAAGTAAGGAAAAAAATATATACATGAATGAATAATACAAAACAATAATAATGAATAAGATGATGAGGAAAAAATAATAAGTGAGAGAGAGAAAGAGAGAGACAAAAGAAAAAAACATGACAATAATTGTTTTATGTTTGATGGGTACATGGTCTGATGAGGTACTTTTTGAGAGCCTTTTTAAATGATGTTAAATGAATAATTTTTTTTCAGATAGTCAGGTAGCTGATTCCAGAGACGTGGACCTTGATAACGAATTGAAAATTGCCCAAGAGCAGTTCTAAAGAAGGCAGTGTGGAGGTTGGAAGAGTTTCGTGTCTGGTAGCTATGGACTTGGTTGTTGGACGTAAATATATGAGAGAAACTACGAGGTAAAATATTCATTCTATGCTGAAACACAAATAAACAGATCTGATACACATTGATATCATAAACATTCAAGAAATTACGTTTTTGAAACAGAGGACCTGAACTTGCAAGTGGCTCAGAGTATGTAATCATTCTAACAAATCGTTTCTGTAAAGTAACAAGGTGTTTGAGGTTTGTTTTGTAAGTGCTTGCCCATACAAGATTGCAGTAAGTGAGAAAAGGATTAAAGTATAATAAAGTGATAAGGATTTTTCTGGGTAAAACATGTCTTATCCTGCTGATGACACCAATGTTCTTGGCAACTTTGTTACAGATGAATGATATATGTTTTTTCCAGTTTAATTTTTCATCAATATAAATACCCCAAAACTTGGCATGTTGCACTCTAACAAGAGAATGATTGGATATAGGCATCTTTATCATAAGGAATATTTTTCTTATTTTTTGGTACGACTAACATGTATGAAGTTTTTTTAATATTTAGAGATAATTTATTTTTTTGGAACCAGAGATTAACTTCAGTTCAGCTTTTGTTTGAATAATTAGGTCTTCATAACTTCGATTCTACATAAACATATTTGTATCATCAGGAAAATTGACAAAAAACATGCTTTTTGAAACCAGATATAAATCATTTACATAAATAATAAAAAGCAAAGGACTGAGAATAGATCCTTGCGGCAAACCACATGTTAACTTCCTATAACTAGAATCAGAACCATTCCAAGAAACAAACTGTTTACGGTTGTTCAGACAGTCACAGAACCATTGGATCTCAATTTCCCCAATACCATACATCCGCAATTTTTTAACCAGAAGACTATGATCAACGGTATCGAAGGCTTTGGACAGGTCTATAAAGACCCCAATAGTAAATTCATTGTTATCCAATGCCGTTGAAAATCTATTAATTAGTTGAACCAGAGCCATCGCAGTAGAGTGTTTTTCTCTAAATCCATATTGATGAGAATAGAGGAGATTGAATTCATTTAAATACTCTGTTAGTCTATTGTACACAATTCTTTCAAGTACTTTGGCCAGACAAGGCAAAATGGATATTGGTCTATAATTTGAGTACTTACACATTTCATCAGATTTATGTACTGGGATGACTTCAGGACAACGACCTGTAGCAAGTGAGCGATTCAATATGTGAAGAAGAGGTTTCATAATGGCAGGCAAGCATTTCTTGAGAAGACTAGGCTTCAGTCCATCATGACCTAGGTTTGAGTTTGGTCACATGTCCTTAAGCTCAGTTTGCTCAATCATCCTGAACCTGAAATTTCTAGGAGGAGCCTGTCATGGCCTCTGTCATGCCCTATTGATTAACTGTTTTATTGTATTGCATTGTATTGTATTATATTGAATTTTTCTGTGTAATTTATATAACCTTGTTTTCACTTTTAGCACTCCCCTCCCCCTTCCCCTTCAGGCTGCACTTGAAAATAAGAATTTTGTTCTTAATGTGCTCGCCTGGTTAAATAAAGGTTAAATAAATAAAAAACTAAAAATTTATAGGGAGGGTGCACTGTGAGCTGGTCATACTTGAGAAAGGCAAAGTTCCCTTGCTTCCGTGCTTCTCTGAGCTGCAGCAACAGTTCTTTCCTTCTCTGGCGGACTCTCTCTGAGAAGTCCTATGGTGCAGTCTTTGCTAAAGTTGCTAAGCTAGCGGTTAGTAGACTTCATCTCTCGAGGGGGGGGGGTCTAACTCGGTGTTAGGGTGCGTTGGACCATGGGTTAAACTTTTAAACTTACGCCGGAATATCCCTTTAAACTGTAGCACATCCTTTGACTTATCAGTAATCTAAGTACCGGTAGCTGTAAGTGTTGTGTTGTGTGTATAAATGGAGGGTAAAAATCAAAAAGACGTTCTGAGTAGGTCATCTCAACATCAAAGCATAAGCAAAGCAGAGTGTGATACTATTTTAGATTCTACGCTGTAGATGGTAAAGTAATTCAAACAACTGTTTGAATTACTTTACCATCTACAGCGTAGAATCAAACAACTGTTTGAATTACTGCTGTAAGAGGAGTTGAACAAACTCACTGGAAGGTGGCAGAATTTCATAGCTCAGGCTGTGCTTCAGGGGCTGCACATCTGTAAAACAGGCAGAAGTAAAAAGTTAAAATACAATAAAAACAATAAATAAAACTGTTTCCGTAAAGTTTCCTCATCTGCAAAACTGCACAAGAACAATATGCACATATTCCTCAACCATTACCAATAAAATAAATTAATATTTAAATACAACGAAACATGCTCTTATTATGGGATTCATTATGCAGTTAAGAGAAGCTGTTACATGTGATTCACTTATCACTTTGACTCCCAGCTTGTATCTAACACTGTCCTACCATTGGGTGTGGGTGGGGGCTCACCTGTTGCTTCTTCCTCCATCATGTCACTCAGCTGGAGACATCAACGAACTGGACACACACACACACACACACACACCAATGAGCATTTACATGCATGACTAAATTAGGACAATATGGAGAGATATACTGCATACATGTAGGAGCATGTAAATGTAAATATATAATCACACGAATACATGAATTAGCATGATCACGTACCTAGAGAACTGGGACAGACATGAGAATAATACTAAAGTTGACCAATGATCAGATGCATTGTATTGAACATTCAATTCAATATTCAATAGATCTAATACTCAATTCAATTTATAAAGCCCTTTAAAACAACCACAGCTGAAACAAAGTGCTGTACATGGTATTTGGATGTTTTTTGGTGTATCTTTTGACCTGTGTCTTTGACATGACCTGGGAGTTATTGAGCTCTAACACTCATATTTACAGTATAAAATAAATTAAAAATTCATACAAAATATTACATTTGTTTAAATGCAATAAAAACAGGTGTGTGTCATAGAGGAGGCTTAGATCTTCTGTCCTATGTTGATTTTGAGTCAACAGGTCACATGACCTGGGAGTTATTGAGCTCTGATGCTCATATTTACAGTATAAAATATATTAAAAATTCATATAAAATATTAAACGTGTTCAAATGCAATAAAAACAGGTGTGTGTCATAGAGGAGACTTAGACCTTCTGTCCTATGTTGATTTTGAGCCAACAAAATTTACAGTATAAAATATATTTTAAAAAATTCATGTGACCTGTTGGCTCAAAATCAACATGGTAGGGCTAAGCCTCCTCTATGACACACCTGTTTTTATTGCATTTAAACACATGTAGTATTTTATATGAATTTTTAATGTATTTTATACTGTAAATATGAGCGTTATAGCTCAATAACTCCGAGGTCATGTGACCTGTTGACTCAAAATCAACACAGGGTGGTAGGGCTAAGCATCCTCTATGTTTTTATTGCATTTTGAACACATCTTATATTTTCTATGAATTTTTAATGTATTGAGAAGGAGCGAATGTCTGTCAAATATCCAACTTAAAACTAACTTCCCTGCGGTGGCTTAGTAGAGATAGACAGGAAAGGGGGAGGCAGAGAGAGGGGGAATGACATGCAGGACAGGGCTGCCCGACGCGGGATTCGAACCGGGCCGCCTGCGGTGAGGACTGTAGCCTCGCGCTGTAGGAATACACTGGGAACGGCCGCGACACGATACGTGAGCGGGGCGGAGCGGAGTTTTTTACCTGCTACACCAGGCACGGACGCGACGCGACACGCCTTCACTGTTTGCTGCAGCTGTCAGCTTCACCTTGTCAAGCTGCAGTAAATGAGTGACTTTATGCATCTCAACACATTTTACATCCTTCCTGTTAAAATGGATTGACAGGACCTTTTTCACAGGTAATGTGTAGGGTTTGCAAGTGCAGACTATATTAAATGGTATCAATTAACTGTTTAACTACACGATCATGGATCCACAATGTAAAAAAAAAAAAAAAAAAACCATAATGTTGCACTGCTACTGGCTTTGCCTCTGGTACATGAGACATTTATTTTAATCACTTTTAAACGTAATATGTTCGTTTTATACACAGTTCTCCGTAGTTTTCTACCTGTTGGAGGGCCGCGTAGCCACGCGACGAGGAAATAAAATAGACTCGGGGCGAAAAAGAAGAGAAACGCCGCGCGACGGCCGCTGGAGTGCGCGTCGCTCACATAGCCGGTGGAGGAGCTTCCATTGACTGAATGGGCGCGAGCTGCTGCTGGTGTCGCGCGACATACGTTTCGCGTCGCGGCCGTTCCCAGTGTATTTCAGCCACAAAGACATTCCCTGCATCGATTACACATGAAATCCAACATTCTTTAGTTGTTGTAGCCTATTGTTTTGTGTGAGGTGCAGTAACTCCTCATCCTTATTTGTCACGACACGAAATGGCGGATTTGATTTGTTGCAAATATCTGATCAATTTTTGTTATAATCGGCAATTTAACTCATTTACCGCTGTCACGTTAATTTAACTCACTGTTTTCGTCCTCAACGGTCCGAGGGGTGGTAGTAGGCTAAATTAATATGCTGTAATCTGTTTGCGTTTACTTACCAATTGAACAGCGTCCGAGATCCTCCACACAAAAGTGAAACTATATCATTAAAGAAAAAAAAAGTGTGCGCGCAGGGGGGTGGGGGTGGGGATGGTAGGCTACTTCCTGAACAGTGAGGAGACGGAAGCTGAATCATTTGGACATTTACTGAAATTAAGGGCAAGTGGTGACGACAAGTCAACAAATCCTATTCATGCACCGAAGGTACCACACTCTTCCTCACACATACTCAATACTGAATGTGTGTACAAGATACTATATTGTGATGTTACTGAAGGTGCGCGTGAGCTGAGCGAACTGGGAACAGGTGCACTCAGCGAAGGTGAATGGTTTGTCCTACTATAACATGACATAACGCGCTATGATTCAGGATTTTGTTGAATAAAATAAACTCCGCTTTTGCAAAATAAAGATCGCTGTAATTATTCACTGACCTCAAGTGGATCGGCGCAATAAAAAAAATTAGATCCTCAATTATTTAACGATTTCATTCGATTAGATCAGGATTAGCCTATACCCTGACACCAAATGTATTTCTTAGAATTAAAAAAAAAAAAACATAAATAAAAAGGACAGGACCTCAGGGAGTCCAGGGAAAGACAGGACAAGTTTTATATCATATAATATCATCATCATAGCTCTGCTTTCTCCTGGCTAGATTTTCTGGGATAATCCTCTTTTTGCCATTTCCTCAACAGTCATACGGTATGTGCTTAAACACTTTTTCCGAGTTGTCTGCTACAGTCTGCCAAATAATCAGTCAAGTACTGCAACATACAGTATAGGATATCAAAAGATACTACACTAAAACAACACTTCGGTAAAGTTGGAAAGATATTCAGATTCGAACTTCCGGGATCAATACATCTGAGGTGAAACATTTTTCAAACACAAATGATGCCTATATCCCACCGTAATAGCATAGACTAGGAGCTACAAGGACCAAAACCCAGATTTTTACAATAATACACTACACCGCCCTCCGAGCTGGACGGACATGGACCAGGATCTCTATGCGCAGCCGAGTGCGCAGGAACCGTCCGCAAATTGCAATACAAGAGACGCTGCAAACAAAAATCAATAACTCCACTGTTATAAAGTACAGAGACTCTAAAACTACACACATCAAGGGTCTCCTCATGGTCATACTACAACACCTGATCTTAAGGTGGGGGTGGAGTGGGGGTAGTTATGGGGGCCCTAAGCAGCTGCTCGGTCATGCTCTGCTCCTGATCACCTCATAGGTGCATGCGAACTGGCAATAAATTATTCAAATGAGGTCATGAGGAGACTCTGTCGTGATTTTGGAGTCTCTGTAGGCTACTGTATAACAGTGAATTAATTAATATTGGAAGATATTAAAAATGATATTAAAAATGTCAACAATACATCTTCTAATATATATATCTGTTATTGTACACTCTTGTGTAAATAAAAGAAAGAAAGATGTAAACCACTGAGGGGCAAACAGGGAGTACTTGTTCATGCTGCATTATACTCACCTTAGCACGACACCGGTCGCTGTTGGGCGGACTAAACCATTTTGCATCTCCAAGAGGGGGGCCCCAGAATGTCTAATATGTTGGGAGAACTGTGACATTAAGTTCATTCTCTCATTTGATGTTATCAATATATTTGAAATAAATTATGACACCAATTAATTGGAGGGCCCAATTCATTCGAAATAAAAACATCACAAAAAAAAAAAAAAAAATCAGGATTTTCATGGGCCCCTCTCTCTACTCGGGCCCTGGGTAGTCAGGTCCACTTTTCCCCCCACTACCACGCCCATGGCGACGATAAACGTGTTTATGACAGATAAGACTACACAAATACACCCATCCTAACAAGTATATGATAATCCATTGATCCACCGATTGATTATTAAAAAGGCTTGGTTGGAAACAAACGCATAGGACCGGGAGGAGGCAGGAAAACAGCCGAGAAGTGAGCCACATGTCGGCTACAGGCAGGTACGAATGTAAACAGAACGTTGACAGAAAGTCATTGTCGAGCCCGTCAAAAAAATTAAAAATAATAATTCAGACTAAAAAAATTTTTTTTATGGAAAAGCAATACTTTCATTCTGTACCCCTCTAAAGGCCCCATGGATGTATTATTTTTGAAAAAATATAGCTTTTAATAAATATTCTACATATTCAACCTTTAAGTACAGTTGTTGAGGATGAATTTGAGTTTGCATTTGATTGATTGATTGATATCTTTATTTCGATCATGTTAAAGAGAATGTAAAAAAAAAAAAAAAAAAGATAAAATAATAATATAATAATAAGGAAATAAGTGAACAGCAAAAATGTATACACAAAAAAGTAACATCTCATAAGCAACGGAGTTTACAAGAGCGAAAAGGAGTAGGAAGAAGTATAAACATATCTAATCCTACCCCATAATTTTAACTATATGTGAGTTTGCATTTAACAGACCTATGGGAATATTTGTTTGCTACATGATTTGTTTTGGTTGTCTAATGCTATGTGGAGTTGATACATTAATTTGGAGACTGCTTTTGACTACGGACACAGAGGACAGTTCATGTAGTTTATTGCTTATTTGCTATTGTTTTTTTGGGAAGTGTACAAAAATATTATATATATAAAGGTTATTAAGTTACAATTACCACTAAAATCTAATGAGTATTGTAATTACGTCTATGTGATGTTGTTTATGTCATATTCTAATTAGTACCATTAATTTTAGCTTCATATAGAAAATTAATGCCCACTTAATTAATTTACTTAGTTAATTACAGTGCTGTTATTAAGGTAGACCTCAGACATGTCATTGGTCTAACCTGTGTTGTCTATATAGAAATTACATTGGGAGTTCCTGCTAAAAGATGCTAAGCAGCTAAATGTTTGACACATTCTGCTCATCAACCTTTTAGATGTTGATGCATATTAAAAAGTGAATATGTAACCCTAAATCCCCAACATTTTGATTAGTACCCATATCTTAATAACAGATTACTACTCAGCAACTACAACACATTGCCATCACATTTTCTTTGTAATTTATTCACGTTAAACCATCACATATTGTAACTACTTTGCCCCGAACACAGTCTGTTTTTGTGAAATCTTTTAATATCTGTGGCTATAGGTGCTGTGGGCTTCTGCTTGGTCTAACAGCTTTGACCATGACGTGAGTGAATGTAAAGGTTGCAAATTAATTCTTATATGTATATAATTTAAGCATTTCAAGATTTGTTAGAGCATAGTCCATTAATCTCTCCAGTCATTGTCTCACCAGGCTTGATCACAGGCTTTGGGATGATTCTGCCCAGAATGGTGTTTGCTGTTAAGATCATCCCAATCAGCACCATCCTAAGAGGCTCTCCACCTGGACTTTCAACATCACCTCCCATCTGACTCCTCTGTCTGATGTCCAGATGCTCAGCTCTGAACCTTCTCCATCTGAGCCCTGGTCAACATGTCCTTTGTAAAGCATCTGGATCCTTCAACACTCATCTTGTCCACAGTGTCCAACAGCTCAGGGATCTGCTGTTTGTCCTTGATGTTGACAACAACAGATCTTCCTCCACAGCTCTGACAGAGCTCCTGGATGTCTCTGTTATCTCTGACAAAGTTAACAACAGCTGGAGCTGTAGGATCTGACTCCACAGTGAACAGGATCATGGTGAAGTCATTGACTCTACAGCTGAATGTGTTCTGGATGGTTTCTAACTCTCCTTTGTCTTCATCAGTGAGGGGACCCACAGGTAGGACCAGGATGAAGCCATAGACGCCCTCAGGATCACAGAGGGAGATACACCTGAGTGATTCCTCCATCACTTCCTCCTGAGGTTTTCCATACAAGGCAGGAAGCTCCACTAGGGAAACCTGACGTCCACACACCTCTCCCTGATGTTTAACACACTCTGATGAGTTGGAGACTGAATGAAGCTCTGTCTGACCTAAAATGGCCTCAGCTGCTGAAGTCTTCCCTGCTCCTCTCCTCCCACACAGAACCAGGTTTAGAGCTGGTTTCATGTGGTCACTTGCAGGTGGGGGGGTCTCATTGTTTCTATTTGCTATTTCTTCAATCATCGTCATCAATGATCTTCGGTCATCCTCAGACATCATGTACTGTCTTCCTCCACAGTCTCTCAGGAGCTGACTGACAGAGACACTTGTTTCAGTGTCATCATGAGTTATGATGACCACTGAGTGTTGAAAAGCATGTTGACCAAACAAACTCTGGATGAACCTCAGTGTTTTTCTGTTCTTCTCTGTGAAATCAGAATGTCTCACTAACAACAGCAGAACATTTGGCCCTGGAGAGCAAAGAGTCACACAGCTCTTCACCTCTCTTCTCATCGTCTTCTCAGACAGACTGAACATATTTGGAGTTTTCACCACTGTTAAAGATTTTCCAATCCACTCTCCACAGGTGGCTACACACTGTCTGGTTGGTGGATTTGTTTGGTAATGAAAACCTTGGTCCCTGATTATGAAGTTACCAAGTTTTGTCTTGACCTCCTCACTTTTCCCCAGCAGCACAATCCGGTATGCAGATGCTGTAGCACAACAGAAAATAAAGAGAACAAAACAATCTTAATGATTGAGATCACACTTGAACAGCACGTTAGACAAATAGAATATAACTACATTTGATCTCTTCAGCCATGTGTGCTCAGACAATGTTCAAGTGCAGATCATAGTTTCAACATTTTGCATGTGATTATGTGAGTTACAATTAACCTGGTGTTTGAAGGTACACTAGTCATAGAGTATCTCACATGAATTACTCCTGGTGTGCTCTCAAAAGGGCGAGTAAAATTAGAAATCCCTCTTTATTAAATAAAAATCTGATACCTTCTGTAAAACTATATGTCCACAGGAGTTTGAAGTAGAACTACAACTGCAATGCAACGAAAAACAACACTCCAGTTAAATGGGTACAAGTGTTTGAAATTCAAATGTTCAGTTTCTGACATGTTCACTCAATTACTCACTCCTGACCCACACTGAACTTATTTATGAATTGCAAGAGTTTGTGATCACAGTTTCAACAATAGCTGAAATCCACAACAATTATAATATAAAAGTTACTACACTTGATCTTAGCCAAAGGGCGGAGAAGCAATACAATTATAATACAAAAGTTGTGTTACTTTCCTCTTACTTACTACTTCATCTGACTAATGGTCCAAATTTCACAGTGATACAAAGTTATAATACAATATACTAGAACTTTGACCTGCTGTTCAGTTCTAGTTTATCATAATGCAGAGCTTTGTGTAAAAACTTGTCAATTATCTACCTGTAAGATTGTCAGATATCCATGCTACACAATACAACTGCAATCCTCTGCTGGCACTACTGTAAGCACTAACATTAGGTTCAACTTTGCATCAACATATAAATAATTTGAGTGCAGCTTGTTGAAAAGAAAATGTGTTCCATAACAACAAATTAAACTGTCCATCCATTACATATCAAATATAAAAAATGATGACATTATTATTTTTGTTTAGCGTCTTACATTTGATTCTTCTTCAAACATTGGAAGTGTTGGACTTACCAGGGGCTGCAGCTTTCATCTTGAGTTGTTGGCCCGCCATAGTTCATTGGATTTAAAATTGAGAATCTACAGCAGATCTTTTACAGTTGTACTCCAACACACCTGAGGATTGAGAAAAAAAAATTGTTAAGGAGCAATATTTTTTTTTACATTTTGCAATTCCAGATGGTATTGTGTTTTTCAAAACAAAATATTCAAGGTCACCAGACAAATATAAACATATGTAAAATTTTCCTGCACAGCCATTTCTGCTGCTGGACCTTTCTAGGACTGTATAGTATTGTACAGCAATGTCAGGGATTTAAGACACTCTCAAACTAACCCCTATTACAGCTTGATCTTGAACTGTGAATTTTAATTCACTTGAGATTTATCTTTGAGTCCACTCACCTTCAATTGTGACTGTGTCATTTTTCTCCAAAACTTGTAAAGCAATGTGTTGGTCTTTGCAGTGATCTGAGCTGAATGAACGGACTGGGCAGGTGTGTCAGGAGTAAGCAAGGAACCTGATTGGATAAAAATTGCTGTCACTTTAACCCAGATCAAATGGCACTATCAAGGGGAGTCTTTTTTCTCAAAATGGCTGCCACTCTAGAAATAAACGCGAGGCGCTCGGCTTACAATGAGTGACCATAGTTTGCTTTATTGATTATGACTGGAACCTTGTCATGCTGACGTGGACGGAGATGCCTTGGCCAACAAGGCATATATCATCCTACTGTATGAATCACATGGTTACAACACGTTTCCCTTATATGAGTGAAGATTATTTTAGACATAAAACTTGTCCCTTGTCATACACTCTGACATAAACACTATTATAATCCAAACAATTACCTTGACCGAAAAAAAATAAATTTATTTATAACATACTCATTTTTCTACAAACCTAACAACTGAGAACTTTGTATGTTAGGTATGTTATGCATTTCACTGAATTACAATAGTTTTTTTCACTTAGGTTACAATGCCATGAAAAAGTGAAATTATTGAATATTTAAGAGATAAATCCACTGTGCTGCAGCACCACAGGTGTTCTCAGAGCCAGAGCTCCTGTTAATAATGTCACAATTATCTACGGGTACAATAACTAGGACACATAATCTATTGTATTCAACTATAAAGATTTGTTGACGTGGAATCTAAGTGTTGACACATCCTATCATAAAAATCCCTTCAACAAAGTAAAACTGGTAAACCATGTAAATGTTCACTTGTAACTGCAATGCATTACAGTAACTGCTGGGGGCAGTGTCTCCTCTATCTTCTGCCATGGCTGCATCCTACTAGTGTAGCCTACTGATGAGAACCAACATATCAATGAAGGAGGGAGAAACATGATGAAAAGAAGGCAAAGCACAAGTAAAATGTAGACTCTGTGAAGTAGAGTTGTCATTTAATTTTAATAGTTGTCAGTTTTTTTCAGTCACCGACAATTTCTTGTTTCAACTGGTTATAAAAACAGTGTCATAATGTATTTTAGTAAATGCTTTAATCAGCCCCTATTGCTGCTGATGGAAATACACAACACAAGATATTGGTCATTTATCTAACCAATTTGATGGATAATTCAAATTCATGTTCATAATAAAACGGTTACAGGAACATTTGTCACTCAAAATAGAAATGTTTTTTACTTTCAAAAATAAAACAGGTATAACAGTCTATACATACCTCAGATATATTTACATCAAATGCTTTCCGTTTGACCAGAACACAGGCTTTTAGTCTTTTCATTCCTGATGGAAGATTACAAGAAAGGATTGAGGGTTGTGAACCCTTACTAGCTTTGGTTGTAGCCACTTTAGTGTTGTTTAGCCTTATAAAATACCACTGACCATCAATTGTGTCAATATCACTCAAGCATTGATCATGGCATCGGGGATGCAGTTTTATAGCTGTGGCAACCTAGTGGAAGAAACTGGGAACTGTCACAAGGTTTTGCATTGGTTTTTGCTTTGCTTTTGTGTATCTCTCTTCTCTTGTTCATATTTTGCATTCATATTTTGTATTTCTTCATGATGTTGAAGACGTAAAGCTTCTTGTTTGTGGCTGGAGAGATCATGTATAAGGGCAAATTCACTTTTTTTCTTCTCCAACTCCTGCTCAACTTTCTGATACTTCTGTCTCACATCTTTAATTTCCTCACCGTATTTCTTTTCAATATCCTTAGTGTATTTCAGTTTAAACGCATTTAATTCTTCAGCTTGTTTTCTGGCCTCACCCTCATATTTTCTCTTCATTGTCTCTAGTTTTTTTGGATAGTTTTTCTCTAGTTCTCTTGGTTTCTCCTCTTGTTCTCTCCTGATTTGATCTTCTTCTTTTCTTTTGTTTTCATATTCAAATTTTTCTTGTTCACGTTCTTTTTGGAGTATTATCAGCCTTTCTTCCCCCTTTTGTTGTCTTTGTTTCGCTTCTTGTTTTAGTTTTTCCCACCACTCTTTACGCTCCTTTTCCCAGACTTCTCTGTTTTTTCTCAAGCGGTTCATTGACAGCTGCTGCTTTGCCCTAAAACTCGCTCTTTTTGATTGTTTTATTTGCTCTTCCATAGCTTCAAGTTTCTGTATCCACTGAGATCGCTGAATTTCTTCCTCCTCTTTTGTTTTCCTGGTCTCTTCTTTACTCTCTTGCTGTTCTTTCTTTGCCTTCTCAACCTCCATCTGTATGTTTTCCTCCTTCTCCTTGAGTTGTTTTCCCTTTAGTTCTCTCTCTAGCTCAATTTCTGCCCTCTGTTTTTCTAATGTTATTTTCATATCTTGCATTTCTTCCTCATGCTTTCTTTTCATCTTCTCCCCCTCCTTGTTCATCTCGTCTTTCTTCTCCTCCAGGATCTTGTCCACCTCTCTTTGGATTGCCGCTTCAGCCTCTTGCAGCATCTCATTAGTGTAGCAGCTGCCACCATTTCTCTTCACCATGGTGTCAATCTTCTTAATAAGTTCACTGACTTGTGTGTGATTTTGTTTATCACGGTTGTTGAACACATGGTATCTTCCTCCACAGTCAGTGATTACAATCTTAAAAGATTCATCACATTTATTCTCAATGTACTCATCAATACTCATCTTCACGTCCTCCACATCATCTCCTCTTGTGAAAAGAATGATGGTGAACTTATCTGAATTCTTCCCAAAGACTTTCTTGATGAGTTTCAGTGTCTGCTTCTCCTCTGGTGTAAATCTTCCGATCTGCGACACTAACAGGAAGACATGTGGACCTGGAGCCAGAAGACTCATGAATTTCACCATCTCTTCATTAACCTCTTCATGGGACAAGGTTGTGTCAAACAGACCAGGAGTGTCGACCACAACAACAGGACGACCGTCCACTTCACCCTGAGCTTTCTGACAACACTTGGTGACTGATGTTTGAGTCGGTTTGGCTTTAAACTCTTTTCTTCCCAGAATGGTGTTTCCTGAAGAGCTCTTTCCATTTCCTGTTCTTCCCTATCAGCACAATCCTGAGACAGTCTGAACTCTGAGTCTCTTCATGACCTGTGAATAATGAGGTTACAACACATGTTGAAAATAGCATTGACTGAACAGTAGAAGCTGTTTTTTTTTATGAAGAGACATTAAACAAGCAATTAGAATACTTACTGTTCATAAGTTCAGTATGTAGTTTAGTGATGTATTTCTGTTGCTGTACGATCTTCTCCACCTGGGCATGTGCAAATGTTTCCGTTGTGTAACTGTGTCTTTCGTTTTTGTCAGCTCTCATCTTGTCCACAGTGTCCAACAGCTCAGGGATCTGCTGTTTGTCCTTGATGTTGACAACAATAGATCTTCCTCCACAGCTCTGACAGAGCTCCTGGATGTCTTTGTTTTGAGTTACAAAGTTAACAACAGCTGGAGCTGTAGGATCTGACTCCACAGTGAACAGGATCATGGTGAAGTCATTGACTCTACAGCTGAATGTGTTCTGGATGGTCTCTAACTCTTTCTTGTCTTCATCAGTGAGGGGACCCACAGGTAGGACCAGGATGAAGCCATGGACGCCCTCAGGATCACAGAGGGAGATACACCTGAGTGATTCCTCCATCACTTCCTCCTGAGGTTTTCCATACAAGGCAGGAAGCTCCACCAGGGAAACCTGACGTCCACACACCTCTCCCTGATGTTTAACACACTCTGATGAGTTGGAGACTGAATGAGGGTCTGTCTGACCTAAAATGGCCTCAGCTGCTGAAGTCTTCCCTGCTCCTCTCCTCCCACACAGAACCAGGTTTAGAGCTGCTTTCATGGGTTCAGACACTTCAGTGAAGGTCAGGAAGGTTCTTCTGTTTTCCTCCACAATGTTCTCAATCTTCTCCATTAACAGTTTGTGGTCATTTCTAAACATGTGGTATTGTCGTCCTCCACAGTGTTGAAGCAGTTTGTTCACAGAGACACTCGTCTCATCCAGCTGATGATGGTATGTGGTGACGACCATCGAGTGTTTAAAAGCATCTTGACCAAACAAACTCAGGATGAAGTTCAGAGTTTTTCTGTTTTTCTCAGTGAACTCAGAAGGCTTCACCAACAGCAGCAGAACATTTGGTCCAGGAGAACAAAGAGACACACAGTTCTTCATCTCTTCTATCAGTGACCCCACAGTCAGACTGAACATGTCTGGAGTTTTCACCACTGTTACTGGTTTTCCTCTCCACTCTCCATGGTCACACTCACATTGTCTGACTGGACAAAACTTCTCAAAGCGAAAAGATTTCTTCTTCATGATGAAGTTGCCAAGTGTCGTCTCTTCTTCCTCACTTTTACCAACCAACACAATCCTGAGTCCAAGAGCTGTGAGACAACAAGACATCAAAAGAGATATGACATCATCATCATCATCATTTATCACTCAGTCAATGTGAAAAGACTAGAGAACCAACATTTCATCTAATATGTGAAGACTATGAACAACTGGTTCAGTTTTGGATCAGATCCAAATGAAGCTGCAGCCAATGAATCCATTATTAGGTCACCTCAATCAGCACTAACATTATGAGGTGACATATAGAAACACATGCTAACTCAGTTACACAGCTGACAACAAGACTGTTGTGAGAAACTCACCAGCAGCTCGAGCAGGATCCATGTTCACAGGGACTGTGTTCTTTGGGTGCAGGTGTTGCTGGATCTCAGCTGCTCCACTGTCAGAAACATCACTGCTCACATGTTCCCCGTTGTTCTCCTTTATAATCTGACCCAAGCGAGTCATCAGTTGTAGAAGTTCAAGGTTCTTTTGGGTCAAAGATCTTGATCATGTGTTTTAATGCTGGAAGTTGCTCATACTTTTCTAAAGAGCCTGGCTTCTCCCCTCTGGGTGTTGATATCAGCACCAATGAATGATCAAATGATCGATCACCAAAGTTTTCCAGGATTCTTTGTAGTTTCAGTCTCTGTTCCTCAGTGAAGTCTTCAGGCTGTAGAACCAGCAGGAACACATGAGGTCCAGGATCAGAGAGACTCACACAGTCCTTTATAAACTCCGTCAGTTTGTCTTCAGAGATGTTTGGATCCAGAAGATCTGGAGTGTTGATGAGGACTGTTTCTTTCCATGTGCACCGTCCTCTGATACTCTGACAACACTTTGCAGCTTTCTCAGTGTTGAACACAGTCTCTCCCAGTATGAAGTTCCCCACTGAACTCCTGTCAGACCAGCTGTTCCCCAGCAGAACAACCCTCAGCTTGGAAACTGAGGAGAAAACACAAAACACCCAGAGTTTATAAGGATGGTTGAAGATGTGGATCTCAAAAACAGTCACTTTAAAGCAGAAGTAAGTGGTCCGGTCGTTTTCGCTAATGCTGCGTTCCAGGCAGGCTTTTGAAATCGTAAATTACAGCTTCAAGTCACAACTTAGGACTTTGTAGCGTTTCAGGCAACCCACTCGTGTTTTTCCGACCTGTTTTATCGGTGAAAGTCACTATAACGGCCACTCGTAACTTCAGACCGGTGAACTCGTACCAGATCGAACTGGTACCACTTCACGGTCGGAAAAATACGAGTTTCCTTGAACGCACCATAACAGTCCTCGTCGCTACGTCGCCACATTCACGGCGTTCCTTGGCTGCACACACAGCCCTGCATGCCGTTCTCTCTCCTCATTGGATAAAAACTGTAGGATACGATAAATGTTTTCTCCTCGGCTCAGAGCAGAGCAGAGTGACTGACAGACCCGTGTTTCAGTCCAAACATTCTATGTAAGTGATTGCTGTCGGAAGATATAACTATTTAAGACTTATATTAACACAAATATATCACTTA
Source organism: Trachurus japonicus (assembly GCF_045865225.1). Taxonomy (NCBI): domain Eukaryota; kingdom Metazoa; phylum Chordata; class Actinopteri; order Carangiformes; family Carangidae; genus Trachurus; species Trachurus japonicus. The sequence continues at coordinate 5,561,528 of NC_140915.1, read as the reverse complement.
CTTCTGCTTTAACTTACAGGTGGGAGGGAGTATGTCAAGGCTGCTTGTGCATTCGGACGATTTACAGTCGTTTTTCACTGTGAAAATAGAGAGATAAAAATCAGACTACAGATCAAACCTGATCATATTATACATACTGTGATTTGTGAAGATAAAATATCCAGAGGTTGTTCACAGAGGAGGAATAAGGGGAGCTGATGTGAAACAAATATATAACAATAAACCACTGAGATGTTCAATCATTCAGTGAGTGTCTAGAAATCTAGTCTAGAAAATTCCAATAGATAGTAAAACCTACCGAGAGTTAAACTACAGCTACAGAAACATCTGGAAAATGGAAACTGTGTTACACCAGTTCAGAGAGTTGAAAGACATAACCACAGTATTAAGCAAATCTGTTCAGTTCTACTGACAAAGTGAATGCCAAACTGACATAAGGACACAAATACTAAACATGTGTGATCCACATTGATTCACACACTGGCTGATTACAAAGACAAGATACTTCTATGTCCATCCTTGAAGAGTCTATGTACCCAACAATGTTTGAGTTCAGCCACAAGAGGGCGCTACAGACTTTCTGACAACACTAACCTGTGCATTTACCATCAGGCCTCCATACAGCTTTAAAGATGGTTTTAATATTTAATTGCGAAAATTAAGATGAGGAGAAAAGCAAAAAAACATTAACATTGTGAGTTTAGTTTGTATAACTGTGTATGTCATTAGTTGGACAGTGGTGGTGCTGCTGATGGTGTTGTGTGATGTATTGAGTTAACATTAACAGTGAGCCACGGTGTCGTCTATATTTCAGAGTCGGACTGGACTCACCATTTGCTGCCGTCGCCATGACGTCACTCTGCTGGACGCATCAGAGACAAACGATGACGACGTGAAGCTCAGAGACTCAGTCACTGCTGCACTGTGACCTCTGACCTCTGAGCAGTTCTGCTGAAGACAAACACTTCTGTGTCATGACTGATGCTGAAAGACGACAGCAGCATCACAATCACCATCACACAAACACAAACACAAACACACACTTGTAATGTGATACATGTTTGACAGTTTAATGGCCGTTACCTGTGTGTTTACTCTCTGCCATCACGTCCTGGTGGTCACGGTGGTTTTGGGGACAGACGGATGGGGACAGGCCCAAAAACACAAAAATAGTAAGTTAATTAATTACCAGTAATTATCAGTCTTTTGCCTTGTGTTGGAGGATGCAGTGTGGTAAAGAAGCTTTGCTCTCTGTATAGAATTCATCTTGCCAGTTTACTGTGGATTGTGTACTTCTTTCTTTATTCATATTTTGTTGTGATAGAATGTGTATTATTGCATGTATATTAACCGTCCCTGTTTCTTGTGTTTTTGTACCATACTAGTGTACACCAGATGAAATTCCTACTTTGCAATAAAATCTGTTCTAATTCTGATAAGAGCAACAGGAGGAAAAGGCTCGCACACTGATCAAAAATGGCAATGTCCACCAGAGATTGACAGATTCAACAAAGATTTAATGGTCCATCAAACAACAAAAAAGTGCAACCATGGTGATAAAATAAAATAAAGAAACAAAAATAAGTAAGACAAAAACGTTTCGGCCTACACAGCCATCTTCAGTCTGGGTCAGGGTCAGGGTGTACCAGGTTTTATTATACTTTAATTGTTTCAATATAGTCTCAGGTTTCACCCTGTGGTACAAGATGTGGCCCTGGAACATGTATGGACCCACCCACTGTTTGACTCTGCCTCAATCTACATAGAGCACAGGTGTGTGATTTGCCCCTTAAAACAGACTGAAGATGGCTGTGTAGGCCAAAACGTTTTTGTCTTACTTATTTTTGTTTCTTTATTTTATTTTATCACCATGGTTGCACTTTTTTGTTGTTTGATGGACCATTAAATCTTTGTTGCATCCGTCAATCTCTGGTGGACATTGCCAATTTTGATCAGTGTGCGAGCCTTTTCCTCCTGTTGCTCTCAAATGTTTGTTGGCCTACGCACCTGAAAAGAGGATTTTTTTGGACAGTGAGCAAGAGCGCAAACACCTTTTCTCCTAATTCTGATAAGAGAAATTCTTTGGTTTGAGCTTCAACCACCATCCTCCGAAGTTACTGCTGCATGTCAACTAGTTACACATGATCAGACCACAAAATAAATATCTGTTAAAGTTTCTAATAGATTTTATTGTGTAGCCTATATTGTGAAACATATTAGTGAATACAAAGTTCAAACTTAATTCAGCAGTGTGTTTGGATAAGACATGAGCACAGAGAGGTCATAGGTCATAACTCTGGTCAGGGCACTGGATACTAGACACTAAACAGAGAAAAAAATACTGACAATGTCCACAAAAAGTCACAGAACAGATAATAATATAATCAATTCATAAGGACTCTATCTGACTCTCATTTTTACATAAAATGTAACAATAACATGGAGCTAAAATGAGGAAATCATGATCACACCCTCACTGACTTCAACTCAAAATGGCGACTGTTGAATTGATCCGAGCCTGAGATTAAACATGAAACAATATCTAACTTGTTCAGACACGCGGTCGCTCACTGACGTGTCTGAACTTAAACTGTAACTTATTCTCCGTCGGAAACGAGATGCAGAGGAAATGTTTTAGAGAAAGCTGATAAAACAGGTTTATAATATGAATAGCCAATACTCACCAGACGATCGATAATCAATCCATTTTTAACCGTGCACTAAAAATGATCGTTTTAAAAGGTTATTGATCCACCAACAGGGCCGATGCTTCCCGTCACAACTTTAATTATTAGGTTTTTAAAGCTTTTAACGCTCCGCAGAACGTTTTCTCTGCTCTGACGTCCAGGACGAAAGTGAAAGTAGCTTCCCCTCACCCACAGTGACGTAGTTACACCTGTAATACCAAAATAAAAGCATTTGAATTTCAACATTGGAAATAAAATCGAATAGGAAAAACGTTCATGTAGTCATTGATATTATTTCATGATTGTAGAAATAGCATTCTGTACATGTACAAACATAGATCCTGGCTCATTAGCATCAAATATACAAACATGTCCAAGACTCAAATGCTTATTTATGCTTATGCTGGTCACTTCCCTACTCTCTCTGCATCTATCAAGTAAAAGGCAAAGGCATCAACGAACAGTCAGTTCAGCAGTATAAAGATGTTTATTGGTGAATGTTTCAAATCAATTGTGCAGCTGTATCACTGATGACAAACGCACAGTAATCAGATTACAAACATTAAAAAAAATCATCCTGTGCTCTGTTCTAATTCTGCAGCCAGAGAGATCATGTAAATCCAGTTTTAGCTAGATTTATTAAAACAATACATTCCCCAAGTAGGCTACATAAATGACACAAAACTCAAAAACACAAAAAAGTCACTTGAAGTGTACACAAAAGAAATCAAGAAGACAGATATTATTTCATGATTGTAGAAATACCTTATTATGTATATGTACAAACACACATCCTGCCCATTAGGCAAATACACAAACATGTCCAAGATTAAAATGCATATTTAATTAATTGTTACAGAACAACGACAACAAAAAAGTTAGGTCATGCAATTAACTGAGAAAGTCAACTTTCTGAAATGGGTAACACTTTATAATAAGTACACACTATTAAGCATTAGCTAAGCATTAAATACTGAAGTCATCATTTATAACACATGAATACTCATTAGTATGTAGTTTATAAACACAATTAAAAATATTTTACTCATCATTGATAAGCACTAACTGTAATAATAAACTACATACTAATGAGTATTCATGCATTATAAATGAAGAAGTATTTATTTGTGCTTAACTAATGCTTAATAGTGTGTATCTATTATAAAGTGTTACCCAGAAATACATATAATATTTTGTCTCTTAAGTCTTGATCAAAGGCAGCACCTTTCACAACCTTGCCATTGCTTAGTTCCTGTACTGTTTATGCTGCGTAAACTTTGTGACGTTTATTTTCTCATGAAAATCAAATCATTGTATCAACACCGTGACCATATATAAAAAAGCTCCTCTGGAGTCAGTCTACAAAAGTACAACTACAGTTTCCCCATGCCATGGTACTGTATGTCAAACACATCACCTCATAAAATACAACAAGAGGCTTTTGTTTCAACTTCTGTCAGAAGTGTCTGTATCAGATCACTTATTTCTCTCTCGTGGATTATTTGCAGGTTGTCTATTTCTGCCTGATTTTTCACTTTCTTCATTTGGTTTTCATGCATGATCAGTATGTCTTTAATTTTTGTTACATTTTCAGTCTTCTTGGTCACGCATTTTACTAAGTCACTGATTTCCTGCTGATGTTTTCCCCTCTTTTTGTTTTCATTGTGGGCTGAAAGTGCCTTTAACAGGTCATACTTAACATCTCTGTCCTTTATTTGTTCCTCATGCTCTTGTTTCTGAGCAGCAAAATCTTTGGAGTATTTCTCTTTGAATTTATTGAACTCTTCAGCTTGCTTTCGGGCCTCCTCCTCGTATGTCTTCTTCAGAGACTCCAGATTTTTATTATAGTTTTCTTCAAATTCTTTTTGTTTCAATTCTTCTTGTTCTTTCCTGATTCCGTCTTCTTTTCTATTCTTTTCATATTTTTCTCTTTCCTGCTTGTACTTGTCCTCTAGTTGTTCAATTCTTGATTGTTTCTGTTCATCTTCTTGTTCTCGTGTTTCCCACCATACTTTCCTTTCCCTCTCCCAGGCCTCATGTTCCATTCTCACCACCTCTCTACTCTGCTCTAGCTCTGATTCTGTTTTCTGTTCCTTCTCTAATGCCTTGAGTTTTTCTTCCCATGTTTTTTGCTGAATTTCATCCTCCTGTTTCCTCTTGCTGTCTTCTTCTTTTCTCTTTTCCTGTTCTTTATGCCTCTGTTCACGTTCTTTCTTTATGTTTTCCTCCATTTCCTTGAGAGTTTTGTCTCTTAGTTTGCTCTCCTGTTCAAATTCTTTTATTTTTTCTTTCATTTTTCCAATTTCTTCCTCGTGTTTTCTTTTTAGTTCCCCCTTTTCTTTCTTCATCTCTTCCTCCTTCTCCTTCAGGATCCTCTCCACCTCGTTCTGTATTGCTGCTTCAGCCTCTTCCAGCATCTCATTAGTGTAGCAGCTTCCTCCATTTCTCTTCACCATGGTGTTGATCTTCTTTATCAGCTCTATGACTTGTGTGTGGTTCCCGTCATCATAGTTGTCAAACACATGGTATCTTCCTCCACAGTCAGAGATCAACTTCTTAAAGGAATCATCACAATCTTCAGTGTACTGATCAATGGACAGCTTCTCATGCTTAAGTGTATCTCCTCTTGTGAAAAGAATGATGGTGAACGACTCTGAATCCTTCCCAAATCCTTCCTTGATGAGTTTCAGTGTCTCCTTCTCCTCGTCTGTGAGTCTTCCGATCTGTAACACCATCAGGAAGACATGTGGACCTGGAGCCAGAAGACTCATGAATTTCACCATCTCTTCATTAACCTGTTCATGGGACAAGGTCGTGTCAAACAGACCAGGGGTGTCGACCACAACAACAGGACGACCGTCCACTTCACCCTGAGCTTTCTGACAAAACCTGGTGACTGATGTTTGACTTGATTTGGCTTTAAACTCTTTTCTTCCCAGTATGGTGTTTCCTGTAGAACTCTTTCCACTTCCAGTCTTCCCTATCAGCACAATCCTGAGGCAGTCTGAACTCTGAGTCTCTTCATCACCTGCAACATAAGAAGATACGTTAGTTTACATGTTCATCTTTGATCATTTATATTGATAATACAATTTCTAAACAGCAACAGGTCAGAGAAGATAATTTAAACTTCAGTGAAGCACTGACCAGTGTCCACTGTATTAAGGTCCTGGAGTTTATCCCGCAGTTTTAAGATCTCATCCTCTTTCCCTTGTACAAATGTTTTTATTGTGTAGCTGTGTGTTTCATCTTTGTCAGCTCTCATCTTGTCCACAGTGTCCAACAGCTCAGGGATCTGCTGCTTGTCCTTGATGTTGACAACAACAGATCTTCCTCCACAGCTCTGACAGAGCTCCTGGATGTCTCTGTTATCTCTGACAAAGTTAACAACAGCTGGAGCTGTAGGATCTGACTCCACAGTGAACATGATCATGGTGAAGTCATTGACTCTACAGCTGAATGTGTTCTGGATGGTTTCTAACTCTCCTTTGTCTTCATCAGTGAGGGGACCCACAGGTAGGACCAGGATGAAGCCATGGACGCCCTCAGGATCACAGAGAGAGATACACCTGAGTGATTCCTCCATCACTTCCTCCTGAGGTTTCCCATACAAGGCAGGAAGCTCCACCAGGGAAACCTGACGTCCACACACCTCTCCCTGATGTTTAACACACTCTGATGAGTTGGAGACTGAATGAAGCTCTGTCTGACCTAAAATGGCCTCAGCTGCTGAAGTCTTCCCTGCTCCTCTCCTCCCACACAGAACCAGGTTTAAAGCTGCTTTCATTTGGTCACTTTCATTTGATGTTTCTTCAATCTTCTCCATCAAGGATCCATAGTTGTTTTCTGACATCCTGTAGTGTCTTCGTCTACAGTCTTGAAGGAGTTTATTAACAGTGACAGTCATTTTAGTCACCTCATGTGTTATGACGACCATCGAGTGTTTAAAAGCATCTTGACCAAACAAACTCAGGATGAAGTTCAGAGTTTTTCTTTTCTCCTCACTGAACTCAGAAGGCTTCACCAACAGCAGCAGAACATCTGGTCCAGGAGAACAAAGAGACACACACTTCTTCATCTCCTCTATCAGTGCTTCCACAGTCAGACTGAACATGTCTGGAGTTTTCACCACTGTTACTGGTTTTCCTCTCCACTCTCCACAGGAGGCCACACACTGTCTGGTTGGTGACTGTTTCTGGAGGTGGAAAACTTTGTCCCTGATGATGAAGTTACCAAGTTTTGTCTTTTTGTCTTCACTTTTCCCCAGCAGCACAATCCTGAGACCAGACGCTGAAACACAACAGAGACAAAGATAAAATGTTTTCAGTGCACAGACACAGGCTGAAACACATTTACCCTCACGAGGAAGTCTTTTGATTGCTCCTCGTGCTCAGTCAGTTTAGTCATTTAATCAGTTAAAGGAGTCATCACCCGGAAATCGCATTTTTCCTTGTTATAACATGTATACTGGTGTTGGACCTCAGTGGAAACTTGCCTGAAAACCTGGGGTTTGAAAGTGGCTGAGTTTTTTCATTTGGGCTCTTTGTTTAAGCCAGAGTAGCTCATGAGGCTGCACACCTCAACATTACGAGATTTTGATTCTGCGCCTACGGTGACGTCACCGTGGCGCCTGCTTTCATAAACACACCTCTCTTCCACCACCCCGACTTCTGCCGCGCCGCCATTACGGGTTGTTTTATTTCCCACTGTAGCGCTGTTATTTCGTCACTTTATTAAGTTTTAATAATTTTTCATGCGAGAAAGTAAGGGTTTAGATCACCAATGTGCGGTTCGTTTATCCAAATGACGGCTGTTTAGAAGTTTTCTCCGCGTAGGGAGAAGTGAGCAGCCAGCTGCAGCCAGCACCAGAGGAGCAGAGGAGGAGTGACTCCTCAACCCGCCTGCAGCGCTCGTTTACCTGGCCGAACGACATCGTCATGCCGCCGAAAGAAACTATCGTTAATTTATTAAGTTTTAATATTTTTTCATGCGAGAAAGTAAGGGTTTAGATCCCCAATGTGCGGTTAGCTATTTATCCGAATGACGGCTGTTTAAAGTTTTCTCCGCGTTGGGAGAAGTGAGGTGCAGCCAGCTGCAGCCAGCACCAGAGGAGCAGAGGAGGAGTGACTCCTCAACCCGCCTGCAGCGCTCGTTTACCTGGCCGAACGACATCGTCATGCCGCCGAAAGAAACTATCGTTAATTTATTAAGTTCTAATATTTTTTCATGCGAGAAAGTAAGGGTTTAGATCCCCAATGTGCGGTTAGCTATTTATCCGAATGACGGCTGTTTAGAAGTTAGCTCCGCGTTGGGAAAAGTGAGGTGAAGCCAGCTGCAGTGAGCACCAGAGGAGAGGAGGAGGAGTGACTCCTCAACCCGCCTGCACTGCTCGTTTAGCCGGCCGATAACAACGTCGTCGTGCCGCCGGAGGAAAGGGTCGTTAATTTATTAAGTTTTAATATTTATTCATGCGAGAAAGTAAGGGTTTAGATCCCCAATGTGCGGTTAGTTTATCCAAATGACGGCTTAGAAGTTTGCTTCGCGTTGGGAGAAGTGCAGCTCCAGCGAGGCAGAGGAGCGGAGAGTGACTGGTCAGCAACCCGCCTGCAGCTGCTCCTTAACCGGTCAAACTACGTTGTCATGCCCGCGGAGGAAACGGTCGTTAATTAACTTACCCGCATGTTTGTAGAGGTTTACCGCCGACTGGTTAAATTCTTTTTAGGAGATAAATGTTTGTCTCACTGATGAAATCTAACAATTGTGGCAGTCGTATTAGTTTGTTTGAATGAAAAGTGAAGCTTCACACAGAGCAGCAGCAGCTTTGCACCGGGGCTCTGTAGCCTACGTACAGAAATCACCACATTTGCATCAATAAACACATGTTTTACAATGAACCGATACAATTTTGTTTTATTTTATGAAGTTATAACATGGTTACGGTACATGACAGAGCAGCATAGTATGCGGTTTCCAATACAGCCTGCATGTAGCCCACTGGGCTCTGTCCTCCCTGCGTCCAATCAATGCGCGCCTCATTACATATTAAAGCAGATATCAGTGGCACGGCCGTTTCGGCTAATGCTGTGTTCAAGGCAGGCTTTTGAAACCGTAAGTTACAGCTTCAAGTCACAACTACGACTTGGTAGCGTTCCAGGTAACCCGTAGCTCGTGTTTTTACCGTCCTGTTGTCTGTGAAAGTTCCCTATAACGGCCACTCGTAACTTCCGACCCGTGAACTCGTACCAGATCGAACTGGTATGACTTCACAGGAAGGAAAAACACAAAGTACGAGTTTCCTTGAACGCACCATGAGTTAGCAGCCCCCGCCCTTGTCAGGCATCAATTGGTCCTCGTGCTACGTCACCACATTCACGCGCATCCCTTGGCTGCACACACAGCCCTTCATGCCGTTCTCTCCCCTCATTGGATAACACTTGTATCCCACAAGGAAAATTTTCTCCTCGGGTTACAGCAGAGCAGAGTGACGGAGAGACTCGTGTTTAGGCTGAAATACTTCATGTAAGTGATTGCTGACGGAAAATAGGACTATTTAGGATTTATATTAACAAAAACATTCCACTGATATCTGCTTTAATACAATGAACATCCGGACTAGTCAAAACCTCGCGCCTACTCTCACGAGAGAAAGTTGCCATATGAAAAAGTGTCAGAACAAGCTCTATGTTTGAATTTTTTTTTAAAAAATGTTTCCAATAAGTTTTAAGAACTGATTCAAAGCAATTAAAGGGGGATTGGATACATAAAAAACCAGGTGATGACTCCTTTAAATGTGTTGTATCCTATTATTAAAGGGATAGTTCAACATTTTGGCAAATTGGCCCATTGCCATAATCCCTATAGTCATAGCAGTAGGTTCGTTACCTTTAATTGTCGGTGCAAGCTATTTTTAGAACGGTGGAGCAGAGCCGTGAGCTGCTCAGAGCTACGCTACGGAGGCTCATGGGATTTCTTGGTTTCCCTCAAACTCATCATATACAAAATCCCAAAAAGTTGTGAGCTGCACATTCACCACGCTATGAGAAAATAACGGAACATTGAGAGTCTGCTTGCTGAAAAACTGTCCCTGAACACAACGTGCATCAGCAGTTTTGCATGAATTTACCTCTAAAACGTCTCCGTCTAACGTAACGTTCTGTTATTATCTCAGAGGGTGGTGAATGTGCAGCTCACAACTTGTCCACGACAGCGTTTTGGAGTTTTTGGGTTGTGTATTTGATGAGTTTGATGAGGGAAACCAAAAAATTCCCTCAGCTTCCATAGCGTAGCTCTGAGTAGCCTGCTGCTCCGCTCCACCGTTCTAAAAACAGCTTACACCGACAATTACTTACAACTACAAACCTCGGGTCCTTCAGTAAGTCAATGTCAACTTTATGTGAAAAGAGTGGCTTTACAGAGACCAAAAACAAACAACTCATAGTCAATGTAACTGTTATCTGACTTGTGCCATTGAACCACAATGCCCCCCTTAAAACCAAAAGCCCTTCCCCTGGGTGTAACTCATTCAGGAAAGAAAAACTAAAACTAAAAATATCTTGTAATTTAACTTTTCTTTCAATGCATAAAATGTAATGTTTTACACAAACAGACTCCTGGTTTCTTACTGTAACACTGACCTTTTTTACGTAAACAACTTAATTTTGAAGAAAAACAGGTAAATTGATTGACATTGATAATGACTGTTACTTACTGGGCACAGGGCTTTTCCACCAGTGTGACAGTTGTGTAACTGCAGCCCACCCTGTGAATAGACAACATAATTTGTAGCTCCATGTTCTCAATCAATCACCAAATGTTGAGTGTGTGTGTGTGTGTGTGTGTGTGTGTCTGTGTGTGTGTGTGTCTGTGTGTGTGTGTGTGAGAGAGAGAGAGAGAGAGAGAGAGAGAGAGAGAGAGAGAGAGAGAGATTTAATTTTCTTGTTAGAATTGTTTCACCTACCAAGACCTTTAACAACACTCATAATAGAATGTGTTCCTTGTTGTTCTGGCCTTAGTTGATGATCTGGTAGAGTCGATGCTGCTTCCTCAACTCTTTCATAGCAAATATGTTGTCCATTGTTTTCCTTTGCAGTTTGACCCAGTCGTGTTAACAGCTCTGTACGGTCCAGGTTCTTCTGCTCCAAGTATCTGTACCTACATTTTATGATCATGTCTTCTAATGGTGGATGGTTCATGTAGTTTTCACCCGAACTCTCCTCTCTGGGTGTTAATATTAGTATTAGTGAATGATCAAATGTATCTTCACTGTAGAGTCTCAGGACTTCACAGAACTTATGTTTTTGTTCTTCAGTGAAGTCTTCAGGCTGTAGAACCAGCAGGAACACATGAGGTCCAGGATCAGAGAGACTCACACAGTCCTCTATAAACTCTGTCAGTTTGTCTTCAGGGATGTTTGGATCCAGCAGATCTGGAGTGTTGATGACAGTTATTTCTTTCTCCTTTTCTGGTACACTGACTCTCACACAGGAGTCAGGTGGTTTGTTAAACACAGATTCTCTCAGTATCAAGTTTCCCACTGAATTCCTCTCAGACCAGCTGTTCCCCAGCAGAACAACCCTCAGCTCAGACACTGAGGAGACAAAAAAAATCAACAACAATATGTTCAGTGTTGAGTCCATTAATGTATTTGTTATGGCTCAGATATCATCCCCTTTATAATCATCTCATTTGGTAAAAAAAAAATAAATAAATAAATCTGCAAGTCAGTCTTTAAACAGAGCTCAAATAATATACATTTCATTCAGTAAATTACAAAATGAACAGACCCCCTACACCCAACCTGCATATGCTTGAATATAATTTTGCCATATTTCTGTCAGGGAGACTGCTCGAGTGCACAGCCTCTAAACCCAGCTTGTTGTAAGTAGTTTCCCTTGTGATCCAACAGAGGGCGCATTAACCTGTGGCACTTCGACTTATCAGTAATCTAAGCACCAGTAGCTATAAGTGTTGTGTTCTCTGTAAAATGGAGGATACAAATCAGAAAGACATTCTGAGCATGTCATCTCAACATCAAAGCATCAGTGAAGCAGAGTGTGATATTATTTTAGGTTCTACACTGTAGATGGTAAAGTAATTCAAACAGAGCAGATGCTGTAAGAGGAGTTGAACAAACTCACTGTAAGGTGGCAGAAATTCAAAGCTCTTGCTGCGCTTCCTCTGCCTCGGCTGCACATCTGTAAAACAGACAGAAGTAAAAAGTCACTCATAAAAACAATAAATAAAAATATGTTTCTGTTCTCCTCATCTGCAAAATTGCACAACAACAACAATATGTACATTAAACATTACAAACAAAATAATACTTAAATATAAAGAAACATGCTCTCATTATGGGATTCGTTATGCTGTTAATGTAAGAGAAACTGTCACATGTGATTCATTTTGACTCCCAGCTTCTATCTAACACTGTCCTACCACCGGCTGTGGGTTGGAGCTCACCTGTTGCTACGGCCTCCATCATGTCATTCAACTGGAGACATCAACGACCTGGACACACACATGTTTATAGACATGGGGTTAATAAAGGTTCAAAACATATCTGCTGAACAACTTTGAACAATGTGACAGTGAGTCTCTCCCTCTATTGTCTTATGTGAATAAAGGCAACTATTGCCCCAAAACTAACGGCATCAATTAGCACTGACATGACTGAATTAGGAAAAGCCATTTATAATTATTTACCAGTTAGAGATTGAGTATGTTGTAGTAATGTTGAAACTTTAAAATTGTAAGTTTGTATTGCACCACCATTGTACCTTAAAGTTAAAGATGGAACAGAATAGTTACCACTTTCCTACTAAATCATGACATTTAGTGTTACCATTAAAAAAGTGTTATAGCCATTATAACCATAGTAGATTATCTTGGTTAATTAATGTTGTTAATTTACTGTAACTCAGGTTAAGCACTGTCCACATCAAATTCAAATTTTATTTATTTATATGACACCTTTCATGCTAAAAGCAGCAACACAAAGTGCCGCACAGAGGCTAAAAACAACAAAGAAAGAGAACAAAACAAGGAGAAACAACCCCAACCCCCCAACCCCCACAAATACACACAGTGACATAGAGACAGACACATAGAGGCATACCAACACACATACCCTACACACACTCACAAGCTTGCACACCCACACACTAGCTGTCATTAGTGACGGGAGAGGGGAAGCCACCTTTGGGGGCCAACCACACTGAGAGGGCTCCCGGCCCACGACTAGGGAGCGCTGCCACAGAGGCAGCCCCGACCCAGGCAGACAGGAGGCCCCACACCAAGGTACGGAGCCCTCTAGCCACCTGGGCCAGAGCCATCCACGGGACAGCAGTGGTAGACGACCAGAGCAACTCCCAGTGTAGCAGACCCCCAGGAGGAAACACTGGAGATAAAAACTAACAAGACTATTAAGACAGTAAAAGCTAAACACAGCAAGATAAGATAGAAAGTATAAGATAAGATAAAAGGTATAAAATTCATAGAGAATAAAAATAGCCTAAAATAAGTTAAATAAAAAATAAAAAATATATATAAAATCAGATGAAATCGTATAGAATGGAAAACTAAACATAATACAAAGCCCGATTAAAAGGAATACAGAAATAAAAGAAATCAATTAAAAGCCTGATTAAAAAGATGGGTCTTGAGCCTCTTCTTAAAAACATCAACAATTTCTGCGGCATCAGTCAGGAACTAGACATGTTCACTGTGTTTTCCCCCTAGATATCTTTAACCTTGGCGTGGTGAGTGCTCTGCTTGTGCTTAGTGTGTGTGATGACAAGCTCTCTGCAGATGTGTAAATCCTCAATGTACAGGAAGTCATAGGCTACTTGTCTGACAGTTTTAAAGAAGTCTGTTATTTTTAGCGTAGGCTATACCGTTGTTAAAATACCTGCTCTCATCCGCTAATTTTAGTTTAAAGGTCAAAGTCAGTGAGACCTCTCTCACTGTGTTAAATTGTTTTATTCATTGTATTTTTATGTTTTACTGTTGTATTTTATTTTACTGTGAAGCACTTTGTGATTTTTATCTGTGAAAATTGCTATAACCTTACTTTACTTACCTACAAATAACAAAACCTTTATAGTACAGTCTATGAACATAACCAATTCAAATTAAGGCAAAGCAATTTTATTTGTATAGCTCGTTTTTACAAACAGTTTGTCTCAAAGGGCTTTACATTAACCACGGCAAAGCACAAATATCAAACATCGATGTGTGCACATTTTATCATGAATTGATAAAGTTATACATTAAATTAGTTAAAACAGGATCTAACAAAAACACTTTTCTGAAAAACATATTTTTTTCCAAATAGGACTAACACACGAATTCATGAGACGTATTCGCAAAGACGATTCAAACTCATAAATGTCACTTGTTACCTCAGCCATCTCTCTGCTGCGTAAAGAAAAAGGAAGTTCTCGGTTCGTGTAGTCAGACACACAATCCTTAACTTTCTAATCACAAAGTACAAAGACATACCTGCATCGATTGCACATGAAAACAAACATTCTAAGTTGTTTTATTGTTTTGTGTGAAGTGCATTAACTCATCTTCCTTTTTTGTCACGACATGGCGGATTTGATTTTATTGCATATCTAGGCCTATCAATTTTCGTTATAATCGTTATAATAATAGCCTATATTTAAATCATTTACCGCAGTGTTTTCGTCCTCAACGGTCAAAGTCACGGCAGTAAATTAATATGCTGTATTTTATTTTATAATCTGTTTGCGTTTACTTACCAAAAGAACAGAACTGCGTCAGACATCCTCCACACACACAAAAAAAGTGTACGCGCGCGGGGATGGGGACGGTACTTTCCGAACTGTGAGGAGACGGAAGCTAAATCATTTCCCCACACATAGACAGACATAAGATACCCTATGTGACTGAAGGTGGGCGTGGGCTGCATGCATTCAGCTAAGGTGGAACAATGATTGGGCTTGATAGGCTTTAAGGCTTTGCAAAGCAACATATGGCTTGTGCATCAAAATAAATGCTTTTTCATTAGCAAGGACCACGCCACAACAATGTGCCATTAGAAGATTTAATGGGATGAATGAATGATATTGTATACAGAAGGTGAGGGAAGGTTGATGTCAGCGCGTCTGGTCTGGGAGGATGAACTGGAGACCGGCGGAGGGGGTTCCGTCTCGGCGTTGTTCCGTGCGAGCTGGTTTCATGCCCCTCAGAAGATGACTTGGAGGAGACCTGAAAGGCAATGCGCTGGTAAAGAAGAGAGGGCTGGAGGAAGGGAGGGAGGGATGGAGGGATGAGATGGAGGCAGAGACGCCGCAACGGGGCAGGCAACCCAATAGGGCCACGAGCTAGAAGGGGCCCCAAGACAGGGCTGAGATTGGTCCTTATCAATAACAAAATGACTGAACTGCTTCAGACACTGCAACGTCGATGCATCGGGAACCCCCCGCACAGGGCCCCTACTAGCTGTTACTGGCTAGTAGCTGTTAAGGGACCCCGAGATGAGACACGGTCGATATTGATCCATATCAATGACACAACCTGAAACCGCCATAGACATTGCAGCGACACGTTTGGAATTCGTTTGGACTTGCTTTCTGCCGTGGGCTACTTTCGGTTCTTATCAAACCGAAGCAAAAATGAAGCGAGCATATCCTTCAGGGCATGCAAAAAGAACAGAAAAACAAGAAGATGGAGAAAAAAGAAAACGAGAAAGTGGTAAGTTCAAACATGAATCATCTGACATAATTTTGTTGTGAAGTTGTGATGCCACTTTGTCCCAGTCTCACCAAGCACAAGTTTACTAACAGCTTATTTAAACAGTAATTAACAGTAGGCTAACTAGTAACTAATTTGTATTTGGAAGAGGAGGATAGGCTATTATATATCTCCTTGAATTTTCTGGTAGGCTACAGCCTAAATGTTGCGTTAAACAACATATTAACATGGAACACTGATGTTGTTGTAGCAACTCATAATGATGGCTCATAATGTAATAAAATCATGAGCGCATAACGTAATAACAGCTTTAATGTAATAACTTGTTACATTATGAGTGTTGGCATTGAAAAATGTTTCAATGAAAAGTAAAATACATCCATAGAAAAATAAAATATTTTACTTGGATTTTTAAAAGTATATTATGTTTTTCAATGTCAGTCAGATTTGTTTTCATGTCCATCTTTTTTCCAGTGTCTGTCTCTTTACACTGTACTCAGTTTTAGTTTTCTTTTTTTCAGTTTCAAGTTACTACTACTAGTTAAAGACGTTATTACGTTATGTGCTCATGATTTTATTACAATATAAACCGATTATTACATTATGAACTTTTATTACATTTAAGTTATTATATTATGACCCATTATTACATTAGGAGTTGCTACAGTTGTTATTGCAAATGGCTGTTCATTAATTATTCCATACAGATCTTAATGTTGAGTGTGTAGCATGCACAATTCTTGCATGAACATAAAGCAAGTTGACCAAATACATTGTGCTCCTTCTATTGAGGGGTGAGAGTGAGGATGATCCGGGAGGAGGCCGTAGCCAGGAGGTGCCTAGACAAGGGGAAGAAGGGAGGGTGGGTCGAGAAACCGAGGCAAACAGAGGAAGGAAGGGGTTGACAGGGTATTTGGCTTGACCAGTGATTAAAGGTGTGGTTGAGGCGTGGCCCTGCTCCCGAATTTAAATTAACTCATCATCTTCCAACGCATTATTTACTACACTGAATTGAAAACATACTGAAATAGCCTACCAAGGCAAGCATGTATTTGTGTTGACATAATGCGCTATGATTCAGGATTTTGTTGAATAAAATAAACTCTGCTTTTCAAAGTCAAGAATGCTGTAATCTGCTGGCCTCAATTGAATCTACATGATTTCCTCTTTCCCATTCAAAGTTACAGGGGGAAGGTTCTGACCATCAAGTCATTTATTAACTCAGACCGTTTAGTGAATATGAGCAAGTTTCCTCTTTTACATCCAAACTTACTGATTCTCCATTTCTGTCAACTGACATCAAATAATATTAGTTTAATATTTTACCATTTCAAAAAAATGTATTTTGTCAATTTTCAGTCATTGCCATAGTAGTTTAATGTGTATGGCACATTTCATTACAGAATATGAAGGTACATTTATTTTGTATGGACATTTTTTTCTATTGGTGTTCATATAATTATGTATAAATCATTTGAAGTTAAAGCAGAAGTAAGTGATATATTTGTGTTAATATAAGTCTTAAATAGTTATATCTTCCGACAGCAATCACTTACATAGAGTGTTTGGTCTGAAACACGGGTCTGTCAGTCACTCTGCTCTGCTCTGAGCCCAGGAGAAAACATTTATCGTATCCTACAGTTTTTATCCAATGAGGAGAGAGAACGGCATGCAGGGCTGTGTGTGCAGCCAAGGAACGCCGTGAATGTGGTGACGTAGGGACGAGAACTGTTATGGTGCGTTCAAGGAAACTCGTATGTTTCCGACCGTGAAGTGGTACCAGTTTGATCTGGTACGAGTTCACCGGTCAGAAGTTACGAGTGGCCGTTATAGTGACTTTCACCGGTAAAACAGGTCGGAGAAACACGAGTGGGTTGCCTGGAACGCTACAAAGTCGTAAGTCGTGACTTGAAGCTGTAATTTACGATTTCAAAAGCCTGCCTGGAACGCAGCATTAGCGAAAACGACCGGACCACTTACTTCTGCTTTAATGCTTTTCATTATCTGTTTTATTATTGTTTGATTATCTGTTTTCGAGGTAAATTCATGCAAAACCGCTAATACGTGTTCCCGTTCCCGCAGTCTCTGAATTCACATTACTCTCGTGTATCAGCGCAATCTCGTTTACATAAGCCGACATCAGGAGAATAATGAGACGTGATGTTAAATTAATGAAAATTAAAGTATGATAACGTACAGATATAAATACATTTGTTTCTGAAAAACTATCATGATTTTTGGAGGCATTCTTGGTCAAATTGAGGGCCAAATCCCCTGTGGCCTCCACTCATTTCTGATGCTGAATGCGACACGAGCAACAGAAATAGAAACGGGGCATCGGGCTCTAAACGTCGCGTCGCGTTTCTCCATAAAAACTATACATTATCCCTTACTTAGTAGTAATCTTCTAGTTTTATATTTAACATTATAAAGTCATTCTGAAATAGTTGAAATGTTAATGAAGATGATAATAAAGTTTTCTCTTTATTATCAATGCAATAGTTTCTAAAAGTGTTGTCTAAACACAATTTTTTTATTTTTTTTACTTACAGTTTAAAAACCTATCCATCGTCCGGAGTCGGGTCGCGGGGGCAGCAGTCGGAGCAGGGATCCCCAGACTTCCCTCTCCCCGGACACTTCCTCCAGCTCTTCCGGGGGGACCCCAAGGCGTTCCCAGGCCAGCCGAGTGACGTAGTCACTCCAGCGTGTCCTGGGTCTTCCTCTGGCCTCCTCCCGGTGGGACATGCCCGGAACACCTCACGAGGGAGGCGTCCAGGGGGCATCCTATACAGGTGCCCGAGCCACCTCAGCTGGCTCCTCTCGATGTGGAGGAGCAGCGGCTCTACTCCGAGCTCCTCCCGGGTGACAGAGCTCCTCACCCTATCTCTAAGGGAGCGCCCCGCCACCCTGCGGAGGAAACTCATTTCGGCCGCTTGTATCCGGGATCCAGTTCTTTCGGTCATGACCCAGAGTTCATGACCATAGGTGAGGGTGGGAACGTAGATCGACCGGTAAATCGAGAGCTTTGCCTTTCGGCTCAGCTCCTTCTTCATCCTGACGGACCGATACAGTGACCACATTACTGCGGCCGCCGCACCGATCCGCCTGTCAATCTCACACTCCATTTTCCCCTCACTCGTGAACAAGACCCCGAGATACTTAAACTCCTCCACCTGAGGCAGGAACTCTCCCCCAACCTGGAGGGTGCAAGCCACCTTTTTCCGGTCGAGAACCATGGCCTCGGACTTAGAGGTGCTGATTCTCATCCCAGCTGCTTCACACTCGGCTGCAAACCGCCCCAGTGCATGCTGAAGGTCCTGGCTCGAGGGAGCCAACAAGACCACATCATCTGCAAAAAGCAGAGATGAAATCAAGTGACAACATTGTCTTCATAAAAATATGATCAGACTCTCAGGTGAAAGATGATGTTTCACATTTAGTGTTGAAACTCTGCAAATATACGTATACACAAATATATTTATATTTATATTTTATAAGAGATTATCAGTTAAATTGTTTGAGTAGGTCTGTTTGACATTTGAGATTTCCACATTGGAAAGCAGAATATTTGGTTTTGTTTGCAATGTTTGGTTTGAAAAAATGTTTATGTGTGTGTGTGTGTGTGTGTGTGTGTGTGTGTGTGTGTGTGTGTGTGTGTGTGTGTGTGTGTGTGTGTGTGTGTGCATGTGTGCGTGCGTGCGTGCGTGCGTGCGTGTGTGTGTCTTGTTTCCTCTTTCCTCTCACTGAAAAACAGGAAGTTACATGTTTTAGAGACACGTTTCTTTAATCACACGGTGTATAGGAACACACTGACACCTGATAGGTCATGTCTTCTGACCTCATTCAAGTCTCAGGACTGACTGGCTTCATTTACATGTTGTCAAGACACATTTTCAGTGTACACTGATCACATACTGTATTTCATGATGTGGGGAAAGTTGCAGTGTTAGAGCATTTAAAGTTAATTAAATTTAAATTTGACTCGCTTCACAGTGGCAAAAACTATCTGATGGTATTTTAACCTAGTGACTGGTGGTTTCCAGCTCAGACAGTGAAGCTACTGTGGGAAGAACAAGCAATGAATGATGTCGATCAATTATCAGCAAATTAAATTAAATATTTCCCAAGTGATGTTAAACAGAGCAAAGATGTTTTTAACACAGTGTTTCCAGACACTATAGTTGTATTTTGGATACTTGCATTAATTTATTTTGCACACAAAAACAAAGTTATTTCACAAAAACCAAAGACTACCAGGGTCAAAATTATTAGACCCCCTGATGCAAACAAAGACAGTTGTGTATCCTATTTGCTGGATAACAACAAACAGTCATTTGTTTTAGTTTTCAACAAGTCTCTGACACGTCTCCTGTCCTGAAATTTCTCCAGCTCCTCCAGATTTGATGGCCTTCTGGCACAAGGAGTGACTTGTGTTTTTGTTTATTGTCATGTTGGAAGAGATAGCAACAAATGAAAAGTAGAAGTGTATCTAACCATATCCCATCTCAGCTGTCAGTATTACAGAGGATACATAAACCGGATCAAATCAGAATAGGGTTGGGTGCAGTACTGGGTCTGGGTTGTCTCTTCTGTGTGTGTGTGTGTGTGTGTGTGTGTGTGTGTGTGTGTGTGTGTGTGTGTGTGTGTGTGTGTGTGTGTGTTGTTTCTTCTTTTCTCTCACTGAGAAACAGGAAGTTACATGTTTTAGAGACACGTTTCTTCAACCACACGGTGTATATGGAACACACTGACACCTCATAGATCACGTCTTCTGTGGTTGAACTTCTGACCTTATTCAAGCCTCAGGATGAATGTGTCAGTGTTAAAATGTCCCTGACTGGTTTCACTACATGTTGTCAAGACACGTTTTCAGTGTACACTGATCACGTACTTGTGTATTTCATGATGTGGGGAAAGTTGCAGCGTTAGATTCATATTTAAACTGAACCAGAGCATTCAAGTTAATTTTGACTCGCTTCACAGTGGCAAAAACTGTCTGATGGTATTTTAACCTAGTGTCCTCTGGTGGTTTCCAGCTCAGACATTGAAGCTGTAGAACTTGAATCCTATAGAAAATCTGTGTGGTGGAAGGAAGACCAAGGTCCATGCCAGAAGGCCATCAAATCTGGAGGAGCTGGAGAGATTTCCCAAGAACAGCTGGGATTGGACAAGAGACTTGTCAGAGACTTGTTGAAAACTAAAACAAATGACTGATTGTTGTTATCCAGCAAAAAGGATAGACAACTGTCTATTTTTAACAATTCTGTTTAGTCTGTAATGTCTTTTGCACTTTTACCCCTTTGCACTTTAAAACTGCTTTAATATTTACTTTGTCTACCAGCAAGAACTTTTAATCTGTTATTCTATCCAACAAGTAGACAGCACATGATGTAAATTGCATCATCCTTTCATAGACTGGGCTACTAATTTATGTGCGGCAAGTTTTATCACTTCTCAGTGTGAGAAATCTCATGTGAACTTTTTGAAATGCGTGTAGCCCTAAACCTGGGGCTGAAGGACTGCCTCCTCTGCTGTTGTCCTCTAAAATACAGCACACTATATCTATATCTTCAAGCAAGAAAATAAGTCCAGTTGCTTTTAACTACAACTCCACAAGAACAGCACACTATACTTTTACCTTACTACCAAAATAGTTTCTCACTTAAGTTGTAGGTGTTGTAGCGTTATTGCTAAGTCAAGACTTAAAGGAGTCATCACCTGGTTTTTTACGTATCCAATCCCCCTTAAATTGCTTTGAATCAATTCTTAAAACTTTTTGGAAACATTTTTTTTTTTTAATTCAAACATAGAGCTTGTTCTGACACTTTTTAATACTGCAACTTTCTCTCGTGAGAGATCCGGATGTTCATTGTATTAATATGTAATGAGGCGCGCATTGATTGGACGCAGGAAGGACAGAGCCGGAATGGTAGCTGGCCCAGTGGGCTACATGCAGGCTGTATTGGAAACCGCATACCATGCTGCTCTCTGTTGTGTACCGTAACCATGTTATAACTTCATAAAATAAAACAAAATTGTATCGGTTCATTGTAAAACATGTATTTATTGATGCAAAAGTGGTGATTTCTGTACGTAGGCTACAGAGCCCTGGGGCAAAGCTGCTGCTGCTGCTCTGTGTGAAGCTTCACTTTTCATTCAAACAAACTAATACGACTGCCACAATTGTTAGATTTCATCAATGAGACCAACATTTATCTCCTAAAAAGAATTAACCCGTCGGCGGTAAACCTCTACAAACCTGCGGGTAAGTTAATTAACGATTGTTTCCTCCGGCGGCATGACAACCGTAGTTTGACCGGTTAACGAGCAGCTGCAGGCGGGTTGCTGACGAGTCACTCTCCGCTCCTCTGCCTCGCTGGAGCTGCACTTCTCCCAATGCGGAGCAAACTTCTAAGCCGTCATTTGGATAAACTAACTGCACATTGGGGATCTAAACCCTTACTTTCTCGCATGAAAAATTATTAAAACTTAATAAAGTGACGAAATAACAGCGCTACAGTGGGAAATAAAACAATAAGCAGAGGTGGCAAGTAACGAAGTACAAATACTTCGTTACTGTAGCCTACTTAAGTAGATTTTTCAGGTATCTGTACTTTACTTGAGTATTTATTTTTCTGACGACTTTTTACTTTTACTCCCTACATTTATACGCAAAAATATGTACTTTCTACTCCTTACATTGTGAAAACAGGCTCGTTAGTTTTTTTTTTTGACACGACGTAAAAGCACCGGTAAAAGACGTGACGAACTAGAGAGGGAAAGAGGGAGAAGAAGGGGGGGGGGGGGGGGGGGCAGTAGAGAACTTGTAGGCTACTGTAGCAGCGACATGGAGGCAGCTTGCATGGAGGAAGGAAGTGATGGTGGTCTGACTATCCGACGGGGGGGGGGTTGAACACTGTACAGCGCAATATAGCGCATTTACCGTTTACGAGCGGCAAAGCGCAACCTGTCCATGTGCCCTTGTCTGTGTGTACGCGCGCGCGTGCGTGTGTGTGTGCGCGCGCGTGTGTGTACATGCGGTGAGGCGGCAGCGCGCCAGTCAAGCAGGTGGACTGACTGGCAGAGATGAGAGGTGATGAAACAATGTTTAAAAACTATTATTATTATTATTTAGTGAGAGTCTGTGGCGTTAATTAATGGTAAACACTGTCTCTGGTCAGTTCAGTCTTCATTATTCTGTCTGAACTTTTTTTGTTTAACAAAATTATCAAATTATGTGGGTTTCATTAACGGCAAAAAAAATCATTTTTACTTTTTACTTTTACTTTGAAAGTACATTTAAGAGCCTGTACTTTCTTACTTTTACTTGAGTAAAGGAGTTGAGTCAGTACTTCTACTTTTACCAGAGTATTTTTTTACACATGTATCTGTACTTCTACTTAAGTACAGAATATGAGTACTTTTGCCACCTCTGACAATAAGTAATGGCGTGTGGCGGAAGTCGGGGTGGTGGAAGAGAGGTGTGTTTATGAAAGCAGTCTCCACGGTGATGTCACCATAGGAGCAGAGTCAAAATCTCGTAATTTTGTGGTGTGCAGCCTCATGAGCTACTCTGGCTTAAACAAAGAGCCCAAATGAAAAAACTCAGCCACTTTCAAATCCCAGGTTTTCAGGCAAGTTTCCACTGAGGTCCAACACCAGTATACATGTTTTAACAAGGAAAAATGTGATTTCCGGGTGATGACTCCTTTAAGGAGGCAGGAGAACATCAATGACACACCAGCTGTTAGGTCCAGGAAACATTGGTCTATTTTATTGTCCCAATGACAATCCTAACATTCTAAAGTCACCTAGCAGGACTTAGGTGCCGTGTCCACCAGACACGCTTTTAGCGCCCGCAACCACCGGTCGTGTCCACCAAACCAAGGGGGCAGTTGTCGGTCTGAGAAGTGAAGCTCACTTCCGCGTTCAAAAAACTGCAATCCCCTCTTCTTCCTCTGGGGGCTGATGTCAGAAAGCAGCATTCTCCATAGACCCCCATGTTAAAATCGCCTTCAATAAACATGATCAAAGCCTGGTGTCAGAACGTGTTTTGGTCTCAATCGATAGTTTCTACGAATTTTTTTTTAACTCTACCGTTTTACTGTTATTAGGTTAAAACTCTGGCCAATTAGGGTGCGGAAACGTTGAGTGACAGGTCCGAGCTGTGACAGGTCCAGCTGCTTCGAGGCCAGTGGGCGGGATCTCGGCCGGCCAATCCAACATGGCGCTGTTCAGGCCGCCATATTTGAGTCACAAAAACGACTCCCCAAAACCAATGGGGGACGTCATGGATGCTACGTCCATTCTTTTTACTGTCTATGCACTAAACGCGCTTTTGGAGCGCTCGCTCTCTCTCTCACCTTGTAACCAGGTTAAACGAGCCGTCTCACTTCCAAGCCGCTTGATGAGCGGCGCGCTGTTCCAAAAGTTGAACATATTTCAACTCTGAGCGCTCTGAGTGCCGCAACAAAAAAAGTAAGCGCCAAGAGCGCTTTTTCCGCCAGGGGGGCTCAGTGCTGTGAGCGCCGAACTCCATAGGATCTGAATGGAAAGTAGACGCCCAGAGCACTAAAAGCACGTCCGGTGGACACGGCCCCTTATGTTGCGTTCACATGGAGTCCGGTATAGTTACCAAATGTGTCCGCCAGATTTGTCGGGGCCGCGACTTGCGCTGACATGGCATAGTGCTGTGCGATATTACAATATATATCATAGTGCAATATAAAAATGTCTACCGTACGATAGAGCCCTCTATCGTTTATAACATAATTTTGACGTGTGTGGTACTGGGTTTAGCTCTGTTGCTACCGCTAACAACAAATGTTAACATTACTACGGTCGGCAGTGTAAAATTCAAGGATGTGGGACACTGAATCATCCCTGGACGCTGTGAGTGACAGACAAACAGCCGAACTCCACATGTAAGTTTGTGGGTGGGTGTGTGTGTGTGTGTGTGACCAGAGGAAGCTGGATCTGATCCAAAGTGCCGTGTTTCGGCTACAAAAACCTGTCGAACTGATCCGAACACACACACACAGACACGCACACACACACACTAAAAAAAAGGAAAGAAAAAGTTGTAACTACTACTAACTACTTTCACAAGATTGGAACAAGATAGAAACAAACAGTTTTTTTGCTGGAAAGTAGAAACCCTCATCTTTCCTTTGATGGGTTGAATGTGTATGTAGTAAGATTACATACTATATGGTGGGTCTACGGAAATCTGTCAAAAAGCTGGAAAATGCCTGGCAAGCTGGAGGAAGCTGCTGTGAGAATGGCTGGCAGTCAAAGAGTTCAAAGTCAAACTCTTTTACTTAGGATTAATGTCATTGCAGATCTGTGCATGGACAATATAGGACTGACTAGTGGTGTGCAGGATCAATACTTGTCTGCTCAAGGATCATTATTAAAAGATCAATATTTATATTCTACATCAGAGGTCTTCAACAGGGGGTCTATGACCCCTAGGGGGTCCGCAGAGGTGCTGCAGGGGGGTTGTGGAATTTTTGGTTGATTAGGCAATGTTTTATATCTTTTAGTTTCCACATTTATGTTTCAAATAAAAACATAATTTTGAATAGCTTGTCTGCATGATTACCATGCAGTTGACAGACATACTGTAGTTGATATTGACATTGGTATCAGTGAACAAGGTCTGTTTATAAATGGCAGAGGGACGGCATGTTTGCTGTACATGTCAATGTCAATTTTATAATATAGTAGGGGTCTCTGCTCCATGTCTCCGTCAGTTTGGGGATCCCTGGCCTGAAAAACGTTGAGGGCCCCTATTCTACATTAATCTGGGGCATACATTTCTGTGACAGGTGCTATACAAATAAATGTATTAAATGCGTGTGTGTGTGTTTTTTTTTTTTTTTATCACAGTAGAAATATTATTGTCATTTATTCCGATAATTCAGTTTCGCTCCAGCAGTGAGCAAACACCAGTGTGTGATTTAGTTACTATGGTTACTGTGATGCTCTGTGTCTCTGTCTCTTTATAACTTTCTCATGATTAAAAAAAGTATGTTAAGTGTGCTTTTACAAGTATCATGAAGATTATTGTACCTTATTACCAAAACCTAGTGAGATAGTTTTACATTTTTGATTGAAGTACCTCTCAGTTAAGTGCAACAATGAAAGTAAAGCAATAAATGACATAGAACACTCTAAAAAAAAGATGATAAAATAAGGATCAGGAGTAGAATAGCAAAAAAGATTGGGATAAGTGCAGGCCCTTAGCCATGTGAAAGCACATCATGCAAATGTGTCAAATTGTATTATTAGTCTATATTTTAACACTGAAAAGCCTAACTCACTCTCAGAGTCTTTTGGATACCCTGAAAGGGATGGCGAGCTAACCGTGTGAACATCTGGACTGAAAAAGGTTGTCCTGTCGGTGTGGTAGGACTGAGACAGTCACAGAATCACTGAAATTGACGGGAACAATTCTTTTTTTTATCTACAGAAAAAAAGAGACATTTTATTTTTTTAAAGGGTCCGCCCAATTTAAAAGACACATTAAAAGAAAACAAACTGAAAGAGTGCGGTGTATAAGTGCTTTATTTTGTGTGTATTAATACAGTGATCTTGCTAAAACTTACCTCTGTGTGTTTCCTCTTTCAATTGGTGTCCAATCCTATCGTCCATCATCACTTCTGCCTGTGAATCTAGAGAAATCTCGCCCAGTGGTCACTTACAGTACCTGCCAGGTGGGTTACATTAACCATTTAATGGGAATAATTCATTTGTTAGCCCCTTTTTATACACTCCATGGTTAGCCCACCTAACCAATTTGCAGCCACCACTGAATGACAGAATAACAGGTGAATGGATATTTCTCAAACTTGTCA
The DNA here is from genome assembly GCF_045865225.1 of Trachurus japonicus. Lineage (NCBI taxonomy): Eukaryota > Metazoa > Chordata > Actinopteri > Carangiformes > Carangidae > Trachurus > Trachurus japonicus. The sequence goes on along the minus strand of NC_140915.1, from coordinate 5,535,265 downwards.
TCAAAGAGCAGGATGGTTCTCTGGAAGGTCATCTGTGCTGTCAGCACCAGAGACTGTATTTACCACTTATACTAAAAAAAAAGTAATGTTGTTTGATTATCTTAAATATTTCATTTCATCCTGGTGAGATTTTTTGATAGTAGCCTATTTTATTTGTTAATTATTAGTTTGCTGGTTTTCTTATTATTTGTTTAGTATTTTATTTTGTTTGGTCCCACACTGTGTGCACCAAGGTTATATGTAAGAAAGCAGGTAAGGAACCAGAATGCACCTGGATGGGCTTATGGTTTACCAGAGCAGGAGAGGCACACAGGAATTCCTTTATTCTTTTGTTTGTTTGTCTGTTTGTTTTTTGCTTACTTTTGGTTCAATAAACCTTTTTTGGAAAAACAGCAGAGCTTCTTTTGCCTTTGTACAATACATGCCCATGATGGGCAGTGGTCTATTGATTTAGTGACGTTTAGAAATACTATCGTGGTATGTGTGATGTTGAAGGAGACAGAATTCAGCTCAACAACTGTCCTAGTGAAATGTATGCACTACGACAGTGAATATACAATACACAGTGCAGGTCACTTTCTGTGTTTCCTGTCTGTCTTCACTGCATCTATCAAATAAAAAGCATTAATAGTAAAAGTCAGTTCAACTTTTTATTATCATCATAATGTTAAGTCGGTGAATACTTCAAACCAGTAAACACACAGTGCAGCTGTATCACTGATGATGACATACAAACACACAGTAATCAGATCATAAACACCATCCTGTGCTCTGTTCTATTTCTGCATCAACAACAGATCATGTAAATCAAGTTTTAGCAAAAAAAATATTAAAACCAAATATTCCCCAACTGAGTAAATGAAAGAAAACTATTTCAAAGTCATTTGAAATGTACACAAAAGAAATCAGGAAGACAGATATTATTTAATGATTTTGGAAATACCTTATTCTGTACATGATGCTCATTAGCATCAAATAATAGACAAACATGTCCAAGATTCAAATGTGTATAGAACAACAACAACAACAACAACAACAACAACAACAAAAGTTAAGTCATGCAATTAACTGAGAAAGTCAACTTTCTGAAATGCATAGACTCCAATATTTTGTCTCTTTCAAGACTTGTGAGGTGAAATTAGTCTTGTGCTGATGATAAAAGGGAGCACCTTTCACAACCTTGGTTTTCTTAATTAAAGCAGAAGTAAGTGATATATTTGTGTTAATATAAGTCTTAAATAGTTATATCTTCCGACAGCAATCACTTACATAGAGTGTTTGGTCTGAAACACGGGTCTGTCAGTCCCTCTGCTCTGCTCTGAGCCGAGGAGAAAACATTTATCGTATCCTACAGTTTTTATCCAATGAGGAGAGAGAACGGCATGCAGGGCTGTGTGTGCAGCCAAGGGACGCCGTGAATGCGACGTAGGGACGAGGACTGTTATGGTGCGTTCAAGGAAACTCGTATTTTTCCGACCGTGAAGTGGTACCAGTTCGATCTGGTACAAGTTCACCGGTCGGAAGTTACGAGTGGCCGTTATAGTGACTTTCATCGGTAAAACAGGTCGGAAAAACACGAGTGGGTTGCCTAGAACGCTACAAAGTCGTAAGTTGTGACTTGAAGCTGTAATTTACGATTTCAAAAGCCTGCCTGGAACGCAGCATTAGCGAAAACGACCGGACCACTTACTTCTGCTTTAAGGTTGCTAGTTGAAATACCTTCATTAATTGCTTAGTTTCTTTACTGTTTACACCATGTAAACTTTGTGTTTTTGTGATCTTTATCTTTAAATGTACACTGATCAAATCATTAGATCACCATCATGACCATATAAGACTCCTTTGCAGCCAGCTCATAAAATACAACAAGAGGCCTTTGTTTCAACTTCTGTCAGAAGTGTCTGTATCAGATCACTTATCTCTCTCTCATGGATTATTTGCAGGTTGTCTTTTTCTGCCTGATTTCTCACTTTCTTCATTTGGTTTTCATGCACGATCAGTATGTCTTTAATTTTCGTTACATTTTCAGTTTTTTTGGTCACGCATTTTACTAAGTCACTGATTTCCTGCTGATGTTTTCCCCTCTTTTCATTTTCATTGTGGGCTGAAAGTGCCTTTAACAGGTCATACTTGACATCTCTGTCCTTCATTTGTTCCTCATGCTCTTGTTTCTGAGAAGCAAAGTCTTTGGAGTATTTTTCTTTGAATTTATTGAACTCTTCAGCCTTCTTTCGGGCCTCCTCCTCGTATGTCTTCTTCAGAGACTCCACTTTTTTATTATAGTTTTCTTCTAATTCTTTTTGTTTCAATTCTTCTTGTTCTTTCCTGATTCCGTCTTCTTTTCTATTCTTTTCATATTTTTCTCTTTCCTGCTTGTACTTGTCCTCTAGTTGTTCAATTCTTGATTGTTTCTGTTCATCTTCTTGTTCTCGTGTTTCCCACCACTCTTTCCTTTCCCTCTCCCAGGCCTCATGTTCCATTCTCATCACCTCTCTACTCTGCTCTAGCTCTGATTCTGTTTTAATTTCCTTCTCTAATGCCTTGAGTTTTTCTTCCCATGTTTTTTGCTGAATTTCATCCTCCTGTTTCCTCTTGCTGTCTTCTTCTTTTCTCTTTTCCTGTTCTTTATGCCTCTGTTCACGTTCTTTCTTTATGTTTTCCTCCATTTCCTTGAGTGTTTTGTCTCTTAGTTTGCTCTCCTGTTCAAATTCTTTTATTTTTTCTTTCATTTTTCTAATTTCTTCCTTGTGTTTTCTTTTTAGTTCCCCCTTTTCTTTCTTCATCTCTTCCTCCTTCTCCTTCAGGATCCTTTCCACCTCGTTCTGTATTGCTGCTTCAGCCTCTTGCAGCATCTCATTAGTGTAGCAGCTTCCTCCATTTCTCTTCACCATGGTGTTGATCTTCTTTATCAGCTCTATGACTTGTGTGTGGTTCCCTTCATCATAGTTGTTAAACACATGATATCTTCCTCCACAGTCAGAGATCAACTTCTTAAAGGAATCATCACATTTTTCAATGTACTGATCAATGGACAGCTTCTCATGCTTAAGTGTATCTCCTCTTGTGAAAAGAATGATGGTGAACGACTCTGAATCCTTCCCAAATCCTTCCTTGATGAGTTTCAGTGTCTCCTTCTCCTCGTCTGTGAGTCGACCGATCTGTAACACCAACAGGAAGACATGTGGACCTGGAGCCAGTAGACTCATGAATTTCACCATCTCCTCATTAACCTCTTCATGGGACAAGGTTGTGTCAAACAGACCAGGAGTGTCGACCACAACAACAGGACGACCGTCCACTTCACCCTGAGCTTTCTGACAAAACTTGGTGACTGATTGTTGACTTGATTTGGCTTTAAACTCTTCTTTTCCCAGAATGGTGTTTCCTGTTGAACTCTTTCCACTTCCAGTCTTCCCTATCAGCACAATCCTAAGACAGTCTGAGCTCTGAGTCTCTTCATTACCTGCAACATAAGAAGATAAGTTAGTTTACATGTTCATCTTTGATAATTTATATTGATAATACAATTTCTAAACAGCAACATGGCATAGAAAATAATTCAAACTTCAGTGAAGCACTGACCAGCATTCACAGTCTTTGTCTTAAGGTCCTGGAGTTCAGCCCGCAGTTTTAAGATGCCATCCTCTTTCCCTTGAACAAATGTTTTTATTGTGTAGCTGTGTGTTTCATCTTTGTCAGCTCTCATCTTGTCCACAGTTTCCAACAGCTTGGGGATCTGCTGTTTGTCCTTGATGTTGACAACAACAGATCTTCCTCCACAGCTCTGACAGAGCTCCTGGATGTCTCTGTCATCTCTGACAAAGTTAACAACAGCTGGAGCTGTAGGATCTGACTCCACAGTGAACAGGATCATGGTGAAGTCATTGACTCTACAGCTGAATGTGTTCTGGATGGTCTTTAACTCTCCTTTGTCTTCATCAGTGAGGGGACCCACAGGTAGGACCAGGATGAAGCCATGGACGCCCTCAGGATCACAGAGGGAGATACACCTGAGTGATTCCTCCATCACTTCCTCCTGAGGTTTTCCATACAAGGCAGGAAGCTCCACCAGGGAAACCTGACGTCCACACACCTCTCCCTGATGTTTAACACACTCTGATGAGTTGGAGACTGAATGAAGCTCTGTCTGACCTAAAATGGCCTCAGCTGCTGAAGTCTTCCCTGCTCCTCTCCTCCCACACAGAACCAGGTTTAGAGCTGGTTTCATGAGTTCAGACTCTTCAGTGACGGTGAGGAAGGTTCTTCTGTTTTCTTCCACAATGTTCTCAATCTTTTCCATTAACAGTTCATGGTCACCTTCAGACATCTTGTACTGTCTTCCTCCACAGTCCCCAATCAGCTGACTAACAGAGACATTTGTCTCATCATGTGTTAGGACAACCATAGAGTGTTTAAAAACATCTTGACCAAACAAACTCAGGATGAAGTTCAGTGTTTTTCTGTTCTTCTCATTGAACTGTGAAGGCTTCACTAATAGCAGCAGAACATTTGGTCCAGGAGAACACAGATTGATACATTCTCTAACTGCTTCTCTCACTCTCTGCTCAGACAAACTGAAGATATCTTGTGTTTTTACTACAGTGACAGATTTTCCTCTCCACTTTCCACAGGTGGTTACAGATTGTTTGGTTGGTGTAAGTTTTCTTGAATGAAACCCTTCAGTGATGAAATAACCAAGTTTTGTCTTTTTGTCTTCACTTTGGCCGACCAGGACAATCCTGAATGTTGAGTCTGAAACCATAACAGATATTGTTAGAGACTGGAGTTGATAAAAACAGGTGAGTTGAACAAATTTAACCACTAGCATAAAATAGGTATTTGACTCAATAACTGCCTTACAGTCAGAACTGTGAGGGCAGGTACTAACAGAGATCTGGGTTGCAGAGATTTCTTATTTTATCCCATAGGAACTCGTGCAAGAAATTCACCCGCTTTATTTTGTGATTGGTAAATTGTGGTTGTGTGGAAGCAGAATTGGGATTTAATTTCTTTTAAGATTTCTTTTTTAATTTGTAGCGCAACTATTTGTCTCTTTCATGTCAGCAACATGAACGCCTGTAAGAACAGTCAATTATTATGTGTGTCAACAGAGGATGGTCTCTTGTATATTAGGACTAAATATCCTTACTCTGGTTGGTTGTATGCTCCACTGGTGAAGGAGTGTGTGATGTGAAAGGCATAAAAGCTGTGAAAAGACAAAACCACCAATTACAGGATGCTGTGTTCATCATGATGTATTACTGCATGTGATAAGAATTTGGAAGTTTACTTACAGGAGACACCAATGTTTGTTGCTGATTCCCACATTTTTTTCAGCCCTGTATGAAAAAGAGTCAACCAATAAATGTTAACTTAATGTTCAGACCTACTGACTATTTGTATTCATATTATAAAATTGTTGCTGTACTTACCAATGATTCTTGCAGGAACCAAGTTGCCACTGTTTTCCTCTTCTTGTTTCAGGCTGCCAAGACCACTGGTTAAATCAGACTTTGCATCTTCAAATACATCACAGATCACATGATGTCCACTGTTCTCTTTTACAATTTGGATGAGGTGCATCAAGAGCTCTTCGAGTTCAAGGTTATTCTGCAATGTCCACCTGTTTTTAGATTTTCTGATCATGTCTCCTATCAGTGGATGGTCCACATAATTTTGTATGAAGCCTGAACTCTGATCTCTGGGTGTTGATATCAGTATCAGTGAATGATCAAATGATTGATCACTGAAGAGTCTCATGACTCTGCAGAGCCTCAGTCTTTGTTTCTCAGTGAAGTCTTCAGGCTGTAGAACCAGCAGGAACACATGAGGTCCAGGATCAGAGAGACTCACACAGTTTTTAACCAGTTCTGTCAGTTTGTCTTCAGAGATGTTTGGATGCAGCAGATCTGGAGTGTTGATGAGGACTGTTTCTTTCTCCTTTAACTGTCCACTGACTCTCCGACAACAGTCTGGTTCTCCTTTAGTGTTGAACACTTTCTCTCCCAGTATGAAGTTCCCCACTGAACTCCTCTCAGACCAGCTGTTCCCCAGCAGGACAACCCTCAGCTCAGACACTGAAATGTAAATGTATTCAAATTATTTTCTTAATGTACTTTTATAATACACAGCTATACAGTCAATTTGCAAACAGCTCCATATGTATATGAAGCATGAATTTCAGACTTTAAGCAAAACAATTGAGACTCTGTTCAGTGTGACTCACTGCTGGGTCGCCCATGGTCATAGCTGTTTCTGCGTTTACTGGGTTCCATCTTATCTGTAAAGACAGAGAAATATACAGATACATTCTATCAACAGTTAAATATGCAACGATTATCGGTGTCGGGTGACAACTATAATTTTACCAGCTCACAAACTGAAAGCTTTGCCTCCTAGTTCGGCTTCCTTTTCACCACAATAGGACCAGTACAATATCTGCATGATATGCTTTAGCAGCCTGCCTATCCATCCTCTGCCTCATTTTACCATCACTAGTATAACTAGTCACTTGTGAACCTGTGAACCTTGACAGCAACTCACCCTTAAACTAGGCATGAAAGGCGGTGGCCTGATGAGGCCATAAGAGCCACATCTGTAAAATAACATTTTTTTTACTGTCATGTCACAAGTCTATCACCACTGAGGGTTACTGTGTATACAGATGATCACAGATGATCACAGAGAAGAACAGCTCTGGGTAGCAGAGTTTACGTCTGAAGCCAAAACAGCACACCCAGATTACAGACACCAAATTAAAACTGTGCACACAAATCAAACCAGTCTCTTTAACAGAAGTTTCTTGAGAGAGTCTTGACACCTTTTAACTTGTGATTCGTGACAAAGACAGAAAGTCTCCATCCATTATGGTTTGTTATATACAAGCACAGTGTACTAACATTAATAGAGAACTGTAATGAATAATCTGAAATTAATTGATTGTAAAGGTCATCCAGTTCAGCATCAGCATCATTCACTGTGAGTATGTTGTCAGGAATTGTGCATGCAGTGTTCACATGATCAGGAAATGACAAGGTGCTCAGTATCTCATTTACATTTATAAATGTTGAGCTTCAGGCTGAGCAGCAGCCCCCCCCTCAGCAGTCAGAGGAAGACTGATTTTACTTGATGTCTGTGTTCTGATGACACTGTATTTTCGTGTTAGAAGTATCACTTAATGTGATGTAAATCATTATAATTTCACATGTTTCCATAAAGATATTGTTTTATATATTGTGCACCTGCTGCTCTTTCTATTATTATTGCTCCAGAAACTCATTTCGTTTCAGTGAGAACTCAGTAAGAATCACCAATGAGTACCAGTAAAGTATCAGATAAACTGTACTTTATAACACTCTCAGAAGGAACTCGTGCTCGGAACATAACCTTGCCCTGAATATCACCAAAACAAAGGAGATGGTGATAGATTTTAGGAGGGCTGGTCACCAGCACCAGTACCATCTCCCTCTAACCATCAACAGCTCTGAGGTGGAGAGGGTGCATAACATCAAGTTCCTGGGGGTCCTTCTGACTGATGAGCTAACCTCCAGACTCAACACCCCAGCTGTCATTAAGAAGGCTCAACAACGACTTTACTCTCTCGGCAGACTAAAAAAGGTGGACCTTCCCATCCAGCCCTGACCATTGAGAGCGTTCTCACATATTGCATTTCATTCTGGTTCGGCAGCAGCACAGCAGAAGAGAGACACAACCTTAACAGGGTTGTGAGAACAGCAGAGAGAATCGTTGCTGTGCCACTGCCCCATCTGCTGGACATGTACACAGTCCGCTCTCTGCGCAGAGCAGAGGACATTTTAAAGGACTCCACACATCCCTCTTACGGCATGTTCACAATATGCAATCAGGAAGAAGGTACAGAAGTATCAAAGCAAGAACCACCCGTCTGTTGAACAGCTTCTTCCCCAAAGTGATAAGACTCCTTAACATGTGATGCATGAACAGCTTTTAGAGCACCTATTTATTTATCATTTTTATTCTCCTATATCCACTGACCATTTTATCTGTTGTTTTTATTTATCAATCCATGTTTTACATACAGTATATATTGTTTAAATTAACTGCACTGATGTCCCAGCGATGGATGTGTGAAACAATTTTACAGCCTACTACCATCAGCACGCAGATACAGGTCACTCCCACTCCGGACAAAGAGAGCAGTTTCATTCCCACCTCAATCCGACTTCTAAACACCTAACTCCCACCATAACTGTTTCCTTTTCAATTAACCTGTTTTTAACTCATTTTTATCTTTGTATGTGTCTTTTTTAACCTTTGCTGCGAGTCCTTGTACTTGTTGTACATGTGTGGTTGTAGGAATGTGTATTATTATTGTGTTGGGTATGTCTGTGGTATGTAGGGATGTGTGGATCATTGTTTTGCTGCTCCTGCACTTTTGATGTCCCTTCGCAACGAAGTTCCTAACGGAATAATAAAGTACTTTTGAATTTGAATTGTGGCGCATAAGAATGACAAATAAAACCTATCTATCTATGATGTACCTGAACCCAATGAGAAACCCAGACTGTCTCACCACTGAAACCTCCAGCATCCAGAAACTGGGGGAAAGCTTGAATTTACACTCAGCTTGTGAAGATTTGACATGGGTCAGGTCAGTTTGGTGGAGACTTTGGCATTAAATGATGGTGGTGGAGGACACATGAGCCGTGTATGCGTATTTCTTTTTTCATCGCAAGTCATATGATCATCATTGCAGTATTGAACAATGTTGAACACTGCAGATTTCCCTCATATCATGCAGACCTTGTAACTCGTCAAATTATCAAAGAGTATTTGTTTGTTTGAACCAATAAACATTTGTTATTATTTGGTGGCAACAGTTGTTTCCGATTATTTTCTTTGATGTGTTCCAGGCCTTATGAACCACTCATTTGAGGTCCGTAACATTAGCTTACTCACATACAATTCCCAGCATGCACTGCAATACATTAATTTAAAAGCTCATACTGCTTCTGTATAAGCTGTTGCAGAATTTATTAGTTTCCTAATAAAGTCTGACTGGACTCACCTGATGCTGCAGCTGCCATCATGTGCTCTGCTGAGAACATCACAGTTTCTTCAGCTGGAGGCAAGAGGAAATAGAGTTTAGCTTCTTTTATACTGCACTGTTCAGCAGCTCAGTTAGGGGGCTCTTACATTTAATTTTTACAGGAAAATTATCAGTGACTGGAAATATTAAATGGTAAGGAAGGAGACTCTGTTCTTTGTAGAATATGCTTAAAATAAAGTTAATAAAACCCATTTAAACATAATTAAGGCCTTAGCATATACGTATTTAATTGTGGTTGTCCATATAAATGTTTCTGTTATGCTGTGGTAAAGTAGCACAGTTTTTGTTTTATTTCTCTTTGCAGTTTTACAGCTAATCCAGTGTCACAGAAACAGGTTGCAAACTGTAAAAAGTGACTAAAACAGACTTGAAAACAAGTGACAGGACAATAAGTTAAAAAAAAAAAAAAAAAGAAAGAAAACCTGCACGGTAACTTTAAGGTTGTATATTTAGACTGTTCATCCTCTCTCCCTCTTCTCTATACTGTAACATCCATGCATGTCACCATTTTAGCCCAACTTCCTTCTTTTAACCACTGATGACTGAAATGGCAGAAACCCTTTGGTATTAATACTGTCGATCAGAAATGTAACAGGTGATATAACAAAATATTTTAATATTAAAACACCCACTCCTTTCACCTCACTTGAAGTCAACAGTTTTCTAGCTGGATGGTCGTCATCATCGACATTTTCTCACGGGTGTTTCTTTAACGTAACCTGATATTCAAATTCATTAACAGTGATAATGATAATTATCATTATTCTCATTAAACTTCAAACACGACGGCTTCTCGGGGCACTCCTGTTCTCAGTTTCTCTTACAGAAAAAGCCGTTTCCAGATCAGTTTACTCACCTGCTGACGATCGATAATCATCTTTTTTCGCTTTGCATACTGATATTGCAGTCTTAATAACCAATCATCCCGTGGAAGTAGCCTACCAAATATCTCTAATTCGGACTTGATTTATTTTAAAGGCTATGGTCTTTTTACGGTATATATAGTTAGTTTCCTAAACAACTGAATTTCTTACTGCGTCAATCGTCCAAATCCAAAATCGAAAGTGAGATTCCTTACAAAGAAGGAAATGAAAAGTTTTAGATCCTCAAGGCTATTTAACGATCTCATTCGATTAGATCAAATCAACTTTTACAGAATTACACCCTGAAACCAAATTTATTTCTTCAAATAAAAAAAATACATTTAAAAAAGTACAACATAACACAAAAAAGTGTGTGTGTGGAGGGGGGGGTGGGGAGCGTTATAACTCACACGCTCTCTTGTGGTTGTCAAAAAAAACTAAGGAATCTCAGTATCTTTAGATATTATTGGATTATAGCATAGTTAATGTCTAAATACTTTAAAGGCTTTGCAGTTAACTATGGATATAAACACTACTGCAGCGATTCTCTGTGCCTGCTCATACAGTGAATGATTCTATCTGTGTTTTGCTGAAATGGGCCTCTCATGAGTTGTATTTGATTGGAAAAGAAGAAAAAAATAAGCTTCTCTACTAGTCACAGTTTATGAAAAACATGATGGCCATTTGGTCCGAGGTGAACATCACCTCTCAAAAACCACACCCACTCCTTCAATGTATAATTTGCTCCTCAAACTGAAAGAAAAATACAGCCCATCAATCATATCATGGTCTCCACTGGCAAATAGATACTGGTATAATAGGTTCATATCTGGTGTACAAACTGCAAGAGAAAGCAGCCAATTACAGTTGAGTTATATACAGTATAGTTTATTTAACTAAACTATTCAACTTCTTCAAATACATAAATCTGTTATTGTATAGTCTTCCCATCAAAAAACTTAAAAAAAAAAAAAAAAAAAAAAAGATTGAAATCACTGAGGGGCAAACAGGGAGTACTTGTTCACGGTGCATTTTACTCACCTTGGCACAGTTGACCCGGCCAACACAGTTCAATCCATGGATCACCACAGACAAGTTTCATCAAGTAATTTCTGATTCAACACAGTTTATTTACCATTTTACTTTTACTTTGCAACATCTTTGTACTAACACAGACATGGTTGAAAACAGTTCACCACCTCCCCCTCTCACGAACCTGCAGCTTATTGCCTGCAGTTTACCTATATGTTTTCCTGGGCCACTACTCCACCTAGCGTTCAAGAACATAAACTACATCATCGCTCCAATAATTATTTCTTGAAATTAATGTAAGAAAATAATCAGTTTAACAAGACATTTCAAGAAACTCTGTTAATATTTTTTGTACTATCATTAAGTCAAATATGTATCAATGAAAGTCCCTATATGAGTGTTAAAAATTAAGCTTACCACTTAACACATGATGTCCCAGAGTTCAGTTAATTTATAAATTTAAACAATAAACTAATACTACTTTACTAAAACGTATTACGCCATCAAAGCCTTGTACAAAGGTCAAGTTTTATTTCTTCAGGGAATTTATTCTACATCTGACTGATTTCCTGCTTCATATGGAGCAAGTACAGTTGTTGAGGATGAATTTGAGTTTGCATTCAAGAGACCTATGGAAATATTTGTTTGCAACATGATTTGAAACCTGACATCCACACACCTCTACCTGATGTTTAAAAGACTCTGATGAGTTTAAGACTGAATGAAGCTCTGTCTGACCTAAAATGGCCTCAGCTGCTAACTATTCCTTTAATTCTTCTGCTTTTTTTTTTTTTTTTTAAAGTCACAAGTCATACAGCAGCTGTTCCTCTCCTCCCACACAGAACCAGGTTTAGAATGGTGGTTTCTTAAAGCAGAAGTAAGCCATCCGGTCGTTTTGGCCAACTTCTTGTCAGCCGATGGAGTTAGCAGTCTCCGCCCTCGTCCCCACGTCACCACATTCACACGCATCCCTTGGCTGCACACACAGAGAGGACCGCCCCTTCATGCTCAGACATCCTCAGACATCCTGTACTGTCTTCCGCCACAGTCTTTCAGGAGCTGACTGACAGAGACACTTGTTTCAGTGTCATCATGTGATGACCACTGAGTGATGAAAAGCATCTTGACCAAAAAAACTCTGGATGAACCTCATTGTTTTTCTGTTCTTCTCTGTGAAATCAGAATGCCTCACTAACAGCAGCAGAACCTGTCCCTTGTCATACACTCTGACATAACCACTATTATCATCCAAACAATTACCATGACCAAATAAAATTATGTTTATTCATAACATAGACTAATTTTTCTACAAATCTAACTTAGTATGTTAGGTGTCTTATTATCTATGGCTACAATAACTAGGCCGCATAATCTATTGTATTCAACTATAAAACATTTGTTGACACGGAATGTAAGTGTTGACGCATCCTATCATAAAAATCCTTTCAACACAGTAAAACTGGTAAACCATGTAAATGTTCACTTGTAACTGCAATGCATTACAGTAACTGCTGGGGGCAGTGTCTCCTCTATCTTCTGCCATGGCTGCATCCTACTAGTGTACTGATGAGAACCAACATATCAATGAAGGAGGGAGAAACATGATGAAAAGAAGGCAAAGCACAAGTAAAATGTAGACTCTGTGAAGGAGAGTTGTCATTTAATAGCAGTTTTTTTTTTTTTTTACAGTCACAACAACTTCTTTTTAAAACTGGCTCTAAAACTAATGTCATAATGCTTATTTTAGTAAATGCTTTTATCAGCCCCTATTTCTGCTGCTGGAAATACACAACACAAGATATTGGTCATTTATGTAAAAAATTTGATGGACAATTCAACTATGTTCATAATAAAACGGTACAAGAACATTTTTCACTCAAAATAGATGTTTGTTTTTTTTACATTCAAAAAATAAAACAGGTATAACAGACTATATGGGTGATTCTTCAATTAGGGGCACTTCTGACTTTTGGAATTTTGAAAAAAATGTTTTATTTAATCTCAGTTTTTTCTATTTCAAAAGGTCTATCAGTTGGTCTGGAACAAAGATCTTAGCATAGCTTTGATTGTACTTCATGATAATTTGGATATTATGATGCTTTTTTCAAAGTTGTCACAGCAAAATGTCATTACCATCACAAAAACAAAACACTGATTTTAATACAAAATGATTTGACAAGCAAAGTTTTCACAGTCATTCCAGTAAGTACAAAACATGCTCTTTAAGAATCATGTTCTAAATATTTGTAAGTACATTTAAAATACATTTTAACAGCTATTTCTCTCTAACTTTTTAATATATTGCCTTTTCTTAACAATGAAATATTGCGTAATAATCAGAATATTTGAATTGCAATGTATAATTTTTCAGAAAATGTAAATTTAGACTTTTAAACATTACTACAATGATTGAGGTAAAATCCATGTTGACAAAAAAGTAAAATTTTTTATCAAAAAATGTATTGTGATGGTAATGACAATGTATTCCCGTAATGATGTTGTCATTACCAAAACACGTTTTGGTAATGACATAACAATTAACACTGGTGTTTTTTTTGTTATTGTTTTTCACAACAAACAAAAGATTAAAGAAAAACTACTTTTTAAAAACAATAAAGACAAAACAATTAAACACTTAACCTTCCATTAAAATGAATTACTTGGTAAACTACCCCTTTGGGGATTGCTTATGTAACTAGAAAAAGAAAGCCTTTCCAGCAGGAATTAGCGTGAATGCTGAAAGTAGCTGAAGGCCATTGCTGAAAATGTTGAAATCCTGCATGTTTACATGTAACAGTTGAGAAGTTTGAAGAGTTGAAATCTGCAGCAAACCCAACAGTAAAGAAAACTGATGAACCAGTGCTAACATAGCTGAAGCAATGGCTGGGAATATATTAAAGTAGAGCATGTAAGAAGGAGGCTAATTTTGTATAAAACGGTTGGAAATGGTTGAAGATTATTATGAAAAGATGAAACATTGAAGTGCACGCATAGATAGATGAATAGATAACTGTATGAACCATTATTATATGAACCGTATTGACCATTTGGTTAAGCTGGGGCCATGTTGACATCTTAAAAAATAAAAATAAAAAAGTAAATTACAGTTGGTCACTTTTCAATTACGTATCATAAAGTAGGCTAGTAAATAGTAAATTAAGCTAATATATTCTAGTTATAAGGTAATAAACCCATAAATTGTCATTACCGTCACTGATTGTCATTACCATCACAGTCACTTTTGTGATGGTAATGACACGTGATGGTAATGACAATTTTGACATTTTGCTGAAAATGTTGGCTATGTTTTAGACTTACTAAGCTAACTGGTTAGCTAGCATACAATGTACACTGAATATATGTAAATAAAGTTACATTTCTTATTAATGAATTAAAATACTCAAATAGTAACTTGTTTGGTAATGACGCCTAATAAAGGTACTCTCAGATCAGGATGTACAAAACATCAAATTAATTACATATGTGGGCATCAAAAAATCTGGGTTCTGCCTCATGTCTGGGAATGTTCCTTTGGAGTATCTAATTTGCATGCAACAATGTAAGTAACTGTTTGTAAAAGCTTAATTGATCTCTAAAATGTTGAGTGTGATGGTAATGACAGATGTATGAGGGACAGCGATATTTAACTATAAATAAATTGCAAATTGAACAAATATAAACTATATGAATTTGAAAAATGTCTTTTTAAGTTGTTATGAGGAAATGCAAAGTAAAATTTTAATGAATTTAGCACTTTTTATTGCTTTATTATAGAGGGGATGTCAAAAAGTCTGGGTTGGGGACAAGCCCAAAACAGTGAAATTCTTGCACATTTGAAATTTCAACACACTGAAAAAGTATTAAAATGTCATCGTTGAGACACAGTTATTTTTTTCATAGCTACTACAACCTAACCTTAACAAATACAATAATTGTTTTTTCTAAAAAATATATTTTTCTTGAAAATTCACCCTGGGGACAGAAAAACTCCCTTAATTGAATAATCACCCATATATACATTCCACAGATTTATTTACATCAAATGCTTTCTGTTTGACCAGAACACAGGCTTTTAGTCTTTTCATTGCTGATGAAAGATCACAAGAAATGATTGAGGGTTGTGAACCCTTGCTAGCTTTGGTTGTAGCCATTTTAGTGATGCTTAGCCTTATAAAATACCACTGACCATCAATTGTGTCAGTATCACTGAAGCATTGGTCATGGCAACGGGGATGCAGTTTCATAGCTCACTCTATCAGCTGTGGCAACCTAGAGGAAGAAACTGGGAACTGTCACGAGGTTTTGCATTGGTTTTTGCTTTGCTTTTGTATGTCTCTCTTCTCTTGTTCAAACTTTGCATTCAGATTTTGTATTTCTTCTTGATGTTGAAGACGTAGAGCTTCTTCTTTGTGGCTGGAGAGATCATGTAAAAGTGCAAATTCACTTTTTTTCTTCTCCAACTCCTGCTCAACTTTCTGATACTTTTGTCTCAGATCTTTCATTTCGTCACCGTATTTCTCAATCAGCTTTTCAAAATCCTTGGTGTATTTCAGTTTAAATGCATTTAATTCTTCAGCTTGTTTCCTGGCCTCACCTTCATATTTTCTCTTCATCGTTTCTAGTTTTTTTGGATAGTTTTTCTCTAGTTCTTTTGGTTTCTCTTCTTGTTCTCTCCTGATTTGATCTTCTTCTTTTCTTTTGTTTTCATATTCAATTTTTTCTTGTTCACATTCTTTTTGGAGTATTATCAGCCTTTCTTCCTCCTCTTGTTGTCTTTGTTTCTCTTCTTGTTTTCGTTTTTCCCAACACTCTATACGTTCCTTTTCCCAAATTTCTCTGTTTTTTTTCAAGCGTTTCATTGACAGCTGCTGCTTTGCCCTAAAACTCGCTCCTTTTGATTGTTTTATTTGCTCTTCCATAGCTTCAAGTTTCTGTATCCACTGAGATCGCTGAATTTCTTCCTCCTCTTTTGTTTTCCTGTTCTCTTCTTTACTCTCTTGCTGGTCTTTCTTTGCCTTCTCAACCTCCATCTGTATGTTTTCCTCCTTCTCCTTGAGTTGTTTTCCCTTCAGTTCTCTCGCTAGCTCAATTTCTGCCCTCTGTTTTTCTAATGTTATTTTCATATCTTGCATTTCTTCCTCATGCTTTCTTTTCATCTTCTCCCTCTCCTTGTTCATCTCTTCTTCCTTCTCTTCTAGGATCCTGTCCACCTCTTTTTGGATTGCTGCTTCAGCCTCTTGCAGCATATCATTAGTGTAGCAGCTGCCACCATTTCTCATCACCATGGTGTCAACTTTCTTTATAAGTTCACTGACTTGTGTGTGATTTTGTTTATCACGGTTGTTGAACACATGGTATCTTCCTCCACAGTCAGTGATTACATTCTTAAAAGATTCATCACATGTATTCTCAATGTACTCATCAATACTCATCTTCACATCCTCCACATCATCTCCTCTTGTGAAAAGAATGATGGTGAACTTATCTGAATTCTTCCCAAAGACGTTCTTGATCAGTTTCAATGTCTGCTTCTCCTCTGCTGTGAATCTGCCGATCTGTGACACTAACAGGAAGACATGTGGTCCTGGAGCCAGAAGACTGATACATTTCACCATCTCCTCACTAACCTGTTCATTGGACAAGTTTGTGTCAAACAGACCAGGAGTGTCGACCACAACAACAACACGACCGTCCACTTCACCCTGTGCTTTCTGACAACACTTGGTGACTGATGTTGGACTTGGTTCAGCTTTAAATTCTTGGTTTCCCAGTATGGTGTTTCCTGAAGAGCTCTTACCACAGCCAGTCTTCCCTATGAGCACAATCCTGAGACAGTCTGGACTCTGAGTTTCTTCATCACCTGCAACATGAAAACAGCTGGAGTTAACTCACATGTTCACAGTTCCACAGCATGCTGTAGGCTAAAGCCTAAGAATAAAAGTAATCATTTTGTGTAATAACCAGTAAATACGACACATCAGTACTTACAAGTGATCCTGTTCTTTTTCAAATCATGTTGCAGTTTGTTGATATGTTCGTCCTGTTTTATGACTTTTTCAATTTGGGCCTGAGCAAATGTTTCTCTTGTGTAGCTGGATGGTTTGTTCATTTGTTTCATTTGCATTATAATGTCCAACAGCGCAGGGATCTGTTGTTTGTCCTTGATGTTGACAACAACAGATCTTCCTCCACAGCTCTGACTGAGCTCCTGGATGTCCTTGGTTTCTTTTACAAAGTTAACAACAGCTGGAGCTGTAGGATCTGACTCCACAGTGAACAGGATCATGGTGAAGTCATTGACTCTACAGCTGAATGTGTTCTGGATGGTTTCTAACTCTTTCTTGTCTTCATCAGTGAGGGGACCCACAGGTAGGACCAGGATGAAGCCATGGACGCCCTCAGGATCACAGAGGGAGATACACCTGAGTGATTCCTCCATCACTTCCTCCTGAGGTTTTCCATACAAGGCAGGAAGCTCCACCAGGGAAACCTGACGTCCACACACCTCTCCCTGATGTTTAACACACTCTGATGAGTTGGAGACTGAATGAAGCTCTGTCTGACCTAAAATGGCCTCAGCTGCTGAAGTCTTCCCTGCTCCTCTCCTCCCACACAGAACCAGGTTTAAAACTGGTTTCCTGGATTCAGGCTCTTCGGTGAAGGTGAGGAAGGTTCCTTTGTTTCCACGCAGAATGTTCTTAATCCCCTGAAATAACAATTTGCGATTATCTTCATTAACTTCAAACATGTTGTAGTGTCTTGCTTCACAGTCTTTAAGGAGCTGACTAATTGAGACACTTGAGTCAGTATCCTCATGTGCTAGGACGACCATCGAGTGTTTAAAAGCATCTTGACCAAACAAACTTAGGATGAACTTCAGAGTTTTTCTGTTCTCCTCAGTGAATTTTGAAGGTTTCACCAACAGCAACAGGACATTTGGTCCAGGAGAACAAAGAGACACACACTTCTTCACTTCTTCTCTTAATGCTTCCACAGACAGACTAAACCACTTCAAAGTTTTCACCACTGTTACTGGTTTCTTGCTCCATTCTCCACGGGTGACGACACACTGCCTGTTTTGTGACTGTTTCTGGACATGAAAACTTGGGTCTTTGAAGATCAGGTTGGCAAGTTTAGACTTTTTACTCTCACTTTTCCCCAGCAGCACAATCCTGTATTTAGAAACTGTCACAAAGATAAAATGCAAGATGATATTGATTATCTCAAATGTAAATATGTGATGTACAAATTTAAATGAGGCTGAAATCACTTGATTTGATCTCTTCAGTTGTGTGCTTTCAGGAAATGTTCTAGAGCAAGTCATGGTTTCAGTGGTTTGTGTAAAATGTGATGCGTGATTATATTCATAATTAACCTGGGTTTTGAGGTGTGTTCTCAAACAAATTACATTTCAGAAATAACTTTATGAATCATTATTGATCGTATATCAGTGATTAGTTCCATTACAGGCAGGACAAGTCCATGCAAAACAGTTGATGCTTCTTAATATCATACAGTATACACATACACACATGTTAGGTGGCAATATAATCAATAGACTCACAGTTCAATGGCGTTTCATGGCTTTGGCGTCGTTTCTGTGGAACATCTGTCACAGTAACAAAACAAATATATTCATTCATCTATCTGGGAAATAAAACAGTAGCCTACATGACAATAATCTGTAACATGAGGAAAACTCCTGCACACTGTATTCACTTGCATACAGTATGGTATTTAAAGGGATAGTTCACCCAAAATTCAAATTACACTCATTATCTACTCACCCTCATGTCGACTAAGGGTTGTGAGAAGTTTCGGAGTCCTCCGTGGCTTCTCTGAGTTACAGCGGGGCTCCGTGCAGCACTATGTCCATATGACGGTTGCGAACGGTGCTCACTTTTCTTCGTCCAAAAAGACACACCAAAAAACATCCAAATACCTCCATGCTGCTTGTATGTAATGTCTGTCTTGTATTGAAGCCCAGACATGAGAAAATTTTTCCGAAAAAAGTTATAGGAGCATTAACGCAAATAGGCGGCCACTAGATGGAGCCAGTGGCAGAGCATATCAGATATAAACAAGTGCAATCAGTTGTCAGAGAGAGAGCAGCCTCGTTTGGTGATGAGAAGAACAAGTTCTCTAGAGTTGGACATGAGGAGAAAAAACATGCAGGTTTTCTCTAACATTATAAGACGGCAAGTGCACGATCGTCGGTGTGACGTGCAGACCGCAGTGGGACGACTCCTCAGTCCATGAGTTTTATGTCTCAGACCAGATCATGTAAATCCAGCTGCAGAAATATCCGGGGGGCGGGAGCGTCGCCGTAACCGTAGTAACTCACACACACAGAGACACATACACACGTCTGGAGAGAAGCAGCCTTTCTGTTTTCCAAAACTATGGAGTGGCCTGCGTTAATGTGCCGTTAAAATCATTTTCGCGTTGATAACGCTGAGAGGACGGCTGAAGAAAGACACAGGGACGTGGAGAGAGGTTCTACCGAGCGATTCAGTGACTGTAAGCAGCCTAACACTGCTATATTACAATTTACTATTGCATTTTTCCAATTCGGAGGTCGGTTTTCCGAGTTCCGAGTGCAATCGCACGCAGCAAGCGCCAGGCCCGCTTGTATCATAACAAAGACAAATTCTGCTTTTGCCCCATGGACACTACACTGTTGGCTATTTTCTTTGTAAATTTAGTTATGGCTCCCCCGACCTATCTTTTGCATATTTCAGTTTATTTTATGCCATTACTGCTGTATTTGCGATAATGGACCTTTAAATAAGTATATATTTTAAGCTTGTTTGTAGCGGAAGCTCCTTCCTGTTCCGTCCAAATCTCGTGCGATTTGCACTGACGCTGGCGCAAATCGCACGAGATTTGGACGGACCAGGAAGAGCAGTGCTGGGAGCTTACGCTACAAACAAGCTTAAAATATAGACTTATTAAATTTTTTCAGAAAAATTTCTCATGTCTGGGCTTCAATACAAGACGGACATTACATACGAGCAGCATGGAGGTATTTGGATGTTTTTTGGTGTGTCTTTTTGGATGAAGAAAAGTGAGCACCGTTCGCAACCGTCACATGGACATGCAGTGCTGCACGGCGCCCCGCTGTAACTCAGAGAAGCCACGGAGGACTCTTCTCACAGCTCTTAAGCCTGCCACACACATAAAGATAATCGGGCTGATTTTGCCCCGATTTTCCCCCTTCCGACCACGGAGAGACACCGCCCGATTATCTTAAGGTCTTAAGATTATCTTATAAGATTCTCTTGTAGTGTGTGGTGTGTTAAGAATCAAAATTCCCCCGACAATCGGCTCGGAAAACGTTCGGCGCCGATAATCGTAAGTATTAAACATGTTCAATATTTACGATTATCGGGGCCGACTTCGGTGGCCGTTTCAATCAAAAGTCATCTTGTGTGTGGAGAGCCGGTGTTGTGCGGAGAAGCGCCTGCTCACCGAGCTCTGCTCACCGAGCTCTGCATGCTGCTCGCGGCAACAAGCCACTTCTCCGCACAACACCGGCTCTCCACAGAGAGCCACAGTGCAGCCCTGGCATTACATGAGGTTCACACAGACATTCACGCACACGGGAGATTTCCTGATAGCTGATAGCAAAGACGGTAGCGATCATAGCCAGCAACAGCCGGCAATACAGCAGCCATGTTTAAACGATCATGTGACCGCCGCTCACAGCCCGTCATGTGACAGCGCACGGCTCCCTATTGGACAGCCGCTTGACTGCTCGGCGTCCGGAGCCACAGACACACACAGATGGGATCGTTGTAAAGGCTGAAGTGTCCTGCTTTCAATAAAAAAAAAATTACGTCGCTCTCATTGTCCATTCCGGAAATAGACGCGAAAGAGTAGCTACAACGACACCCCTGGTATCGCTGCTGATGCCGCGGATCTCTTTGAGTTTTCTGACCGGAGGGTCAAGATTCTGAAAAATCTTAATGTGTGTGGTGTGCTGTGTTTGGAATATCGCAGCACACCACACACAATACGATCAAAACTGTTCAATCACAGATTTTTTATCTTCATGTGTGGGGTACCTCACAGATAATAAATCGGTTGAGATTTATAAAATCTTTATGTGTGTGGCAGGCTTTAGTCGACATGAGGGTGAGTAGTTAATGAGTGTAATTTGAATTTTGGGTGAACTATCCCTTTAATAGGAGTTACAACATTTCGGGCACTGGGACCATTCTCAGGTTATGTCTGCTTCTGGAGGTGTGCATGCGTTTTTAGTGTTTAATAATCTGTCATTTGAAAAATATCTCTAAGGTACATTTTGAATAAAAGTATTAAAAGTAGCCTATTTAAACTTCTTACATTTAAAAATAAATTGGACAGATAAACTGTTGTAAGACAGTTAACATCCTGGAAAATGTCATCATCTGATAAAGGGTTCACAGTTATTATTCAATAAAACAAACTTTTGACTTGCAGTTCAGTTCATCTTTATTATGGTCAACCTGCCAACTTATTTATTGAGATAAGAGTGAGTTCCAATCTAATAATTAATCTCTGGACTTTGTAACAGTGTTGTTCATTGCTCATCAAAAACTATTGTTTGTATTGAGTGTGTGTGTGTGTGTGTGTGTGTGTGTGTGTGTGTGTGTGTGTGTGTGTGTGTGTGTGTGTGTCTCTCCTAGGCACTGACAAATTGTCATTTTGAACGTCCGATCAAGTTGACTTGGACAAACAACATTGATTTGATTGACTTTTATAATAACTAATAACAATGGTGATGAAGTGATAATACTGTACATCAACATAAATGAATGAGTTTAAAGGAGAAGGGGGTTTTCTATGCACTTGTGAAAGGTAAAACCTGAAAATGATGGACTTACCTGAGGTTCCTGCTTCCATCTGCACGTCCGCCATCGTTCTTTGTACATCAATGAGAAAATCTGTGGCAAATTAATATAAATTATGCCAACACCCCTCAAGATTGAAGAAATCGGTTTTTAGAGGTACTTCTACCTATTTACCTATTTAAATTCCTGACTATTCAAAACTGTAGCATGACTTTTTAACTAAATAGTCAAAGTCACCAGAAAACTAGTGCATATTTTTATTTCCTTGAGATTTATCTTGTGGTCCACTCACCTAGAATAGTGTCATCTTCCTTTCAAATCCCATAAAGCAAAATTCTGTCCTTCATGGTGACCTGAGCTGAATGAAGGCAGAGAGCAGGCAGGAGGCGGGTCAAAAGAAAGCAAAAAACATCATTGGACAAAATAACTGTGATAAAATAACTGTGACCCAGGCCAAGTAGTACTGATAGTCACTTTTTTCAATATGGCTCAGGCTTAGGAAAACAGAGAAACACTTTAACATCAACAGTTGATGTTTCTTAATATCATACAGTACACACATCCATACACATGTGTGAGTATATAATCAATAAACTCACAGTTAAATGGCGTTTCATGGCTTTGGCGTCGTCTCCATGGAACATCTGTCACAGTAACAAAACAAATATATTCATTCATCTGAGAGAGAAAACAGTACATTACAATAATCTGTAACTTGAGCAAAACTCCTGCACACTGTCTTCAGGTATTTAATAAGAGTTACATTTCGGTCACTGGGACCATTCTCAGGTAATGTCTGCTTCAGGAGGTGTGCATAAGTTTTTAGTGTTTAATAATCTGTCATTTGAAAAATATATCTAAGGTACATTTTGAACAAAAGTATTAAAAGTATTCAAATGTATTACAGTTAAAAAATAAATTGAACAGATAAACCATTGTAAGACAGTTAACATCCTGGAAAATGTCATCATCTAACAAAAGGTTCGCAGTCATTATTCAATAAAACAGAATTTTGACTTGCAGTTCAGTTCATCTTTATTTCTTTATTACAGTATGGTCAACCTTCCAACTTATTTATTGAGGTAAGAGTGAGTTCCAATCTAACAATTACTCTTTGGACTTTGTAACAGTGTTGTTCAATGTTTTATTGCTCATCAAAAAATGTTTGTGTTTGTGTGTGTGTGTGTGTGTGTGTGTGTGTGTGTGTGTGTGTGTGTGTGGCAATGACAAATTATGTCATTTTGAGCACCGATTGATTTGATTTGGACAAACAACATTGATTTGATTGACTTTTATACTCATCAGTAATAACTAATAACAATGGTGATGAAATGATAATCTTTCTACTTCAACATGAGTTTAAAGGAGAAAAAGGTTTTCTAGACACTTGTGAAATGTAACACCTGAAAATGATGGACTTACCTGAGGCTCCTGCTTTCACCTACTCGTCCGACCATGGTTCTTTGTACATCAATGTGAAAATCTGTGGCAAATTAATATAAATTATGCCAACACCCAAAATTAGTGATTTCCTTGAGATTTATCTTGTGGTCCACTCACCTAGAATAGTGTCATCTTCCTTTCAAATCCCGTAAAGCAAATTTCTGTCCTTCATGGTGACCTGAGCTGAGTGAAGGCAGAGAGCAGGCAGGAGGCGGGTCAAGAGAAAGTAAGGAACGTCATTGGACAATATAACTGTGACTTTGACCCAAGCCAAGTAGCACTGATCATCACTTTTTTCAATATGGCTCAGGCTTAGGAAAACAGAGAAACACTTTAACATCCAGTCCTTACATCATCAAAGGAGTTGACTTGTGATATATCTTGGTGTGATATATATTTTACCTGTGATTTTTTTCAATGCAAATTATTCATTGATTACGATCAATAAAGCAAAAAAAAAAGTCAATACATTACTGTTAATTTTTTTTTAAAAAGCTGTCAGTTTTCATGATTTCAGGAGGACTGAACACAATATTACAGCTTTAAAAGTTGTCCAGAAATAACTTAGCCTAAGTCAAAGTTCAGTTTTGTTACATGATTTACAAATGAAATACATTTAAAAATGTTTCAACTCAACTGTGGAGTGTAAAAATGAAAGCAGTCATGAAACACACACTAAACAAACAATCAATCCGGTTACAACCATTAGCCCACACCAGCATTGCTGTGTTATGCTCCATGGAAAAGCCGACAGTAAGCAATGTACATTAAAAACATGTGTAACGACAAGTCTGTGTAAGTTTTCATACCTACTGCGTCAACTAATGACAACAGATATAAAACATTATGTAGTCATCAAGTTACTTACGCAGTGGAGAGGAAAAACCATCATCTTCATCTCAAGCTTTGACTTCTAGCGGCTCCAGGATTGGATCGGTGATGAAGGAATTCAAATTGTGGAAATTCAGCTTTGAACTGATCCTGTGGGACCACGGTCACAGGAATAACACTGATGCAGCTGGTAAAGACACTAAAGGTGAAGGTCAGAGTCACTGATGTTTATACTGAGAGAGACATTTAAATTAAACACTGACACAAAACATTTGCAGAACCACTAAAGACACTGATGGAGCTACATACTAATAGAGCTGGACTTGAACTGGTAGTCCACATGTCAGCTTTCATAATTTCAGGAGGACTGAACTTGATATAACAGCTAAAAGTTATGTAGAAATAACTGAAGTCAAAGTTCAGTTGACTTACAAATTAAATACAGTACATTTAAAAAACTCTCAACCCAACGATTGTATTAAAGGTTCTGTACTATGGTGAGATGTAGCAGAGGCATGAAAACAAAAAGAAAGCGTCTGCAACACCATATGCTTCCAGTGCTAAAACGTATTTAATACATTTTTGTACATTTTTTGCACTGGAGCCATATGGTGTTGCGGACCCCTTTTGTTTTCATGCTTTGCTTGCGTTGGTCCAGCACCCACCCGACATGGGTTTTTGGATGTGCGTGCTGTTTTTCATTTTTGAGATGTAGTAGACTAGCCTGGCTCTCGCCAGACCCTTGTAGTTCCGCAAAGCTCCACCAGAGGCGCTACGCTCAGCTTCACACAAGGGTCTGGACTCGAGGCCAATGCAAACTTCTTCCCCGGAGCAAAAAATAATGAACCAATCAGGATCGCCGGGCGGGACTTTCTGAGGTGTGACGTAGCGCTGAAGCGACTGTTTGAGTCAAACAACAATGGCGGCTCGCAGTGAGTGGCTGAAGTAGCACGTCATTCAAGATAACGGACAAGTGGTTTATCCAATCACATACAAGATTTTTTTACAAGGCCCCGCCTTCTGAAATGAATCGCCTATGGAGCAGTCCCAGACCCTTGTGCGGAGCTCAGCGTAGCTTTGCGGAACTACAAGGGTCTGGCGAGAGCCAGGCTAGTAGTAGACCACATTTTGGACCAAAATGAAAATCAGCCTCCCCTCCCTTCATGTCCTCAGTTACAGTGAAATCAGTCATGAAACACACTAAACAAACAATCAATCCAGTTACATCCATTAGCCAACACCAGGATTACTGTCTTATGCTTCATGGAAAAGCCGACAGTAAGTCCTCTGGTGATAGCAATGTTCACAGAATACAATAAAAGTCAGTGTAAATTTTCATACCTACTATACTGCATCAACTAATGACAACAGACATGAAACATTATGTAGCCATCAAGTTACTTACGCAGTGGAGAAGAAAAACCATCATCTTCATCTCAAGCTTGATTTCTAGCGGCTCCATGGTTGGATCGGTGATGAAGGAATTCAAATTGTGAAAGAACTGATCCTATGGGACCACAGTCACAGGAATAACACTGATGCAGCTGGTAAAGACACTAAAGGTGAAGGTCAGAGTCACTGATGTTATACTGAGATAGACATTTAAATTAAACACTGACACAAAACATTTGCAGAACCAGTAAAGACACTAATGGAGCTACATACTAATAGAGCTGGATTTGAACTGGTAGTCCACATGTCAGTTTTCATAATTTCCGGAGGACTGAACTTGATATAACAGCTTTAAAAGTTATCTAGAAATGACTGAAGTCAAAGTTCAGTTTTGTTACATGACTTACAACTGAAATACATTTCAAAAACTTTCAACCCAACTGTGGATTGTATTAAAGGTTCTGTAAACTATGGTGAGATGTAGCAGTAGACCACTAGCATTTTGGACCAAAATGAAAGTTTCATCAGCCTCCCCTCCCTTCATGTCCTCAGTTACAGTGAAAGCAGTCATGAAACACACTAAACAAACAATCAATCCAGTTACAACCATTAGCCCACACCAGCATTACTGTGTTATGCTCCATGGAAAAGCCGACAGTAAGCAATGTACCGGTACATTAAAAACATGTGTAACAACAAGTCAGTGTACGTTTTCATACCTACTGCGTCAACTAATGACAACAGACATGAGACATTATGTAGTAATCAAGTTACTTACGCAGTGGAGAAGAAAAACCATCATCTTCATCTCAAGCTTTGACTTCTAGTGGCTCCATGGTTGGATCGGTGATGAGGGAATTTAAATTGTTGAAATTCAGCTTTCAACTGATTCTGTGAGACCGCGGTCACAGGAATAACACTGATGCAGCCGGTAAAGACACTAAAGGTGAAGGTTAGAGTCACCAATGTTATACTGACAGAGACACTGACACAACATCTGCAGAACCAGTAAAGACCCTGATGGAGCTACATCCTAATAGAGCTGGACTGGTAAGATTTGAACTGGTAGTCCACATGTCCAGTCCACCTGTTGTCTGAATGACAAGTGTATATGACAGCTACCTCACTGAACTAATGCAGCTTTAACACACAAACTCAACTGTATGTCCCACTGCCAGCAACATCTTTCAACATCCGGTTTATATTTGGCTGCATTATGGTCAAAAAATTGTTTAACTCCTTATACTCATTATTTACACACACACTACCTGATAATACTTGTTATTATATGTCCTGTTTTGTTTTTGTTTGTTTTTTCCTGTTTGTTTGCTTTTGTTTTCTTGCCTAATGCCTGCCATTTCATTGTCCTGCCTTGTAATGTCTGATATTGTTTGTGCTAATGTTTTAGCTCTGTGTGCTACTTGTGTGTGTTTCTAGCTGTACTTTCCTCTCTTGCTTTCTCTCGCTCTTCTTCTCCCTGTCTGCATGTTATGTCTGCATGCCATGAGCTTTTGTTATGCTGTATGTCAGACTTCTCACCTGTTTTACTTGTTATTATGAGCTTTTACTAGGTAGATTGTTATGTAAGTTGTGATTTGACAGTAGTTAATTGTTGCCCCCTTTCCCTTTTATGGCTTTTAGGTTGCCTTTAACATCTGGCCAGGGACAACAGACGAAAACTAGCCTTGTTTGCTAACTCTGGCCCACTACAGTTGATTAGTGGTGCACTGTCCCTATGAAATAAACTAATAAATAAATTAAACACATAAAAAGCATGACAATGAAATAATAAACCCCTAATATAAGTGATAACATATTTCTTAAAAGCTTGTGACTGAGTGTCTGTTAACATCAAATAATATGATATCACTGATGTGCTGCCAGGACAAGCTGCTTTCCCAGATTTAAAAAAAACAAAAACAAAAAAAACCAAACAAACATCAGTTAACGATATAAGTGGAAGCAATATCTTACCTTACATCTGATCCTACATCAGCCTCATAAACCATCATGAGCACTGTTCTGACATGGTGTATCCATCCTTTCCATCCTGAAGCAGAGAAGTCAGCAGGCTTCCTTTGAGGTTTGCGCATGCGCGTTGACGTAAATACCGAGGCTCTGACAGGTGACAGTGCCATGGTAAAATTCATTTGAAATGCTAAAATGCTAAGACTCCTGCCTGATTGATTCCCGACGACGTACCGTCACCGACCGGCGGACAGTGGTTGATAAAGCCCCAGTATGTAGGAATTACCCCCCATCTAGCGGCGCGGTTGCATACCTGAACGTATTCTTGATGTTGCGTTCACATGAACTCGGACAGACGTCAGACAGACAACAGACGCTGCATGTAACAGGATACAGTGGCGCCGCCAGGATTCAATTTCAATGTACGCACAGAAACGGCAAATAGGCTACAACAATTTTTTTTTTCGGGGGGGGGGGGGGGGGGGTCGCACACCAGGCTCTACAAACACTGGTGTGCTTATCATGCCACGTAGCAATGGGACTTGTCGCTCATTAATATACTGCACAACTGAAAATATTGATGTGACCCCGCAGTAATGTTGTTGTTATGATGTTTAAGTTGTGTGATTTCTGACTGACTGTGAATGTGTACGGGCAGGTAGGGTATGGTTGGATGAGAAACGGGGCCGGGGTGAGTGTGAGGAAGACCTGTGTGTGTGTGTGTGTGTGTGTGTGTGTGTGTGTGTGTGAGGAGGAGAGGAAGAAGTGAGAGAGCTGTCAGATAAGTTTGTGTTATGTTGTTGTAGTTACGTCGGCTCGGACGCTACAATATCAATAACAACGTGTGCTTAACATAGACGTCGGACGCGAAATAGCCGCGGAGCGAAGCAGTTTCCTTTCTGCGCCGTTAACCGACTGTGCCAGATGCGCCAGAGCGCGCACCTCTGTGCCAGGCTCGCGCTCTGCAGCGGTTTGTGTTTATTCATCTTAACAGAGCGCGTGAGAGATTAACATACACATTCACACAGGCTACACACACATAGGGGCTACACATACCCACAGACACACAGCTGATGGGCCGAGGCTCCCCCAGTGGGGGCTCAACCTGGAATCGGCGCCTATGAGTCCATAATCGCGGTGCAGACGAGTGAGTTTGGAGCTAGAGAGGAGAGACCTTCATTATCGCTGCTCTGCTGCGTGTTTGTGATCGTGGGTTTGGATCTCTCTTTTTTTTTTTCAAATGCCTGGAAAAGGCTCAACTGTCTTTTTGACATTTCTATACTGGACCGGGCGTAATCATCACTAGCGGTAGTGTAATAGGCGCCAGAAATCAAAAAGAGACAGATGACATGATGTAAACGACAATCACTGGCTTTTACGTCAGGCTTCCACTGATTGGTTTAACAATCAATGAACTCAGCACGTTTAGCCTGTTACAAACAACACGCGTCTTTATCACACCCCCTCAAAATAAACAAAATTGCTTCTTTTTTTTTCACCTATGAAAAAAATTGTACGCACAGTGCGTACAGGATTCCGGCTGGCGGCGCCACTGACAGGATAAACAAGTGGTCCGTCAGCACGAGGCAAAACAATACAGGCCTGACAATATGTTGTCATGGTGATGTGGTATTGTTTACCTGACCCACGTTTTACCGTCTTTCTCTGGTGGAGTAAAATCCATCTGATTGGTTTGTCGACGGCGTCATTCAGGTGCCTGACTGCACCTGAATGCAACACCAGTGCCTCCGTCCTTCCTCACACTAGACAGTGGTGACAGTTTTAACAGGCCGAGCCCACAGCTCCGCTCAGTTTCCGTGGTTACCTACGGTCACGCTGCCACTCAACGTAAAAAAAATGGCGATGCAACATGGCAGCCAAGGTTTGGTGCGCCCCCCTTGTATATTTGTAACGACCTGCAACAACTCATTATAAGGTACGAGAAAGCTTTTATTTGTATGCAGGTGTGATTCGACTATAGTGAAATACGTATTTCTGAAAGCAATATTTGATTTTTGCTAATAAAAAGCCAAATAAGTTACACACTGGGCCTTTTTATAAGGATCCGACAAACACAAGATTTTACATCTTCATTGGAGCGAGAGAGGTTTGCTACTACGTTACTACTGTCACAAAAAGCTCTGTTGTTGTTGTTGAAATCATGCTAACGTTATGCTATGCTATGCTCGGCTATCTGTCATAGCACGCCATGTTTGACTTGTTATTGTTATGCAAAGGCGCGCTGTAAGCTAGCTACTTCTTCCTCTGTAACGTTACAGTTTAATGGCGGTTAGCAACCAACGAAATTAGCTAACTTTACCATAGACTGTAAAAGAACTTTACTCGGCAAAACAGATTTGGAAAGTTAGAAACTTGCTCTTAGTGTTCATAAGGAAACATTTGACACAATACGAATACGAATAAAGGTAAGACATTTTTGTTAAACAAGTCAATCGCAAGCTACTTACATTAACGTGTCATCTTTGTTGAGGGAAGAGAGGAGAAGGAAATATTTTTTTTAAATGGAGGGAAAATGTTCAGAAATGGTATCGTCCACTCTAGGGGTGTCTATAATTGTAGTAAGATTAATTAAAACACACAGGTTTTTTGTTTTTGTTTTTTTTAATGTTAACGTTAAAAAATTTGGTTTGGGTTGAATTTACCACATCGTTGAGGAAAGATAAAATTGTTGGAAACAATAAATCCTATCTCCTCTAAAGCCTGAGGCCTGAACGCTCCCACACTTCACCATGTTATCTGGTCAGTGCCTGAATAACCAGGGTTAAAATTGGGAAAATAAATGAGACAACACTTTTGTGACATGTCCAGTATAACCTTCATCATCATCATGTTTTTATTCACATACTCAAAAGAAGCATAGTGGTAGGCCTACAAGTATAAAACATCACATTAACTTGTGAAAAGGGACACCCAATGAAGCTAGAAAGCTTTTAAACTGGGCCCAAACACCTTGTCAACATCAAAACATGTTGGGTTGATCTTACTTTATTCCCTTCCCTTACAACTTAAACAAAAAATGTTGGATCAGATGGTCGATTTTAAATTTGTCAACAGATCTGCCTCTGAATCACCAGCAACCTCTGTGTTGTATGGCATAACGTAATTGCTAACGATCTGGCTTGTCTCTTTCATGTTCATTAGTTAACAATTGTTCTAATATGTTGTCATTTACATTGGTACTATCCCCTTGTAACCACAGTAACCTAACCTTAATTTAATGTCACAGCCCTGTGAACTTTGGCTGATTCCCTCATGTTGCATCCTGTAGAGAAATGCACGAGAGCTAAAACTGTCTGCAAGAGAAACCTCATATCCTTGATGGTTTGACAGTGGGACAGGCTCCAGACAGTGATAATGTCCCAAGAACAAAATGATTGCTCAGGTCAGACATAATGTGAATGATGAGAGTCGTATTATGCTATCAGCTTGAATAATGTCTGCAACTGGACTTATATAATTAGAAAATAAGGAATGCAAATCATCAGAAACTGAACCCTGGAAAAATGAAAACCTAGTTAATAGATTCAAACAAGATAAGATGAGTCTATATTTTCACTAGTCGAGTCTCTGTTCAAGTCTGAACCTATTGCGCCATTAAAACATTAAAAAGGAACATTTTAAAGAGGCTGTTGTCACTTATGTAAGATTATAATGAGGTCGGCCTCCTGTTGCTCAGTTATGACCTGCTGCAGTGGACTGTGGTATTTATGAGCCCGGGGCGACCACCTGGACTCTGTCAACAGGCTACTGATGCATGTTGGGACATTTTCAGGACCCGCTGCTCTACAGGGGGGTCGCTGCTTCTGCCACAGTAATTATCGGTCAACATTTCAGCGCACACAGAAAACAACAATGTTTGTTTTTGTGGGGTTTGTGTTAGAGTGGAGGTCAATCATCAGATAGTTGGTTTACAAAACACAATTGGACCATTTGAAAGTTGTATAATGTGTTTAATTAGACCGTTGGCGTCACTCTGTGGAAACAACATTCACAACTGCTTTACCAAAGCTTTAACTGCTGTGTTGTAATACATGTACTGCATTTTATTCTGTGGTCATATTTCTATGTTGCTATTTAACAGTTTTTCTCTTTGCTGCATCCACAGTTCACCGTCAGCTCCTGCTGCTTCTCTGGATCTGCTGCAGGTAACACACCAGCTATTTAATTTAATTTTTTAAAATGTATTTAAAAAGGACAATGTACATTAATAACATCAGCTCTTTTATCTTTTTAAGGAAAAGAGAAAGGGAAAAAGTCCAACGTAAATGCACCGGAGTTAGCAAATAGCTAATTTTCACCCGCTGTCCTCTGGCAGTTTACACAGAAAAGAATTCATTACAATGAGACAAGCCACAGGTAAACGAGACAGACATAGAATCAGACACAATATTGACAGATGAAGTAAAACAGACAGTACAATAAGAACTCGACAGAGCAAAACACAGGGATCAGAGGTACGAAGAAGTGCTCTAAGAAACATTCAAAGCAGGCAACAAAACATAAACCTGACATACAAAACAAAGCACAGAGACAAAGAGGTAGAATAAAGTGCTATAGTGGCCATGTTTTACACTGTAAAGTACGTTAAGTGCAGTAAATCAGTTAAAAATTAGAAGTGAGTGCAATTTTGACTGCTTTTCAGCCAGTTCTTTAAATGTGTTTATAAAGTGGTGTGGCATTCTCGTTTTTCTTTTTGTTTTTTTATCAGGGAGAAACATACAAGTCATTTCAAAACCATTACACTCATACAGAGCTAAACAAAAACATGTATTTGGACAATTGTGTTAACATATTCTCCAAGCTATTACTCTCCCTTTCATTTTACAATGTTTTAAGTAGGAACATTGACATTTGAACAAAAGAAGTCACAAATTTTACTCATTTTTCCATCAAGATTAATAGACTGGTACTTCAAGCCATGTAATAGAGGTACTTAAAGCAGTTCAGGTCTCAGTGATCTTATCCATTTAGACCACCAACTCTTACATTTCTCTGAATGCAATTTTAGAGCGAACGTCAGTCTCTCCATGATGTAGATTTCGTGAACAGTCCCTTGCCAGTCTTTCAGTGTCGGTGCATTGGGTTGTTGCCATTTTCCTTGTTATAGCTTTCTTTGCTCCAATCAATAATATCTTCATTAGATATTTGTCTGCTATTGATTGGATATGTAATGCCATGGTACAAAAATACATTGAGCTGACATTCCAGCTATAGGTCAGTGCATCCAACAAACCCATGTCAAATAACCTGAACACACAGGTCAATTTAAATCTTGTTAGTTACTGGTACAGCTGCCTGCAAACACCTCATCCAGAAGTTGATAAAACCTGCTTTTTGAAGCTCTGATCAGCTTTGTGGAGTTTAGAAGTGAGACTCAGTGTTTGTGCAATCACAGAGATTAAAGTCCCTGTATGGACCTGTGTATGTTGTGTAGTAGAAATAAGGCCACAGGTTGTTCAAAACAAGCATATTTTGGTAAATCCGGGCCAGTTAGTTGGCTCGGTTTCCAGCCCGGCTTTAACAGATCCAGATGTTTTCTTGCTTTTAAGTTTTGAGCTTCTTAATGAGAAATATGGAGCAGAATGAGGAGCAGCTGGGATGTAAAGTGTTAAAGGTCCTGAAACCTGTGGATTTATAGTTCCCTCTCCTGCAGCTCCGCAGGGTTTTTACACGTTCATCACATCTGGGGCAGGAGGCCTCGCATGCCTGCGGCGGCGGCGGGGGGACAGGCGTCTGCATGTCTGCCGTCAGGACGGACGCATAAATACCTGCACGTCGTCCAGATGCCGCGACGTTCGCTGTCAGACTGTCTGCAGGTGGAGGACGCAACGAGAGTCTGAGAGAGACGGCAACATGGTCCCACTGAGGCTGCTCGCCGTCGGCCGTGAGTATCTTCTCTGGTTTATTCACAGCGTTTTGAATCAGTTGGATGTAGGCAAGGCAATTTCATTTGTATAGCCCGTTTTTACAAACAGTTTGTCTCAAAGGGCTTTACATGGCATCATAACAACATCCTCTGTCCCTAAACCTAAACTCCATAGAAAACCCTTTTTTGTGTGTGTATTTATTCTTATTGCTTTTTTAACAGAAAAATAGATGCACATTAACAAGAGATGGTGGTGCTAAACAGAACAGTACAGATTTTTTTGACAGAGTTTCTTCTTACATGAGACAAACAGGACATATAATATGTATAAAATAAATGGCACAACAGCAGAATAGTAGCTACTAATTCAGTTTTTAGACATTAAATCGAGAAAAGGTTGCCAGACTTTAAAAAATATTTCCTCTTTGGCAGATATTTGTTATACCTGATTTTCTCCAAGTGTAATACATTTCCCAGTTCTCTCAACCACATTTCAAACGTAGGAGCACTTTCAGATTTCCAAGACTGTAAAATTAGCTTTCTGGCTAACAATGTTAAAAGGGAAATAGCTTTAGCTTCACAACTACTTTTCACATTATCTGGATTGGCCACACCAAACAACACAGTGAATGGGTCTGGGTTACATGGATGATTAAAGGCCCTAGTGAAGAACTCAAACAAGCTGCCCCAAAGTGATTGTAGCTTATGACATGACAAAAATAAGTGGGATAGTGTCCCTTCTTCACTTCGACACTTAATACATTGGGATGACACATCTGGAAATATTTTCTGCAATCTGGAGGGAGAATAGTGTAGTCTATGTACTACCTTGAAAGAAAACCCTTTTAACAGGGAAAAATTGGAGAAACCTCAGGGTGAGCAACAGAGGAGGGATCCCTCACCCAGGACGGACAGACGTGACATAGATGTTGTTACAGACAAGAAAACAGTTTATAGTTTATGACACAGAATGTGGGAAACATGGAAATGTTAGCAAGAGTTGATGATGCAGATGTATTATTGGGACACATCTGGAAAAAAAATAGCAGAAGGAACTGATTTATGGAGCGAACATAGTATGAGAAAACAGGACAGAGTAAATATCAGTTGTATACAGTATTTCTGAGCTGTTTATGAGCGTTTAAACTCTTCTAACTTAAAGACCCCCTAAACCAAAAATGCACTTTTTTAAAAAATGATTAACATGTCAATTTAGTGTGTGGGCTGTGCTACGAGGCATTTCAGGGGCAAAATTGCTAATCCACGCCATAACTGAGCATTTTAGACTTGAAAATACAGTTTCAATACCAGACTCTGAAAAAACTGGATTCAATTTTTCAAATTGGAGTCCATTTTCATGCGTCACAAAACTATAGCAACCAATCCCAAATGAATTTTTCAATGAGGGAGAAATAATGGACGTGTTTTTAGTGTCTTGGGGAGTTCTTTTAAACAGCTTTGTGTGGGTAAGCAATTTTAATCAAAAAAATAGTCCTAGCAGAGCATTTTTACAAATTTTAAAATGCCTCTTTAGGGGGTCTTTAAGATGTTGTGATGCTGTTCACTCACTGTAACTTCAGAGTCTCCAAGTTTGAGCAGATTTTTTTTTTTACAATAAATGTATCTTTGATTTGTTGAAGTTGTTTATTATCATAGGATAAGCCCCTTGAGTTGTAACAACTCGTTTACGAGGGGATCCTCCTCTCCTACACACATAACATCAAGACATATAACACGACTCGGCACAATACAATGAAAGAAAACAAGACAAAACAGTACAATACAAGACAGACAATAAAATAAGAAGACAAGACAAACATATACAATCACTTAGACAAAATTGCAACCAAAGTTTGTACAAATATTAGATGAAATATGGCGACAGAGTCAATGAAAGCATGAACAGGATGTTTCAAAATAGGAGGATAAACAGCCAGTCATTTGGTCCTTTGAACATAAATGCTTTTCTACCTATTGATTTACTATTGTGAGGCACTGAGAAGTAGGGATAGGTAGATTGCCTGGTTTGATAATTGGATGTAAGTTGTACAAAATACTGTTTTAGATAAGTCGGGTAATTAAGTTAATGCATTTAAATATAAATTGGAACCAGTGTATCTGTCGTCGAGTATGTAGAGAAGAGACTGGTACATTGAACAACGGTGAGTATGATAAGGACAATCAAGTATAAATCAAAGCAAATTCTATTGTAAACTTTGTTAAGAGGAGCTAGAACACGTTTAGAGGAAGAAATATACACAACATCACAGTAATCTAGTATCGGAAAGAAAGAGCAATTGCACAACAAGTTTCTTTCTGACACGATTAGTAAAACATTTCCTGGACTTATATAACATATTAATCCGACAATTCACTTAACGTACAATACTTTCAATATGTGCATTAAATGACAAGGTGGGATCCATTCATACACCATTTATGATTTAATGAAGACGATGCTGATAACAGCCTGATTTGGTGTTTTTTTTTACTGTGGAGGTTTTATATCACAGGATTTTATCCAAATAGCAACATCCAAACCTTCATAACCTTCTCATGTTTAATCTCCAGAATGTGTTTGGTCTCAGTGAACATCACTAACTTTCTAACCCTGTGGTGATGAAGTGAAAAACAGACAAAAAAAAAAAAGTGACGGTTGAGTTGAGTTTTAATTGTAACACAGTCGTGTGTTGTGTTTTCAGTGCTGGCTGCAGCTTCGTATTTCACTGGTGCTGCTGGTAAGTTCAAAGTTACAATGGTGTGCATGTAAAAATGTATTGTTTTACAATTGTAATTAATACTGCAACAAATGGACCTTTTTATTTCTATCCCCACTACATTTTATAAAATATATGTTTCTTCTTATCATCATTAGTATTTTTCTTTATGCTACTCTACTTCGAATATTAAAATGACTTGTAATGATCTCACTGGTAAAGATATTAACACATAAGTCAACAATTCATTTATGACAATAAACCTGGAACTTTAAGGATTAAATCCAAACGTATAAAAAGTGGAACAACGTGTGAGCATGAGACAAAATGTCAGATAAAATGATCGACACAACAAAAACTCTGATCATTGATTCATGAAGATTTCATTTCATTTCATTTATTTATTTATTATAAGATAAAGTTGTGTGTCTAACGTGTGTGTGTGTGTGTGTTCACAGAAGGAGAGATCATCTACTCCTGTTTCAATGAGACCGCTGTGATGTCATGTGGTAAGAACACGTAGAAACATGGTGCTGTTGTCATGGTGAACCCATAGAAAACACCACAGCATCCCATAAAGCAACAGCAGCTGTCAGTTTGTTACAACATGTCAGTCAGTGAGCGTTGGAGCCTCTGTTTACAGTCTTTGTGCTAAGCTACGCTAACCAGCAGCTAGTTTGTAGCATCACACCAACATCCAAGTTTATTTCCATTCAAACCTCCACAGTGAGACGATTAGATCATGAATCACGGCTGAAACACGACTGGACGGTTTGACTTCTCAGCTGATTCGCTAACAAAACGTTTTAACTACCACTACTTTGAATACTTATGCTGCAGCGTTCAAGACAACTCGGAAGTCGGGAAAAAAACGAGCTCCGAGTTGTAAAAAAAAATGAATTGAACGGCGTTGAACTCGGAAATTACAGGTCGGAAACTCGGGTATCATATCAGAGCTCCGACTTTCCGACTTGACGTCACGACAACATCAAAACATAGCGGCCCTCGTCTTAAACAGTTAGAATTTAGACATTTTAATTCATTTGTTGAGGTTTTAATGCATATTTTTGTGTATTATTGCAGTAGCCGATATGAAATGCGTTTATATTAAGCTGTGATTGTTGTATGGTGAGAAATTGTGTTTCCTCGTATGTGATGGAAATAACGTTTAACTGTTATCAAGGCTGTAACATTATATGTGCACTCATCTGCATCAACACAACATCATTTACTGCTGCATTGATTTTTCCTATTCAGCGATGAGCCACAATAATACGACAAACTTCCTTCAGGTATCCATGTTTTTTTTCTTCCGAGTTCCTGCAGCGTGAACGCAATGATGTCGGAAGTCGAAAATTTCCGAATTGGGAATTACGACCTCTGAGTTGTTCTGAACGCAGCATCACAACCCTCCTGTTGTCTTTCTGGGTCAAATTGACCCAA
This sequence comes from Trachurus japonicus, assembly GCF_045865225.1. NCBI lineage: Eukaryota > Metazoa > Chordata > Actinopteri > Carangiformes > Carangidae > Trachurus > Trachurus japonicus. The sequence goes on along the minus strand of NC_140915.1, from coordinate 5,497,766 downwards.
TTTGGTCCCTTCCTTCTTTCCTTCCATCCTTCCCTTCGTCGTTACTTCTTCCTTCCTCTTTTGATCCAATTGACCCTCGATCTTTCTTTCCTTCTTTTTCCCTTCCTTCTTTCCCTTCTTCCTTCCTTGAACGAATCTGTTCCCTCCCTCCATCTTTTTTTCTGTCCTTCCTTTGCCCCTTCCTTCTTTCCACAATCCTTTTTCGCTCCCTCCCTCCCTCCCTTCCTTCCTTCCTTCCTTTTTGACCCAATCTGTTCCCTCCCTCCATCTATCTTTCCTTCTTTTTTCCTTTCCTTCTTTCCTCCCATCGTTCCCTTTGTCCTTCCTCCCTGCCCTCCCTTCTTGCTTCCTTGACCCAGGTGGACAACAGGAGGGTTAAAAATAGATAAAATCCCTTCAAACTTAGTTGTTCTCTCTCTAAAAATTAATCTCTAAAACAATTTAATAACAACTAGAAACTGTTTGCAAATAACAACATTTGAGAAATGTTTCTCTTTAAAATACTTTAAAATACTTTTTGTATTTAGAAAATTAGAATTATTCCTTTTGAAAAAAACACCTCCAAAATAAAAACAGTTAATTTTCTGGTGCGCACCAAAGGTTTTTGTTATGAATCTCTCCTTGGACCCAGATTGCAGCGCTCCCAAATGCTTTGTTTCTCAAAACTTTTTAACGTTTTTTTTTTTTTTTCCTCCAGAAATCGGCACCAAGATAAACCTGGATCACATCCTGTACAAGGTCGGCGTGGGAACGAGGTGCGGCGAGGGGAAGCGTCACCCGGACGACGGGCCGGACACCTTCTGCTCCTTCCCCTGGGCCGAGATGGTGGTGGAGGATCTGTAAGGACGCAGCCGTAAAGCTCAGTTTCTCTGAATATCAATCTAGTTTTAAAGACAAAGAGGAAACGGCTGGATCGTGTTGCCATGGCGATAAATCTGTATGAGTACGTGAACCTCTGCCGCATCAATCATTTTGTACAAAAGATAAACATCTGGCTTCTTATGTGGTTTTAAAAGTCTGAGGAACTGAAGTAGAGAAGAAGCCGACTACAACTCCCAGGGTGCATTTCAGCAGGAAGCAGCCAATCGCAGCAGTTTATAGCTATCGGTTCACTTCCTCATTCTGGACAGTGTTTGGAAGAAATTTATATTTCAAGTATTCGATCCTTGTTCACAGCTCTGACTGGCTTGTTTCCATAGCAACAGCAGCTTGAGCCTGATAGGTGTTGTAGTATTAACAGACAAAAAAACCGAACAAACTCAAATTTATTAAAACAACGGTCAGAAGATAAATCTGTAGTTCTGTGGAAACACTCACTACTGTTGATTTTTTAATAAAGTGCCAACACTTCATGTGATATACTGTATAAAATAAACTGCTAACACTTTATTTAATATATAAAACTAAGTCCCAACACTTGATTTAAAATGTAATTTGAGCGCGAAACACACTCAGTCTTCAGTTGTTTTTCCGTCGAATCTCATAGAAACTTTCCTCATTAAAAATGAGCTAATCAGTTTGGTCCAAATTACTCCGAAAAATATTACTAGTAATGAAGTAACTAACTCAGCAGCAGAGGCAAAGTCCAAAAGACAGAGTGGTTCTGAGATGTAAAGGGATAGTTCAACATTTTGGCAAATTGGCCCATAATAACACAACGTTACCAGACAGAGTTGTTTTAGAGGTTAATACAGAGACTGCTTGATGAAAAACTGTCCCTGAAGGCAACGCACATCAGCGGTTTTGCATGAATTTCCCTCTAAAACAACTCTGTGTGGTAACGTTGTGTTATTATCTCATAGCGTGGTGAATGTGCAGGTCACAACTTGTCCACCAGAGCGTTGTGGAGTTGTTGGATTGTGTATTTGATGAGTTTGATGAGGGAAACCAAGAAATCCCATAATGAGCCTCCGTAGCGTAGCTCTGAGCAGCTCATGGCTCTGCTCCGCGGTTCTAAAAATTGCTTGCACCGAGTCCAAGCTGTACCATGTGCCAACTTAACGTAATAGGATGTTATAAACACATGATGTGGGAATGTCCCTCTGTTCAGGCCTTTTGGGGCTGGGTGTCCAAAGTCTTGTCTGAATTACTAGGTACTACTATAACATGCAATCCAATCTTACTTCTCCTTAATGATGATTCTCAAATACATGTAAGTGAGAAACAGCGTAAACTATTGCTGAGCGGCCTCACAGCTGCTAAAAAACTCCTAGTGCAAAGATGGCTACCATCTCATGATCTTAGTACTAGGAAATGGTTGATTTATTTCCACGATATAGTGTTACTTGAGTTGTCTACTGCACGGATTAATAATGCTAAAGCCTCCACTTTGGAGATGTGGTTAGGTGCAGCTGCACAGATAAAGGATAAACTTCTTGGATTGTGAACAAGAGGGACACCACTCACTACAATGTATTGTTGACACTTGATGATGTTTGACTCGTCCAGGGGAAACCGGGGAGGGAGGGATGCTGCCAGGGAGGTGGGAGGGGGGTATTATGTCCAAAAAAAAAAAAAAAATTGTACGGATGTTGCGGTATTCGCTATGCTTCAATAAAAAGTTCTTCACAAAAAAAAATTTGCTTTCACCGACAATTAAAGGTAACAAACCTACTGCTATGACTATAGGGATTATGGCAATGGGCCAATTTGACAAAATGTTGAACTATCCCCCCAATCAGAACCAAACTGTGTCAACACGGTGGTGAAAGTTTCCAGAAAATTGGCTGAAAATTAAAAATGTTTTGTGTTCTGGTTCTGACTCTTCTTTCTTTGCAGCTGTGCCAACAGACGTTCCTGTGAGGTCCCGGTCACTGAGCTGGTGTTCGGTGAATATCCCTGTAAGGAGCAGACCAGGTACCTGGAGGTGTCCTACACCTGCGCCAAACCCCCGACTCCTCCTCCTCCACCACCGCCCCCACCCAAACCGGACTGTACGTACACACACACACACACACACACACAGAGCTGAACTTCTACACCTTCATTTACCAGAGATGGGAATAACAGCGTTGTAGAATAATGGCCTTACTAACAGCACTACTTTTTGTAGTGACAGTACTCGAAAAGTTACACTTTCCCCTGTTAACGTTACTGACAATAAAATGCACCGTTACTTAACTCAAGAAGTCCCGTCACAAAATAATAATACACCTGTTAAAGTGCCGTACGTTAGCCTGACAAGCCAGACTACATCATTAACATGTCTAGTCTGGCAACGACCAGTAGACCTCGGCTCAATCCAGGGGGCGGGATGAAGGCTGTCTTTCAAACTGCCTCTGCACCAATAGGGTAGCGCTACGACCAATCAGAGCAAAGAGCAGGATGACGTTAGCCTGACAAGCCAATTAAAATGTATGTCGTCATGGCGTTAAGCCCGCCCAACGACTCTCTAAACAGATAGAGCGCTGTGATTGGTGAACACAAATGGTGTTCGAGACTCAAAAGGTTCCCATGGCTCGTTTCCAGACCCACCTACGGAGCAAATATATCTGCTGCCGCTAGGGTGCGTCTAGATTTCTAGGCTAGCCGTACGTTATATAGGCTACACATTTTTTTCAATCAACTGGTCGGAAAAAAAGCCGTTCATCTGGAACGAACCAACTCACTCAGTATCCCTCCTCCACACAGGAGGAAGACTGACTGAGTTGGTTGGTTCCAGATAAACAGGAGGTTAGAGGGGTTAGTCCAAGTAATTTGACATTTTTTAGCATTTTATACACAATAGTTACTTTCCCTGGTAAATAGTTAGTTTTAGTAGTGGTTAATTTTGTAGTAACTCAGTTACTTACACAGATACTTTATGGGGGAAATAACTATAACCAATTACTTTTTAAAAGTAAAGTGTCCAACACAAGGAGGAAGAGGATGGTGTCGTTTAGATGTGTTATATTAGTGCAGGCAGTGTGAATTTATAAGCTCCTCCCACGATGGAAGCACTAACATTATTTTCCTTTTATTGAACAATTAAGGAAACTACACATTATTATTATTATTATTATTATTAATAGAATAATTATGACTGAACTTTCTCTGAGTTCTTCTTTCTCAGACTTGAGGACGTGGCGCCCCCTGGTGTCGGATGTTTAGACCTGATGTGTTTTTCTGTTTCCATGTTTGTGTGCAGGTGAAGACAAACCAGCTGCCGAGGCCTGAAGCTTCCAAAACTTTATTGTTCTTCACCGTGGACAGAACAGCATCACCTCCACGTGATCAGACCAGGGCTGTTCAGGTTTATCGAAACTGACGATAATGTTTTAAAAGAATGAAATAATATTGATTCTGTGTGTGTTGACTTTACACATCTGGCAGATGTTTCACCTCCTGGTTCTGCTGTTTTATCAGTTCTTCCTGTTGTCTTCTCATTATCTATTAAAAAAAAGTCTCAGTGTTAGTTTTGTACAGTCGTCGTCGTCACAAAGACAATGGTGAAGTTGTAGGATCAGAGACTGGACATTAGAGTGGAGTTTTTAAGTGTTTGGATTCATGTTTGATCTTATTTACTCCAGAGGGATTTGAAGTCAACAAAATAAATCCTACATGTTGTGAAACCGGTCGGTGAGTGTGTTTATTTTCTTACTTTCAGTTTAATAGTAGAAAACATCCGAGCATCAAACAGCTACATTTTATTTTATGTTTTTAAGCTTTGACTCGCCCACATCAACACCTGTCCCCATGCGAACAAAGGCAGATGGGAACCAAAGTGCTCCCCACTAAAAGGGCCTATAAACAACCGGTTTAAATGTTACACCTAAAGATTCCATGTGAAATAATGAAGTCCTGCAACTCACAATGAAATCATATCATAAACTTAATGAAGTTTTTTTAATTAATATGATAAACTCAACTCCACTTACTGAACAAACTAAGGTTTAAAGGTGTACAGAAATGGCCGTTTGTCGCGCCGAGTTGTCACGAGCTGCAACACGAGTTTACCCGAGTGAGGAAAACTAATTTGATTGGTCGTTATCGAGCGGGCGGGATATTCAAAGCTTGGGGCGAGACCGAGCTCCGTGTGTGTGTGCGTGTCTCAGACGTTTGATTGACGGATTACAGATCCAATATCAGTGGCTGGTGAATCGTGTACAGGCTGACGTATAATCCGTGTGCCTGCATCCAATGCGGAAAAAAAAATACACACTTTCATCCCGGATTTACTCAAAAATAGAATTTTGCACAAAGTTTGGCCTACATCGTCTGATAGATGAGTTATTACACTCATTTTATGACCCAGAGTGGACTCAAATTCAATTTTATTTTCTGTACAGCTTTAAGTACTCCAGTAATTGGTTGGTTTCTGATTTTAAATCTTTGTTTTTAAACCCAACAGTCGATTGATCCATTAGTTTTATTGACAGGAAATGAAATTGATCCAGTGTTGATTGATATTTAGACTCAAAGCTTTAATGAGAGTAATTGTTTTCTATTTTTGTCGAATTATCAGTTTAAAAAAAAAAACAGTCCATGTATTGAACGTGTCAAACTGAAAGCTGCACATTTTCACCAGTGGGTGGCGCTGTCGGCTCTATTAACACATCCTGTTTATTTCTGTCCTGTCAGAGAATAAGAAAGTACATTTCATTAGTATAATAGTATTTTTATGTAATAAATCTTTAGATTAATTGATAATAAATACAGTTTATTTAATTGGTTGAGTTAGGTTGTGTTCAGGTCGGTGTAGTTCTGACTGGGTGTCTCAGTGTATATTCACCTGCTCTACTTATGATGAGGAATAAAATAAATAGATGAGGTTTATTCGGTTCAGTGCAGAACAAACTCATCTGTTCTTCTACATTAATCATGTTTAAATTCTGCCTTTTTTCAGATGTCATTGAGGCAAAAACCATAAACTAATAAGTATAAAGTATTTATTGCACCGATTGCGACATCTGAATTTACAACCCAACTGACAAATGAGAATATTCACAGGTTTACCATCCAACTACATTTATATAACAGTAAACACACATTATTATTATGTAAATATGTAATAATAGGAGGCGTCTAACTGCAGCCTTACTTATCACGTGACTCCTGTGCAAAACTTTTATTAATGTTATTTTTAGTTTTATGACACCTTTAGGACCTCCAGGACGGTCCCCAATCCGCCCTTTTAATGGTGGATTAAAAGGGCCTTCTTTTTTTGGCAAACGGATGAGATCCCCTTGGGATATTACAGATTTCCACCCATCCTTATGCCGGTTTGTGCACAGCACAACAACTCCTTGTCATTTCCTTTTGCTGGAGGGAGAGATCGCGCTGATCCTCTGCTGTTGAGCCTACTTTCTCTCTGAGCGTCTCCGCCTACAGATGTTCAGCTGAGGGAATACGCTACTCACCCATTGAGCTGAGCATCATTTGATTTTTTTTTACGTCTCCTCACAGTTCAGGAAGTACCACCCCCATCCCCTCGCACGCACACTTTTTTTTTCTTTTCTTTCTTTTTTTGATGCCTATAGTTTCACTTTTGTGTGGAGGATGTCTGTGCAGTTCTGTTGGTAAGTAAACGCAAACAGATTGTAAAATAAAATACAGCATATTAATTTAATTTAATTTTCTGTCGGTTGAGGACGAAAACACTGAGTTAAATTAATGTGACAGCAGTAAATGAGGTAAATTGCAGATTATAACGAAAATTGACCAGACATTTGCAACAAAACCCGCCATTTTGTGTCGTGACAAATAAGGAAGGGGAGTTAATACACCTCACACCTGAAATTTGCCTGTTGTTTTTGTTTTTAGATATCTATTGAGGTGTTGTATGTATTTGTTGGAATGTATGTTTTTATGTTTTTAACACTTTGACTGCAACCAAATTGCCCAAGTTGGGACAAATAAACTACTTGACTTGACTTGACTTGACACACAAAACAATACAAACCGAGAAGTTCCTTGTTCCATATGCAGCAGAGAGATGGTTAATGTAACAAATTAAATTTATGAGATTGACTCTCTGGTGTGTTTGAAGTGCAAATACATCATATGAATTAGTGTGTTGGTTAGGTGAAAAGTGTTTTTGTTATATGCTGTGCTGTTTTAACTAACTTAATGTGTGACTTCATCAATTCATGATAAAAATGTGCACACATCGATGTATCTAGCACAAGGCCAGGCTAATTTTGCTCTTACTAACTTAGACTACTTTGACTGAGAGAGGATGTTTGTGCTTTGCTGTGGTTAATTTGAATTGGTTATGTTCATAGACTGTATATAAAGTTAAATGTTATTTTTTCTAGGTCTCACTGGTTTTGACCTTTAACCTTGGCCACCCAACAGTCCAGGTGACAGAGTGCTCTGCTTGTGCTGTGTGTGTGTGTGTGTGTGTGTGTGTGTGTGTGTGTGTGTGTGTGTGTGTGTGTGTGTGTGTGTGATGATGACGACAAGCTCTCTGCAGTTGTGTAAATCCTCAATGGACAGGAAGTCATACTAGTCTGACAGTGTTAAGGAAGTCTGTTGCTTTTAGCGTATGTAGCCTACCTCTGTTGAAATACCTGATCTCGTCCGCTAATTTCAGTTTAATGATATTTAGTATAAAAACACATGACTGCAGTGAACAATGTCTAGTTCCTGACTGATGTGGACAGTGCTTAACCTGAGTTAAATTAACAACAGTAATTAACCAAGATGATCTACTATGGCTGTAACAAATTTTAACGGTAACACTAAATGTCATGATTTAGCAGGAAAGTGGTAGCTGTTCCACCTTTAATTTTAAGTATACAATAATGCTGCAATACAAACTTACAATTTTAAAGTTTCAGCATCACTACAGCATACTCAATCTCTAACTGGTAAATAATTATAAATGGTATATCAAAATTGCAGACAGTACACATTCCTCCTCCACATATTGTAGAAAAATCTGTTTAAACCAGGAACAGCAACATGTCAGCAGTATGTTGGCTTCACTCAAGAACTGTGATTTGTTATTGTGCAACAGAGGAGGAACTCATGCAAGTTTTTTGAGTGTAAGATATTTTCATATATTAGATATTGAATATTCAGTACAATGCATCTGGTCATTGGTCAACTATAGTGTTATTTTCAATGTCTGCCCCAGTTCTAGACACGTACGTATGGTGATGCTAATTCATGTATTCATGTGATTATATATTTACATTTACACGCTCCTATGTCTGCAGTATATCACTACATATTTCCGAATTCAGTCATGTCAGTGCTTATTGGTGCCGTTAGTTTTGGGGCAATATTTGCCTTTTATTTAGAGAGAGAGACTCAATGTCACATTTTTCAAAGTTGTTCAAGATATGTTTTGAACCTTTATTAACCCCATGTCTATAAAAGTGTGTGTCTGTGTGCGTGTGTCCAGGTCGTTGATGTCTCCAGCTGAGTGACATGATGGAGGCCGTAGCAACAGGTGAGCCCCCACCACCCCCAGTGGTATAGGCAGTGTTAGGCCCACACGAGCCTGGGTATTTTTGAAACCGTGAACATATGTTCCCAGTTCTATGTTCTGTCCACAAGCAAACGCGCTTTTGGAACCCTGAAACCGTGGTCTTTTGAAACCGGAGTCCAGGGTGAGGTTTTCGGCCGTGGTTGGTTTCAGTGGGTGGATACGGGAACCGCGATTGTTTCTCTCGTTCACTTCATAGCTCGCGCGTGCTGATGTAAACACTGCCCGCCCGCAGAGGTTGTTTGCAGGAGTTGACGTGAGCTTGAAAAAATGGAGGTGACAAAGTGGATCTTGTTTATTGGCATGCTCTCGGCTTTATGTGGTTGTCACATGCAGTTGCTCAACCTAATGCAACAACAAAGGCGCCTGGACGACCAGTAAAGACGACTTTTGCTCTTGCTGGCGACCCCAACAGCAAGAAGACAACAACACGCCCGGCGTCAGCGGAGGTTCTGGACGAGGCCTGGTCGGACCTCTGCCTGGCTGATTGGTTAAAAGAGCCTTCCCATTTTACCTTACATCGCCACCTATGGTTGTGGCATATGTATTACACGAATTTGGTACTTTCTTTGGCACCCCTTTGGGGTTAGAACCCTAATAGCCTCCATAATTAGCCTCCATTTCCAGAACATCTCCACCGCAGCTCTCCCTCTTTCACTTTTCTCCTCCATTTCCTTCAGCTCGTCTTCAGTAAACTCGGTCTCAAACTGATAGTGGCGCCCATCGAAATGAAACCAGCCCTTGTTGTTCTCAAACTCCATAAACTCAGCCGTGTTGTCCCTGCTGTGATGTCTCGTTCACTAAATTACAGACAGTCTCTGGCAACGAACGGCGTCCTGATCTAATCTCGCGCTTGTTTACGTGATTCTCTCTGTTCATTTCCCTGTGAACACTCGATAATAACTTTTATAAACTGAGAGGCAAGATACATAGGAACTTTGGCTGCATTATATGGAGTAATACACACACATTTTCATCCTTGAGCTGCGGGATTCTACTTCACTCGGTAATCGCCTCCATGCCAGCTGACTACCTGTAACCATGGCTGTAACAAGCAGACATCACAGATAGGACCTGGGGGAATCAAGTGGTCAGAGGCTTTTTGATCGGTTGCCAGCGGATCCGTATACTGCGCTGTTTGTTATGGTGTGGTCATTGCTAAAGTTGCTACAACTAGAGAAGCTAGCGGTTAGCAGACTTCATCTCTCGAGGGGGGGTCTAACTCGGTGTTACGGTGCGTTGGACCATGGCTTAAACTTAAGCCGGAATATCCCTTTAAAGGCCCCATGCTGTGCACTTTTCTCTGGGTTTATTTACCTGCTGATATCCCTAACAAGATGTATCATTGGTTTTGAGTACCTGTGATCTGCTTAATATCGTCTATACTGCCCCTTTCTGTTGCCTCTTTCTGGTGATCTAGCAGGCACAGGTCATTTGGCCAATCAGAACAGAGAATGAGAACCTCGCCTCTGATTGGCTCACTGTTTTTGAGTGGCATGTGGTCGGGCCAATCACAGGCAAGTAACTGAAACCTAAACTGCATTCACAAAAATTGAAAAAAAAACAACTGGTCACGGTGGGCGGAGTTACCTTGTGTGTGACATCACAGAAGGGAGGAAGTGCTATCCGCTCGTCTTAAAGAGACAGTTCCTACAAATGGGCGGTGTGTGTTTCTCCGTTTATGACCAGTTTGATGCATGGGGCAGTATATACGTGGCCCAGAGACCTCCCCAAGCACCAAAAAATAACCAAAATCACATTTTTCATGACATGGGACCTTTAAGGCTTGAAAATTACTTTTTGGGAAGGCCACGCCCCCTCCACCGTAAGTCTGATTGACTTGAAATTTGACCCACAGGTCCAGCTCAATGTGCTCTTCAAAAAAGCCTCTGGGACCATAAAGGTCCGCCGAACTAGATTTTTTGCTAATTTGCATAATGTGGAAAACCAGTAAAATGAATAGAACTTTTGAAATATTGACTCTATCAACACCAAATTTGGTACACGGCTTCAGGGGATGAAAAGATAAATTTCTATTATAATTGAGCCAGATTGGTCAAAAAACATGGCCGCCACGGACCAATGAATCTTCGCAATGGGCGGGGCTTAGAAATGATTGGCCATAACTCCCAGACTCTTTGACCTATCATCACCAAACTTGGTGGGTACGTTCACAATGGGACTGGGAAGCTGCCCACCAAAGCATTTTGAGCTCAGCCTATAAGGGGCGCTATAAATGCCAAAAATCTGTATCTTAAAGACCATTGGACGGAATTTCACCAAATTTCGTATGCATGCTCTAGGGGTGAGTATTAAGTAATATCTTGAGTGCCATGTTGATAGGTGAAAGTGGGCGTGGCCTGTGCGTCATTAACCATCATACTTTGCGTTTTATTGATTTATGGCTGGCTGGCTGGAAGGACCTAGGGACATGAAACTTGGTACATCGACTATAAACGACATCCAAATGCTGCTCAAAAAATTTGATCCCAATCGGCCTGACGGGGGCTCTATAACACAGAGTGTAAACTTTGAAAGGCTCTCCCCGCCGCACCAAAAGTGCTATTGATTTGAAATTTTACACACACATCCTCCTGATAGTCCTCTGCAAAAAAGCCTCTTGCACCATGAACGCTGCCCTTACAGAATTTTTGCTAATTTGCATAATGTTAAGACCTAGGGCCCTAGTTTTGTCGACCAGGTGAAGTCTAAGATCAGCGCAGCTTCGCCACACCAACGGGGTGTGGCCCAGGTCCATTTCGCAAGATTGGTGGGCCGCGCAGTCAGACTTAGACCAGCGCAATCCCTCCCCTCGTCCCTCCCACCGGCGCAAACGGCAAAGAGGGAGGAGAGAGGGCGGGAGGGAGACAGGAGGAGGAGAGAAAGGCGTGGAGTGGGTTTGACACAGCCGAGTCAGATCTTCACCAATCAAAGGAGCTCCTCTCCTCACCTTTAACTGCGCGGCGGGTGATGCGCGCTGCAAGTTTGTCATTTTATACTTGGACATGGACGGAGGAAACAGCGACGCCAGAGGCCGAACCTCTCCCAGGAGGAAACAGCTGTTTTGGTCCGGAGGTCCGAGCTCAGAGTGACCAATAATGAGTTTACTAATATACTTAACCAGGATTGATCTGATACACTGAGAACCCCTACGCAATCTAAGAAACAACAACTAATAAACTAATAAAGAAACTCACATTTATTCAAACCTTGTGTATAAGATGAGAGGTGTAGGCTACACTAATCACAACATAAACAAACACCGGATGAAATCAGCGTAAAGGACACGCTCTCTCTCTCTCCCTCTCTCTCTCTCTCTCTCTCTCTGTCCTCCTCTCTCTCTCTCTCTGTCCGTCTCTTTTTTTTCTGTGATAGAGATGCATACTGTAGTAGGCTATATACTGACTATCTGATACCGAGGCTGTGGTGGGCTAAGAGAGATAATGATTTGTGTTTTGTTTTTCATTACGGCTGCGTGATGCGGTCGCACGTGCTTATGAATTAATAAGTAAATAAATAAATAAAGCGATCATCACAAGGGCAGAGTGGTATCTCAACACGGCAGTGACATGCAGTCATCCACCCTCAGTCCTGCTTGGGACATCCACAGCTGCTTATCAGTGCCAGTTCGTCCCTGCTGTGTTAATTCAGGTGGAGTTTCCTTTACGCACCGACAGCCTTTGATCTCTGCTTTGATCTGACGTCAGATGTGACGGGACAATCTATATAGATATAAATTCACGTGTTGATTCCGTTAGTTGCATTAAATAGTGGTTATTGTGGATATTTATTGCATTGAAATGTGTCTGGAACTGTGGAGATCTGCCTGTGAGGTCTTGGTGACGTGTGTGCACTGCAGGTCAGTCAGCCAAACTTGCACTGCACCTGCTGCGCTTCGCCCTGCGCTGAGATTAGACCTGGTTGGAGGTGGCGAGCTTTCAGCGCAACTTCGGCGGGACATTTTCGGACGAAACTTCCACTGCACCAAGCAGAATCTGTGACGCCTCCCCCTGCTGCGCGGCCACGCCTATCTCAGCGCAGCGCGATCTGCCAATCTTCCAATCTGACTTTGCGCTAGGCTGCGCTGGTCGAAACTTGCATTAGACCGGCTGCGCTACCTTGCGCCACCTGCGCTGCGCCACCAAACTAGGGCCCCTAATGTTTAGACAGTCATTTCTATTATAAATGAGCAGGATCGGACGAAAAACGTGGCTGCCGTCAAGCAAAATATCCTCGCAAAGGGCGGGGCTTAGCGAATATCAGCTCTAAACGTTAACCGTTTTTCCGATCGTCACAAAACTGGGTGGATATCTTCAGAAGGGGATTAAGAACATGCCCAAAAAAAGATTTTGAGATTGGCACATAGGGGCGCCACAAACGTTATAAAAGTGTAACCGAACACCTGGTTTGGGCTTGTAATGGTTGTGTATTGCATGGAGCCTTCAGGGACAGAGCGGGTGATGTCGTCAGCTGCGGCGGGTGAGGGTCAGGGTCGCTGGTTTGGGGCAGAGCAGGTTAGAACCCGCAGATTGCCGCTTGCGGCTATATTTTTATTTTACTTTTTTCATTGAATGACTATTTGATTATTAAAAAAATATTAAAAAAATCTGAATTTTGACTATTTTTTAGAGACAAAATAACTTTAATTAACACACATATGCTCAAAAAGAACCGAAAACAGGTACCGTTGAGTACCGGTACCGATTCCCAGGTAGTACCGAGTATCGGTACCGTATCGATTCAAATGTGAAAGGTAAACATCCCTAGTTGCGTGTGTACGGAGTATTCTTATTACACCACTCGTGTGGACAGGAACAAAACTTTGGTTTCAAAAACACCCAGGCTTGTGTGGACAAGGCCCAAGATAGAAGCTGGGAGTCAAAATGAATCACATGTAACAGCTTCTTGTACATTAACTGCATAATGAGTCCCATAATAAGAGCATGTTTCGTTATATTTCAATATTATTTTGTTTGTAGGCCTAATGGTTGAGGAATATGTGGATATTGTTCTTGTGCAATATTTCAGATGAGGAGACTTTATGGGAACAATTTTATTTATTGTTTTTATGAGCGACTTTTTACTTCTGCCTGTTTTACAGATGTGCCGCCCCTGAAGCGCAGCCTGAGCTATGAAATTCTGCCACCTGACAGTGAGTTTGTTCAACTCATCTTACAACATCTGCTCTGTTTGTTGAATTACTTTACCATCTACAGCAGGGGTCAGCAACCTTTGGCACGCGGTGGCATAATCATTGGCACGCTGGCACCTGACCTCCACCGCTAAATTTCTCACCGCTATATTCCAGCTCCCGAGTCAGAGTTTTGGGGGGGGTTTTCCGGGCTTTCTGCGCATTTATTTTGAAAGGACAGCTGGAGAGAGACAGGGAGGGCGAGAGAGTGAGATGGGGGATTGACACGCAGCAAAGGGTCCGCTGGGTGGAATCGAACCCAGATTCGCTGCAGGGGGCATGCAAGACGCTAGCGGCTCAGTGTTTTTAATCAGAGATTCAATCAAGCGTTTCAGTGACAGTGAGCGGCCTGACGCTGCATCATTAATGCCACCACTGCTTTATTGTCGGGGCAGACGTAGGGTGAATTCGCCTAATGTGGGACATTTTTTGCAATTTAGACTTCTGGTGTATTTTGCGATATGAAGCAAACACTTTCAATCTACATCCTGTACCATTCTGAAATCCTTAGGTTGTTATCTAATGGAATCCAAAGAGAAAATTCTGATATCACACTCCTAAAAGAAATACCATACATATTTCAACTCTGATTGCAAAGTTTTTTGTGGCAATTTCTGTTCCCTAATGTGGGACAGTCATGCTCCTAATGTGGGACACTAAAAAGTCTGTTTAAAAGTCATCTTAATTTACATGATAAATGCTAGATTGCAAACCAGTGTTCAATAATATCACTTATTGTCCTAGTTCTGCTTCATCTTCTATACGGTTTTCTACCAATTGTGTGGTGGATGTGACCTTTTACCCTTCGCTAGGGTCATTCCAAGCCCTGGTCAACAACCTCAATTGTGGGACACCATCATCCTCAGTGATCTCCCTATATTCAGTAATGTTTCCCCTCATCCTGTCTTTTTTCCACTGGTTGAGTTCACTTGCTTGATTATTTTCCTTTCTTTTCCCATGTTTTCTTTCCCTGATTTTGTCTCATTGCCTTACTCTTTTTTGCCACTGTGATCTGAAATACATTACATTTAATTAATCAGTAATGTGCTATCCTTTGATTACTTCTAAACACAACATTATTCATGAACATTATCAAAAAAGACAAGATTTAGAAACAAGAAAGAAAAAAAATCAGAGCCATTTACCCCTTTAACAGTATTATGACCACTTCCAGTTAATAAATATAATTTTCTTTTGTTGTAAAATATTCAAAACAATGCATTATAACAATAAAACCATGTAAACAATCATTGTTATTGTTCAACCTATTAGTTTTACCTGGAAAAGCACTGTCCCACATTAGGAAAAACCACCTGTCCCGCTTTAGGAAAGCATGTTTCCTAAAGTGGGACAGTAGAAATGTTGATCAAAATCCTAAATATTGAGAATGGTTACACCATATTAAGATATATTTTAATGCATCAACATATTATAAACACATTTTGACAAAAAATTGCAATAATTTTGTTTTTTTTAATAAATTATGGCCTTAACATTATTTTTGTCCAAACCCTAAGTACCTAGCATTTTGGTGGTCTTCACACAGGGTGCCTCCGGTTTGAAGGCTCTCCCTCCTAAACCTATGATTGGACATTTGAGATGTCATGTGATTTTGATAATGCAATATCACAGCTTGTGTGAGACCACATTTACATTAACTTTCTTTTGCTATAGGAAGACCTACACCCATTTAAGCTTAAGTGTCCCACATTAGGCAGTGTCCCACATTAGGCGAATCCACCCTACTGTTACCGTACCGACGAGTTAATCTCCTCTCCTTTGGCTTCACGCTCTCACACCAGCTGTTCTGTTATCAATAAACCTGACGACGACGCTGTAACCCAACTACACAGCTGTTGTTTTTGTATTTTGTGTTACATTGTTTTATTGTAGTGGCACACTCATTGACAAGAAAATTTCAAACCGGCACTCCATGTCACAAAGGTTGCCGACCCGTGATCTACTGTAGCTATAGAACCTAAAATAACGTCACACTGCTTCACTGATGCTTTGATGTTAAGATTTCCTGCTCAGAACGTCTTTTTGATTTTTGTCCTCCATTTTACAGAGAACACAACACTTATAGCTATTTAGATTACTGATAACTCAAAGTTTATGCTACAGGTTAATGCGCCCTCTGTTGGATCACAAGGCAAACTACTTACTACAAAACTACTGGGCTTAGAGGCTGTCCACTCGAGCAGTCTCCCTGACAGAAATATGGCAAGATTTATATTTGCATTGCATTTTTAAACATCAGATTTTATCTCATGAAGCAAAACACTGATGCTGTCAAGATGCAATTAAAGGGGTAGTTCACCCAAAATTCTAAATATGTTGAAGCCCCGACATAAGCAGTGAACTGAGACACTGGGAGCTTCCGCTACAAACAAGCTTAAAACATAGACTTATTTAATTTTTTTCGGAACAATTTCTCATGTTGGGGCTTTAATACAAGAGGGACATTACAGACGAGCAGTATGGAGGTATTTGGATGTTTTTTGGTGTATCTTTTTGGACGAAGAAAAGTGGTATCCATTCACAACCATTATATGGACAAATACCCCCCCCCCCGTAACTCAGAGAAGGCACGGAGGACTCTGAAAATCCTCACAGCTCTTAGTTGACATGAGGGTGAGTAGATAATGAGTGAAATTTGAAAAATCAGATTTTTGTTTAGATAACAGAATTTCTGACATTTTGACAATTTTTGAAATCTGACTAGACAACTGCTGTCTGGTCGGTGACACACCATGATGCACTTGCAGACAGTTAGCTCAGTGAGTTAGGAGCTGGTCCTTGGTGTCACTGGTTGTGTGTCCGAGCCCCAACAAGGGTGATGATAATGACATATCAAAATGCCAGATGTCTGCAATTATTAATACAAGACAATAGTCGTGATTGTGGCTATACAGCCTGCATCTAAATTTCAAAACTTTGAAAATAAAATCATAACAGATCAACCATACGTGCTACGGCTTTGCAACTTTCACTTTAAAATTGCCTAATTTTGTCAAAATCGCCCAGGGTGCAGCAGCTATAATTTTGTTGTTGTTTTACTACCAAATTGCTGTCCCAGCAATAACAAATACATTAATAGGCACAACACTGAACATATTGTTGCCGTTTTTTTTTCTCCTCAGTGTCAGAGCTGAGGGTTGTTCTGCTGGGGAACAGCTGGTCTGAGAGGAATTCAGTGGGGAACTTCATACTGGGAGTAACTGTGTTCATCAAACAAACTGACTGCTGTGTGAGAGTCAGTGAACCAGAAGGGGAGAAGAAAATTGCTGTGATTAACACTCCAGATCTGCACCCAAACATCTCTGAAGACAAACTGATACAGTTCATAGAAGAATGTGACAAAATCTCTGCTCCTGGACCTCATGTGTTCCTGCTGGTTCTACAGCCTGAAGACTTCACTGAGGAACAGAGACTGAGGCTCTGCAGAGTCCTGAAACTCTTCAGTGATCAATCATTTGATCATTCACTGATACTGTTACTAACACCCAGAAAGTGGGGTTCAGGTGAAAACTACATGAACCGTCCACCATTGAAACACATGATCAGAAAATGTAGATACAGATACTTGAAGCAGGAGAACCAGGACCGTACAGAGCTGTTAACACGACTGGGTCAAACTGCAAAGGAAAACAATGGAGAACATGTTTGCTATGGAATATTTGAGGATACAACATCAACTCTACCAGATCATCAACTAAGGCCGAAACAACAGAGAGGAACAGATTTCGTGAGTGCTGTTAAAGCTGCTGGTAAGTGAAACAATTCCAACAAGAAAATGAAATCTCTCTCTATTATGGCAGGTTTACCATAATAAAGACAAATTTAACTTCAAGTCAAAAGTTTGCTGTGTATTTGCATATACTTTTAATACATTTGTTCAAAATATACCTTAGAGATGTTTTCAAGTCTTAAAATACATAATATAGAAATGTTGGCCTTCTGAAATCTATATGCACTCAATACTTGGTTGGGGTTGAACTACTGGAAATTGACTTTTCCCTTATATTATAATGTAATTATTTGTTAATGGTGAGCGCCCCCCCCCCCCCCCTCTTGGCCGTTCTAGTGTTCAATGTTCCAAACAAACCATAAAAAAAAACATTTTAAAACCACATGTATTTCTTTTATTTCCGGCGGTGTCCCTTTGATGTGGAAGGAAGGAAGGAAGGAAAGAAAATTTATTTATGTGAGGTGAATGGGGTCTAGGCCAATGCGCTCACCCCCCCCACTTGCTGAAAACCGCACTTGCAAGATCAGTCGTCCGTCTCGGTGTTACAAATCTCGTCAATGGATAGAACTATCGCGAGAAACTGCCTTACGGCAGTACGAGATAACAACGCAGATGACGTCATGCATGTCACGAATCGTGATTGGTTAGGGTTAGGGTGATTGATTGGTTTGAGTTTGGAAAGTCGGAGGAAACCATGGAAACATGAAATGTTTGTACTGATGAAGTTCGGCTTGTGGCTAACGGGGAGCTAATGCTAACACAGATCTTTTATAAGATAATGTAATACATCATGACACACACACGCCTTCGCGTTTTGGAACCTTTATTCATGTGTGTGTATGTCTGTGTCTTTGTCTGTGTGTGGCCATGTTAGCGTTAGCTCTGTCTTAGCATAGCTCCGTGTTAGCGTTAGCTCCGTGTTAGCAGGGCTGAGCAAACACCGCTCTCTACCTTCAGCAGTAAACACAAGCACGTGTAGGGAGGGACTGGAGGAGGTGGTGGCGGCAAGTTTTTTTTTTTTTACGACAGTGACATGTGCCTCCCAGAACTGTGGGGGAGCTCCGGAGAGGGAAAAAAAAACGAAAAACCAACGAAGAAGCGAGCTATTTCCGGCCGACTTGCATAGTTCTGCTTTAAGAGCGGATATTGTGAAAATGCGCAAAAAGCAAATGCGAATTTTTGCCCGTTTCCATTCGTTATTGTTTTCCGATTATTTGTTAGAGGAGGAGTGCGCCATGAGATTACGTCATAAGAGAGCGTGAATGTATCCATTACGACAGTTGACACTCAGCTGACACTCAAAAACAAAAACAACATACACAGCGCAAACATGCTAATGTAGCGTAGCACTTGAGCCCGGGTCACCAGCTGAGCAGCACCGTCGAAGGCCTGTGTTGTGTTTTCTGTTTTGTTGTTTTGTTTTTTGATTTGTTGTTGCTTTTTTTGATTTGTTGTGTTTTCCGATTTGCCGTTGTGATTTGCACTTAAGGGCCGCCACCGTATGTTTCTCTACTTTGTATTCAGTAAATGCTGGTATTTCCATCAAAGGTTCCTACTAAACTACACAGAAGCTTTAGCCTAGTGATGTCCCTAACTTGTAAGCTTTTTTGCTAGGTGTGTAAATGTGAAAGGAAAATGGAAAATTCAGGTGTCTTACCTCTGTAGCCGTGTCTAAGGAAGAATGAGAACAATATATTTGATGTCCTTCCAGCAAATACAAAAAAAACCTTTTTTGCAACTGAACACGAAATGTAAAATGTTTTGTCTTTTTCAAGTGCAAGGTTAGAACTGTAATCTAAACAATTAGATGAACATTTCCCCATGGAAATATTAGTATCTGTATGTTCCCTTTTCCTACCTTCAAACAAACGTTCCTGTTGTGATGTTTGCAGATTACACTGCCCTGCCTGGAAACTGGGACGCCATGGAAGGTGACATTGTGAAGCTGTTTACTCTCACAGCAGGATCTAAAGAATACAATGATGTGGAGAAGGAATTCAAAAGGACCATTCGTACGAACATTATCAGTGTATGGCCACTATCTGATCGTTTTAAGTTAAATACAGCAGCACTGGTATCTGGAATATTTTGGTTTTTGGTCATTGGGTAATACTATGAAAACAGGATTAGTCCTAACTAAGATTATCTAGTTGTAACACAAAGTAGAAAACACATTAAGTCAACAGAGTGAAAATAATTTACAGAACGAATAACATGTTATAACTCTTTTGGCAGATTGAACGAGTCCAAAACGCGACACTGTGGCAGAGTTACCAGCTCATGAAGAAACAGCTGGAAGTGAAGAACAAACACACCAACAACGAAAAGCTGCTCTTTCATGGCACCAAGGCCGACGCCATTGATTCCATCAACAAACAGGGATTCAACCGCAGCTATTCAGAAAAAAACGGTAACAGTTACAACCTGCATTGTACCTGCATTGTAAAATATTGTGTGTCCACTGACGCATGAAAACATAGGGAGGCCGCTAGACATGATGTGATAGCAGAGAGTCTATAGGGAGAAAGTTTTATGTTTGAATGTGTGGCACCAGATATACAGAGATCTGCAGATATCTATAGAGTTTATGACTCATCCTTTGTTATCCACTAAAAGAAGACAGCATGGACAGGGGACGAGGCTAGTGGAGGGATGGAGGAGCAACAAAAAAATGAATTATTGAAAAAACAAACAAATACAGGAACTCACATAAAAGCATGAATATAGAAATCCTCAAAGGGCAATGGGGAAGAAACCAAGGTTAAATAAATGAGGAAAGGAGACAGAAGTGCTGCTATCAAACACGGGTGAGACACATGAGGTGATCACAGGAGGGAAAACACAGGAAAACAAGACATGGAATTTCAAAATAAAACAAGACATTAACAGGGAACAGGAGACAAATCATGGCAGAGGGAACATCATGTGATGGATTACCAGAGCAGAAATCCTCAACTTTTTTGTCTTTTTTGATTTCTGTGACTATTAAGGAAGAAAAATTTCGTTTGGATTTGGATGTAGGATTAATTTAAAAGACTGGATCAAAGGAAAAGGGGCTCTTCTTTTTTTCTTTTTCTTTTTTTGAACAGACTTATGAAATGAGGAATAGTAAATTTTGTTTGTGATGTTTGGGTTATGGCTTATGAAAACTGGAAACACTACTGTTGAGGAATACCATGGTTTGAGTTATTTTTGTTGAGTAAGTCAGGATGGAGAAATATTTGAAAAGAGTTGATTTGGTTGGTATTGAAATCTTAAATTAGTATTTGAATAATTTCAGTTAAATTTCAGTTAAAATGTGAGGATCATTCAATTTGTTACACTTGGTTTATTGTTTAATGTGTTTATTTTTTTGCTGCAGCTGCAATGTATGGTAGAGGTACCTACTTTGCCGTGGATCCTGTCTACGCAGCAGGAAGCTATGCCAAGCCGGACATCCTGGGTCACAAGCGCATGTACCTCGCCAGAGTCTTGGTTGGTGACTACACCATTGGGAAACGTGGAATGATCACCCCACCTGCGAAAGGCTCTGGGAATGCTGCAGATCTGTATGACAGTGTTACCAACAATCTTTCCGACCCAACCATATTTGCAGTCTTTAATGACATACAGGCTTACCCAGAATACCTTATCACATTTACATAAACTACCATGATCACACTGTGCTGTAATAAAAATGAGATTTAAATAAAATAAAAAATTGCAAGAGCTTTAACATTTGTTCAACTTTTTTTAGGTGCTGTATGCAAATTGTTGCTGTTGCTACATAGCCAGTGTTAGCATTAGCAGTGGTGGAAGTCAAAGCCAGTGGAGCACAAGATGACAATTCCATCAGGCACCAAGCAGGGGAATCATTATCTGCTCGCATCCAGCGCAGGATTGGATGTTGGCAGCCCAGTGGTAGTAGAAAAGGTTGGGTAGTACATGAATGTTCTATAGTACTGATCCATTAGTTTTATTGACAGGAAATTAATTGATCCAGTATTCATTGGTATTTGGAGTCAGTGTTTTAAAGAGACTGATTTTGTCGAATTATCAGTTTGAGAAAAAAGAAAAACAGTTCATATATTGAATGTGTCAAACTGAAAGCTGCACATTTTCACCAGTGGGTGGCGCTGTCGGCTCATTAACACATCCTGTTTATTTCTGTCCTGTCACAGAATCACAGGGTAAAATAATAAAGTACATCTCATTAGTATAATAGTATTTTTACCACTGTAAGTCATAATTACTATCTAAATCTTAAGATTAACACAGTTAATTGAAGTGTCAGATTGATCGACAGCAGGTTGTGTTGACCTCGGATCTCGGTGCCCAGCCTCCTCAGCGACAGCTAGTGTATGTGTGTGGGTGTGTGTATGTTTGTCCGCATGTCTATGTATGTGCGTGAGTGTGTATGTAATAATTGTGTATCTGTGTGTATATTTGTGGGGGTGGGAGGTTTGGGGTTTTCATGGCGTTTTGTATTGTTTTTATCCTCTGTGAAGCACTTTGTGTTACTGCAACGTATGAAAAGTGCCATATAAATAAAGTTGATTTGATTTGATTTGATTTGATTCAGGTCAGTGTAGTTCTGACTGGATGTGGGCGGGTCAGAGTCTCAATGTGTCATCATTGCTGTACTGTAGGCTACTTAAGATAGCCTATAAAATAAATAGATGAGGTTTATTTGGTTCAGTGCAGAACAAACGCATCTGTTCTTCTACAATAATCACATTTTAATTCTGCCTTTTTTTTTTTTTCAGATGACAGTGCTTATTTAGGCCAAAACTAATGAGTCTATATTGATTGCACCGACTGCAACGTCTGAATTTTTCCATTCAACTATATTTATACAACAGACAAACAAACATTATTATTATGTAATAATAGACCGCGGTAAAGTGAGCCGCTGTTTGCGAGATAGTGGTAAAGTGAGCCGCTGTTTGATTTTCGTTGGGCGCGCGCTACAGTAGCTAAATACGGTAAACACGGTTCTCGAGCAAAGTGAAGGTCCTGAAAGATACATAAAGCCTATGTGCTTTTACTGGAGAAATGTGGAGGAAAATCACTTACAAGATTAATCAACTTTTTAGTTATATTTCACTGCCGTAAAGGGGAGAAAAATCACCTTTCATCGACATTTTACTGTAGAAATGTGGAGAAAAAATAATTTAAAACGACCCCTATAATAAAAGCCATTTACTGTATGCTGACCTTTGACCTTACCTCACACCAATTCCTTCATAGGTGTCTTCCTCATTTCTTTTGCATACTGTTCCTGGGGTCTTAGTCTACTTCTGATATCATTTTGGTGGCATTTTACTGTAGAAATGTGGAGAAAAATAACCTTAAAGTCACCCGTATAATAAAACCCATTTACAGTATGCTGACCTTTGACCTTACCTCACACCAATTCCTTCATAGGTGTCTTCCTCATTTCTTTTGCATACTGTTCCTGGGGTCTTATTCTACTTCTGATATCATTTTGGTGGCATTCTACTGTAGAAATGTGGAGAAAAACCATTTTAAAAATCCCACCCATAATGACTTAACCCCATTTACTGTATGCTGACCTTTGACCTTACGTCACATCAATTCCTTCATAGGTGTCTTCCTCATTTCTTTTGAATATTGTTCCTGACATCTCACTCTACTTCTGGTATCATTTTGGTGGCATTTTACTGTAGAAATTTGGAGAAAAATCATTTTAAAAATCCCACCCATAATGACTTAACCCCATTTACAGTATGCTGACCTTTGACCTTACCTCACACCAATTCCTTCATAGGTGTCTTCCTCATTTCTTTTGCATACTGTTCCTGGGGTCTTATTCTACTTCTGGTATCATTTTGGTGGCATTCTACTGTAGAAATGTGGAGAAAAATAACCTTAAAGTCACCCCTTTAATAAAACCCAGTTACTGTATGCTGACCTTTGACCTTACGTCACATCAATTCCTTCATAGGTGTGTTTCTCATTTCTTTTGAATATTGTTCCTGACATCTCACTCTACTTCTGGTATCATTTTAGTGGCATTCTACTGTAGAAATGTGGAGAAAAATAACCTTAAAGTCACCCCTACAATAATAAATCATTATGGGTGGGATTTTTTAAATTATTTTTCTCCACATTTCTACAGTAGAATGCCCCCAAAAATGATATCAGAAGTAGAGTGAGATGTCAGGAACAATATTCAAAAGAGATGAGGAACACACATATGAAGGAATTGATCTGACGTAAGGTCAAAGGTCAGCATACTGTAACTGGGTTTTATTATAGGGGTGACTTTAAGGTTATTTTTCTCCACATTTCTACAGTAGAATGCCACCAAAATTATATCAGAAGTAGAATAAGACCCCAGGAACAGTATGCAAAAGAAATGAGGAAGACACCTATGAAGGAATTGGTGTGAGGTAAGGTCAAAGGTCAGCATACTGTAAATGGGGTTAAGTCATTATGGGTGGGATTTTTAAAATGATTTTTCTCCAAATTTCTACAGTAAAATGCCACCAAAATGATACCAGAAGTAGAGTGAGATGTCAGGAACAATATTCAAAAGAAATGAGGAACACACATATGAAGGAATTGATCTGATGTAAGGTCAAAGGTCAGCATACTGTAACTGGGTTTTATTATAGGGGTGACTTTAAGGTTATTTTTCTCCAAATTTCTACAGTAGAATGCCACCAAAATGATACCAGAAGTAGAATAAGACCCCAGGAACAGTATGCAAAAGAGATGAGGAACACACAAGGAATTGATGTGACGTAAGGTCAAAGGTCAGCATACACTAAATGGGGTTAAGTCATTATGGGTGGGATTTTTAAAATGATTTTTTTTACTTTTCTGTAAATGGGTTTTATTATAGGGGTGACTTTAAGGTTATTTTTCTCCACATTTCTACAGTAGAATGCCACCAAAATGATATCAGAAGTAGAATAAGACCCCAGGAACAGTATGCAAAAGAAATGAGGAACACACCTATGAATGAATTGATGTGACGTAAGGTCAAAGGTCAGCATACTGTAACTGGGTTTTATTATAGGGGTGACTTTAAGGTTATTTTTCTCCACATTTCTACAGTAAAATGCCACCAAAATGATATCAGAAGTAGACTAAGACCCCAGGAACAGTATGCAAAAGAAATGAGGAAGACACCTATGAAGGAATTGGTGTGACGTAAGGTCAAAGGTCAGCATGCGTCTTAAAGTGGCGTTTTAATGAATGAATGAATGAATGAATGAAAATTTGTTTATTTCGGTCAGGTCATTCAAAATGGAAAGTCCAACAGAAAACATCAGTTCAACTAGAAAAAAGCCAAACCGAAATGGCATAGGATGAAGCTATCGCTTATTTTCGCCTACCCTTCTTACATGATCAACTTATTCAGATCACATCACTCAAAACATCAAACAGGGTTTATACAGGAATCTTGAAGTTAATTTCAATACCTTTTTAAGACTTTTTCAAGACCTTCTCAACATTTTTTGATACCTAACCTCACCGCCACTTCAAGCTGTAACCATTTACATTAACTGAACAGTTTTAGTTTTTGTGATAAAGACTATATAGACCACTATGATACAACAGAATTAAAAAAAGGCTGGGATAATAAATAAAAGGCAAAGTTTATCAAAAAACACATTGCTCAACTCTCAAAAAAACAAAAACAAAAACAACAATCTTCTTTTCTTTTTCATGAACCGGTTCATCTTTGTTTTTTAATAAAACAAATGAATTCACACGCTTCCGCAATGTTTTTTACAATTCAAATTCTTGGACAGCTATCAATTCAATATTTAAGACTTTATAAAGTCGTGAAAAGACTTTTTAATACTTTTTAAGGGTCTTAATTTTCCCAAAATTGATTTATCACCTTTTAATACTTTTCAAGACCCCGCGGATACCCTGTCAAACAGAAAATCATATCGTTTTGCACAAAATCCCAAACATAATTCCATAATAGTGTCAGCTACATCAACCGCATCTCTCATATTTTTCAATTTTAAAACCTATTTCTGATTTTCCTCCAGTGTAAGAATCCGTCTTCCTCCTCCAGATGTTTCAGAGCCTCCAGAGGTTGCTCAGTGAGGAGCTGACATAAGGAGATGAGACTGAGCAGAAGGACGTTCTGTCTTTGTTTGATGATGAGAAGCTGAATCCTCAACTATTTTGATAATCTAATAATCGGTTTGAGTAGTATTTAAAGAAATAAAAGTCAAAATTCTCTTATTTTAGCTTCTTAAATGTGAATATTTCTGGTTTCTTTATTCCATTATGACAATAAACTGAGTCTCTCTTTGGTTTGTGGACAAAACAAGACATTTGAGGACGTCGTCTGGTGGTTTGAGAAACACTGATTGATATTTTTGCAACATTTTATTGACCAAACAACTAATAGATTAATCAATAGTGAAAATAATCATTAGTTGCAGCAGCCCTCATCAAATCGTTTCGCATCGTATGGAATCATACCTGTCTCTGATTTAATAAGAGACGTCATCTCACCAACAACATGAACTGGAAAGTTTAGCAATGTCTACAAATGTGGAAAAAATCATGTGCGTAGAGCGTAAATTGTGTCTGGGAGGAGCATGGAAAGAGAAAAACCGATGATGTCACCATCTGTCTGAGGAGAAAGATGCGGTTTCACACGTTAAACTCAGATTGTTCATTCAGAGACTCAGACCTAAGAAGGTGAAGGTCTTCCCGGCGTTGGTGACTCCGTAGGTGAACACCAGAGAGTTTTCTCCTTCCAGAACGTCCTTCACCAGATCCTTCACTGTTCCTGCAAACAGCTCCTTCTGGGAGGTGTCGGGTCCGTACACCTGGTCAGGACGGGAGAGAACGGTCGTTATTAATGAGAGGAAAAGGTCGATAGACATAAAGAAACACTTGTTCTTCTGCACTGAGATGTTATCAGACTCTTCTGACACTTTTTATGGGTTCAAAAGTTAATATATAAGTGATTCAAATGCAATAATCAAATGTGAATGAACAACAACCTCAACAACACAATACAGCAATAAGTAAACATCATAATAAATATACTGCATAAAATTTTAAAACAAGTTCAAAGTTAATAAAACTGTAGCTCATAATTAGCTGTTGAGTGTAGAGCTACAACAATTAATCGAACAATAATTGATTATTATATTAATTGTCAACTATTCTGATAATCTAATAATCAGTTTGAGTCGTTTTTTAAGGTAAAAAGTCCAAATTCTCTGATTCCAGCTTCTTAAATGTGAATATTTCTGGTTTCTTTGTTCCTTTATGACAATAAACTGAGTCTCTCTTTGGTTTGTGGACAAAACAAGACATTTGAGGACGATGTCGTCTGGTGGCTTGAGAAACACTGACTGATATTTTTAAACAATTTATTGACCAAACAACTAATCGATTAATCGTTTAAATAATCGATAATGAAAATAATGGTTAGTTGAGGCAGAATAAAACCAGATGATGATGATGATGAATGAACGTGTGGCGGTTACAGACCTGGGAGAAGGTGAAGCGCTGTCCGGTCTGAGGCAGCGAGCGGTCGGCGCTGAGCCTCGCCGACAGAGACAGACTGGGAGGCTTCAGCAGCACCGTGTCGGGCGTCTCCATGGAAACGCAGTCCTGGTACCAGACAGAACCAGACAGGAGTTTATGTACCGCAGGGTCTCTGCAGGTTTCACCAGCTCAAATTTAAGACTTTTTAAGACCTTTTTAAGACCATTATGGATGAAATTTAAGACCTATCATGACAAATAAAAAAACGTATAAAAGAAAAAACAAAATTAGAAATTGATTGCAATATCTAAGTTGCGTGTTAGGCTTGTTTGTAGTTGAAAATACATTCAATAAAGCACAATGAAGTGTCGCAGGAGCATTTTATTGAGCATTTGCGGTAGCGAGGGCTCTACCCAGGGTATATACAGGAATCTTGAAGTTAATTTTAATACCTTTTTAAGACTTTTTCAAGACCTTCTCAATATTTTTCAATACCTCACTGCCACTTCAAGCTGTAACCATTTACATCAGTGACACTTTTAACGTAACATGCAGTTTTAATTTGTGATAAAGACTATAGACCACTATGATGCTACAGAATTCAAAATAGGCTGGGATAATAAATAAAAGGCAAAGTTTATATAAAATATAAAATAAAGTGTGTTTGAGTGTATGTAAAGTGATGAGCCCTGTCAAAGACAAATTTCTGCTACCCTTGGGGCAGACAATAAATGATCTATCTATCTATCTATCTATCTACAGTATCTATCTATCTATCTATCTATCTATCTAAAATAAAAAAAACATTGCTCCACTCTCAAAAAACAAAAACAACAATCTTCTTTTCTTTTTTATGTACTGGTTCATCTTTGTTTTTTAATAAAATGCATATATTCACACACTTTCGCAATGTTTTTAGGACTCAAACTCTTGGACAGCTAATTCAGAAAAAATACCTTCAAAATTTAAGACTTTATAAAGTCGTGAAAAAGACTTTTTAATACTTTTTAAGGGTCTTAATTTTCCCAAAATTGATTTAACACCTTTTAATACTTTTCAAGACCCCGCGGATACCCTGAAAATACATTCAATAAAGCACAATGAAGTGTTGCAGGAGCATTTTATTGAGCATTTGCAGTAGCGAGGGCTCTACCATAACATTTTTCCCAAGGAGCTCGCATAAGGTAAACTATTTGGAGGCACAAAAAGAAATTGGGGAGCGAAATTAAAAATGTTTATGGAACACATTATTTATTTAATTCAACTCAGTCTGACCTGTGACTCTCCACTGCTGCTCTCTGCTGAGCTGAAGGGTCGAATCCTCAGGTAAACCTGCAGGTGTTCTCTGGCCTCCACACCGGAGCTCTGGAGAGGAAAGAGAGTCACAGTCAACATTTATCGGCCTCAGGTGGGAAGCTCACACCTGGATAGAATAAAATAAAATACACAATCCAACAACTCCACAACGCTCTGGTGGACAAGTTGGGACCTGCACATTCACCACGCTATGAGATAATAACACAACGTTACCACACAGAGTTGTTTTAGAGGTAAATACAGAGACTGCTTGATGAAAAACTGTCCCTGAAGGCAACGTGCATCAGCTGGTTTTGCATGAATTTCCCTCTAAAACAACTCTGTCTGGTAACGTTGTGTTATTATCTCATAGCGTGGTGAATGTGCAGGTCACAACTTGTCCACCAGAGCGTTGTGGAGTTGTTGGATTGTGTATTTGATGAGTTTGATGAGGGAACAAAACAACATGCACCGATAATTAGTCCGTCCAAATCTCACGCGATTTGCATTGACACCCAGTTCACGGCTCCGCAAATCACGCGAGATTCTGACAGAGCAACACTGGGAGCTACCGCTACAAACAAGCTTAAAATATAGACTTATTTAATTTTTTTCAGAACAATTTCTCATGTTGGGGCTTCAATACAAGGCGGACATTACAGACAAGCACTATGGAGGTATTTGGATGTTTTTTTGGTGTGTCTTTTTGGACGAAGAAAAGTGAGCTCCGTTCTCAACCGTCATATGGACATGCAGTGCTGCACGGAGCCCCGCTGTAACTCAGAGAAGCCACGGAGGACTCTGAAACTTTGAAATTTGAATTTTGGGTGAACTATCCCTTTAAACACCATCCAAGAAGAGAAAAGTATATCATAAAATATAAGTAAGTAAAGTAAGTAAACATTTGTCACTAGAAACAGATATGTGGGGGGTTATTGCACCTGTTGGAGATTATATAACAACATTTTCACATAATTGTGCACGTGTGTTTGCAGGTATCACTGTGGACGGGTCGGGTCAGTTTCACCTGTGAGTCTGTGGAGGTGCAGACACCTGGTGGGGGTGGTGGTGGTGGGGGTGGGGGGCGGTGGTGGAGGGGTCTGTGCAGGTCGTCCTGCTCCACCTGTTCCCCTCGGTCGGCCCCGTGGGTCAGACATGAGTCCATCATCATCATCCTGCAGCAACAGAGAGAAGCACAGAGGTCATTGTTAAAGGACAGACGACTGTGCATACAGTAAATGGCTTTTATTATAGGGGGTCGTTTTAAATTAATTTTTCTCTACATTACAGTAAAATGTCGATGAAAGGTGATTTTTCTCCCCTTTACGGCAGTGAAATATAACTAAAAAGTTGATTAATCTTGTAAGTGATTTTCCTCCACATTTCTCCAGTAAAAGCACATAGGCTTTATGTATCTTTCAGGACCTTCACGTTGCTCGAGAACCGTGCCTACCGTATTTACTGTAGCACGCGCCCAACGAAAATCAAACAGCGGCTCACTTTACCGCGGTAATAATAGGAGGGGTCTATCTGCAGCCTAAATATATTTATATGTAAAGAATGTATTTACAGCCTAATAAAGATGATTACTATGACAAACCTGTTGTCAACAAATACAGATCTAGTATCACCCCCCACCCCCATGACTCATCTGTTCAACTTTCTCCCGTTTCTCCGCGACTCGAAGCTGAAACGAAAGTGAAAGTGTGTGAAACACGAAGCGACACCGAGTCTCTCCTCACTTTGTCTCCGTTGTTAGTGCTCGGTAGGCGGGATGGACGGAGCGGACTGTCCGCCGCCGGTGGCCGTGGAGGGGGACTGGACCCCGGACCAGACCAAGACCCTGAAGAACAAACTGCAGCTTTACTTCCAGAGCAAGAAGAAGTCCAGCGGAGGAGACTGCCGCGTGGAGCTGGAGGAGAAAGCCCCGAGAGCCGCCGTCTTCTTCAGACTCGAGGAGGGTGAGTCCCCCCTTTATTTAAGTTTATGTGTTTTATGTCTTGCTGTCATCCCCTGGCGTATTTATGATGGTTTGGTTGTGTATTAATGTTGTAGGCTATACACTTGTTTCATCTAACTGTATTCAGGTCTGTGTATACTCTTGTGGTCAATAAAGTTGTAAAAAATAAATAAATAAATAAATAAATAGAAAGGTTCCACGGCACTCAGCACAGGGTCCAGGTCCGAATCCGGGTCCGGGTCTGGGTTTCTGACAGAACCGGGTTTCAACAGTCCAGGCGAACCGAGTCTGGTCTGAAGACTTTAACCGAGAGAGATACTGCGACACCGCGGAAACTGTAAAAACATCATCAAACTAGATTTAACTTCATTTAATGTGACTTAACTTCATATTTAATGTCATGTAATGTAGATTGAGGCACATTTATCCTGTTCAAATCGGCAAATTAACTTTTAATCGTCACTGTAAACTGTAGAAACTCTGACGTCATTGGTCAACATGTCACGTGTCAGCTCGTAATAACACAATCAGGTTATTAGATGATAGATACTTTTATTAATCCCGAAGGGAATTCACAACTTCCAGGAGTTTAGGATAAAAACATTTAAAAAAACCAACAACATTTAACTAAGCATGCAATATAATAGTAATAAATAAAGAAATAAAGTTTTAAAATGCATAGTTTCTCAATGTGTTACGGTGCATTATGGTGTTATGGTCTGTTTAGTTATTGACTTACATCAGCTATTGGTTGTGTTTTATACATCAGGCAAGATAATGAGCAGCTGACTTCCCAGCATGCACTGCGCCGCTCAGGCCAAGCCTGCATGGTGATGACACAGCAGGTGGATCAATAATGTAAAATATAAACGCTGTGATTTAAACTAGTCTGAAGTTATTGGTGGACAAATAACAAAGTTAATAATAAATCTAATTGTAAAAACACGTCATAACTTGTAAATGTGATTCTGATGAGGACTTTTATTCTGAAGGAACACTTTGATTGTATTTATTTATTTCTAACAGAACGTTTCACTTTAAATCCTGATGCTTTAACTTATACTTAAATATATTTCTGAACTCTTTTACTTATTTTAAAGCTACAAAGAGGTGTTTGTATGGTAACAGACAACATTACCCTAAGATCACTTTACTGTTAGGTCATGGAAATGGGGAAATTGTTGATTTAATTCAATTTAATTCAAAGATAAAAATCAAGACACATATTTGATTGATCTGATGACTATATGCTATAAAAAACATAGACGTCAGGCTGAGACATGTGACGTGGTTCAGTCAGTGCATTAAACTGAGACACTGTTGGTAAAACTGGTAAGAAAAAAAAAAGCTAATTTAACAACAAGTAGTTGGACATTTGACATTTTTCTTAGTGGTTGAACATCAGTGTGTTCATGTAGAGAAAGGACATTCCCTATTTGGTTCAATTTCACTTTCAAAGATCCTAAAAAGTCTTTAATGTAACTTATTTACATCTATTGAAGGTTTTTTATGCAGTAAATGATGTAATGAATCATTATATTCAAATATTATATACAGAGAGAGATGTTCTACAACCAAAGATAAATAAACTGGAGTGAAGCACCGGGACCTTTAAACTCCGCTGCTTTAAAATCTTTCTGCTGTAGTCAAATCAGACTTAACAGTGAAAACGATAAGACCTGGCTACGACTGTGTTTGCTGTTCTCTCACTCTGTCAGACTTTTCTGAGTTGTGTAAAATCTGAATCTCTGGTTGCAGTGAGACAGCGAGTCCTGGCGAGAGAGAACCATGAAGTCACCGTGGACCAGAAAACCATCAAGTTACGTCTGTTTTCTGCAACAGTAAGTCAGAGAGTTTCAACGTGTCGTTTGTTCACGGTCTTTAAATCAACGTTTCAGTCGTGTATCGGTTGTGAAGAAGCTCGACAGCTGCAGAGTCTCTGGTGTTCAAGTTCAGCTGCAGGATGAACGAAGCAGGAAGTGACTATCAGGGTGGGACAGGATCAGGATCAGAGGGTTTAGGTTGATCATCAGTTTGGAGCTCCTTCTCTACCTGAGTCTCACTAGTTTACAGCGGTGAAACCAATCGACACATCCTACTGGTTGATTGTTATTCAGTCAGGTGCTGTCAATCACCCTGGGCTGATGTTTATTACATGTACATATAGTAGCTATGTATGTGTGTGTATGTGACTGTATATGGGAGTATATGGGTTGAACATAGGTGCATATTTTTCTGAATTTGGATGTATAGGCCTGTATATGAGTGTATGTAGGTTTAGAATAGATTTCTATATTTTTATTTTTTATACCTACTATACAAGCAGTAGGATTATATACGTTTTTTACTTCTTCCTAATCCCTTTTGAGAATGTTAAGACTGAATTTTTTCTATTACTATTGTTTGCTTTGTCTTCTGTCAGTTTTTTGTACTTCTTTTCTTGTTCAAAATAAAGGCTTTAAGGGATAGTTCACCCAAAATTCAAATTTCACTCATTTTCTACTCACCCTCATGTCGACTAAGGGCCCATTCACATGGAGCGCCTAAAAACGCATGGAAAACGCCAGCTGGAGCGTTTTGCATGCGTTTTTCAAAGCGCTTCTGAGCTCGCGTCTATGGTCGCGTCTGCCGTTACTAAGCAACCCTCTCAGCAGCTTCACTGCTCGATCTGCCTGTCTGTCTGTCAGTTTGAACGGAGGACTCACCGCCGTGTGGAGAGGAGGGAGGCAGGCGAGACGTGAACTCCCTACCTTGTGTCTAATAAAAGTTAAAAATGCAGTTAAATGTACTGGTATCACACTGCTGCTACGGCAGCTATGGAGTAGAGATCCGGGCTGGACCGGGGGAGAACTGAGCTGCTGAAAGCAGCAAGCACTGAGAGCCGGGCTGCTTGTTGCTGCTGGTGAAGCAGGTCCGTGCAGCTGATTCTGATCACATGACATGCGGTGCGCGTGCGGCATTCGAAAAAGTTGAGATATTTTCATCTCGGTGCGCCTCGGACGCACACGGAAAAAAAGGCGCACCGCGTGCGCGGCGCGTCGGTGTCGCTTCGGATTTTGCGTGCGCAAGGCGCGCGGTTACATTGAAAACAATGGAAACGCTCGCGCAAAAGACGCTCCATGTGAATGGGCCCTAAGGGTTGAGAGAAGTTTCAGAGCCATTTGTGCCTTTTTGGAGTTACAGGGGGGGTCCGCGCAGCAGTGCATTGTCATATGACGGTTGCGAATGGGCCTCACTGTTCTTCGTCCAAAAAGACACACCCAAAACCATCCAAATACCTCCATGCTGCTTGTATGTAATGTCTGTCTTGTATTGAAGCCCCGACATGAGAAATTGTTCCGAAAAAAATTAAATAAGTCTATGTTTTAAGCTTGTTTGTAGCGGAAGAGCCGTGAAGTGAGACACTGGAAGCTTCTGCTACAAACAAGCTTAAAATATTGACTTATTTAATTTTTTTCGGAACAATTTCAATACAAGAGGGACATTACAGACGAGCACTATGGAGGTATTTGGATGTTTTTTGGTGCGTCTTTTTGGACGAAGAAAAGTGAGCTCCGTTCGC
The DNA here is from genome assembly GCF_045865225.1 of Trachurus japonicus. Lineage (NCBI taxonomy): Eukaryota > Metazoa > Chordata > Actinopteri > Carangiformes > Carangidae > Trachurus > Trachurus japonicus. The sequence continues at coordinate 5,464,113 of NC_140915.1, read as the reverse complement.
TACCGTCATATGGACATGCAGTGCTGCACGGAGCCCCGCTGTAACTCAGAGAAGCCACGGAGGACTCTGAAACTTCTCCCAGCCCTTAGTCCACATGAGGGTGAGTAGATAATGAGTGAAATTTGAATTTTGGGTGAACTATCAATCACAGCTTAAAGGGATAGTTCACCCTAGAATGATATTTCGCTCATTATCTACTCACCCTCATGTTGACTAAGGGCTGGAAGAAGTTTCAGAGTCCTCCGTCCCTTCTCTGAGTTACAGGGGGTCTCGGCGTAGCAGTGCATGTCCATATAACGGTTGCAAAGGGACACCGGAGCTCTTCGTAAAAAAACACACACAAAAAAACATCCAAATACCTCCATGATGCTCGTATGTAATGTCCGTCTTGTGCTGAAGCCCCAAATTGCGTAATTGTCCCGAAAAAAATTAAATAAGTCTATATTTTAAGCTTGTTTGTAGCGGAAGCTTCTCGAAGCTCCTCTTCCTGGTCCGTCCAAATCTCGCGTGATTTGCGCCGGCGTCAGTGCGGTTACTGCGAATCACGCGAGATTTGGAAAAAAGCCCTTAGTCAACATGAGGGTGAGTAGATAATGAGCGAAATATCATTCTAGGGTGAACTATCCCTTTAATAGTCACGTCACAGCAAGAATATATAGTGGGTCGACAAACAGCAGCTGAAAAAAAAAACCCAACCCCGATGGCGCCATAATGCAGCAAATAAAAAGAATTAAAGCATTGGTATCAGTCAGTGTTGTGGGCCGGTCAGGGCCAAGAAATGCCAGGGTTGATTTTCTTTGCCCCAGTCCACCTGCTGTAGTTTCTGTCATGTGACACCATGTGACAGGTGAGGTGAGGTTACAGGTGTAAACCCTGGTGAGATGATGAGTCCTGGTCGATCTTTGGACTGAACCCAGTGAATGTGACGTAGTTCCAGCAGCTCCAGGGTCAGACGGAGTCGGGCCATCGTTGTTTCATTGTTTACTGGTCTGAGGGGGGCGGAGCTTCCTGCTCCTGTTGTTGTCACACCTGTGATCAACGTGTTAGAAATTCCTGAAGCTTTGACCTGAACTCAGTGTTCTTCTTCTTCTTCTGTAGTTGCTGCTGCCTAGCGACAGGGTGTGGTTCCTCCGTCAAACAGTGACGACGATAAAGTTTTAATCAGGACAATAAAACCAACATGGAGGTCACGGCAGAACTCACTGCTCTGAAACTAAAGTCTCCTGTACATGTTCATAAACGTTTTGTCTGAAATGAACCTAAATATTTATTTCAAACTTCTTCTGCTTCATTTTTTCTCCTGAATGTCAGAAGCAAGTTTAAAAAGTTTACAGTTTTAAGTGACAGTGGTGCCTGTGTGAACTCACTGTAACTGCACTGGGATCGGTTTTATAGAGAGAAGTTAAACATTTACTCACCGAGCAGCAATAAGAAACAAATAACCAGAGTCAGTTTTGTTTTTCCTGAAATCCGAATTCTGACTTTGTTTCTTCATGTTTAAATTCATCAGATAATTTCTACAAATGTTGTTGTTGTGAGTTTGTTCCTGTTTCAGTCATATTTCTATTTGATCGCACAACTTTTTTTTCCTGTAAACTGGACAAAAAATGTTCAATTTAAGGGTCACTAACCTGTGTCACTGTTGTATTTTCCGTTTGTTTGCACATACTTTAGATATTTTCTTTGAGTGTTTTTTCCTCTTCATGTGACTCAGTCGTTATTTTTCTCTTCAGACGCCGACGAACAGCGACGACGTCTCAGGTAAAACTCAACTTCAAACTCTTTCTGCTTCTCTCTGGTTTATCTTCAGTCAGACTGCTTTTCTGTTATGCAGAGATTCAAACCAACAGGAAGTGAGTGTGACTCTCCACTTCCTGTTTGTGTCTTTCTACTCCAAACTTTCGTTCCTTTTCTTCCTCTGATTTGACGTGATCGTATCAGTAGAGTGAGAGTTTATTTCTCCTCACTTCATCACGTCTGGTTGTTTTCATGTTGCAGATAAATGATCTAAACTGGACAAAACTGATTCTCTTGATCCTCAGATTCTTCCACAGACTCAAAGGCTCAGGGGTCGGAGGTCGAAGCTGGAGCCGGAGCTGCTGCAGCGAACACACCTGGTAAAAACAAACAAGTGTTTCAGTGTGAAGTCAAAGTTTAGATTTTCCCATTTAGAACAGTTTTCCTGCAGATTTCCAGGTGTTTTCACAGAATATAGATCAAATTACTACAACTCCCACTTACTTAGTTCTTCCTGAGCTTTCAGCCAGTTCTCTTGTCCGTCATCAGTTTTCTGGAAAGAAGTGTAAAATTTAATTTAATCTAATATTTTATTGCACTTAAAGCAGAAGTAAGCGATCCGGTCGTTTTCGCTAGTGCTGCGTTCCAGGCAGGCTTTTGAAATAGTAAATTACAGCTTCAAGTCACAACTTACGACTTTGTAGCGTTCCAGACAACCCACTCGTGTTTTTCCGACCTGTTTTACCGGTGAAAGTCACTATAACGGCCACTCGTAACTTCCGACCGGTGAACTCGTACCAGATCGAACTGTTACAACTTCACAGGTCGGAAAAACAGGAGTTACGAGTTGCCTTGAACGCACCATAACAGTCCTCGTCCCTACGTCACCACATTCACGGCGTCCCTTGGCTGCACACACAGCCCTGCATGCTGTTCTCTCTCCTCATTGGATAAAAACTGTAGGATACGATAAATGTTTTCTCTTCGGCTCAGAGCAGAGCAGAGTGACTGAGAGACCCGTGTTTCGGTCCAAACACTCTATGTAAGTGATTGCTGTCGGAAGATATAACTATTTAAGACTTATATTAACACAAATATATCACTTACTTCTGCTTTAAGACATCATTAAGTTATCAATATTATCATATTATTACTGTTTCAATGTTCAGTTATCTGTTATCTCAGTTCATAAACCCTAGTTCATATCTGAGAGACTTGTTGTTGTTCAGTCAGCAGCAGGTCAGCTGAAAAAGAAAAAACGTTCTTATGAAATCAACCTCAACACAACCAACTGGACTCTGAATGTGGAAAATCAAATGTTTAAAGCACTTTACAGAAAATGTTTGGATATGATCAGTAAATAACCTGTGAAACAAACCAGTATCCAACCTTGAATCTCTTGCTAATTCTCTGCATCACAGACGTGATTAATTAAGTGTCAAAACAAACGCAGACAGTAAAATGAGTGACACAGAGAAGGTAATGCTGGTTTTTATTCGTCTTGTCTCAGACCCGGAGACTGTTCAGAGTTCTGCTGTGGTGCTGGAGAACGTGTCAGACAACATGTGCAGGGATCTGCTGGTGATGCTGGTGGAGAACGTCTCCGGGGCCGACGACAGCAGCTTCAGTCTGGAGATCATCTGGGAGTCCAACAGAGCCGTGGTCGCCTTCGACAAGCCTGAAGGTAACAACCAACTTTCATATATGAATTAATTAGATATTATAAATTATACACATGTTTGTGTATAATTTAAGTATACATATACACATTTACCTGTATCTTATATAGTATGTTATAAATGTATATCTTTACATGTACCAGTACTAATATAAAGTGGCATTGCAGTGTGAATGGACCTTCCTGATTTCTTACTTTTTTGCACATTTGTCACACACAAATAAATGTTAATATTAGACAAAGATGACCCAAGTAAACATAAAATGCAGTTTTTTAAAATTATGATTTCATTTATTAAAGGAAAAAAGCTATCCATCTGGCCTTATGTGAAAAAGTAATTGCCCCCTTGTTAAATCATGAACTTACTGTGACAAAGCTAACTTTTTTGGAAAGATGAGTTCAATTTCACTCCCTGGCCTGATCACTGCCAAGCCTGGTGAATCAAGAAATCACTTCAGTAGAACCTGTTTGAGTGAAGTGAACATGCAAAAAAGTAAGAAATCCAGAAAGAGGCAAACACTTTGTCTGTATACATGACATTTCTGTGTGGGCTGAAAACAAAAACAAAATAGGATCAGCACTGGAGGTGAATGTTTGGGGAGTAAAGTATCAATACTTCAGCCCATGTTCTTATTGGGGCTGTTGGGGGTGGATGGTCCATTAGATGGAGAAATGATGGAGACATTGGTTCTGAGTTTTCCACCAACTCATTGTGAAGACAGTGTCCAAAGTCCTCCGATGTTTTGCAGACAGTGTTGACTGGATGAAGCAGTGGAGTGAGAGCGCACTCTGCTGGACAAACTGTGCAACAACAACATTGCTAAATGACCTCAAGCATTCACACAGCATTCACTCTGATAACTGATATGTATCTGTGTAGCTCATGCATGACACCCATGTGCATGTTGCTGTTGTGTACATGCATGAGCCTCTAAAGAGTCTGGAGACTTTTAAATGTGGGGCTGTGTTCCTTGTTGTCTGTCTCGCATGTGTTCTCCTACAGTTTGGACATTGTTTCTGCATCCTCTTGATGCCTTTGTTGGGTTTTGCAGCTCAGACATGGAACGAGCCTGGTTTCTTCTGATTGTTTTAGTAACATGGAGTGTTTTGCAGATGCTGAGAGGTTCCTCACCATGAGTCAGACCAGTAGCAAGATGCAGAAACAGGGTTTGACCGCTCGACTACTGGAGGCAGCGACGAGCGTCAGAGTGGAGAGTCTTCCTCCAACTGTGGGCAAAGGTACAAAGTAACTGTAGAAACACTGCAGTGTCTGGTGAACAGGAGGTTCTGTTGATCCAGCAGTGACAATAAACCTGCAGCAACTTCCATGTGATAGAGGGGGTTGTTCTTTTTACACATTCTTGTTTTTTCGATATTTAGTGTTTTCAGGCATTTTAATTTGTTGTTTGTATACAATCTGATGTTTTGAGTGCATGTTGGTATTTGTTAATCACATTTTCATCATTTACGGTAATCATTTTCACAAACTTTACCGTCTTTGTGTTTCCTTTCCAGACATGTTGGATCTGTATTTTGAGAAGAACTGGATTCAGCCGGACAAAATCGTCATGATCCCAAATGAACAGGCTGCCATCCTCTCTTTCAGTGATGCCAAAGGTTTTTCAACTGATTCTGTTTGTTAAAGTAGATTCAGTATAAGCATTACAGTAACTGTCACATTTGGAAATGCTCTTCGAGATGTCATTACACCATTTGCCAGGAGTATTTGGACATCCTAATAACGTGTTAGAGTTGATTTGTGTTGTCTCAATTGTGAAAGTACACCTAAGCAGCCCAGGAAAAAGACAGTGTCGGAGGTGTCCATATACTGTAGGACATAAAGTGTCTCCTGTAACTTTGACAACTTAATTGTCATAGAAAATCAAAGAAAATCACAATTGTTTTGTTGTAGATCAAATACTAAACTGAGCTTTCTTCCTTTACTCCTTGTATTGTTACAGTTGTGGAGAACATTTGCACAAAAACAGACTACATGATTGGCTCCACCCCTGTCAAGGTGTACCTGTACCACGAGTCTCTGGGCACGGCCTTGTATGGCAAGGAACGACCAACTTGGAAGATGCCCGATCCTGTCACCGAGGGCGTTCACCAAACTGTCTGGAAATTCCTCCTCATGAAGAAACAGTTAAAAAGCATCAATGATCAGATGGGTCCATACTTTTGCAGTGTGGATTTGGATAATCCCGAGGTGAAACTGAGTCCTCTTCCCAGCTTTTTGAGGCAGAAAGACCTGACTGCGAAACATGTAGAGAACTGGGCAGGTACGGCCCAGGAGGCCTTCCGTCAGCTGATGTCTCAGTACTCGGCCTTTGAATGCACAGCGAATGCACCTGCATGGAAAGCTGTAGAGAAAGAGGTGCGTTTGGTTGTCAAGGAAGTTGCTTACCTGGTACTGGATGCATCTAAAGGGGCTTTGATGGTGGCTGGCCTAGTACATGATATCAAACAAATCAAGGCTCCGGTGGAGAACCTGGTTCTTAAAGCCATGAGTCAGATCGAACGACAGACTAATGGTATCTCTGATGTGATGGACTTGTCACCTGCGATGTTCTACATCCTGAAGCAGGATGGGCTACACAACTTTGCACTCAGCATTTCCCCTGATATGACCCTGTCCTACGATGAAGAAGCTCAGAAGTTAACCATTTCAGGACTCCCTGGAGAGGTTTACAAGACCAAATCATGGATCTTGGAGCGGAATGTGCACATGAGTAAAAAACAGCTGAATCTCCCACCAGGTCTTCTAGACTTTCTGAAGACAGTGGATTCAATGGCCATGTCCCAGGACCTGTTCACATCCCAAGGGATCAGTGCCATCTACAGCACTGAGACTAAAGGGGTTTTACTGTTGGGCAGCTCTGACAGCATCCTCTCTGAGGCAGAGAGTAGGATGAAGGCAGTTTTGTCTGTGAGCACTGTGGATGTGGAGGATGAAGAAGTTTTGAATCTTCCCAGCTGGGTGGACTTGACCAAACAACTTCTTGACGCCTATAATTCCTCTAAGAAGAGAACGGTGGACATTCAGCTCCATCCAAAAAGAAGAGACAAAATAACAGTGGCTGGCTTTATGACTCCAGTCAAGGAGGTCAGCGGCAATCTGAGGGAATTCATTGGGAACTACTCACGAGTCAAAGAAACCATTCGTGTCGAGTCCTGTGCTGTTGTTCAGTTCCTTGACAAGAAGAAATCACATGATTGGTCCAGTATTGCCAAAGCTAATCATGTGGCAATCCACTTAGACTCAGAACGACCAAGAATCACTATTGCTGGGGCTCGTCTTCATGTTCAGAAAGCCAAGTCCTGCCTTCTGGAACTGACCAGCACTTTCTTCTCTGACAACTTGATTATTGACAAGCCTGGAGCAAAGAAGTACTTCCAGTCACATGGAAGCATTTTTCTGTCAACAATAATGACAGAGTTCAACTGTGTGGTCCTGCTTCGTCCAGAGAATCAAGAGGAAGATGATGAAGAAGATGAAGAGGAGGTGAACTACGAGAGAGAAGGTGGGCACTCTTACTGCAATGTGAAGACCACCAGTGGAGTCCTAGTTTCAGTTAGCAAGGCAGACATCTGTAGCTTCAACGTTGATGCAGTAGTTAATGCAGCTAACGAGGAACTACAGCACATTGGTGGCCTGGCTTTGGCTCTGCTCAAGGCTGCAGGACCAAATCTGCAGAGGATCAGCAACGATTACATCTCCAAATATGGAAAACTACGCCCAGGTGACGCCATCGTCACAGATGCATGTAACCTGCCTTGCAAGTATGTAGTTCATGCAGTCGGTCCTCGGTTCTCAAACTCTGAGAAGAAGACGTCAGTGTCACGCCTGAAGCTCGCTGTTAAAGAAAGTCTGAAACAAGCAGAGATGGCAAACTGCTCCAGCATCGCCCTGCCGGCCATCAGCTCAGGTGTGTTTGGTTTCCCTGTTGAACTCTGTGCTGAGACCATCGCTCAGGCTCTGCGGGAGTACTGTGACAGTCCAGGAGGTCCAGGATCGTTGACTGAGATTCACCTGGTGGATAACAACCACAACACTGTCGGAGTCCTGGCCAAAGCTGTCAACCAAGAGTTCCTTGACCTGGGACCCACCATGACAGAACCTCAGCAGGGAGGCGGGAGAGCTGGTTGGTCTTCAAGGTAAAGTGTTTACCGATGATTTGGTTATACTGCAAGAAGTTAAAATAGTAGAAAACTGTGAAATATACTCTCAGCCGCACAATACATATGTAGCTTATTATAAACTGTAAACTGTTTTCTTGTCTGTAACAACATCTATTGCACGTCTGTCCGTCCTGGGTGAGGGATCCCTCCTCTGTTGCTCACCCTGAGGTTTCTCCGATTTTTCCCTGTTAAAAGGGTTTTCCATGGAGTTTTTCCTCAGTCGATGTGAGGGTCTAAGGACAGAGGATATTGTTACGATGCCATGTAAAGCCCTTTGAGACAAACTGTTAATAAAAACGGGCTATACAAATAGAATTGCCTTGCCTTGCCTTGCCTAGCTTAGGTGGACTGAAGGTGAATTTTTATGTTATTGTTCTCCAGTGAACATCAGCGAGGTCGAGGTCAAGGGGGTAGAGGAAGAGGAGGAAGAGGAAGAGGGAGAGGAGGGAATAGAGGTGAATTTCATGAAGGCCAGCAAGACAACTGGGGAAGTCACAGCCCCAGAGGACACACCACGCCTGGAGCACATGGAGGACATAGAGAACGTGGTGCATATGGAGGACATGGAGGGTAGGCTTCTTTCTGGCATCTGCATTTTCCCCCCAGGGATCTAAATTTTGAATCATGTTTATAGAGTCTGAGATTTTTCTAAAAAGCTTTGGATGCATTGATGTCTTCTCTGTTTGGCTGCAGACCAGGGAAGCTGGAGAAGACCACCGCTGAGGGCCTGAGGATTGTTCTCTGCAAGGGAAGCATTCAGGACCAGAAGGTGAGAACTGACTCAGCTGATTTGTGTGGATGTGGACACAGATACCGGAAGAAGTATTTCAGATTTAATTTGAGCTCAGTTTTGAGATCAAATCACATCTTGGACTAAGATGAAGGAATTGATTTATTTGATTAATTTGTTGATGATGCATCTCCTTTATATTTTTATGGAGCATTGCGAACTGACTTTAAATGATTGATGATATTTTGAAATTAGTTTGTACTGTCCTCCACAGACCGATGTCATTGTCAACACCATCTCAGAGAACATGAATCTGGGCCAGGGAGCTGTTTCCAAAGCGATCCTGGAGGCGGCCGGACCGTCTCTGCAGTTGGCTGTTCGGTCTGAGGCCAGGGTGGCCACTCTGCAGTACGGAGACGTCGTCATCACCGACGGCTTCAAACTCAACTGTCGCAAAATTTTCCACGCAGTTTGTCCTTTTTGGGCCAATGGAGGAAGGCAGGCAGAGGAGGTGAGTGGCTTCACACAGCAGGTTTAAGTCTACAACAGAGCGACTGAGATTAATTTCAAGGAATATTTCACAGAAAAATTTAAAGTTCAGTTTTGTAACAGAGACAGTTTGTCATGTGGTTCTGCTTATATGTGGTCATATTATTTTAGTAAATGTAATGTTTATTGAACACATTTTCTCACAAGCCTGAGGACTTTGTGAGGACGGGAGATAAACACTGGAGATTTGGTTTGTGAAGTTGTGACATGTAAGTCTCCAAATAAAGGTCCATACTCACTGAATTCATTTGACCCCTCAGCCTCTGTGTCCATTGTCTGTCTCAGGTGTTGGTAACCATCATCAAGGATTGTCTGAAGGAGGCAGAAAAGCTGAAGATGACGTCACTGTCGTTCCCGGCCATCGGTACAGGAAACCTGAGTTTCCCCAGAGACGTGGTGTCCAGAGTCCTGATGAGGGAGATCCATTCATTTAGTCGCAGCAGAACTCCTCGCCACCTTAAACATGTGGCCATTGTCGTCCATCCCAGTGACCAACAAACTGTGGATGTAAGTGACTAATTCACGAGTTGGTTCTGAGAATGAAACACATTGCACTGTGGGTAATGTAGGCAGCAGGTTTTTACAAAGAAGAAGAAATGGAATGAAAACAAATGGTTCTGCCAATCGACTTATATCTTTATTAAACTTCCCATTATCGGTCCAACAGGAGACTTGAAGTCTTTGCTCACTTCACTACTGCAAAAATCACAACATAATATGTCAACATGTTGTTTGTCAGTGTTTCACCAGGGAGTTCAAAGGTCAGAGCAGTCAGACACACGTCCAACATGAAACTCAGACCTTTAACGAGCCACTGGCCCAGAAATCACAGCAGCCCTCAGGTAAGAAACACCCGACGTCTCTGCCTTTATTCACGAGCAGTCGAACCACTGAGAACACAAAGTAAAACAACACATCAAGCACATGAAGTCTGTAAAGAGACATATTAAGGTGTGTGTGTATTTGTGTGTGTCAGGCTCCTTCGGTCGGGTATCGTCTCCCTCTCTCGGTGTGTACAGGATGGAGATGGGTCAGCTGACCCTCGAGGTGTCGTCAGGAGACATCACCAAGGAGGCCAGTGATGTCATCATCAACTCCTCCAACTCACACTTTAACCTGAGATCAGGTGACTGTTGTCCTCTTGTTTTCTTCTGTTTCTTTGAATACTGTTATTGTGTTTTTACATACAACGCATAATTTGTTTTAATAACTGTGCGGACTCTCTTTTATATCTCAGGGGTGTCGAAGGCGATCTTAGATGGTGCTGGGTATAATGTTGAGCAGGAGATTGGTAAGTACCTGTAGCTGTGATTGATTTATTGATCATCAGGCAGGTCGAGGGATGTAAGGAAACCCAATGTAGCTCAGACAGAAGTTTCAGTGGACAGAGGTGTTGGGTAAACATAACACATATGTTAATACCAAACAGTGACCAAACTCCTGAATACCTCCTTAATTCTGTTAGAAAACCAATGTTAAAGGTAAAAGAATAACCCATAATGGAATGAACCCCACCGATGTCAAAATATAACAACTATTCCCCACATTACCATAACATTTTACATTGGTATGCAACTTGCATTCTGTAAGCTATAATTTAATTAAACTGTAATTTAATAATATAAAGCTAAAGTCAGAAAGTAGCTAATATTAGTTAGCCAATGGTAACTTACCGCTAAACTTGAAAACTAGCTAGCTAAACTGTAACTTAAAGCTTAAGTCAAAAACTAGCTAATGTTAGTTAGCCAATGGTAACTTACCTCTAAACTTGAAAACTAGCTAGCTAAACTGTAACTCAAGGCTAAAGTCAGATATGAGCTATCTTGCATTAATCTAACAGTGTGATTTCATAAATTCTAGGAGTAGAGTGTACTAACCAAGGAAGCTAGTTAGCTACTGCCACTGACATGAAACATTTAGAGAAGAGACTGGAGGAAACTCACTGTGTGAAGCATGGGGGTCAAAATCTTATCAGGCCACTCAGGACGTGCCACAAGATTCTTCCAGCTTCAAAGAACTTTACCAGACAGCAGGTCTTCTTGTCTCATTGCTACCACTCCACTGACTGGTGTTAGTCTCTGAACATGAGGGCTAGTGAAGTACCACTGTCTTCATAGGTTAGTGGCAAAACAAGCTCTATGGTGGCTGTACTTGGATTGAAATTACAGGTATTATATATGGACTGAAGTATGTTCACTGTAGAATTTCGCTCCGTCTGACCTGGATTTGAGGGAATTGATGTTTGGTTCCTCTCTGTAGCGAACACTCTAGGTAACCAGCCTCATTCAATGATCTTGACGTCAGCCGGAAACCTGCCCAGCAGACACATCATCCACATCGTCGGACAGAGCGATCCTGCAAAGATCAAGGACATGGTTTACTCAGTGCTGAAGGTCTGCGAGGAGAACAAGTTCAGCTCCGTGGCCTTCCCGGCCCTGGGCACAGGTCTGTCCTGACAAAAAACAAAAGCTTCAGTAGTAGCAACTCAAACAAGACTCTACATTTAGTCTATAATTCTCTTTTTTCCTCTCCCTTGTTTCCTGTGTTACTTCTTCATTTTGTCATTTCTATTATTTCATTGCCTTCATGTTGTTTAAATTCACAGTTAGTCTTATTTTTCACTGGTCTCTGTTCAGTTAGAACAGACAGAACCTGCATTTGATATGATGTGCAAGTACAGTAGATAGAAGCAGATCAGTCAGTAATTCAAGCTTCAAAGATGACGGCTATGACAAACTGCCAGAATTAAGTTTTTACACTTAAAAACAAGAAGTAAAAAGTGGGGAAAAAACTGCATATTTTAATCTGACAAATGGGGATAATTTCTAACGGTTTATTATTTTTTGCTCCACAGTCTGGATCTAAATTCAATTCATGTAAAGTACCTTTGAAATTTCCTTAGCACTATTTGTTCTTAGGAGATTTCAGTGATTTTTCTGAAAACGATACACAGCAGTATTCCCACCTCAGTGTATCCCACTAGGACAAGGCCTAAAGTGCCACTTCAGTCCAGGTGATGGTGCTAGAGATTGTTAGGGCAGAACCTTCATGTATTTACACTTGATAAATATTCAAATTAATGAAACTCCAAACATCACTAAGGCTTTTAGTAAAGGTTATTTTCACTTTGATTCATTTAATCTTTTGCTTTAAAAAAGTAAGAAATAGTAATATAGAAAAATGTTCATCATGAGACAGTTGATCTGCCATCGAGTTTTAAGACTAAGCAACACTCTGCAACACAATCCTATTGGCCATCATCATCATCAACATCACCGGTCCTTATTTGCCCATTAGGTCAGGGAGGGGCCAACCCATCGGCGGTGGCCGATGCGATGGTTGGTGCTGTGGTGGACTTTGTGAGGAAGAAGCAACTGAGATTTGTTCGCTCTGTGAAGATCTTGATCTTCCAGACGGTCATGATCAAAGAGTTCCACTCAAGCATGAAGAAGAGACAGGGAGAGGAGGTGGAGCAGAAGAGCGTCTTCACCAAGATTAAAGGTATTTATCGTTCTGTTGGTAAACTCTGCCTACATATAGTTAGAATGGTTTCATTTTAAAAAGATAATAAACGTTAAGAAGTATCCTATAACAGCTAATTGTAGTTTTTAATCAACTAATAGTTGTTGAGGAATATTCTTAGTGAGAGTAATCCAAATTTGGTGCTGAAGTGAGTAGTAGAGGGAGAAGTCTATATGTGTGTGTGGGAATCAGTGTGTGTTGATGATGAAGGAGACTAACTGATGAATCAGATACATCAGGTCTGTGTATCCAAATAATTATTGGCTAATAAAACCAAAGCTCCAACAAAACAACCGCACTATGAAAACCACCATCACTGTCACTGCCATGAACATGAATCTATTGTTACTGCTTTTTCAGAGGGCTTCACACAGTTCACTTCATTTCTTACGGGATCTGTGGACGAGCGGTCTGGAACTGAGGACTTGGTTCTGGAGGCAGAAGAGTTTGAGTCTACGGAGTTTCAGCTGTGTGCTGACAACAAAAAGGTTCACACATGTTCATTCTCTCCATGTGTTATATCTTTACTTTGAGAGGGCGTCTTGATTCTGGACTCAAATCAACAACCACGTTTTATTCATTTACTTGATTTGGTTGGCGGTTCGAATCCCACTCTGTCCCGGTTGCTGCCGTAGTGTCCTTAGGCAAGACACCTTACCCACTTTGCTCCTGATGGGTTGTGGTTTGCGCCTTGCATAGCAGCTTCCGCCATCAGTGTGGGAATGTGTGTGTGAATGGATGAATGCGATGTATGATGTAAAGCGCTTTGGGTATCGTTGCAGGTATAGTAAAGCGCTATATAAATACAGACCATTTACAAAAAACAGCTATTGCTGCGACAAATTACTAGTCCAAAGATCTATAACTGTGTCTCAGCTCAGGGAATTCGTCCTTCAGAGGACGTGGTCTACAGAGTTGTGGCTACATGGCTATACATCAAAACAAAAAGAATCAGCACTTGCTCTCGCATTCAGATGAAGCTCAATAGACTGAAACGTTGACTTAACAATTAAAGAGCTTCAAGTGAGTGTGGGAGCAAGTGCTGATTCTTTATGTTGAACCTGACTGGGGATCTGTTCCCAGCACCACCCTAAAGGAGAATGTGCATGCTGGTTAAGCCTTGATAATATACAGCAAAACAAACGGCTGGTTAAAGCGGCCGCCGGACCCGGTTTGCTGTCTATCTCTACTATGCGCTCTCAAATAAAGGCAAAAAAGCCAAAAAATATATATACTTAAAAAAAAAGAAATAGTGGTTTGTAGCTTCACAGCCTTTTCTCTGCCACAGGCTGTGAGTGACACTAAGCGGAGGATTGAGCAGCTGATCTTGGCCGAACAGGCTCAGAGAACCATCACAGACAAGTTCATCAGTCACCTGTCGCAGGCCGACGTTGAGCAGCTGAAAACCCTGCAGAGTGAACTGACCGTCAGCATCCGTCTGGACAAAGGACAGGAGGAGCAGGAGCCCAGCATCCACCTGGAGGGTCTGACCAGAGACGTCCACACTGCAGAGTCAAAAATCAGGTCAGAAAACAACGACTATAGATAGTTATGATATAAAAACAGAATGAATACACAACAGAGCCTCAGTCTAGATCACTACATGTCAGAGTATTTTATTTCTTTTCTTAATCTCTTTCTGACAATCAGCAACATCATCCGGAGGGTGGAGAGGGCAGAGAACTTGAAGACCCAGGCCTTGATGCTGACTTCTCTGGTGGAGTGGCAGTTTCAGCATCGCAATGGGAGTATGGTTTCCTTCGACATGTACACCAACCTCGAGCTGGAGGAGGCTCTGGGGAAAAAAGAAATTGTGAAGATCAAGATCAACAATGAAACGTACAATGCTGATGCACAGATTAGAAAAGCTGTTTCAAGGAATGGGCATAAACAGCTGGAGCTGCTCAGGAAAGACTTGAAAGGTGAATGATTATTGTATGAATCCTAATTTAACCGACAATTCAAATATCAAGTGCAAAGGTAGAGCTGTAATCTTAATTAGATGAACATATCCCTATGAAAATATCAGCATCTGTATGTTCCCTTTTCCTACCTCAAACAAACGTTCCTGTTGTGATGTTTGCAGCTGACGCTGCCCTGCCTGGACACTGGGACGCCATGCAAGGCGACATTGTGAAGCTGTTTCCTCTCACAGCAGGATCTAATGAATACAATGATGTGGAGAAGGAACTCACAAAGACCAGTCTTATTCCAAACATCATCAGTGTACGGCCACTATCTTATTGGTTTAACTATAATACAGCAGCACTGGTATCTGGGATATTTTGGTTTTGGTCATTCGTAATACAATAAAAATAGGATTAATCATAATAAGATAAGAGAAAGTAGAAAACACATTAAGTCAACAGAGTGACAATGGTTTACGAGAGAATAACATGTAACTATTGCAGATTGAACGAGTCCAAAACGCGACACTGTGGCAGAGTTACCAGCTCATGAAGAAACAGCTGGAAGTGAAGAACCAACACACCAACAACGAAAAGCTGCTCTTTCATGGCACCGGTCCCAACTCCATTGATCTCATCAACAAACAGGGCTTCAACCGCAGCTACGCAGGAACACACGGTAAGTTAAGTCACTGTTACACCCTGCACTGTGCACTAATGGCACCTCACCTTTCAGTCTTTGGTTTAATTTGTTTATTGTGTTTATTTTTTGCTGCAGCTGCAATGTATGGTAATGGTTCCTACTTTGCCGTGGACCCTGTCTACTCAGCACAAGGCTATGCCAAGCCGGACGCCAATGGTCACAAGCGCATGTACCTCGCCAGGGTCTTGGTTGGTGACTACACCATTGGGAAACGTGGAATGATCACCCCACCAGCGAAAGGCTCTGGGAATGCTGCAGATCTGTACGACAGTGTCGCTGATACGACTCCCAACCCAGCCATATTTGTAGTCTTCAGTGACATACAGGCTTACCCAGAATACCTTATCACATTTACATAAACTACCATGATCACACTGTACTTATGTGCTAAAAAAATGCAATCTTAAAATTATAACCATATCATAAAAGCTGTAATAATAACAAATTGTTAAACATTTGTAGGTGCTGTATGCTAGTTTTTGCTATTGCTACATAGCCAGTGTTAGCATTAGCAACTGATTTCTATCTCCAATGGTGGAAGGCAATACCAATATCAACTCTTGTTTTGCTTTTGTTTCAGTCAATTTGTTTCTTCCATAAAAGTTAGCATGCTAGCCAGCTAGTCTGGGCTCATCCCATGTTACTGGAGCCCATAGTCATACTGCCGTGTCCAGCATGCCATCAGTTCAACAAAAAAGCTGATGGAAATGGAAACCAAGTTTGCTCACTGAGGTAACTGTTGAGGGCAGGGTTAGATAGCCATTACAAAACAAATTGGCGTAATACTGATTTTAAGTGTTCCTTTTCAGCCGCTATGTTGATGGTAACGAACAGTAAGTAAGTAAGTAAGTAGTTGTTGTTTTGAATCTAAACCATAGGCTAATATCTGTTGTACAACATTAACTGTCTGGTATTTTTAGCCACGGCAGTTCTGTAGCTGGCACTGTCTTTTAGTTCATCTTCCACTTTTATTCAGACCAACACTTCAAATATTGGTTGGATAATTGTCTTCAGATATTCTTGGTCCACTGAGGATGGATCATATTGTGGCTGCTGATCTTGACATCATTAGGCCAAAATTGGATTTGTCCTAAACCTTTGATATTATGTCCGAACATCTAGAAAAATATTGACATTCCCATCAGCGCCAGACTTTGTGTCACCAATTACTTTGTGCTAATAAGAAAATGTCACCATGCTAACATGCTAGCATCAATCATAACATACAACCTCCTTAACATATGATATTTGATCCACACAAACTTTTGAAAACAGTAAGTTGTTAATGACACTGTATGTGACCATGCTAATGTAAACTTTACTGCCTTTAAATAAAGTTTTGAATCTGAATTCTGCCCAATCTGACCACTTAATTTGCATTGGATATAAGATTGAAGATTAAGAATATTCATGATGCCTATACAATTTCCTCTATTGTTGTTTATTCCATTAATGGTATCCCAGATATTTCATTTTTATTTTATTTTATTTTATTTTATTTTATATAAAGTCATTAATTTCTTTAATTTTAAAGTGATGGACAAAAAATAAGAGCCTGTAACTTTAAGGACACAACCTACCTGAGTTAATTTTTGGATGGCATGAGAGTCAGGGGGAGCCTCGTGGTTTTCTGACTGTGTCTAAAGGTGTAGTTAGCATAAGTTACTTTATACACCTGGAATCATGTGGGGTTTTTTTTAATTATTATTTGCTAAATAAATAGAAGACTAACTTCTGTAGAAGATTTTCTTTGGTGGCTTAAGCAATACATGTCAGCCATGGAGTCAATGCACTCCTGGATAAGATTTACTGGAAACACTACAGTCAGTATGGTATGTGGCACAATGCCAACTTAAGCAATACACATCGCAGGTGGCTGTGGCTCAGGAGGTAGAGCGGGTCATTCACTAACCGGAAAATCAGCGGTTTGATTCCCGGCTCCCCCAATCAAAGTGTCCTTGGGCACGACACTGAACCCACACTTGCCCTGTGTGAATGTGTGTGAATGATTAGCTTCCCAAAAAAGCCTGTCTGTGAGAATATGTATGAATGTGTGTGTGAAAGGGTGAATGCGACCATTACAGTGTAAAGCGCTTTGAGTGGTCCAAGTGACTAGAAAAGCGCTATATAAATATAAATGCAAGTCCATTTACCATTTAGTCCATTTACATCAGCCATAGAGTCCAAACACTCCTGGATAGGATTTACTGGAACACACACACACACACACACACACACACACACACACACACACACACACACACACACACCAATGATCTGATTATCAAATGGAGAGTATTAAAGTTTGCTGACTTAGTAAACATTAAAACTACACAGATAATATATAAAGCCAAGAATACTTTACTCCCTAATAATATTCAAAAAATGTTCAAGGTAAGACATGGGAGATATGAGTTGAGAGGGAAACTGAACTTGAAACAACCAAGAATAAATACTACATTAAAAAGCATGTCTATCTCTGTGGCGGGAGTAAAACTGTGGAACACCCTTGACAGAGGATCTCAAACAAAGCAAAAACTTAACACAATTTAAAAATAGATTAAAACATATAATAGTATGATAGAACAGGATTGATTACTTGGGTGTTGATTGCAACTGTAATGCTGTTCAATTATTTATTTATTTTATTCATTGGCTTCACTTGTAAATTATTGGATACTAGTTATTAGGGCCGCGGGCAATCGCACCGGGCACTGGTCCCAACAGCTATGAAATAACTACTGTTATTGTGTGGATTTTTTCTTATTATTAGTGTGAATGCTGGAAGCATTCACACTATTGTTATTCGGTTCGGCAATTTTCTGCCTTTCTTTGTCATGTAACTAGTCCTTCATACTTTGTGCTATTTCAACAATTCAAATATCAAAATGTTCAGCCTTTTCGGGACAGGTGTGCTATGTCTTTTCTCTTTTCAACTATTCATACTTTTTGCAATATTCAACTATTTCTGATTTTTTTTTCCCCATAGAGAATGCATTGGAACAGTCTTGAAACTCTTCAAATCTTCTTACTTCTTTCAGCCTTTAAAGCGTCCACATACTTTCAGCTAGAGACTTCATTCAAATTCTGAGCTGTAGAAAAACTTCTAATGTATTCATCCTGTATTTACAACTTTTTCATAGCTTGTACCGTTTTTGAGATAAATCCTTTAAAAGCACATGAGGATTTCTGACAAATTTCACACTTTTCAATGAGTGTGTATGGGGTTGGGTCAGAGTGAGTGACATCATCGTTAGAGTGAGAGGGATCGAAAAAACATTCAGGATTTTTTCTGGATAAATTGCCAGCACGGCCACAAATTAAACTCTAGACACATGATTTCCTCACTGGTTTGTAGCCACACTTGTCGTGTCTCATTTAATGTGCTCAAAACAGCAGACAGACTTACAGAATTGTCTCTATGAGCCTAATTGTCCAGCTAGACCCGCTCCAGTGGCTCATCCACTTCAATATAAAAGTAGGAGCTGATTTTTTTAGAAAAGCAGAAATGCCCCCCTTTTCTACCTTGCGACCCTGAGAAAAGTTTTTGCCCTACAAACATTTAATGCACATCAATGTGCTCAGGAAGGTCTCCTTGCCCAGATGGTCAGGACCACATTCTGATAAGAGGTACAATTCTCTTTTTCTGGGCTGTTTTGGGAAGCTGCACAGAGCTCAAATCTCTCTGCTCTGCTCTGCTCTGTGTGCAGTTGGTCCAGCTGTAGGGGCCAGCTCGTTATCATGTCTATAAATAGAACAAGTGCAGGTGCAGCCTGGCCGCTCATTAAGATGTTTTTAAACACAGCCCCACACACACACATGATAAACCAGACTGACAGAGGATGTCCACGCACAAACACAGGCATCACACTCACACAGACAGACACACACAGACACTCACACACAGTCACACATGCAGACATACACAAACAAACAATTCCATTCCATTCTTCATTCTTCCATTCTTAGATAATAATTTAAAATATTTTTTAAATGCAGCCAGGGAGCTCTCTGCAGGAGAAGGAGCTCAACTTTGTAACTTGCTGTTAAGTGCTTTTTAATTCATTTTAATTCACCAAAAAATAGTCACAGGTCACAAAAAAGTCCTCTTCTTGCTTGGTGTGGCTAATTTCTGCACTTTCCTTACTTTTTTTTTAAGCATCATTGAAAAATCTCACATTCATGAAAGTCTCAACCTCTTTTGCACAACTCCACTGTAGTGTAGGGGGTAGGGTGGCCGCTTGCCAACTCCAAGGTCACTGGTTCGAATCCAAGGGAAGAACTCTTGTTATGTTATGTTGAATTCTGCTCTCCTCCACCGCCTTCAATTGGTTACAGGTGTTTGTTATCTCCTTGATTACTCATACCAGTTTGCAGCACATCATCACATTACAATGAATGACAACAGTCTTGAAAGCAGTGTGCTCTCTGTAGCCGGGTGGCAGAGTGAAGGCTTTATGATCATAAGGTCATAGGTTCAATTCCTGCCACAGGCATTTCACATCACTGCTTGACTTTTGATTCCAATTATTCAGCTGTCATTGGACAGTCTTTGATTCCTCATAGTATAAAGCTCATTGTAACTCAGGTTCTCTGTGGCCGTATGGTTAGTGTGTTATGTTACCACTCATGAAGTTGTGGGTTCAATTCCTTCCATGGACATGTTTCTTGTATGCCATTCCGCATGTCTTTGTCAATTTATTCTGCTAATTCAGCATGGTTCAGCATTGGGTTTCAGCATTCACACGCATGTTCCGTTAGGAAATGCTGTTTCTAGTTTATTTTATTCATTGGCTTCACTTGTAAATTATTGGATACTAGTTATTAGGGCCGCGGGCAATCGCACCGGGCACTGGTCCCAACAGCTATGAAATAGGGCGAAGCCCGGGCACTACTGTTATTGTGTGGATTTTTTCTTATTATTAGTGTGAATGCTAGAAGCAACAACCTGCTCTGTTGTGCAGGTTGTTATTCGGTTCGGCCATTTTCTGCCTTTCTTTGTCATGTAACTAGTCCTTCATACTTTGTGCTATTTCAACAATTCAAATATCAAAATGTTCAGCCTTTTCGGGACAGGTGTGCTATGTCTTTTCTCTTTTCAACTATTCATACTTTTTGCAATATTCAACTATTTCTGATTTTTTTTTCCCCATAGAGAATGCATTGGAACAGTCTTGAAACTCTTCAAATCTTCTTACTTCTTTCAGCCTTTAAAGCGTCCACATACTTTCAGCTAGAGACTTCATTCAAATTCTGAGCTGTAGACAAACTTCTAATGTATTCATCCTGTATTTACAACTTTTTCATAGCTTGTACCGTTTTTGAGATAAATCCTTTAAAAGCACATGAGGATTTCTGACAAATTTCACACTTTTCAATTAGTGTGTATGGTGTTGGGTCAGAGTGAGTGACATCATCGTTAGAGTGAGAGGGATCGAAAAAACATTCAGGATTTTTTCTGGATAAATTGCCAGCACGGCCACAAATTAAACTCTAGACACATGATTTCCTCACCGGTTTGTAGCCACACTTGTCGTGTCTCATCTGATGTGCTCAAAACAGCAGACAGACTTACAGAATTGTCTCTATGAGCCTAATTGTGCAGCTAGACCCGCTCCAGTGGCTCATCCACTTCAATATAAAAGTAGGAGCTGATTTTTTTAGAAAAACAGGAATGCCCCCCTTTTCTACCTTGCGACAGCAAGAAAAGTATTTGTCCTACAAACATTTAATGCACATCAATGTGCTCAGGAAGGTCTCCTTGCGCAGTCCACATTCTGATAACGGTACGGTACGGTTCTCTGTTTTTTGGCTGTCATTAGGAGAGCTGCGCCGAGCTCAAAACTGACTGTTCTGCTCCTGCTCTGTTGTGCAGGTGGCCATCAAGACACACACACACACACACACACACACACACACACACACACACACACACACACACACACACACACAGTTAACCTACCCACAGTGCCACCCAGTAAAAGGTAAGCAGTTAGTCACCATGGTGCAGGCTGCCACACAGGTGTATTCAATCAGATCATTAGCACATGGAGGGGTTTTGTGGTGATCAACTATTGTACTTGTATTGTTCTGGCTATGTGCTGGTCCATAGAGTCAGAGGAGGTTGGTCCTCCTCTATTTTTTAGAGGCCAGATGAACATCAACATATTTTTTAGAAAGAGTAACTGGTTGAATTAAACCATTACCACATCATTTCATGTCTCCACCAAGTTCACTTTCCTCCTCCTCCTCTTTTTCTCCCTCCTTCCTCCCTCTTCCTCTCCCTCCTCTTCTTCTCCATCCTTCTGCCTTCTTTCTCTCCCTCTTCCTCCTCCTCTTCCTCCTTCTCCTCTTCTTCTCCCTCCTTCCGCCTTCTTTCTCTCCCTCTCCCTCCTCTTCTTCTCCCTCCTCTCTCCTCCTCCTCCTCTTCTTCTCCCTCCTCCTCTCCCTCCTCCTCTTCTTCTCCCTCCTTCCTCCCTCTTCCTCCTCCTCCTCTTCTCCCCCTTCCTCCCTCGTTCTCCTCCTCTCTCTCCTCCTCTTCTTCTCCCTCCTTCCGCCTTCTTTCTCTCCCTCTTCCTCCTCTTCTTCTCCTTCCTTCCTCCCTCCTCCTCCTCTCCCTCCTCTTCTTCTCCTTCCTTCCTCCCTCCTCCTCCTCTCCCTCCTCTTCTTCTCCTTCCTTCCTCCCTCCTCCTCTTCTCCCTCATCCCCCTCTTCTTCTCCCTCCTCCTCTCTCTCTGCCATTCAGCCCAATGCAATTTATTTCACAGCAGAGTAGCAGGAGCTCAACTTTTTAATTCGCTGGAATGGGCATTATACTTTGTTTGATTTCATCAAAAAATAGTCACAAGTCACAAAAAAGGTCCTCTACTTACTTGTTGTGGCTCATTTCTTTTTTTTTTTTTTAAGTATCATTGAAAAATCTCACATTCATCAAAGTCTCAATCTCCCTTCTCCACAGCTCTGTCTGTAGTCCAATGGGTAAGGTGGCTGCTTGCCAACCTCAAGGTCACTGGTTCAAATCCAAGAGTGGCACTCTTGTTATGTTATGTTGAATTCTGCTCCCCTCCCCCACCTTCAATTGGTTACAGGTGTTCGTTAAGCGCCACAGTTTGCAGCACATCATCACAATCAATGACAACATGTTTAGGTGTGTGCTCTCTGTGGTGAAATGGCAGAGTAAAGGTTTATTGATCATGAGGTCATGGGTTCGATTCCTGCCTCATTCATGTGGTACTTTCTGATAGAGACTTCATTCAAATCCTCATCTGTAGACACATTTCTAATGGCTCATTTATGCTCTTTTCTTTCTTTCTTTTAAGCATCATTGAAAAATCTCACATTCATCAAAGTCTCAACCTCTCTTCAGAAGTCAGTGACCTCTTATACATGGATTTCTTTTACTCTTCTCTCATTCAATCTAACTATGGTGAAGTGGTTAGGTCAGTGGGCTGATGTACTGAAGGTTGTGGGTTCAATTCCCTCCTTGGACATGTTTCTTGTATGCCATTCCGCATTTCTTTGTCAATTTATTCTGCTAATTCAGCATGGTTCAGCAATGGCTTTCAGCATTCACACCATTTCCATTTTTGGAAATGCTTTTTCTAGTTATTATTTTTCCACTTTCGGACGATTTTCGATTCGCTACTAGTCCTGCAACTCGACAAATTATATATCAAAACGTGCGGTTTGATCGGGATCGGGGTGCTATTACTTTTCTCAACAGTTTACGAATTTTTCGCGACTACGTCGCGAAAAACTGCGCAAAAAATTTGCATGTAAGTCAATGGGACGGGCGAAAAAAAAAGAGCGAAAAAGACCAATCATTGGAGTTTAACAAACGTCTACTGCTCAGGCATACTTTCACCTAGAGACTCCATTTAAACTTTAAACAGTAGACACAAGTCTTGTGTATTGTCGTATTACTCCACGTTTTGATAGGTCATATAGTTTTTGATCAATCCCTGATCAATGACCATGATCATTTTTGGAGAAATTATGAGTTTATAATGGGTGTGTATTGCATGGAATGTTCGTGTCAGAGTGCGTGACATCATCGGTTAGAGTGGGAGAGAGTGAAGAAACATTCAGTATTTTTTCTGGATAAACTGTCAGCACGGCCACAATTTACACTCTACAGACATAATTTTTTCAGAATTTGTAAGACAAACTTGTTATCTCTCATGTCATGTGCTCAAAATATCAGAGAGACTTACAGAATTGACAGAATCAGCCTCTGAGTGCGGCCACGTCTGTCTCTGCTCCTCATTGAGTCCAATACAAATATTTTCTGAGAGGAGCAGAACGGCCTGATGTTTTAAAACTGCCAGCGTCGCCAAAATATTTACTGTAGAAACACCAAATCGTACCGAAATTTTCGTTAAGTCCTTAGAGCAACGTTGATCTGTGTTTTGTTCTGATAGGAGTTACCGTTTTGTCATGCTAAGCCTAAATGTGAGACCGGTTTAGAGGCAGAAAATGGCTCTTTTTCTCCACGTTTCTGTCTGTCTCAGCCTGCGGGGGCCCCTATCGCCGTGGTAACCTCTTTGATCCTCAGGCCAGAGCTCGTTAACTTCATAAACAATCCACCTGGCGCTCGTTTAAATGTTTATAAACACAGACACAGCTAAATCAGACTGACACAGGATGCAGCTACTAACTAACTATGTGTCAAGTCAGTCACACACACACACACACACAGACTCTAGAGCCAGCTTCATGTGATTACAGTCACACACACACACACACACACACACACACACACACACACACACACACACACACACACACACACACACACACACAGTTAACCTAATGTGGTTACAGCTCCTCCATATCAGTGCTTATAGAAAGATGATCATGTGTCTGTCTGATCAGCTCTGTCTTGACCTTAAGATCGTGGGTTTGATTCCCATGTTGACAGAGATGGCACAACCCGCAGTAGCTCCCGTGGCCCATTCAAAATTTCCCGAGAGGAAATTTTCTAGTTAGTGTGAATGCTGGAAGCATTCACACTATTGTTATTCGGTTCGGCCATTTTCTGCCTTTCTTCGTCATGTAACTAGTCCTTCATACTTTGTGCTATTTCAACAATTCAAATATCAAAATGTTCAGCCTTTTCGGGACAGGTGTGCTATGTCTTTTCTCTTTTCAACTATTCATACTTTTTGCAATATTCAACTATTTCTGATTTTTTTTTTCCCCATAGAGAATGCATTGGAACAGTCTTGAAACTCTTCAAATCTTCTTACTTCTTTCAGCCTTTAAAGTGTCCACATACTTTCAGCTAGAGACTTCATTCAAATTCTGAGCTGTAGACAAACTTTTTAAGTATTCCTCTATGACTCAGCTTATTGATATCTTCAACAGTTTCTGATATTTGGCCGCTTTAAAATCATTAAGTTTTTTGACAAAATCCAGCTTTATAATGGGTGTGTGTTGCATCTAACGAGCAGGGCTTAGAGTGAGTGACATCATCGCTAGAGTGAGAGGGATCGAAAAAACATTCAGGATTTTTTCTGGATAAATTGCCAGCACGGCCACAAATTAAACTCTAGACACATAATTTCCTCACTGGTTTGTAGCCACACTTGTCGTGTCTCATTTAATGTGCTCAAAACAGCAGACAGACTTACAGAATTGTCTCAGTGAGCCTAATTGTGCAGCTAGACCCGCTCCAGTGGCTCATCCACTTCAATATAAAAGTAGGAGCTGATTTTTTTAGAAAAACAGAAATGCCCCCCTTTTCTACCTTGCGACCCTGAGAAAAGTTTTTGCCCTACAAACATTTAATGCACATCAATGTGCTCAGGAAGGTCTCCTTGCCCCAGTAGTATGGCCACGTTCTGATAAGAGGTACGGTTCTCTTTTTCTGGGCTGTTTTCGGAAGCTGCTCAGAGCACAAATCTCTCTGCTCTGCTCTGCTCTGCTCTGTGTGCAGTGGCCAGCTGTTGGGGCCAGCTTGTTATCATGTCTATAAATAGAACAGTGCAGGTGCAGCCTGGCCGCTCATTAAGATGTTTTTAAACACAGCCCCACACACACACATGATAAACCAGACTGACAGAGGATGTCCACGCACAAACACAGGCATCACACTCACACAGACAGACACACACAGACACTCACACACATGCACACATGCACACATACACAAACACACAAACACACAAACACAACACTGTTCCACACAGTAAAATGTAAGCAGTTAGTTGAGTCGCCATGGTAACTTCTGAGGGCAGGCTGCCACACAGGTGTAATCAATCAGATCATTAGGGAGAGAGGAGTTCTGTGGCGCTTATCAACAGTTTTACTTTCTGCACATGTACACGCAGACAGAGAGACCGTCAGACACACACACACACACAGGTTTTCAGCTCACATTCATCAACCTCTCAATTATTTTATACTTTTGATGTAAACATCTCCAACAATTTATATTTTTCTCATGAATTTAAGTTCAGACGTTTAGTCTTTCCAACTCTATTAATAGTACAATTACAGGTGGAGCCTGGGACATAGGACGCAGCTTTTAACATCTATCTATCTATCTATCTATCTATCTATCTATCTATCTATCTATCTATCTATCTATCTATCTATCTATCTATCTATCTATCTATCTATCTATCTATCTATCTATCTATCTATCTATCTATCTATAAACCCTTTGTCTCTTTTTTCTCTCTTTTTCTTTCTTTCTTTTACTCCTTCATTTGTATTTTACATAACTTCTTTCTATCTTTCCCTCCCTATCCATCCATCCATCCATCTACCTCTTTCTATCTATCATCCCCCTCTCTCTTTTTCTTATTTCTTTCTTTCTTTCTTTATTTCTTTCACCCCATTTATTTTTACTTCTTTGTTTCTTTCTGTTTTTCTTTCTACTCCTTTTCACTTTCTATGTTTCTACCCCATTTCTTTCTTTCTTTCTACTGATCTCTGTAAATCTCTCTCTTTCATTTATCCACCCCATATCTTTCCTTCTTTCTTACTACTCCTCTGTCTCTTTCATTCATTCTCTATTCTCTTTATGTTCTATTATTCTGTTTTTCTTACCTTTTTCTTTCTCTATCTACCATTCTCTCTGTGTCTTCTTTCTTTCTGTCCTTTTGTTCTTTCTTTCCTTTTCCATCTACCCTTCCCATTTTCTTTCTTTCCTTCTGTCCTTTTCTTCTTTCTTTCTTTCTTTCTTCAGCTCATTCAGCATTGTTTCAACAATTTCTTCAGCTCATTCAGCATTGCTTTCAGCATTCACACCATTTCCATTCTTGGAAATGTTTTTTCTAGTTATTAGTGTGACTGCTGAAGCAGTCACACTATTGTTCTTCTGTTTGGCCATTTTCTTCCGCCTTTTTACGGTCTTCTTCTAGTCCTTCATACTTTGTGCTATTTCAACAATTCATATATCAAAACGTGCAGCTTTTTTTGAACTTTATCGGCATTACTTTTCTCTTTTTAACTATTTATACTTTTTCAAATATTTAACTTTTTCACAAAAAATCTCACATTCATAAAAGTCTCAACCTCTCTTCTTCACAACTCCACTGTAGTGTAGGGGTTAGGGTGGATGTTTGCCAACCCTAAGGTCACTGGTTCGAATCCAAGGGAAGAACTCTTGTTATGTTATGTTGAATTCTGCTCTCCTCCCCCGCCTTCAATTGGTTACAGGTGTTTGTTATCTCCTTGATTACTCATACCAGTTTGCAGCACATCATCACATTACAATGAATGACAACAGTTTTGAAAGCAGTGTGCTCTCTGTAGCCGAGTGGCAGAGTAAAGGTTTAGTGATCATATGGTCATGGGTTCGATTCCTGCCTCAGTCTTTTCACTTCATTGCTTGACTTTTGATTCCAATTATTCAGCTGTCATTGGACAGTCTTTGATTCCTCATAGTATAAAGCTCATTGTAACTCAGGTTCTCTGTGGCCATATGGTTAGTGCTCAGCCTGAAATTCACAGACATTTTCATTCTAAGTCATTCAAGCTTGACTCTCAAGCTTTCTTGATGTTGACAGTGTGCAAATCATTAACAGACAACAGTCTCTGCAACTGTGTGTGCACTGTGGCCTAGAGGCAGAGTGGAAGTCTAATGACCATGAGGATGTGGGTTCGATTCTGACCTCGGTCAAACATTTGTATGGTGATCACAGCTTGCACTATTTGCTAATTCTGCAACAGCGTTCAGTTGCTGTCAGCAGTCACACCATTTCCATTCTTGGAAATGCTTTTTCTAGTTCTTCGTCCTCTTCCGGACGATTTTCGATTCGCTACTTTACTTTCCAAATTATATATCAAAACGTGCGTCTTGATCGGGATCGGTGTGCTATTACTTTTCTCAACAGTGTACGAATTTTTCGCGACGTACGTCGCGAAAAACTACGCAAAATTTTGCATGTAAGTCAATGGGACGGGCGAAAAAAAAAGAGCGAAAAAGACCAATCATTGGAGTTTAACAAACGTCTACTGCTCAGGCATACTTTCACCTAGAGACTTCATTTAAACTTTAAACAGCAGACACAAGTCTTGTGTATTGTCGTATTACTCCACGTTTTGATAGGTCATATAGTTTTTGATCAATCCATGATCAATGAGCATGATCATTTTTGGAGAAATTATGAGTTTATAATGGGTGTGTATTGCATGGAATGTTCGTGTCAGAGTGCGTGACATCATCGGTTAGAGTGGGAGAGAGTGAAGAAACATTCTGTATTTTTTCTGGATAAACTGTCAGCACGGCCACAATTTACACTCTACAGACATAATTTTTTCAGAATTTGTAAGACAAACTTGTTATCTCTCATGTCATGTGCTCAAAATATCAGAGAGACTTACAGAATTGTCAGAATCAGCCTCTGAGTGCGGCCACGTCTGTCTCTGCTCCTCATTGAGTCCAATACAAATATTTTCTGAGAGGAGCAGAACGGCCTGATGTTTTAAAACTGCCAGCGTCGCCAAAATATTTACTGTAGAAACACCAAATCGTACCGAAATTTTCAGTAAGTCCTTAGAGCAACGTTGATCTGTGTTTTGTTCTGATAGGAGTTACCGTTTTGTCATGCTAGGCCTAAATGTGAGACCGGTGCAGAGGCAGAAAATGGCTCTTTTTCTCCACGTTTCTGTCTCAGCCTGCGGGGGCCCCTATCGCCGTGGTAACCTCTTTGATCCTCAGGCCAGAGCTCGTTAACTTCATAAACAATCCACCTGGCGCTCGTTTAAATGTTTATAAACACAGACACAGCTAAATCAGACTGACACAGGATGCAGCTCATAGTCACACACACACACAGACTCTAGAGCCAGCTTCATGTGATTACAGTCACACACACACACACACACACACACACACACACACACACACACACACACACACACACACAGGTAACCTAATGTGGTTACAGCTCCTCCATATCAGTGCTTATAGAAAGATGATCATGTGTCTGTCTGATCAGCTCTGTCTTGCGCTTAAGATCGTGGGTTTGATTCCCATGTTGACAGAGATGGCACAACCCGCAGTAGCCCCGCGGCCCATTCAAAATTTCCCGAGAGGAAATTTTCTAGTTTTCTTCTATGACTCTGATGGCAACTGTAATACAGTTTATTATTTATTTATTTTATTTTTGGGCTTCACTTGTAAATTATTGGATACTAGTTATTTTCTTCTATGACTCTGATGGCAACTGTAATACAGTTTATTATTTATTTATTTTATTTTTGGGCTTCACTTGTAAATTATTGGATACTTGTTTCTTTCTATGACTCCATATGAAACCATGAAGAGCTCTAAAGGATTTACTGAAATAATGAATTAAAGGGTAGGCATTTATAAGCTACAGTAGATAGCTTCTGCCTACACCTTTTCAATCTATTTATGAACTATTTGAATTAATGATGGTATTATTGAAGGTTGATTGATTGTGATTGATGTTCAACTGTAAACAATTTGTGTAAAAGATAGAATAAATGAACTACTACTACTACTACTACTACTACTACTACTACTACAGTAGTAATATTTCCACAGTGCGGCGTTAGTGCTTTGAGTGAATAAATAAAGGTTCTGAATAATAATTCCACAACTGGAAGGAATTATATATTGTTCTCTTGTGACAACTAATATTTTGAGAGAAGAGTCACTGTGTCAGACTTGTTGTGTCAGTTAATGTTTAACTAAGTCCTAATGCCAGGAATTATTTTTTTCACAAGCACTGTTTCATCATTTCTTGGACAGTTTACAGGCCAAATAATGACAATTACTCTGCTAATAAGGTCAGAGAGTGGAGTTAAAAAGTGTCTCTTGGGTTTCAGTTGAACATGAGTCCTGTGTTCCTAAAGGGGATGAAGAAGGAAGACGGGGAACTCTTAGAATAACAGCTTCTTTATTTGTAATTGATATCGAAGAACACATAACCTGTCCAGTGATTGTGGAGTAGGAGGAGACTGCTGTTGCTGAAGGAGACAAATAATTATCTGCACTGTACTTAAACTTGCTGTCTTTCAAACTGTAAAGGACCTGGATCACACCAGAGTAAGTCCCATAATACCAAACAAACAGAAATCATTTTGATTGTGTGTAGTGGGACAGTTAGTGTTAATCACCGAACCTTTAAGTATTTGTACTTAGTTGTTTCACGTATGCTAAGAAAGAAAAATTGTGATGAAATTAATGTATTCTGAATGGTAATCGGGGCGGGACCTGATAAGTTTTATGCTTCTCCCGTTTTCCCTTTCGGTCATGTTGGTTGTATTGTGTAACTGAAATTGTGTGTGATGAAGTCTGATTCAATTAACATGTCCGAAATAAATAAATAAATGAATTTCAAAGGAACAAGTGAGTTCTTAATTCCACATTGTTCCTCAGTATGTTTAAAACAAGTTAAATGTTTGTTTTCATCTCTGGATTCCTGCAAACTCATTCCTTTGGTTTTTTTACTGTATGTTTTACTTTGTGAGAGATATTGGTCGGAAATAGACAAACTAGATTGTGTGTGTGTGTGTGTGTGTGTGTGTGTACGCGTGTACTTGTAATTTCCATGTACTGAGGACAAGAAGAGTATTTTTCCTTGAGCCCTGAGGACAAATAATCGCATACCTTTGCAATTAATGGTTGTTGTGAACATTTTTTTGGCAAAATAGGAAATAAAGATGTTGAGATTAGCTGTCTTCTAGTTTTATTCATTGCCAAGAAGATTCACAATCATACAGTGATTGTAGTCTACAAGAACTCACTCCTGGTTCTTCTGGTCTCCAAAGATGGCTCTTGACAACTCCTCTGTGTGTTTGACTTGTTATCTTGTTGCAGGTTGAATGTTGACGAATCAGATGCCTCCTGATTAGACTGATGGAGAGGAACATGAACCTAACTAATGCCACTAACTGAAGTAATAGATGTAAAGGCTCAGTGGACGACCACCTCCATGATCAGTCGTGTGTTTGTCTTTGTGTGTGATGTCAGGTCGGAGGCAGAACCGGTGGAGACTGAGGCTCCTGGTCCTCTTCAGCCTCGTCATCTTCACTGAACCGTTCAGTAAGAAACATCTGACAATTTACCAAAGCTCAGGTTCAGACTCTGTTAGACGATTCCACAAGATTCAGGCCTGAACAGTGTGATACAACCGGTGTGATCTCTCTCTCAACTCAAGTGTATTCAAGACTGAGGCTCAGACCAAGAGCTCCCCCTACAGGCTGCTTCTCAGAAGTGATTCTCTTTCATTTGAATTCTGAATTTCCTCATTTCACTGTGATCAAAGTGACTGATTAAACTCATCACACATCAGTCAGCTAGAAGGAGCAGAGGAAAAATCTGCAGCTCGCCCTGTGGATCTTTCAATGTGACATTTGCTTCCACTTCACAGAGGTGAGAGATAAAGACTGGGAGGAGCTCGGCCCCGACATCGCTGCCTTGTACCACCTCCAAGGTCTGGCCCAGCACATGTTTCATGATAGGCTGGAGGAACCTTCAGACCAGAGGTAGGGAAGAACATCTGTAGCTGTTCAACATCTGGGAAATTGATACTACGCAAATATGCCACATATGTATTACCACTGCTGTAATACAATGACAACACTCTGACCACTTTGCTTTCTTACCTCCTACTGAAAATCACTCATCATTATTATCAATAATCCTTAAATGTCCACAGTGTTTTGGCTGTGAGAACATTTTCTACTGTGATTCTGTAATTGACATTTTAAAATAACATTGAAGCAATATTGTAAAATCTTTGCTGGTAGCAGTAACATCTGCAGATGATAATTAATTATTTTGGGCTGAGTGGTTCAGAGGATTCCATCAACAGAGAATAAAGCCTGTTGACGGTTTGATTGACAGTGTCCCAGTAACTCAAGTGAGTTGAACAATCCTCATGATCCACAGCTTTGTGATTTAAAAACATAAGGCTGTGTCAAAAACTCTAAACTCATTTATCATTGTTGTTATTTCAGTTTTATCATTGAATATCACAGATGAACACTGTTCCCCCCCCCCCAATTACTTCTAAGTCTCTGCTGAGCTACAGTTCAGCACAACTTAAACTTGCTGGGCCTGAGTGCAGTAATAACGGCCAATAACGTAACAGCCAATAACGTAATAATTTTGTTGTTGTTGTTTTAGTTGAAACAAGATGTGGTCTTCATCTGGTTTTAACATTAACATGTCACTCTTGCTTTAGCATGGACACTGACCAAAACCCAATGAGTTTGTTGGATGGCGTTCAGGACTGTCAGGATTTCACAGCCTGCGTCAATGAAAGGAAACAGGTACAATAAAATAAATTAATCTGCACGGTCTTGAAATGGACATGAATATCCTCTCACGTATCTATGACTAGGTGTTTGCTAAATCAGAACCTGACATCTTCCCACCTTTAACCCATTTATCTGCCGTCTTATTTCCCAGGTCTTTGACACCTTCTTGGCATCTGTTGATGAACAGAAGATACAAGATCAGCTACTAGGAGCATCTGAGATCTCACACAGCTACAGCCAGAAACTTCTGGTTATGGCTGACAAAGAAAAGTCAACGAATGACAGAGTCCAACAAGACTACAGCATGGATCCTCATTACTCAGTTATAGTCAGTAAAGAATGTCTGTACAATGAGTCATGTTTACCTGAAGTGGACAGCTACACTGTGGTGAAGATATTTGGAAGAGTTTCAGATGATGGACAAACTGTGTCTGGACTGTCTGGCTCATCACTGGCAGAGCTGATGATGAAAGCGTCACTGAGGGCAGCACCAGTGTTCTCCATTGATGGAAACACAACTGTAGACTTCCAGCATAACTTCATTCGGATGTTTATAGTCCGGGGAATCAAAGCAGTTTTAGAAACAAGCCAGGGGAATCATCAGATCTACCAGGTCATGGATAAACCTGACTCAGTCTCCAGCTACCAAATTCCCCTAAGACCCATCGACCACACCACACAGTACGACCACCAGCAGATCATCATGATGGAGGATGACCTTGTGGTCAGAAAGGCTGCTACCTATCTTTACAAGAAGCATCCAACAATAAGCTCGGTCTATGTTCTTGATGAAAACCAAAAACCAAAACTGGTCTTTGGAGACTCAATGCCACTTTCAGAAAGCAGCAGACTGGTGCTGGTCGGCCATGGACTGGGAGACAGCTCGGGAGAGATGAGATTGTCAGAGAAGTCAGCCCAAGATGTGGCTGAAATCATTTCAAAGACCGCCAGAGTCAGTGATACAATCAAAACAACAAGTGTGATGTCATGTCAGGTCGGATCAGATAAAGCATTTGTAGAAACATTACTGAGAGAGCTCCGTTCGCTCAGCATTAAGACAGAGCTGCACCTGAGGGATGTTGTGATGCAGGTCACACACACGGGACAGAAAATTACCCTGGAAGTCTCTCAGAAAGGGGAGAAATGGCGGCATAAAGATGACAGCATGAAAGTGGTGGCAAACCTTGATCGAAACAGTGAAATAATTATTAGAAATGATCCTGGCAGTAGAGGAGAGGCAGTTTTTACCAATGAAAGAAACATTCTACCAAAAAGGAAACCGAAACCAACCAAAGGAGCGATGAACACAGAGATGAACACAAACAACTGGCCAGATAGACCAAAAACATTTGTTGACCAGAATGTTTACCAAAAGTTTGGCTCAAATGAAATGGAGATAAAACAGGCAATTAATACACTTGAGGCTATAGCCTGGGGATTCTTTCACCCAGACCGACCCCCTCCCAATCAAGTCACAATTACAAAGGAAGAGTTAACTAGACATTATGTGATGAGAGAGGACACGAGGAATGTCTTTTCCATGTATTATACCATTGAATCAGGAGAAGATGTTAGAAATGTGATCCGTCACTATGCGCGGACTGGAGAAAATAGGGTGACATACCTGATGGTCAATGGCTGGATATATAGTGTTGATCCTAAAAGTCTATATGTGAATCTAGTTGGAAAAAGGGTTGGCACTGGTATGAACAACAATGAAGTGGAGAAATGTATTAATGCACAAAATGGAAAAGACACCTATTTAGACATGAGACAAAATATTCCTGATAAACATTCAAGGCAGGAATATGCTAGATATGCAAGACGTATTTTTCTTGGAAATCTAGAAGAAAACCCTCACACACCCCTATCTCTGCAAGCTGAGGCCTGGTACACCACATATTTCACTGCATCAGTTATATCTGAATCTATTAGAAATTTCCGGACATTTCCTCTGGTTCTCATGGCCCTGGATATGTTCATGTCTGAACATCAAACCAAAGCACTGAATTTCCTTTTTGATAAACATCCAATGGCAAGAGGAGGAAGTTGGATTGATGAAAGCAAACGTGGATTTAGTGGCTCAGCAATACCTCAAACTTCCAGTGAATCAAACAATTGGAGGTTCTTGAGTATGAATCTGAAATGTTCCAAACCTGGGCGGAAAACACTGGTGGGGGGACAGACTTAATGGCAGACACCGCAAACAGATTTGGACTATTTGAAGAAAATGCAAATAGAGACATCTTCTTAAATAGTTACAATGATTTTGCAAACACTGTTCTGACACCATCTACAGAAGACCAAAGACCTTCTGGACCATTGGGGGGCTACGAAGACGGTTACGTAACGTTGAAGGACTTGAATTATGCCTCAGAATTAGAGAATTCCTTCAAACTGGAATCATATTTCTCTCGGGCTTCTGCATCATTTACTGAAGACATCCACAGCCAGCTTAAAGCAAAATATGGCGAATATCTGGCAGAGCTGCACCTCAAAGAGGGCAGTGCCAGAATAGAAAATGGACAGTTCAGTTGTCAGTTTGTGCCTGAAGGTGCTGATGTTGAACCTGTGGAATTCAAGGTTGATTTATCTCCAGAGAGTCAACGCTACAGTGAAACTTTGTTAAAAGGCATCGAGACAGCAGCTCGTGACATGGAGACACACACTCCACAGTCTTCCCATCAGATCAGTAAATATATGGAACATACTGGGACAGCTGTTGGGACACTAGGCCTCATGCTGGGGATGAAAGGAGCTGTTCGGGCTTTTGAACAGGGTGACATTGAACATGGTGTGATAGGATCTTTGCATCAGCTCATGGAGTGACTGCTATGACATCATCTGTGATTGCAAAACAAACTCTGTCCTCGGAGACGAGAGTCACAAAAGCTGCAGCAGCAATCATGAGAAACCCTGCAATGAAGAGGACGATGGCAGTTTTACCAATAGTGGGAATAGGATTTGGGATATACAATGTAGAACAAGACTTAGAGAGAGGTGACACACTGGGGTACATTGATCCTTCCATTGATGCACGAATACTTGCTTTGGATGTTGTTGAACTTGCTCAGCCTGAACTGGCACCAATTATCATACCTATATGTATATGTATGATGTTCATTGATGATATTTTTATGGGTATCCAGTCTGAACTTAACAGTCTCCCAAAGGATGCTGGGGTTTTAGATAAACTGAGGGCTGTTTTTGTTGGCTTTGGGAAAGGGGTTATGCATTTTGCAATTCATGTGGCTAGTCTTTTTTATGATTGGCATTATGAAGAAATTGAGGAGGGACGAAGACTTGGTGCACAGATATCAGATTATCATAAATATTACACAGTTACACAAGAGCAGGATGGAACAACTGCCATTGATTTTAGTAGTGGTGAATCCTCCTGGAATGGGGGAGGTATTTACTTCTGCCTTGCTGATCAGGGACCATCTGAGTTCTGCATGAACTATTTTGTTTCTAGTGATGAGAGTTTTGGAAAGAAGTGCTGGACCATTAATACACATACAGGCAAAGACATCATACTTGGCCTAGGAGAGTCACATCAACTAAAGTATACAACACTACAGAAGAAAGTACTCATGTTCATCCCAGCAGGCACTGTGGATGTGGTTTCAGGTTATAAAGCTGTGTCAGATTCAAGATATGGAACATACAGGGGAAACAGAGATGCTAATCGTTTTTTTGCAGTTCAGAAATCACAGGATAGTCATGTGATTGACCTGATGTTGACTTACTATTACCAGCTTTATGGTGAACCAGGTGATGACACATTCTTCCTTGGACCACAGAGAAGTTTTGTTGAAGGTTCTAGTGGAAAAGACACGTACATCATACCTGACAATGGAGGAAAAACAATAATAAACAACTACGACCCTTCCAAAGCATTAGACACTCTACATATCAGTGTTAATTACAGTCACATTTCTGTGTCTAAATCTGGGAATGATGTTGTGTTGATGTATGAAAGCAGCCACACTGTGACCATACAAAACTGGTTTTTAGGGGAAGCATATCGTCACATGAACATGATGTCAGGAGATGGAGTCTTGTTTGAGATTTCTTCCACAGTGATTTCCTCTGCTCAGCTGGTGGCCACAGGGATTAACAAGATGTTTAAGACAAGTGGTGAAACTATTGATGCATCGCAACCACTTTTACGTACAGTTACAAACATCTTTGGGACTATGTATGATGACGTGCTGATTGGAAATGGAGAGAGGAATGTGATAGATGGAGGAGGAGGTGAAGATCGTTTGATTGGTGGTGAAGGAGAGGACATATACTTGGTGAAAAACAGCAAACAGTCTTCAGTGAAGATTGAAAATTACTCAAGAGACAAGAAAACAGATATGGTCATAATAGATGCAAATCTTCAAACTTTTCAAGTCTCAGTAGCAGGTGACGATGTTCTGATGAAGGCTCTCCATGATGGAACAGTCATCAATGTGACTTTACTGAACTGGTTCAGATCACGAGAGGACAGACACTTACTAGTCATCACAAAGGATTTGATCACGTTCACAATCTCAGATAACAGGGCTGACTGCCTGCAGAGCGACCCATTCACCAAGTGTATAAAAAGTCAGACCATTGATTACAGCAGGTCCACCTATCCTCTGGTGGTGGACCTTCAGGACAACGAGGCTTTGGACAGAGTGACAGAAGTCCGCGGGTCAGAGTTTAATGATCTCATCAAAGGAAACAAGGAACATAATGTTTTTGTCCCGGGAAGAGGGGATGACTTCATCCAGGGTAGAGGAGGAGAGGACTGGTACATTATCACACCAGGCCAAGGAGTAAAGACCATCAACAATAGATCACCAGATCTGGCCCTGGATTTTCTCTTCCTGAAAGAACAATATCAGAACGTAACATGTGCCTGTGAAGGACAGAGCATCATCATTTCAGTATCTGGTAGAAGAACTGTCATCTTACAGAACTGGTTTGATTCAAAGCATCATCAGCACCTGCAGATAAAGACCAGTGATGGAGTAACAGCTGGATTGATGTCTAACCTTGACAACTGCAGCACATCTTTAATGCTTCCCTTAATTGTTGACTACAGAAACCAGGAACCTGAACCACTGCCCTTGGATTCAAAATTCGAGCAATTACTTTTTCCTCTAGCACAACAGCCCAGGGGTTTTACAGTTCACTGGGGTTTCCCGGTATTTGATTTTGAGTCTATTTTTAAAGGGAAAGAAATGATAATGAGTGCAACAGATTCAGTGAGAGAGATGTATGGCTCCTCGGGTTTCGACATAATGGTTGGGAACAGCAATGACAATTTGCTTGATCCTTACACTGGGATATCTGCAGTGATGATGGGAGGTGAAGGAAAAGACACTTACATAATCAAACGTGGATATGGAATATTGTTAGTAATCAATAACTTTGCTGAAGATCAGAAGATTGATACTGTGTTTGTTGACATGGATTTCATAGATGGCGGCCAAGTCACACTTGACTCAACAGGACAACATCTGTTTGTGAAAATCACAACGAAAGGGGAAGAATTACAGTTCACTCTGCTCAAATACACAGAAGGTTCCCAGCACCAGCATCTGGAATTTCAGAGCTCTGATGGAGTGAAATTTAAACTGAAGTCACTGAACACAACTGATGGCCCTCTGTTTGTAATTGAAGCTTTCAAAGTGACTCTGAAACAGTCACAGGTTGACTGTCATTTAGACCTGAGCTCTCACAGAAATCTGTCAAAGGTCCATACAGTGCAAGGCTGCCCCTTCCAGTCAAACAGTATCATAGGTAATGATCATGGCAGTACTATAACTGGTGGATGGGAGGATGATGTGTTGGAAGGAGGCCAAGGAGATGACACACTGATTGGAGGAAATGGATCTGATCTCCTGATTGGTGGACTAGGAGACGACACTTTTTATGGTGAGGATGGAAATGACACAATGATAGGAGACTCTGGCAGGGACGTCTTCTTCCCTGGACCAGGGGCAGATCTCATGGATGGAGGTCCTGGAAGAGACAGTGTTCTGTACCGAGGTGATCACGAGAGGAGGAAAGGTGTTTACGTCAACCTGTTGACCGGACAAGGTCGCAATGCTGATGCTGAGGGGGACGTGTTGAAGGACGTGGAGAATGTCATCGGCACCATCTATTCAGACATCCTGGTGTCTGGTTACAAAGGTTCACTTCTCAAAGGCTCAGACGGCAACGACATCTTGGTGTCCACAGGTAGTGATTACCTGGTCGGGGACGATGGAAACGACATTTATATGCTGGCTTTCCACCACGGCTCCGTCACTATTAACAATTGTGCAAAGGACAATGCCACAGATGTCTTATACTTGAACTCAAAGTCATCAATATCATGTAAAAGGTGCCAAGTTTTATCAGACAAAGTTCTCCTGACTTTCTTGGGACCCAACGTTAACACTATTCACATTACCCTGGAAGGCTGGATCAATGATGACAGTAAATGTGGTCATCTGGAACTGGTTTTCCAAGACAAGACGCTGTCAGTGGACAGGCTGTTACAGGGGTCATCCTGCCAAATGAGCATTTGCGAGTGATTCTTCAACTATTGTAGAATTTGTGTCCCTGGCAGATATAACAAAAACTAAAACACATTTCTTGTATTTTATTTTTGGCACACTTACCTTGCCTAAAAAATCATAGGGACAAGACAGAAACAATTAAAGCAGAAGTAAGTGATATGTAAGGGATAATGCCCGACGAGGTGTCCATTATCATAAATTAATGGACGACGCGGAGGCGTGAACCGTCCGACGCGAAGCGGAGGACGGTTGCTTCCGCGAAGTCCATTAATTTATGATAATCGGACACCTCGAAGGGCATTATCCCGCTTATACCATGGTCACTTACGAGATAAATACACATTAAATCATTCACTCATGATTTAATGTTGTTTTTACCGTTAAAATCATAAGTTTTTCACAAGAAGCGGCTGAGCGGACTATTTAACATCTCCTGTCCGCAGGCGTTGCCATGGAAACCTGCTGTGGCCACACACAGTAGAACCAGCAGCTCGATCCCGCAGCAGTGAGCAGTTATTAATCAGCGGAGGGGAAGTGAGATGATTTCTTAACGTTACGTGATACAAAGTATCATTTCAGAAGGCCAGTGCACTTATTACCGCTTGTGTGTCCAGAGGATCATGCGAAATTTCCACAGAGTCAACAGATAGTTTCCTAAATCGTTTTTATTGCAAGAAATATTATCCACCATTCGATCATTTAAATGTGTAGAAAGGAAATCAAGCAGAAAGACAGATATGACAGTAGCTAGGCAAGAGGTAATACGAACTAGCTATTTAAAATTAAATGCAACATTGCCGTTGATGGTAAAATTTGACATAGACACTGGCATGTCCATCATAGCACTTGAAGGACGGAGATTTGACGTTTGTGGGCCCTGACCACTGCTGGTTGGGACGTTGGGAGACGATAAAATGTTGCTCCACTCTCGTCTCTCCTGTACTGACGGAGCCCAATAAGCCTGCAGGCTGCTCTCACACCGATGCCCCGTCACCGACATGATCTGGCGAGTTTCCAGCCCGGCGTCTGAGAGTCGACCTACAGCTGTGCTCCGGAGGCTGTGGTTTGTGTATACCCGCGGCAGACCAACCTGAAAAAAACAATAATGAACACACGGGCTATTATTGAGGACAGAAGAGGTTATAGCCTACATAGGGCTACATTATTATTAGAAATCACTGATTTTTTTGAGCATGTC
This sequence comes from Trachurus japonicus, assembly GCF_045865225.1. Lineage (NCBI taxonomy): Eukaryota > Metazoa > Chordata > Actinopteri > Carangiformes > Carangidae > Trachurus > Trachurus japonicus. The sequence goes on along the minus strand of NC_140915.1, from coordinate 5,424,616 downwards.
TCCCAGGTAGTGGACACCCATCGGCTCCCTGGAGTACCACACATCAGATGCCACGGTGAAGGAGCGCTTCGGGTGCAGATAAAAAGATGTTGCTTCTTGGGGACATTTAGAAATGTATTTCTTAAAACTTGTTACTGGACACAGAGGATCACCGCACCTGGCGAACATGAAACCTCTCAGGTTTTCCTTCTGCGGGTCGTTGGGGTCTTTGTGATTTTTTGTTTGAGGATTATGTGCGAGACTGACATATTCCACGCCATCCTCGTCTCTCTGGATGATGAACGATGCCCTCGTCAGCTCACGGTTCCCCTCCCTGCCACGCCGAGCGAAACACAGCTGGATATCAAACCACACCTTTCTGACGAGGCTGAGGGGCGTATCAGGAGACAGCGCAGGTGAATTTCTGATTTCCTCAAGGTCCGACTCAGGGATACGAGGATGATGGAAGCTGGTGTCTTTTCCACTCTTCCTGTAGCGCTTCAGCATCGCCTTGAAAACAGCATTACTTGTCTGGAACATTGTATCGCTGATGATGTTGACATCTTTCAAGTGGCGATTAATGCCGGCTCTCAGACACCTAAAACTGGCAACACTGTATTCTCCTCCTTCCTTGGTCGACTGGACAGAGGCATAAAACAGCCGCAAAATGTCATTGAGAGCAGTGGAAGTGTAGCTCTCAAAGTTGATGTCCATTTTCTTTTGAGCCAGGAAGTCTCTAAATATTTTAACTGCCCATTTCGTTGTTTTCTTTGTGTTAAACTCATCCTTATCATCCTCTAATTTGTCAAGTTCCTCCGGTGTCACCTCCTTGTGTCTCATCTCCTTCTGTCGCATCTCCTTCTTCTTTTCATATTCTCTCCTCTCTTTCTCTTCTGCTGCATCCCAGTCTTCAAAATTATTGAATTCACCAAATAAATTAAAGTTAACTATGAAATCGCTCATGTTTTTTGTCAACTGTATTGCCGTTGTGATAAATAAACTGTGAAATAACGTATGTTCTGTGATTCTGTTGCCACGGTTACCAAAGCATTTGAGCCAGCGCAGTCATTTAGAACTGTCATCAGGCAATTTGACCGGAACATCTTCATAGGTGTCCATTATCACTTTTTAATGGACACCCAGCAGCCAATCAGAATCGAGGATTCACCCAGACCATGGTATAAATTTGTGTTAATATAAGTCTTAAATAGTTATATCTTCCGACAGCAATCACTTACATAGAGTGTTTGGACCGAAACACGGGTCTGTCAGTCACTCTGCTCTGCTCTGAGCCGAGGAGAAAACATTTATCGTATCCTACAGTTTTTATCCAATGAGGAGAGAGAACGGCATGCAGGGCTGTGTGTGCAGCCAAGGGACGCCGTGAATGTGGCGACGTAGGGACGAGGACTGTTATGGTGCGTTCAAGGAAACTCGTATTTTTCCGACCGTGAAGTGGTACCAGTTCGATCTGGTACGAGTTCACCGGTCGGAAGTTACGAGTGGCCGTTATAGTGACTTTCACCGGTAAAACAGGTCGGAAAAACACGAGTGGGTTGCCTGAAACGCTACAAAGTCGTAAGTTGTGACTTGAAGCTGTAATTTACGATTTCAAAAGCCTGCCTGGAACGCAGCATTAGCGAAAACGACCGGACCACTTACTTCTGCTTTAAGTTGTATGTACAAGGAAGTGCTTATGAAAAAAGCTGTCAAAGTAGCAAACGATCCCTCTCATCCACTCAATAGGGAATTTGAACTTCTTCCCTCTGGTAAACGTTACAAAGTGCCAAGGGCAAATCGTAATATTTTAATATTTTTTAATATTTTATATTTCCTTTATTCCTAATGCAATTGGGGCACTGAACACCATGTCCCGTTGATGTGTTGTAATGTAACTGCCACTGTCGTCCTGCTTTTTGCCCTGAGGATGTCTGTGTGTAAGTGTTGTTGTTGTTGTTGTTGTTGTTGTCCTGCTTGTTGTTTTTATGAGACCAAAAACAAATTTCCACACCGTGGACAATAAATGAAACTAACTAACATGACATTAAGAGGAATTCTGAAAAATGTAATTATAGATCACTTATTAATTTTACTATATAAACCGTAGATTTGTATGGTTTTTACTATATTCTCTTTGTCCCTGGTCCAGATTTGTGACAATCCCTCTTAATATTGAATTAAATTGTGATCTAATAGTAACTTTATAGACAAGTGGTACATAAATTCCTATTTTAATGAAATGTATCATATGTTGTAAGATACAGTGTTTTATGTATTTGATAAAAAGAACACCTGTTCCTTGGGGTCTCAGTCATTTCCACCACACGCCACAAAATGTAACTTCAGGGATGTTTTTTAAAGGTTAAGTATACTTGTAATTACTCTAACAGTCATTGTTAGGAGAGCACATGGCTGGAGAGCAGAGTTGGCTCCCTGGAAGGAACTGAAAGTAGAGAAAATCAAGGTTTAATGTTTTCAAAACAAAGAGTATATTAATTGGTCGTAATTTCCAAACAGCTCATATTTCCTTTGAATGTACGAATAACGTAAAAAATAATATCTGATATTGTGTATTTTGTGTACATTTAATGGTGGTGGTGGGGGGGGGGCTTCGTCCTGACTAAGATCTATGTGATCGAAATGTTGATCTTTCAGCCTACAATAAACATTTGAGGATCTACAACAGTGTGTGGACTTCACCCTTTTTCAAAAAACCTAAAGTGACCTGCCTGACCCCCAACCAACGACAAGCTCAGGGCTGTAAACAAATGAAATACAGCCCCCTAGTGTTTTAGAGGTACAATGTCATAAATGAAACATGGCTCCTACAGTTTGTATATTAATAACTGCATGTATTTTGCTGCTGCCATAAAGATTTGTTGTTGTTGACGTGAGAGCAAACGTTTGCAAGCATGAGACTTTAGGCACTGCTACCTTATGGAATAACACGCAGCCAGCAACACTTTTTGTCATAACAGGATTACGTAGCTAATTTGCTATGGATGTCTTATATCGTGGCACATTCACACACTTTATCACAAGTCATACTAGTCGCTCCACAAAGCACACAACACACTGCATTATCACTGAGAGTAACTACCGCAAACATCAGTCGCGCCACCATCTTCTATAATACATTACAGTAAACTCAAAACTTTTCAGTCCAGTGTATGTTTAAAAAAAAAAAAAGAAAAAAAAAGTTCTACTCACTTACTCATCCTACTTACAACAGCAGAGAAGTGACAGCTGTGTCTGCCGCCCTCAGTCTGATTTTCGCCTTCAGTTCTCCAACGACGAAAAAAAAGACACCAATTTAAATGTTTATTTGTCTTCTCCGCTTGTCATTTTCTTCTTTTGATTGTTTAACTTCTGCTAAATGACCAGCCTTGTTTATTTTCTGTGCAGTAACGTTAGCTACACAATCCACATCTGAACCGTCACTTTCTGTCACTTTTTCTGGTTGTCAGCACAGCATTGTTCCTACCTGTTGCTAGGAGACTCACTGCTCCTCCTCCCTCCACGTGAGGTAGAGCGCATCATTTCCTGTGCAAAGCACGGGAATGTCAACGTTAAATTCAAAACATTGAATACTGAAAATCGGTTTAATGAGTGTTGTTACTCATCTAGTGACGACTTAAAGGGATATTCCGGCGTAAATTTGAAGGTATTCAGAAAAGTAAATTGAATTTGAGCCCACTGTGGGTCTTAACATAGTGTAATTTGAGTAAATCCGGGGTGAAAGTGGGGTAGTTTTTTTCCGCATTGGATAATGCATTATGCATCACGTTGCTCACGGTTCATCAGCCAATGCTATTGGATCCGTCATCCGTAGTGATGGGACGTACTGTGCCGAGGCTTCGGAGCGTGTGTCGAGAAATCCAGGAAGTGTTTAGTGAAGCGCGTATCGACGCTTGCGTCGTGCAGGGAGAGTGACGTCACTGATGACGTTTGAAGCCTCGCCGGTTCAGGAAGTGGTTCGAGTAATTGGCGCGGTCTTTGAACACATTTAAACCGCAATGGATCCGCTCAAACTTTGTGGGTTAGTGTTGGCGATTTTTTGGATTTTGAGAGTATTTTGTTGGATTTGTTGGACTGCTGCTTATTCGGATGGAGCCTGTGCGCAAGAGGAAGTTTTCTCCTGTGTGGGAACATGTTGATCAGATCGCTCCCAATAAGGTAAGTACACTTTTGTAACGTTATTACGTTTTTTGTTTTTACATGTGTATTATGCAATATAGTCATAATAATAATAACAATTTCACTGTCTTTTCTCATAATCCAAGGTGAAGTGTTTGTTGTGTGCAAAGGAGCTTGGATACAACAACAACACTTCATCCATGCTCCGTCATTTTCGTGCTTTGCATGAGAATAATGGTGGGGGCAATGTGGCTGGGCCCAGCGCAGGTGAGTAACTGCAATATGTCCATTGAAGGAACATACTTTTCATTACATATTTCCTAATCACCTGTAATAAAGTTAACACAAGTAGTAGTAGGCCTACTGTTATTAAGAAAAACTCACTCTTTCTCTTCCAGTGACCAGAAAGAAGGAGCTGGATGAGGCCTTGGTGACAATGATTGTCAAAGACACCCAGCCATTCAGCATCGTAGAGGACACAGGATTCAAGGAGTTTGTGGCAAAGCTGGATCCTACCTACGTCCTCCCAACTAGAAAGGTATGTTTGGTGACAGGGATGAAGCATAAGAACACTATTGAATGTGACACAGTGGTTAATTTTTTCTTCTTTTATCCTTTTTCTTCCTTTTCTTTAGGCTGTAAAGGCAATGGTTGCTGAGAGATACCGCAGTGAGAAGGCCAAAGCCAAAGCTGCGGTGCAGAATATTTCAGCAGTCACTTTAACTGCCGATATGTGGACGTCCATGAACATGGACGCATATCTGGCTGTGACGTGTCATTACATTGATAAAGATACCTCTCTGCAGTCAGCTTTACTGGGTGCAGTACATTTTCCATTGACACACACAGCTGAAAATCTGGCATATGTGATGTCATCCCTCATGGAGGAATGGGAAATAACTTCCAAAACAACCTGCCTGGTAACTGATGGAGCAGCTAACATGATTGCATGTGGTAGGGACCTGCGGCTCCGACATGCCATTTGCATTGCTCATGTTCTCAATCTGATTGTGAAAAAGGCTCTTGATCAGAACCCTGTCCTGGTTGCAATTCGTACCAAGGCAAGAAGGCTGGTGGGATACTTCAGGAGCAGCACAACTGCAAAGGTTATTTTCACATCTGTTAATGTATTCTTTGTTTTTATATTTCTGCATGTCACAATAACTTCATTTTTTGTCTTTAGGAGAAACTTGCTGTGGTTCAGGAGCAGATGGGCAGACCCAAAATGAAACTGCTTCAGGAGGTCGAAACAAGGTGGAATAGTACGTTCCACATGCTCAAGCGACTGGTGGAGCTCAGGGAGCCTGTGGCTGCAGCCTTGGCAGGTCTCCCAACTGATATCCCTGGGCTAACCTGTGATGAATTTCAGAATGTTACCGCATGTCTGTCCATCTTCTCACCCTTCCATGAAGCTACCGTTGAACTGTCAGAAGAGAAAAGGGTATCTGGGTCCAAAGTAATACCATTACTAAAAATGGTTGACCAGATGCTGCAAGATGAAGCCAGACAGGCCTCAATTCCACTGGCGAGGGAGCTCTGTGACCACCTCATCAGGCTCCTCAGGGAACGGCTCCACAACATTCAAAGCATGAGCATCATGTCCCTGGCCACCCTGCTGGATCCCCGCTTTAAGGAGCTTGCTTTCTTGAGCCCAACAAAGGCCAACGAAGCGGTGAAACGTTTGATGGCAGAATGCACTGCTGTTATTAGGTCTTCGTCATCCCCAGCTGCAGCTGCAGCAACAGCATCAACATCCGCACGTGGTCCTGGAACTGAAAGACCAGGTAATATTATTTCCTTTGGTTTAAGGTCAGTCTTAATTAATTATGATGACTCTAACACAATGTGTTTATGCTCCTCAGGAAACAGACTGTGGCAGCACCTTGATGCCACAGTGCAGCAGACACAGCGCAGCCACAATGTGGTTGCAGATGCTACAGTGGAGGTACAGAGGTACCTGGCGGAACCCAACATTCCGAGAATGGAGGACCCCCTTAAGTACTGGGAGAGGCAACGCCTAATTTATCCAAACCTCTACAAGCTGGCTATTGATTTCCTCTGCACCCCTGCCTCATCTGTACCCTGCGAAAGAGTGTTCTCCAAAGCAGGAGAAATTGTTTCAAAAAGAAGGAATCGTCTTAAACCAAGCACAGTTGAACAAGTCTTGTTCTTAAATAAAAATGGATAAACCCCTGAAGTTGCACAAGCACTTTCATTGCCCTCTTCATGTTTACAAGCACTTTCATTGCCCTCTTCATGTTTACAAGCACTTCCACTGCCACATACTTTGTTAAAACACTGAAATAAACACAAATAGAAGTGTGTGAAATGAGTGAATATATGAACAATACATGAAATGCATTTATTAGGATCAATTTTTGTCTTTTACTTGTAGTCATTCCTATGGCTTCACTGTTACAACATATCTGGCTGTTAAACAGTCTTTGACCAGCAGGGGGGGTTGAGTGGACATGAGGCCTCGAGAAATGAACCTTTTTGTGAACCATTTAGCTGTGAGGCTTCATGGCTTCAAAAAGCTTCATCTGCCCATCACTAGTCATCCGTCAATCAAACGTATGAGAATTTCAACAGGTACGATGGAGGAGACTCGTCCACCACCACCGACACAAACTCTCCTCTGCCTCTACTCCACTCTCCTCCTCCGGATCCCTGCGTTCCATTAGCCTCGCTAGCTAAGTTAGGAAGCTATAATGTAGCAAGCCTACTAGCTAACAGTTAGCTAAACACACTCGCGCACACACGCAGCGAGCTTGGTCCCGCCCCAAACATTGAATATCCTGCCAGCTCGATAACGACCAATCAAATTAGTTTTTCTTACTCTGGTAAACTTGTGCGGCAACTCGTCGAAGGAGGCGCAACAAACAGGACAAACGGTCACTGCGGTCCAGCCAGCATACAACTAGAAACAGTTGGTCAAGCCAGCCCACACGTCTTTTTGCGGTGCGCGCATACGGTAATAGCGACAAACGCCTCATTTCAAAGTAAAAGCAATCTTCCACAAAGTCCCGAGGACGTAACAAATACTCACGTCAATCTGACATAGTCTTTCAAAATAAAAGCCCTTTTTAGCCATGGTTACAGGTAGTTAGTCCGCTGGTGTGGAAACGATCTGAGTCCCGCAGCTCAAGGATGAAAATGTGTGATTATATTACTCTATATAATGCAGGCAAAGTTCCTATACCTTATCTATCAGCTTATAAAAGTTATTATCGAGTGTTCCCAGGGAAATGAACGGAGTTGGGCGTTTCTAACTTTAGATATTTGCGGGAGAAAATCACGTAAACAAGCGCGAGATTAGACGTGACGTCACACGCGATTCAGGATGACGTTTGTTACCGGAAGAGACTGTCTGTAAGATTACCCCCAGTTTAATTTATACTGGAAAAATGTTTTGTTTGGCTACACTGAAATGATAAAACACTAAACTCACAGTTGATTAATTTCTTAATTATTTTTTATCAAAATTTTACATGATACACAAATCTAAATTTTCTGGTAAAAAGCCAAACTTCCTGGAACTGTCCGCATAGCTTGGTCAATACATCTCCTCCCTCTGTGATTGTGAAAATAAAAAAGCTGTTAAAACGAATGATCTCTGTAAGCTTTACAAAATATTTATTTAAGTTTTTCTTTTTCCTGTTTTTCTGTCAACCCCTGGTATATGATTGTCTGTTCTAAGTTTATTCAATCCTGTGATACTTCTGTAATCACAGAATGGACAACACGGCTGAGTTTATGGAGTTTGAGAACAATGACTGGTTTCATTTCGATGGCCGTCCCATCAGTAGTGATGGAGAGATGAAGCTTCATGAAGCACTGAAGCTTTTCATCAAATTGGTTCACTCAAGGGGAAAAAGCTTCTTGGGGCTTCAGTTGCTCTACTAGGCCATCTACTGGCCAAAAAGAATTCAACAGGAAAAAATATTACAATGATATTAGTGGTCTGTACTGGACATTTTACTGGTTTAAAAAGGCGATTTGTGTTCATAAAGAGTCATAAGGGTAAGTGGGAATGGGGGGGTGAGGACAATGAATACGCTTGTGTTAACATGGGTTGTTGTGGGGCAGTGAATGTGCTTGTTGAACTTGTGGAATCATTTTTATTATTTTTTTATAGAGATAATACTCTTCAAACACAAACCACTGTTGCAATCGATGCAGAAATACCACAATAAAGATGCAGGGGAACCTCCGTTGCGTTTCACTGTCCCTTCCATTTCGAATTACGCACCAAATTGTGAAAGCTGTAGGTTCAGGAACGGTGCATTGGACCATGGGTTAAATTTATGCTGAAATGTATGGCAAGCCATTTTAACATGTAAAAGCCAGACTGGATGTGTGCTGCAGATATCTGTAATTCAGTTTTGCCTCGTCAAAAAGAACATTTCCGAACATTTTCAGATATCTGTAATTAAGTTTTGACTAGGCGAAATTACGTTGTAGATCTGTAACTGGAATTAGGAATAGTTGTAATTCAGTTACAGATATCCGTAATTCACATAGTGGATATCTGCAATGACAAACCCCATACACATGAATGGTAAAAGTGACGTCATTTGTCCTAGGAAGAAAGTAGTTGTGTATATTTGAAATGACAAAGTGGATAGGAGGAATGTAGTTGTGTATATCTGAAATGTTCTTTTTGACTATAGGCAAAACTGAATTACAGATATCTTGAATAAAAATCCAACTATTCAAAATGTAGTTGCGACTAGTCAGAAAGACGTTGTTGATATCTACAATGTTAATTCCGGACAGTCACACTTAGGCTAGCTTTTACATGTTAAATCCGCTTGCCATAGGAATATCCCTTTAACAGACATGTAAAAGTTAGGCGCTACAGCTTCAAAATGATGAACTCAAACGCACACAGATGTGTACAATCACACAGTTTGATCAGTTCTGTGGGTAACTGTGAACAAAGCAGACAGGAAGTTTTGGTATTTCAGTATAAAGGCCTTCGAGATAGTCAGACCAACTGTTTTATTTATCGGTTCCTAAACAATTAACTCTTCATGACTTCTTATCTTCTAATGTTACAGGGTTTTGTAGGTTTTCATTTGAAGTGTTTCGTTGCTCCTCCCACACATAATCTACAGATGTTACAGACAACACTCACACTCACAGAAAGAAGGAAGAAGAAAATAAAGGAGGAAAAAAATCAACATCAAAGCTTGAAAAATTCCGGACATTTCCAGACATGTTGTTGAAATATGTGCTGTGAGGACCAGGTGGTTGCCATGACTACAGGCTCGTAGTCTGTCAGTTTCCTCTCTTGTACCTGGTGCCTCTTTTGAAGAAGTCGTATTTATTCACAAAAGGAGAAAAAATAAAATAATAATAATAATAATCCGTAATGACGAAAATGTTGCGATTCAGCGGAGCGCTGCGACGTTAAATCCACTCGTGTTCGGAAGCAAAAATGAGATCCGGTTTCTCACAGTCTTGATCCAGCACAAAGTGGATCTCCGAGTATCCAGGACCAGGACTCGGGGCCGACGGGGTTTTTTTTTGTCTTTTCTTTTGAAATGATAGAATAAAGGATTCAGTCTGACCATTCTTCCAAATAAAAAAAAAAAGAAGAAACCAGCCGTCCAATGTCCAAATGAAACCTGAACAACCAGGAACCTGGAAAACACTGATGGTTGAGTGGGGTGGGGGGGGGTTTGGGGGTTATTTTGGGGGTCGGGGGGGGGTAGGGGAAGGGGGGGAGTGGGGTGGGGGCTTTGGATGCAGGTTTGTTTTTTTCTCCTGATATGAAATGCGGATCAGCTGCTGATTCGCTCTCATTTTAAACCTCGTTCAGAGTCACTCACAGTGTTTGCAAGAAGTCTCTCTCTGGATTGTCCGCCATTTTGCATCTGACATCATCATCATCATCATCACCACCATCATCATCATCATCAGTCCACAAAACCAGACCGGTGCGGTTGTTGGTTCTGGTTGCAGCACCAGCAGTTCAGTTCTGGATTAAAGGAGCAGTCTGTCGTCACTTTAAATCAGATCTCAGTCCAGTACAGTCCAGACCAGCATCGACCTCCGAGTTCAGTACCTTGTTTATCCGCAGTCAGTCAACTGACATATCGAAGCATCAGACTCTGGTTTAGCTCGAAGACGCCTTCTTATTAAAGGGACATTGTGTAACTTCTCCCGTTATCTATTATGAAAATCGATTATTTGGTTCAAAAGTCTGTTTTTCATTACTCAGTAATCCCCCCATCAACAAAGTGAAGTGTTCCTTTCAGCTCTGAATGAGCCGTTCATATCATTCATATCTCCATGGAGCGGGTAAGCTCGGTGCTGCTGCCATGTGGTGTCGCCATGTTTTTACGTTCAGTGGCAGCGTGACGGTAGGAAACCACGGAAACTCAGTGAGGAGGAATGGAGCGTTACACTGATGCTGCATTCACCTGCAGTCGGGCAGACGGCCGTCGCTAACAAACCAGATCTCATTTTAGTCACAGAAGTCCAGAGAAAGCTGGTAAAACAATACCACATCGCCATGACAACATATTGTCACGTGTATTGTTTTGCCTCGTGCTGACGGACCACTTGTTTACATAGAGGCTTGTTTAAGCCGTTACGTGCAGCCTCATTTCCATGTTTCTGTTAATATTTCAACATTTTGCTAGCCTGACAAGCCAGACTATATCATTACCATGTCTAGTCTGGCAACGACCAGTAGACCTCGGCTCAATCCAGGGGGCGGGATGAAGGCTGTCTTTCAAACTGCCTCTGCACCAATAGGGTAGCGCTACGACCAATCAGAGCAAAGAGCAGGATGACGTTAGCCTGACAAGCCAATTAAAATGTATGTATGCCAATTATATGTATGATTGGTGAACACAAACGGTGTTGGAGACTCCAAAGTTCCTATGGCTCGTTTCTAGACCGACCTACGGAGCAAAGAGATCTGCTGCCGCTAGGGTGCAGCTAGATTTCTAGGCTAATATTTTGCATGTTTTGTGTGTTGATAAATGCATGTACGTAAATAAAAGTGAACTTGAGCTTAAAATCAAAGTTTGTGTTTGTTCTCGTGTGTCCCGAAGCATCGCCTTGACCTCTGACAAGTTTATACTTTCTATAAATGTAGTTTTTTTTTACCTGAATCTCTGCAGGACTGATTGAATGTTCAGACTGAAATGTGTCGGTGTGTGGTCAGATACTGGTCTGGTCTGGTCTGGTCTGGTCTGGTCTGGTCTGGTCGGGGTTTGGGGGTGTAAACGAGGTCTGGCTGCTGGTCTGTGATGACGATGTTGGTGTAGGCGGGGCCGGGGGGCCGGGGGGTCACCGGCGCTGCTGGCTGTAGAAGGGGAAGGCCAGCGTGACGTTGAGCGAGTCGTTGTGCTGCACCAGCGAGGTGTGCTGGTAGTGCAGCACCAGCTCCTTCAGCGATCCGTACAGGTTGTACGGCTCCGCAAAACCGTAACCGGTGCTGGTCTTGTTGATGACGCAGTGTTTCACCTCGCCGTCCACCCTGAGGGACGAGAAGAAGAAGAAGAAGAGACAGAGTGAGGCGGAGAACACAGACGCTGGACTGAGCTCTACTGTCCCCACACACTACACGATTTAGACAGATGTTGCCGATTTAGAAAAGACGACTGGGGATCACACATTTAAAAGGCATAGTTCAACATTTTGGCCCAATTGGCCCATTGCCAAAATCCCTATAGTCATAGCAGTAGGTTCGTTACCTTTAATTGTCGGTGCAAGATATTTTTAGAACGGCGGAGCAGAGCGGTGAGCTGCTCAGAGCTACGCTACGGAGGCTCATGGGATGTCATGGGATGTTTCCCTCATCAAACTCATCAAATACACAATCCAACAACTCCACAACGCAAAATACAGAGAAAAACTTGACAAAACTGTCCCTGAAGGCAACGCGCGTCAGCGGTTTTGCATGAATTTCCCTCTAAAACAACTCTGTGTGGTAACATTGTGTTATTATCTCATAGCGTGGTGAATGTGCAGCTCACAACTTGTCCACCAGAGCGTTGTGGAGTTGTTGGATTGTGTATTTGATGAGTTTGATGAGTTTGAAACCAAAGAAATCCCATAATGAGCCTCCGTAGCGTAGCTCTGAGCAGCTCACGGCTCTGCTCCGCCGTTCTAAAAACAGCTTGCACCGACAATTAAAGGTAACAAACCTACTGCTATGACTATAGGGATTATGGCAATGGGACAATTTACCAAAATGTTGAACTATCCCTTTAAAAAGTATGTAGTATACAAAAGAAAAAAAAAGAGGAATTAAAACTTACACCACAGAGCAGGCGTAGCAGCCCGGCTTGCTGCTGTCTCGGACCAGGAAGGTGCCGTCTCTCTTCCCTCGCAGCATCGACTCGGCCTGACCGCGGTTGATGTTTCCCAGACGCCACAGTCGCTCGTCGTGGTGAGGAAGGTCCTCCTCATCCTCCACCATACTGTACTCACTGAGGAAGAACCTTTAGGTTAGCGTGGGACCACAGATACATAAGGTCTCGTATTGTCAGATTTAAAGGTTTAATGTGAGACAATACAGGTGAATAGGGTAAAAAATTAAACCTACAGACTTCACCATGAAACTTCCCAAGTTTATCACTTTCATTAAGACAAATATTTTTTGTATTAAAAGTTTTGTCAAATTTGAGGTTTCAATGTGTAAATGAGGCAATATCTAATTAAATATGTGCTAATTTGCATATATTTCCAGAACAGAAATCTGAACAATGGATAAAGCCACTTTCAAAATTCTTGTTTTATTTTGTTGACATATTAGAGTCAGAAGTTTTTACAGAGAGGATTTTGGATATCTCTTTTTATCACTCTGTAAAAGAGAAAATAGTGTCACCAACCCTAAAAAATCCAATTTTGCCATGTTTTTAGTAATAAAATGTTGTATAAATGAGGCTGTGAATGATATATCAACAATCCCCTCTGTAAAAACCTTCAGAATATAGAAAGGGATCAAACTGGAAGGTTTGGTGTCTGTAAGTGCTGCTGAAGTGGAGATTTCTAGCTCAGAGTCTGAGTCTGAAAAACTCATTTTGAGGAAACGGCCTTTAAAGACTTGTACTGTAAAACTACATAGATTGTTAATGTAAATCGTACTTTTATGATTTGTTGCTGATACTAAGAGCCTACATCGTTGTTCAGTATAGAGAGAGCTTTACAACGACACCTGACATAACATGGGACAGACTAACTTTTGGTGAATTTAGGAGAAATCTACAGATGAAATTAAATAAAATGAAAATAAATAAAAACTGTAATATGGATTTTCTACCATTTCTTTCCACTATTCTGGAAGAAGACATGATGAGGAAGAAAATAGCTCCAAAATGGACAGTTCACACTTACTCCTCCGTGGTTTCGTTCTTCAGACCGAGCCACTCGTTCAGTTTCCTCTGACGGACGCCTTTCTGGGTCAACCACCTGAAACACACACACAACAGACGTCAGTACTGTGTGTTTAGATGTGATCCGTGTGTGTGTGTGTGTGTGTGTGTGTGAGAGGCCTACATGAGGTACTGGTCCCTGGTCTTGCGGAGCTGGATGAGATCCGGTTTGATGCTGTTCATCTTCTTGTCGATCTCCCTGTAGTCGGCCGCCTGCTTCTTCAGGTCGACCTCCAGGTGGCGTTTACTGTCCACGATCTCACTGATCCGAGACTTCAGCTTGTCGTAGTTCTCCATGATCCTGGAGAGGGAGAGAGGGGGAGGGAGGGATGGAGGGAGGGGGAGGGAGAGAGAGAGAGAGAGGGGGGGAGGGAGAGGGAGAGGTTAGCTCTGGTGTCTGGAGAGAGAGAGGAGGGCAGGTGAACAAGGAAGACAGAAAGAAACTAACAAAAACGGAGGAAAGGGACAGAAAGAAAGAAGAGCAGAAGAAAGGACTAGGAAGAAAGAAAGAAAGAAAGAAAGAAAGGACTAGGAAGAAAGAAAGAAAGGACTAGGAAGAAAGAACAAACTCAAAATCAGGAATAAAAGAAAGAAAGAAAGAACTCAAAATCAGGAAAGAAAGAAAGAAAGAAAGAAAGAAAGAAAGAAAGAAAGAACTCAAAATCAGGAATAAAAGAAAGAAAGAAAGAACTCAAAATCAGGAAAGAAAGAAAGAAAGAAAGAAAGAAAGAAAGAAAGAAAGAAAGAAAGAACTCAAAATCAGGAATAAAAGAAAGAAAGAAAGAACTCAAAATCAGGAAAGAAAGAAAGAAAGAAAGAAAGAAAGAACTCAAAATAAGAAAGAAAGGAAAAAAGAAAGAACTCAAAATAAGAAAGAAAGGAAAAAAGAAAGAACTCAAAATAAGAAAGAACTCAAAGAGAGAAAGAAAGAAAGAAAGAAAGAAAGAAAGAAAGAAAGACCTGTCTTGAACAAACCTTCAGCTTCAGACTCAAGTTCACCTGCAGGTCGTTTTTCTTCTTGTTGCCATGGCAGCAACCCCCTCATTCACCTGTGTGTGTGTGGTGTAAAAAGGCGAGCGTTGCCGTGGAGACAGCCTCCTACCTCTGGATCTCCTTGTCGTTGCCCTCGCGGCGGAACTTCTCGATGTACTCTTTACTGAAACGCTCCTGGGTCTGACACTGCTCCTCGAAGATCTTGATGGTCTCGTTGAACGCCTCGATGGCCGTCCGCTTCATCTGGATCTCCTATTGGCCGGACAGAGAGAGAGAGAGAGAGAGCGTCATGTGTCGTTGTCGCGGCAACAGCAGCCACGTTGGATCAACTGACAACAACAACAACAACTCCTCCGCCGGAAGCTCCCAGTGTCTCAGTTCACTGCTTTGCCTGTGTCAATGCAAATCTCACGTGATTTGCATTAGCCATGTTTCCATCCAAAGTGATTCGAATTACTGGGAAATGCGCATTAAAAGAAATTTCGAATCGTGTGTGTTTCCATCTACGGACTTTGCACCCGTTCGTTCGTTTTTACTGAGGAGGAACTATGAAGAAGTGCAGTAACATCATTATTAGGGGTGCACCGAATGGCATTTTTTGGCCGAAGCCGAATACCGAATAAAATCAAAACGCTTGGCCGAATAACCGAATAATACCGAATACCGAAAGTGGTTATAAAGTTTTCAAATAAAATATTTTTTTAAACTTAATTTTCAAAGAAAGTAAATGTTTATTGACTATTCTGACAGTTTTTGAATATTCCAGTTGCCGTTGCTCATCAAAAAAGCACAACAAGTTTAAAGTTTTAGGCCTATATCGGCCCATTGTGAGTGCTGAAAGATCTATGCAAGTGCATTAAAAAAAACCCAAGTGTCTTTTAAAACAGTGGCACTGGTTCCTAACCTTTCTTGGTCAGATTTTTTTTAATTCATCAATTAGGCTACTAGACATTTCAGGCGACCTCATTTGAATTTCAGGTGACCCCACGTGGGGTCCCGACCCCAAGGTTGGGAAACACTGTTTTAAAAGCTGTCGGCCACGGACGGAGTGGGCGACATGCTGGGATGAGGAACTTAGCGAGCGTATTTCAGTTTGTGCGAATCAGGGGATTTTAATTCGAATCACGGCGTTTCCATCATCATTTTCCGATGCGATACATCTCGATGCATCTAAACAGCTGATGGAAACGCACCTAGTGACGCCCAGTTCACGGCTCCGCAAATTGCGCGAGATTCCCGCCGAGCAACACTGGGAGCTTCCGCTACAAACAAGGTTAAAATATAGACTTATTAAATTTTTTTCGGAACAATTTCTCATGTCGGGGCTTCAATACAAGACGGACATTACAGACGAGCAGCATGGAGGTATTTGGATGTTTTTTGGTGTGTCTTTTTGTTACGAAGACAGTTGGTATCCATTCACAACCGTCATATGGACATGCACTGCTGCGCCGAGACCCCCTGTAACTCAGAGAAGCCACGGAGGACTCTGAAACTTCTCCCAGCCCTTAGTCCACATGAGGGTGAGTAGTAGATAATGAGTGAAATGTGAATTTTGGGTGAACTATCCCTTTAATCGGCCCTGTATTGATGGGCCGTGACCCGCGTGTACCTGTGAGGTTCTGGTGTACTCCTCGTACAGCCGGTCGTACTCTCGGTTCTTCTCCTGGTACTGCAGATGATACTCGTGCAGCTTCTTGCCCACGGCCTCGATGCTGTCCTCCTTCACCACCTGGTCCTGAGCAACAACACAACACAACAGCACCGGTCAGACCACACACAGGGCTCCTACAGCTTAAGCCAAGTTAAATTTAAGACTTTTAAAGACTTTTTTAAAGCCACTTGAAATGAAATTTAAGACCGACTTCACAATAAACACAAATGCAGAAAAATAACAAGAAAAACACCACATCAATTACATAGGGTTATAGGGACAATTTTACCCACTTTCCTATGTGATCCAAGGTAAAGTGACTGCTACATGAACATTGGATTGTGTCTCTTTCCAGCTGTCCTTTCAAAATAAATGCATAAAAAGTCCAGAAAAAAAACTAAACAAAACAAAAAACTGACTTGGGAGCTGGTGGCGGTGAGAAATGTAGCGTCGACGGCCGCCACTAAAACTTCTCTATGTCGAAATGTTACCAATTATTTTGAGATTTGAGACTAATTACAATCATAAAATCCCACTTACCAAGAGTTAACATTTGTAAGACCTTGTTTTTAGATGAATGACTTCAATGCCTTTTAAGACTTTTTAAGGATCTGTAAAAACCCTGCACACAGATCAAACAATCAGTTTGATCAGTACTTTATCGTGGACCAAGAATATGGAATTTATTACCTGTACATGTTTTTGATTTATCTTTACAACAATTTAGGAGAGCACTAAAGTCTCTCCTGCTAACCAGTCAATACTTTCCACATGGTCTGCCTATCTAAACTGGGATTATTTTATATTTCTTATCATATGTTTATCAAGATTTTTGTATTGCATTGTACAATGTTAAATCATGTTAAACCATGTTTGTATTCATTATGTATGAACGACTTTTGTACCTCACAAATGTGTCTATGCTCATTAGCTTAGAACTGTAGTCGGAGAATGCCACCCTACAAGCCCCTGGAGGGTTTTTTGGGCATTCCCCTTCACATTGTTTTGGATTTTATATGTTATATCTTTTTTAACTTTGATATGTGAAAAGGCTACAGACCTGCTGGTGCTTGGACACCGGGTAGAGCAGCTTGACGTCCAGTTTGGGGTTGTACTGGGCCAGGGACTCGTGGCGATAGTGGTTGATCAGCTCCACCACCGAGCTGAAGGTCAGCGGGTCGGAGAAGCCGTACTTCCCCTCGCGGTGGAAGATCTTGATCAGCTTGTTGTTGCCTCCTTTCCTGCAGAGAGACGCGGACGAAACGGACGTTACAGCGGCTGCAGACCGAGCTGCACAGATATTCTACATCAAGGATTGACACAAAGTAGACCATGGACCCCGAATGGACAAAATTTTGAAGCAAACACCAGAAATATTTGTTTTGAGACTGAAGAACGTTACTTTTTTAGTCAATGTACGTTCAAATTAGGGCCAATGGCGTGACTTTTTAGAAATACATGAATTGTAGAGAAATTTATGGAAAAAAAGTGGTACAATTTTTCCAAAAACAATTACATTTCTCGAAAAAAAAGTGGTAAAAATTCCCCAAAAACAAATAAAAATTTTTTTTTTTAGAAAAAAGTGTTAAAATTTCTAAAAATAAATAAATATTAATGCTAAAAAGTGGTAAAAAAAAAAAAAAATTAATAAAGGAAAAAATAATTTCTAATGTTCCTTCAGAATAAAAGTAGACGTTTGTGTTAAAGCTCCTTCAAAATAAAGGTAGATGTTTGTATTAAAGCTCCTCCAAAATAAAGGTAGACGTTTGTGTTTAAGTCCTTCAGAATAAAAGTAGACGTTTGTGTGTTAAAAAAATTCTAGAAAAAGTGGTAAAATTTCTAAAACAAAAAAATGAATAAATAATAATAATAAAAAGTAGTAAAAAAAAAATTCTCCCAAAAAAAGTAAAAGAAAAAAAATCTAGAGTGGTAAAGTGGTAAAAACTTCTTTAAAAAAAGTTCAAAAATTCTAGAAGAAAGTGGTAAAGTTTCAAGAAAAGGTTTGGGCCTTGAAGCCCTTGAACCCTCTCAACTGATGCATTAATCGTCTCAGATCTTTGCTTCAGCCTCTCAAATGTGAGGAGGACGAGGATTTCTCTGTTTCTTCGGGCGGGACTAAAGAGGAAGCCGAGTGAACTGGAATCGGAGCTGGACTCGAACCCGTAGCTGCTCGGGTACGATGTGACGGTCAACATCCATTAACGTCATTTGGTGGGAGTTGATTTGATTTGACAGTTGGAATTTGACGAAGCTCAGCATTTTGTCACGATTTTAAATCTAATTGCACATACTAAACAAACTTTTCTAGCATTCAAATTTGTTCCGGATGGTTAATTGGACACAAATATAATATAGTTTCACTTTACACAGACTTTAAACTCTTGTTCATATCAAACTAGACAGCACGATGTTTCAAGGTTTCTTGTCCGTTCCCGTGTTTTTTACAAAGTAGAAAATGAAACGTGTTTAAAATCTGAAGTGAGCCGGGGAGACGATGTTCACCTCAGAGTCAGCGTGTAGTCGCCGTGCATCTTCGTGGAGGCGTCTCGGACCAGAAATGTACCGTCGGCCGTGTCCCTCAGCTTCTCGTTCACCTCCTCTCTGTGAACACACACACACACACACACACACACACACACACCTGGTCAGCTCTGACACACAACGGGACCTGAACAGGGATCATTGTAACTCTTACCTCTTTTACCAAAGCTCTTAAGGCATGGCTATTACAAAATCAGACCTGTGATCATGAAGTCTAGAAGTGTATGTTCGCCTGATTGGTTGATTGTATGGGGCACCACTCTGTATTTTTTTCCCTTCCTTTTCTGTATTGTGTATACATACACATATGTATCTCAATTTCATACAATGGTGTGTACATAATACATTTATGTATACAAACTTTGTGCAATATTGGACACACATCTGCAGGTGCAATCGTGTGCTATGGGATATAATATAATAGTGCAATTTAAGTCGATCCTGCACTTTATTGGGGCATCTTGCAATTAAATTAAATTCAATCTTGCACTTATGCACTCGTCACTTTAGCACATAGCACTTTAACTAGCACTGTAGCACTTTATAACTTCTCAGTAATCTTTTGGTCCCCTTACCCACTCTTTTAACCGTCTATGGTCAGTTAACTGGTGGTTTATGTATGTTGTTCATATATGTTTTGTGTAAGATGCAGGGATGCAAACAGGTCAGGACCAAAAAAGAGAGGAACTGGGGGGGGGGGGGGGGGGGTGCACACCATTAACAAATGATTACATTACAATATCATGGAAAAGTCCATTTCCAGTAGTTCAACCCCAACCAAGTATTGAGTGCATATAGATGGACATAGTTTTCAGAAGGCCAACATTTCTATATTAAAAATGCTTTAAAAAAAAATCCTTTGCAATATTTCAATTTTGGAGATACTGAATTTTAGGTCTTCACTGAATGTTAGTCATAATTATTACTATTAAAATAAACTGAATAAATAAAAGACATGGGATGTTTCATAATGTGTTAGTTTCACTTTAATTGAACACATTCTACATCGCGGAGGCGACGTCTCTCCTTCACCTCTGAAACGGGGCAGAGCTCCGTGGGAGACACCTGCCTGACACATGCACGGGGGGAAAAACGGCGTCGCCGACTGCACGCGGATACGTGTCGCTTTGGGTAACGAGCGCGCACGTCGCGCATCTACATTGGAGGTCGGCTGAATGAGTTCGCCTCAGTTTCACGTGATTGTCACTGTCAGCTTGTTAGAAAAACATTTTACTGACCCCAGCTGAGACGCTGAGACCCCCCCCACCTCTCAAAAACAAAAACTCTTCGGATCTGAACGATTCACACAAGTCACCTAACTGGTCATGAAAAAAGCGAGTTTCGCTTTTCGGCGCGCTGTTTGCATCCCTGAAGATGTCAAGGTGTTTTGTTGTCCTAGTCCTGCCTCTTGTAATTTTTTACTTTTTGTACTTTTTATCGTCATTGTTTTTTTTATGTCTAACATCAACCTGCCAATGGGACTGGGGATGGAAATTAGCCACTTGGCTACAATCCCACATATTTACATCAATATGTACTGTTCCCATTTAAAAAATAAAAATCTGAAATCTGAACCTCCAGTTGTGTGTTTGTGTGTGTGTGTGTGTGTGTGTGTGTGTGTGTGTGTTACCTAGAAATGTCTCCCCAGTACCACTCGGCGTCCTGCAGAGCTATACTGTTGTTGAAGCTGCTGGGAGGTGGAGGAGTCGACTTCACTGGTTTAGGAGGCAAAGCTGAGAGGATGAAACCAGAAGATCAATCAATCAATCAATCAATCAATCAATGAGCCCCATATCTTCTGCTCTTAAGTGTTGATCCATGAGAAGAATGAAACACTCAGAGAAACTAAATCCTGCAAAGTTGCTGTTGTTGGATGAATGGTGGGTCCAGGTGGTGAGGGGGCGGGGCTTAGTTGTGACATCACAAAGTGACAGGAAGTCCTGACGGCTGGTTTTAAGGCTCAGTTTCTAAATACAGGCTGTGTGCATTTCTCTGTGGACTGAGGCTTTGATACTTTCACAGTATTAATATAGAACCTAGAGCTGCTTTATAATCACACTACACATGGACATCTACCTTTATACTGTATGGAGCTTTAACACAAACATCTACCTTTATACTGTATGGAGCTTTAACACAAACATCTACCTTTATACTGTATGGAGCTTTAACACAAACATCTACCTTTATTTTGAAGGAGCTTTAACACAAACATCTACCTTTATACTGTATGGAGCTTTAACACAAACATCTACCTTTATACTGTATGGAGCTTTAATACAAACATCTACCTTTATACTGTATGGAGCTTTAATACAAACATCTACCTTTATTTTGAAGGAGCTTTAACACAAACGTCTACTTTTATTGTGAAGGAGCTTTAACACAAATGTCTACCTTTATTCTGAAGGAGCTTTAACACAAACGTCTACTTTTATTGTGAAGGAGCTTTAACACAAATGTCTACCTTTGTTCTGAAGGAGCTTTAATACAAACGTCTACCTTTATTCTAGGGCTGGGTAAAAATATCGATTCAGCAATGCATTGCAATTCTTTTCTCTGCAATTCAATATCGATTCAGCAATCTTCTGAATCGATTCAAGCCCCTGGCCAGTGGGGGCGCTGCGAGCAACACCCTCGTGTGATTCGCGCTGTACGGACGGGGGCCGCACTAGACCAAACCATAACAATATGGGAGTGAGTAGCAGCAGCAGCGGGGATCGATCGTCGGGGGAGGGACGCACCGCGCCGTGCCGTATTAACTTTCGCTTTCAACACGCGCTGCTGTTATGCATGCGTGCTTCTCTGTGGTGTGTATGTGTGTGAGAGGATGCGGCCATCGTCCGACGGGGGGGGGGGGGGCGGCGGCGGCGGCGAATATCGCTACTTTTTTTTTTTTTTAAGACGTTAGTTTAGGCGGCAGCTCTTTGTTGTTAAGGCGGCCGCCTTAACAGGAAAGCGCTGCGGGAAACCCTGAAGCTGCTCTCACTTCTTCCTCTGCTCCTCCTCACTCACTCACCTACACACAGACAGGACTGTCTTCCTCACACTCACCCCAGCCCCTCAGTTTCTCATCCCACCTGCCCGTACCATACACATTGACAGTCAGTCAGAAATCACAGAACTTAAACATCATAACAAGAACATTACTGCGGGGTCGCTACAATATTTTCAGTTGTGCAGTCAACTATTATTAATAATATTGTTTTGTATTGTTTTATTACTCAAAATGTTATGAGTTATTTTCCAAGAGTAAAGTATCACATAGCCTAATTTAAATTTAGCTGCACTGTAGTTCAGTGTTAAAGCAGTGTCATATTTTGTTATGCTATGAGTTATACTATGGCTGTTCATAAGGCATGAAACTAAACAAATAATTATTAAAAAAAAAAAAAATCTGGTACTCTTATTTGTGTATTTCTGCTTGATACTGAATCGATATCGAAGCATTTCAATCAATATCGAATCGAATCGATATCGAATCGAATCGTGACCTAATGAATCGAAATCGAATCGAATCGTGAGATTCTCAACAATACCCAGCCCTACTTTATTCTGAAGGAGCTTTAACACAAACGTCTACTTTTATTGTGAAGGAGCTTTAACACAAACGTCAACTTTTATTCTGAAGGACCTTTAACACAAACGTCTACTTTTATTCTGAAGGAGCTTTAACACAAACGTCAACTTTTATTCTGAAGGACCTTTAACACAAATGTCTACCTTTATTCTGAAGGAGCTTCACCACAAACGTCTACCTTTATTTTGAAGGAGCTTTAACACACCTGCTGCGCCACATCAACAACCAATCACATCCATCGACACAAAACACCTGCTGCACTTTCTTTTTTTTTTCTTTTTTTATAAACTTTTCTATTCAATCAACATTAGATCCAATTAATAACGATCTGGTTCTTTAATTATTGATCGCACAACAGTGATAATGTTAATCAATCGACCAATCAGTGAGCAGTAAGTTTGACGTTTAGGTGAAGAAGTTAAATTAGTTCAAGTTGATCAGTTGAATCCTTTTACCTGGACTCTGCATGTTGATGTAGCAGAGGATTTTCTCTCGCCCCCCCCCTCCTCCTCCTCCCCCCTCCGCCACCTCTCGCTCCATGGCGACCGTCTAACGAAAAACCAACGGCAACGACCGCCGCTTCACGCCACCGAAGCCGCCGCCGCTTCACGGGTGAAACCAGACGACCGACACGGACGACCGCGGTTCTCTGGATCTCATGATGTGGACGATTCGTCTTCTTCGTCCTCGGAGAGAAAACCTGACGTCATGTGGAAGGAAACGGGTCGCCGCGGCTACATCCTCCTCTTCCTCTTCCTCCTCTTCCTCCTCTCTGTTTCTACTCGACTGCACCGAGACCTGCAGGATGTCCTCTCTCCTCTCTTTCTCTCCTCTCTCTCTCTCTCCGTCGCTCAGATTACACCATCGACCTCAAAACTGTTTCCAGCCTTCATCATCATCATCATCATCATCATCATCATCATGTGATTTCAGCTTCGTCTCTTCTTCAGTTGTTCAGGCGTTTAAAACGACGCAACTTTCCCTTCCTCTCTCCCTCTCCCTTCTCTTTCTCCGTCCCTCTCGCTCTTCTTTTTTCTCTCTCCCCCTATCTCCCTCTCTCCTTTTCCTCTCTTCTTTTTTCTCCCTCTCGCTCTTCTTTTTCTCCCTCCTCTTTCTCTCTCTCTCTCTCTCTCTCTCTTTCTCTCCTTTTCCCCTCTCCCTCCCTCTCTCCCTTCTTTTTCTCCCTCTCTCTCCTTTTCCCCTCTCTCCCTCTTCTTTTTCTCCCTCCCTCTCTTCTTTATTCTCTCTCTCTCCTCCTTTTCTCCCTCTCTCTCCTCTTTTTCTCCCTCTCTCTCTCTTTTTCCTTCCCTCTCACCTCTCTCTTCTTTTTTTCCTCTTTCCTTTTCTCAAATTCGCTTTTCTATCTCTCCTCTTTTTCTCCCTCTCTCTCTCCTTTTCTCAAATTCAAATTCGCTTTTCTCTCTCTCTCACTCTTTCTCTCTCTCCTTCCCTCTCCCCTCTCTCTCCTCTTTTTCTCCCTCCCTCTCTCCCCCTCTCTCTCTCAGTTCAAAGCTCAGGAGAGCAGCTTGGAGATGTGTGACATCACCGTTGCCCCCAGCCAATCCTGCGATGGCAGTGATATCACCGAGGCAACACCACCTCCCTCCCTCCCTCCCTCCCTCCCTCCCTCCCTCCTCCTCCTCCTCCTCCTCCTCCTCGGTTGCTGCATCCTTCACTCGCTGGATGGATGATGTCATCGTTTCAGCTGCCGACTGACTCACGAGTCACAGACCCGATCGATCACATGGACGAGCCGATCAATGAAGCCGATCAATCTGCCGATCGGCTTCATTGAACTCGCTGCACCAACGTTTAACAGGTGCAGGTCAGAAAATCTCTTTAATCCTGTTCTGTTCTTTACACAGAGCGAAATATTATTGATCCATTATTGATTATTAGCTAAAATCAATCCAAAAAAACAATCCCAATAAAGTTTATTCAAATAAGAATGAGAGCGTGAAGAGGAAGACTCATTGATCACGTGATCATGATAATAACCATACATTTCTTTAACACAAACGTCTACTTTTATTCTGAAGGAGCTTTAACACAAACGTCTACCTTTATTTTGAAGGAGCTTTAACACAAACGTCTACTTTTATTCTGAAGGAGCTTTACCTTTATTCTGAAGGAGCTTTAACACAAACGTCTACTTTTATTTTGAAGGAGCTTTAACACAAACGTCTACTTTTATTCTGAAGGAGCTTTGACACAAACGTCTACTTTTATTCTGAAGGAGCTTAAACACAAACGTCTACTTTTATTCTGAAGGAGCTTTAACACAAACGTCTACTTTTATTCTGAAGGAGCTTTGACACAAACGTCTACTTTTATTCTGAAGGAGCTTTGACACAAACGTCTACTTTTATTCTGAAGGAGCTTTAACACAAACGTCTACCTTTATTTTGAAGGAGCTTTAACACAAACGTCTACTTTTATTCTGAAGGAGCTTTACCTTTATTCTGAAGGAGCTTTAACACAAACGTCTACTTTTATTTTGAAGGAGCTTAAACACAAACGTCTACTTTTATTCTGAAGGAGCTTAAACACAAACGTCTACTTTTATTCTGAAGGAGCTTTAACACAAACGTCTACTTTTATTCTGAAGGAGCTTTGACACAAACGTCTACTTTTATTCTGAAGGAGCTTTGACACAAACGTCTACTTTTATTCTGAAGGAGCTTTGACACAAACGTCTACTTTTATTCTGAAGGAGCTTTGACACAAACGTCTACTTTTATTCTGAAGGAGCTTTGACACAAACGTCTACTTTTATTCTGAAGGAGCTTTGACACAAACGTCTACTTTTATTCTGAAGGAGCTTTGACACAAACGTCTACTTTTATTCTGAAGGAGCTTTGACACAAACGTCTACTTTTATTCTGAAGGAGCTTTGACACAAACGTCTACTTTTATTCTGAAGGAGCTTTGACACAAACGTCTACTTTTATTCTGAAGGAGCTATGACACAAACATCTACCAGGTGCAGGTCAGAAAATCTCTTTAATCCTGTTCTGTTCTTTACACAGAGTGAAATATTATTCATCCATTATTGCAACTATTATGGATTATTACCTAAGATAAAAAAAAACAATAAAGTTTATTTGAATGAGAGCGTGCAGAGGAAGACTCATTGATCATGTGATGATAATAACCATAAAACCAGCTGCACACTAATTAAAACCCGTGACGAGGTCGTCAGCTGACGTTCGACCTCGGCGGTTGAGAAACAGCTGCGACGCGTGAGAGTGACACAGAGACGACGTGACGACGCCTCATCGTCGATAGAGGAAGTGAAAACCAACTGTCGAGGAAAATCAAGTGACGATGAGACGATGAGATTAAGACCAGGACCAGAAAACATCTGTTAAAGCTCCTTCAGAATAAAAGTAGACGTTTGTGTTAAAGCTCCTTCAGAATAAAAGTAGATGTTCGTATCAAAGCTCCTTCAGAATAAAAGTAGATGTTTGTGTTAAAGCTCCTTCAGAATAAAAGTAGACGTTTGTGTTAAAGCTCCTTCAGAATAAAAGTAGATGTTCGTATCAAAGCTCCTTCAGAATAAAAGTAGATTTTAGTGTTAAAGCTCCTTCAGAATAAAAGTAGATTTTAGTGTTAAAGCTCCTTCAGAATAAAAGTATACATTTGTATCAAAGCTCCTTCAGAATAAAAGTAGACGTTTGTATCAAAGCTCCTTCAGAATAAAAGTAGATGTTTGTATCAAAACTCCATACATTATAAAGGTAGATGTTTGTATTAAAGCTCCTTCAAAATAAAGGTAGATGTGTGTGTTTAAACTCCTTCAGAATAAAAGTAGACGTTTGTATCAAAGCTCCTTCAGAATAAAAGTAGATGTTTGTGTTTAAGCTCCTTCAGAATAAAAGTACACGTTTGTATCAAAGCTCCTTCAAAATAAAGGTAGATGTTTGTGTTTAAGCTCCTTCAGAATAAAAGTACACGTTTGTATCAAAGCTCCTTCAGAATAAAAGTACACGTTTGTATCAAAGCTCCTTCAGAATAAAAGTACACGTTTGTGTTAAAGCTCCATACAGTATAAAGGTAGATGTTTGTGTTAAAGCTCCATACAGTATAAAGGTAGATGTTTGTGTTAAAGCTCCTTCAAAATAAAGGTAGATGTTTGTGTTAAAGCTCCATACAGTATAAAGGTAGATGTTTGTGTTAAAGCTCCATACAGTATAAAGGTAGATGTTTGTGTTAAAGCTCCTTCAAAATAAAGGTAGATGTTTGTGTTAAAGCTCCATACAGTATAAAGGTAGATGTTTGTATTAAAGCTCCATACAGTATAAAGGTAGATGTTTGTGTTAAAGCTCCATACAGTATAAAGGTAGATGTTTGTGTTAAAGCTCCATACAGTATAAAGGTAGATGTTTGTGTTAAAGCTCCATACAGTATAAAGGTAGATGTTTGTGTTAAAGCTCCATACAGTATAAAGGTAGATGTCAATGTGTAGTGTGATTATAAAGCAGCTCTAGGTTCTATATTAATACTGTGAAAGTATCAAAGCCTCAGTCCACAGAGAAATGCACACAGCCTGTATTCAGAAACTGAGCCTTAAAACCAGCCGTCAGGACTTCCTGTCACTTTGTGATGTCAACAAAGCAGCCAGAAAGAAACAAAGAAAGAAAGACGACGACTCACCTGGTGCAGCTTGGTTCATGTTGAGTTCACTGGTGATCAGAACATCCAGCACCTGCACCAGAGGGTCCAGACCGGACTCAGACCTGAACAGAGACACAGATCTAAAGTTAAAACAGTCGGACATATTAGAGTCAGAAGTTTCTACAGAGGAGGATTGTGGATATCTCTTTTTATCACTCTGTAAATGAGAAAATACTGTCACCAGCCCTAAAAAACAAAAACAAATTTCGCCCTGTTTTCTAGTAATAAAAGGTTGCATAAATGAGGCTCTGTAAAAACCTTCAGAATATAGACAGGGATCAAAGTGGAAGGTTTGGTGCATATTCTCATTTGTCCAGGTCATAGTATTTCAAAGGAGGTTAAATCGAAAGCAACTGGACTTAGTTATTTGTCTAGGAAGACGTTTCACCTCTCATCCAAGAGGCTTCATCAGTTCATGTAGCATCTGACCAGGCTGGGACTGGTCCAACTATCTGGTGTGGAGACTCACTATTTAACCTCTTGTGTGGGCGTTTCACAAGGGTGATGATGTCACTGGTTCCCTTTTCGACTTCGTTAGTGCCCTATGTTGGTATAACACAATAGGGCACTAACAAAGTCGAAACCAACTTCCCACCAAAGGCAGTCATTTAAACGACTGTCGTTGGCACTTGGAGCACAAAAGGGAACCAGTGACATCATCACCCTTGTGAACGCCCACACAAGAGGTTAAATAGTGAGTCTCCACACCAGATAGTTGGACCAGTCCCAGCCTGGTCAGATGCTACATGAACTGATGAAGCCTCTTGGATGAGAGGTGAAACGTCTTCCTAGACAAATAAATAAGTCCAGTTGCTTTCCATTTAACCTCCTTTGAAACATATTAGAGTCAGAAGTTTTTCCAGAGGAGGATTTTGGATATCTCTTTTTATCACTCTGTAAATGAGAAAATACTGTCACCAGCCCTAAAAAAAAAAACAAATTTCGTCCTGTTTTTAGTAATAAAAGGTTGCATAAATGAGGCTGTGAATGACATATCAACAATCCCCTCTGTAAAAACCTTCAGAATATAGAAAGGGTCTGAGTCTGAAAAACTCTTTCTGAGAAAACAGCCTTTTAAGAATTGGACTGTAAAATTACATAGATTGTTATTGTCAATCGTACTTTTATGATTTGTTGCCTATACAAGGAGACTCTTGGTGAATTTAGGAGGAATTTACAGATAAAATGAAGTAAAAAATAAAAACCTTAAAGTTGATTTTCTACCATTTCTTTCCACTAATCAGAAAGAAGACACGTTTCATGAAATAACAATGTTTTTGCCTGGAAGTGTCTCATAATGAAGCGTTTTAAAATAAACCAGACTGTCAACAGGAAGTGACTCAGACTCCTTTAATGACAACTTCCTGTTCTTTATCGTAGTTTGGTTCAGACGTCTCTATTCAGCTGATCAGTGTGTGTGTGTGTGTGTGTGTGTGTGTGTGTGTGTGTCTCACCCTGCGCTCTGTCTGAACAGCAGTGGACTGAAGCTCTCGGCCAGGCTTCGGGGGCTCAGCTGGTTTCTGGCGCCGTGCAGACAGAGCCGCGCGAGGTGTCGCACCACGCTGAGCAGCGTCAGGCCGAACTGGGCCGGGCAGGCCGGCGAGCTCGCCACGCCGCGCAGCAGCTGGGCGCATTCCTCCGGGTCCCGCACCTCTGAGGACAGAACAGATCAGAACAGGGCGGTGAGAAGTCGGAGACGGTTTGGAAATTAGCATTGCTGCTATAATCCGGCACATTTACATGTTTTTATATGTTCATTAAAGCAGAAGTAAGCGATATTTTTGTGTTAATATAAGTCTTAAATAGTTATATCTTCCGACAGCAATCACTTACATAGAGTGTTTGGACTGAAACACGGGTCTGTCAGTCACTCTGCTCTGCTCTGAGCCGAAGAGAAAACATTTATCGTATCCTACAGTTTTTATCCAATGAGGAGAGAGAACGGCATGCAGGGCTGTGTGTGCAGCCAAGGGACGCCGTGAATGTGGTGACGTAGGGACGAGGACTGTTATGGTGCGTTCAAGGCAACTCGTATTTTTCCGACCTGTGAAGTCGTACCAGTTCGATCTGGTACGAGTTCACCGGTCGGAAGTTACGAGTGGCCGTTATAGTGACTTTCACCGGTAAAACAGGTCGGAGAAACACGAGTGGGTTGCCTGGAACGCTACAAAGTCGTAAGTTGTGACTTGAAGCTGTAATTTACGATTTCAAAAGCCTGCCTGGAACGCAGCATTAGCGAAAACGACCGGACCACTTACTTCTGCTTTAAATAGTTGTATCTTCCGACAGCAATCACTTACATAGAGTGTTTGGACTGAAACACGGGTCTGTCAGTCACTCTGCTCTGCTCTGAGCCCAGGAGAAAACTTTTCTCGTATCCTACAATTTTTATCCAATGAGGAGAGAGAACGGCATAAAGGGGCAGTCCTCTCTGTGTGTGCAGCCAAGGGATGCGCCTGAATGTGGTGACTGTTATGGTGCGTTCAAGGCAACCCGTAACTCGTGTTTTTCCGACCTGTGAAGTCGTACCAGTTCGATCTGGTACGAGTTCACGGGTCAGAAGTTACGAGTGGCCGTTATAGTGACTTTCACAGGTAAAACAGGTCGGAAAAACACGAGTGGGTTGCCTGGAACGTTACAAAGTCGTAAGTCGTGACTTGAAGCTGTAATTTACGGTTTCAAAAGCCTGCCTCGAACGCAGCATTAGCCAAAACGACCGGATCGCTTACTTCTGCTTTAATGTGCACTGTCCCACCCAAATAAACAAATAAAGTAAAGTAAAGTAATGTTGCAGGTTCTGCTGACGAGGGCTGCAACTAACGATTATTTTCATTACCGATTAATCTGTTGATTATTTAAACCAGTGGTTCTCAAACTTTTTTACATCAAGAACCCCTCATTTTGCTTGAAAAAGGTCTAGCACCGAAACGTTGCAATACAATAAATTCTGCAAGTTGGCCATGTGTGCGGGAACTCTTCTTTTTCTACATCAAGAACCCCTAAATTAACACAGCAAACACCAGAAATGCACAACTATTTGTTCTGAGACTGAAGAACGTTACTTTTTTAGTCGATGTACGTTCAAATTAGGGCCAATGGCGTGAATTCTTGGAAATACCGTAAATAAATTTGGAAAAAAGTGGTACAATTTCTCAAAAAACATTTAAACATTTCTAGCAAAAAGTTGCAAAAATTCTACAAAAAAAAGGTAAAAAAAAAAAAAAAACTTCTATAAGAAAGTGGTACGATTTCTGAAAAAAAAAAAAAAAAAAAAAAAGTGGTACAATTTCTCAAAAAACATTTAAACATTTCTAGAAAAAAAATTCTCCCAAAAAAAGTACAAAAAAAAAAAAAAATTCTAGAAGAAAGTGGTAAGATTTCTAAAAATAAAAAAATAAATAGAACAATTTCTTAAAAAAAAAAAAAAAAGTGGTACAATTTCTCAAAAAACATTTAAACATTTCTAGAAAAAAGTTGTGAAAATTCTCCCAAAAAAAGGAAAAAATTCACGAAGAATGTGGTAAGATTTCTAAAGAAAACAAACAAAAAAGGTAAAAAATTTTTATTTTATTCTAGAAAAAGTGGTAAAATGGAACAAATAAACCAGAAATATTCACATTTAAGAAGCTGAAATCAGAGAATTTTGACTTTTTTTTCTTAAAAAACTACCCAAACCGATTATTAGATTATCAGAATAGTTGAAGATTAAGGGGTTAATATCCGACCTTGCACGGCGTGGATCATGTCGCCCTGCAGCGAGGGCGGCAGCACGGGGCCGGGCAGGTCCAGCAGGAATCGGACCACGGCGTCGCAAAGGGACGCCACGTCCAGCTGCTCCAGGTCTGAAACACACACACACACACAGGATTCGCTTTAGTCAAGAACCCACAGAACCTTTAAAGGGATAGTTTACCCAAAATTGAAATTTCACTCATTGTCCCAAAATGCAAAATTGTTGTGAAAAAAATTAAATAAGTCTATATTTCAAGCTTGTTTTGTAGCGGAAGCTTCTTGAGGCTACAAACAAGCTTGAAATATAGACTTATTTAATTTTTTTCGGGACAATTTCACATTTCGGGGCTTCAATACAAGACGGACATTACATACGAGCAGCATGGAGGTATTTGGATGTTTTTTGGTGTGTCTTTTTGTTACGAAGACAGTTGGTATCCATTTGCAACCGTCATATGGACATGCACTGCTACGCCGAGACCCCCTGTAACTCAGAGAAGCCACGGAGGACTCTGAAACTTCTCCCAGCCCTTAGTCCACATGAGGGGGAGGAGATAATGAGTGAAATTTCAATTTTGGGTGAACTACTATCCCTTTAACCCCCGATTTCCCGATTCGGTGGAAACGTGGACGTCGTCCGGTTCTGACAGAGACACGAGAGTCAAAACGAAACCTCACCGGCGTCGGCGAGCTGGCGGGCGTCGGGACCGGCTCCGCTCGCGGTGCGGTACACGGCCGGACTGTCCAGACCTGCAGCAGAAAACAGGAAGGAAGGGGTTAAACAGGCAGAACAGCTGGTGAACACCTGGTGAACATCTGGGCCGGTGAGTCCGTTACCTTTGGTCTCCACGGCCTCCATCAGGCGGCTGAGCAGCGGCGGCGCCGTGTCCGGGGGTCCGAACTGATCCGGCAGGTCGGGCAGCATGAAGCCTGAGAGAGAAACAAACAAACAACCTTTTCACTGAAATTACATTCAAATTTTTTAGCTCATTACACCTCTACCAGCTTATTATTAACGTAACTAATTCTGTTATGTAACATTTACACACACTTACGTTTTACCAACTCAATATAAAACTTCAAGAGGGGAAATTGAAATATTATCAGTCGTTAGGGTTGGGCATCGTTTGGATTTTAACGATTCCTATTTCGATTCCTGTTCTAAACGATTCTCGATTCCGATTATTTGAGGTGCAGGTCAACAGGTCACAACTTATTTCACAGGATATTTTTTTATTTGACAAACTCTTCACACAGGCCATTTTTGCATGAATGCTTGGACTTCAAACATACATCTTACACAGCTTGTAAGACCTCCAAAAGGCCTCCAAAAATAGATTTTTGCCAACTATGATATTCAATTAAAAGGGAGGGTCCCTAACTGTAACTATAAAACTGAAACTTGGCAAGCAGTCTAACATACAAAAAGCTGCAGAACAGGTGAATGTATATGCAACAAAATAAAACAAACACTGGAGCAGTCATGATGACAAATCAAAAACAGTTTTTGTTTAAAGGACAATTCCAGGCGAATTCAACTCGGGGGTGTATTTTCATATCATTTTAGGTCTAAAAGGAGGAATCTGAAGATTTTCAGTTTAATTGCTCCTGTTTTGCGGTAGTTGTGTCTGTCCCCGCATCGCCACGGCAGCAATGAATGGGAGTGGATGTAAGTTCCGCTGTTTAGGCTGTTTCCAGCCCTCAAAGCCGCAATTTTTTTCCACAGACAGCGTCAGATGGCTACTCAAACATGCACCGAGAAGTTTATTTACTTCAAGCAAGCCGGCATGTTTGTAAAAGTCGATCTAATTCAAAGTCTCCCGGAGTCTCGCGCGAGACCCAGTTGCCGTGCTCGGTGTGTTCAGGTGCAGTGGGAAAAGCTCCCGTTTGTGTCATAAACACAGGAATATCAACTCTTTACTTGCTTTAAGTAAAAAAAACTTCTCGGCGCATCTTTGAGTAGCCACCTGACGCTGTCTGTGGAAAAAAATGTACACTTGAAGCAAGTCAAGAGTTGATATTCCTGTGTTTATGACACAAGCGGTAGCTCCTACTGCACCTGAACACACCAGCACTGCAACTTCGGGCTCGCGCGAGACTCTGGGAGACTTTGAATTAGATCTAGTTTTACAAACATGTCAGCTTGCTTGAAGTAAATAAACTTCTCGGTGCATGTTTGAGTCTCCATCTGACGCTGTCTGCAGCTTTGAGGGATGTAAACAGCCTAAACAGCAGAACTTACATCCACTCCCATTCATTGCTGCCGTGGCGATGCGTGGACAGACGCAACTACCGCCAAACAGGAGCGATTAAACTGAAAATCTTCAGATTCCTTCTTTTAGACCTAAAATGATATGAAAATACACCCCCGAGTTGAATTCGCCTGGAATTGTCCTTTAAGAAGATAATCATGTCTGGCTAGCTCGATGGACTGGGTGGAGCTCCACACTGACAAGCTACCGGCAGCACAGCGCCTCTGTCCGCCCTTTCAAAGTAAAACGCCGCAGTCTGACGTTTAATAGCGGCGGGGATGGTTGTGAAAATAGATGCGGTGGTGCGGGGCGGGTCAAATTACTTCAAACTAGTGCGAGCGGAGTAAAACAAACAAACTAGTGCGGGCATTTAGGAACCGAAAAAAAGGATCAAAATTCAAACGGGTCCTTAACGATTCTGGAACCGGACGTTAGGAACCGGTTCCTATTTGGAACAACCAATCAGATCGCCGGATTTCACTTTTTACGTTTTATAACTGGATACACGCGGCTCTCGGCTGGAGCTCATTTCATCAGAACGACTTGTAATGACACCAAGGTTAAAAGGGGGGGGGGGGGCTCGAAAAGTCTGAACGCTCAGAAAGAGGTGACATCATCAGCCAGGTCTCTCACACACACACAGCGGCCGATAGCATCAACACACACACACACTTCCTGTGTTGTGTGGTAGAACAGAACAGAGCTGAGATCTGTTCAGTCAGCAACCGCAGCCCTGAACACACACACACACACACACACACACAGCTGGTATGTGTGCATGTATGTGTGTGTGTTTCCCAAAACTGAAGGCTTTTAATGTAGACATGTGGTTCTGAGGTTTTCTATAATGTGTTTTTTCCATCTCGTGGGTTAAAGTTCAGTGTGTGTGTGTGTGTGTGTGTGTGTGTGTGTGTGTGTGTGTGTGTGCGCGTACGTGTGTGTGTGAGGAAGCAGCTGAAGGAAGCTGAAGTGTGTGTGAGTCACACCGAGCCGCCGTTTTCAGGCTGGAAACTGTTTCTCCAGCTTCCAGAGAAGAAGCGGCGCCGTCCCGGTCGCCGTGGTGACGACGCGTCCCGGTCGCCGTGGTGACGACGCGTCCAGGTGGCGATATTTTTTTTCGTAGGATGAGTCCGGGAAAGTCCCGCCTTTCCCGCCGTTCCCGCCTCTGATTGGCTAGATGGACTCTCGCCTGATTGGTTGTTTGTTTTGGTTGTGAAACAGCTGTGAAACGGCTGTGTAACGGCTGTGAAACGCAGGCTGTCGGCAAAGCGTGATAAGTGCCTGGATCTACTTGGACTCTCTCTACTTATCTGGCCTGTCTAGCCTCTACCTGGTCTTTTTACTAAACTTAACCAACTCCTTTCTTCATTGCCTAAACCCAACCAATGGCACAATTACACTTCTCTCAAACTCAAAATGTAAACTTGGAATATTAATTTAAAAACTAATTTTTAAAAAAATGTGAAACCAGCGGGGATCGAACTCGGATTCACCACACCGCAGGTGCAAACGCAAACCGCTACGCCATGGCATCTGATTACATTTCGTATTTCAGTTGTGTGTATTTTAGTTTACTACAGTACTGTTGTGAGATGACGTCAATCGAAGGAGAATTCATCCAGCCAATCAGAGGCAGGGAAGGCGGGACTTTCCCGGACTCATCCTACGAAAAAAAATATTGCGTCCAGGTGGGCGGAGCCTGGCCGTCCCAACCGACCAATAGCAGTCGAGACCAGACGCAGCGGTCGCCACCGTGCGTGACCCGGTCGATTAAAAACGATAAAAAACGTCACTCACCCTCGGACTCGGAGTCGGTCCTGGCCGACGCGGCCGACGGCGGTCTGGGGGGGCGGGGCTTCGGCGTGGGCGGGGACATCCGCTTCCTGCCCACAAACTCCACGTACGTCCCCGGGAAGTCGCCTTTTTCCTGACGAGACACAAACACAGAGATTAGAAACAAAAGCAAGGAAACTAACTGGAGCTGATCAGAGTTATTGATCCTGATCAATGGAAACGGCCGAGTTTGATCATATCGTCTTCACTACTAATATCACAATACTATTACTATTACTGTACTAATACTACTGTATTACTATCACCACCAGTATTACTCTGTAAATATGTCAATTAAATATGTGAATATATTATAAATAAATACATAGTTATAACATGTTGTTATTGATTGATTAGTTGACTGAAATCTTTATTTTGAACATGTGTGAGCTGTGAAATCAAAACAAAACTAACTAACTATCCATAATCAGAGAAAAAAATAGAAAGAATATATATTAAAAAAAACTAAACATTTTACTACTAATTAACTAATAACAATAAATAAAATAAAGTTTGAAAAGGAGTAGGAAGAAGTAAAAACGTATTGAAAGGAGAATTCCGGTCATTTTTGACCCCTAAATCGTTGTCCTGTTGGTCACCCAGTGTTGGTTGGAGCGAAAAACGCAACTAAAATTGATGCAGGCAAACTGGAATTTGTATAGAAATCATCACAACAAGGAAAAGGTGTTAGTTTCTGTGGCGGGGAGAGCAGGCGCTCTGTGATGGGATAGTAATGTCTTTCCAGGATGTTTCAGAGTTCAGCTATCTGAGGTGAGTGGCTACATGCAAAAACACAGAGTTTATACTGTTTATACTGTAACTATATGAGTTCAGTGGCGTCTCTAAAGCTGCGCTGTCGCTCGTATCGCTCCGACAAAAACGCTCCAACAACTGCATTCGCATTCGCTCGTCAATTTGCCACAGAGCCACAGACTCGCATTTTCGCTTTGATGACGTCATGCCCACTGCCATGTGCCTCTGTTTACACCGGCACCACCGGGGTTACGGCAGCCAATCAGCGACGAGCGACTGACGGCCGGAGAGTTGGGATTTCTCATCTCGAGCGACTCGAGCGAAAAAACGCTCCGTCGCTCCGAGCCGCAGCGTTTTTTTCGCCTGGGCGATTAACCGCTCGTTTGCATTGACTTAACATGTAAACTCGTCGCTCGTTCTAAAAACAAAAGGTCCGGTGTGAACGCAGCTTTAGGATTCCAGTCATGTACCAGAGATATTTGATTTGTTTTCTGAGTGTTTGTTGTGGTTGAAAGAATTGCCCTCATAAATTAGCGTTGTGGCTATCCCTAGCGCCGGGTAGCCATGGTAACTCTGGTTTGCCTGCATCAATTTTAGTCATGTTTTTTGCTCCAACCAACACTGGATTTAGGGGTCAAAAATGACCGGAATTCTCCTTTAAAGGGATAGTTCAACATTTTGTCAAATTGGCCCATTGCCATAATCCCTAATCCCTGGGATTTCTTGGTTTCCAAACTCATCAAACTCATCAAATACACAATCCAACAACTCCACAACGCTCTGGTGGACAAGTTGTGACCTGCACATTCACCACGCTATGAGATAATAACACAACGTTACCACACAGAGTTGTTTTAGAGGGAAATTCATGCAAAACCACTGATGCGCGTTGCCTTCAGGGACAGTTTTTCATCAAGCAGTCTCTGTATTTCCCTCTAAAACAACTCTGTCTGGTAACGTTGTGTTACGACTGCCGTCGTTTGGCCTGGGTGATTATAAGGGTGCATATGTATTTCTGCCGTCGCTGGCTTGGTGTGTATTGGTGTGTATTGGGTATGTGTGTAGGTGTGCCTGCGTGTGTGTTTATGTCTTTGCAGCTCCTTAGTCGGGTGGCCAGACTCCTCCCCCTCTGGTCCCGATTGGTGCTTCTGAGCTGGCTGGGGATTGGTGCGGCGTCTGAGAGCGGGCCTGGGTCCTGGCATAAAAACCCCGAGTGGCAGTCGGCAGCTGGGCCAGAGCGAGGCAGACCAC
This sequence comes from Trachurus japonicus, assembly GCF_045865225.1. Taxonomy (NCBI): domain Eukaryota; kingdom Metazoa; phylum Chordata; class Actinopteri; order Carangiformes; family Carangidae; genus Trachurus; species Trachurus japonicus. The sequence goes on along the minus strand of NC_140915.1, from coordinate 5,387,836 downwards.
GCGTTCCTCCCCCTCACCCAACCAGCCACCTTTAGTTTTTGTTGTGTTCTCCCGTAGGGGTGGACCGCCATTTGAGTTATCCAGTTTTCTCCTGTTTTTGGTTAAGTCAGGGAGGTCAGCCTGTGTTCTGTTGTTTTTGGTTTCCTTTGCAGGTTAGTTTGTCCCTCTGAGTTAGATCCTCTTTTGTTTGTTATTTTGGCCTAGGTCCACCCCGAAGTTACTGAACATTGTCATTATTTAATTATCATTTAATCTGTACCAATAAATATTGGTTTATTTACTTCTGGCTCCGCGGCTGCTTGAGTTTTGGGGAGAGAATGTCACACTTTCATGTTGCTCCTCAGACACCCCTAGCTGGGGTGTAACAGTTGTGTTATTATCTCATAGCGTGGTGAATGTGCAGGTCACAACTTGTCCACCAGAGCGTTGTGGAGTTGTTGGATTGTGTATTTGATGAGTTTAATGATGAGGGAAACCAAGAAATCCCATAATGAGCCTCCGTAGCGTAGCTCTGAGCAGCTCGCGGCTGTAATGGTAAATCTTAACATTCCTTTGTTTTAATCACTTGAGATGTTCCTACACCCTACTTTCCCAGACTTCCTTCTGCAATTGTAAATTCAAGTTCCTTTACACTTCACCATCTGTGATGCCCAACTTCCCACTTCCTAATTCACACTCAAACCCCTTTGTATTTTAAATTGTATCTCTTAACTCCATATAATACCTCGGGAGACCGGTGATGATACCTTCAAAGGTGAAGGTGTGAAAACACAATCAGGGAAGGGGCCGGCCAAAGGACACAAACACACCCCAGAAGTGGACCTTCCCTCAGCTCTAAATGTTTAGGTTTTCCCCATTGTCTTGGTCTTTTCTTTACCATCACCCACTCGGGTAGGAACTGACCTTTCCTTGCAAGGAAATAAATGCATGTCGGCCGGCGAAGTCTCTATTTCATTATTCACCAACAGCAAACGGCTAAGAATTTCCACGACACGGCTCTGCTCCGCCGTTATAAAAACAGCTTGCACCGACAATTACCGTATTTTCCGGACTATAAGTCGCGTTTTTTTTCTAGTTTGGCTGGCCATGCGACCTATATTCAGAAGCGACTTATATATTTAAAAAAACCTACGCTATGACCACAAGAGGGAAGCACGGCTTTTATTTCTAAATCCCTCCTCATTCAGTAGCTCATCTTCCTCACGTGCTGTTCTCCTCGCTGCGCTGTCTGACCTGTCTCCGTTGCGCCGTAGCGCTTCACTCCGTCAATTCAGAGTATTTTCACAGCGTATTCTGCGGTCAGTCTTCGGTCTCTGCTCCGGTCCCGACTGGGCTCCGGACACGGAGCAGAGAGCCAGGTCCGACAGTGCAAGCCTGTCCCTCTCTGAAGCAGAGGAGAGGTCGGCTTCACTCCCGTCCGTCTTCACAGACAGTCCACAAAGGGTTTCTGATCACAGGGTTTCCAGCGCTGCCGCCTAAACTAACGTGTTAAAAAAAAAAAAAAGTAGCGATATTTGCCGCCGCCGCCCCCCGTCGGACGATCGCCTTCATTCATCTCCGCATCCTCACACACACATAACTACACACCACAGAGAAGCGTGCATGCATAACAGCAGCGCGCGCTATAGGTGCCGGCCTTTCGTGTAAACAAAGCCCCGGCCATTATATGACACCCGGCTATTAATTAAATGTTTGAAAAATAAATGCGACTTATAAACCGGTGCGACTTATATATGTTTTTTTTCCTCTTCATGACGTATTTTTTGACTGATGCGACTAATACTCAGGTGCGACATATAGTCCGGAAAATACGGTAAAGGTAACGAACCTATAATGCTGTGACTATAGGGATTATGATGAAAGGAGAATTTATTTTTTTCTCTGCGTTACCTGCGTGGTCTCGTTGAATCCCGGCAGCCATCCGATCTCGGCCGGCCGCTCCTCGGCGCCGCCGCCGCAGCCGAGGGCGAGCAGCGCCCCCTTACTGACCAGCAGCATGTCGCCCACGTGCAGGTCGATGTCCTCCTCCCGCTCCTTCTTGTAGTCGTACAGCGCCCGGTACTGAAAGCCCTCGGAGCTCATCCTGCTGCTTGGTTGCTATGGCTACGACCCTCGGATACAAAAAAACCCTGAACTCTCCTCGTAGAAAAGAAATATAAAAATAGTTTGTTGTGTTTCTCTGCTGAGACCCTGAGGAAAACTAGTGCGGAGAACGTAGACGTGGAAGTGAAGACGTCGTCGTCGTCGTCGGCTGCTGTGTGTGAGTCTCCCCGGTCTCCATGGCGACTAAAGTCCTGTCATCCCTCCAGGCCGAGCCGCAGCCGCTCGATCACAGCGCCATCGCCGCCGCCGCCGCCGTTCATGAACAGGAGTCTCAGCAGAGGTAGCAGCCACATCTGGAGGAGCCGACGGGCGACCTGACGGGAGGAAGAGGAGGAAGAGGAGGATCGATTAGTTATTTGGTCAATAAAATGTGACCCGATCCATCAAAATGAGTCACAGTGACCCACATTTCAAAGTTGAGATTTTGGTATCAATGGAAAGATTAGAAAATAAGCTTTAAAATGATACCCTAGTCAGAGTCATAGGCTACATCTGATGGTTTTCGAGATGTGGCCATTTGAATTCTCTACTCTCTTATTCTGTTCTAAAACCTGAGAAAATTGCAGTTAAAGTTTTTGCCAGTGACTCTGGCATCTGTTCCTGTACCACGTGATTACACGCACCCTATACGGTCCCTTGTTGTCATAGATGCAGCATTCAATTAGGGCTGCAGCTATCGAATATTTTAGTAATCGAGTACTCTACTGAAAATTACATCGATTAATCGAGTAATCGGATAAAACGTATTTTTGCTTGGTTAAAGAGCAATTATGAATACACAAGAGAAAATAACATATTTCACTCAATAATGAATGACCAATTGGTTTCCTTTTGTAGAATCAACTGTTTTTATTTCTTAAATTCACAAGCAAGTATTTTCTGGTCTTGAAACATTACTAAAGAGGCGACTGCTGCTAACATAAATAAGAATAAATAAAACACAAATAAAAATAAATTAAATTAAATTACTTTCAAGATATCAAAAATAAATACAATTAAATTACTTTCAAGATATCAAAAATGTTTTCTGTGGAGATGCTGCAACATGGAAGACGTGCTGCTGTGGTATGCAAGGGCCGTGTTACAACTAGAGTGCCTATAGAGAGACATTTTCTGTCTTTTTGTCGCCTTTTTCTCCCTCAGTCAAACACCCACGTCCGCCCCCCGTTAAGGTTTCTACCTAATCAACGGTCTCACCGCAACAGATGGTTCACGTCATGATAACTTAAGTATTTTGGCCATTCAAACTTCCACAGTCCATAGTCCTTTTCTTTGTTTGATATTTCAAGAGACTTTGGTTAAGTAGCCTAACCATGGATAGCTCCTAGGCAGGATTGTTCTGCTGTGTTGTCGCCACTCGCCACCGTCCCCCCGTCATCGCGGCCATCGCCTCGCCGCCGCCGCCGCCCCCCTCCCCATCTCCGCCGTCATCCGCGGCGAACGGCCGCGCGGGGGGGGGGCGTGCACGGTTACGTTCATAGGTTACGTTACGGCGCACGTTGTGCCACATTGAAAGTCCGTGCGGCCGCTTGAACTACAATTAAATTAACGATTCCTCGAGGCAGAAAAAAAATCCTCGGACCATTTTTTGTAATCGAGGTACTCGAATTACTCGAGGAATCGTTTCAGCCCTACATTCAATGACCCTCGGAAAGCAGAGAATCTCACAGTTCAGATGCTTTTTACAGCTCGTCTCTATCATAAACGGTTCAGAAGTGGTCATGTTTTGTAAAACATGTGCAAGCGTTGTGTAGATGATACGTTCGGTTTAGCGTCGATGCTACGCTCTGTTAGCATCGATGCTACGCTCTGTTAGCGTTGATGCTACTCGGTTTAGCATCTGTTTCTGTACCCGTCCCTTCTCATCATAGAGGCACCATTCAATGACCGTTGGAAAGCGGAGAATCCCGCGATTCAGATGCAGTTTACAGCTCGTCTCTATCATGAACGGTTCAGAAGATATTTCATGTTTTGCACCGAAGCAGCACTCATTTTCAGAGGGTTTAAGTTGCAGGTCAACTTTAATCATCATTTTCGTGCCTTTTCTCAATTATCCGGACTGTGAAACTTTGGGAAATTGTTTTTGAATGTCATATCTTTGAAATTAGGGTAAAAAATTTTGGGGGGATTTTCTATGGGTTTTCCACGTTATCAGCTGATTATCTAAAAATAGAACGCTGCGACATCCGACTCATTTTGATAGAACGGGTCACAAATGTTAAAAAAGGTTGAAAAACATCAGTCAGTGTTTCTCAAACCACCAGACGACGTCCTCAAATGTCTTGTTTTGTCCACAAACCAAAGAGAGACTCAGTTTATTGTCATAAAGGAACAAAGAAACCAGAAATATTCACATTGAAGAAGCTGAAACAGAGAATTTTGACTTTTTTTCTTTAAAAACTAGATCCGATACGACAGACTGAGTTCTACAGGTTAATTAGACAGTTGAACATTATTTCAACGTGAGGAGACGACGTCTTTCTACACCTGGAACAAACTCTACTAGTTCAGTGTTTTGTTTTGTTGTGTTTCGACGTCCTTTTGACTTCCTGTCTCCTCTTCATTGCGCCGTCGTCATGGTGCTGTCACCAACGACAACAACAACCTCACACAGGAAGTGAATCAGAGACGACGACGGGCTGAACTCATCTGGAGACTAACTTCAGTCTGTTCAACTGATTTAGAGCTGCAACAATTCATCCATTGATCGAACAATAATCGATTGTTAAATTAATCGTCAACTATTTTGATAATTTAATAATCAGTTTGAGTCGTTTTTAAAGAAAAAAAGTCCAAATTCTCTTCTTCAGCTTCTTCAATGTGAATATTTCTGGTTTCTTTGTTCCTTTATGACAATAAACTGAGTCTCTCTTCGGTTTGTGGACAAAACAAGACATTAGAGGACGATGTCGTCTGGTGGTTTGAGAAACACTGATTGATGTTTTTTGACATTTTCTTTAACATTTTATTGACCAAACAACTAATCGATCAATCATTTACACAATTAACAGGTTAATTGATAATTGAACACGGCCATTTTAAGGTGGACTTAACTGTTTTTACTATTTGTTGTTACTCTCTATTGTACTTGTTTTAATTGCTCTTTTTTACCTGTCATCTCACATGGGGATGTCACGATTACTTGTTTTCACAATTAATCGGCACAATTATTTAATCGTAAAGGTTCCTAAATCCAAAAAAAGATTATGTGGGAACCATGTGGGCAGATCAGCGCAACTCGCATGGAATGTAAACAAAGTTACGCAACATTATGAACAATATGAATCATCACCTGCGGGATATTAATCACCTGGCTTTGTACCCCAGGGTAAAGGTAAATACACAGTAATGGGTTAAATTATGTTAATGTCAATTTACCTAAAGTAACACTGAACTGGTGGCAGTTTAAATGTAAAGTTTAAAAGTGCCTCATTTGTAGTAAAAAAAAAATAAAATTCAAACATTTGAATACTTCAAACATTTCCTCTGAAGGATTAATAATTGGTCCTATATTAATAGATTCTTTAAATATTTTTTTGTTTATATAATTGGTAATGCAATTATATTGACTATATTTGATTTTACACATTCATAGTGTCGTAAAATTATTTAATATAATAATAATAATCATACTAATCGTGATAATCATGATTATTTCTCTGACAATAATCGTACCAAGAAAATCTATAATGGTGACATCCCTAATCTCACATCATTGTTGTGTATTTCTATTGTTTTGCTGCTGATCCACAAATCGCCCCTCAGGGACAATAAAGATATCGTAAATCTTGAACGCTTTTAATTTGGCGGGTTTGAGAACTTGAACGGCTGGAAAACTCATCAATCATAACAATAATGTTGTTATGTTAATTAGTTTTGCGAATTGGGATTTATTTATTATTTATTATGTAACTTTTGTCTTTTCTAATTTATTTTCTTGTCATTTAATTAATAAATCACTTAGGATGTTGCAACTACTGCCTTTATCTGCTATCTGCACATTTTAGTTTAGTTTAGTTTTTGCTAGACCATATTGATATGACATTTGGCACTACTTTTTCTTTTTAGTTATAATAATTGTGTTTGCATTTTGTTTAGTGGTATTCTTCTTGCCCTTTTCTCTTTTGGCGCTGCAACTGGAACCACAATTTCCTGAGGGGATTTCCCCAAGGGATCAATAAAGTTATCTATCTATCTATCTATCTATCTATCTATCTATCTATCTATCCATTCCTCAACAAATCCACATGTACAAAACAATAAAAACCCTTATATTATAGAGCTTTAATTTGCCAGACTGTCAAAAAACAAAACACATTTAAATGAATATGATATCTAACAATGGTTAAAAACATCTGAAGACACTATTTGTACTGTAATTTTCACTCAAACTATTGATTGAGACCAAACTGATCAGACGGTGACATCATTATTGGCTGCAGCTCAAATTAAAATTAATATTAAATAAATTATTAATTATGGCTGTTCATCAATAATCAATATGGCTGGATGGACTGTAAAACCAATAGACTTAGACCTTCTAATGTCATTATCAATCAGTCAATAATTTTCATAATTTATCAATTAACCACTGTTTTGGTCCGTTAAATGTCAGGAACAAAAGAAAGATGTCTAAACCAATCAAATGTTCACTGTCACAAAAGGTGAAACCGTGAGATAATAGTATAGAAAATAAAATAGAAGTGTTTAAAAATTAATCGACTATCAAAATAATATTAAAAACTATATTTTTTGTCATTAAAATCGTCCCAACACACAGACTATCGACTATTAACAGGATTTACTGTGATTTAAGAAAAGAAAAAAAGAACTACAGAAGCCGAAAAGAAATAAACAAAAGTGTGTAACATGTAAATATATAATAGATTATAAAGTGTGTTTATATATTTCTGCTACAGATGATCACAAACACACAACAGGTTCAGGTTTTAGAGAAAGAAAACAAGGTGGAAGGTGAAACAAGACTGGATTTTAAAGGTTTTTAAATCATCCAAACCAGACTTTAACTTGAATGTTTTTAAACTTAAGGTTTTAGAAACTCTTCCGAGCATTTAAATTTAACATTTTAACTCTTAATCATTGTATAAAAGGGGTGAAAAAAGCCCCGGGGGTGAAGCACAAACACAAGTAAATCCCTCCAGGAAACCGGAAACGACAGTAATAATGCACGCCAGCGTTAGCTTAGCATGTTAGCCACGACGGACTCACCTTCTCTCTCTCTTTGTTTTAATAATTCACCAGGAAACCGGCCCCGCAGAGCGAACAGCGGACGCCATGATGGAGCAGCGAGCTGACATGGACACAACAAGACGATGTTTCCCCAAAAAACTGAAGATTATTCGCTGTTTTTAATCGATTATTTCCAAAGATGAAGACGCTCGTGTGGCTCGGCAGCTTCAGCTCAGCGTCAACGTCTGGATGTTAGAACGTCAAGTGGCGACGTCACAACACAACACAACGCAGAGCTTCCGGTGCGGACTTTCAAAATAAAAGGGCCGTTGTTTCCTCACGTCACGGCGCAACAAAAACATTTTTAAAAAATAAAGGTGTTTTTTAACGCTGCGTTGTTATATTATCACCACATATGCGCAGATTAGGCTCTATTATTCACTTATATGCCATTTTAACGATTTATTTCCCACGCCAATAATCGTTATATAACCGTGTAAAGTGAGCGTAATTGACAACTTCCGGACATCCCCCTTCAAAATAAAACACGTCTAGTAGCGAACATGTGTTGCAAAATTAATGCGTTACACACACACACACATACGAGGCAGCGTTTTCACGGGTAATACTTAACAATAAAAATAAAAAAGAACATATTTGAGTTTTTGTCCTTCTTATTTTTATTCTTTTGCCGCATATTTAGTACCGTCAAAGGAAAACTAAACTAAACGTGGATTTAAAGAGATTAACAACGATTACAGCTGCTGGCTGGCTGGCTGGCCAGGCTAGGGAGGCTGGGCTCTGACGTCACTTCCGGTAACCTAGATTTTAATGCAGTGTGCACAGCGCTGTCAAGACAAGGGACCCTAGCAACAAAGAGAGAGTGTGTGTGTGTGTGTGATGGGGGGTGTACTGTATTCACGCTGCCCCCATTCATTCAGGTCTTACACAAGCAATGCAGTGTGTGTGTGTGTGTGTGTGTGTGTGTGTGTGTGTGTGTGTGTGTGTGTGTGTGTGCACCAGTTTCTTTCTGTGTCAGTGAAAAGCAGGGTAACTCCCGTATCATGTGACCGATGCTGCTGCTGCTGCTGCTGCTTTTCCAAAAAACAAAACTAAAAAACATCACACACCGACACTTCAATATTATATTTAAAAAAAATATATTATTAAACCTTTATTTACAATCAGTGCGATGACAAATATACACAACATCTGTTCCACAAATGTATAAATATGAAATCACAAGACACAAAGGAACGATAAAGCAGCTCATTAATGAAATAAAAAAAATCCTTAAAAATAAAATATCAATGAGGCTTTGCACTGTGTTTATTGGATTCAGTATTTAATGGATACTGTAGTTATGCCGAGCTGCTGAGGTTTTATTGTATTTGTCCCAGAGTAGCAGTCGTTCAGTTTTCCTACCAGTCTGTCATGTGTTTGCTTTTGTTTTTACATCTTAATTCACAGTTTTGATTTTTCTGTTGGGATCTACCCATTAAAAACTGACGATGCCGTTTCCCTCTTCCTCCTCTGCTCACATTGGACCATTAATAACAACAGATTTAAGAATGATCTGAATATACGTTTGGCCATTTTCTTAATTTCTGTCTTTCGTTTTATTTATTGACAGTTTAAAAAGAGAAAATGGTTAAAATAATTCTCAATCCTCATGAGGCTGCGTCCATGGGTTTTAAAAGTTGATAATGGAAAAGGAAATCCTGCAAAAACAGAAACTAGTTGTATGTGAATAAAATAACCACCTTATGGTTCTGAAAACGAACTGGTTTAAACTGGTTTAAACAAACTTTCTGGCATCAGAAACCTGAACTAGTTTTTTACTCTTGACTTTGAGGAACCTGAGTGATAGCGTCCATGTTAAAGGGATAGTTCAACATTTTGTCAAATCGGCCCATTGCCATAATCCCTATAGTCATAGCAGTAGGTTCGTTACCTTTAATTGTCGGTGCAAGCTGTTTTTAGAACGGCGGAGCAGAGCCGCGAGCTGCTCAGAGCTACGCTACGGAGGCTCATGGGATTTCTTGGTTTCAAACTCATCAAACTCATCAAATACACAATCCAACAACTCCACAACGCTCTGGTGGACAAGTTGTGACCTGCACATTCACCACGCTATGAGATAATAACACAACGTTACCACACAGAGTTGTTTTAGAGGGAAATACAGAGACTGTTGATGAAAAACTGTCCCTGAAGGCAAGGCGCATCAGTGGTTTTACATGAATTTCCCTCTAAAACAACTCTGTGTGGTAACGTTGTGTTATTATCTCATAGCGTGGTGAATGTGCAGCTCACAACTTGTCCACCAGAGCGTTGTGGAGTTGTTGGATTGTGTATTTGATGAGTTTGATGAGGGAAACCAAGAAATCCCATAATGAGCCTCTGTAGCGTAGCTCTGAGCAGCTCACGGCTCTGCTCCGCCATTCTAAAAATAGCTTGCACCGACAATTAAAGGTAACGAACCTACTGCTATGACTATAGGGATTATGGCAAGCGCCGTCTCTCCTCCTCTAGGCGGTGAAGACGTTGCCGAGGCGACGCACCGACAGGCTGATCCGTCCCGACAGCTGCAGCTGCTCCTTCAGCAGTCGACCCACCTGCTCCGAGTGCAGCACGTCGCAGAACACCCAGATCTCCGCTCGCTCGCGCTGGATGTTGGCGTTGCACGTCGGCAGCCGGGCGCTCCGGACCGAGCGGCTCAGAGAACGCCACACCTGGACGGAGGAGGAGGAGGAGGAGGAGGAGGAGGAGGAGGAGGAGGAGGAGGAGGAGGAGGAGGAGGAGGAAGATGAGAAGACAAGACAACAAACCAACAGCAGATGGAAATGCCTCATCACTTTGGTCTTTACAATTGAGAGCTGGTATTCTTCGTCTTCATACTGAGACAGGGAGATACGTCGGCACAGCAGAGCACGATAGAATTTGTAATTTATGTGACATCCAAGAAGTGGAGAATGAAATTCATTTTGTGTTCTACTGTCCATTCTATGACTCTGTAAAGGTGCGTTCACACCGGACCTTTTATTTTTGTCGCTGTCGCTCATATCGCTCCCAAAAAAACGCCCCGTCGCTCAGGTGCAGTCGCTCGTCAATTTGGCCCAGAGCCACAGACATTTTGGCTTAGATGACGTCATGCCCACTGCCATGTGTCTCTGTTTACACCGGCACCACCGGGATTACGGCAGCCAATCAGCGCTGAGCGACGAGTGACTGACGGCCGGAGAGTTGGGATTTCTCATCTCAAGCGACAGGAGCGACTCGAGCGAAAAAACGCTCCGACGCTCGGTCGCTATCGCTCCGAGCCCCAGCGTTTTTTCGCCTGGACGATTAAACGCTCCATCGCTCGTTTGCATTCACTTAACATGTGAACTCGCCGCTCGTTCTAAAAACAAAAGGTCCGGTGTGAACGCAGCTTAAGACAAAAACTGTTTAGTAAAGTAGATCCAAATAACAAATTGGTGTGGTTGGACGATGCTGAGAAGCTAAAACATCTTTTTCAGTTGAATATTTTTGCATTTTCTTTATTTCTTGAAAAGGCCTGGGCAACGAGACGAAGAGCGATATATATAGATGAGAACTGAAAGTAATCTTAAATTGTTTATTTATGTCACAGTGGCAGGTAACACCAACAGGACGGACTGTCTAGTCTTTGTTTTTGTATTTGTTATTGTGTCTTGTAATCTCATATGGGATGGGCCACAGTGGTGGCATGACACGAAAATAAAAACATTCATTCATTCATTCATTCAACCATATAACACGGGTTCCCAAACGGCGCCACTGACTGATGACCTCCACACTGTCAAATAACGTATAATTATGTAACATTACGACACATGAAGCAAATACTCTGAACTACTTTCTCTTCTGAAATCCCTCCGCCCAGCAGCCGTGTCTGGAAAGTAGTTCCGGCTGCATTTTCCTCTAAAACAACTCCGTCTGGTAACGTTGTGTTATGTTGTTAAAAGTTGTTATTTTATATAGTTATTTTCTATTGCTATATTTTATTGTTGTTTTTAATCTTCGTGCATTAGTCTCCATGTTATTATTCTTGTTTCACCTCCTATATACTTTTTCAATCAAAATGTAAAGCACATTGAACGGCATTTATTTGCTTTGAAAGGTGCTATAAAAAATTTGATTGATTGATTGATTGATTGATTGATTGATTGATTGATTGATTATCTCATAGCGTGGTGAATGTGCAGCTCACAACTTGTCCACCAGAGCGTTTTGGAGTGGTTGGATTGTGTATTTGATGAGTTTGTGTTCACTGAGCAGCTCACGTCTCTGCCCCGCCGATCTCAAAGCAACATGCACCGATAATTAAAAGTATTGAACCTACTGCTGTGACTATAGAGGTTATGGTGAGAGGAGGATCTGACTAAAATGTTGAACTGTCCCTCTAACGACACAAAAGAACAGAACAAGAAGGAAGTGATTTTACATAGAAACTAGATAAAGAAGATAAAAGCAGAACAACGCAGTCAGAAACCGTCGCACTGAGTAAACATGTGAAGCGTTAATCTCTACTAATGAGATGGTTTCGTTATGGAGACAGACACTCAGAGATCATCTTCCCAACAGACACAATCTGTAAACATCTAAAGATGAGGAGGAATATTCATTTGCATGGTTTTATTTATTCTAACCACTACTTTTATCTCATTAAACAAACCCAGAGGAGTTTGTATTTGGTTCTAAAAGAGTCTCATATTAATGTGGATGAATCTACGTTACCACTTGATGAATGAAAACGCTACGGAGGCTCATTATGGGATTTCTTTGTTGGTTTCCCTCATCAAACTCATCAAATACACAATCCAACAACTCCACAACGCTCTGGTGGACAAGTTGTGACCTGCACATTCACCACGCTATGAGATAATAACACAACGTTACCACACAGAGTTGTTTGTTTTAGAGGGAAATTCATGCAAAACCGCTGATGCGTGTTGCCTTCAGGGACAGTTTTTCATCAACAGTCTCTGTATTTCCCTCTAAAACAACTCGACAACTTGAACTATCCCTTTAACCCTCCCAGCAGCATCATCAGCAGCAGTTGGGAGTCGAGTCGTCTCTCACCTGCTCCAGGTCTCGGTCCGGTCCACAGTTGCTGCGGCCGATCACCCACTTGGCTCTCTGACGGAGGTGCAGCTTGTGCAGCGCCACCACGCGGCCGAACGCTCCGGACAGCGACCGGCCGCCGCCGCCGCCGCCGCTCTGAGAGGAGAAGACGCTCCAGGTGCGCTTGATCGGAGAGTCGGCGCCGCTGAAACCTGCTGCTGCTGCTGCTGCTGCTCCGCCCGTCTGAGGTTCGTCAGGAGAGAGCTGCCGTTGGGAAGCGGGGAGGAGATGGAGCGGCGTCTCCGACAGACAGAGGACGTCTCCGCCGGTCTGGACGGTTTCTGGTGGCAGCAGGGCTCCTACACATTTGAAATGTCCAAATTCCATACTTTTTCCAGACCCTAATTTAAAAAAAAAAAAAAAAAAAAATGTGTGATTTGAGTAAATAGTTGTGCATTATATTTAAAAAATCATGCAATTAATCATTTGTTTTCGTTCTTCTGAATGTGTATGCCATTATGTCACCAAATAATTTCCAGGAGATTGTAGCTAGGTACAATAGCGTGTACAAAATAATTAAAGGTGTACAGAAAAGAAAATTGAATTTGAGCCCACTCTGGATCATAAAATTAGTATAATAACTCATCTATCAGACGTTGTAGGCCAAACTTTGTGCAAAATTCTATTTTTGAGTAAATCCGGGATGAAAGTGTTTTTGGTTTTTTTTCGCAGTGGATAATGCAGGCGCACGGATTATACGTCAGCCTGTACACGATTCATCAGCCACTGATTTTGGATCCGTAATCCATCATTCAAACTTCTGAGACACACACACACACACGGAGCTCGGTCTCGCCCCAAGCTTTGAATATCCCGCCCGCTCCATAACGACCAATCAAATTCGTTTTCCTCACTCGGGTAAACTCGTGTTGCAGCTCGTGACAACTCGGCGCGACAAACAGGACAAACAGGACAAACGGCCATTTCTGTACACCTTTAACCCAAATAACTTCAGATAAGACTAAACCCAGATAAATATTAAAGCAGAAGTAAGCGATCCGGTCTTTTTGGCTGCGTTCCAGGCAGGCTTTTGAAACCGTAAATTACAGCTTCAAGTCACAACTTACGACTTTGTAGCGTTCCAGGCAAGCCGCAACTCGTGTTTTTCCGACCTGTTTTACCTGTGAAAGTCACTATAACGGCCACTCGTAACTTCTGACCCGTGAACTCGTACCAGATCGAACTGGTACCACTTCACAGGTCGGAAAAACACGAGTTACTGGTTGCCTTGAACGCACCATAACGTCTTGTCAGCCGACGGAGTTAGCAGCCCCCGCCCTCGTCATGGATCTATTGGTCCTCGTCCCTACGTCACCACATTCAGGCGCATCCCTTGGCTGCACACACAGAGAGGACTGCCCCTTTATGCCGTTCTCTCTCCTCATTGGATAAAGGTTGTAGGATACGAGAAAAGTTTTCTCTTCGGCTCAGAGCAGAGGGACTGACAGACCCGTTTTTCGGTCCAAACACTCTATGTAAGTGATTGCTATCTGTTGGAGCTATTTATTTATTTGTAGTATTTAGTGCTGTTTAGTTTATTATTTTGTTTAGTGAGTATTTAGTTTTGGTTATTCTCAATCAATTTGCTTGATTTCATTATGATTACATTTCTATTAGTATTCTAGTTTATTATTTGTTTACTTTAGGTGTTTCTTGTTTATTATTTGTGTTTTGTTTCATTTGGGCACGGTAGGGGGGCACCTGAAGTTATATAGGTAGGCTGTCGGTAAGGGACCAGCATGCACCTGGGTGGGCAAATGGTTTTTTACCGGAGCGGGAGAGGCACAGGAATTTTTCTTTGTTCTTTGTTTGCTCGCTGTTTGGTTAAATAAACCACGCTTTTTGTTGAAACTGGACATTTGTTTGGACATTATGTTTTTCCCATCCGCGTACACCACAACCCATGGTGCAACAGTGGCCCTTTGATTAGTATAATTTGAAGTTTGATTTGATACTTTTATTTGTTTGACAATCGGCTGCTACACTATCGGAAGATAGAACTATTTAAGACTTATAGTAACACAAAAATATTGCTTACTTCTGCTTTAAGATAAATGTATTTCCATACAATAGTTTCCATTTTCCATACTTTTCCAGACCTGGAAATGTATAAAATCAAATTCCATACTTGTGTAGGAGCCCTGTGGTGGAATGGAAACCTCGTGTTTCTGTCGTTTGTCTTCTCTCGTCGCCGTGTGAGCGTGTGAGCTGCTGTTAGAGACGAGCAGCGGCAGCGGTGGCGGTGTTGAGGCGGTGATGACGGGAGCGCGTCTGGCCGGTCTGATGGGCGGCGGGCGCTGGGCGGCGTCGGCGTCGGAGGGGAACCAGGGAGAGAAGAGCGCAGCCGGACGACGGGGGAACGGGGCCAGGAGCTTCTGAGTCGTCTCCAGCAGAGAGCCGAGCTCCGCCGCTCCGGACGGGAAGTGAAGAACCACATCCTCCATCCACACGCAGCTCAGAGGTCAGAGGTCAGAGGACCGACGGCAACACGCTCATCCTCATCTTCATCCTCATCCTCATCATCATCATCATCATCATCTTCATATCAGCCCAGGTTGTCGGGGAGGAGGCGACCTGTGGGAAAAAAGCAACACAGATTAACATCACAGCTACAACACTTTGACCTCAGTCCGGTCTTCGTTTGTGTCCCTCAAACACAGGTTTAGACATATGGGCACATGCAACACGTAACACATGTGTAATAAACTATATCAGGGGAATCAAGTGTGGTAATACACAACATTTAAGTTGTGTACGTGTCCCATAAACTGACTTTAAGCCGTTAACACGCTGTCAATCAAATAAGCATTGTTATTCAGGGCCAGATATTTTTGAAGTTATTTTAAAACTGTCTAATTAACAGAGCAAAGTACATGGAGCCAGCTGCATATTTACATATTATATCCAATACACACAGACTTAATGTGTGAAACAATAACAAATATACAATACTAGTGCAAAAGGAACAGCCTAAATACAAGTTAAATACAGTGCTGCTACATGATTTGATTACGTTACATAATTGAAATACAATATAATAGAGTGCAAAAGGGCCTAAACATAATTTTAAAAGGAGGTATGTTGTTGTGTTTTCTG
This sequence comes from Trachurus japonicus, assembly GCF_045865225.1. Classification (NCBI taxonomy): domain Eukaryota; kingdom Metazoa; phylum Chordata; class Actinopteri; order Carangiformes; family Carangidae; genus Trachurus; species Trachurus japonicus. Next base: position 5,372,299 of record NC_140915.1, on the reverse strand, counting down.
TCCTGTCTCTCTTCTGGTTTGTCTCTCTGATGACATCAAGTTTTCTAGAGTCTTGGGATTTAAATCCTCTTCTGGATCAGTCTAGCACTAACCTGTGTTATTATTATTATTATTATTATTATCATTATTATTATTATTATTATTATTATTAATAATAAACAGCGTCTTTCAAAAATAAATCAACCAATCTGTGTCTAGTTTGTCTTAGTAACACTGACACTATGATAACACATGTAAGAGCTCAGAGTAGATGGGGGAGCATACGTCAGTCCGACTGCCCACTTCTCCGACTACCCATTCTACTCAGTACGTTTACATGCAGAGCTTAATCGAGCTATGCTCAAAATTCGATTTTGGCTCAAGTCGGACTTCTGTCCTTGTCTCAATATACATGCAACTGAGAAAACCGAATAACTGACGGTTGACTTCTCTGTCACCTCGTAAAAAAAACTGAATATAAACAACTTAGTAAGCTTAATAATAAATTCTCAACTGCAGTTCCTGACCTGACGCGCCAGTCTGGGCTGGATGCGCACTGAGAATAGGATACGGGCTTCCTCTCTTCCTCTCTCTCTCTCTCTTTTTTTTTTTTTTTTTAATTAAACACTCTTGCTGGTTGCGCTGTGTGAAATGCATTCAATCAGCGCTGTTGTTGGGTTTTTTTCTTTACTTCGCCGGATTCGGGCGGCTTCTCTGCTCCACTTTGTGCCGTCTCTACTGTTGTGGAGCATGCGCGCATGCATTGTCCAGTTATACTCCGACTAAGGTGTTTACATGACGGAGAAATTCGAATTCCAATCGCATTATCTGGGTGTCTTAATCGGAGTTCTCAACTCCGATTTCAGTCGGACTAAGGTGTTTACATGCGCTTCAGTTGTCCAGTTATAGTCGGATTAGGCAATAATTCGGTTTTTTCAAGTGTCATGTAAACGTACTGATAGGTTTAGGGTAAGGTTAAAGGCCCCATGCTGTGCACTTTTCTCTGGGTTTATTTACCTGCTGATATCCCTAACAAGATGTATCATTGGTTTTGAGTACCTGTGATCTGCTTAATATCGTCTATATTGCCCCTTTCTGTTGCCTCTTTCTGGAGTTCTAACAGGCACAGGTCATTTGGCCAATCAGAAGAGAGAATGAGAACCTCTCCTCTGATTGGCTGACTGTTTTAGAGTGGCATGTGGTCGGGCCAATCACAGGCAAGTAACTGAAACCTAAGCTGCATTCATAGAAATTGAAAAATAACAACTGGTCACGGTGGGCGGAGTTACCTTGTGTGTGACATCACAGAAAGGAGGAAGTGCTATCTGCTCGTCTTAAAGAGAATGTTCCTACAAATGGGCGGTGTGTGTTTCTCCGTTTATGACCAGTTTGATGCATGGGACAGTATATACATGGCCCAGAGACCTCCCCAAGCATGAAAAAATAACCAAAATCACATTTTTCATGCCATGGGGCCTTTAAGGGTTAGGGCTACTTAAGTCGGAGAAGTGGGAGGTCGGACTGATGACGCAAAAATAAAGAAATGTATGGTCGGAGTCGGAGAAATGGGTGGTCGGAGAAATGGGTAACTGTTAAGCCCCTGACACACCGCCACGACGCTTCCCGGCGCGTCCCGACGCCGACGGCTTTGGCCGACGAGTCTGTCGCCTCTCGTCGGGAGAAAGGAAAAAGTGAAACACACTGCCCCGACTGCCGACCAGAGCGACTGAGTGGCGAGGACTCCCCCATAGAAATACAGACCCATACAGACCAGGGGCAGCCCTGCTCACTGTTCATTCAAACAAACTAATGCCACTGCCACAGTTACTTTCATCAATGAGACCAACATTAATCTCCCCAAAACAGTTTAACCAGCCACGTGTTAACGGCGCTAAAGCCGAAATTAAAACAGTTTTTAGCAGCTTACTGCTGTGGCTCGGTTGCCGCGAATTGGCGATAGCCGATGCTAATTTCTGTTAGCCCGTCTATGGTGTTTTACATTACACGTTAGCATTAAGCTAACGGGCTTTATATGCTTAGTTGTGAGCTGTGTGTGTTTTGAACGTTGTTTCAAACTATGTGGGTTTGATTGAACATCTTTGATGTTTAAATATATATTGCCGCTTAATATATTGCTTTACTCCTCTTTTTATTTAGTAAACCATTTTTACTGTAGCACAGGCTAGGACAGTTTGTTTACTGTGGTCACTTCCGTCCCTCCCACACACCGCGCTGATTCGCTTAGGGCACCGCCAATCAGAATCGCCATAGCTAGCACACAGCCAATCAGAGTACCCGACGAGTCTACTCTCCCGACGGCAGACGAGTCCCGACTGAGCATGTTCAATCTGCCCCGACGAGATCCGGCAAGAGCCGAAGCTCCCCGACGGAGAGGAACACACCAAACAGACGAGCTCCCGGCGCCGTCCGACGAGGCCAGACGCCCGACGGTCGGCTCGGTGTGTCCCTGGCATTAGTCGGACAGACGTCATGCGCCCGAGAGATAAAAAGAGAAATAAACAGATAAACTTCGTGTCTATGAGATAAATAGAGGTGGTAAATACGAGACCAGTGTGTAAAAACAACATTAACGGACGGTAACGGGGTTTTTCTACGGTCACAGTTTAGTAAAAGTTCGGTTCTGTCACCAGGGAAGCTAATGTTTTTAGCTTGTTATGCTAACGTTAGCTGTCTGACGCGACGAGCTCAACGCGGCGGGATAAATGTGTTGAAAACAGACAGACGAGTGGTGATTTGTGTGTCAGAAGTTCAACATGAACTCGACAGACCGTATTCTAACAAAACATGAACAGCAACATGGATACACACACCTGTTTGTTTCAGTTGTTAACGGTAGAGCGGCTAACACGGAGGAGACGGTTTGTTGTTGCTATGCGGCGCCTCCCGGGAACTCTCGTGATATCTCGCGATATCTTCTTCTCTATATTTCACGGCGGTTGGCATCCAGATCTTTGGTGCATTGTCGCCATCTTGTGTCCTGGAGTGTCAGCCAGACAAGACTTTTAGGGATTGTAGCAGACCCTAGGTTCCCAAAGAATGGAGGCGGAGAGTTACATACGGGTGCATAAGTTTATTGCCCTCGATGTAGCACCGTGAAAACTATGAAATAGAGAATTATACAAAAAAAACACAAGAAGAAAAAGTTAAACACATTAAACACTTAGAATTTCCCCAACACAGATTCAAAATGCGCCAAATTTATCACTATCCAAAAAACAAAACAAAAAAACTACATTTTATTAAACCATTACAATATTACTTAAACCTGATTAAAGAATTAAAATATAATGTGAGCGGCATCACCCAAAACAAAAAATAAAACAAGACATCACAAATAAAGTAGGCTAGCCCAAAATTGACATAGCCTACCTTGTTCCACAAACCAAGGGAGCTAATGCAGGATGGAGGGTGCCGTCTCTAATGTCTGTCTCCTAATAACAATAAAATAATACCAAACTATGAGGAGACCCGCACCAACACAAAGATTGTAAATAATTCTCCAAAGAAACTCACTCAAAGTGCCACGAACATGGTCCAAACAAAAGGCCAGCAGCACAAACGCCGCGCCAGCCAGAGGGGAACAAAGGAAGGGATGATGGAGATGCGCACAGGTGAGCCCATAGACACACAGGAGGAGCTTACAGGTGACAATGGTCTCCTCCCTTTTATACCCTGCTCACCGGCCACTAGATGGCAGTAATTCACTGGCATTTACAGGGATAGTTCAACATTTTGGCAAATTGGCCCATTGCCATATAATCATATAATCCCTATAGTCTTAGCAGTAGGTTAGGGTTAGGGTTAGCGACAATTAAAGGTAGGCTAACAAACCTACTGCTATAGGGATTATGGCAACGGGCCAATTTGTTGAACTTAATTCAATTTGTTGAACTATCCCTTTAACAAATACCATACATGGAAAAAGAAAGAAAAAAAAGAAAAACACCCTTATCCTACACTCCCTACACCTGTCACCATCGATACTCTAAACTTCTACTGCCTATCCGTCTGGACTGGAGGCTAAACCTGGGACTGCTCGCCACCACCAGGTTGGAGACAGCCAGTCAGAGAGCTTCTACTTCTTCACCTCCTTCTTCACCTCCGCTGCTGTGTGTCCTCCTCTCTCTGTGACACCGACATGTCTCATAATAACTCAGGTGAGAGCTGCTGTACAGTCTGAGTCCACATGTTGTAAAGGAGCGTTGTCCTGATGGGGAAGGTTGGCAGAGAAGACCAAAAACAAACACACTCACATTCACACGCTGCAGGCAATTTGTTGGATATTTGTTGGACACTCAGAGATTAAATGAAATCAAACCCAGAATGGTTTTGCTACGAAGCTACAGTGATTATTATCCACTGCACCACTGAGCCGCCTTAAACAGAGACACCGGTCCTGACAACAAACTTGCTCTACCAGTCCATCATTGTTGTGTTACATTCTTTGCGATGGTCTGCTGGAGTAACAACATCAGGGGCAGGAACAGACTAGACAAGCTCATCAAGAAATGCAGCTCTGTGATGGGAGGCTATAGGCTACACGTTTACTTGGTTCAAGTTCGGGTTTATTTGTCATATACATTAAAAAGTACAATGTACAGTCAATGCATTGGAATGCAGTCTGCCCTGGCTCACTCTCAACCCTTAAAAAGTAAACAATAAAGAAAATAAAAACTAATGATAACAGTAGCATCATATAAACAATGACAGTAAAAAAAAAAAAAAAAAAAAAGCATGTACCATAAACATCAATAAATAAGTCAAACAATCAATGATCTGCGACCTACACGTTCATTCATTCCTACATTCACTATCATTCACACTCATTTAAAGCAGACATTATACAACATCAAGCCCCAATAAATACATCAATCAATCAATCAATCAATCAATAAAAACAAAGAAAAGGGAGAGAGAGGCTCGTAGCGTGTCGCCATCAGTCGGCGCCATCTTGCAGGATTTGCGATTTGCATTTGGCATTTATATCATATCATATCATATCATATCATATCATATAGGTTATGTAAGCTGCTGGACGATTTGAATTTCCTTCCAGGGGGTGAATACAGCATTTTTAATTTGCAATTATCTGTTAGGCTACGTTAGTCAGTTTCCAAACTATTTTGACCATGCACACCAAACTACTTTCCAACCTATTGATGCACCCCCAATGCTCAACTCATTTAAAAAAAAAATATCTACTAGATTTTGGGCTTTTTAATTTATTTATTAAAACATTTTTAATTCAGGTTTACAAAAGATTTTCTTGAATTTTACTATATTTACATTGTGAAAATCCCCATTTTAAATATGAGTTATTTATTTGTAAGTAAAATATAACACCGTAGCGTCGCCGTTACCCTTTCATGTCATGGCCCCCAACTCCCACCCCCCAGCAGCAGCTTGTGCACCACAGTTTGGGAATCCCTGTCTTAGATGAACCACATCACTGAATAACTGTCATAAAGAGCAGGTAAAACTCAACCTTAGTTGTACTTTAAAGGGACAACGAGGAGTTTCTATTTGGTTATTAAAAAGTCTCATATTAATGTGGATGAATCTCCGTTACCACTTGTTAATGGGCCCATTTTAGATAAATCTATGGTTTTGTCTCTATGGTTATTTTGTTATTATTAGTGGTGGTGGAAATGCTGGGCGAGCCGACCAGCGTTTCTTTACTTTCGGTTTCGTGGCGAGTCATGAGAATAACGCCGCCGAATCTCCGTTTATGGTGGGAACTACGACGGTATGTGATCGTCTTCCAACCTCTGACTTTAATTATTGATGAATGAAAACATGAGTCTGTCTTGCGCCGGTCAAAGAATTTCACGGTGCGGAGGCTCATAAATGTAGTGAGAAAACACTTCGCTTTTCCAAAACTCCTCGTTGTCCCTTTAATTAAATATTATGTATTATTACTAGTTTAATACAATGCTTATAATATATTCATATTACACATTGTTGTATTTGATGGGCAGCAATGTACAATATAGCCTACTGCTGGACAACAGCCTATAGTATGTGTTGCATTATATATTATTGTATGGTGAGGTCCTATATGGTGGTTGGCAACCAATGCAACGTTCATACATTCCCTGCAAGGTGTATGTTTTTGTGAATGACAAAAATATATATATATGTTATGTACATGTGTGGCACAAAAATACATTGATTTGCATTTATAATTTTCAGAGGTGTTGCACTGGGTGAAAGGTTCCTGACTGACTGTTGTTGTTCTGGTCCTACACAGAGTTTCATGAGGGGCTGAGGATCGTGATCGTGGGGATGGATGGGGCTGGGAAGAGCAGCAGTGGAAACACCATCCTGGGACAAAAGTGCTTTAAGACTAATTTCCAGAGGCGTGTGCATTGCTACAAGGACAGTGCTGTGGTAGATGGACAACACATTTCTGTCATTGACACCCCAGACCGGTTTATCGAACATCCAAGACTGAGAGACCAGTGTGTCGGTTTATCTGCTCCTGGACCACATGTCTTCTTGGTGGTCTCCAGACTGGGCAGATTGAATGAGGAGGAAAAGAAAATGATGCAGGACATGAAAGAGATGTTCAGTCCAGATGTGGACAGATACTGCATGGTTCTCTTCACCGGTGGAGACCAACTAGAAGACACGATGGAGGAGCTCCTGGACCGAAGCCCAGACCAGCGAGACCTCGTGGCCCGGTGTAACGGCCGGTACCACGTCTTCAACAACAAGCTGAAGGATCAGTCTCAGGTCACCGAGCTGCTCCACAAGGTCAGGAACATGGTCCAGGAGAACGGAGGACGACACTACACCAACGAGAAGTTCCAGAAAGAAACAAGGAAAAAAGAAGAGCGGAAACGGCCGATCCAGACAGAGGAGGAAGAGGAGCGTGGTGGTCAGAGGGCTGAACGGTCCTGTAACTGAGAGACACAGAAGATCCTTTGTACCAACAGACATCAAACTTTTTAGTTCTCGAGCTGACAGACAAATAAATGTATCTTTGGAGATTAAAGGACAATTCCAGGCGAATTCAACTCGGGGGTGTATTTTCCTATCATTTTAGGTCTAAAAGAAGGAATCTGAAGATTTTCAGTTTAATTGCTCCTGTTTTGCGGTAGTTGTGTCTGTCCCCGCATCGCCACGGCAGTAATGGGAGTGGATGTAAGTTCTGCTGTTTAGGCTGTTTTCATCCCTCAAAGCCACAGACAGCGTCAGATGGCGACTCAAACATGCACCGAGAAGTTTATTTACTTCAACAAGCCGACATGTTTGTAAAACTAGATCTAATTCAAAGTCTCCCAGAGTCTCCCGCGAGCCCGAAGTTGCAGTGCTGGTGTGTTCAGGTGCAGTGGGAGCTACCGTTTGTGTCATAAACACAGGAATATCAACTCTTGACTTGCTTGAAGTGTACATTTTTTTCCACAGACAGCGACAGATGGCTACTCAAACATGCGACGACAAGTTTTTTTACTTGAAGCAAGTCAAGAGTTGATATTCCTGTGTTTATGACACAAACGGTAGCTTTTCCCACTGCACCTGAACACACCAGCACGGCAACTGGGTCTCGCGCGAGACTCCGGGAGACTTTGAATTAGATCTAGTTTTACAAACATGTCGGCTTGCTTGAAGTAAATAAACTTCTCAGTGCATGTTTGAGTCTCCATCTGACGCTGTCTGTGGAAAAAAAGTGTGGCTTTGAGGGATGTAAACAGCCTAAACAGCGGAACTTCAATCCGCTCCCATTCATCGCTGCCGTGGCGACGCGGGGACAGACACAGCTACCGCAGAACAGGAGACATTAAACTGAAAATCTTCAGATTCCTTCTTTTAGACCTAAAATGATAGGAAAATACACCCCCGAGTTGAATTCGCCTGGAATTGTCCTTTAATAAAGTCATTCTTATTGTTATTCTTAACATTAGCGGAAATGAGCTGAAACTTCATTCTGCAACTAGTTGGTCGACATGTGTTGCACTGCATGATTCAGATTCAGATTCATGATTTATTGTCCCCGAGGGGAAATTCATTTTCACAGTTCTGTTCCAGACAGAGGGAAATGCAGAGACTGCTTGATGAAAAACTGTCCCTGAAGGCAACATCAGCCGCATCAGCGGTTTAGCATGAATTTCCCTCTAAAACAACTCTGTGTGGTAACGTTGTGTTATTATCTCATAGCGTGGTGAATGTGCAGCTCACAACTTGTCCACCAGAGCGTTGTGGAGTTGTTGGATTGTACCAGTAACTGAACTGTGGGATCGTCACGGTAACCAGTAATAATAAAGACTTGATGCCAATAAATCAATCCGTCAGACTGTTATTAGTATAAACTTCACAATAAAACAAATCAATAAAATGTATTCAAATCTGTGGAAACAAAAATATAAAGATGGTCTGTGGTGGTTTCCTGATGAGCTCGCCAAACAAACTTTGATGATGAAGCGTTTTAGTTTAATTTCATGTAAGAAATTGTAAATAAAGTCGTCAAAGGTGAAAATGATTCAAACTCCTGTTATAATGACAAAGACTTTTAATTTTGAAACTGAGAGCTCAGAAAACAAAAACATAAATGTGCTACAAATTCACAAAACAACTTCATCAGTTTGACAAACACTGGGTTTCTGGGGACACAATAAAGTGAGGGACCACTTTAATGTTTATCGTCAGTTTGATGTCTGTTTACGTCCGTCAGTCACAAGCCGTGTTTCCGGGTTCGTTTACGTTACGTGGATGCAAGCCAATCTCCTTCAACCATGAAAAAAAAAAAAAAAGTGTGCACTGCAGTGTGTTTTTATCATAGACTGTAAAAAATATGGACGTAGCACCCGTTTTTTCATAGCGTCCGGTGTCTGGTGGACACGCCCCCTTTGCATATATGTAAAAAGAATATGAAATGTCAAAAGAGGTATTTTTTTCACGGCACCTCTGACGCAGTCAGACGGCACCCCAGTGTGCCGCGGCACCCACTTTGAGAAAGGCTGGTGTAAAGCACTTTGTGCTACATGTATAAAAAGTAGGCTAGGCTAAATGTATAAATAAAATCTGCTTGATGTGATGGATAATTTAGTTTGCCTCCTTAGAGGTGGTCATGGAGAAGAGGGTGGGGAGGAAACTCTGGTGCATTCTGCATAATAAGGACCACCCACTCTATGTTTTCTTCCATGAACTGAAGAGTTCTTTTAGCAACAGACTGGTGATGCCGAGATGTTCCTCAGAAAGATTCAGGAGGTCTTTTGTACCTGGTGCAGTGAAGTTTTTTAATGAACATTGTTGTTCTGTTGTGTGCTATGCTGAGTAATGCATTGCATTGCACTTATTGTACTGCCTGAGTTGTCAATGCTTGTCATGTTGTAGTATTGTGTGTTGGATGTTGTGCGTACAGAGTGACAATCAATTTCCCTTCAGAGGGATTAATAAAGTAAACCAACCAACCAACCAACTAATAAGGAAGTAATTACATTTCTAACGGTAGGCCTAATTCTGTCATTATTGACTGCACTGTAATTAATTTATTATTATTAACCTGTCTGTTATTGTTTTCTGTTTTTTTATTATGATCAATGAGCTACAAGCTCTTATTTTGAAATGCCACACTGACGAGCCCCTGCAGACTTCACGGGGGCGCCCCGTTTCTAGGCAACAGTCTGCTGTCGGAGGACTCGTGGTAGGTTGACTTGTAGCCTACAGGTCAGTAAACTTTATTTTTGATGGTTAAATTGCACATTATTTATAGATACATGAAGATCTGCTCCAACTGCTGATGTTCTGTGATGAAGCTGAGTGAGATACACGAGGAGTAAACTGTTAATGTGGCTGTTCGGTAGCTTTGTTAGCTCAGTGTTAGCTTGTTGTGGCTAATCCTAGCAGCATAGCTGTTTAACAGGGGTGTGTTTCACAAAGCAGGTTCAACAAACTCTTGAGTCTAATTCTGAACTCTGAGTTGATCTACTCTGAGACAGGAAACTCAGAGTTTTGGGTTTCAGAACAGGTGACAACAGTTAGTTCAATCAACTCTGAGGTAACTTGAAGAAAGAAAAATCTGTAGCAGCAGCAAATGGACGTGAGCTCTGATTTTTTTTTTTTTTTTTACCACGGGACATTACGTGAGTATTACTGTAATCGAAAAAAAAAAGAAATCTGGAGAGTTATTCAACATTGTGTGTTTGAGCAGGTGCAACTCCAAATGTGTGATATGTTCAAGTTTGTCTCATTATAATGTGACGGGGATGTGGTGTAGTCATCAATCACCCGGATATAATCCAGAAGTGGACCGACCTACTATGAAAAAATAAGAGAGAGAGAGAGAGAAGTGTCCGTGTGGTGTCATGTGAGGGTTGTTCAGTTAAACTGACGGTGCAGAACAACGGGAACGATCAAACAAATCCTCATAGAGAATAAAGCATCCAGTTGAGGGAGTTTACACGTCCTGTCAGCCGCTGCTTTCAGTCTGCAGCTTCAGATGAAAAGGAGAAACTCAGGGGTTAGTTGGAGAAAACCTGCTCCAGAGTGTGTTGCCATAGTAACTGACTCCAAGCTTCAGTTACCATGAGCTGTAATGCAAACATTCTTCAGTATCATTTTAAAACATTCAATATAATGACTATAAATGGATTTTTTTCCCTTCTGGCTTTTTGCACTAGCTTATTCATATTATTGTGAAACGGGCTGGAGTTACTCCTCTTTCTCTGGTTTGAGTTACCTCCCTTTCTGAAACGGAAAACCCAGAGTTTGCCTTTTAAAAACGAGCCTATTTTTTAGGCCTTTTCTCGAAAATTGCATATCCATGATAAAATGAGTATATCTCTGCAACCACAAGGTCTATTTGAATACTTTTGGTGTCATAGTAAAGGGGAAAAAATGAGGAATTGCTGAGATGTGTAAATTTCAGTATATCTGTTACTGGTGAAGAGTAAATGAAGATGACACACAGAAAAAAATTAATAAAATTAATATTCGCCTAAAAAAAATCAGATTTTTGATGAGTGCCCTTTAGAATAATGCTGATGAAGCTCAAACTCTCTATAAAATCATTGTACAACATGTGAACATTGTCTCTGCAGTGGTTGATTTTGATTAAGTGAAGCAGGACAAAATTATTGAGATTTTACTACAAAATATCCAGGCGAACTTTCCAAAATGTCCATTTTTGGCACAGCTTGGAACCACCTGCTACTATAAACTATTGTTTAATCTTTATTTTCACACAATTTGGATAAACTAACTGAAAATAAATCTACTGGGACCGATTGTAAATAACTAACATAGTGGATTCAGTGTCTCTGCGTCCTGCTGCACTCTGCAGCTTATTTGGGTGGGTTTGGCTTTCAGCCTCTATCTCTGCAGCGGAGTGGTCGATTCGAGTGATTGACGGCTCATTCTGACCAATAGAGAGAGAGGAATGACACTAGACCCAGGTCGATGTGATTGGCCGCACTGGCAGCCATATGCCAGCCATGAACCAATCAGATCAGCAGATCCACGTGCAGGCCAACGTGGGGTTGTGTGCGCTCCGTCAGGCTCCGTGCAGGGTCCTAGAGCCGTCGGATTTCGGCCAGACTGATTCAGATGTAAACACTAGGCAGAGTTCAACTGGAAATAATGTGGATTTACCCATAACACAACCTTTTCACGGCAAAACAGCAAAGGTAAGAGCAAATGTACGACCATGTTTTGGCCACGCAGCGTCTGGTTTTGCTCGACTTTGCTGGTTGTTGTCTTCTCCCTCTGCCGTGCTGCTGCTAGCTGCTGTGTTAGCCGCGGTTGTTCGGGAACGCCCCGATGTTCAGGTTCAGATGAGAGGTCGCTGATGTGTTTTGCATAATGTACAGTTGTATACGAGCCAGAAATGTGGCGACTGGGTCACACAGAGGTGCTTCATGAAGTTTGATGTCTAGTTGTTTGTTTAAGTAGTGTTTGGGCTGTGTTTGGGTCATATAAACATGGTTTTTACACGTTGTAGCCCAGCTTCTGCTGTTTAATTTGACATATGACCATATTCTTTCATAATCAGTGCAGTGGGGGCTCTGTTATTGTTATGCATGTCTTCAAGTCCCCCAAATGGGGGACTCTGGATTTGACTCAGAGTTTTCACTAAACCCCAGGCAGTGAGTCTCATGTGTTTTGTTTTGTTCCAGTGTGTTTTATCCTGAGCTGTGACTGCGAGGCCTGGTGGAGAGATATTTTTTACTTTCTTCATAATCTGATACAAATAAAGTTGCATCAGAGTCTGGCAGTGACTGTCCTGGTGGTCATCTGTGAAACTATACACAACGCATAAACCGCTAGAGGACATACACTGTGTTTTATTTACAAATAACTGAATCCCATGGTCGTACAATGAACAGGTACAGCTGAGAAACTCGATACAGATTACAAATATAAACAGTCAAAGATCCATGAGAAGCATGTTTGTTACTGAAGCAGACAGAAAATCAGCAGAACAGAAATAAGAGAATCCAATATGAAGAGCACGTTGTTTTTCAGCCTTTTGACTTATCTGTGCCAACATTTACCTGAAACAAACTGACATTAAGCTGCTGTTCATTCACAGGCATTTATCTCTGTAAAAACAAACATGGCTGTTTTGATTTTTTAGAAATAAACTTTCTCTGATAATATTTTACCCCAGGTTGCTGATCCCATTCACTGTGAGGAATCTGTGGACGTTGGAACAGAGTCACAGAGAAAACATCTTTCAGATGGGCAGAGACTGAGCTGTGACCACAGCGCCACCTGCTGACACTACTCTAAACAGGCAGAGATCTTCATCTGGGTGAGTATTTGTTTCCTGTTTGTACATGAAATGTTTGTGCTTTTCTTTGGGGGAAACTGGTCACAACAAAATGTAGTTTTCTTAATAAATCCAGTGATTTCCTGTTGAGATTTGTGACCCTTTGGTCCCTGGACACTCGATACAAACTTTATATTAAATTACAGAAGAAACAAAACAAAAAACAAATCCTTCCTTTGTTAAAAATAGAATATGAATATGGCCTGGGTGCATGATGAAGAAGCAACAAGATGCCTGAAAACCTGTTAGTCAGGTGTTTTGTGGTTTTTATTCAGTGAGGGAGGAGTTTCGTTCATAAATCAAGCATCACGGTCAAAGAAGGCAGCTCAGTAGGAAACCTCCGTAAAGGATGTCATTCCCATGATCCCATCTAACATTAGGCAATTATTTACATTTATATAGTGCATTTCATACCAAGGCAACTCAATGTGCTTTACATAAAGACAAAACATTTAAAAAGAACAGCATAAAACAGCATAAAAACAAACATTTTTTTTAAATGAAAAAAAAAAATTGTAAAAATTAAAAATAGAGTCAAAAGCAAGAGCAAAGAAGAGAGAGAAAAAGTAGAGAGAAGAAAATGAACCTGTATGATGCACCTGAGTTATCATCCTGGGAGTTTCAAATGAAGCCAAAGGAAAAAGAAGAGGAGCTATCCGTCTGGGACCGAGAAGAGAAGGAAAAAAGAGGCTGAAGTAGAAAGAAAGCGAGACAGTGGTAAGTGGAGTGATTACGTATAATGAGAACAGTAAATTCTGCTGTTATTGAACAAATGTTGTTAGTCTTACAAACGGGGAGACATTTGAATGGCAGCTAATGTTAGCGTCGGACCAGTGACTGCGTTAGATTAACAAACGTTAATGTTAAGTTTATTACTTCAGGTTTTTGCTTGGTTAGCTAGCGAGTCGGACTGCACTCGAGTCGGTCTGACTGAGAGACTCGGTGCTCTGGCACTCAAGGTTGTGAAGTTACAAAAAAAATACAAGGTTAACTTAACGTTAATTGTCGGCCTCCTTGACAGCAAGTAGCAACACTCTAATAACTTGCTAGCTAGCAAGGTGAAGTAAATAAGCTAATTTAATATGTTACAGTATTGATATGAGTATTCATTATCATAATAACATGAAAGTGTAAAAGTTAACAAGCTTTGGGTGGTATGAAATCAATGAATACAGTGGAATCCGCTTATAGTGATCACGTTGGTCCAGAGTCAATTTGATCATTATAAGCGGTTGATTATAAAAACCGAATTTTTATTATTTCACTTATTTTTTTATGCAGAACATCATCTAAATGCCATTTGTATAGTTTTTCAATGAGAAAAATGTAGCGCGATCATTTCGTCAGCTCCAAACTCACCCGTCTGCACCTCGATCACAGACCACAGCTGGTTTTCCACACAGCAGCATTTACAGTAACTCACGTGACACGTCTCAGTACAGATCCGCGGGCGCTGCTGCCGGTGTGTTTTTAAAATTAGCGAACTACTCTAGGCTACAGTAGCGCCGCAGTTTCTCATTCCCCACCTTGTTTGACTGAGAGTGTTTCAGGATGGTTTCGTGAATGAACAGGCAACATGTCACTGTCAGTTTCACTTTACCGCGCGCTGCTGTCATGCAGTGCGCGCTTCTCTCTCTCTCTCTCTCGCGCTCTCTCTCTCTCTCTGCCAATAACGGACAATGAGCGCTATGCGGAGATGAACGGAACGAGCCAAAAGCCCAAAATCTATTCCTGACGTCTGCGGTCGATATAAAGTCGATAGGTTTCATTCATCCATGTTTTGACAGACAACACAAACAGCCGCGCTGCACCGACAGTCATGTGGCTCAGCCAGCCAGCTGACGCACACAGCACACACAATACATTTAGCTTCTTCTGGTATCAGACACAAACAGCTGACAGACTGTTTCTAGCTCAGCTTCAGCTCTGTTGACAGGCAGGGATCCACCTCACACAGAACTCTGATCAGATCAGAACAAGCTGCTTCTCCTTTTTTTCGTACGGTGTTGATCACCTCTCGAGCTTTCTCTGTTCTGTTTGCTATCGCAGCAACAGACTCCATTTCACCGTCAGTTACCACCTCACAGTCCAGGAGTTTATCCAGCAGCTCATGGAGAACTGGTTCAGTCACTCTCTTGATGAACTCAGACCGAGCAGATCTCAGCCTCTTTGCTGCTGAGACACTTGGAGAAGGAGCTGAGACACTTGAAGTCAGAGCTGAGACACTTGGAGAAGGAGCTGAGACACTTGGAGAAGGAGCTGAGACACTTGGAGTCGGTTCTGGACGAGGACCTGGAAGATGAACTAAAAACATACTTGTGTTCAAAAGAAGCAAATTCAATCGTGGTATACCGTAAGTGTATACACAGTGGGGATGGAACCACTCATGAAAAACAATCTGTCTCGTCCAGTTTGCTTGTCTCAGTTCAGGACTCTGTAGAAAGTCCTTACAGCAGTAACCCAGAAGTCACCAGTGATCACACTAGGCCAAACACAACTATAAAGTCCATCCAACACCACTTCTGAACATTTTTAGCTCTAATGATTTTAAGGTGACGAGCTCTGACTCTGGGACGACGACATGTGACAGACTCACAAGTTACAGACATATCAACAGGAACTTGGAGAAAGTGAAGTGTGAGGCACCGTACAGCTCATAGCAGGTGCCCTACAGGCAGATGTTACAGTCCTCACTGCAGCTGGCCATGGTTTGAATCTAAATCTGATGGCCTACTTAGATACTATACTATACTTGAAGAAAAAAAGGTGAAGTTTCTGAGCAACACCTGAAGGAGAACAGGTATGACTGATTCAGGACCTGATGAAGGACTGAGCATAAATATTTTTAGTCCTTATTTTATTGAAGGTCCTTTCAGCTCCTTCATGAATCTCCTTGGTCCTACTCTGAACGGTTTCCCACTATAGTTTGACTCTCCCTTGTCAACAAGAATAGACCATAGAATAAACAGAAGATGATCTGAGGCCCAATAAGAACAAAGACACCACTCATCAGTCAGGTTTACATCAGGCGGATGTAGACTTTTACCTGGCAGAGGGACTTGACACTTCCACACAGCTGTCTTGGTTTCGTCTCGGACCACTACGTTGGTAATCTTGGTGCTTGAAGGTAAGATGATCTGAAACGTTGGATGGTAATTTGGTCCATAGTTTGGATGAAAGTCTTTTTTCTGAAAAGCAGCAGCATGTGCATCAGTGTTTCCAGGTGAGTGACAGCAGTTTGAGGAATCATGTCAGCTTTAGTCTGAAACACTCACCTCAGGCTGGACTATGTCGGCATGTGGACATTGAACTGTGTAAGTTTTATTTTTGACGAGTGTGCTTTCAGAAGGCATCTTGATAAACACACAGTCGTCATGCTTTGCCGTCACCTGGAGAACAATCAGATCATTTCATTGGGTTGGGCCTGAGCCTGAACAGACAGATTGGTTCTACTGGGCTGGACCTACAGGACTGAGAGAGTCCTTTCTGAAGTCACACTGATCTTTGAATGATTGTGTAAGACTTGCTGAAGTGGTGTCAAGGAGACACTGAGACACGGGTGTTAGTTCACGACATCAGGTCTGTTAGTGATGAATTTGGAAAGTGAAGCAGAGTGAATCTCTAACACTTCAGTCTGTAGCCTTACCTCTTCCAGGGGGACGTTATTAGGCAGCAGATGAACGTTGAGGCTTTGCTTCAGTTCTGCGAAGTTTGGTTGTTGGAACAGCAGAATTTGACTGTGAACTGATTCCTTGTTGTTCCACAACCAGCTAAGCAGGCCAAAGGCAGAAAGATGAGGGACTGAGATGATCACATGAGTGTCTGTGACCTCCAGTGGCTCGATGAAGCTCATTCCATCATCAGTGATGTGGGCGACAGACAGCAGACCGTCACAGAGGAGAGCTGTGGAAACACAGAGACAACAACCTGGTTACAACAGCAGTGATCATTTCAGTCACTGTTCTCAACATCAGGAAATTAATCAGGAGGCTGGTGAAGGACAGTGCCCTGATTTTACATTATAGTCATGTAATAAATGTACACGTTATTTAGATGGTCACACAACTTAAGTTACATCATTAGTTCCCATCATTGCTCTAACAAACACAATCACTTGCTCACCATCCTTTGTTTCACAATGTGGGAGGTGGAGCTGACGGACGGCATCCTCAGGACACTGGATGTTGAACAGCGGTCCTGCAGCCATCTTGCCAACTGAGTGGAGGAGGCTCTCATCCCATTGGACAGTCCTGTAGAGCAGCTCCGCCTCCTGAGCCACAACAAACACCAGTCCAGTTGAAGAACACTGGAACTGGCCTGGACCAGGACACCTGAACCTGCAGGACACAGAAGGCAGAGTGACCACCTCAGACCCTGAGATGAAAAAGGTTCAACATTGGCTAAAACATTGTGTTCCTCCTGACTCAGCTGAGTGAGAGCTGATCCAGCTGATGTTCCCTCACACAGTCGACCATGAGACCAACACTGCAGAGACACGTCTGCTGCGGCTCAGGAGAAGCTGTGAAGGAAGAGGAAGGTCCTTTGGCAAAAACTGTGTTGACTGAGTTTATTGCATGTTTACCTGTATGAGACTTGTGTAGATTTAGTTTCCAGTTCAGGTTTGAAGCTTGACTGCTGCAATTCAGAGAAAAACAATGTAAGCTGGTTTATTACAATTAAAAATACATTGTGTTGAGTGAAGCCAACAGATTTGTTCCACAGTCCCGAGTGACCTGAGGCACAGTGGACAGAGTCTTAGGGGACTGACAGGGTGACGGAGGGATTTGATGTCAGTGTAATAATTTACAGACTGTAACAACTATATATTATTTATGTACTTATTTATTTTCTGTATTCCCTTCATCCCCTCGAGGTCACAGAGACAGCCAACATTGCCGAGGCGGTCATTGGTAGCTGTGGCCTCAAGGTCATTAGTGCCTGTAGCAACATGAGAACCCACTGGTGGATCTCAGCAGGAGGGAAGCTACCAAGCTGAAGTAGGAGGACTTTAGGGTGGAGATTCGCTCTGAGATGCTTAAGGCTCCTGATATTGTAGGGCTGTCTTGGCCTACACATCTTTTCAATGTCATGTGAAGGTTGGTTACAATACCTGTGAAGTGGTAAACCAGAGTTGTGTGCTCCAACTATTACATATTACTCTTCCTCCCTGGATAATTTCACACCAGTGGGCTGGAAGAGAAGCTCTGACCGATTGTCAAACCAGAGGGAGCAATATGGATTCTGTCCTGGATGTGGATCTTTACCTTTGCAGGAGCTCTGAGGGGGGCATGGGAGTTTGATCAGCTAGTCTACAAGTGTGTTGAGGACTTGGAAAGGGCTTACAACCATGTGCCCCTGGACACTCTGTGGGGGGGTCCTCCAGGACTATGAGGTAACACGCTTGTTGCTACAAGCCATTCAGTCCATGTACAAGCAAAGAGTGAGATGTGTCTGGATTCTCAGAAGAAAGCCAAACATATTTGCAGTGTAAGTTGGACTTAACCAAAGTTGTCCCGATCTTGTTCATGATATTCATGGGAAGGATTTCAAGGATTAGCCGAGAAGAGGAAAACAGGGATGAGAATCAGGAGCTCCAAATCTGAGGCTTTGGTTCTCAAGCCAGAAAACACTGCTTCTCTCTCTGGTTTGGAGGTGAGTTGCTGCCCCAAGTGAAGGAGTTGAGGTATCTTGGGATCTTGTGCATGGGTGAAGGTAGGATGTAGTGGGAGACCAACAGACAGATCATTACATCTGGAACCCTCTACTTAAAGGGACAACGAGGAGTTTCTAATCGGTTATAAAAAAGTCTCACGTTAATGTGGATGAATCTCCGCTACCCACACTTGTTAATGGGCCCATTTTCGATAAATATATCATTCTGTCTCTATCGTTATTTTGTTATTATTAGTGGTGGCGGAGATGCTGGTCGAGCCGACCAGCGTTTCTTTACTTTCAGTTTCGCAATGAGTCATGACAATAACGTAGCTGAATCGCCGTTTATGGTCAGAACTACGACGGTATGTGAACCTCTTTGAACCTCTGACTTCAATTATTGATGAATGAAAACATGAGTCTGTCTTGCGCCGGTCAAAAGAATTTTACGGTGCGCACGGAGGCTCATAAATGTAGTGTGAAAACGCTTCGCTTTTCCAAAACTCCTCGTTGTCCCTTTAACCTGCTACCACTGAGACCAGGCCCCGGAAAAGTGGAAGAACATAGATAGAATAGATTACTATTATTATTATGCAACTTGTCTAGTGCCGACTGAAACCGCTAAACTATTGTAAGCGACGTGGATGCGGGTGTGTAAATGAAGGAGTCCAACAACGTACTGGGTTCTTACTCCAATCTTTTAGTAAGTCTCAACACACAACAGGTTAACAGATCGCCACCGACCTCTCTCCTCTCTTCTTCTCCTTCCTCCTCACAATTCCTTCTGTCCCACTAGCACCGCCTAGCGGCTGACCTCGATAACACCATAATGAACAATTCTCCAAAACAATACATTAAACCCATTATGTAACCTTAACTTTTGCACCTAAAACATAACTTTCATCTTACACTATCTAAACTATGAGTTTGTTTCTACACTGAAGATCTCATTGTTGTTACCAGTGCAGGAGATATTCTCTGAATATTTTTCCCCTCTGTTGAGCCCTGAAGTCTGTCTGGAAAATCAGGATACAATGTTTTTCTCTCACCTTGAGCTTTGTGTTTTCCTTAACCTTCAAGCAGTCTTCATCAAACCTCTTCAGCTTTGAGTCATCCTCAGGGGTCTTCAGCTTGGACTCATCCTCAGAGGTCTCTGGCTTTGAATCATCCTCAAAAACGTTCAGCTTTGAGTCATCCTCAGAGGTCTTCAGCTCTGCCGCAGAGACCTTTGGCTTTGAGTTGTCCTCAGAGGCCTTTGGCTTTGTGTCACCCACAAAAACCTTCAGCTTTGGGTCACCTGTTGAAAGAGAAGAAACAAAGAACATCTCAGAAATCAGTGTTTGCTATTCTTCTCTTTATCATATGTCAGATATAAACTCCACCTGACCATGTGGTTTATGCTGCTGTCTGTCAATAGTTCAATTCAGTTCAAAGATCGACTAGGTGTTACAATCCCTTAAGACTACTGTATATTGTTCTTCATGCTGATGGGAGTGGGGGGTTCCACGCGTTGCAGGAGAGGGTCTTCAGCTGAGTGCAGGGGATTGCAGGCTTCATAGACGTCGTCAGGTGGGCACCCTCCTTCATTGGTGTTTTGATGACTAACCCCCGACACCTCCAGAGGGCTCATCAGCACCACCTGGTGTCCCCTCTGCACTGGATCTCCTGCTTACTCAGCTGCTACTGCTGCTGCCTTGCAGCCTCGACACGTTCCTCTTAATACAGAGCCAGCGACTTGATTGCTCTGCAGTACTGGAAAGGGAGTTGATGGCCTGCCGCAGAGCTTGACCTCGGATCCCCAGATCCTTCAGGAGCCTCATTGTTTGTCTGCCCACAAACCCTCTGCAGCCAACATCGACTGGGTAGACCTTGGTTTGTAAAAATGGGCTATACAAATAAAATTGCCTTGCCTTGCCACAGGAAATAGTCAGTGAAAATAAAGACAATTGATGATTTCAATGGAAAGTTTCTGATATGAAAGATGCATACACATCGAAATTGAAATATCACTTCTTGCCTATGATGACCCTGTCAGTTGTCCTTTCTTTCATTTGTTGTATTCAAGCCAAAAATTAAGTATAAACAATATGCAATTCATAAAACTATTGGAGGTGAAATGAGCCCAGATTCATTTCCCAGTCAGACTGATGAAGAGGAGACAGAGGTTCAGTACTCACTGGTTTTGTCTCTGGAAGCTTTAATCACCTCTCCCCTACCGATCCTGTAGGAACAAACACAACAGAGTCAGAGGGAAATATTCAGGTGACGTTTGACTCCATTTCACCAATCAGACAGAGCCAGGCAGTCACATGACCACACACAAAATCTCCACGGTAAAGAGGGCGGCCACTCCTCAAATTTGAGAAAAAAAAAATATTATGGTTAGCAGGAGATGTGTTTTAGGCTGTGATGCTTTCAACCTCAAAGAAAAAGTGTGCACACTCCCAACCTTTTCATCACTGTGGACCGTTCACCGGTGGACAATTTTACTGCAGCCCACAATCCGGGTGGGGTTACGTACGTTCTCCACATTACACATATAATATAATTCAATTCAATAATTCAATTCAATTCAAAACACTTTATTTGTCCGAGGGGCAATTTAAAAGGCATGAGGAGCATCATTAAAAAAGGACAAACATAATATCAACAACATAAAATCATATAAAGTGCTATAGTTAGTATTTTCAGTGACTGTCAGTCAAAGTGCTGTGTGCATTCTTGAAAATTGCATATCCATAATAAAATGAGTATATCTCTGTAACGACAAGGTCTATTTGAATACTTTTGGTGTCATAGTAAAGGGAAAAAATTGAGAAATTGCTGAGATGTGTAAATTTCAGCATATGTGTTACTGGTGAAGAGTAAATGAAGACGACACACAGCAAAAATTAAAGAAATTTAATGTTCGCCTAAAAAAAAATCACATTTTAGATGACTGTCCTTCAGAATGATGCTGCTAAAGCTCAAAACCTCTATTAAATGATTGTACAATGTATGTACATTATCTCTGCAGTGGTTGATTCTGATAAAGTGAAGCAGTACAAAATTATTGAGATTTTACTACAAAATATCAATTGTTGGCACAGCTTGGAACCACCTGCCACTATAAACCACTATTGAGTCTTTATTTTCACACAATTTGCATAAACTAACTGAAAAAGAATCAACCGGGACTAAATAACAACTCCTTTCTAGGCGTAAAGCTGCACTGAGAGCAGCTTATGTGGGTGCAGTTACGCCTGGCTCTATCTCTGCAGCGGATTGGTTGATTCGAGTGATTGACAGCTCATTCGAACCGTCAGAGCCAATAGAATGATGCTGTACCCACGTTGATGTGATTGACAGTACTGGCAGCCAATCAGAATCAGAATTCTTCTCATGAGCCAATCAGAATCAGCAGAATCCTGAAATGAGTGACGTGCAGGCTGTTGTGTGCGGCGCTCACAAAGGTTTCCCCGCTCCTAAAGCCCGTCCGGACCGATTTAGATGTAACACCGGTCAAAGTTCAACTGGAAATATTGTGGATTTACCCATAAGACAAACTTTTCAGGGCAAAACAGCAAAGGTTAGAGGAAATGTACAACCATGTTTCGGCCAAGCAGTGTCTGTGTTTGTTCGACTTTGCTCGTTTTTGGCTTCTGTCTCTGCCGTGCTTCTGTGTAGCCGTGGGTGCTATGTGTTGTTCCAATCTTTGCAGCCGGCTCTTTCATATGAGCGGTAGCTGATGTGTTTTGCATAATGTACAGTAGTATACGAGGCAGAAATGTGGCGACTGGGTCCACACAGAGGTGCTTCATGAAGTTTGATGTCTAGTTGTTTATTTGAGTAGTGTTTGGGCTGTGTTTGGATCATAATAACATGGTTTCTACAGGCTGTGGGTCAGCTTCTGCTGTTTAATTTGACATATAATATTACTATATTCTTTCATAATTAGTGCAGTAGTGGCTCTGTGATTGTTCTGCATGTCTTCAAATCCCCCATATGGTTTTTAATCACATCACTGGCCAATGAAACCCAGGCAAGGCAAGGCAATTTTATTTGTATAGCCCGTTTTTACAAACAGTTTGTCTCAAAAAGCAGCCCTGGTTCTCATCATGTGTTCCTTCTACTGAGGAGACACTGAGAACACTCTGACCTGCTGCATCACTGTGTGGTTTAGAAACTGAACCACCTCCAACTAGGGGTGGTTAATTGGCCCAATTTCCCGATTCGATTCGATTACGATTATTGAAGTCTCGATTCGATTACAGACCGATTTTCGATTATTAACGATTATCGATTCGATTTTCGATTATCAATGATTATTGTCATGATTATTATCAGTCAGTTGCTGAATTATTATTAGCCTATTTTTATTTATTGAAAACCACATATTCATTTTCTCTTTGTGCGTTGATTGCTTGTTGGCTCATTTTTTGATTCTTGGATTTTTTGTTACAATAAGTTACTTTAACTGATCATGGACCCTTTGTATTTTTGGACGTGTCACAAAGGAGATTTAAATTAGTAAGTCACTTTTTTTGAAAGACAGATGCAACACATATTTTACTGTAGGCTTTAGATAATGTACACATAAAAACAGAACACAAACACGTAACTAGTGATCTGGAACAACCAGCTTGCACACATTTTACTTTAGCCTACTGTTATAAAAACAGAGCAAGCTGTGTAACTTCAACTTCAGTGATCAAATCATTGCTCTGGAGCAACCAGATTCTTATGGAGGAAGACCAGCTGGTCCTCATGTTGTGACATGTTAACAGCGCTAAAGCCAGAATTAAAACAGTTTTTAGCAGCTTTACTGCTATGGTTGTAGCGATGCTAATTTCTGTTAGCCCGTCTATGGTGTTTTACATTATACAACGTTAGCATTAAGCTAGCGGACTTTATGCTTCAAAAGCAAGCTCACTGCTGTCTGTCCCATAGAAAAACATGACAGCGGCAGCCTAGTTTGGAACATGAACCACGTGACCGCGCTGGCGGCGACATCAAAAGCTGTCGCCACTCAATTGTATCGATCTTGTCTCGCTCCAGCACCGTTAGCACCTGGTTAGCACCTTGTTAGCACCTACACACTTGCTCGCTGGCTCAGTTACACAGCCTCTTGTTATGACAGACAGACCGCTCCACCTTGTGGTTAAATCCTGTATGACATCCAGTAACAGGAGGACTCGCCTTTGTATTACAATTTGAAAAATATTTAAAAAAAAAAATAAAAATAAAAAATTTGAAAAAAAAAAAAAAAAATTTTGAAAAATATAAATAATCGATTTTTGGAAAATTAATAATCGATTCATAATCTGTCATTTAATAATCGCGATTAATCGATTATCGATTTTTTTCACCACCCCTACCTCCAACTGAAAAACCCTGCAGTGCAGGAAGAAAGGTCATTGGTGCCTCACTCCTGGACATCTACAGCACCTGCCAACATAATCTACACTGAGAATGACAACAGAGATGAGAGCAGCATGGACTGATCCATCCCTCTACTGACCTCACAGTCTCCAGTCTACAGTCTGGACTCTCCACAAGAGCACGAAGATCCTTCAGGTCTGAATCCTGTAGCTTGTTGTTCCAGCTCAGGTCCAGTTCTCTCAGGTGGGAGGGGTTGGACTTCAGAGCTGAGACCAGAGAAGAACAGCTGATCTCTGACAACCTGCAGCCCTCCAATCTGAATAAAGAATAAAAGCAGTGAGTTGAGGACAAAGCTCCTTGTTGACAGCGTTCAGTGTCTCATCATCTGTTCAGAGCTGAAGAAGCTTCAGAAAGAACAAGTTTAGAAAATCAAAGTCCAACAGCTGAAGCAACAGGAAGCAGGTTAAACAGTCACATAGAGAGAAAACAGCTCATTAATATTCATGAGAAGCTGCTGCTGCTTCAACACAGACGCAGTGACTCCGCCTCTTCACCTGTCAGCTCCACCTGTGGCTCCATCCAGACAAACTCATGTTGAGCAGCCACATTGATCAGAGGTTTACTGACCACGCTCAAGTTTTAAAGACAACACACATGTGAGGCGGAACTCTGTTGCCATGACAACAAACATGAGCTCAGATACAAAAACCTGCTGACTGACTTCACAGATTGAACCTGCTCCAACTTCTTCACAGAGCTGAAACCAGAGATGGGGACTCGAGTCACTGTGACTTGGACTCGAGTCGACTCGAGTCGCTATTTTGATGCGACTTGACTTGACTTGACAAAAAATAAAAGACTTGCGACTTGACTCGGACTTGAAGGTTAAAGACTCGGGACTTGACTTGAGACACGATGACTTGAATGACTTGAATGACCAGCCGCCACCGCTGAATTTTTCCCCGGCACGGCACCAGCTCAGTCGGTGTTTTTTTTTTTTTCCCCCGGACTTTTTATGCACTTATTTTGAAAGGACCGCTGGAGAGAGAGAGGGAGGGGGAGAGAGTGAGAGGGGGGTTTGATACGGAGGGGCCTCCAGGGTCGCTGCAGCGGGCGTGCTACATGGATCTGTTGGCTATAATATACATCCATGGCCATGGCGTGCTATCGCGCTCGCAGTGTTTTTAAACGAAGATTTAATCCGGAGTTTCAGTGACGGTGAGCGGCCTGACGCTGCTTCATTAACGCTGCGTCGCCGCCGCTGTTCAGAGTCGGGACAAACGCACAGTAACCAATAGACCTAACAGTCACCTGTTACCAGCGTTACCATAGCGAGAAGCTAACGTGTCCTTTTTAAAAATAAAAAAAAATCTCCTCTCCTTCAGCCTCACGTTCTCACTGCTGCAGAATCTGCAGTGACTACACAGCTGTTTGCCTGTCACTCATAGCATCCAGGAATGTTTCAATGGTACACATTCTTTGACTTTTGAATATAAAATATCAAATTAATATCTAACTACTTGGTATGAGTGCAGGCTGAGAATAGTGTTGTCATGATAGAATATAGCTAATAGATTTTCTATTCTATTCTATTGATGTAGTAGGAGTTAACCTTTTGTGATCAGATCAGGTATGAAGAGGCTCATTAATGCATGATAAGACATAAGACATAATATGTTCTATTCTATTCTATTCTAATATATTGTCTTCACTTTATTTAGATTAGATTCTGCGGGTGAAATTGCAATAAGGTGACTTGACTTGGACTTGACTTGACCTATGCAGGACTTGACTTGGACTTGACTTGACATAACCTGTGACTTGACTTGACTTGACTTGCCCAAAGAAAAATGACTTGAGACTTACTTGAGACTTGAAGGTTAAGACTTGAGACTTACTTGAGACTTGC
The DNA here is from genome assembly GCF_045865225.1 of Trachurus japonicus. Classification (NCBI taxonomy): domain Eukaryota; kingdom Metazoa; phylum Chordata; class Actinopteri; order Carangiformes; family Carangidae; genus Trachurus; species Trachurus japonicus. Next base: position 5,346,605 of record NC_140915.1, on the reverse strand, counting down.
ACATGTGTGACTTGGTCCCATCTCTGGCTGAAACCAGCACACACACACCTGCTTATTATGGGATGTTGGCTTTGAATGTTTCACTACAAACCTCACAGAACCTCAGGAAAGAGGAGGAGCCACCAGCTATTGATTATAGATCAGTTATTGTCTGACACATTACATGTGTTTCTGACTGGACTAAAAGCAGAGAAGAAGAAAACAGCCGTCACCATGACGACCCTCAGTGTGGATCAGTATAACATCAGCCTCATGTCTGCAGCTCAGTGTCAACACAACTTTCACATCACATTCATCTGAGCACAGAAATAAAACAGAGTCTGACCTCAGAGTCTCCAGTCTACAGTCTGGACTCTCCAGAAAACCACTCAGATCCTTCACTGCTGAATCCTGCAGGTTGTCGTTGAGGCTCAGGTCCAGGTGTCTCAGGTAGGAGGGGTTGGACTTCAGAGCTGAGCCCAGAGAAGAACAGCTGATCTCTGACAAACTGCAGCTCCACAATCTGAATAAAGAATAAAAGCAGTGAGTAGAGGACAAAGCTCCTTGTTGACAGCGTTCAGTGTCTCATCATCTGTTCAGAGCTGAAGAAGCTTCAGAAAGAACAAGTTTAGATTATAGCTGCTGCGCAGCGATGGGTCGGGTCCGGGCTACTTTTGGGCAAATTTTGGCAATTCTGAGCAACAAACAGGAGAATAGGAAGACAAGACAGTTGTCCTTATAATGTCCAATTTGGACCAGTTGAGGGTTGAACCCACAACCTCGGGAACCAAAGACCGTTGCCTATCGCACTGAGCTAATTGACAAGTGGGAGTGCAATAGTGGCTTCACAAATTGAGTAAGCCATTCACTGTCGTGTAGGCAGATTTGAAACCACAGTAAAAAGAAAAATCAGTTTTTGAGGTAATGATATGTATTTGTTAAACATCTACTGTGACTCTAAGATGTTAGGAGCCTTCGCACATAGTCCAGTCCAAGCTATTTGGATTTTTAAAATTAGAAGCTTGCTGTGATGCCACCATTAGGACAATTGTCTTGTGTTTCATGTTGAGGACAACTGACATTTTGATCTGTCATCATCATCATCATCACCCTTGCTGGGACTCGAACCCACAGCCTCTGACACCAAGAACCAGCTCCTAACTCACTGAGCTAATTGGCTGGTAGTGAGACCTGCTGTGTAGCTTCATTTATCCACTCAGGTGGGCCAGTGCCCGGGCAGCTGTTGTGAACGCAGATTTCAAAAATGGTCATAAAGTCAGAAATTATGTTATCTAAACAAAAATCTGTTAACACATAAATTGCATTTAGACAGCAAAACAGCTTGAGGACATGTGACATTTTGATCTGTCATCATCATCATCATCATCATCATCATCATCATCACCCTTGCTGGGTCTCGAACCCACAACCTCTGACACCAAGAACCAGCTCCTAACTCGCTGAGCTAATTGGCTGGTAGTGAGACCTGCTGTGTAGCTTCATTTATCCACTCAGGTGAGCCAGTGCCCGGGCAGCTGTTGTAAAGGCAGATTTCAAAAATGGTCATAAAGTCAGAAATTATGTTATCTAAACAAAAATCTGTTAACACATAAATTGCATTTAGACAGCAAAACAGCTTGAGGACATGTGACATTTTGATCTGTCATCATCATCATCATCATCATCATCATCATCATCATCATCACCCTTGCTGGGTCTCGAACCCACAACCTCTGACACCAAGAACCAGCTCCTAACTCGCTGAGCTAATTGGCTGGTAGTGAGACCTGCTGTGTAGCTTCATTTATCCACTCAGGTGAGCCAGTGCCCGGGCAGCTGTTGTGATGAAATGGTCAAAATTTCAGAAATTCAGTCATCTAAACAAAAATCTGATAATACATAAATTGCATCTTGACAGCATGGAAATGTTGGTGATTTGTTTTTAATGATAAGTGTTTTGCTTCATAAGAGAAAATCTGATGTTTAAAAATTCCACACTCACATTGATTGCAGTTGTTCCCATGAGAGCAGAATTCAAAATGTTCTCAAAAATTCAGTTTTTGAATTAAAATTCTGATATTTGCCAAACTTCATTAACCATGACTCCAGAATATTCTCATTTTTTTTCAGGAAGTTTGAAAATGTATTTAGCAAGAATTTGATGGTATATGTTTACAGTAGTGTTTACAGTCAAACGTTTTCATGCACTGTAGGCTCAATTTTTGCTTAATCAAAAATCCGAGAAACAAGTTTTGTGGAGGACGGTCTGGAGATGCTCTGTAGCAAGTTTGGTGACAATTGAGCAAAAATTGTGGGAGGAGATACATTTTAAAAGTTTTACAGTTATTGAAAAAAACAGAGTGATGGACTTCATAATTTGTAATGAGTTTAAGTGGACAAAAGTTTCAGCAGTATTGAGGCTACATTGTGGTGAAGTTTCAACACTGTAGCATCTACCGTTGGTTTGGTAGGAATTTTTAAAGTTTTTAAATTTAAACGCTTATTGTGCCCCCCCTAGGAGGGGGGGGCACATGTCCTTGGAGTTGAGTGAATCTGGCATGGGGTCGGATGTTTCTGTGAAGTTTGGTGAGTTTTCGCCCATGGGAAGTATGACTTCCTTGGAAGAAGAAAGAAAGAAAGAAAGAAGAAGAATTCCTAGGAATACAATAGTGTCCCGGCAGCTTAGCTGCCCGGACCCTAAAAATCAAAGTCCAACAGCTGAAGCAACAGGAAGCAGGTTAAACAGTCACATAGAGAGAAAACAGCTCATTAATATTCATGAGAAGCTGCTGCTGCTTCAACACAGACGCAGTGACTCCGCCTCTTCACCTGTCAGCTCCACCTGTGGCTCCATCCAGACAAACTCATGTTGAGCAGCCACATTGATCAGAGGTTTACTGACCACGCTCAAGTTTTAAAGACAACACACATGAGAGGCTGAACTCTGTTACCATGACAACACACATGAGAGGCTGAACTCTGTTGCCATGACAACAAACATGTGAGGCTGAACTCTGTTGCCATGACAACAAATGTATACGAACATGTCAATTAAAGGTCAGAGACAAAAACCTGCTGACCAGCATACACAACTTCTTCACAGAGCTGAAACCAGCACACACACACACCTGCTTATTATGGGATGTTGGCTTTGAATGTTTCACTACAAACATCACAGAGCCTCAGGAAAGAGGAGGAGCCACCAGCTATTGATTATAGATCAGTTATTGTCTGACACATTACATGTGTTTCTGTAGTTGACTGGACTAAAAGCAGAGAAGAAGAAAACAGCCGTCACCATGACGACCCTCAGTGTGGATCAGTATAACATCAGCCTCATGTCTGCAGCTCAGTGTCAACACAACTTTCACATCACATTCATCTGAGCACAGAAATAAAACAGAGTCTGACCTCAGAGTCTCCAGTCTACAGTCTGGACTCTCCAGAAAACCACTCAGATCCTTCACTCCTGAATCCTTCAGGTAGTTTCCACTCAGGTCCAGGAGTCTCAGGTGGGAGGGGTTGGACTTCAGAGCTGAGCCCAGAGAAGAACAGCTGATCTCTGACAAACTGCAGCCCTCCAATCTGAATAAAGAATAAAAGCAGTGAGTTGAGGACAAAGCTCCTTGTTGACAGCGTTCAGTGTCTCATCATCTGTTCAGAGCTGAAGAAGCTTCAGAAAGAACAAGTTTAGAAAATCAAAGTCCAACAGCTGAAGCAACAGGAAGCAGGTTAAACAGTCACATAGAGAGAAAACAGCTCATTAATATTCATGAGAAGCTGCTGCTGCTTCAACACAGACGCAGTGACTCCGCCTCTTCACCTGTCAGCTCCACCTGTGGCTCCATCCAGACAAACTCATGTTGAGCAGCCACATTGATCAGAGGTTTACTGACCACGCTCAAGTTTTAAAGACAACAACATGAGAGGCTGAACTCTGTTGTCATGACAACAACATGAGAGGCTGAACTCTGTTGTCATGACAACACACATGAGAGGCTGAACTCTGTTGTCATGACAACACACATGAGAGGCTGAACTCTGTTGTCATGACAACACACATGAGAGGCTGAACTCTGTTGCCATGACAACACGCATGTGAGGCTGAACTCTGTTGACATGACAACGAACATGTGAGGCTGAACTCTGTTGTCATGACAACACGCATGAGAGGCTGAACTCTGTTGCCATGACAACACGCATGTGAGGCTGAACTCTGTTGTCATGACAACGAACATGTGAGGCTGAACTCTGTTGTCATGACAACAAACATGTGAGGCTGAACTGTGTTGTCATGACAACACACATGAGAGGCTGAACTCTGTTGCCATGACAACAAACATGTGAGGCTGAACTCTGTTGTCATGACAACACACATGAGAGGCTGAACTCTGTTGCCATGACAACAAACATGTGAGGCTGAACTCTGTTGCCATGACAACACGCATGTGAGGCTGAACTCTGTTGACATGACAACGAACATGTGAGGCTGAACTCTGTTGTCATGACAACAAACATGTGAGGCTGAACTGTGTTGCCATGACAACAGATGTATACAAACATGACAATTAAAGGTCAGAGACAAAAACCTGCTGACCAGCATACACATCTGCTTATTATGGGATGTTAGCTTTGAATGTTTCACTACAAACACCACAGAGCCTCAGGAAAGAGGAGGAGCCACCAGCTATTGATTATAGATCAGTTATTGTCTGACACATTACATGTGTTTCTGTAGTTGACTGGACTAAAAGCAGAGAAGAAGAAAACAGCCGTCACCATGACGACCCTCAGTGTGGATCAGTATGGGAATGGCTAGTGGCTACGTCATCACAATCTAAAACATCACTTCCGTGTCCAATCGCAGGATATTCAGGATAGAAACAATAGGCAGAGCCGGGTCAAAAACAGAGCGGGAGCTTTCATTTATGAATAAATAAACATATATATTCATGTATATGAATTCAATGCACAATATAGCATATATACGTATATATATGAAGAGTTCTTTTCCAAAACGCTATAAATCCATTTTAATAGTTTTCCAGAAAATGACATTTTTTACCTAGACCCACCCTTTTTGTTAATATTCAATTTATCCTGTTAAAATGATTGTTGGCTCAGTCTGGACATGTTGAACAATGATTATTAAATCAAACAACAATATTGTTGATTAAAAACTCAAAGTTTATTTTATTTTTTCTCAAAACGCTATAAATCCACATTTAAAAAAACAAAAATTGATGGTTTCTGTCTTGAAAAACCAACCAACATGACATGAGAACATCACTGAGGTGCTGCGTGTCTCTCTCTCTGTGTGTGTGTGTGTGTGTGTGTGCGCGCGCACGTCGGGGGGAGGGAGGGGGGCGGTAATGATGTCTGTCTCTTTACATGTTAAACAAAGAGAACTATGGACTATGAAAGTTTTAATAGTCAAAATACAGACGCTATCATGATGTGAGCACATGTTGCTGTAAACAAAACTACGTCTTTGCTGTAAAAAAAAAAAAAAAAAAGAAATCGATCGTTGATACGGAGGACACCCGGCGTTACAGGCGGGGGCGGGGCTCGTACGGTATGCGGGGGCTGTGGGGGTATAGGCTACTTAACGGCACAGTGTCCACCACATAAACAGATACAGTAATTAACACAGAACCCAGAAACTACTGAATGAATGACTGAAAACAGACCTGGGTTCAGAGCACCGCCATGTTGGACTGCATGGAGCGCTGCTCATAGAATTCTGAGGAGAGGGAGGAGATGTCGCGTTTTGGCTAAAAATAGACTTGGCGCTTATCGCGGTTTGGAGGGAAACTGCATCTTGCGGTGCCTTTTAAACAGGGAAATGTAGCGATTTGACGTGAGACGTTGATGGAGCAGTGAATAGGCTCAGTACACAGCAAAATGGCGTGACAAACTCATTTTTTTTAAATTTGGCGTTTATCGCGTTTTGGAAAAGAGCTCTTCATATATATATATATATATATATTTCAGTGAATTCACTCGGTGATTTATTTCGATCGATCAGCTGTGTTTACCGTTTCAGGTGTCATAGATGGTTAGACAGATTAATCAGTCCTCTAACATCCTAAAGTTTTACTTGTCAGAGTTTTTCAGTAGAGAAGCAGCTCAGGTTTAAGTGTCGGGAGTCACTGTGGGGACGAAGGAAACAGCTGTAAAGTTAACCTCGCAGCAGGAGTTGGACACGGAAGTGACTCGTGACGTGACACTAGCCATTCCCATAACATCAGCCTCATGTCTGCAGCTCAGTGTCAACACAACTTTCACATCACATTCATCTGAGCACAGAAATAAAACAGAGTCTGACCTCAGAGTCTCCAGTCTACAGTCTGGACTCTCCAGAAAACCACTCAGATCCTTCAGGTCTGAATCCTGCAGCTTGTTGTTGTAGCTCAGGTCCAGTTCTCTCAGGTGGGAGGGGTTGGACTTCAGAGCTGAGCCCAGAGAAGAACAGCTGATCTCTGACAAACTGCAGCCCCACAATCTGAATAAAGAATAAAAGAAGAATAAAGAGTTGTTTTTTGTTTGTCTCTGAACTATCTCAGTTCTTTTAACTCAGTGAACACAACATCACATCAGTCTGTGTGTATGGAAAGCCGTTTTAGTCATAATGAAATAAATTACTAAATGCATAAATAAATAAATATAGCCATGAAATGAGTCCCGAATTAAATAAATAGGATGATAAATAGATATAAATGAAATATAAATACATATATTTTTATTTTGAAAACAATATTTTTATTTTTTCAGGAGACTTTTATTTTCGCCTCATTTATTTATTTCCTAATGTCACATTTATTTATTTCCGGCGACTTTTATTTCATAACGTCACATTTATTTATTTCTGGGGACTTTCATTTCATAACGTCACATTTATTTCACTGCTCTTTTATTTCATGCTGCAATATTCAAATGAGGGGGCGGGTTTATCTGGACCCTTTCAGAGTAAAACATCACACGACGGCCTATTCACCTTATTTTGCGCTGGATCTAGTGTGCGGAAGTGCTGTTGTTGTGAATTGTTGAACAATCTACTTTCCTATCCACTTCGCTATGTGTTAGTACTGGTACTCTGGTTGAGAAGAAAAAATAAATAAAATAAATAAATGTGACGTTATGAAATAAAAGTCCCCAGAAATAAATAAATGTGACGTTATGAAATAAAAGTATCTGGAAATAAATAAATGTGACGTTAGAAAATAAAAGTCTCCTGAAAAAATTAAAATGTTGTTTTTAAAATAAAAATATATGTATTTATATTTCATTTATATCTATTTATCATCCTATTTATTTAATTCGGGACTCATTTCATGGCTATATTTATTTATTTATGCATTTATTAATTTATTTCATTATGACTAAAACGGCTTTCCATATGTGTGAACCTCTTTTTAAATATATTTACGTTTGTACTTGATCTCTTGCTCCAGACTGTTCCACAAAGTCACCACCTCTGTCATGGCCTGAGTGGGTCTGTGTCGCCTTCACTGGCACTAAGCAGCTTCGAGGTGGATGTTAGGAACCCGGCTCTCACTTAAGTTTCACTTTCACTTTCATGACGAGGAGGGATTCTTGCAAATAATGGTGATATTCAAGCAATGCGACACCTTCCTGTCGGGTTGTGTAGATGGTGTTGGAGCTATTTGTTATTTTTGTAATATTTAATCCCTTATTTAGTTATATTTTGTTGTTTAGTTTTCAGAAATATACTTTTAGTTTGTTTATTATATTTAGTATTATTTGAGTTAATTTGAGTAATTTGTTAATGCTTTTATTTTGAAGGCACCGGGGAGTTTAGAAGTATGGTGGACAGGTAGAGGAGGCCAGGCACCTGGGTGGGCTTATGGTTTTTTACCACAGACAAGGGAGGCAGCAAGGACCCTTTGTTCTTTGTTTGTTCTCTTCACTGTTGGAAATAAACCCATGATGAGAAACTTTATTTTTTGCCTGGACATTATGTTCTTCCTGCTGTAAAGTCACTGCTCAGGTGCCTCAGTGGCCCTTTGATTTGATTTTGTCTATTTTAGTGTTTTGATACTTTTTAGATTTTTGACAAACAGCCACTACAGATACATTAGCTCATCACTATTCATCCCTCAAACAGCTGCTGGAGACAGAAACTTAGGTTATACGTCTTCTGTTCATTTCCATGCACCAGGAGATCTGGATGTTTACGACGCTACGCGCTGGTGCTCATGGGAAATGGAGTCTTCCTTCAGGCAAAACACTACTGCTTTGGTCCACTGGCGCCGCCAAACTCAACCAAAACAGAAAGTTCTTTAGTTTTGCTTTAAATGAACTGTTTCAGCAGTTGTGTTTTAACAGTTTAGAAAAAATGTTAAAACTAGTTTAAACCAGTTCATAGTGATGGTAAAAAGCTGTTCTTGTGGATCATCAACACACACACACACACACACACACACACACACACACACACACACACACACACACACACACACACACACACACACACACACACACACACAATCAGATTATTGATTATTGATGACTATGGAGTGAAATGAGCTGAAAGTGAAGAGTCATTGTCAGTGTGAGAGAAGAACAAGTGGAAACATGAGACAACAACTATTTCAAACGTCCTTCATTCATGACATCAAAGTCAATGATTCAAGTTCTGAGTGAAGATCAATCAGGTTCAGTTGTGGATCAAAGATCTAAGATCTACAACAGTAACAGTCAGTGAACTGACCTCAGAGTCTCCAGTCTACAGTCTGGACTCTCCAGAAAACCACTCAGATCCTTCACTGCTGAATCCTGCAGCTTGTTGTTGCTCAGCTCCAGGTGTCTCAGGAGTCTCAGGTGGGAGGGGTTGGACTTCAGAGCTGAGACCAGAGAAGAACAGCTGATCTCTGACAACCTGCAGCCGATCAATCTGAATAAAGAATAAAAGAAGAAGATTGAGTTGTTGTTTTATTTAATGTGTCTTTTTCAGTTCTTTTAACTCAGTGAACACAACATCACATCAGTCTGTGTGGACTGAACAATCAACATGTTTCTTGTTCTTTTGACACAAAATTAAAACATTTTAAAAATGTTAAAGCTCAACAAAGTCCAAACAACAGGTTTGAACAGCTCCATGTTGAGTTTCTTTCACTGTTTGTCAGAACAGAAAACCTCTGGTTGTAAACTGAAGCTGAAGTGAACAGCAGTTCACACTGGGACTGAAACACACTGATGAGTTTGTCTTTTCATTGTTGTTGACAAACAGCTGATTGAAGTTGTGTAACAGATCAACCAGCTGCTTCATCCAGGAAACATCCTCAGGTGTTGAGACTCTTTAGTCACATGACCAATAGGGAGATGAAGGAGAGGAAGACGAGCAGCAGGACGATGAGGAAGATGTGAGGTGTGATGTGGATCAGAACGTGTGGTCCTATGATGCAGATTGTTCTGTTTCTTTGTAAATAAAGTTTTTACAGCAGACATTCAGTCACTTCCTGTCTTCTTGTTTCATAAAGTGTTTGTTCAGTAAAGCTGCTCTGAGATGGCTCGTTCACTTTTTGTACTGAATGTTTCAAAAAGAAACAAAATTAATTCATTTCGTTTTCATTCGTTTGGGGTTCAAAGTGTTAAACCAGTTGATAGTGATGATGAGAAGCTGTTCTGGTGGATCTTCATCATGTGGCCTTCTACACATCATCCACATGTCAGCACAGATTCATCAGCTGCTGCTGACCTCAGCTCAGTCTGTCCATGTACAATCAATATCTGATCAATACCTGTTGGCCTCAGTCTGATCCTGACAGCTGGTTCTGGTTCTGGTTCTGGTTCTGGTTCTGGTTCTGGTTCTGGTTCTGTTCTGGTTCTGGTTCTGGTTCTGGTTCTGGTTCTGTGGACCATAAATCCCTCATCAGATCTCTGTTCAGTCTCTGTGACTCTCTGACTCACGACGTAAACAAACGAAGCGACAGTGGACTGTGGCGTCTCCAGGAGGAAGAACTGGTCCCTGTTCTGGTTCTGGTTCTGTTGGGACCTGGAGGAGGACGAGTGCTGGGCCTCAGTCCACCACCGGAGCTACTGAGACCTGCAGAAACAACCAGGTGACCTTCAGCTAACGTCCAGAGCCTCCTGCACCAACACCTGACAGGTGTTCAGCTGACCTCACTGATGATGGAGAAGAACGAGTGTGATCTTCACTGAGACGCTGCAGCACAAACACATTGAAAGGACCCGGATCCACAGCCGATCCACATCAGACCAGATGCTGCTGAAGGCCGAGCTTCAGGCTCCTGTCAGGTAGACGGAGAGCTGCTGTGTCCCAGCTGCTTCCTGCTGTCCACACTGACTGTGAAGTGGTCTCTTCCTCACAGCTCCACTGGCAGAGAGCAGCTGAGGAGCTGAAGCTGGATGGAGCTTCAGCTCCAGAGGCTGTGGACACAGTCACAGTGGCTCAGGAGACACTGTCCACTGTCTGAAGCTGACCTCTGACCCCTCACTGACACTGGAGTCATGTGACCAGAGGCTGCTTCACACACACTGTGGACAGGAAGTAAACTCCTTTAACCTCTTCAACTCCCGGGGGACGCCGGCATCTCAGCTTGCCCAGGCTACTACAACACTAAACATGGCATTTTTGGTATCTGTGGCTTCATTATGTTTTTATTTGTTTGTTTTTTCAAATTTAGCATTGTCTTTATTTCATTTATCATTTACTTTGTGCAAGAATAAACAAAATATCAGTCCAAAAGTATAACCGTCGTTATAAATCTTTTTCTTTTTTTCCCCCTCATTTCAACCGCTGTTCAACCGAGGGAGACAGTCTCACAATTTTATTTTGAAGTTACAGGAAGACGGATGTTGATGTTACCAGCTTCCGGAAAGGTCAATGGACAATATAAATACAGATTTAACTTATTACATAGTAAATGTGTACAAGATGGAGAAGAAGAAGAATTGTAAATGTAGCCTAAGTGTGCGCAAATCCGCAGTGTTGTTAAACGTCATGTCAAAACACGGAGCAAATCGTCACGATCGTCACACGTGTGTGTATGTATGTGCGTGCGTGTGTGTGTCATGAATGTATTATGGTGTGTGTCCGTGTCCCTGCTGTAACGGCTGCTCGCGGTCGCGGTGTTGTGTAGCTGAACGGAACGTCACGATGTCACAACCATAGACTGTAAGCTATGGGCAAAACACGGAGCAACCGCCCCCCCCTCCCCCTCCTGCGTGTGTGTGCGTGGGAGGGGGTTGTTGACAATTAAATCAATCATGAATCATTCATTGATTTGAGTGATTTGATTCTCAATAAATTGCTTGACTTGGATTCAGATTCAGCCTATTTTCCCCATTTTGACTCTCATGTCCGCCTGGATCTTATCATGAAAAAAACACTGCAGAATGGTCATACTTTGTGCTATCTTCTTCAAATTTGAACTTGGTGTTCATTGATAGTGTGCTTACAGATTCATACTTTAATTTACCTTCATGGATAAAGTCACAAAGGCTGTTTTTTATTTTTTAATCATTTATTAATTTTTAGGCGGACAAAAAATCTTAATTTTTTGCACACTTACTAGACCACTGCTCTGTTCCAGTAATACCTGAAGTGTTTCTGACACTTTCACAAGAAACTCTACAGTGTCCCTTTCCTGGCAAGCCCTCATTTATGGATATAGTCAAAGTGGTTCGGAAGCTACAGCTATAATAATTTGAGCATGGAATTGTATGCGTTTTTGCTTCAAAATAGGGTGGGAGTGGAAGAGGTTAATGTCATGTGACCATGAGCTGAAGCTTCCTTCCTGTGGAGCCCAGTGTTGATGTTCATGAGCCTCAGTGTCTCCACCAGGGACGGACTGGCCATTGGGCAATGTGGGCAAATGCCACTGCGGCCGCAGGCGGCTCCACCAAATAGATAAAGTGGAGCGGAGCGGCTGCATCAATAGGCGGCTGCAGCCACAAATAAATAAATAAATGAATGAATAGGCTAAATAGATACATAAATAAAGCGGAGCGGCTGCGTTAATAGGCGGCCGCAAATTATGCCACGGACTAACACAAAACTAACTCTTAACATGTTTCAACATTAAAACTTATTCTAAGGGGTGGAGAGGGGGGGTTACTGTAGGTTGTCTCACTCATTCAATCACGCACGCACAGGCACACACACACACACACACAGAGAGAGAGAGAGACACACACAGTGCTCTCAAGCAGGGACATGCGGTCAGGGGACTCAATGAGTTTACGTCCGGCCAGGCAGCGGCCGTAGAAGCCACTCGCCGTCTCGTTGTATTTCAGAGAGGCACAGAGCTGCTCTGGCTCTCCTGCCCGGTGTGTATCTGGCCCCCCCAGACGTGAACTGTAAACAAACAGACGCCCCCTCGGTTTTTGCGTCCAGCAGTTAAGCGGGTATTTCAACTGCAGTGATGGATAACTCAAGGCTCAACAACTTTTTAAACTTCATTTGAGGAATAAACGGCAGCTTTTACCTGACGGAGACCAACGCCTGAGCTACGGTAACTAACAGCTAGCAGCTTTTACTTTATCTCTCTCTCCCCCTCTCTTTCTTACACGCACGCACACACACACGCACGCACGCACGCACGCACGCACACACACACACACACACACACAACACACACACACAGGAGGTTGTCTGTCATATCTGTTGTATACCTTGTAACAGCTTGTTGAGTAGGCTACAGTTGACATTATTGTTGCTTCGGTTTGAGTGTGGATTAATGGTTTGTTGTGTAATGTGAGTGGTGGTCTAATATCGTGATCCTGTTATCGATGAGTTGGATTTTAATAACAGCTGATCAGCCAAATGCCGCGTGGATTGTGATGAGAAGGTGTTGCACACATTTTAAGACTTATCCCCCTGAGAAGGCGATGTGGCCTCTCTCTGTCAAAATTGCCAGGGCCTCTTTTTGGTGCCAGTCCGCCACTGGTCTCCACAGTGGGATCATCAAACCAACACTGTTCTCTGAGCTACAGGACTTTAACCTGACCTCTCACACTGGGAAGCTGCTTTGACCTTTGACCTTTGACCCTGAACCAAGCAAAGAGGGAAAACTCAGATCTACATCACATCTGCTCAGCTTCAGCTACAGTGGCTGATCCAGCTGTTCTGTTAGCAGCTTCATCTGAGAGCAGCTCATCATCATCATCATCATCATCATCATCATCATCATCATCATCATTATCATCATCATCATCACCATCATCACACTGACCTCTGAGTGACCTCTGACCCTTCACCTTCTACCAGCTGCAGTAACATGGAGTCACAATCAGTCGCTGCTTCAAACTGAACTTCACACATTTGAACTGAACACAGACAAAAGTCCAACAGGTCCAGTCAGTGAACTCACCTCAGAGTCTCCAGTCTACAGTTTGGACTCTCCAGTCCAGCACACAGAACCTCCACTGATGAATCACTCAGGATGTTTCCACTCAGGTCCAGTTGTGTCAGGTGGGAGGGGTTGGACTTAAGAGCTGAGGCCACGACTTCACAGTGACTCTCTGAGAGCCAACAACCAACAAGTCTGTGAAGAGAGAAAATACGTGTCAGAATGAAATGAGATGAAAGCTGCAGTAAAAACACAGTTGATGCATCTGATGACAGGACGTGATGATGTGATGAACATCTGAGCTTCAGCAGTTTGACAGGAAACTCTGAGACCTGCACTGGTTTAATCTGGATCTGTGTTTTAGATGAAGATTCATCAGGTTTGAATAAAACCAAAGGGTAAAAATAAAGAAAACTAAATGAGTGTTTTTGTTGATTAAACAGCAACAACCACAACGAGCTGAAGATCCACATGTTGGAGCTCACAGCTTTTCACCTTAAAAAATAAAACACGACTCACTTGGAAATGTTTCAAAGTCAAACCGAGAATAATGAAAATCAGTGAAAACTGTGTGAACTCAATCTGAATCTGAACTCAATTAAACCACTGATCGATAATTATATTGATCATGTCTGGACTCACCGAGCCTTCCTGCAGTTCCTCACAGCTGGGATCAGTCTCCGTCGTCCCTCCTCTGATGTGTTGTACTTGTCCAGGTCCAACTCATCCAGAACCTGCTCTGACATCTGCAGCATGTAGGCCAGAGCTGAACACTGGATCTCAGAGAGTTCCTTCTCTGATCTGTTCTCTGACTCCAGGAACTGTTGGATCTCCTGATGAACTGACTGGTCCTTCATCTCCGTCAGACAGTGGAAGATGTTGATGCTTCTGTCAGGAGAGATTTTATCAGTCTTCATCTCCTTCAGGTTGTTGATGACTCTCTGGATGGTTTCTGGACTGTTGTATGTCTGACCCAGCAGACCTCCTAACAGCCTCTGGTTGGACTCCAGAGAGAGGCCATGAAGGAAGCGAACAAACAGGTCCAGGTGACCGTTTCTACTGCGGAGGGATTTCTGCATGGCTAACCACAGGAAGTCATCCAGGTTTAAACCAACATGTTGTTTTCCTAGGAAGTTCTCCAGGACCTGTGTGTTCCTGCTGGTGAAACAGTGGAACATGTAGACTGCAGCCAGAAACTCCTGAACACTCAGATGAACAAAGCAGTAGACTGTTTTCTGGAAGATCACACTCTCTGTTTTGAAGATCTCAGTACAGATTCCTGAGTTCACCAAGGCCTCTGTGACATCCAGACCACACTGCTCCAGGTCTTCTTGGTAGAACATGATGTTTCCTTCCTGCAGCTGTTCAAACGCCAGCCTCCCCAGCTTCAGAAGAACTTCCCTGTCGGCCTCCGTCAGCTCCTGTGGACTCGTCTCATGTCCTTCACCGTACTTGTTCTTCTTCCTCTTTGTCTGGACCAGCAGGAAGTGTGAGAACAGGTCAGTCGTGGTCTTGGGCAGCTCTCCTCTCTGGTCTGTGGTCAACATGTGCTCCAGAACTGTAGCACTGATCCAGCAGAAGACTGGGACTTGACACATGATGTGGAGGGTCCTGGACGTCTGGATGTGTGAGATGATTCTTCTGGACAGATCTTCATCACCGGACCTCCTCCTGAAGTACTCCTCCATCTGGGCGTCAGTGAAGCCTCGGACCTCTGTTACCCTGTCGACACACGTAGGAGGGATCTGATTGGCTGCTGCAGGTCTGGAGGTGATCCAGACCAGAGCCGAGGGAAGCAGATTCCCCTGGATGAGGTTTGTCAGCAGCACGTTGACTGATGACGTCTGTGTGACGTCAGACACAACCTCCCTGTTGTTGAAGTCCAGTGACAGTCGGCTTTCATCCAGGCCGTCAAAGATGAAGAGAAGTTTACAGACAGCCAGCTGCTCTGCTGTGACCTTCTGTAATGTTGGATGGAAAACATGGAGCAGCCTGAGAAGACTCAACCGCTGATCTCTGATCAGGTTCAGCTCCCTGAACGAAAGCAGAACCAGCAGACTGACATCTTGGTTCTCCAAGCCCTCGGCCCAGTCCAGAGTGAACTTCTGCACCGAGAAGGTTTTTCCAACGCCAGCGACACCGTTGGTTAGAACCACTCTGATGGGTCTCTGTTGGACAGGTGAGACCGTAGAGACGTCCTCTCTCTGTTGGACAGGTGAGACCGTAGAGACGTCCTCTCTCTGTTGGACAGGTGAGACCGTAGAGACGTCCTCTCTCTGTTGGACAGGTGAGACCGTAGAGACGTCCTCTCTCTGTTGGACAGGTGAGACCGTAGAGACGCCCTCTCTCTGTTGGACAGGTGAGACCGTAGAGACGTCCTCTCTCTGTTGGACAGGTGACACCTTAGAGACGTCCTCTCTCTGTTGGACAGGTAAGTCTTTAAAGATGTCGTTGCACTTGATCGTAGTGTCATGGAGGGTCTTCTTCTTGGACGTTGTCTCCAGCTGTCTCACCTCATGTTGGGTATTAACCTCTTCACTCTGTCCCTCTGTGATGTAGAGCTCAGTGTAGATCCTGTTGAGGAGGGTTGCACTTCCTGTTCCCTCAGTTCCTTCAGTCACTCGTTCACATCTGCTCCTCAGACTGATCTTATATTGATATAAAACCTCCTGCAGACCACGATCTGCTGAGAGAGAAGAGACAGAGTCAGACTGAAGACAGAGGGCCCTAGTTTCCTAGACCGAGCGCAGTCTAAGCGCAGAGCAGCTTCGCCACGCCAACGAGGCGTGTCCAGGTGTATTTTGCAATTTTGGTGGACAGCGCAGTCCGACAAAGAGGGAGGAGACAGGGCGGGAGGGAGACAGGAGGAGGAGAGAAAGGCGTGAAGTGGGATTAACACAGCCGATTCGGATCTTCACCAATCAAATGAGCTCCTCTCCTCACCTTTAACTGCGCCGCGGGCGATGCCGGTGCAAGTTTGTCATTTTATACTTTGACATGGACGGAGGAGACAGCGATGCCAGAGGCCGAACCTCTCCCAGGAGGAAACAGCTGTTTTGGTCCGGAGGTCCGAGCTCAGAGTGACCGAATAATGAGTTTACTAATACCCTTAATCAGGTTTGACCTGATACACTGAGAACCGCTGCCCAGTGTAAAAAACAACAACTAATAAACTAATAAAGAAACTCACATTTATTTAAACCCTGTGTAAGAAAGATGAGAGGTGTACACTAATCACAACATTAAAAAAAGTTAATTAAGTTCATCCCTGCTGTGTTAATTCAGGTGGAGTTTCCATTACGCGTGCCAACAGCCTTTGATCTGACCGTCAGATGTAACAATCTGTATAGATATAAATTTACGTGTTGATTCCATTAGTTGCATTAAATAGTGGTTATTGTGGTTATTTATTGCATCTAAATGTGCCTGTAACTGTGGAAACCTGCCTGTGAGGTCTTGGTGACGTGTGTGCACTGCGCGCCGGTGAACCAATCTAGCACTGCGCTGGCTGCGCTTCACCCTGCGCTGAGAGTAGACCTGGTTGGAGCAGGCGAGCTTTCAGCGCACCCTCGGAGGGGCATTTTCGCACGAAACTTCCACTGCGCCAAGCTGAATCTGTGACGCCTCCCCCTGCTGCGCTGCCACACCCATCTACCAAGATCTACCAATCTGCCAAACTGACCTTGAGCCAGGCTGCGCTGGTCGAAACTTGCATTACACCGGCTGCGCTACCTTCAATCAATCAAGCAAACAAACTTTATTTATAGAGCAATTTCCCTACATGGACATGTAACACAAAGTGCTTTACACACAGAGAAAAAGAAGAAAAGAAAAGAAAGAAAGAAAAAACATTTAAAAAATAAACTAAAATAAATAGGAACATAGAAAAAACTATTACAAATGAAGCCCCTCCATACTACACTACACACGCACACACACACACACACACACACACACACACACACACTACTGACACTAAGGAGACATGGCATGACACTGAGGATTGAGGAAGCGCTATCTTTGGGGCCGTCCACACTGGGAGGAGTGGCAGGCCGTGCCACAGGGGCACCAGCGCTCAGGCCCCCCGACCCCGACAGACCACAGCCAGCCGAGCCGAAGGGACCCAGGGACAGCGCCCCCAGCAGCAGCCCAGACACAGCTCCCAGCGTGGAAGACCCCCCTGAGGAAACACTGGAGTTAAAGTGCTAACTAAAAACATAAGATAGGATAAAAACCCTGAAAAAATAAGTAAACAGAGTGAACAGCTTAAAAGGATAAAAATATGTAAGATAATAAATAAAAAGATAAGTAAAACAAGTAAAATTATTTAAGGTTAATAACATCTTTAAAAGCAAGATAGAAGCAGATACATAAAATAAGATAGAACCACATAAGAACATAAGAAGAATTTAAAATCTAGTTAAAAGCCTGACTAAAAAGGTGTGTCTTTAACCTTCCCTTAAAAATATCAACTGTCTCTGCGGTCCTGAGGCTCTCCGGCAGGCTGTTCCACAGGTGGGGGCCATAATAGCTAAATGCCACCTCACCATGGGTTTTGGTTCTGGGTTTTGTGCCACCTGCACTGCGTCACCAAACTAGGGCCCAGAGAGTCTGACAATCTGATCAGATTATTTAAGAGAGAAAATTAGAAACAATGAAAGTCATCACTCATAGTTGATGTTTTATTTTTTAATTTCTCAAGTTCTAGGAGCAGAACAGAGAACATCAGAGACTCTCTGGTTTTTAAAAATGTTTGGCTCATGGGTAAAAACAGCAAGGAACAGCTTGTCTGCCCAGTCTAAACCAATGAAAACACTAAGGACAAACTACAAAGTAGCTCCCAATTTTCACAGTATACAGAATATTAATCACATCATGATTTTTTCTAATCATAGAAAACATCTAACCAATAACAAAATCCCTTTATGTTTTAATTTGTTTAATCAACTCTTCACAAAAATGAATTCCATCTTACATTAGTTTGAAAATCATGTAAGTTATTGTTCCTCATTGCCAATAGTGACATCATTTTAAATGTCCGTCCTCCTAAAATAGGCCAAGTGTCAGGTAGAAGTCATAAAACTAAAAGAAGGGCACCTGAACATGACATACCCAGTATGAAGCAAAATGACACATGGACCACATCGTCCATGTGTCCGACTAGAGGCCATTACAATACAGTTCCCTGTCATTACTGCTGTGATTGTTCGTAAATATATTTTATAATTTAACAAACACCTGTTGGTTTCATTTGTTTAATTAAATACCTACATTTTCAGGTTTAGATCAGTTTGTGTTATTGGACGAGTAAGACACAACAGCTACAAAGACTTACCTGTCCAGTCCATCACAGAGCTGCTCTGATTGGCTGTCTGCAGTCCACCTCTGGTTCTGGGTCTTTGTCCACACTGGGGACAGGAGGGGGGTCCTGAAGAACCAGACTGGTCCCAGTCTGAGGTGAAGCACTGTCTGCAGAACCAGTGTCCACAGCTGGTGGAGACTGGATCCTTCAGGACGTCCTGACAGAGACCACAGCAGGACAGCTGCTGGTCCACAGAGACACCACTCCTCTTCCTCTCTCTGTGAAGACATGGACACATTTCTGTTTAAACTAGAGCCACCTCCTCCAGGTCGTTTCCTCCTCCTCTCAGACGAGTTCCAGATGATCTGACCCCTGTTTGTCCAGAGTCTGTGTTAGTTTGACCATGTTTAAAGCAGAAGTAAGTGATATATTTGTGTTAATATAAGTCTTAAATAGTTATATCTTCCGACAGCAATCACTTCTATAGAGTGTTTGGTCTGAAACACGGGTCTGTCAGTCCCTCTGCTCTGCTCTGAGCCCAGGAGAAAACATTTATCGTATCCTACAGTTTTTATCCAATGAGGAGAGAGAACGGCATGCAGGGCTGTGTGTGCAGCCAAGGGACGCCGTGAATGTGGTGACGTAGGGACGAGGACTGTTATGGTGCGTTCAAGGAAACTCGTATTTTTCCGACCTGTGAAGTGGTACCAGTTCGATCTGGTACGAGTTCACCGGTCGGAAGTTACGAGTGGCCGTTATAGTGACTTTCACAGGTAAAACAGGTCGGAAAAACACGAGTGGGTTGCCTGGAACGCTACAAAGTCGTAAGTTGTGACTTGAAGCTGTAATTTCCGATTTCAAAAGCCTGCCTGGAACGCAGCATTAGCGAAAACGACCGGATCGCTTACTTCTGCTTTAAGTAAATCAGTTTAATGAATTGTGTTTAATTGGCTGGGTGTTTCACTTCCCTTTTAAAGTCCCACTCCCGTGACCCTTTTCGGTCATTTTAAAACCAGCTCATTAGCAATGCACCTCTGGAGGGTGGGCGGAGACTGCGCTGCTCTGCACCCGCCCAGCCACCTCCTCGCACCCCACCCCCCGCTTGCTGACAGCTGGACATTGTACAATTACAGATTCAGCGCGTTTAGCATAAAACTCCACACTGGGATTTGATCCCAGACTGGAACATAGACATTCCTCACAGTGCAAGCTGCTCTACCAGGTGAGCTATACCTGTTATACTTTGACAGCTACACCGAGCTGACAAGTCTTTCACCTCTGAGCCAGATGCAGAGCGGGGCGGGAGCTTGTAGCACTAGTGCCCTCCCCTGGAGCTGTGACACGTCAGCTCCAGTCTCCTTGAAACTGCCAGTTTGCGTCTGCCATTGGTTCACAGCAGTTTGAAGGCAGAAAAACTCAGAAATACAATTTTGCACTTCCTTTTCTGCTGATATGTCCTCTAACACAAGAAAAATGCCACAGGAACATGTGAAAAGCACGAAAAACACGATTTTCATGGGAGTGGGTCTTTAAGGTCAAAGGCTTTACACAACAATTCGGATTCTGAGATGGAGGAGGCGGAGATTCTAGTTTTGAATGTTGCTCAATCATAGTTTCTATTTTCCAGAAGTGAGGAACATGTATCTACATGTGGATCTATGTAGTTTTTCAGATCGGCTTTCTTCCTGCCTGTCGGCCCTGATGAACCTTAGAGGAGCTCTGAAACTGACAAATGCTTCACAGCGAGGAGACTTGGTGGACTTCAGATCAAAGCATCAACCATAAACTGCAATATGCATTATCTTTATCTCTCTCTCATTTCCTGTCTTCTCTGGACTGTCGGCCATCAGCACAGAAACAAAATGCTGGATGTTGCAGGTCTCTTACCTTGTAGCTGGAGGCTCATGACTGGAGGACGGATCATCTTCAGATGGATTACTGTCTTCAGATCCTGGAGTCTCTCCTGTGTTCCCCTCCTCCTCTGCACAACCACTCATCTTCTGTACTTCAGTCAGTCTGAGAGTCAAACCAGTAACACTGACGGTTAGCGCATAAATACAGGAAGTAGCCCCAAGTCTGACAGAACAGGAAGTCACAAACACACACACGGTTAAACTCAACACTGCACCTCACACAACCAACAGATCCTCATCTTCTCCACAGTCCACACAACAGAATCATTAAGACAGAACTCACCTTGTTCTCCTGCTCTGATCTGAGTAAAGACTTCAATTCCATGTTTTTCCATATTGCAATTTGTCAACACTGCAAAAACTCAAAATCTTGCCAAGTATATTTTTCTAATTTCTAGTCAAAATATCTAATCACACTTAATATAAGACAAAATCACCTAAAGAGTAAGATTTAACTGAGATAAAGTAGCTTGTTTTTAGACAGTGCATCTTGAAAATCTTGATAAGTGAAATAGTCTTGAAGACATCTTGTTTTGAGTCATATCTCAGATGAAACAAGCTTTTTTGACATTTCATAAGATTTTTAAGCTGCTGTGTTATTTGTAAAAGATGAATCGTCTTGTTTCAAGAAATAGACTTAACTTAAATTGAGACAACAGATCTGCTTTATTGAAACTGCAGGTCAACATGGGGCGGCAGTGACTAAGGCAGTAGAGCGGGTCGTCCAATAACTAGAGGGTTGGCGGTTCGAATCCCACTCTGTCCCAGTCGCTGTCATAGTGTCCTTGGGCAAGACACCTTACCCAACTTGCCTCGTGTGAATGTGTATGAATGATCATGGTGGTGGTCGGAGGGGCCGTTTGGCACATTGGCAGCCACGCTTCCGTCAGTCTGCCCCAGGGTGGCTGTGGCTACACGTAGCTTACCACCACTGGTGTGAATGTGTATGAATGAATAATGGTTACTGTAAAGTGCTTTGGGTGTTGGGAAAAAGCGCTATATAAATGTAATCTATTATTATTATTATTATTGACATGCCCAACTCACAACAACTGACAGTACAGTGGGGCTATTTTTCTTTCATTTCCTTCACACTGTAAACCTGAATGTTTAAAGTAATTAAATAGATTGAGTACAGTATACTAAAAGTTTTTTTTTTAAAAAAGGTTCTACTAACTTAATTATGTCACGTTCATGTAACATGTTATTTCATTTTTGAGTAATTTAAACTAGCCTAATTATTTTTGATTAAATTAAACTATTGGTAGCCTATAATAACAACTTAATAGAATTAAGTAATTAATGATAAAGTCCTCTATTTCAAATAAATACAATAACAACAATAACATCTTAAATGCATTAGACATTAGTGGAAGGTGTTTTTAATCGCTCTGAATCTTTGTCTTATCGCTTTAATGTAGCCTTTATTTTATTTTTACTTTTTTTTATTCTGAGTTAATCTGTGATTCAGCCTCCGAAGCAGCAGGTGGCGCTAATGCACATTTACACTGATTGCTACCGCTCTGGAAAACAACAGAAGAGGACGGTTTGAACGGAACAGCAGTTAGCAGCAACAACAAACAGCACGGAGGAGCAGTGGACTGCAGCCAGCATCACCGGACTTACTGTAAGTTTTGAATGTTAATGTTAACATACTAACATTTATTTTGAGTGCTGTCCGGCGGGTCTGTGTTATTTATGTGCTTTTTTGCCGCTCTCCCGGAAGGAAACGTTGTGCTAGCAGGGCTAAGGGGCTAACGGCTGCAGCAGAGCTAACTGTCTGCAGTCAGAGCTTTCCAACCGTTTTCTTGTCAGAAGTTTTTTTGGTTGCATCAACCCTCTGGGGTCGGCAAAGGTCTCACATGTTTTTGTTTATTTCGGTCATTTTACGCCGTAGAAAGCAGTTCAACTATCCGTGTGATCGGGAGACTTTCCCCTTTCAAATGCCACGTTGTTAACAGAGTTAGAGAGCCACTAAGTTAGTAGAGCACAGGGCAGGCACACCAAAGATATTCAATAAATAAAATAATATTAAAATATAAACCGTCTTTGGGCACACTGCCTGTGTGTCTTGACTGTGTGTCTCATACCTTCTATAGACGCTCGTTTTAAATTCTGTATGAACACTGAGACACAGAGATTGCTGTTAACAGACCACAAATTAACTGCCTGCGTCCGTTTTAAAACAAACAACTCTGCTTCAGCATGCCAGCTGGTTTTCATGACAAAGATGAATAAATCAGAGTTCAGAGGATGATATGACATTAACTGTGTGTGCAATAATTTCAGATAACAGATATGTTTGAGGCAGAAGAAGTCCAGACTGAGAAGAACCTGCCCTGGCCTCACTAGAAAGATGATGGAGACTGTTTCCCCGGCGCCAACAGACAGTGATGTCCTTCCCACCAGTGAAGTGAGCTCATGGACCTCAGGCCTGCTCTCCAAATAGAGTTTGAGGTAATATGGATCAGCTCTCTCTTTAAAGTGGAAATTGTAATTCTTACCCATTTGTCAGCTATTTGCTGCTTTACAAATGTGCGAACTGTTTAAGTGTTGTTGCTGACTTGTCTTTGTGCTGTATGCAGAGCTCCAGCGGAGTACGAATCAGAACCACATTCTGAGCTAGACTGCCATGTTCGTCGACTGATGACCTTATTCAGACAGAAGGCAGCAAAAACTGGGAAGGCAGCAGTTGCTCTGGCTTTTAAACATCCATGATGAACAGGTAAATAGATTACACATTTCATAGGTTGAACCAGAAAACATTGGACAGGTTCAGTGATTCAAAGGAGCTTTTTGAATTTTGCAATTAGTCCACTTTGTTTGATATTGATATCGTGACAGTGAGACATTAAATTGAAACGAAAGACACTGAGTGTTGCTGGCACTTTCAGATGGAGCTTTCTCAGTACTGTAACTTTTGTCAGAATTTTGCTTTGTAAGTTATATGTTTGTAAACAACCCTCTACTGTAGGTTCCAAATGACCAAAATGCATGATCCTGACAGAAGGATGTCTGTGTTATGTGTTACAGGAAAAAGAAAACGCCCTCTCTCCTGCTCAGTCCTGATTGTGAGTCCGTCCAACTGCCTCCTAGCGGTAGGAGATGTGGCGGTAACCTCTCCTGTGGTGACGCCTGCGACTCCCCTGAAATATCATCAGGTCATCACACAGAGTTTGATTGAGAAGTGCAGGTGTGAGTAGGGGTCTATATGCTTTGAGTGTGTGCAAAGCACAGATTTTGTACGTGTATTGAGGGGCACATTGGTCAGATGTTTGGACCTGGCCTTAACTGGCATGCTCTGCTATTTTCATATTGCAGTTCCATAAATACTGTGAGCCAAAATGTTGAGAAAAATTAAGCTGTTTCCCTTTTATGCAGTCCTCTGGGACTTTTTGCTGTTTAAATAAAAAAAAAAATTGGTTAAATGCAAGACTAGTTTTTATTTTGTCTGTCTTATTAGTAGTAGTTAATGTCTTGAATCTAGTAGGTGAATGTCTTGAATCTAGAACAGTATTACTTTTGTAGAGCTTACAATAAGCTAAATACACTTGAGATGATGACAGGATGGTAAATTACGGCTTATTATTGCAAAAGAGCATTGCCTAATATGAGTCAGGAATGCTAACTTCAAGACATTTTGTCTCAAAATGCCAGTTTCTAATCTTATTTCAAGTAGGTGGTGGACTTAAATCTAGAACAGAGTCACAATTATAGAACTAAAAATAAGTTAAATACACTTGAAACAAGCAGGATGACCCCCCAAAAAATGCTACTTTTGAGGGGAAAGTACTATTTTTGAGCATCACAAGCTTATTATGAGACACAAAACATCACAATAAGAGTAAAATATAGCTAAAAATGAGTTTTCCCAGCTAATTTCAAGATCACTCTTATCTTATAAGGCTTAAATATAATGTCTTATTTCAAGAAATCTTACCAAGAGAATTTTCACTTGTTCCATTGGCAGATTTTTTTGCTTATTACAAGCAAAAATATCTTGTTTTAATTTTTTTTTGCTTATTTTTGGAGAGGCCGTTTTTCCAGTGAACTGTTTTCAACACATTTTGCAGGTTGAGGGATGCCTCCTTTGTTGCTCACTCTGAAGTTTTTCCTGTTTTTTTCCCCCCTGTTTAGAGTTTTCTAGGGAGTTTTTCCTCAGTGGGTGTGAGGGTCCAAGGCCAGCGGATGTTGTGATGATGCTGTGTAGAGCTTTTTGAGACAAAAAAAGGGCTATACAGATAAACTCGCCTTGCCTTCCATCCTCCCTCTGTGAATTTAATGAGCTGCTCCTCCGCTCTTCTACTTCTGTAAATCACGTGACTCTCAGGGTGTGTCTGTGCATACACTTCACCTTTCTTAAAGAGACAGAAGAATCTCTTTTGGCTTGAATAACACAAGGAATATGGAGATAAATGATAAGAACTGATCTTCTAGATGTCAAAATCAATTTTAAAAAAAAGTTCTTCTCCAACACTTCTTGATTCACTTTTTTTGATTTCATGACACATGGAGCAGACTCCTCGGTGTATATACAGTATATATACTTTATTTACAAATAACTGAATCCCATGGTCGTACAATGAACAGGTACAGCTGAGAAACTCATTACAGATTACCAATATAAACAGTCAAAGATCCATGAGAAGCATGTTTGTTACTGAAGCAGACAGAAAATCAGCAGAACAGAAAGAAGAGAATCAAATTGTTGTTCAGCCTGATTACAGCGCCCCCTTTTGACTGATCTGTGCCAACATTTACCTGAAACATTCACACATTTATCTCTGTAAAAACAAACGTGGCTATTTGATTATTTGGAGATAAACTTCCGTTCACTATCAGGAATCTGTGGACGCTGGAACAAAGTCACAGAGACAAAGTCTTTAAAATCAGATGGGCAGAGACTGAACTGTGACCACAGCGCCACCTGCTGACACTACTGTAAACAGGCAGAAATCTGTCTCTATATTCATCTAGGTGAGTATTTGTTTCCTGTTTGTACATGAAATGTTTGTGTTTTCCTTTGGCGAGGGAAGCTTAAGGCGTTGGTCACAACAAAATGTAGTTTTCTTAATACATCCAGTGACTTCCTGTTGAGTTTTCTGACCCTTTGGTCCCTGGACACTCGATAAAATCTTTGCATTAAAGTAAAGAAAGAAAAAAACAAGAAACAAACAAATCCTTCCTTTGTTAAAAAAGAAAAACATGGCTTCGGTGCAGACGCAGCGTGCAGGTTATTAAATGATGAACAAGCAACAAGATGCCTGAAAACCTGTAAGTCAGATGTTTTGCAGTGAGGGAGGGGTTTCGTCCATAAATCAAACATCACAGTCAAAGAAGGCAGCTGTCGACCAATCAGAGGACAGCAAAGAGTAACGTCACACTGATCCCTCCCCATCAGACAGACGTGGACACAGTTAGAAACCAGAGTGTGTGTTGAAGTGGTCCAGGACTCCCCTGGCCCCGCCCACAGCAGGACTCACTGGTCTGAAACTGGAAACACTGGATATGTACACATGATCACCGGCCCAGACCAGAACCACGGCGCCATGAACACGGAGATGGAAACAAACATGGCGGGAAAAACATCACACAGCCGCTGCTTTTTACATTTAAAGGGTGTTTAGTTTGCCTTTCACCCCTCAAAATCTGATAATTGACTAAAAATTCTGTAATTTTCAGGCTCCTGGGGTTGAAATCCATGTGGTTTTACCAGCCGTTCCCTCAGTTGTTATCCAGTGACGTCATTAGTTTTTGTTAGAGCACTGGAAAAGAGAGTAACGACACCACCATTGACTCCCGTGGTAAGGGTTTAAGGGTTTAAGTGTGTAAGGGTTTAAGGGTTTTGCGCCCCGAGTGGCAGGATATGGGTATTGCAGAAGCGCCCAGAAAACTCATTCACTCCAATGTATGTGTGTTGCCCACTTGCTTGTAAATTGATGAAAACGGCCGTGTTTTTGTTTTTAGGTGTCTAGGTCATATCAAATTATACTTATAATTTGTTTATTACAAAATGTAGATTGAGACATTAATGTAGACAACAGTTTTTTTTTGTTCGTTTGTTTTTACTCGCCTATGTGTTAATATTTATCTGTAAAGGATCCTCAATGATGCTATTAACGTGGGTGATCTATAAATGTCCTTAAATTATTGAAAACACCACACTTGCTCATTCACCAACAATGCAGAGTTGTCAGTTCTTGGGCGCTTTTGCAAAACCCATATTCCTCCACCAGGAGGCGCTTCCATTGGACCAATGCGTGTCGTTACTCTCTTTTCCAGTGCTCTAGTTTTCATATTTGCATAATCCCACCCCTACCTGCCAGTACAGCTACAGGTAGAGGGGGCGGGGCCTGGTGAGCAGTGTCTCATTTGCATTTACAGTGACAGGCACTGACACCAGCCGTTCTGAACGGAGAGAGCTGTGATGTTTAATCATTCGGGGATTTTGACCAAAGCGTGTCAGTCACAGACACGTCTTTAAGAACCTGGGAACTGTTTTAATTTGTGGAAAAGGGGCAGAATGTGTCTCTGATGAAGCTGATGTCACTGGTTGAAGCAGAGACCCGTTGGTAGTTGTCTGTACATCACACTGACATCTAGTGGAGAAAAAATCATTCTTAAGATTACATCATAACTCCAGCTCCAACTCAGAAAACCAACATCTACCATATGGAGCTTCAACACAAACATCTACCTTTATACTGTATGGAGCTTTAATACAAACATCTACCTTTATACTGTATGGAGCTTTAACACAAACATCTACCTTTATACTGTATGGAGCTTTAATACAAACATCTACCTTTATACTGTATGGAGCTTTAACACAAACATCTACCTTTATACTGTATGGAGCTTTAATACAAACATCTACCTTTATACTGTATGGAGCTTTAACACAAACATCTACCTTTATACTGTATGGAGCTTTAACACAAACATCTACCTTTATTCTGAAGAAGCTTTAACACAAACATCTACCTTTCTCAGTGACTGAAGTTTGAATTCATCAGCTCCTTTGTAGAATTTACATTCGTCTTCCTTAGGTTTTAAATCACATTTCAAAACTTTCCTTTCTTTTTTCAGTATTGTTCAAAATATTTGAGTACAAACACTTCCCTGCATCTTTTTGAAAAATAGTTATTAAGTCCAACGTCTGGTAAATTAAAAAGAAGTCCTTCAAAAGTAAACCGCAAATGACACAAAACATGATTAAATATTTTTTATAAATGCTGTATGGTTTCAACAAAGCGTGAAGCAGCAATGAATGTGCTCCAAATTAATTTATACCAGGTGAAAATCATCTGTGTGTGATGGAGGCTAGTCTGACTGGTTTTCATTGTGTTGATCTGTCTCTTTAAATTATTCCTCGACCAAGAAGAGACCACAGAGTTAAGTTTCACTTTCGTCTGAGGTGCTGGTGGTGTAACGCAGACTGACGGTGCAGTTTGTCCTCCTCTCTCTGTGACACCGACATGTCTCATAATGACTCAGGTGAGAGCTGCTGTACAGTCTGAGTCCACATGTTGTAAAGTAGTGTTATCATTACGGGGAGGTGATTAGGTTATCAGCATGGTGGCATTCATAACGTGAGCGTGTGGCTCGCAGGGAAGAAGACCAACACAACAACACTGACATTAACACACTGCGGGCAATTTAGAGTCGTAAATCAACCTTTACAAGATATGTGTTGTAAACTCAGCGAGGAAATTGAGCCCAGAATCGTTTTGCTGCGAGCCAGGCTGCAGTGATAAGTAACTAACTAGCCTAACGCCCTGAACAGCCTATTCATGTGTCACCTTGTTGTATTTGGTGGACAGCAATGTACTAGTAGGCTACTGCTACTGCTACCTACTGCTGGAATAACATAATATACATTACATTGTATATGGTGCAGGGATGCAAACGGGTCAGGACCAAAAAAGAGAGGAATTGTCTGGCGTGGGAGGGGGCTTAACAAATAATTACATTACAATATCATGGAAAAGTCAATTTCCAGTAGTTCAACCCCAACCAAGTATTGATTGATTATAGATGGACATAGTTTTCAGGAGGCCAACATTTCTATATTAAAAATGCTTTAAAAAAATAATAAAATAAAAGATCCTTTGCAATATTTCCATTTTGGAGATACTGAATTTTAGGTCTCCACTGAATGTTAGTCATAATTATTACTATTAAAATAAACTGAATAAATAAAGACATGGGATGTTTCATTCAGTGTGTAATGGACATATATATATTAATGTGTTAGTTTCACTTTAATTGAACACATTCTACATCGTGGAGGCGACGTCTTTCCACTCAGGGCTTCCTTCACCTCTGAAACGGGGCAGAGCTCCGTGGAAACACCTGCCTGACACAGCAACGTAGGGAACCGTGCATGTCCGCGCCCACAGCTCCACGGTGCACGGGGGAAAAAACGGCGTCGCCGTCGCACCGACTGCACGCGGATACGCGCCGCTTTAATGAGCGTGCACGTCGCGCGTCTACTTTGGAGGTCGGCTGTTATCAGTATAATCAGAGACCATGAATGAGTTCGCCTCACGTGATTGTCACTGTCAGCCTGTTAGAAAAACATTTACTGACCCGAGCTGAGACGCTGAGACGCTGAGTCCTCCCTCAAAACAAAAACTCTTCGGATCTGAACGATTCACACAAGTCACCTAATTGGTCATGAAAAAAGCGAGTTTCGCTTTTCGGCGCGCTGTTTGCATCCCTGATGGTGGTTGACATGGTGTTGATATGGTGTTTATGTACATGTACATGACTGTGTCAACAACCTTTTGTTGTCGTCGTCCTACACAGAGTTTCTCTCAACACAAGAGGAGGAGCTGAGGATCGTCATCGTGGGGATGGATGGGGCTGGGAAGAGCAGCAGTGGAAACACCATCCTGGGACAATGGTGCTTTATTTTGGAGTCAGTGACGCGCTGCTCCGAGGGCAGTGCTGTGTTGGATGGACAACACATTTCTGTCATTAAAACCCCATACGAGTTTATGGGATGTCCATATGGAAACCTGATGGACCAGTGTGTTGGTTTATCTGCTCCTGGCCCTCATGTCTTCTTGTTGGTCTCCAGACTGGACAGATTCACTTACAGGGAAAAGCAGTTGATGCAGGTCATGAAAGAGATGTTCAGTCCAGATGTGGACAGATACTGCATGGTTCTCTTCACCGGTGGAGACCAACTAGAAGACACGATGGAGGAGCTCCTGGACCAAAGCCCAGACCAGCGAGACCTCGTGGCCCGGTGTTACAACCGGTACCACGTCATCGACAACACGCTGAAGGGGAAGGATCGGTCTCAGGTCACCGAGCTGCTCCACAAGGTCAAGAACATGGTCCAGGAGAACGGAGGAAGATACTACACCAACGAGAAGTTCCAGGAAGAAACGAGGAAAAAAGAGGAGCGGAAACAACGAAGACCTGTAGTGGTGCCCAGAAGAAAAGCGTGGTGATCAGAGGCCTGAAAGCTCCTGTAACATTATATAAAGAGAGTTTAGCTGTGATGGGTTTAAGCTTCAGTCTGCAACTGGTTGAACAACATGTATATATATGTATATATATCAGTAATCTAAATGATTACAGACCAATAGCTCTTACTTCAACAGTGATGAAGTGTTTTGAGAAGCTGGTCCTGGCACACATTAAATCATTACTCCCACCCTCCCTCGATCAGCATCAATTCGCATATAGAGCAAACAGGTCAACAGAGGACGCCATAAACACCACCTTGCACTCTGTTTTGACCCACCTAGAACACCCAGGCTCATATGCAAGAATTTTGTTTGTGGATTTTAGCTCTGCCTTTAATACTGTCATCCCTAGCAGGCTAATAGACAAACTGCTTGAACTTGGAGTTGCTGAGAGCACGTGCAGATGGATCAAAGACTTCCTGACAGACCGCCCCCAGACTGTTAAGATGGGGTCTTACCACTCCCCGGTCCTGACGCTCAGCACTGGAGTTCCCCAGGGGTGTGTGCTTTCTCCTGTCCTCTTCACACTTTACACTTCGGACTGTACAACAATCCATGACACAAACAGAATAATAAAATTTGCTGATGATACAACAGTGGTGGGGCTGATTCAAAACGGTGACGAGACAGCATACAGGGACGAGGTCCACAATCTGATAGTTTGGTGCACAAACAACAACTTGGCACTAAACCCCAACAAAACAAAAGAAATGATTGTGGACTTCAGGAGGAGGAGGGCAGAACCAGCACCTCTGTACCTCAAGGGTGTGGAGGTCGAGAGGGTCGGTGAATACAGGTTCCTGGGCACACACATGTCACAGGACCTCTCATGGGCTACCAACACCACTGCCCTCGTGAAGAAGGCTCAGCAGCGGCTCTATTTCCTGAGGACTCTGAGGAAAGTCCACCTCTCGAAAGAGCTGCTGCTGTCCTTCTACCGCTGCTCTGTGGAGAGAATCCTCTGCCAGGGCATCCTTGTGTGGTTCTGGAGCTGCACGAAAGCCGAGAGGAAGGCGCTACAGAGGGTAATAAAGACGGCACAGTCCATCACCAACACACAACTCCCCGCCCTCGAAGACATCTACAGGTCTCGTTGCCTACAACGGGCAAATAACATAATTAAAGACTCATCACATCCAGGAAACCACCACTTCACACTTTTGCCTTCTGGAAAGCGCTACAGATGCCTGAAGAGTCGCACATCAAGACTCCAGAACAGTTTTTATTCTTGTGCCATTAAAGAACTAAATAGCAGCCTAAAGAACAGATAGGCAACAATGGGTTGTGCAATCCCCAGCGGGCAATATGCAATATCTCTTTTTTTTTTTTGTGTGTGGACTAATGTTCCCATATGCTTTTATACTAATATTTCATGATGTTTTTATAGGTTTTATGTTTTGTATTTATTCTGTCTTGTATGTGTTGTGTGGTATCACAGCGGAGAAGCAACGTGAATTTCGTTGGAATTCTTTTTTTCAATGACAATAAAGACAATCTAATCTAATCTAATCTACATGTTAATGTAAACAAGGTCTGAAATAAAATGAGAATCAACAAAATCTGAAGTGTCTTCATGTTTTAAAGGGGATATCATATTATGAAAATATCACTTTCTGAAGGCTCTTTAACATATATTTGTGTGTTTGGTTTGACATTCGGCCCCCAAAATGTGAGAATTGACAAAAAAAATCTGTGATTTTCATTGACTGAAGCAGAACAGACATGACTTTAAGAACCTGGGAACTAGTTTAATCTGTGGAAAAGGGGCAGAATGTCTCTGATGAAGCTGATGTCACTGGTTGAAGCAGAGTTCTGTTGGTGGTTGTCTGTACATCAGCGTCACACTGACATCTAGTGGCCAGTTTTAATTTCAGAGTAAAAATCATTCTTAAGATTACATCATAACTACAAACATCTACCTTTATTTTGAAGGAGCTTTTAACAAAAATATCTACTTTTATTTTGAAGGAGCTTTAATACAAACATCTACCTTTATTCTGAAGGAGCTTAATACAAACATCTACCTTTATTTTGAAGGAGCTTTAATACAAACATCTACCTTTATTTTGAAGGAGCTTTAACACAAACATCTCCCTTTATTTTGAAGGAGCTTTAACACAAACATCTCCCTTTATTTTGAAGGAGCTTTAATACAAACATCTACCTTTATTTTGAAGGAGCTTTAACACAAACATCTACCTTTATTTTGAAGGAGCTTTGACACAAACATCTACCTTTATTTTGAAGGAGCTTTAACAGAAACATCTACCTTTTTACTGTATGGAGCTTTAAAGGGATATTCCGGCGTAAGTTTAACCCATGGTCCAACGCACCGTGACACCGAGTTAGACCCCCCCTCTGAAGTCTGCTAACCGCTAGCTTCTCTAGTTGTAGCAACTTTAGCAATGACCACACCATAACAAACAGCGCAGTATACGGATCCACTATCAATCCATCAAAAAGCCACTTAAAGCCACAAATAATGCTCAGAACAACACCAAACGTCATCAACAGTACAAACAGGGTCCCATCCCATAATACGAGGCATCAAACATCTGTTAGCTTAGCCTGGTTTCTATTGAAACGAGACGAAAACAACTCACCCACTCTCCTCCAGTTATACGCTATGCAGCAGCTTTCCATGTCCAGGCACTGACAACACACGTCCGAGTCCGACTAGCAGCACAAACATCTGGTTTCAGCGGCCATGGTCAGGCAGTGACCACCACACTGACCACTTCACCAGCACATAGACTCCACCAGTAGCGTTCCCTCTTTTACTTTACTCCTCCATTTCCTTCAGCTCGTCTTCAGTAAACTCGGTCTCAAACTGATAGTTGGCGCCCATTGAAATGAAACCAGTCGTTGTTGTTCTCAAACTGCATAAACTCAGCCGTGTTGGCCGCAAATAGCACAAAAAAACCAATTAAATAAATAAATGAAAAATTCTGTATGGTTTCAACAGTGTGAAGCAGCAATGAATGTGGTCCAAATTAATTTGTACCAGGTGAATATAGGCTACATCCTTTATACATCATTTTGTATAAAAATATATTTTTCAAGATATTTGAGTACAAACACTTTCCTGCATCTTTTTTTATGTCCAGATATTTAATAATACAGTTGTCATTTTTTATCCTTCATAAGCAATCGGAAATGGCACAAAAAACTTCATTAAATAAAAAAAAAATCTGTGACGAACTGTGTGTAATGTAGCCTGACTGGTTTTCATTGTGTTCACCTGTATCTTCCGATTCTTCTTTGACCAATAAGAGACCAAAGAGTTAGTTTCACTTTTGTCTGAAGGGACTGGTGGTGAAACGCAGACTGACGGTGCAGTCAGTCAGAGACTTTGTTCTTCAGCTTCTTCACCTCCGCTGCTGTTTGTCCTCCTCTCTCTGTGACGCCGACATGTCTCATAATAACTCAGGTAAGAGCTGCTGTACAGTCTGAGTCCATGTCATTATGGGGTGGGGCGGCATAGAAGACCAACAACAACACACTCACATTCACACACTGTGGACAATCTGTTGGATATTTGTTGGGACTCAGAGATTAAATCGAACACAGAATCTTTTTTGCTGCGAGGCGACAGTGATAAGAAACCAAAAAACAGAGATACCTGTCAGGCGGGTTTTTCCTGACAGCAAACTTTACCTGAGACTCTGCCCTCTTAGTTTTTCTTTCGTGACGTCACACCATTCCATTGTTATGTTCTCATGGCGACAAAGAACGACTTCTTGGGTCGTTTAATGAATGTTCGGTCATGGCGGGAACACCCTGATGAAGGAGCTTGATAAAAACACAACAAAAAAAATTGTTAATGTTTCTCAACTGATTTCAATGAATTGTTTTTAAAGAGAGAAACTAAGCAGGATCTTTTGTTGATGACAGATAAGACTACACCATAGACTGTAAAAAGAATGGACGTAGCGTCCGTGACGTCACCCATTGGTTTTGGGGAGTCGTTTTTGTGACTCAAATATGGCGGCCTGAACAGCGCCATGTTGGATTGGCCGGCCGAGAACCCGCCCACTGGCCTCGAAGCAGCTGTCCACGGAGCTGCTCGGACCTGTCACTCAACGTTTCCGCGCCCTGATTGGCCAGAATTTTAACCTAATAACAGTAAAACTGTAGAGTTAAAAAAAAATTCACCCCCCTCAGAGTTTGTGCGGGGGTAGAAACTATCGATTGAGACGAAAAAACGTTCTGACACCAGGCTTTTAACATGTTTACTGAGGATGTAAAGTCGGCGATTTTAACATGGGGGTCTATGGGGAATGCTCCCTTCTGACACCAGCCCCCAGAGGAATTCGAGGGGATTGCAGTTTTTTGAACGCGGAAGTGAGCTTCACTTCTCAGACCGACAACTGCACCCTTGGACTACACAGATATTCACATGGTAACATGGTAGATGATAAATAACCTTATCCACCGCTCCATGGATTGATTTCTCACCGGCTTTGTTGTTGGAAACAGATGCACATGGAGGAGAGGAGGGTTAGAGACACAGAGGAAAGGTCCCTTTAAATGTTATGATAACTGATGATCTATAGGCTACTTCAAGTTAAGACATTTATTGTACGATGTTATTACTTCTAGTCCTGATTGTAATTGTTTAAGCTGCAGTCATCAGTGTTACGTTAGATGAACAGAATCACCTTTACAGTTGTATTTAATTAAATTAAATATTATTTCTAGTTGAACACAATGGTAATACTGTAATAACCTATGTTAACAGCCTGTTCATGTGTCACATTATTATACTTGGTGGACAGCAATGCACAATATAGCCTACTGCTGGACAATATAATATGTTTACATTATATTATGGTTTGGTAAGGTCCTATATGGTGGTTGACAACCAATGCAGTGTTTATGTACATGTACATGACTGTGTCAACAACCTTTTTGTCGTCGTCCTACACAGAGTTTCTCTCAACACAAGAGGAGGAGCTGAGGATCGTGATCGTGGGGAGAGGTGGGGCTGGGAAGAGCAGCAGTGGAAACACCATCCTGGGAAAAGAGTGCTTTAAGACTAATTCCCAGAGGCGTGTAACTCCTCACTGCTCCAAGGGCAGTGCTGTGGTAGATGGACAACACATTTCTGTCATTGACACCCCAGACCAGTTAGTCAAATATCAAGATGGAAGGCTAATGGACGAGTGTGTCCGTTTATCTGCTCCTGGACCGCATGTCTTCTTGGTGGTCTCCTGGCTGGACAGATTCACTGAAGAGGAAAAGCAGTTGATGCAGATCATGAAAAAAATGTTCAGTCCAGATGTGGACAGATACTGCATGGTTCTCTTCACCGGTGGAGACCAACTAGAAGACACGATGGAGGAGCTCCTGGACCGAAGCCCAGACCAGCGAGACCTCGTGGCCCGGTGTAACGGCCGGTACCACGTCTTCAACAACAAGCTGAAGGGGAAGGATCGGTCTCAGGTCACCGAGCTGCTCCACAAGGTCAGGAACATGGTCCAGGAGAACGGAGGAAGATACTACACCAACGAGAAGTTCCAGGAAGAAACGAGGAAAATTGGAGAAGAGAAACAGAGAATGATGGAAGAGGAGGAACAACGGAGGCAGGCAGAGGAGGAAGAGGAGGAACAACTGAGGCAGGCAGAGGAGGAAGAGGAGGAACAACGGAGGCAGGCAGAGGAGGAAGAGGAGGAACAACTGAGGCAGGCAGAGGAGGAACAACGGAGGCAGACAATGATGGAAGAGGAGGAACAATGGAGACAGGCAGAGGAGGAAGAGGAGGAGCAATGGAGGCAGGCAGAGGAGGAGCAACGGAGACAGGCAGAGGAGGAAGAGGAGCGTGGTGGTCAGAGTGATGAAAGCTTCTGTAACATTATGTAGAGAATGAGTTGAAGCTTCAGTCTGCAACTGGTTGAACAACATGTTTACACTTGTGTGTCACACTGACATCTAGTGGCCGGTTTAGAGTAAAAATTATAGAATCAAGCTTTAACACAAACATCTACCTTTATACTGTATGGAGCTTTAAAGGGATATTCCGTTTAAGTTTAACCCATGGTCCAACGCACCGTGACATCGAGTTAGACCCCCCCTCTGAAGTCTGCTAACCGCTAGCTTCTCTAGTTGTAGCAACTTTAGCAATGACCGCACCATAACAAACAGCACAGTATACGGATCCACTATCCACTGATCAAAAAGCCCCTTAAAGCCACAAATAATGCTCAGAACAGCACCAAACGTCATCAACAGTACAAACAGGGTCCCATCCCATAATACGAGGCATCAAACATCTGTTAGCTTAGCCTGGTTTCTATTGAAAAGAGACGAAAACAACTCACCCACTCTCCTCCAGTGATACGCTATGCAGCAGCTTTCCATGTCCAGGCCCTGACCACACACGTCCGAGTCCGAGTAGCAGCACAAACATCTGGTTTCAGCGGCCATGGTCAGGCAGTGACCACACTGACCACTTCCCCAGCATTTAGACTCCACCGCAGCTCTCCCTCTTTCACTTTTCTCCTCCATTTCCTTCAGCTCGTCTTCAGTAAACTCGGTCTCAAACTGATAGTTGGCGCCCGTTGAAATGAAACCAGTCGTCGTTGTTCTCAAACTGCATAAACTCAGCCGTGTTGGCCGCAAATAGCACACAAAAACACAATTAAAGGAGCATTATCGCAAATACAGCAGTAATAGCATAAAATAAGCTGAAATATGCAAAAGATGGGTCGGGGGGAGCCATAACTAAATTTACAAAAAAAATCGCCGAATGCAGAATTTGTCTTTGTTATGATCCAAGCAGGCCCGGGGCTTGCTGCGTTCAATTGCACTCGGAACTCGCAAATCCGACCTCCGAACCGGAAAAACGCAACAGTAAATAGTAATGTAGCAGTGTCAGGCTGCTTACAGTCACTGAATCGCTCGGTAGAACACTTTGTCTCCACGTCACGTGTCTTTATTCAGCTGTCCTCTCAGCGTTATTAAGGAGGAGGAAGTTGCAGTTGCTGTTGTTGTCGTTGTTGTGGTCGTGCGCGACGTAGAGCTGCCGCTTCCACTAGCGAGTTTTCTTTTTCCCGCGATTGCACGTTAATTCAGCCTGGTGAGGGAGGAGGAGGAGGGGGGAGGGGGGAGGGGGGAGGAGGGAGGAGGAGGGGGAGAAGGGCTCCTCTCTCTCTCTGACAGCTGCCCACTTGTTTATATCTGATAAGCTCCGCCTGGCTCCATCTAGTGGCCGAATTAAGGATTTGGATTTGCGATAATGCTCCTTTAAATAAATAAATGAAAAATTCTGTATGGTTTCAACAAAGTGTGAAGCAGCCATGAATGTGGTCCAAATTAATTTGTACCAGGTGAATATAGGCTACATCCTTTATACATCATTTTGTATAAAAATATATTTTTCAAGATATTTGAGTACAAACACTTTCCTGCATCTTTTTTCTATGTCCAATGTCTGTCAAAAAAACCCAGATATTTAATAATACATTTGTCATTCTTTATCCTTCATAAGCAATCGGAAATGGCACAAAAAACTTCATTAAATTAAAAAAAAAGTGTGACGAACTGTGTGTAATGTAGCCTGACTGGTTTTCATTGTGTTCACCTGTATCTTCCGATTCTTCTTTGACCAATAAGAGACCAAAGAGTTAGTTTCACTTTAGTCTGAAGGGGCTGGTGGTGAAACGCAGACTGACGGTGCAGTCAGTCAGAGACTTTGTTCTTCAGCTTCTTCACCTCCGCTGCTGTGTGTCCTCCTCTCTCTGTGACGCCGACATGTCTCATAATAACTCAGGTAGGGGAGAGTGGGGTAAAGTGAGACACTTTTTACATTTGCTCCCCTCTAAGCGAGCTAAAATGATTTATCAGTAAAATTTACACATTTCCCATTAATTCAGGATGTTTCCTAGCAATGGAAATTTTCAGAATGTATTTAGGACGAAGGGCAGTGAAAATATGATAGTTTTAAAAGTGGTCTCGTGTCTCACTTTACCCCAGCTCAGGGGTAAACTGAGACAAACCAGAGAAATCAAGGGGGTAAACTGATCCACTTACTTTTTCCAGTCTGAAACTACCATAACAACACATGTTGTAACAGTTAGAGTCCTGACAGCTGCTTGACAACCACACTTCCCAGAACTAATGTCGGACTAGTAACAGAATCATGGGGATTGGTCAATTAAGCACTTTTTTTTTCTCAACACAAAGTGACTCAAGAACAAAATCAAATACAACACAAAATGTTTTAATTAACATTCAAATGACAGATAGAACCAGTTAGATAGTCTGGGGGTCAGATTGTAGGCCCCGACAATCGTGACCATTTTGATCAAAAGTCCTCTTGTGTGTGGGGGGAGCCGACAAAGTGGAATGTGACTAAAATTGAGTTAATTAACCAATAAAGAAGTGAGCTGACTGAGAGCACCTAGCATAACAAAGCAGTGTGGCTACAGATCATGTTTGATCACGCAAGATAATTAACCAATAAAGAAGTGAGCTGACTGAGAGCACCTAGCATAACAAAGCAGTGTGGCTACAGATCATGTTTGATCACGCAAGATTTCTGGCTTGGGGGACGAGATTCTAGTGTAAATCTTTGTGTGTGGTGCTCACAACTTGTCTCACTCATGGATTTATTATAATGCATCCATTTGTTTATTTGTTTATTTGTTAGGATCCCCATTAGCTGCGCTCTAGAACGCCGCTAGTCTTCCTGGGGTCCACAGTTAAAACCAATACATTTAAACATAAATCTGCAATCACAACATAAAGACAAGTCAACAAAATCTTACATTAATTCTGTACCATCAGATTATCATCCACATCAAAGAACCTGTGTAAGACAACTCCGATGTACAGCAGTTATAAAATAAAATAAA
Organism: Trachurus japonicus; assembly: GCF_045865225.1. Classification (NCBI taxonomy): domain Eukaryota; kingdom Metazoa; phylum Chordata; class Actinopteri; order Carangiformes; family Carangidae; genus Trachurus; species Trachurus japonicus. The sequence continues at coordinate 5,307,737 of NC_140915.1, read as the reverse complement.
ATAAAAAGAATAAAATATGGTCTCACATTACCCCGCAGCATTTGTCTCACTTTACCCCAACACCCCCATTTTAGAAAAAAACGACCTCTCTTAGAAATTCAGGCTAATTTTCAGCCAGCATCATCACATGGTTTTATGTGTTGGTAGTTCATCATCATGTATCATAGAAGTTTTTCTACCTGAATCAATTTGCTTTGGCACAACAGTTGATTAAGTTGACAGCAAGAAAATTTACTTTTACATGCAAAAATCATATTTTTGTGAAAAAAACATGCTTTCCACAGAAATGGGGGGGGGCTTGAAAACATAATGGTCACATGACCATAAATGTGTTCCGTTTTCTAGATATAGGGGGTGTCTCACATTACCCCACTCTCCCCTAAGAGCTGCTGTACTGTCTGAGTCCATGTCATTATGGGGTGGGGTGGCATAGAAGCCGAACAACACACTCACATTCACACACTGCGGACCATTTGTTGGATATTTGTTGGGACTCAGAGATTAAATCGAACACAGAATCTTTTTTGCTGCGAGGCGACAGTGATAAGAAACCAAAAAACAGAGATACCGGTCAGACGGGTTTTTCCTGACAGCAAACTTTACCTGAGACTCCGCCCTCTTAGTTTTTCTTTCGTGACGTCACACCATTCCATTGTTATGTTCCCATGGCGACAAAGAACGACTTCTTGGGTCGTTTAATGAATGTTCGGTCATGGCGGGAACACCCTGATGAAGGAGCTCGATAAAAACAAAACAAAAAAACTGATTTCAATGAATTGTTTTTAAATTTTATGATAATTGACGATCTACATGACAGCTACCACAGCTGCACTCACCTATGTTCTACGTCTAATCATATGTTTAAGCTGCAATCATCTGTTAGGCTACGTTAGTCAATTTCCAAACTTTTCTGGCCGTGCAAAGATACTCTATTTTTAATTCATAAGCCGTCTTTGACCAGAATAATTATGATAATTGATGATCTACTACATCAAGTAAAGATAAATTGTTGTAATATGTTATTTCTAATCATAATCTAAAAGCTGCAGTCCTCAGTGTTACATTAGATGAACAGAATAACCTTTACAGTCGTATCTGAATTGAATCTTATTAACTATTAGGCTACTATTTTAACACAGTGGTAATACTGTAATAGCCTACAGCCTATTCATGTGTCACCTTGTTGTACTTGGTGGACAGCAATGTACTAGTACTGCTACTGCTACCTACTGCTGGAATAACATAATATACATTACATTATATATTATGGTTTGGTAAGGCCCTGGTGGTTGACATCCAATGCTGTTTATATGTACATGTACATGATTGTGTCAACAACCTGTTGTCATCGTCCTACACAGAGTTTCTCTCAACACAAGAGGAGGAGCTGAGGATCGTCATCGTGGGGAGACATGGGACTGGGAAGAGCAGCAGTGGAAACACCATCCTGGGACAATGGTGCTTTAAGATTGATACTTGGATGCGTGTAACTCCTCACTGCTCCAAGGACAGTGCTGTGGTAGATGGACAACACATTTCTGTCGTTGACACCCCAGAAGAGCTTATCGAATATCCACATCTAAGGCTGATAGACCAGTGTGTCCGTTTATCTGCTCCTGGACCGCATGTCTTCTTGTTGGTCTCCAGGCTGGACAGATTCACTGCAGAGGAAAAGCAGTTGATGCAGGACATGAAAGAGATGTTCAGTCCAGATGTGGACAGATACTGCATGGTTCTCTTCACCGGTGGAGACCAACTAGAAGACACGATGGAGGAGCTCCTGGACCGAAGCCCAGACCAGCGAGACCTCGTGGCCCGGTGTAACGGCCGGTACCACGTCTTCAACAACAAGCTGAAGGGGAAGGATCGGTCTCAGGTCACCGAGCTGCTCCACAAGGTCAGGAACATGGTCCAGGAGAACGGAGGATACTACACCAACGACAAGTTCCAGGAAGAAACAAGGAAAATGGAAGAGCGGAATCAACTCCAGAGAATGAAGGAAGAGGAGGAACAACGGAGGCAGGCAGAGGAGGAAGAGGAGCGTGGTGGTCAGAGGGCTGAACGGTCCTGTAACATTATGTAGAGAATGAGTTGAAGCTACAACATGTTCACTTTACACATTACATGTTAATGTAAACAAGGTCTGAAATAAAATGAGAATCTTTTTACCATCAAAGTGTCTGATATCACTGATTGAAGCAGAGTCCTGTTGGTAGTTGTGTCACACTGACATCTAGTGGCCGGTTTAGAGTAAAAATTATAGAATCAAGCTTTAACACAAACATCTACCTTTATTTTGAAGGAGCTTTAACACAAACATCTACCTTTATTTTGAAGGAGCTTAAACACAAACATACCTTTATTTTGTAGGAGCTTTAACAGAAACATCTACCTTTATTTTGAAGGAGCTTTGACACAAAAATCTACCTTTATTTTGTAGGAGCTTTAACACAAACATCTACCTTTATAATAAAGGTAGATGTTTGTGTTAAAGCTCCTACAAAATTATTTTGAAGGAGCTTTAACACAAAAATCTACCTTTATTTTGAAGGAGCTTTAATACAAACATCTACCTTTATTTTGAAGGAGCTTTGACAGCAATATCTACCTTTATTTTGAAGGAGCTTTAATACAAACATCTACCTTTATTTTGAAGGAGCTTTGACACAAACATCTACCTTTATTTTGAAGGAGCTTTAACACAAACATCTGCCTTTATTTTGAAGGAGCTTTAATACAAACATCTACCTTTATTTTGAAGGAACTTTAACAGAAATATCTACCTTTTATTCCGAAGGAGCTTTGACACAAACATGTACCTTTATTTTGAAGGAGCTTTAATACACACATCCACCTTTATTTTGAAGGAGCTTTAACACAAAAATCTACCTTTATTTTGTAGGAGCTTTAACACAAACATCTACCTTTATTTTGAAGGAGCTTTAATACAAATATCTACCTTTATTTTGAAGGAGCTATAACACAAGCATCTACCTTTATTTTGAAGGAACTTTAACAGAAATATCTACCTTTATTTTGAAGGAGCTTTAATACAAACATATTCCTTTATTTTGAAAGAGCTTTAACAGCAGAAATATCTACCTTTATTTTGAAGGAGCTTTAATACAAACATCTACCTTTATTTTGAAGGAGCTTTAACACAAACATCTGCCTTTATTTTGAAGGAGCTTTAACACAAACATCTGCCTTTATTTTGAAGGAGCTTTGATACAAAACTCTACCTTTATTTTGAAGGAGCTTTGACACAAGCATCTACCTTTATTTTGAAGGAGCTTTAATACAAACATCTACCTTTATTTTGAAGGAGCTTTAATACAAACATTTACCTTTATTTTGAAGGAGCTTTAACACAAACATCTACCTTTATTTTGAAGGAGCTTTAATACAATCATCTACCTTTATTTTGAAGGAGCTTTGATAAAAAACTCTACCTTTATTTTGAAGGAGCTTTGACACAAACATCTACCTTTATTTTGAAGGAGCTTAAACACAAACATACCTTTATTTTGTAGGAGCTTTAACACAAACATCTGCCTTTATTTTGAAGGAGCTTTAATACAACCATCTACCTTTATACTGTATGGACCTTTAATACAAACATCTAACTTTATTTTGAAGGAGCTTTAACAAAAATATCTACTTTTATTTTGAAGGAGTACTTTCAAAATAAAGGCATTATTTAACCGATCGTACGTTCGCAGGTTTGGCGTGAAGCTAAAGAAACGACACCGACGCAGCCCAGTAGTTTGTCAATAGGACATTTTATTTCATACGTCTGTTGTCTTTATTCAAATTACAGTAATATACTTGCTGAGATGACCACCGGCTGCAGCCTGGACAGCTAAAACTGACAGCTGTACTACTTGAAGCAAACTTTTTTTTTTCTTTTTTTTTTATTACCGTTTTTTTTTTTTGTCCTCCTTTGTTTTTTAAAATTAATCTTGCAACAGAAAAAAAGCACATACTGTATATGCCATGAGATGTGATGAGTGGTGGTGGAGGTGGAGGTGGTGGAGATGTCAGGTAGGTCGGGTTATAGTGCTGGTCTAAAAAAAAACAAAACAAAAAAACCAGAAACAAAAACAAAAAAAGAAAAAAGAAGAAAACCAACCAGAAAAAACAAAAAAACGAGAAAGAAAAAACAGAAAGAACAAAAAGAATAAAAGCCTTGCGCGTTGTACATGTTGTAAAAGGATCAGAATATGGCACATTTGGTCCACGTTGGTAGTTTTATTATCTCGTTTTCAAACATGTAATAAACAAAAAGAAAAGGAAAAAGAAAAGAAAGAAAGAAAGAAAGGAAACAGATCATCATAGTTGTACGTGTCGTTTGTTTTTTCCCCCAGAAGCACAGCATTAATTAATGACAGCATATTGAAACACGACTGTAGAGGGGGCCGCTCTTGCTCTTTGTTATTAAAATCTTGGATTCATCATCAGCCAATCGTTTGTTTCTATTTCTCCCTGGTACAGTAATCATCATCATCATCATCATCATCTTCATCATCATCATTATTAATAATATCTTCTTTCCATCCAAAATGAAGAAGGAGTGGGAGGGGCGAGGGCGAGGGTGAGGGGGCGGAGCTTCGTGGATGATTGACAGGGGATGGCGGCGGCGGCGGCGACGGCGGCTTTGGGACATTCACAGGAAGTAGTCGGGAGTGCGTCTGGTCACGTGGGGCTCGCCGCGGCGGGGGGCGGGGTCAAACTGAAGGCTGAGGAGGAGGAGGAGAAGAGAAAGAGGGTGTTAATGACATCATCATCATCATCGTCGTCGTCGTAGCAACACGTCGTAGTTTGTACTTTTGCTTCCAGTGTTACTAGAAAAAAGAAAGCATTTCCAGCAGGAAATGCGTGTGAATGCTGAAAGCAGCTGAACGCCATCGCTAAAGAAATGCTGAATGAGCTGAAGAAATCATTGATACAAGAAAGAAAGAAAGAAAGAAAGGAAGAAAGAAAGAAAGAAAGGGAGGGAAGGAAGGAAGGAAGGAAAGAAAAGATAGAAAGAAAAGGAGGGAAGGAAGGAAAGAAGAGATAGAATGAAAGGGGGAGGAAGGAAAGAAAAGATAGAAAGAAAGGGAGGGAAGGAGGGAAAGAAGAGATAGAAAGAAAGGGGGGAGGAAGGAAAGAAGAGATAGAATAAAAGGGGGGAAGGGAGGAGGAGGAAAAGAGAAAGAGGGTGTTAATGACATCATCGTCGTCGTCGTCATAGCAACACGTCGTAGTTTGTACTTTTGCTTCCAGTGTTTTATTTTTTAAGCGCAGAAGCACGACAGCCACATCGAAACACTGTAAGTAAAGAAAAACACTATAAACACATGTAGAGCTGCAACAATTCATTGATTAATCAAACAATAATCGATTATTAAATTAATTGTCAACTATTTTGATAATCTAATAATCGGTTTAAGTCGTTTTTTTAAAGAAAAAAAGTCCAAATTCTCTGATTTCAGCTTCTTAAATGTGAATATTTCTGGTTTCTTTGTTCCTTTATGACAACTACTATGACAACTGAGTCTCTCTTTTGTTTGTGGACATTTGAGGACGTCGTCTGATATTTTTCAACATTTTTTATCATTTTATTGACCAAAAACGAATCGATTAATCGTTTAAATAATCCACAGATTAATCGATAATGAAAATAATCGTTAGTTACACACATGTAAATTCACATAAATACAACAAAAAGCCAGGGGAAACGAAAAGAAAGAAGCATAAATACAACTAGAAAAAAGAAAGCATTTCCAGCAGGAAATGCGTGTGAATGCTGAAAGCAGCTGAACGCCATCGCTGAAGCAACGCTGAATGAGCTGAAGAAATCATTGATACAAGAAAGAAAGAAAGAAAGAAAGGGAGGGAAGGAAGGAAAGAAAAGATAGAAAGAAAGGGGGAAAGGAAGGAAAGAAGAGATAAAATTAAAAGGGGGGAGGAAGGAAAGAAAAGATAGAAAGAAAAGGAGGGAAGGAAGGAAAGAAGAGATAGAATGAAAGGGGGGAGGAAGGAAAGAAGAGATGGAATGAAGGGGGAGGAAGGAAAGAAAAGATAGAAAGAAAGGGAGGGAAGGAGGGAAAGAAGAGATAGAAAGAAAGGGGGGGAGGAAGGAAAGAAGAGATAGAATAAAAGGGGGGAAGGGAGGAGGAGGAAAAGAGAAAGAGGGTGTTAATGACATCATCATTGTCGTCGTCGTAGCAACACGTCGTAGTTTGTACTTTTGCTTTTAGCATTTTTTAAGCGCAGAAGCACGACAGCCACTGTTAAGTAAAGAAAAAACACTATAAACACATGTAGAGCTGCAACAATTCATCGATTAATCAAACAACAATCGATTATTAAATTAATTGTCAATTATTTTGATAATCTAATAATCGGTTTAAGTAGTTTTTAAAGAAAAAAAAAGTCAAAATTCTCTGATTTCAGCTTCTTAAATGTGAATATTTCTGGTTTCTTTGTTCCTTTATGACAACTACTATGACAACTGAGTCTCTCTTTTGTTTGTGGACATTTGAGGACGTCGTCTGATATTTTTCAACATTTTTTATCATTTTATTGACCAAAAACGAATCGATTAGGTATCGTTTAAATAATCCACAGATTAATCGATAATGAAAATAATCGTTAGTTGCAGCCCCACACACATGTAAATTCACATAAATACAACAAAAAGCCAGGGGAAACGAAAAGAAAGAAGCATAAATACAACTAGAAAAAAGAAAGCATTTCCAGCAGGAAATGCGTGTGAATGCTGAAAGCAGCTGAACGCCATCGCTAAAGAAATGCTGAATGAGCTGAAGAAATCGTTGATACAAGAAAGAAAGAAAGAAAGAAAGGGAGGGAAGGAAGGAAAGAAAAGATAGAAAGAAAGGGGGAAAGGAAGGAAAGAAGAGATAAAATTAAAAGGGGGGAGGAAGGAAAGAAAAGATAGAAAGAAAAGGAGGGAAGGAAGGAAAGAAGAGATAGAATGAAAGGGGGGAGGAAGGAAAGAAGAGATGGAATGAAGGGGGAGGAAGGAAAGAAAAGATAGAAAGAAAGGGAGGGAAGGAGGGAAAGAAGAGATAGAAAGAAAGGGGGGGAGGAAGGAAAGAAGAGATAGAATAAAAGGGGGGAAGGGAGGAGGAGGAAAAGAGAAAGAGGGTGTTAATGACATCATCATTGTCGTCGTCGTAGCAACACGTCGTAGTTTGTACTTTTGCTTTTAGCATTTTTTAAGCGCAGAAGCACGACAGCCACATTGAAACACTGTTAAGTAAAGAAAAAACACTATAAACACATGTAGAGCTGCAACAATTCATTGATTAATCAAACAATAATCGATTATTAAATGAATTGTCAATTATTTTGATCATCTAATAATCAGTTTGAATCGTTTTTTAAAGAAAAAAAGTCCAAATTCTCCGATTTCAGCTTCTTAAATGTGAATATTTCTGATTTCTTTGTTCCTTTATGACAATAAACTGAGTCTCTCTTTGGTTTGTGGACATTTGAGGACGTCGTCTGATATTTTTCAACATTTTTAATCATTTTATTGACCAAAAACGAATCGATTAATCGTTTAAATAATCCACAGATTAATCGATAATGAAAATAATCGTTAGTTGCAGCCCTACACACATGTAAATTCACATAAATATAACAAAAAGCCAGAGGAAACAAAAAAAAGAAAGAAGCATAAATACAACTAGAAAAAAGAAAGCATTTCCAGCAGGAAATGCGTGTGAATGCTGAAAGCAGCTGAACGCCATCACTGAAGCAACGCTGAATGAGCTGGAGAAATCGTTGAAACAAGAAAGAAAGAAAGAAAATAGGAAAGAAGCAAAGAAAGAAAGGGGGGAAGGAAGGAAAGAAAAGAAAGAAAGAAAGGGAGGGAAGGAAGGAAAGAAAGAAAAAACAGAAAGAAAGGGAGAGAAGGAAGGAAGGAAAGAAACAAAAAGGGAGGGAAGGAAGGACAGAAAAAACAGAAAGGGGAGAAGGAAGGAAAGAAACAACAGAAAGAAAGGGAGGGAAGGAAAGAAAAAACTGAAAGAAAAGGAGGGAAGGAAAGAAAAGACAGAAAGAAAGGGGGGGAAGGAAAGAAATGGAAAGAAAGGGAGAGAAGGAAGGAAGGAAAGAAACAACAGAAAGGGAGGGAAGGAAGGACAGAAAAAACAGAAAGGGGGGAAGGAAGGAAGGAAGGAAAGAAAAAACAGAAAGAAAGGGAGGTAAGGAAGGAAAGAAAAAACAGAAAGAAAAGGAGGGAAGGAAAGAAAAAACAGAAAGAAAAGGAGGCAAGGAAAGAAAAGACATAAAGAAAGGGAGAGAAGGAATGAAGGAAAGAAAAAACAGAAAGAAAGGGAGGGAAGGAAGGAAAGAAAAGACAAAAAAAATAGAACAGAAAGAAAGAAAGAAAGACAGAGGGAAAGAAAGTAAGAAAGAAGAAAAACAAAAGAGGGAAAGAAAAAAAAAACACTGCCAGAGATATCCATCATAGTCCAATAATATCAATAACCAGGGTTTTCTATCACAGTTCCTTTTCATAGCTTTTTTGTTTCTGTACTTACAAAGAGTATTTCAGAGTGTCGTCCAGTTCCATGATGGCCGCCTGGTTTCCACAGCGGTAGCAGTAGTTTGGAGCACTGAAGATGGTCACCACGTTCTTGTCGTGGCCCCAGTTGTAGCCCTGAGGGAACAACGCAAAACAAACGCACCTTAGATTCAGACTCAAGTTACCTTTAGAATCAATAAATAAAACTTACTATCGACTGGACGAATCCCTGACCCTATCCACATGTTTCTGAACTTCAACAAACGGTCTCCAGAATAGGGATGTCACAATTACTTGTTTTCACAATTAATCGTGGTATTAAACGCCACAATTATTTAATCGTAAAGATTCCCAAATACCGTTACTTTCACAAAAATTTGATGTTGGAACCTTATCGGCAGATGTGCACAAAAATAAAGGTAAATGCTCAGATACTGGTCCATTTAACTAACGTAACATTGAATTGGTAGGAATTTAAATGTTAGCGTCTCATTTTTAATAAAAAAAAAAAAGCTAAACAAAACAAAAAACGATTAAAATAAATGCAAACATTTGGTATAGATGATAATTCATGACCAGAATATTTCAAACACTTCCCCTGGGGGATTAAGAATTGGTCATATATTAATAGATACTTGAAATATTTTGTGTAAACAATGAGTAATGTAATTATATTTTGACTATGTTTGATTTTACACATCATCCATAGTGTTGTGAAATTAATTAATTAATGCAGAATAATCGTAATAATCGCAATACCGTGATTATTTTTCTGGCGATAATCGTATCAAGAAAATGTATAATCGTGACATCCCTACTCCAGAAACATCTGGATAAACCGTCTGGTGTGAAGTCTTGAGTTGTGACGTCACTGTAACCTTTGACCTTTGGCCTCCTGAACCTCAGACCAGTTCGAGTGTCGAGGTCCAACTGAACGATACAGATGCAGGAAACACACGAGGAGGAGGAGGAAGAGGAGGAGGAAGAGGCCTCGCATCCTCATTACTCCAGGTTGCCATGGAGACACGGGGATCGGCTGGTTTACGAGGCTAACGAAGGGCGAGACTTGGCCACTAATGGCGGCTCGCCAGTCTGATGTCAGTGTGGAGGCTGGAGACGCAGGTTAGCGCCAGGTGGAAACGTGGAGAATCTGAATCTAAACTTCATGTCCTGGTCGTTCTCAAGTCATGTGACATCACAGTTCAACCACTTCCTGTGTTTCATGTGTGTGTGTGTCGTGTGTGTGTGTGATGTGATGCGTGTGTGTTACCTCCATGACCAGCTGATGGGCGCGGGACACCAGGGTGAGGCCGTTGGCGTGGTTGAAGGTTTCGGAGATGTCCTGTCCGAAGGTGTAGCCGGCGCCGCGGGGGGAGATGCCCCACCCACCGCGGTCGTCGGGGTCCGACCACAGCAGGTCGCACATCGGGCCCTGAGCGGAAAACACACACACACACACACACACCGTCAGCTTCTGTCTGTGTGTGTGTGTCGAGCCTGGTGTGTGTGTGTGTACAGGGTATATACAGGAATCTTGAAGTTAATTTTAATACCCTTTTAAGACTTTTTCAAGATCTTCTCAATATTTTTCAACACCTCACCGCCACTTCAAGCTGTAACCATTTACATCAGTGACACTTTTAACTTAACAGTTTTAGTTTGTGATAAACAGGGGTGCAAACTCATCAGGGGTAAAAAAGGTGACAAGATACCGACCCCCTAGGGGGGTCCGGGGGCATGCTCCCCCGGGGAAATTTTTTTTAAAACCAACTTTAAAGGTGAATTTACAGTCAATTTTAGCATGAGACTAGGGTCCAGATTTACTCAGGTTTGCACAGCTTTTGCTCCTGTTAAACCTGCACAATCTGTCTCTCTGTGTTTGGTTTTAAATATGTGAAGGGGGTCTTCAGCCTATGCAGGTTTAGCATGAGCAAAAGCTGTGCAAAACTTAGAGAATCTGTCCCTTGATGTCCATCAGATGAACCTTGCAAACCTTGCCTTCAAACTAAATAAAATTTAATACAGACTGATTGGTTCATTGTGAAACATTTATTTATTGATGTAATGTGTTTTCTGTACGTAGGCTATGCTCCGAGGCAGCACTGCTCTTTCTGTCCAATAACACACATGAAGCTTAAAAATGCCATAGGCTACATAAAACATATTAAGCGGCAATATGTATTTAAAAGATGTTCAAGCAAACGGTTCGGTTCACGGTTTTGTGGTCATGGTTTTGGGTTCGGTTCGGTTTGGTATACTTTGATCGTTGGGAAAATCAATCAGGTCTTGTATATTCAGGTTAAAACTGAAAGAATGAGGCAGTCTGACATCTGATACATTATTGTGACAGTCTGAGGTTAAAAGTCGGTGAGATTCTGGCGGCAAGAGGAGACATCGATAGTTCCAACATGTTTTAATTTATTGGGCAAATAAAGTTATCTAAAATGCTAAGAACAATTAGATATTCACTGAAATATATAATTGTGGTTCTTACAAAAAATGTATCTTATAAAATATAAAAGCTAAAAGGTCTCTTAAAGCTCTGCCCCTTTAATTAGTGCATACTAAATAATTTAACTTTAGCCTACTACTTTTACAACCACATTATTTACCAGCAACATAAAGTGAAACAGAGGCAGGAGTCCTGCCACAGTCAGTCAGCCTCCTCCTCCTCTTGCTGCTCCTCCTGCTGCAGCTGCTCAGGTCGCACTGGAGCTAGTCTCGCTCGCCAGACCCTCCTCCAGAGAAGGAGACACTGGAGCTAATAAATGCTAAACGCGCTAGTCGCTAATTGGCCGCGATCGCGATCATCACACACACGCGGTCCCATACAGCACCTATACAACGCTGCTGGAGCATCTTCTAGCTCCGACTCTTTCACTCGCCATGCTCAAAAAGTCGCGTTAGTTAGTCTGTATTAAAAGTGAAGCTTCAGGTGTGTATTGCTGGACAGAAGAGGAGCGCTGCCACCACTCGCTGTCATCCAGGTAAGGTGCATGCACCTTAAAGAGACAGGTGCATTGGCTCGGCTCGGCTCGGCTCGCCTCGCCTCGCCGGACCCCCCCCCCTCAATTTTTTTTTTATTGCGGATTTACACGAATCACACAAATGACCAATTTGGGATCCAAAACGGCGAATTTCGCCGAAAGGTGACAAGTTTGCACCCCTGGATAAAGACTATATAAACCACTATGATACAACAGAATTCAAAATAGGCTAGGATAATAAATCAAAGGCAAAGTTTATCAAAAAAATAAACCAAAAAACATTGCTCCACTCTCAAAAAACAAAAACAACAATCTTCTTTTCTTTTTTATGTACCAGTTCATCTTTGTTTTTTTTAAATAAAATGAATAAATTCTCACACTTTTACAATGTTTTTAGGACTCAAACTCTTGGACAGCTAATTCTGAAAAAATACCTTCAAAATTTAAGACCTTATAAATTTGTGAAAAGACTTTTTAATACTTTTTAAGGGTCTTAATTTTCCCAAAATTGATTTATCACCTTTTAATACTTTTCAAGACCCCGCGGATACCCTGGTGTACGACGAGCCTGGTGTGTGTGTGTGTGTGTGTGTGTGTGTGTGTGTGTGTGTGTGTACCTCATGTGGGACTTCTTGCAGGCGGTCCAGAGCTCGTATGTGATCCAGAGTGTCTATGGAGGGAGACAAACCTCCGTGGAGACAGAAGATCTGAAACACGAAGAGGAACGAGTTTCACTTTCAACTCAGACACTCGTTCTATGACTTCATCAAACAGGGTTAAAGGACAATTCCGGGCAAATTCAACTGGGGGCTGTATTTTCCCCAACATTTTAGGTCTAACAGAAGGAATCTGAAGGTTTTCAGTTCAATTGCTCCTGTTTTGCGGTAGTTGTGTCTGTCCCCGTGTCGCCACGGCAACGATGAATGGGAGCGGATTGAAGTTCTGCTGCTTAGGCTGTTTCCATCCCTCAAAGCCGCAGACAGCGTCAGATGGAGACTCAAACATGCAGCCAGAAGTTTATTTACTTCAAGCAAGTCCAGAGTTGATATTCCTGTGTTTATGACACAAACGGGAGCTTCCCACTGCACCTGAACACACCGAGCGTCAACTTGGGTCTCGACTCCGCCAGACTTTGAATTAGATCTAGTTTTACAAACATGTCGGCTTGACAGAGTTGTTTTAGAGGGAAATTCATACAAAACCGCTGATGCACGTTGCCTTCAGGGACAGTTTTTCATCATCAGTCTCTGTATTTCCCTCTAAAACAACTCTGTGTGGTAACGTTGTGTTATTATCTCATAGCGTGGTGAATGTGCAGCTCACAACTTGTCCACCAGAGCGTTGTGGAGTTGTTGGATTGTGTATTTGATGAGGGAAACCAAGAAATCCCATGATTTTAAATAGATAAAAAACAGCTTGCAGCGACAATTAAAGGTAACAAACCTACTGCTGTGACTATAGGGATTATGGCAGTGGGCCGATTTGCCTAAATGTTGAACTATCCCTTTAACCACTAACTCTTCTTCTCTCAGTCTGTGAACACCAAAGCGACTGACCTGTCCGTCGACCAGCGCGGTGAGCGGCAGGTAGTCGAACAGGTCTGTGAAGTACTTCCACACGTTGGCGTTGCCGTACTTCCTCAGACACTCGTCGTAGAAGCCGTAGACCTGCGTGATCTGTCGAGACTCGTGGTTCCCTCGCAGGATGGTGATTCGCTCCTGGAATCGAACCTGAAAACAAACAAACAACCAGTTAATGACAAAGAGCCAGAGCTTCTACACCGACCACAGTTTGTTCTTTAGATTTTACTATTTTATTATGTATAGTTTGTAGGGGTGTCACGCTTTCGGTTTTTTATCGAAATCGATCAAAATTACGTCATGGTCTCGAGCATCGAAGTCAAAGAGAGGATCGAAAACTTGAAAACTTGGGGGCAATTTTGGCCCCTGGATCATGATTTTTGGGGGCATTGTTGGTAAAATTGGGGGATTGTTACCTTTATATTGTAAATAAATTATTTAAATTTGACCATTAGTGCCTAATGTGATACATTATGGAAATTGCATCACTTATATGTAGCCCATCTTTTGAAATAAGATTTACTGTACAAAATTTTATGAATAAAACCAATGATGGTAGACTAGACTAGTCAGAAAATAGCATAGTATAGGCGTCTGTGCTGTAAGAAAAAGGGGAAATAAATCGAGAATCGTGACCCTAAAATCGAAAATCAAATCGAATCGAGGATTTGGAGAATCGTGACACCCCTAATAGTTTGTTCTTTATATTCTTATACTAATATTTTTTTTTTTCGCACATTCTGTGTCATAAACTATAAACTGTTTTCTTGTCTGTAACAACATTTATGTCACGTCTGTCCGTCCTGGGTGAGGGATCCCTCCTCTGTTGCTCACCCTGAGCTTTCTCCTCTGTTTCCCACCCTGAGGTTTCTCCTGGTTTTCCCTGTTAAAAGGGTTTTCCATGGAGTTTTTCCTCAGTGGATGTGAGGGTCTAAGGACAGAGGATGTTGCTACGACGCCATGTAAAGCCCTTTGAGACAAACTGTTGGTAAAAACGGGCTATACAAATAAAATTGCCTTGCCTTGCCTATATGTTGTTATCGTCACTGTGTGTCTGTGTAATGCTGCTGCTGCACTGTAATTTCCTAGCTTGGGATCAATCAAGTATATCTATCTATCTATCTATCTATCTATCTATCTATCTATCTATCTATCTATCTATCTATCTATCTATCTATCTGTGTGTGAATGGGTGAATGTGATGTACTGTAAAGCGCTTTGGGTATCGTTCAGATGGAAAAGCGCTATATAAATACAGACCATTTACCATCTATCTATCTATCCATCCATCCATCCATCTATCAATCAAACAGCTGATCGATGGTTGTTCCATAATCAATTAACATCTTGATTATTGATGATGAAGATGAAGATGTGTCGTTTCCTTTTAACAGTTAAAAACTCTTCTGCCAATCGATCGATCAATCAATATGTTTTCATTTTCTGAGTCGCAATCAAACCGTAACCACCGGAACTGCAAAGAATTCTGGGTAAAAATAAATAAATAAATAAAGGTGAGATGTGTTGAAACGCTGACAGGAAGGACGGCGGTCGGTATGTTTTAGATTTTATGAGCAAAACTGAAGCACTGACTGAACGTTGCTGTGGCGATGACATCACTTCCTGGTTTAACTCACCAAACACTGATCATGTGACTGATTTTACACAGTATTGATTTATTGATTCAAGCTCCTGTTCAGATGCCCGATGCTTCTTTTAGATATTACTATTACTGTAGTTATGTATTAGGTGCATGTCAATATAGTAGAATATCATGGAAAAGTTTATTTACGTCAGTGATTCAATTCAAAAAAGTGAAACCAACACATTATATAGATCCACTATTACACAGGATGAATCTGATCCAAGTCTTTGTTTTAATAATTACGGCTTCACATCTAATAAAGACCTACGACGGAGTATTAGTGCCACATTGACAAATAAAAAAATCACAAACCGAGAATAAAGTCGTAACTTTACAACTTTATTCTCAAAGTCTGTGTTGTTGTTTTTTTCTCAATGTGGCCCTAATACTCCGTCGTAAAGACCTAAAATTCAGTATCTAAAAAAATATTGAATATGACAAAAGACCAATTAAAAAAAACATTTTAATATGGAAAAGTTGTCCTTCTGAAAGGTTTGTCCATCTACTGCTCTCAATACTTTGACTTCAATACTTTGAACTACTGGACTATCATAGACTTTTCCATGATATTCTCTTTTATTTATTGATCTTTATTCCTTTTCCACCATCTTGGCTCCAGTTTCCCTCCAAGAAACTCCTGCGTCGGCATCAGAGTCACGCGTGTTTCTACAGACGTGTTTATTATGACGCAGTGAAACTTCAAACTCATCAACACAGACGAGACGAGACGACCGCCAACACCACCAACGCCGCCGTAGCAGCTTCAGCTTCCTGTTCCTCTGTTTTATCACTTCTGTTTGAGGAATTTGTTATTTTTTCCATCAGGTTCAGTTCCTGGTGTCAGAGACCAAATCAACACATTCACACAGACACCTGTCAATACAGACCTTAACCCTCTAGGCGCCAGAGTTTATTTAGGAAAATATTAAGTTTGGATTTCAGGATTTCACAAGGCTGTGTAGCTTTTAAGTGGTCAGAGATAAATAAATCTATGGTGTAAATGAGAAAAATATTCACAAAGACCTTGACGAGTGTGTGTGTGGTGTGTGGGGGGGCGCACGGTGTTTCTCAAGACCTGAAGATCACTTCCTGGTCGCTCCGAGCTGCGTGAGAAAAAGCGGAGCGCCTGTGCACCAATCAAACTTTTTTTTCTCAGATATTTTGTAGAAAAACACACCCACAAATAATAAATAAATAACAATATAGGGCAGTAGATTTAAAGATATGGGCTGTTTTATCCAAGCATGCTGCCTGTCGCAATAATGCGACTTTGGCGCCTAGAGGGTTAATCAATACAGATGGATGAGCAGGTTTGATCTTCATTCATCAAGAAAGTTAATCCAACACCACGGAAAACTCTCAATGTATAAAACGTACTATTTTATTGAGTTCTGTGTTCATTTGTATCGATTAAAACCGTTGCTGTTTTGTATTTTAAATCATTTCTGTGTTTTTTGTTGCTCGACTCCCGAAAAATAATAAATAAATAAATAAATAAATCTAATCTTCAACTCAGATATTTCAGTCTCTGTGACACACGAGTGGGAACCACAGGAAACCAGTTTAGACCAGCGGGACAGTGAACGTCTCACATGACTGTGGAGAAAGAAAAAAGTCCCTGAAGGAGCCAGAGAATCGTCCTCTGTTCCTCTCTCTCTCTGTTTACACACAACACACACACACACACACACACACACGGGTTTCATGGGAACTGACAGGACGGCACATCATCATCTTCATCTGAATAAGTCCAAAGTTTCCCTGGTTTTACGTCTCCATCACTCGTTTTCACCATTAAAATCCACCGTTAATGAACTAAATACGTCTGTAATGTGTTTCTCCACCAAAGATAAATGAGTTAATACCATAATGTCAATTTACCTAATGTAACTGGGAGGAATCTAAATGTTAGTGTGTCATTTGTAAGAAAAGAAGAGGAAAAAACAAGATATGATTGAAATAAATGTAACATTTGGTCCAGATGACGGTTAATGTCGGATCAATAATTGGTTTTATATTAACAGATACTTATATAAACACACAATGTCCCTGACTTTTAAAGACCCACCTCTTCTCACCTTGAGCTTTTACTGTCATTTTGTTAACTTTTATTGTTGATTTATGTTGTTTTCTAACTGTTGTTTATATTTGCTGGCACTGGACTGTACTCATGTTGTTTTTAAACACGCTATATAAATCAAATTTGAGTAATATATCATTTTGTGTATATGAGTAATATCATTATAATTTTGACGATATTAGATTTTACACATTCATCGTGTTGAGAAAGTAATTAATGCATAATAATCGTGATGATCGTAATACTCTGATCATTTCTATGATAACATATACATACGACATATGATAACAATAATCGTACCAAGAAAGAAACAATCTGACATCCCTAACTAAACTGGGGACGAGGACCCTGAACGCATCGTTACATCAAGGCTGCAGTTTGGGGCGGTGTTTGGCTCAGTTGGTAGAGCACCCGCACCATGTGTTGAGGCTGTAGTCCTCGCTGCAGGCGGCCCCGGTTCGAGTCCCGCGTCGGACGGCCCTATCCTGCGTGTCATTCCCCCCATCTCTGCCTCCCATTTCCTGTCACACTCTCAACTGTCCTATCAAATAAAGGCATGAAAAGCCAAAAAATATATACTTTAAAAAAAAAAAAGGCTGCAGTTTGTTGCAACACGCAAAAACTGAACAAATCTCAGTGTGTTTCCCTGCTGTTCATAATAATAATAATAATAATAATAATAATAGTAATATAAATAGATTACAGACAGAACTCCAGCTGTTGCCGTTGCCGCTGGCGATGGCGGCGTGTACCTTTAGCGTGACGAGCAGCGTGACCGTCTCCACGGAGTAGTAGCCTCTGTCGACGTAGTCTCCCATGAACAGGTAGTTGGTGTCCGGGGACTTCCCTCCGATCTTAAACAGCTCCATCAGGTCGTGGAACTGACCGTGGACGTCGCCGCACACCGTCACCGGGCATCGAACCTGCGGAGGGAAGGGGGGGGGGCAGACAGGTCAGGTCACTGTTAAATCTGGACTTTTTAGATTCTAAGTTGGTTCTTCATAAACGGTTTCATTTTGGAGACAAACAATATTGTGAAAGTAAAAAAAAAAAAACATGTTTGTTTTTGTACCATGTTTATAACTACTTGTTTTTCCTTGTACTGTCCCTTTACGTTGAGCTGTTCATTTTTCTTAAGAAGCCAATAAATATAATAATACTTAAAGGTTGACTATGTAGAATGACAAGAAAAACAACAGAAAAAGAATTCCAGCAGTCGATTGCCAGACCGTTGCTAGGTAAAACGGGCCGTTGCTAGGGACTCCGCTCTGATCAGAGGACAGCAGAGGAGGAGAACTATGCAGGATATTTACCTTATGTTTCATTTTTACCGTCATTAACAGCATAATAAATGACTTGTAGCGTGTTACAGGGAGAGTGGAGGCTCTCTGCCTTCCACACCGCTGCTGCTCAGAGCCTCAGAGCCTCCGCTGTCACTGCTCTCCTCAAGTTGGGAAAAAAAAAAAAAAAAGGAGCTCCGTGGCACCGAAAGTTCGCGACGATAAACGTGTTTATGACAGATAAGACTACACAAATACACCCATCCTAACAAGTATATGATAATCCATTGATCCACCGATTGATTATTAAAAAGGCTTGGTTGAAAACAAACGCATCCGACCGGGAGGAGGCAGGAAAACAGCGGAGAACTGAGCCACGTGTCGGCTACAGGCAGGTACGAATGTAAACAGAACGTTGACAGAAAGTCATTGTCGAGCCCGTCAAAAAAATTAAAAATAATAATTCAGACTAAAAAATTTTTTTTTATGGAAAAGCAATACTTTCATTCTGTACCCCTCTAAAGGCCCCATGGATGTATTATTTTTGAAAAAATATAGCTTTTAATAAATATTCTACATATTCAACCTTTAACCATAAGTTATAAACAGACTTTGGTGTTTTTTAATTTGTTTTAAGTGCTGTACAATCTACTTCCTCCCGTTCTTTCTCCGTCTTTTAATTTTCTTTATCGTCATATCGGACCATGTGTCTGAAATAAACTATTATATGTAAAGTAAATCCTCCAATAGCAGAAACAGGCTTTCATTTCATTTAGAACAAATCTTCTGCTCAGAAAAGATGAAAATCCTCTCCAATGGTTCTGTTGTTACTGTTTAATACAATTGATCACACAATAATCTATTATTAAATTAATAGTCAGCTATTTTGATCATCTAATAATCAGTTTGAGTAGTTTTTTTAAAGAAAATAAAGTCCAAATTCTCTGATTTCAGCTTCTTAAATGTCTTAAGTGTACAACACTTTGGACAACCTGCGTTGTATTTTTAAATGTGCTATATAAATAAATATGTATTGTATTGTATTAAATGTGAATATTTCTGGATTCTTTGCTCCTTTATGACAATAAACTGGACGTCATCTGGTGGTTTGAGAAACATTGATTGATATTTTTTAACATTTAATTGGCCAAACAATTAATCGATTAATCGTTTAAATAATCCACAGATTAATCAATAATGAAAATAATGGTGTTGCAGCTCTAGTTCAGGTTGAAAACATTTATAACTGAATCTTCTGACCCGCTGAGAGCTGCAGCAGCTTAGACGGGGCTCAAACAGGCGATCGTGGGCTTTTACATGAACTTGAACAGAAACTAGAAACAGACTTCGACTTCTAACGGAGACTTCACAGTGTTTAACTAACGAC
Source organism: Trachurus japonicus (assembly GCF_045865225.1). NCBI lineage: Eukaryota > Metazoa > Chordata > Actinopteri > Carangiformes > Carangidae > Trachurus > Trachurus japonicus. The sequence goes on along the minus strand of NC_140915.1, from coordinate 5,288,236 downwards.
TGAAGCCTGGACAGGTGCGTTAAGCCCCGCCCACCACGCAGGTTACGGAGAGTTTCACATTAAAACTTTATTTCACTCTTCACACAAACACACAGACCTTAACATGATGCATTTAGGGGACGTCTGTAAATCACAGCGCCACAAAACAACCAGGTTAAACTGACTGAGTCTTTAATCTGTGAAACAACGGGTTTGTTTGGTTTTTCTACATTTATTGATAATAAACTATTTCTCTCCTTGTACCGACTCTGGGAGGGAACTGTTTCTACAAAGTGTTTGAGTTGTTTAAAACCAGATTCTGTTTGTTTTTTCCCCTTTAGAAACATCATCAACGTCCATTATTAATTATTATAGACAGAGTTTCGTGCAGCTGAAGCATCTGTTGTTCAGGACGTTAACGTGACTTCTTGCACAAAAACCTGTCATCATCTTTTCTATTTTCTTTATTATTTTAATTCTAGTTCTTTTCCAGCAGCTCAACGTTTCACCATCTCGGTGTCGCTGCTTCTCTGCTGGTTGTTGGTCTGGTTGTTTGGGGTTTTGGGGCATTTTTTTTGCAAATGATTCCTTTAAAACCATTGAAGTTGGTTGATACGAGTAAAGATATTTAACATGACTGGTTTACTCTCCACACTTAACTCGACCAATTATATAATAAGTAGAGCTGCTGTCTACGTATTATATAACAGGGCTGGGTTTTTAAAAAAATCTATTTTCTGATTCATATCATCTTCATTTGAAAGATCCGATATTGATTCATAAAATCGATCCTTTAATGTACGTATGCTGTTGCACTGTAATTGTGATTTTTGCACTAAAAATCTGGAGTGGGTTGTGTTAAATAAATAAATAACTGTGCATCGACGTCGCTGCTTTACAGTCAATTTAATGTAAACATGAATATTTTTCCTTCCATCTTTGTACAATTTGCAACATTAGTTTTGTGAAAATCTGTTTCGTAACCAAGCCAACTGATATAAAAACTGAAATATTGATATCGAATCAGAATCAAATATTACATATTATAACTTATTATGGTATATATATTGAGTTAACGTAGGGAGAAGAGGTGGGATTTAATGAGCTCCAGCTTCTTCCCACTCCGTTTGAACATAAATGTGGTAAGTTTTGTTCTTGTTTTATGTTGCGTTGTCGTCTTGTGTCTTTTATTCTGTTCAAATAAAGGTTCATTCATTCAAAACGATCCAGTAAATCAGTAGCAACACACAGATCTGTTATATAACACACTAATAATTACATGTACGTTGACCAACGTGTGTCTTCAGTCAATAAGGTTTCGTCTTCATTTAGTTTCTATCGCCGTCGTCTAAATTCCCTTCGTACGAGACTGAAAACAACGAACGGTCCCAGAGGAAACTCACCTCCTGAACGTTCGACTCCTTGGTCAGAATCTCCTTGGCCTGGAGGAAAAACACACACACACACACACAGAGAGACACACAGAGGTTAAAATAAAACTCTTCACAGACACACAAACAGTAACTCATGTCAGACGCGTCCACGTTTAGCCGAGCGCCGCGTTATTTAGAGACGTGGAGTCGCTGTGACCTCACAGGACACCGTAGTGGTGGAAATGAGCGTAAACTACTGAACTAAACTGCATCGGCCTCTTTAACAACTCTTTGATATATTTTATGTTTTAAGTTGTTTTTGTGTTGCCGATATATATTTATCTGGCATTATTCTTCTTAGTATTTCTATTAAAATGTATGAAGCAGCTGACAGAGGAATTTCCTTCGGGATTAATAAAGTATCTATAAATATATCTATCTGTGAAAGTTAATGCTCATCATGTCCCAGGGTCAGATTACTTATATTACTATATTATTACTACTATTATTATTATTATTCATCCAGGTCAGAGCTCCACAATCAAACAAGATGTGATCAAGTATTCCTACACAGGATCAAACTGTGAAAATCAAAAACTTAACATCCATAAAACTAATGAAATTAATTACAGTGGGATTTATTCACTGTATGTGTGTATATATATATATATATATATATATATATATATATATATATATATATATATATATATATATATATATATATATATATATATATAACATCCAATAGCAGCATTAGAACTAAAACCATCGGGTGATCGATCAATTACAGAGGGAAAAAAACCAGCACAGATGTGGATGCACCGATCGACCGATCGATCCATCGATCCATCGCTTCAAATTTGAAACGATGACACGGATGCTACAGATTTAATTCTGTGTTTCTGTGTAAAAACTGAACATTTTTCTGTGTAGAAGACGATTCAGAGACTTTAATCACAACTAACAGATAAATAAAACAGAGTGACGGGTCTGTGCAGCTTCACAGGCTCATCAGACCTGGATACAAGCGATTGATCGATCGATTGATTGCTCTTAATTCACATTAAAAAGACGATTACATGGAATACAACATTAAAACAGTGCAGCTGCTTTTTAAAGCTGGAAGCGACATGTTTAAACATCTTATTCTAATATTCTTTTATTACAGTAGCACCTTAAAAAATGAGCTCATTATTTTAATCATTTATCAAAGCAGCTGATTATTTCAACAAACTGAATAATTAAGTGGCTGTTTCAGCTCAGTTTGAGGCCCTGCAGCTCTGTGGAGCTCACATGAGCTGCTACCGGTTGTGATCCACTTTAATATCACTGAGTTACATTCCTTCTTTACCCAGTATCTGTAAAAAATAAAAAACACTTCACATTTTTTAGTCTTTGCTTCTTTAATTCTGGCAAAAAAAACCCCAGAGGACTTGAATTATCCCAGGAGAGGGATCAACAGCCTGCAGCTTCCCGGCCCTGCCATCAAAACCTTTATTATACTAGATTGTGTTATGATAATAATAATAATAAATAATAAAAGGTCGATGATGCATAAGAAGAAGGAGGAAGGAGAAAGAAAAGCCACCCAACGAGTTGTTTGATGGTGCAACAACCCGGAGGTGACGCCTGAAAACCAGAGAGGCTCATTGACAGGTTTATGCAATAATAATAATAATCTGTCTGATCAATAAAACACAGGGCGCGGTGCGAGGAGAGCACACGGTGTATAGACCCATCCACACACACATGTAACATCGAATAAGAGGACAAAATGCAACATAAACCGAGCGCTTGTTAATGAAAGGGCAGTAAAAAAAAAAAAAAATGGTCGCCGTCTATTTGCTGGTTATGATGTAATGAAACCAGTTCCTCCTCGGCCTGTTGAGTCGGTGTCGGAAAACACACGGTGCTGGACGGTCGGAACCGCATGAAAATCATCATATTACTACAGATGGGCAAAGCAGCATCGATGCCTGGTTGAAAACGGGGGGTAAAAATAAAAAAAAATAAAGAAAATAGCCGCCTTGTTGCCCCCCAGTTCGTTCGTTCGTTCTCCGCTGCTGCTGCTGCTCCCAATCCAGGAATTAGTCGGCGCCGCTTTCGCAATCTACGGTAGTTAACTAGGCCACAGCGAGGCCGAGTGACAAAAAAAAAAAAGGGGGAGATAAAATAATTAAATAAAACACTTCTTACCTTCTCGCAGAGCGTCCGGACTTGGTTTTCCGTTAGCTGCTTGCACTCGTTTAGCTGTTCGATCCATTGGTCTAACTCTTTAGTGAAGGATTTGTCTTCCATGACAACAGCCGTTATAGCCGCGTTAGCTTAGCTGCGTTAGCCGCGTTAGCACCGTTAGCTCGTCGTCGTCGTCGTCGTGTTCGCTAGGTTAAAAACCCCGATCTAGTCCCGCCAAACCGGGTTGGAAAATCTAACCGATAACGCCTAAAAAAAAAAATTAACGAATCCCTCACTCGACCTCTATCATGATAAATAATAACCGATGTTTTATCGACTTTTTAAATAAAAAATCTGTTTGGTTTTTTTTTTTTTTAAAGGGGGCCGGGGGGAGTAGGTAGGTAAGTCGGAGAAAAAAAGAGGTTTGAAAGTCCCAGATGATGCGGCAGACAGAGAGCGGAGACCGGACCGTGTAGCTGCAGGAGCGGCAGCGAGCCCACGGAGCTAAAAGAGCTAGCTGCAATAACATCCGGGAACTTCAGCAGCGGCGGCGGCGGCAGCGGCGGCGCGCACAGGCGGCGAGGACGCGCACAGTCAGTCAGTCGACGACACCACCCAGCGGACACAGGCTGAACTGCAGCATGACATGAGGGTGGGTGTGTGTGTGTGTGTGTGTGTGTGTGTGTGTGTGTGTGTGAGGCAGCAGTGGTAAACATAAGGGTCGTGTCAGCAGGAGAGGACGCAGCGTACATAAAACAAACCAAAAAAAAAAATCATATACACTAATCAAAAATATTTAAAGGGACAACGAGGAGTTTGTCCATCAGCAGAACGAAAAATTCTGCGACAATAAAAAAAAAGTCTCATATTAATGTGGATGAATCTACGTTACCCGCACTTGTTGATGGCTCCATTTTCAATAAATATATCGTTTTGTCTGGGCGAGCCGACCAGCGTTTCTTTACTTTCGGTTGACAATAACGCCGCCGAATCGCCGTTTATGATCGGAACTACGACGGTATGTGATCGTCTAACCTCTGACTTTAAGGGTGTATTCACACCTGTTTAGTGCAGCACCAAATGTTAAAATGATGCATTGTTTCATTTTTCAGTTAGTGCGGTTGCTTTCACACCTGCTTTTTGTCACACGGGACCAAACTTGGAGAGCGTCACGTCTCCATGACTACCGGCTGGAATCTGGAAGCGCTGATTGATAAAACTTCCATGATGGAGACTCCAGTAGGGCCGGTTGTTAGTAGCTCTGGTCATTTATTTCTATATTGTTTGCATGTATAACTCTGTTTGGTTCCGGCTGGTTTCCGGTTGCGTTCACCCAGCTCGGTCCCGTTAGTTCCCGGTTAAACGTTAAACACGGGCGGACCTCGATCTGCTGCTTGGTAACCACGGTAACCAGCTGCTCCGCGGACCCGAGGGACAGACCCGCCGACCTGTCCGGTGTCTGAGCGACTCAGCGGACACGCACTGACCGGCTGCTGCTGCTGCTGCTTCGTCTGTGGGGACAGAGCTGCGTCTCCCTGCTGCGTTAACCCGTTGTCAACGACTACGGGAGCCCTTTTAGCTCAAACTTGTTGAGTTCGCCTGGCAGTTGGCTCGCACCAGAGTTCGGCTGGAGCCGAACCGAGACCAGACCAGACCGCCTCCTCAGGCCGCACTAGTTCTGGTGCATTAGAGTGCGATGTGCTTTCACACCGACCCAAACTGGACCACATTCAGTGCGATCTAGATTTAGTGCGCACTAACACTGCAGGTGTGAAAACACCCTAATTCTTGATGAATGAAAATTTCACGGTGCGGAGGCTCATAAATGTAGAGTGAAAACACTTCGCTTTTCCAAAACTCCTCGTTGTCCCTTTAAATCCGGGATGAAAGTGAGGTTTTTTTTCCCCGCATTGGATAATGCAGGCGCACGGATTATACGTCAGGCTGTTCACGATTCACCAGCCACTGATATCGCACAGGCGAGGACGCGCACAGTCAGTCACCCAGCACCCAGCGGACACAGGCTGAACTGCAACATGTGTGTGTGTGTGTGTGAGGCAGCAGTGGTAAACATATGGGTCGTGTCAGCGGGAGCGTGCCTATGTTCCCACAGCCCTATGTTCCCTCTGGACTCTCTCTACCTATCTGGCCTGTCTAGCCTCTACCTGGTCTTTATACTAAACTTAACCAACTCTTTTCTTCATTGCCTAAACCCAACCAATGGTGGGACCAAAGGGCTGTGGGAACATAGGGCCTAATTTTCAGTGACAACAAAAGTTAGAAATGAGGGAACATAGGCATGACCCCGTGTCAGCAGGAGAGGACGCAGCGTATATTAAAAAAAAAATCATATACAGTAATCAAAAATATTTAAAGGGACAACGAGGAGTTTTGTTAAAGCGAAGTGTTTCCACACTACATTTATGAGCCTCCGCACCGTGAAATTCTTTGACCGGCGCAAGACAGACTCATGTTTTCATTCATCAAGAATTAAAGTCAGAGGTTGGAAGACGATCACATACCGTCGTAGTTCCCACCATAAACGGAGATTCGGCGGCGTTATTCTCATGACTCGCCACGAAACCGAAAGTAAAGAAACGCTGGTCGACTCGCCCAGCATTTCCACCACCACTAATAATAACAAAATAACAATAGAGACAAAACCATAGATTTATCGAAAATGGACCATTAACAAGTGGTAACGGAGATTCATCCACATTAATATCAGACTTTTCTATAACCGAATAGAAACTCCTGGTTGTCTGTAGCCTACAGAAAAGAAAATTGAATTTGAGCCCACTCTGGGTCATAAAATGATGCTGCGTTCAAGACAACTCGGAGGTCGAAATTCCCAACTCGGAAATTTCCGACATCATTGCGTTCACGCTGCAGGAACTCGGAAGAAAAAAAAAAAAAACATGGATACCTGAAGGAAGTTTGACATATTGTGGCTCATCGCTGAATACGAAAAATCAATGCAGCAGTAAATGATGTTTATTTTGGAGGCAAATGAAGAGGAGAGGAGACGCCGCAGACGAGTGCACACAATGTTACAGCCTTGATAACAGTTATTTCCGTCACATACGAGGAACACAATTTCACACAATACAGCTCAATATAAACGTATTTCATATAGGCTACTGCAATAATACACAAAAATATGCATTAAAACTTCAACCAACAACTTTAAATTTATAAATTATAACAGTTTAAGACGAGGGCCGCCATGTTTTGATGTTGTCGTGACGTCAAGTCAGAAAGTCGGAGCTCTGATATGATACCCGAGTTTCCGACCTGTAATTTCCGAGTTCGCCACCGTTCAGTTCATTTTTTACAGCTCGGAGCTCGTTAGTAGTGGTAGTTAAAACGTTTTGTTAGTGAACCAGCTGAGGAGTCAAACCGTCCAGTCGTGTTTCAGCTGTAAATTCATGATCTAATCGTCTCACTGTGGAGGTTTGAATGGAAATACACTGTCACCTGGGTGTTGGTGTGATGCTACAACGAGCTGCTGGTTAGCGTAGCTTAGCATAAAGACAGAGGCTATAAACAGAGGCTCCAACCCTCGTTATTTACGACTCGGAGCTCGTTTTTTTCCGACTTCCGAGTTGTCTTGAACGCACCAGAAATCCGGGATGAAAGTGTGTATTTTTTTTTTCGCATTGGATAATGCAGGCGCACGGATTATACGTCACGTCAGCCTGTACACGATTCACCAGCCACTGATATTGGATCCGTAATCCGTCATTCAAACGTCTGAGACACACACACACACACACGGAGCTCGGTCTCGCCCCAAGCTTTGAATATCCCGCCCGCTCGATAACGACCAATCAAATTCGTTTTCCTTACTCGGGTAAACTGGCGCGGCAGCTCGTGACGACTCGGCGCGACAAACAGGACAAACGGCCGTTTCTGTACACCTTTAAAAAACTAAATATTTTATAAACAATAAATCAACACCACATGCACAATATTATAGATTTACCAGATTAAAGGACGATTCCGGGCAAATTCAACTGGGGGCTGTATCTTCCTAACATTTTAGGTCTAAAAGAAGGAATCTGAAGATTTTCTGTTTAATGTCTCCTGTTTTGCCGTAGTTGAGTCTGTCCCCGCATCGCCACGGCAGCAATGAATGGATTTTTTTAGACTTTTTTTTAGACTTTATTTATTTGCCCATATAAAATAGAACAAAACATTTATTTATCTCTCTTACTAGTAAGAAAGATACGAAAAAAAAAGAAATGTGCAGGTGAGGTCTGAATCCCGAAAGGCTTATAACATGACCTCACCTTGCTCTAACAAATAATTGAAGCACAGTCAAGAAATAATAATCACATACCTTGTGCAAGGTAGAAAAATAACAGGATGGAAGTTCCACTGCTGTTTCCATCCCTCAAAGCCACAGACAGCGTCAGATGGAGACTCAAACATGCAGCCAGAAGTTTATTTACTTCAACAAGTCGACATGTTTGTAAAACTAGATCTAATTCAAAGTCTGGCGGAGTCGAGACCCAAGTTGACGCTCGGTGTGTTCAGGTGCAGTGGGAAGCTCCCGTTTGTGTCAGAAACACAGGAATATCAACTCTGGACTTGCTTGAAGTAAATAAACTTCTGGGTGCATGTTTTGAGTCGCCATCTGACGCTGTCTGCGGAAAAAAAAAACACAAACGGGAGCTTCCGACTGCACGTGAACACACCGAGCACGTATTGCAGGGGTCTCAAACTCCCGGCCCGGGAGCCACATCCGGCCCGCGGCCCCCCTACATCCGGCCCGTGTCTTGATGTAAAAAGTAAGGCTGTCAAAGTTAACGCGTTAATGCAAAATGCTTTTAACGGCACTATTTTTTTTAACGCGCAATTAATGCGCTAACTTCGGGCCGCTCCGTAGTTTGGCCGTCTTATAATGTTACAGAAAACCTGCATTTTCTCCTCATGTCCTACACTAGAGAACTTGTTCTTCTTGTCACCAAACGAGGCCGCTCTCTCTCTCTGACAGCTGATTTTTAAATACCACGAAAATGGTATTTGGAAAGCATGGAAAGCATAAGAAACGTCCAGATCTGGATGTTTCTTATGCTTTCCATTAATCTTGCTGGTATTTCAAGCAAAACAAGATGCGATTAACTCAGGAAATTTTGAGATTAATCGCGATTAAAAATTTGAATCGTTTGACAGCCCTAACTATCATACAATATTTGAAAATAAACCCCATTTTCAGAAATATTTGTGACTTTTTTTTTATACTTGTCTCGAACACTGAAGTGGCCCCCCACTGAGATGACAGTGCCAGCAGTGGCCCCCAGCTCATTTGAGTTTGAGACCCCTGGTTTACAACATCTAATCGCGTATCGTGTTTAATTCAATCATTAATTCTACATACCTAATTTCATTCATACTGTATTATTTAATCATTGGTCTGATAATAACTACGCCCCGCCCCTCCGTCGCACTCGCTGCCCTGAATGAAGCGCTCCTGCCGGTTGTCAACAGTCAGTGAACGGGCCAGAGCTGCGGCCGTGTGGCTGCGTGTTTTACCCACAGACTCGTGTGTGTTCAGCGGGGAAAATCTGAATCATATCTTTAACTTACAGCGTTTACAGCTGCTGAGCTATCGACACACACACCAGAGGAGCTGGTTCGGCCTGAACGATGGCTCATCTCACCCAGAACCCGGCGGATAAGGAGAGGTGAGCTCACTATGGGCAAGCTAACCTGTTAGCCTAGCCTAGCCTAGCCTAGCTGAAGCTAAACGCTAACAGGCGAAACCCGTGTTGTGGATTTGTGAATTTTAACGACAACCCGGTTTATCTACCGAGACAGACTCGGTTTCTCAGTATCACAGTGGTCTATATATCACATTTAAAGACCACTCTTCAACTCGGCTTGTGTTTATTATTGATTTATAGACGAAAATGAAACGTAAACCTCCTGTTTGTTGTAGTCGACTCGCTGCAGCAGAAACAGCTGCTAACGGCTGCTAGCGGCTAACTGTGTGTTCAACCCAGGCTAAATATAAACTACACTAAAACCTCATTGTGTATATAAGTCTATAGTTTATAGTAGATTCTATATAGCGACGGTTTACGAGGTCGTAAGCTGTAAAACACTAAAACAGTGTCGTTTTTAATGGAGTTTGGTTTGGTGCTCGGTGTCTTTAGCGTGACGTGTTCTAGTCGTTAACACCGCCCGCCCGGCGCACCACGGTCCGCGATCTCGTGTCCAACTTAAAATATAAAATATAACATGAGATAAATCTGCTACAAGTCTCACATTTAGTTAGTTATTTAATTAAACTAACATTGTTTTTAACCAGTGAGTTATAAACCTTTTGTTTGATGACACACAAACTTTTCTATAACCGGTTATACGAAGACTATATAAACATATATATTACATCTCTAGATAAATGAAGAGAGCAGTTATGTTTTTGTAAAAGCTTCTCTACATGCACGGCACTCATTCCTCTCCAGGTTTGATGACACAAACACAACTGATTTTCTTCTTGATGAGACACTGATGAACCATAAAACCACTGCTGGGATGAAACATTAATAACATTATCCCACCAAACCTGATTTATAAACTCTTCCCAAGGTAAAATATCCATGTTTTCTTTGCATTATTATTATTATTATTATTCAAGGTCTGAAAAGACATCATACTTTGTGTTTATTTTGACCGGTTGTCATTTTCTCCCAATAAACGCTCTAAATAACAATATTTTCCATTTCAAATTTGGGAGAAATGTTGTCGGTAGTTTATAGAATAAAACAAAAGTGTTAATTTTACTCAAACACACATAAAACCAGAGAAACTCATCATTTTTTCTATGTGTGTGATCAATACCATCACACTGTAATCACTACGTCTGGTCATGTGATCACAATGGGATGTTTTTGTTTTGTTTTTACAGATCATGCAGTCTAAATTTTTATGTATCATCACATTTTTTTTTGTTATAAATGTCTTTTTCACTTCGTTTTCATTGAGGCGTCTTTGTTTTCTCATCTCTATGAACTGCAGAAACATGTTGATTCATCGATTTGATTGGTCTATTGGCTGAAATATAATTTAAATAAAAAAAGCAAACGTTTCAAACATTTGTCATTTTCAGCTCAGGTGACGATTCTCTGTTTTCCTTCTGTAACTCCCGACTCTAAACGTCTCGTCCTCTTCCCGTGTTGCAGGTTCGTCTGCGTCTACCCCGTCTACATCAACAGTAAGAAGACGCTGGCCGAGGGACGGCGCATCCCCTCGGACAAGGTGAGTCTCACACAGGAAGTAGATCCTCTGAGGATTCACACTAAAAGCCTAGTCCAGTTTTCAAAATAAAATTCAAGCATGTAGTTTTCAAATTAAGACTCAACAGAGTAGTTTTCAAGATAAAACCCAAGTGTGTAGTTTTCAAAATAAAACCCAAGTGTGTAGTTTTCAAAATAAGATTCAAGCGCAGAGTTTTCAAAATAAGATCCAAGTGCAGTTTTCAAAATAAAACGCAGGCGTGTAGTTTTCAAAATAAAATTCAATCATGTAGGTTTCAAATTAAGACTCCAGAGAGTAGTTTTCAAGATAAAACCCACTCGTGTAGTTTTCAAAATAAGATCCCAGCGTGTAGTTTAAAATAAAATCCAAGCGTGTAGTTTTCAAAATAAAATTCAAGCATGTAGTTTTCGAATTAAGACCCAAGTGCAGAGTTTTCAAAATAAAACCGAAGCATGTGGTTTTCAAAATAAAACCCAAGCGTGTCGTTTTCAAAATAAAACCCAAGTGTGTAGTTTTCAAAATAAAACCCAAGTGTGTAGTTTTCAAAATAAAACCCAAGTGTGTAGTTTTCAAAATAAAACCCAAGTGTGTAGTTTTCAAAATAAAACCCAAGCGTGTAGTTTTCAAAATAAAACCCAAGCGTGTAGTTTTCAAATTAAGACTCCAGTAGTTTTCAAGATAAAACCCACTCGTGTAGTTTTCAAAATAAGATCCCAGCATGTAGTTTAAAATAAAATCCAAGCGTGTAGTTTTCAAAATAAGACCCAAGCATGTAGTTTTCAAAATAAAATTCAAGCATGTAGTTTTCGAATTAAGACTCAGAGTAGTTTTCAAGATAAAACCCAGGTGCGTAGTTTTCAAAATAAAACCCAAGTGTGTAGTTTTCAAAATAAGATCCAAGCGTGTAGTTTTCAAGATAAAACCCAGGTGCGTAGTTTTCAAAATAAAACCCAAGTGTGTAGTTTTCAAAATAAGATCCAAGCGTGTAGTTTTCAAAGTAAGATCCAAGTGTGTAGTTTTCAAAATAAAACCCAAGTGTATAGTTTTCAAAATAAGATCCAAGCATGTGGTTTTCAAAATAAAACCCAAGTGTGTAGTTTTCAAAATAAGATCCAAGTGTGTAGTTTTCAAAATAAAATTCAAGCATGTGGTTTTCAAAATAAGACTCAAGAGAGTAGTTTTCAAGATAAAACCCAGGTGTGTAGTTTTCAAAATAAGATCCAAGCATGTGGTTTTCAAAATAAGATCCAAGTGTATAGTTTTCAAAATAAGATCCAAGCATGTGGTTTTCAAAATAAGATCCAAGTGTATAGTTTTCAAAATAAGATCCAAGTGTATAGTTTTCAAAATAAGATCCAAGTGTGTAGTTTTCAAAATAAAACCGAAGTGTGTAGTTTTCAAAATAAGACCCACACAGAGTTTTCAAAATAAGATCCAAGTGCAGAGTTTTCAAAATAAGTTACCTCGGGATGCGTTCAGGAGACATGGGAAATCCGATCGCTCAGGCACTGTCAGCGTTGGTTGGTTTTGATTGGTCCATTTTCTGTGTGTGTGTGTGTGTGTGTGTGTGTGTGTGTGTGTGTGTGTGTGTGTGTGTGTGTGTGTGTGTGTGTGTGTGTGTGTGTGTGTGTGTGTGTGTGTGTGTGTGTGTGTGTGTGTGTGTGTGTGTGTGTGTGTGTGTGTGTGTGTGTGTGTGTGTGTGTGTGCAGGCTGTGGAGAATCCGTCCTGCTCTGAGATCAGAGACGTCCTGACGGCTGCTGGGGTGAACGTCTACATGGAGGTAAGAAACACACACACACTCTCCTTTCGGACTTACAAACACATCACATGAAGACGTTGCTGTGTGTGTGTGTGTGTGTGTGTGACAGAACAAGATGCATCCCAGAGAGTGGAACAGGGACGTTCAGTTCCGAGGTCGAGTCAGAGTTCAGCTGAAGCAGGAAGACGGCAGCTTCTGTCTGGAGAAGTTCAGCTCCCGTACGTCACACACACTCTGCACATTCACCACGCTATGAGATAATAACACAACGTTACCACACAGAGTTGTTTTAGAGGGAAATACAGAGACTGATGATGAAAAACTGTCCCTGAAGGCAACGCGCATCAGCGGTTTTTCATGAATACATTTTCATCTCATGATGTAATAAGGCTGTATCTTGTAAAAAAAAATTTAAAGTATATTTTTGGGGCTTTTTGGCCTTTAATGACAGTTGAGAGAGAGAAAGACAGGAAATGGGAGGCAGAGAGGGGGGGAATGAGACGCAGCATAGGGCCGCTCGGTGCAGGATTCGAACCGGGGCCGCCTGCAGCGAGGACTACAGCCTCTACACATGGGGCAGGTGCTCTACCAACTGAGATAACTGAGCTTTGCCGCGTTTTATAATAAGTTGTTACATAATGCACTGAATTATTAAAAACATTTTTTTCATAAAATAAAGTGCAACACCTGCATTGTGTTATACTACGGTGCATTATGTCACAACTTAATACAAAATGCAGCAGAGCTCATTACATATTGTGTTCAACAGTGTTCTTACAAAATGACGTGACATGTGCGCTCATTAAAGCGGCGCGTAACCGCGTGCAGTCGGTGCGACGGCGTTTCCCCCCCGTGCATGTCCGTGGAGCTGTGGGCGCGGAGATGCACGGTTCCCTACGTTGCTGTGTCAGGCAGGTGTTCCCACGGAGATCTGCCCCGTTTCAGAGGTGAAGGAGAGACGTCGCCTCCGTGATGTAGAATGTGTTCAATTAAAGTGAAACTGAACTAGACATAATTTAATTGGGGACAAGCCTCCTTGAGTTAAATATGTTACAACTTGTGAAAATGAAAAGAGATTCTGTGAGAACACATCATACAGGTAATACTCAGAAAATTAGAATATCGTGAAAAAGTTCATTCACTTCCCCATGATTGCGAACTGTACTGAACCAGACAGAGAGCTTTTAAAGGCTCAGGAACCCTTTGCAGGTGTTTTGGATTAATTGGCTGACGAGGCTGTGACAGTTTGAGCTACAACATTGAACTTTTTCACGATATTCTAATTTTTTGAGACTCTGATTTTGGGGTTTTCATAAGCTGTAAGCCATAATAATCAAAATTCTAACAAATAAAAGCTTGAAATATCTTGCAATGCCTGTTATGAGTCTAAATAATATATTCATTTCACCTTTTAAGTTGAATTACTTAAATGAATGAACTTTTTCACGATATTCTAATTTTCTGAGTATTACCTGTATAGGCCTATATGTCCATTACACACTAGGGCTGTCAGTTTTTAGAAAAATGAGGTTCGAACGATTATTGAATGACCCGTAATTCGTTCGGATATATTCGAATATTACACCCCCCCCCGCCGCGGCGCTGCCGCCGCGCCGCCGCAGCACACACAGTCGCGGTGTTTTATTTTGAAAATTGACCGGATACTCTCGTTGTTTCATGTTTGACTTCCTGCCCAGCTTGACGCGATTGCTCGCGGCTCTCGCACAAAATAGACCAGACGCTGCACGGCGCGAGCCGGCCGCGGAGGTGCACGCCGCGACACCACACCAGCGGTTAAAGCAGATATCAGTGGAATGTTTTTGTTAATATAAGTCCTAAATAGTCCTATTTTCCGTCAGCAATCACTTACATGAAGTATTTCAGCCTAAACACGAGTCTCTCCGTCACTCTGCTCTGCTGTAACCCGAGGAGAAAATTTTCCTTGTGGGATACAAGTGTTATCCAATGAGGGGAGAGAACGGCATGAAGGGCTGTGTGTGCAGCCAAGGGATGCGCGTGAATGTGGTGACGTAGCACGAGGACCAAGTGATGCCTGACAAGGGCGGGGGCTGCTAACTCATGGTGCGTTCAAGGAAACTCGTACTTTGTGTTTTTCCTTCCTGTGAAGTCATACCAGTTCGATCTGGTACGAGTTCACGGGTCGGAAGTTACGAGTGGCCGTTATAGGGAACTTTCACAGACAACAGGACGGTAAAAACACGAGCTACGGGTTACCTGGAACGCTACCAAGTCGTAGTTGTGACTTGAAGCTGTAACTTACGGTTTCAAAAGCCTGCCTTGAACACAGCATTAGCCGAAACGGCCGTGCCGCTGTTATCTGCTTTAATATGGGCACAGAAAGTAAACTGGCTCCGTTTCTCGGCTCTTCGCAGCCCTTCCGCGTCCGGTGGACGTTCCGCGGCGCTATGCAGGCACCGGGCGCTGCAGCCAAAGACGGTAAATAGAGTATCTTTGCTGCAGCCTGCATATGGAGCAGGTCATTACTGCTCCAATACGAACTTTTCCCCCCACATTCGAACGAATATTCGAATGTCGAATAAAAAGTGACAGCCCTATTACACACTGAATGAAACATCCCATGTCTTTATTTATTCAGTTTATTTTAATAGTAATAATTATGACTAACATTCAGTGAAGACCTAAAAATCAGTTTCTCCAAAATGGAAATATTGCAAAGGAATTTTTTTTTTAAGCATTTTTAATATAGAAATGTTGGCTTTCTGAAAACTATGTCCATCTATATGCACTACTTGGTTGGGGTTGAACTACTGGAAATTGACTTAATGTACTTATTTGTTAATGGTGAACACCCCCCCCCCCCCCCCGCCCCCCCGGGAATTTCCTGTTTGCATCCCTGTATATTATTACATTTTGACCTAATGGAGCTCCTGTGACCGGTTGTTGCTGGTTCATAAAACGTGCAGTTTCTCATGAATGGATCGACATCAGCACCAAAAATAAACATGAAACCAAAATGCATCAGAAGTCACAGGTGTGATTGTGTAAATAATCGCTGCACGCTGAGTCTGGGCCTCTTTCTGTGATGTGAACAGACTTTTCTTTTTTTTCCGTTTGTGTGTGTGTGTTGTCTCCCAGGTAAAGACGTGATGCTGTACGTGGCGGAGATGATCCCGAAGCTGAAGACTCGGACCCAGAAGAGCGGCGGAGGAGACAGCAGCTCCCAGCAGGGGGAGGGGGGGAAGAAGAGCAAGAAGAAGAAGAAGTAGACCTGCAGCTGTTTTATTTGACGGTTTTAGAGGAACATGAACGCGGCGCTCGCTTTCAGCCGGGAATCGAACCCAGAGCCTCGGAGCGTTTTGGACTTCTGGAGGTTTCGACACGGAGACTCTTTTTTTTTTTTTTTTTTCCAGCTCTGGAGGACGAGGACGAAGAGGACAAGGACGAAGAGGGTGGGGGGGTGGGGGGTTATTATTATGGGATGGATGAAGACGTGTGTCTGTGTTTGTGTTTTACACCCGCCCCCCCCCCCCAAGTTTTGTTAAAATCTCACGAGACCAGATGAATAAATGTTTTCTTCACAGAAACCGACTCCTCGTCCTGAAACTAACTGGTTCAGTTGAGTTCATTATAATTTTAAAGGGATAGTTCAACATTTTGGCAAATTGTTCCCATTGCCATAATCCCTATAGTCATAGTAGCAGTAGGTTCGTTACCTTTAATTGTCGGTGCAAGCTGATTTTAGAACGGCAGAGCAGAGCCGTGAGCTGCTCAGAGCTACGCTACTAATGGAGGCTCATTATGGGATTTCTTGGTTTCAAACTCATCAAATACACAATCCAACAACTCCACAACGCTCTGGTGGACAAGTTGTGAGCTGCACATTCACCACGCTATGAGATAATAACACAACGTTACCAGACAGAGTTGTTGTAGAGGGAAATACATGCAAAACCGCTCCATCTTTCTTTCCTTCCCTTTTCCCTTTCTTTCCACAATCCTTATTCTCTTCCTTCTTTCCTTCCTTCCTTCCTTTCTCCCCTTCGTCCTTACTTTCTTCCTCTTTTGATTCTGTTCCCTCCCTTCTTTGCCTTCTTCCTTCCTTCCTTGAACGAATCTGTTCACTCCCTCCATCTTTCTTTCCTTCCTTTTTCCCTCCCTCCCTTCCTTCCTTTCTTCCTTCCCTTCGTCCTTACTTCTTCCTTCCTTTTTGACCCAATTAACCCAATCTTTTCCCTCCCCCCTTCTATCTTACCTTCTTTCCTTCCATCTTTCCCTTTGTCCTTCCTTCTATCCTTCTTTCCTTCCTTCCTTCCTTCCTTGTAAAGCTGAGTCTTCACAGCAGAGGTCCAGCTATAAGGACGAGTTTCCTCTTGTGTGGAAATCAAACGACTTCCTTGTCCCACACTGAAGACGACAACGTACTTGTACTTTTAAAGGTGCATTTTACCAGCAGATAGTTTTGATACTAAAGTACATTTAATAGTCTACTAGACATAGGGCCCCATTGTGAACCCGGAAATGTTGAGTACCCCAAAGTTTTATGTTAGAAATAGATAGTATGGGTCCCCAGTATTCAGAAACTGCCGGATGCTAACTTATATATATTGGGCAATTAGCATAACTGACATAATTAGCATAAATTAGCATAATTGCCTATATGGGCAATATTTCAACCAAATTGACTTGGCTGATCTGGGCAATATTGGAGTGGTTTTAGGGGTTATTGGTGATGCTGAATCCATTTCTGACATTTTCAAAATTCAAAATGGCTGTCTAAACCGGAAGTGACCAGATTTTAACCGCCAGTGGGCTGATTTTGATGGATTTCAAAATCTGGTCATCGGTTTAGACGGCCATTTTGGATTTTGAAAATGTCAGAAATGGATTCAGCATCATCAATAACCCCTAAAACCACTCCAATATTGCCCAGATCAGTTAAGTCAATTTTGTTGAAATATTGCCCATATAGGCAATGATGCTAATTTATGCTAATTATGTCTGTTATGCTAATTGTCCAATATATATAAGTTAGCATCCGGCAGTTTCTGAATACTGGGGACCCATACTATATATTTCTAACATAAAACTTTGGGGTACTCAACATTTCCGGGTACCCATTGTTGGCAAGTAGACTATAATGTGATGGACTTGAATACTTTTACTCATGTAGTTTTCTTTGGGGTGAGTATCTGTACTTTGACTCGAGGACGGTTTTCAGGTATTTGTGTGTTTGGATCAGAGTCAGTGGTGTGAAGCGGCCTGCAGGTGGAGCTGTTGTGTCAGGTATTGACCGCACACGAGGTGGACCAGTGGTCGGCGGTGACACGATCAGAAATTAAAGGGATAGTTCACCCAAAATTCAAATTTCATCTCATTATCTCCTCCCCCTCATGTGGACTAAGGGCTGGGAGAAGTTTCAGAGTCCTCCGTGGCTTCTCTGAGTTACAGGGGGTCTCGGCGTAGCAGTGCATGTCCATATGACGGTTGAGAACGGAGCTCACTTTTCTTCATCCAAAAAGACACACCAAAAAACATCCATATACCTATATAATACAAATATACCTAATAATAAAAAATCTCGCACGATTTGCACAGACACAGGCAAAGCAGTGAACTGAAAGAAACAGAAGAAAGGCCAGCAGCACTCTCTTTTATTTCATACTGCGTCGACGCTTAACATGCACAGACCGGTTTCGACAACGTCTTCCTCAGTGTGCACACAGGTATGTAATAAAAGACAATGAGAAGGACACGAGTGCTGCTGGCCTTTCTTCTGTTTCTTTAAGTTTATCTTTTGGCCGTGCACCTCTTTAGTTTGTTCCTGAGAGTTTTGTTGGAGAGTGCGTGTTTTTCTTTGTTTTTTACTAAAGCAGTGAACTGAGACACTGGGAGCTTCCGCTACAAAACAAGCTTAAAATATAGACTTATTTAATTTTTTTCGGAACAATTTCGCATTTCGGGGCTTCAATACAAGACGGACATTACATACGAGCAGCATGGAGGTATTTGGATGTTTTTTGGTGTGTCTTTTTGTTACGAAGACAGTTGGTATCCATTTGCAACCGTTGTATATGGACATGCACTGCTACGCCGAGACCCCCTGTAACTCAGAGAAGCCACGGAGGACTCTGAAACTTCTCCCAGCCCTTAGTCCACATGAGGGGGAGGAGATAATGAGTGAAATTTCAATTTTGGGTGAACTATCCCTTTAACCCCAAGGGTTCATTTGAACTCGTCAAAGGGGGCAAAGTCACAGTGACATCACACACACGACATTGTGACCATAACACCTTGTGGGTCAGAGGTGAAACCAACATCCAGGTTGTAAGTTTGACCTGTCTGACCTAACACGCTGGTTGTTGTTGTTGTTTTGGTCTTTATGTTAACAGCAGGAAAGTACAAGTGCAGTTATAAATACACAAATAATAGATATGCAAACAGGGAGATTTCAACTAAAGATATCAAATAATGAGCACAAATGAAAAGTTTTAGCAGCTTTTCTTTTCTTTATCCTGTGTCAGATATACTTTGGATGTTCAGTTTCACTTTCAAAGGCTCTAAAATGAAGTTGAGTGACTAAATTTGGTTTTATGAATATGGTCTTTCCCTAAAATGATCAGCAAATTTATATTATACAACTCTTGATTTCTTTTTTTATTTGGCCATTGTTGTTATGGAAAGTGGACAGTAAAGGGACAATGCCAGCTGTTTTAACATTGCTAGTTGGTGTGGACCACATTCATTCAGTCTGAGACACTGTGAGCTCAACTCACCACTGACGAGATTTATTTATTTATCTACTTTTTTAAAGGAAGAAGACACGGGTACAAGACTTTTTTGATGCTCTGTCATTGATACACACCTGAGCCAGGTGGAGACAGGTCAGCCTCTGGAGGGGACTCGTCTGTGAGGTCCATAGCCTATTTTGCACAAAAAGTTTTATGGATTTATGATTGTTTAACATAACTTCATAAGAGAAAACACAGCATTCAAGAAACAGCTAAAAACATGGTTCAGAACAAACCAGTGTCTTTTTTAATCTTGTTTTATTTACAACATTAGGCGCTTTAAAAATAGCAACTTATGACAGATTCTGTCTTATAAATGCACTTTAGTGAATCTCAAATAGCACTTTATGACATTTACTGTCTGATACGTTCCAATTATGTTTAAACATAAAATGGCAAATAAATGAATCTTGAATCTTGAATCTTAAATATAGTTAACTACTACTGATGCAACCATTGTGTGATGTATTGTATTTGTACTATCTTATCTTTTGTTTTGTTTTTTGTCTTTATTTGTGGACCATCGGGCTACGGATGGAAATGAGTTCATCCTGAGCTAAATCTGGCATATTTAGACTACAACACATTATTTTTGTAGGCTAGCCTATATACAGTATGTATGTTAATGAATATGCAGCGTCCCATTGCAAATAGCCTGAATGATTAAATAAAAGAGGAGCCAGGTGTTCGCAGTAATAATAACACTGAACACGGAACATTGTAAAATTAAAAACATTAAAACCCTCCTGTTGTCCTCCTGGGTCAAGGAAAAAAGGAAGGAATGAAGGACGAAGGGAAAGAAGGAAGGAAGGACAAAGGGAAAAATGGGAAGAAAGAAGAAAGGAAAAAGGAAGGAAAGATAGAAGGAGGGAGGGAAGAGATTGGGTCATAAAGGAAGTAAGGACGAAATGAAGGAAGGAAAAAAGGATTGTGGAAAGAAGGAAGGAAAGAAAGATGGAGGGAGGGAAGAGATTGGGTCATATAGGAAGAAGGAAGTAAGGACGAAGGGAAGGAAGGAAAAAAGGATTGTGGAAAGAAGGAAGGGAAAAGGGAAGGAAAGAAAGATGGAGGGAGGGAACAGATTCATTCAAGAAAGAATAAGGAAGGAAGAAGAGAAAGAAGGAAGGGGAAAGGGATTGTGGAAAGAAGGAAGGATGGAGGGAGGGAACAGATTGACAACAGGAGGGTTAAAAACAGTTTAGAAACTCTTCTTTCCCACAGACCCGGAAACGCAGCATCGTCGCTACTGTTGTTTACATGCTGTCGCCAGGCAACGGTTGCTAGGAGTTCAGCCCGGACTCAAGCCGCAACAAGCCGCCGCTTCACCATCTAGTCCGGTCTGGTCCGGCTCGGCTCGGCTCGGCTCGGTTCTCTCCTGCTGGTTTCTACCTGGTTTCTATCTGGTCTCTCTCCTCGGCTCCATGGCGGCAGCTCTGGTGGACTCGAGCCGGGCCCCGGTGGC
Source organism: Trachurus japonicus (assembly GCF_045865225.1). Classification (NCBI taxonomy): domain Eukaryota; kingdom Metazoa; phylum Chordata; class Actinopteri; order Carangiformes; family Carangidae; genus Trachurus; species Trachurus japonicus. Next base: position 5,267,448 of record NC_140915.1, on the reverse strand, counting down.
CTTCGGCCGGCGGGCGGTGCCGCGGCTGTTCGAGCAGCTGCAGCCGAGCGGCGGCACCAGGCTGCGGGCTCTGGCGTCTCTCTGCGACCTGGTCCACGACCCGGAGCGGCTCTACGAGACCGTCAACGGAGGTCGGTCAACTTCAACTTCATAGAGATATGCTCAGGGACGTGCACATAACTATAGAGGGGCAGGGGCTCAACATCAGAAAAGGGCAGTATGTAGCCTACAATTTTTTCGGGCCTTAATATCAAAATAAATAAATAAAAATAAATTACAGTTACTATTTAGTCGGTAGAGAAAGCCTGCACGCCTTCAGGACTGCAGTCAACACACTGGACCAATTTCCCAACTTCCCGAAACAGAGTCATGACTTCTGAACTGGTAGGCTAAGGCTAATATGGTATTGGGTGCACATTAACATGGCTTGCAGGAAAAAAAAATCATGTGAGTGCAAGTGCAAAATAGAAGTAGGCTAAGCCTACAGGCTACAACACAAAACCAAGAAATGACTACTGTGACTGCTACTGTGCATGTTTCAGAACAGCAGCAATAGTGTGAGTGAGTGATTCCTCCTGTTGCTGCTGTTGTTCACTACATTCAGGTGATGTTAGACAGAGGACGGGGTGGGGCTTAACTCTTAACAAGCAGTTAGCTAAACAAACACAAATGGGCGCTTTTCTGAAATATGACTCATGTTAAGCTGTTGAATAAGTGGACGGCGACTTGTCAGAACCGACAAGGAAGTTATGTTGGTGGATTTATAACTCACAAGATTCGACACAAGTCGCTCCACTGTCACGTCTCATCTATGTGCAACACACACAGAGTTATCGACGAGGCAGCAGCTTCTACTTCTCTCTCTCTCTCTCTCTCTGGACGTGCATGTGAGGGAGCGCGCACCGCAGGGCAGCCCCCCCCCCCGCCCCTCACTGAGGGACAGAGCGGAGCAGCAGCGGACAACACACACACCAACTTACACACAGTAGCCTACCGTGTGTATTACAAGGAAATGCGTACGGTAGATAACTGTGGCATTTTTACAGCGCGGTTGTTTACATCCTCATGCACAACAGGAATGCATTTATTGAAGAAAAAAAAAACATAAAACAAAAAGGGCACTTTTTAATACGAGGCAAAAAGGGCAGGGGCTCAAGCACCCTTTGGGCCCTATGTGTGCACGTGCCTGGATATGCTGACAGTCAGTCCATCTATGGGTCAAGTTCACCTGTTTACTGCTGTTTAAAGCCCCAGTGTGTAACTTATTTGGCTTTTTATTAGCAATAATCCAATATGTCTTTCATAAATACCTATTTATGTCGAATCACACCCGCATACAAATGAAAGCTTTCTGGTACCTGGGTCATTATCAAAATACGGTGATTTTCCGAGTCAAAAAAGTAAAAAATTTTAATTCAGTTTTCACAAATTTAATTTAGTGGGAACTATTTATTAGCATGTTGACCATGTTACCAACTATAATGGACAACTATAATATTTTTCTTTTTTTTTTCATCTATCAAACGTATTTAGTTTTCCACCAATGACAAATATCTATAAAAGGCTAATTACACAAAATAGTGTCCAAGCTAGCTCAAAGCCAGCATGAGTTAGCACCTTAAAATCTATAAATTATACTTATTAAACTGTTTTTTTTCCATAAAAATATTTCATTATAGCGCAAATCAAAGTAACACCAATGATACAAAAAAAGAACCACATTGAAAAATGACATTTTAATTGGAAATATCTTACTTTTTACTCATGAAAGAGACACTCACAATGTATTGGCTTAAATGGCTCTTTTTCTTCTTTTTCTTTCTGACCTTGGGAGTTCTCTTACATATTCTTAACCTTTCAAAATAATGGTCTGTGACACCAGTAACACCAATGACACCAAATCGAAGGACAGAATTCTTTTAAAAATATTTTTATTATTAAACAGCCAATTTAGATTTAATTTTATTCATATATTAAGCCCAGTGTTTGCTCATTATTGACCACTTTTTTTTTTTTAAACAAAAAAAGAAATATTTTTACACTGTCCAATAGCGTTGAACCATGGCAGTGGGACAAGTGTTTTTTTAGGTACAAAGGAAATTAAAACTGAAAAAAATAAAACAAAACAGTAAATATATAAACTGAAATTATCATCATCATTTAAAATGGTTTTAAATTACATAATTTTGGTTTAATGTGGATGATCTTTTTAAATTTTCAAGCATTTATGTGTCTGGAAAGTGCAGGGACATGTTTTTCACCGTATTTTGATAATGACCCACCTTAGAATGAGTTGTTACAAGTCGTTAAAGTGGGCGAGGAGAAAGTTTTCCAGGTAGCGCCTGTTAAAACTGTCACCACTGTGTAGTGCGAGGAAGGACGGAGGCACTGGTGTTGCATTCAGGTGCAGTCAGGCAGACGGCCGTGGCAAACCAACCAGATGTTGCTTTACTAGTCGACGGTAAAACGTGGGTCAGGTAAACAATAAGACATCTCTCACGCCTGTATTGTTTTGCCTCGTGCTGGCGGACTACTTGTTTACATAGCGGCTTGTTTATCCTGTTACATGCAGCGTCTGCCTGATATCATGTGAATGCAACATCAAGAATACTTTCCGATATGCAACCGCACCTAGATGGGGGGAATTCCTACATATTATACCTTTAAAGCCCCAGTATGTAACTTATTTGGCTTTTTATCAGCAAAAATCAAACATGTCTTTCATAAACATATTTCACTGAAGTGGAATCACACCCACATACAAATGAAAGCTTTCTGGTTCCTTATAATGAGTTGTTACAAATACATAAGTGGGCGGCGCACCGAACCGAGGCGGCCATGTTGCATCGTCATTTTTTTTTTTTTACGTTGAGTGTCAGCATGACCGTAGGTAACCACGGAAACTGAGCAGAGCTGTGGGCTCGGCCTGTTAAAACTGTCACCACTGTGTGAGGAAGGACGGAGGCACTGGTGTTGCATTCAGGTGCAGTCAGGCAGACGGCCGTCGGCAAACCAACTGGATGTTGTTTTACTCAACGGTAAACCATTACAACATGTTGTCACGCCTGTATTGTTTTGCCTCGTGCTGGCCGACCACTTGTTTACATAGAGGCTTGTTTATCCTGTTACATGCAGCGTCTGTTGTCTGTCTGACGTCTGCCTGATTTCATGTGATTGCAACATCAAGAATACGTTCAGATATGCAACCGCACCGCTAGATGGGGAGAACTCCTATATATTATACCTTTAAACTTCTGGAATAAATGATGCGTTCACTGTAATCTGAAACAAAAAACGTAACTTTTCTGACTTGTTCTTGTTCTGCAGGTTTTCTGGAGCAGCTGAAGGTTTTGTTGACAGATGAAGATCCGTCAGTCAGGGCGAAAACCTGTGAGCTGCTTCACCTGCTGACGGCTCACAGCATCGGCAGGTAGATCTATCTATCTATCTATCTATCTATCTATCTATCTATCTATCTATCTATCTATCTATCTATCTATCTATCTATCTCTGTCTATCTGTCTATCTATCTGTCTATCTGTCTGTCTATCTATCTATCTATCTATCTATCTATCTATCTATCTATCTATCTATCTATCTATCTATCTATCTGTCTATCTATCTCTGTCTATCTGTCTATCTATCTGTCTGTCTGTCTGTCTATCTATCTATCTATCTATCTATCTATCTATCTATCTATCTATCTATCTATCTATCTATCTATCTATCTATCTATCTATCTATCTATCTATCTATCTATCTATCTATCTATCTACCGTATTTCCTCTAATAGTAGCCGGTATCTATTTAATAGCCGGGTCTGTTATAATGGCCGGGGGCGTGGTTTACACGAACAAATAAAGGCCGGCCCCAAATACAGGCCGGGTCAATGGGAAAAAAACAAACAAACAGAAAAAACCTGAATTTCAGTCACTGTGGATGCACTGGTCTCAGGCGGCCAAACACGGATGCAGTAACCCACAAGTGCCAGCAGATGGCAGTAGCTAGATCTGAAGTGCCACATGAACCCACGCTTCAAGGAAACAGTCACTGACAACTCGACCGAAGAGAGCTTTAGCAGCATGGCGTGTCACTACCCGATTTGCGACGCTACCCGATCTGTGACAAAACTGCATTAACGGCATTCATGGTCATTCATGGTCATTCATTCTGACCACTTGTGCTCCAGCGTTTATTAGCCTAATCCTGTCCAGCTGATCGCTGCTGTTGCGGTACCTGCTACAGTAATGTGTAAAAAAATATAATTAATTGTAGGCAGAATGAAAACTGAGCACGGTAACTGTCAAATTTGAGCACCAGCATGAAACAGAGGAAGAAATAATAGCCTCTCTCAAATATAAGCCGGTCTCCAATACAGGCCGGTTCCCCTGGGCAGCTAAAGTAAATAAAGGCCTCGGCCTCTATTAGAGGAAATACGGTATCTATCTATCTATCTATCTATCTATCTATCTATCTGTCTATCTATCTCTGTCTATCTGTCTATCTATCTGTCTGTCTGTCTATCTATCTATACGGTATCTATCTATCTATCTATCTATCTATCTATCTATCTATCTATCTATCTATCTATCTATCTATCTATCTATCTATCTATCTATCTATCTGTCTATCTATCTCTGTCTATCTGTCTATCTATCTGTCTATCTGTCTGTCTATCTATCTATCTATCTATCTATCTATCTGTCTGTCTGTCTGTCTGTCTGTCTGTCTGTCTGTCTGTCTGTCTGTCTGTCTGTCTGTCTGTCTGTCTGTCTGTCTGTCTGTCTGTCTGTCTGTCTGTCTGTCTGTCTGTCTGTCTGTCTATCTATCTATCTATCTATCTATCTATCTATCTATCTATCTATCTATCTATCTATCTATCTGTCTGTCTGTCTGTCTGTCTATCTATCTATCTATCTATCTATCTGTCTGTCTGTCTATCTTCAGAGTCTCTGTTCTTCTCCTCCCTCAGACAGGCCCTCCTCTCCTCCTCCCTCCTTCCTCCTCTGTCTCAGCTGTTGGACGACTCCTCGTCCTCCTGCAGGAGAAACGTCCACCGAGTGTTGAACCGTCTCGTCCGGCTGCCGGCAGGTCTGTAGCTACCTCATGTTCCTTAAAGGGACAGTTCAGACCTGGTTCACACGTCTGATTTGCATTTCAAGGTTCACACAAAAACGTCTCTTTCTTTCTTTCTTTCTTTCTTTCTTTCTTTCTTTCTTTCTTTCTTTCTTTCTTTCTTTCTTTCTACCCCCTTTCTCTGTCTTTTTACTTCTTTCTTTATTTCTTTCTTTCTACCCTTCTGTATCTCTATCTATCTATCCATCCCCCTCTCTCTGTTTCTTTCTTTCTACTCCTCTCTCTCTATCTCTTTCTTTCTTCCTTTCTATCCCCTTTCTCTGTCCTTTTACTTCTTTCTTTCTTTCTTTCTTTCCTTCTACCTTTCTCTATCTCTAACTATCTACCTCTTTCTATCTATCCGTCCCCCTCTCTCTCTCTTTCTTTCTCTCTTTCTTTCTTTCTTTCTTTCTACTCCTCTCTCCCTATCTCTTCCTTCCTTTCTACCCCTTTTCTGTCTTTTTACTTCTCTCTTTCGACCATCTTTCTCTGTCTTTTTACTTCTTTCTTTCTTTCTTTCTTTCTTTCTTTCTTTCTTTCTACCCCTCTACCATTCTTTATCTCTATCTATCGATCCACCCCCTCTTTCTTTCTTTCTTTCTTTCTTTCTTTCTTTCTTTCTTTCTTTCTTTCTTTCTTTCTTTCTTTCTTTCTTTCTTTCTACCCCCTTTCTCTGTCTTTTTACTTCTTTCTTTATTTCTTTCTTTCTACCCTTCTGTATCTCTATCTATCTATCCATCCCCCTCTCTCTGTTTCTTTCTTTCTACTCCTCTCTCTCTATCTCTTTCTTTCTTCCTTTCTATCCCCTTTCTCTGTCCTTTTACTTCTTTCTTTCTTTCTTTCCTTCTACCTTTCTCTATCTCTAACTATCTACCTCTTTCTATCTATCCGTCCCCCTCTCTCTCTCTTTCTTTCTCTCTTTCTTTCTTTCTTTCTTTCTTTCTACTCCTCTCTCCCTATCTCTTCCTTCCTTTCTACCCCTTTTCTGTCTTTTTACTTCTCTCTTTCGACCATCTTTCTCTGTCTTTTTACTTCTTTCTTTCTTTCTTTCTTTCTTTCTTTCTTTCTACCCCTCTACCATTCTTTATCTCTATCTATCGATCCACCCCCTCTTTCTTTCTTTCTTTCTTTCTTTCTTTCTTTCTTTCTTTCTTTCTTTCTTTCTTTCTTTCCCTTTTTTCTGTCTTTCTTTCTACCACATTTCTCTGTCTTTTTCTTTCTTTCTTTCTTTCATTCTACCTACCCCCTCTCTCTCTCTTTCTTTCTTCCTTTCTACCCCCTTTCTCTGTCTTCTTTCTTTCTTTCTCCACCTTTCTCTGTCTTTTTACTTTCTTCTTTCTTTCTTTCTTTCTTCCTTTCTACCCCCCTTCTCTGTCTTTTTTAGATTGCTGAGATTTGGAACCACAGATTGATTTGATGGCGACACGCTAGTAATACAGTAGTTGGACCAGTTAGACCTGTGTGAAAACAGCATCATGGGACCTTTAAGAAACGTGTGTGTGTGTCCAGGTGCTCAGTCTCTCCTGACTCTGGTTCCTAAACTGATGCTGAAGCTCCGAGAGCAGACTGCTGCTGCTGCTGCTGCTGGAGGAGGAGGTGAGGAGGAGGAGGAGGATGAGGAGGAGGAGGAGGAGGTGCTGCTCCTCTCCACCGTCTCCTGCTGCTCCCGGCTCGACGCTCTGCCGGCGCTGGCCTGCGACGGCGTCTCGCTGCTGGGACAAAAACTCTCACATCGCTCCCCGAACATCCGCAGAGAGGCGGCGGCGGCCATGTTGGCGCTCAGGTAGGTCAGGTGACGCCTCACCTAACCTCTATCCACAAGTTTCCGAACGTCATCTATGGTCAAAACTGGCTTCCGGTTTGCCGGTTTGGTGGAATTTTACGTTTACGTTTCCATGGTTTTCAGGCGTTGTCATAGTTGCGGTAAACGCATGGATCTATTAACGCTGGCTTTTAACACAGATGTCAATTTGTGTGATATCCACTGTTAAAAGCTGCTGTGATGATCCATGCGTTTTACAGATTTTCATTGGGGAAAAAAAAAAAAAAAAATCCATGCATTTACCGCGGCTACTGAAACCATGGAAACGTAAACATAACATTCCAATACCGGCAAAACAGGCTACGTTTTTGACGTTCGGAAAAAGGTGGATAGAGCCTGCTACTGTGACGTAAACAGCCTAATGCGGCGCAAGGCATTATGGGAATGTGCGGCTTTTGGAAATTCTGACACTTGGTGTAAACCATAGACTGTAAAAAGAATGGACGTAGCACCGTGACGTCCCCCATTGGTTTGGGGGAGTCTGTTTTGTGCCGCTGCTACGGGGGTTTGAACCGCGCCATGTTGGATTCTACTTGCCATATTTGGAGCGGTGCGGCCGTTGGCCGGCCGAGGGCCCGCCCACTGGCCTCGAAGCAGCGGTCACCGGACCTGTCACTCAACGTTTCCGCGCCCTGATTGGCCAGAACTTTAAACCTAATAATAGTAAAACAGTAGAGTTTAAAAAAAATTCACCCCCCTCAGAGTGTGTGCGGGGGTAGAAACTATCGGTTGAGACCAAAAAAATAAAATGTACCAGGCTGTAAATATGTTTGTTTAAGCTGTAAAAACGGCTATTTTAACATGGGGCTCAAATGGAGTTGCTCCCTTCTGGAGCCAGCCCCCAGAGGAAGCCGAGGGGATTGCAGCTTTTTGAACGCGGAAGTGAGCTTCACTTCTCAGACCGACAACTGCCCCCTTGGTGTAAACGCAAAATTACATTGAGTTTGGTCTTGGTTGAATACATACGGTCAGTCTGATTGGACAAATTGAAACCTCAATGATATGTGATAATGATATAGGACGAATCACCTTGTTGTTTACAACTACTTCCGGGTAGAAAACCAGCATTCGAACAATAGTGACGGACGAGAGTTTCTCTATATATATCTACTTTTTCACGTCACTATATCGTCGTTTAGACTAATCTGATGTTTGTAAAGTTTATAAAACCAATGATTGGACAAACATTACTATTTACGTGTGCACATTTTTGTAATTAGTCATGGTTATCATAGATTAGCCGGGCTAACGGTTAGCTACCTGTTTAACTTTAATAACTCAGTGACTCAATAAACGCTCCATGAAAAAATATTTTCTCCAGCGGATATCTGAGTTCCAACATGACTGAGCTAACTGGAGTAGTTTCATGTCGTGTCCCACAACGGGAGGGTTTTAACAGCTGACGTCCTGGTGTTAGCTTAGCTACCGCCGTTAGCTTAGCTACCGTTAGCTGTCCCTGTCAGCTGAGCCACTGATGCTTTCTAGACACCGTGATTCCCCCCAAACTGAATAAATACAACACATAGCAACACAAAACACACACACAGAAATAGTGATGTTTCTTCAATCATTTCAGATTTGTCTAAACGGTGATAGGGCGTGAAAAATATGAGATATATAGCTAAACTCTCGTTCGTTACTATTGATCTCATTCAAATTACGTGCTGGTTTTCTACCCGGAAGTAGAATGTAAACAACAAGGCGATTCGGTCTATAGGCTATAATAATATAAAATCAGCCCAGTGCGCGATATAGAGCTGATACGAGCAGAATTTTATCTGTCTTCATGTTGCCCTTTCATTCATCATCCCGTTACACTCTGAATCAAACAGGTGGGGAATGAGAAATCCGCAGCACTAGTCCGTTGATCACCGTGTCTGTAGTGCTGCATGAAGTGGACTAGTGTGATCTGGCTGAGGAAAAAAAAACCTGATGCCCGATGATCCGGGTAGAAAACCAGCACGTAATTTGAATGAGAACAGTAGTAACGAACGAGAGTTTAGCTATATATCATGTTTTTCACGCCCTATCACCGTTTAGACAAATCTGAAATGATTGAAGAAACATTACTATTTCTGTGTGTGTGTTTTGTGTTGCTATGTGTTGTATTTATTCAGTTTGGGGGAATCACGGTGTCTAGAAAGCATCAGTGGCTGCAGCTGACAGGGACAGCTAACGGCAGCAGCTAAGCTAACGGTAGCTAAACTAACAGTAGCTAAGCCACTCTCCATTAGCCTCATTGTATCGAACTTGGTTGCAGAGATGGGACCAAGTCACACATGTGAAAGTCTCAAGTAAGTCTCAAGTCTTAACCTTCAAGTCTCAAGTAAGTCCCAAGTCATTTTTCTTTGGGCAAGTCAAGTCAAGTCAAGTCACAGGTTATGTCAAGTCAAGTCCAAGTCAAGTCACCTTATTATTGCAATTTCACCCGCAGAATCTGATCTAAATAAAGTGAAGACAATATATTAGAATAGAATAGAATAGAATAGAATAGAACATCTATTATGTCTCATGTCTTATCATGTCTTATAATGCATTAATGAGCCTCTTCATACCTGATCTGATCACAAAAGGTTAACTCCTACTACATCAATAGAATAGAATAGAAAATCTATTAGCTATATTCTATCATGACAACACCATTCTCAGCCTGCACTCATACCAAGTAGTTAGATATTAATTTGATATTTTATATTCAAAAGTCAAAGAATGTGTAACATTGAAACATTCCTGGATGCTAACTGACAGGCAAACAGCTGTGTAGTCACTGCAGATTCTGCAGCAGTGAGAACGTGAGGGTGAAGGAGAGGAGATTTTTAAATTTTTTAAAAAGGACACGTTAGCTTCTCGCTATGGTAACGCTGGTAACAGGTGACTGTTAGGTCTATTGGTTACTGTGCGTTTGTCCCGACTCTAATGAAGCAGCGTCAGGCTGCTCACCGTCACTGAAACTCCGGATGAAATCTCCGTTTAAAAACACTGAGCTGCGAGCGTCATAGCACGCCATGGATGTATTATATTATAATAGATCCATGTAGCACGCCCGCTGCAGCGACCCTGGAGGCCCCTCCGTACCAAACCCCTCTCTCACTCTCTCCCCCTCCCTCTCTCTCTCCAGCGCTCCTTTCAAAATAAGTGCATAAAAAGTCTGGGAAAAAAAAAACAAAACACCGACTGAGCTGGTGCCGTGCCGGTGAAAAATTCAGCGGTGGCGGCTGGTCATTCAAGTCATTCAAGTCATCGTGCCTCAAGTCAAGTCAAGTCCCGAGTCTTTAACCTTCAAGTCCGAGTCAAGTCGCAAGTCTTTTATTTTTTGTCAAGTCAAGTCAAGTCGCATCAAAAAGGCGACTCGAGTCGACTCGAGTCCAAGTCACAGTGACTCGAGTCCCCATCTCTGCTTGGTTGCAGTTCCACCAGAATTCCACTAGGAGTGCAGTGCCGAATGAATGGGACCCTATGGAGCTAGAAGGCTAAATTTGTCCCTTGCACCTGGTAATAGTCAAAAAATCGCAAATATTGTTGTATTTTCTGCTAGATCAATATGGATTATAGATTAAAAGTGAAATTGTTGAGAAGTTTTGTCCTTTCGATTTCCTACAGGTTGGGCTGTTGTTGCCCATAAAACGCTAGCATTCTGCTAATGAATGCTGATTGGTCAGTGACGGACTTGCGACTATTTACGACCAGAGATCCCACCTGATGACACAATAGCTGTAAAACGGGCGAAAAGCTGTTTTATTTCCTTCTGTAACGCTGTTATTATGCACTTTATTGACTTTTAATATTTTTTCAAGCGAGAAAGTAACTGTTTAGTCTCCCAATATGCGGTCAGTTTATCCAAATAACGGCTGTTTAGAAGTCTGCTCCGATGTTTTCGGAGAAGTGAAGCTCCACCTGTGGAGCAATGACCGGGACATCACAGCGGCAACAGCCGGTCTGCTGACGTGCTCGGTCGGCCTACCTCTGTCGTTGATCCCGGCGGAGAAAACGGTCGCTAATTAACTTACCCGTTGGTTTTTAGAGGTTTACCACCGGCTGGTTAAATTCTTTTTAGGAGATAAATGTTGGTCTCATTGATGAAATTTTTGTAGCAGTAGCATTAGTTTATTGTTTGAATGCAAAGTGAAGCTTCATGTGTGTATTGGACAGAGAGCAGCGCTGCCTGGGGGCTCTGTAGCCTCCTACGTTCACCACATTTACATAAATAAATAAATGTTTGACAATGAACCGATCGTCTGCATTAAATGTTTTTATTTTATTTTGTATTATGTTATATTATATAACATGGTTACAGTCCGCGGTTCCGTAGACGGGCTGGACGGGCTGTCATCGTGCTCTGAGGTGACTCAGAAATTACCGTAAAGCAGCACCTCTTGTCTGTGACGTCATCATGTTTTTTGAACAGCTTTTTAGAACAGAAAAGTGAACTTAAAAAATCCAATATTCAGCCAAGTGCATTTTATTGCTTCCCCCTTTTGATAATAATATTCAAATTACTTGACAAAAATTATTTCCAGAGAAAAGTGGATTTTTAGGGGTGTACTCCCATTGACTCCCATTCATTCTGCACTCGCCTGCGAGCGCCCCCACATGGACAGAGACGTGTTCCGAAAACCCGGAAGTTGGACGAGAGTGGCACTTCTCCTCAATATTAGAAATTCTCTGGCTAAGCTAACGGTGGTAGCTAAGCTAACGGCGGTAGCTAAGCTAACACCAGGACGTCAGCTGTTAAAACCCTCCCGTTGTGGGACACGACATGAAACTACTCCAGTTAGCTCAGTCATGTTGGAACTCAGATATCCGCTGGAGAAAATATTTTTTCATGGAGCGTTTATTGAGTCACTGAGTTATTAAAGTTAAACAGGTAGCTAACCGTTAGCCCAGCTAATCTATGATAACCATGACTCATTACAAAAACATGCGCACAGAAATAGTAATGTTTGTCCAATCATTGGTTTTATAGACTTTACAAACATCAGATTAGTCTAAACGGTGATATAGTGACATGAAAAATTAGATATAGTGAAACTCTCGTCCGTCACTATTGTTCTCATGCTGGTTTTCTACCCAGAAGTAGTTGTAAACAACAAGGAGATTCGTATTCGTTCTCAATGCCGTCTTTACCCAGAATGCGTCGCGCTTTCAGCTGTCAAAGGTCTGTCGGTCAGGAGAGGAACTGCAGCTCATTGGTTGTTTTGTCATCGTCAGCGTTCCTGAGAGCGGGAAGCGGCAGGTGTGCGAGGAGACGGTGCTTCCTGTCGTGGTCGAGCTGCTGCAGGACCAAGACATCGAGGTTCAGGCCAACGCCGCAGGAGTCCTCATGAACGCTGTCATCATCACCACGGGTACTCACACACTCACACACTGCAATACCATAAACACACACAATCTGTGAAGTCTGTTAAAGATGGCAACATGGCACCGGCCACTTTAATTTGTATGCGGTTGTGATTAGACTTCGGTAAATACGTATTTATGAAAGCGATATTTGATTCCAAAAAAAAGCCAAATAAGTTACATACTGTCCCTTTAAAGGTATAATGTGTAGGAATTCCCCCCATCTAGCGGTGCGGTTGCATATCTGAACGTATTCTTGATGTTGCATTCAGGTGAAATGGGGCAGACGTCAGACAGACAACAGACGCTGCATGTAACAGGATAAACAAGCGTCTATGTAAACAAGTGGTCAAAACAATACAGGCGTGACAACATGTTGTCATGGTGATGTGGTATTGTTTTACCGTCTTTCTCTGGTGGAGTAAAATAACATCCGGTTGGTTTGCCGACGGCCGTCTGCCTGACTGCACCTGAATGCAACACCAGTGCCTCCGTCCTTCCTCACACTACACAGTGGTGACAGTTTTAACAGGCCGAGCCCACAGCTCCGCTCAGTTTCCGTGGTTACCTACGGTCACGATGCAACATGGCCGCCTCGGTTCGGTGCGTCGCCCACTTATGTATTTGTAACGACTTGTAACAACTCATTCTAAGGAACCAGAAAGCTTTACTTTGGATGCAGCTGTGATTCACCTTCAGTCAAATACGGATTTATGAAAGACATGTTTGATTTTTGCTGATAAAAAGCCAAAAAAGTTACATACTGGCGCTTTAATGTTGCTTTTGCAAATTCTTTTTGAAATTCCTCTTTTTAATTAATGTGTCCCCTGTGGTCCTCCATAATTCATGGCTAAATATGCATGTAATCATTTAGCTTTTCTTGGTGATTATAACGCTTCATCCCAATGCATTGTTTTACACAGGCATGGATAGTTTACTGCGTCTGCATGGACACAAAGCTGGCAAACAGAAATATGTTTAACGGGGCGACGCCTCATATGAAGTATTAAGGCTGCCATTGATCACATGACCACACACTCCATCTTCCTGTCTACCCCCTTTCTCTGTCTTTTTACTTCGTTCTTTCTACCACCATTCTGTCTTTTTACTTCCTTCATTCTTTCTTTCTTTGTTTCTTTCTTTCTACCCCTCTCTCTCTGTTTCTCTTTCTTTCTACCCTTCTCTATCTCTATCTGTCTACCTCTTTTCATCTATCCATCCATTTCTTTCTTTCTTTCTTTCTTTCTTTCTTTCTTTCTTTCTTTCTTTCTTTCTTTCTTTCTTTCTTCCTTTCTACCCCCTTTGTCTTTTTACTTCTTTCTTTCTTTCTTTCTTTCTTTCTTTCTTTCTTTCTTTCTTTCTTTCTACCCCTTTCTCTGTCTACCCTTCTCTATCTCTATCTGTCTACCTCTTTTCATCTATCCATCCATTTCTTTCTTTCTTTCTTTCTTTTCATCTTCCTTTCTCTGTCTTTTTTCTTTCTTTCTTTCTTTCTTTCCATCTTCCTTTCTACCCCCTTTGTCTTTTTACTTCTTTCTTTCTTTCTTTCTTTCTTTCTTTCTTTCTTTCTTTCTTTCTTTCTTTCTTTCTTTCTTTCTTTCTTTCTTTCTTTCTACCCCTTTCTCTGTCTTTTTTACTTCTTTCTTTCTACCACCATTCTGTCTTTTTACTTCTACTTTCTTTCTTTCTTTCTTTCCCTCTCTCTCTGTTTCTTTCTTTCTATCTAGCCTTCTCTATCTCTATCTGTCTACCTCTTTTTATCTATCTTTTTTTTATCTATCCACCCCCCTCTCTCGAATTACAACGTTAGGTTGAGTCTGGAGCTCTGATTGTATTTGTATCGGTGAAATGCATCTTGGGAGTTGTAGTTGAATTCAGTTTTGTTTCTTTCTTTCTACCCTTCTCTATCTCTATCTGTCTACCTCTTTTCATCTATCCATCCATTTCTTTCTTTCTTTCTTTCTTTCTTTCTTTCTTTCTTTCTCTGTCTTTTTTCTTTCTTTCTTTCTTTCTTTCTTTCTTTCTACCCCCTTTCTCTGTCTTTTTACTTCTTTCTTTCTACCACCGTTCTTTCTTTCTTTCTTTCAACCCTTCTTTCTTTCTTCCTTCCTTTCTACCCCTTTCTCTGTCTTTTTTTACTTCTTTCTTTCTACCACCGTTCTGTCTTTTTACTTCTTTCTTTCTTTCTTTCTTTCTTTCTTTCTTTCTTTCTTTCTTTCTTTCTTTCTTTCTTTCTTTCTTTCTATCTACCCTTCTCTATCTCTATCTGTCTACTTCTTTTTATCTATCCACCCCCCTCTCTCGAATTACAACGTTTAGTTGAGTCTGGAGCTCTGGTTGTATTTGTATCGGTGAAATGCATCTTGGGAGTTGTAGTTGAGTTCAGTTCACACTCGATACAACCAACCAGGTGTTTTCAGAGCAGTGACTCAGCTGACTCCGCCCACCTGACCTTCAACTGGCTCCCCCCCCCCTCCTGCAGGTAAAGAGCGGTGTCTGGACCTGGACGTCGTCCCTGTCCTCCTCCACCTGGTGTCCAAGGAGACGCAGGAGGAGAAGGAGAAGGAGAAGGAGGAGAAGGAGCAGGAGGAGAAGGAGGAGGAGCAGGAGCAGGAGGAGGAGGACGAGGAGAGGAGGAGGAGGAGGAAGGCGCTCGTCCTGTACTCGCTGCGCGCTCTCACCTCATTGGCCGAGGCTCCTGACGGGCGGCGCCTCCTGCTGGAGCAGCTCCCCCTGCTGGAGAGGAGGAGCCGCGACGCGCAGGAGGACCGGGACGTCCGGCGCGCGGCTCAGACCGCCGTCAGGGTCGTCACCTGGACGCCCTGATGACCTCTGACCCCTCCAGAATAAAATAAAAATTAAAAAAAACAACTAACTATGCACGTTATCATCAATCTGTGTCATATTATTGATTATTGATAATCAATCAACGCATTGAGGTGAGACATTATACAATTTAAACTAACAGATATCACCATGAAACTTCCCAAGTTTATCACTCACATTAAGACAAATGTTTTTTGTATTACAAGTTTTGTCAAATTTTATGTTTCAATAATTTTCATACATTTCCAGAACAGAAATCTGAACAATGGATAAAGCTACTTTCAAAATTCTTGTTTTATCTTGTTGACATATTAGAGTCAGAAGTTTTTACAGAGGAGGATTCTGGATATCTCTTTTTATCACTTTGTAAATGAGAAAATACTGTCACCAGCCCTAAAAAAAAAGAAAAGAAATGTCTCCATGTTTTTAGTAATAAAATGTTGTATAAATGAGGCTGTGAATAATATATCAACAATCCCCTCTGTAAAAACCTTCAGAATATAGAAAGGGATCAAAGTGGAAGGTTTGGTGTCTGGAAGTGCTGCTGAAGTGGAGATTTCTAGCTCAGAGTCTGAAAAACTATTTCTGAGAAAACGGCCTTTTGGACTGTAAAATTACAGAGATTGTTATTGTCAATCGAACTTTTACAATTTTTTGCAGATACGGAGGAAATGACCATTTTTCAGTGATACCTGACATGACATGGGTCAGACTAACTTTTGGTGATTTCTTTCCACTATGAAAAAACAGTGTTTTTTCCTGTAGCGTTTCTTCTTAAAGGGATACGCCAACATTGTTTTTTTTTTTTTTTTACATGCCTTGCCTCACTCCTGAGTCCATGACCAGCAGATAGACACCATCCTTTCCACTGTGCGTGCAGTAACAAGGGAGATAGAGCCGTATCGCCGTAATTAGCTTAGCTCAAACGCTGGAAGTGTATAGGTAGTGTTAGCCTGCCTCCACCTAAAATCGCTAATTAGCTTAGCTCAAACACTGGAAGTGTATGGGTAGTGTTAGCCTGCCTCCACCTAAAGTCGCTAATTAGCTTAGCTCAAACACTGGAAGTGTATGGGTAGTGTTAGCCTGCCTCCACCTAAAGTCATCAGAGAAACTCTTCAGCAACTCTAAACGGAAACCGGCGGGCCGATCTTCGTCTCAGAGCTGACAAAACTCTCCGGTAAGGCATCTTGAGCGGTCAAATGCCGCTAACGGGACGAGATCGGTCAAAACGGAGGGTTCAAGCAAAGACGGTTTATTTTGGTTCAAGCTAGCTACATCGAGGGTAGCTTAGCTTCCTATTTCAAAGTAAAAGCACAAATTCTATCGTCATGGTTTTCTGTATGTAAAGGGCAATGGGTGTTTTATTTTGTGAAAGTAACCGGAAGTGCGTTGGTCACAACGGCTAGCTTGAGTAGCGCTGAATTCGTCCGAACAAAATTGTAAACAGCTGGTATTTAGACAAATTAACGACACACTGCTGATCTAAACGGCTACTTTCTCACCTAAACGTGTTTGAAATGTTGATAAAGTGAAATATTTACAGAGTTTAGAGCTAAAATGAAATCAGCTTCTGACTGCTGATTTCGGCTCAGGTAGGAGGCAGGCTAACACTACCCATACACTTCCAGTGTTTGAGCTAAGCTAATTAGCGACTTTAGGTGGAGGCAGGCTAACACTACCTATACACTTCCAGCGTTTGAGCTAAGCTAATTAGCAACTTTAGGAGGGGGCAGGCTAACACTACCTATACACTTCCAGTGTTTGAGCTAAGCTAATTAGCGACTTTAGGTGGAGGCAGGCTAACACTACCTATACACTTCCAGTGTTTGAGCTAAGCTAATTAGCGACTTTAGGTGGAGGCAGGCTAACACTACCTATACACTTCCAGCGTTTGAGCTAAGCTAATTAGCAACTTTAGGAGGGGGCAGGCTAACACGACACATACACTTCCAGTGTTTGAGCTAAGCTAATTAGCGACTTTAGGTAGGAGGCAGGCTAACACTACCTATACACTTCCAGCATTTGAGCTAAGCTAATTAGCGACTTTAGGTGGAGGCAGGCTAACACTACCCATACACTTCCAGCGTTTGAGCTAAGCTAATTAGTAGGGGTGTGACGAGATCTCGTCCAACGAGATCTCGCGAGATTAAACTCGACGATATTTCTCGTCGCGTTAAAAATCTGTCTCGCAAGATTTTTTTTTTTTTTAATGTTAAAAAATGTAAAGCAGGGTTCGACTTGGTTTAGGTGCTTTTCAGTCACAGCTGAGTTCGAAACTTATCAACCAAGCGCATCCAGCGCTAATTAACGACTCTATGGCGGCCGCGACGCTCTCTCTCTCTCGCTGGCACACACACACGGGCACATGGACAGGTCACGTTGTGACGGTAATAAACATATGCGCTAGACCATCTGACGTAGGAGGGAGGGAGGGGAAAAAAAAGAAATAAATATTTAATTTTATT
Organism: Trachurus japonicus; assembly: GCF_045865225.1. Classification (NCBI taxonomy): domain Eukaryota; kingdom Metazoa; phylum Chordata; class Actinopteri; order Carangiformes; family Carangidae; genus Trachurus; species Trachurus japonicus. Next base: position 5,249,883 of record NC_140915.1, on the reverse strand, counting down.
TCATTTATTTTAACTTTTATAAATGTTAGTTTTAGTTTCAATTTGTGGAAGAAAAAAATTATTTAAAGCTCATGCTTACATCATGCATGTAAATAGTTACAATAAAACATTTCAAAATGCATGTGCAACTTGGTTAAATAAAAGTCTGTTGGTCCAGTCATATATTTTGTCATTGTAGTTTTCTTAAAATCTCGTCTCGTCTCGATCTCGTGAACCCGATCTTGTGTCTCGTGAGATGAGTGTATCGTCACACCCCTACTAATTAGCGACTTTAGGTGGAGGCAGGCTAACACTACCCATACACTTCCAGTGTTTGAGCTAATCTAATTACGGGCGATACAGCTCTATCTCCCTTGTTGCTGCACGCACAGTCGAAAGGGTGGTGTCTATCTGCTGGTCATGGACTCGGGAGTGAGGTAAGACACGGGAAAAAATAATGTTGACGTATCCCTTTAAGTTCAGGTTGGATCCTGCGGAGGCCTCGGTGACCTCGGTGACCTCGGCAGGGCGACACTCGGCAGCTCGAGTGGAGAGTGGAGCGTCACCTTCACAGCGTCGGAGCTGCTGAATAGTTTCCCTGTGACCTGCTGATCTGAAAGCAGCTGCACTTCAGCCACATTAAGGCCACCGCAGCCACATAACGGAGCTTTATCTGGGAGCCACACTCAGCTCCTAATGCACCGAGCTGCAGGCGATGAAGAGGAGGAGGAGGAGGAGGAGGAGGAGGGGGAAGGTCACTGCTTTTATAAAACTATACAATGTTTCCTTTATCACAATTATCACTTTCAAGATAATAAAAGTAATGTGTAAATGAATAAACGTGACTTTAAGAACCAAACAGTGAACGAAGGAGTTCAAGTTAAAGCTCCATACAGTATAAAGGTAGATGTTTGTGTTAAAGCTCCTTCAAAATAAAGCTAGATGTTTGTGTTAAAGCTCCTTCAAAATAAAGGTAGATGTTTGTGTTAAAGCTCCTTCAAAATAAAGCTAGATGTTTGTGTTAAAGCTCCTTCAAAATAAAGGTAGATGTTTGTGTTAAAGCTCCTTCAAAATAAAGGTAGATGTTTGTGTTAAAGCCCCTTCAAAATAAAGGTAGTTGTTTGTGTTAAAGCCCCTTCAAAAATAAAGGTAGATGTTTGTTTTAAAGCCCCTTCAAAATAAAGGTAGTTGTTTGTGTTAAAGCTCCTTCAAAATAAAGGTAGATGTTTGTGTTAAAGCTCCATACAGTATAAAGGTAGATGTTTGTGTTAAAGCTCCTTCAAAATAAAGGTAGTTGTTTGTGTTAAAGCTCCTTCAAAATAAAGGTAGATGTTTGTATTAAATTTCCATACAGTATAAAGGTAAAAAAAAAACAAGAAATCCAAGACTTTTCATATTTTTATTTTATCTTATTTCATTTAAATACAGTTTTTTTTTTTTAAATTCAGGTCAAACAAACAAGTTATTTATTCACACAGCTTCCACATGGCCATGTTGCACTGTCATGTTTTTAACCCCGCCCCCCCCTTTCACTACTGCAAATGGACTGATCCAGAGAGAGAGAGAGGCACACTGCTGTTATCACACACACACACACACACACACGCGTGCACACACACTCAGACTCAGACTATATTTGGGACGGTGCGCGGTGAGGATCAGAGCTGCTGGATGTTTCTAACCACCACCACCACCACCAGGTAAGACTCACCTGCTTCTCTCTGCTTCTGTTCGAGTCCATTAAAAACAAACAAGTAGCCTATACCTGCCTACTGATGGTGGAGTTACGTTACATTACATTACATTACAATACGTTACATTACATTAGACATTACGCACACAGCGGTCGTTTCTAGAAGTTGCCGTGTTGCGGTGAAATCACAAAATGCGGTGGAGGTCGGAGGTTTTTCAGCGGGAGTTCCGTCCGGATTCTCCCCGGCTGCCGAGCGACCTTGTCCGGGGAGAGGGAGAGCAGAGAGCCGGTCGGTCTGCGGAGCTTCTCCTCTCCTCCTCTCCTCTCTTCCTTCTCCTCTCCTCCTCCCGTCATGATAAGTGAGTGAGTCAGGTGCTGCTGGTGATGATGATGATGATGGTGATGCTCCCAAATTATGTAAGAGGCCGCTGGAAAAGTGAACACACCGCGCGGAGGAGAGGAGGAGAGGAGAGGAGGGATGGAGGGATGGATTAAGGAGGGGAGGATGGTTTTATGTAACAACCCCCCCCCACCCCCCCTTCATTCAGTATTAACATCTGCCGGTCTCCTCTCTGAAATCCTCCCCATGACATCTATCTATCTATCTATCTATCTATCTATCTATCTATCTATCTATCTATCTATCTATCTATCTATCTATCTATCCTGCTGTTGTCTTTTTGTTGTTTTTGTCTTTTGAACAAGAGTTTTGGGAAACCCTTTATAATTTACAGGCTGCTAATGTCTAGAAATAGAAATAACAGTTTAATATAATGTCATGTTTCTATTTCAATTTTTTTCAATTCAAACAGCTTTATTGGCATGAACAGAAATCTGTTGTTGCCAAAGCCTTTTACAAACTATTTACAAAGATATTTCAGTATAACATATATACAATATTAGACATCTCGATATTATAAGTATATATACAATATTACATATTTCAATATAACAAATACACAATATTACATATAAAATACATTACAATAGGTATAAATCAGGTATGGTGCAAGTTAATATGTTAAAATCTATCTATCTATCTATCTATCTATCTATCTATCTATCTATCTATCTATCTATCTATCTATCTATCTATCTATCTATCTATCTATCTATCTATCTATCTATCTACCTGCTGTTTTATTTTTGTCTTTTGAACAAGAGTTTTGGGAAACCCTGTAATTCACAGGCCGCTAATGTCTAGAAATAAACTAGAAATAACAGTTTAATATAATGTCATGTTTTTCATAAAGGCAGAGACGCTTTGAATTTTTTTCCACCAAGTCTTCTTGCAATTGACAGGTCGTTATTTCTTGTCTATATTTCTCTACGTTACTATGGAATTGACTGTTATTTCTGGGCTATTTCTTGACATTATCACGTAGCTAATTAGCGGCCGGTAAATTAAAGGGTTACTGAGTTTTACTCCAAAACCAGAGCGAACAGAAAGTGGCAGTGAAGGCAGCACACGTTTGTTTTATTTATTTATTTATTATTTTATTTTATTTATTGGTTTATTTGACATGGACAAATATCTATCTATCTATCTATCTATCTATCTATCTATCTATCTATCTATCTATCTATCTATCTATCTATCTATCTATCTATCTATCTATCTATCTATCTGCTGTAGTCTTTGTGTTGTTTTACAGTAGTATTTTGAACAAGAGTTTTGGGAAACCCTTTAATTAAAAAAAAGGCCGCTAATGTCTAGAAATACCCTAGAAATAACGGTCAGTGTCATGTTTTTCATGAAGGCAAAAAAAGATTTCACGCTTTGAATTTTTTGGGGTAAAGGCCAGAATTATTCTCCACCAAGTCTTCTTGCAATTGCCCGATACTTCTGAGCTATTTCTATACGCAATCAATAGTTATTTCTTGGTTATATTTCTCTGGTATTGACCCTTATTTCTAAGCTGTTTCATGACACAATTAATTGTTATTTCGTCTTGCTCCAAAATCAGAGCGAACAGAAAGTTCCCGATTATCTCAGGTGGCAGTGAAGGCAGCACACATTTGTTTGTTTTATTTATTATTTTATTTTATTTTATTTTATTTATTGGTTTGTTCGACAGGGACAGTGCAACACTAATCAACAGTAGTATTTAAAAGAAACTGTAAAGTGAAGATCCGGAGTTTGCCAGTAAAGCTAATTCTCATCCGCTGTCCCTGGTCCAGATGTTAAAGGCCTAAACCGAAAAACTGAAAAAGGGCAACATTAAAGATCCAGTGTGTTAAAATTGTCAAGGTTTATTGGCAAAATCTGAATAAACTACCCATGAATATACGTGTATAAGTGTATAACCGCTCTAAAATCTAATTTGTTTGGTTTTCGTAGCCTTATAATTATTCTTTTATAGCAAGGGGCGTGAGTTTCGCACACATAAATAAACCCGGCGGGTCATGGGAATAACGCGGCCGGATCGCTACGCTAGTTGGCATCGTTTATGGTCGGAGCTACGACGGTATCTGATCGTCTTCCAACCTCCGACTTTCGTTCTTGATCAATAAAAACATTCTTGGCAAATGTTTTCGCAAGAATTTCACCGTGCACGCTGAGGCTCATGGGAAATGTAGTCTCATAGTCTCCTTTAATAATCGTGATTATTTCTCTGACAATAATCGAACCAAGAAAATCTATAATGGTGACATCACAACTCTGAACCTTTTAAAGGGACAACGAGGAGTTTCTATTTGGTTATAAAAAAGTCTCATATTAATGTGGATGAATCTACGTTACCACTTGTTAATGGTCCATTTTAGATAAATCTATGGTTTTGTCTCTATGGTTATTTTGTTATTATTAGTGGTGGTGGAAATGCTGGTTGAGCCGACCAGCGTTTCCTTACTTTCGGTTTCGTGGCGAGTCATGAGAATAACGCCGCCGAATCTCCGTTTATGGTGGGAACTACGATGGTATGTGATCGTCTTCCAACCTCTGACTTTAATTCTTGATGAATGAAAACATGAGTCTGTCTTGCACCGGTCAAAGAATTTCACGGTGCGGAGGCTCATAAATGTGAAAACACTTCGCTTTTCCAAAACTCCTCGTTGTCCCTTTAAGTAACGTAACTTACATATGAATTTACCTGATAAAAGCTCATAATGAGACGTTTATAGCCTATATATACTGTATATATAATAAAAACACTTGGCAGGTGACACAATAGCACATGAAGCAGTGATGCGTTCAGGTGTCGCTGCCTCTTTGGCTGCTGCACCTGGTGGTTTTCCTCCAAGTTCAGCTCCGACCAGGCTCCATGTTTCCTGTTGCCGTGGAGAACAGAACAGATCGGCTCGGAGACGGGCGTCGTCATGGTAACGCGTGAACAACAGCATCTCGGGCCGATCGACGATGAACCGCTGAGACTTGAAAACTGTTGGTTTTAGTGAAGAGCAAAAAAAACAACAAAAAATAAAAGCTGCTGCTGAGGGTCAGAGGTCAGAGGTCACAGCTGTGTGAACATGGCAACACACACACACACACACACACACACACACACACACACACACTGTAACACAGTAACTGATGACAGATCAGCTCTCCGTCCCATTGAACCTACAGTAGCTGTGAATAATGGGTTTCAGTCCTGTGGGAGCTAGAAAGAGCCTGCAGTGTGTGTGTGTGTGTGCGTGTGTGTGTGTGTGTGTGTGCGCAGCCCGACAGACTGGACTGGTGCTTAAGTTAAATTAAATCTCTTCACACTAGGGATTCTTTTTTTAGCCGTAACACACACACACACACACACACTCAGATATTAATTTTAGATATTTACATACACAGCATTAGAGCTGCAACATTTAATCAAACAATAATCGATTATTAAAAATTGATAAATTGATAATCTAATAATCAGTTTGAGTCGTTTTTTATAAGGAAAAAAGTCCAAATTCTCTGATTCCAGCTCCTTCAATGTGAATATTTCTGGTTTCTGTTCCTTTATGACAATAAACCGAGTCTCTCATTAGGTTTGTCGACACCTGCAAATGGCAATTGTTGCTTTTTTTGGAAATTTTTATAAATAACGCTTTCATTTTGTGAAAAACTGTGATGGAAACCCAGCTGGTGTTCCTCTCTGTTTCTAACAATAACTATCGAGCTGTGTTTTTGGTCTCTTTTTAAAGGGATAGTTCAACATTTTGGCGAATTGGCCCATTGCCCATAATCCCTATAGTCATAGCAGTAGGTTCGTTACCTTTAATTGTCGGTGCAAGCTGTTTTTAGAACGGCGGAGCAGAGCCGTGAGCTGCTCAGAGCTACGCTACAGAGGAGGCTCATTATGGGATTTCTTTGTTGGTTTCCCTCATCAAACTCATCAAATACACAATCCAACAACTCCACAACGCTCTGGTGGACAAGTTGTGACCTGCACATTCACCACGCTATGAGATAATAACACAACGTTACCACACAGAGTTGTTTTAGAGGGAAATTCATGCAAAACCTCTGATGCACGTTGCCTTCAGGGGCAGTTTTTCATCAACAGTCTCTGCATTTCCCTCTAAAACAACTCTGTGTGGTAACGTTGTGTTATTATCTCATAGCGTGGTGAATGTGCAGCTCACAACTTGTCCACCAGAGCGTTGTGGAGTTGTTGGATTGTGTATTTGATGAGTTTGAGACCAAGAAATCCCATAATGAGCCTCTGTAGCGTAGCTCTGAGCAGCTCATGGCTCTGCTCCGCCGTTCTAAAAACAGCTTGCACCGACAATTAAAGGTAACAAACCTACTGCTGCTAGGGATTATGGCAATGGACCAATTTGCCAAAATGTTGAACTATCGCTTTAATAGAAACCAGTCAAAGCTAGCAGGTGTTTCATGCCTCGTATTATGGGATGGGACCATGTTTGTACTGTTGATGAAGTCTGGTGCTGTTCTGAGCATTATTTTGATGGTGTTCGGCTGGTGGCTCCATAGACAGCAGTGTGTTTCTGTCTGTCTGAGCTGAAGCTGCTACAACTAGAGAAGTTTGTGGTCAGTAAACTTGATCTCTAGAGCAGTGGTTCTCAACTGGTGGGTCGGGACCCAAAAGTGGGTCGTGGACCCGTTCTGGATGGGTCACTGGGACAGCCGGTCAAAAAAGTAAATAATATTTAATGCACATCTGATGTTGGACTTTTATTTTGAAAAATAACTTATTTTGAAAGGCACACGAGACACGTGAACACATGCAGTTGTAATGGCCCTCCTCAGTTTCTTACTATTTGCTCCATTTGCTCTGAATGCAAAGATATCAGTTTCTTATTAAAGGGATAGTAGCATTTTTTTAAAGTGGGGTTGTATGATCTACAAATAGCCCCTAAGTACTTTAATTGCAGTAGAAGACTCTCTGCACTCCTCCCGTTAGCAACGCCAGCCCATAATAGCCCTGCCCAGAGATTTACAACATACAGTGTTGTGAACAGACCCAAAGAAACGGCCTATTTTCACGTCCTAAAAGAGGTTTTACCTGGAAAAAATACACAGTTCCATTGTTCGCTATAATATAATTTTTTCCAGCCCTTCAAAGTGCAGGAAAAACACAGTTTTTATTTGGACCTAACCAACTCACGTATCCCTCCGCCCAGGGTTAGCGCCCGCCGATCAGCAGTTGGTTAGCTCCAAATAAAAACTGCGTTTTTCCTGGAAAAAATTATATTATAGTGAACAATGGAACTGTGTATTTTTTTTTCAGGTAAAACCTCTTTTAGGCCGTGAAAATAGGCCGTTTCTTTGGGTCTGTTCACAACACTGTATGTAAATCTCTGGGCAGGGCTATTATGGGCTGGCGTTGCTAACGGGAGGAGTGCAGAGAGTCTTCTACTGCAATTAAAGTACTTAGGGGCTATTTGGAGATCATACAACCACACTTTAAAACAATGCTACTATCCCTTTAATGTGGCCTGAATGCAGTGAATCTTGTTTTGTTTTGTGGGTCTTTATTTTGTTAAATTTGATATTTATTCACTTTAGTGAACATGCTCTGAATGCAGAGATGCATTAGAAGTCAAATATATCGTTTTGTTGGTCTCCATTTTGTGCAGTTTGATATTTTTTTATTCACTTCCGTACATGCAGTTGTCATGGTAACTCCTCAGTTTCATTCATGTGCTCTGAAATGCACTTTGCTCAATAAAGAGCTAAATGAGTTTTTAAAGGCTTAAAAAAATAATAATCTTGGTTTGAATTCTATAAAAGTGGGTCGTGACTTAATGACCACGGGAGAATGTGGAGCCCAGAGTGAGACTAGTTGAGAACCCCTGAGATAGAGCACGGGTTAAACTTATAAAGGAATGTCCCTTTAAATGAGTCAAAAACAGTAAAAAAAATAGGAGGATTCTTCAGTGTAGATGAAGACACAGAGACTTCATTCATTAGAGCCTGTAGTATCTGTAATATATATGTCTGTTAAGAAACAAAAACAAAAAGAGAAAATAGAAAAGAGAAACAAAAAGAGGTGGAGCGAGTGAAGACAGAGAGAGGACAGAGCGGCCGAGTCAACACAGTCGAGTATCGATCGACCTGGAGAGAACAAAGTTCACGTTGCGTCAAAACAACAGAAACTCAGTTGAAAAGTTCTTGCTACTCGTCCTGGTCCCTGAACGCCTCACCACCGTGCTGCTGGTCCCTGAACGCCTCACCACCGTGCTGCTGGTCCCTGAACGCCTCACCACCGTGCTGCTGGTCCCTGAACGCCTCACCACCATGCTGCTGGTCCTGCAGAAAGGAAAGGAAAGGAAAGGAAAGGAAAGGAAAGGAAAGTGGGAAAGGGAAGGTAGGAAAGGAAAGGAAAGGAAAGGGAAGGAAAGGAAAGGAGAGGAAAGGAAAAGAAAGGGAAGTAGGAAAGGGAAGGTAGGAAAGGGAAGGGAAGGAAAGTAGGAATAGGAAGGAGAGGAAAGGAAAGGAAAGGGAAGTAGGAAAGGAAGAGAAAGTAGGAAAGGAAAGGAAAGTAGGAAAGGAAAGGAAAGTGGGAAAGGGAAGGTAGGAAAGGAAAGGAAAGGAAAGTAGGAATAGGAAAGTAGGAAAGGAAAGGAAAGGAAAGTGAGAAAGGGAAGGAAAGTAGGAAAGGAAAGGAAGGTAGGAAATGAAAGGAAATGAAAGGAAAGGAAAGGGGAGGAAAGGAAAGGAAAGGAAAGGAAAGTAGGAATAGGAAAGTAGGAATGGAAAGGAAAGTAGGAAAGGGAAGGAAAGTAAGAAAGGAAAGGAAGGTAGGAAATGAAAGGAAAGGGAAGGAGAGGAAAGGAAAGGAAAGGGAAGTAGGAAAGGAAGGTAGGAAAGGAAAGGGAAGTAGGAAAGGGAAGGTAGGAAAGGAAAGGGAAGGAAAGTAGGAATAGGAAGGAGAAGAAAGGAAAGGGAAGTAGGAAAGGAAGAGAAAGTAGGAAAGGAAAGTAGGAAAGGAAAGGAAAGTGGGAAAGGGAAGGTAGGAAATGAAAGGAAAGGAAAGGAAAGGAAAGGAATAGGAAGGAAAGGAAAGGAAAGGAAAGGAAAGGAAAGGAAAGGAAAGGAAAGGAAAGGAAAGTAGGAATAGGAAGGAGAGGAAAGGACAGGAAAGGGAAGGGAAGTAGGAAAGGAAAGGAAAGGAAAGTAGGAAAGGAAAGGAAAGGGAAGTAGGAAAGGAAGGAGAGGAAAGGAAAGGAAAGTGGGAAAGGGAAGGAAAGGAAAGTCCCTGAACGCCTCACCACCGTGCTGCTGCTGGTCCCTGAACGCCTCACCACCGTGCTGCTGGTCCCTGAACGCCTCATCACCGTGCTGCTGGTCCCTGAACGCCTCACCACCGTGCTGCTGGTCCCTGAACGCCTCACCACCGTGCTGCCGGTCCCTGAACGCCTCACCACCGTGCTGCTGCTGGTCCCTGAACGCCTCACCACCGTGCTGCCGGTCCCTGAACGCCTCACCACCGTGCTGCCGGTCCCTGAACGCCTCACCACCGTGCTGCTGCCGGTCCCTGAACGCCTCACCACCGTGCTGCCGGTCCCTGAACGCCTCACCACCGTGCTGCTGGTCCCTGAACGCCTCACCACCGTGCTGCTGCTGGTCCCTGAACGCCTCACCACCGTGCTGCTGGTCCCTGAACGCCTCACCACCGTGCTGCTGCTGCTGGTCCCTGAACGCCTCACCACCATGCTGCTGCTGCTGGTCCCTGAACGCCTCACCACCATGCTGCTGGTCCCTGAACGCCTCACCACCGGGCTGCCGGTCCCTGAACGCCTCACCACCGTGCTGCTGCCGGTCCCTGAACGCCTCACCACCGTGCTGCCGGTCCCAGAACGCCTCACCACCGTGCTGCTGGTCCCTGAACGCCTCACCACCGTGCTGCTGCCGGTCCCTGAACGCCTCACCACCGTGCTGCTGCCGGTCCCTGAACGCCTCACCACCGTGCTGCTGCCGGTCCCTGAACGCCTCACCACCGTGCTGCTGCCGGTCCCTGAACGCCTCACCACCGTGCTGCTGCCGGTCCCTGAACGCCTCACCACCGTGCTGCCGGTCCCTGAACGCCTCACCACCCTGCTGGTGGTCCCTGAACGCCTCACCACCGTGCTGCTGCCGGTCCCTGAACGCCTCACCACCGTGCTGCTGGTCCCTGAACGCCTCACCACCGTGCTGCTGCTGGTCCCTGAACGCCTCACCACCGTGCTGCCGGTCCCTGAACGCCTCACCACCGTGCTGCCGGTCCCTGAACGCCTCACCACCGTGCTGCCGGTCCCTGAACGCCTCACCACCGTGCTGCTGCCGGTCCCTGAACGCCTCACCACCGTGCTGCCGGTCCCTGAACGCCTCACCACCGTGCTGCTGCCGGTCCCTGAACGCCTCACCACCGTGCTGCCGGTCCCTGAACGCCTCACCACCGTGCTGCTGCTGGTCCCTGAACGCCTCACCACCGTGCTGCTGCTGGTCCCTGAACGCCTCACCACCGTGCTGCTGCCGGTCCCTGAACGCCTCACCACCGTGCTGCTGGTCCCTGAACGCCTCACCACCGTGCTGCTGCTGGTCCCTGAACGCCTCACCGTGGGCGTTCTCGTCTATTTCTGGACACATGAGTCATCTTCACTCTGTTACACAATAGAAACTTTGCTCCGCTGAGACTCGACTGCAGCAGGAATAGAAGCAGCTTCTCGCTCTGCGGCTGCCAGCACATCTGGAAACACCTGGAAACACCTGGAAACACCTGGAAACATGTGGACCACAGGAGAATTTCTCTTTATCTTAGTCTTCTACTTAAGGAATCACTACATAAAACATAAAACACTCTAAGACAGGGGTTCTCAACTAGTGTCACTCTGGGCTCCACATCTTCCCATGGTCTTTAAGTCACAACCCACTTTTATAGAATTCAAACCAAGATTTTTTTTTTTAAGCCTTTAAAAAGGAAAGGAAAGGGAAAGGAAGGAGAGGAAAAGAAGAGGAAAGGGAAGGGAAGTAGGAAATGGAAGGAAAGGGAGGTAGGAAAGGGAAGGAGGAAAGGAAAGGAAAGGAAAGGAAAGGAAAGAAGAGGAAAGGAAAGGAAAGTAGGACAGGGAAGGGAAGGAAAGGGAAGGGAAGGAAAGGAAAGAAGAGGAAAGGAAAGGAACGGAAAGGGAAGTAGGGAAGGGAAGGGAAGGGAAGGGAAGGGAAGGGAGGAAAGGAAAGGAAAGGAAAGGAAAGGAAAGGAAAGGAAAGGAAAGGAAAGAAGAGGAAAGAAGAGGAAAGGGAAGGGAAGTAGGAAAGGAAAGGAAAGGAAAGTAGGAAAGGAAAGGAAAGTAGGAAAGGGAAGGAAAGGGAAGGGAAGGAAAGGGAAGGGAATGAAAGGAAAGAAGAGGAAAGGAAAGGAACGGAAAGGGAAGTAGGGAAGGGAAGGGAAGGGAAGAAGAGGAAAGGAAAGGAAAGGAAAGGAAAGGAAAGGAAAGGAAAGGAAAGGAAAGGGAAAGGAAAGAAGAGGAAAGGAAAGGAAAGGGAAGGAAAGGAAAGGAAAGGAAAGGAAAGGAGAGGAAGGTCGTGCCCCCGGCTGCTGCTGCTGCTGTGGTTGTTGTAAATAAAGCAGTGTCCCTTTAATAACAGTTTGTTTCCACGGAGACGGAGGCCTCAGCTCTTATCTGAGAGAGCAGCAGGAGGCCGGTGTGTGTGTGTGTGTGTGTGTGTGTGTGTGTGTGTGTGTGTGTGTGTGTGTGTGTGTGTGTGTGTGTGTGTGTGTGTGTGTGTGTGTGTGTGTGTGTGTGTGTGTCACCGCAGGAATTTTAAGTTGAGCTGCTGAAACGAAGCGGCAGTTACTACTTTATACTTTATAAACATCCATCACATCACTGATGGACGTCGCCATGGCAACAGCCTCTCACACAGAAAGCAAAGAGGAAGGAAGAAGTGTAGTGTGGTGAGGCAAGAAGGAGGTATAAGGAAAGAGTGAGTAGGAAAGGAAAGGAGGGGAAAGAGGAGGAAGGGGAAGGAAGGAAGGAAAGGAAAGGAAAGGAAAGGAAAGGAAAGGAAAGGAAAGGAAAGGAGAGGAAAGAGGAGGAAGGGGAAGGAAGTGAGGAGTTGGGAAGGAAGGAAGGAAAGGAAAGGAAAGGAAAGGAAAGGAAAGGAAAGGAAAGGAAAGGAGAGGAAAGAGGAGGAAGGGGAAGGAAGTGAGGAGTCAGGAAGGAAGGAAAGGAAAGGAAAGGAAAGGAGGGGAAAGAGGAGGAAGGGGAAGGAAGTGAGGAGTTGGGAAGGAAGGAAGGAAAGGAAAGGAAAGGAAAGGAAAGGAAAGGAAAGGAGAGGAAAGAGGAGGAAGGGGAAGGAAGTGAGGAGTCAGGAAGGAAGGAAAGGAAAGGAAAGGAAAGGAGGGGAAAGAGGAGGAAGGGGAAGGAAGTGAGGAGTCAGGAAGGAAGGAAAGGAAAGGAAAGGAAAGAGGAGGAAAGAGGAGGAAGGGGAAGGAAGTGAGGAGTTGGGAAGCAAGGAAAGGAAAGGAAAGGAGAGGAAAGAGGACGAAAGGGAAGGAAAGGAAAGCAGAGGGAAGGGAAAGAAAGAAAGGAAGAAGTGTAGTGTGGTGAGGCAAGAAGGAGGTATAAGGAAAGAGTGAGTAGGAAAGGAAAGGAGGGGAAAGAGGAGGAAGGGGAAGGAAGTGAGGAGTCAGGAAGGATGGAGAGGAAAGGAAAGGAGAGGAAAGAGGACGAAAGGAAAGGATGGAATGAAAGGAAATAAAAGCAGAGATGAGGGAAAGAAAGAGAGGAAGGAAGAGGTGTAGTGTGGTGAGGCAAGAAGGAGGTATAAGGAAAGAGTGAGTATCGGAGGATTGGAAGAGGAAAGGAAGGCAAGGAAGGAGGTGAAAGAGGAGGAAGGGGAAGGAAGTAAGGAGTCAGAAAGGGAAATGAAGGAAAGGAGGGGAGGAGGAAAGGAAAGGAGAGGAAAGGAAAGGAAGATGGGAAAGAAGGGTAAAGAGGAGGAAGGGGAATGAAGGAAAGGGGGGAAGGAAAGGAAAGGAAAGGAAAGTAGGAAATTAAATGAAAGGAAAGGAAAGGAAAGTGGGAAAGGGAAGGGAAGGAAAGTAGGAAAGGAACAGAAAGTAGGAAAGGAAAGGAAAGTAGGAAAGGGAAGGTAGGAAATGAAAGGAAAGGAAAGGAAGAAATGAAAGGAAAGGAAAGGAAAGGAAAGGAAAGTAGGAATAGGAAGGAGGGGAAAGGGAAGTAGGAAAGGAAAGGAAAAGGGGTTTGAGTGGAGAAGGAGTGGAGAAGGAGAGGAGGAGGAGAGAGGAGGAGAAGAGGAGGAGAAGAGGAGAAGAGGAGGAGAGGAGGAGGAATGGAGGAATGTTAAGCAGCTGTTAATCAGAACAACAACGTGTGCTGGACGTCACACAGACTCTGTGATGTCGTAGGTGTCGGCCAATCAGAGCAGCCGTTACCTCAACGGTGTCGGGACGGGCGCGGTCGCATCTCTGTGAGCCGAGATAACAGGCTGCCACACACACACACACACACACACACACACACACACACACACACACACACACACACACACACACACACAACACACACACACACACACACACATGCTGCTACTGCAGAGCTGCGATCACTTCCTGTTTCTGTTTGACTCCTGATGCTGTTGTTGCTGTTATGAGGTGGAAACACTGGTTGTCATAGAGACGTGATGTCATTCTAAAATGGTGCAGGTAAATTCTCTCCACAATCCTTTTCCCTTCCTTCCTTCCTTCCTTTGTCCTTACTTCTTCCTTCCTTCCTTCCTTCCTTCCTTCCTTCCTTCCTTCCTTCCTTCCTTCCTTCCTTCCTTTGTCCTTACTTCTTCCTTCCTTCCTTCCTTCCTTCCTTCCTTCCTTCCTTCCTTCCTTCCTTCCTTCCTTCCTTCCTTCCTTCCTTTGTCCTTACTTCTTCCTTCCTTTTTGACCCAATTGGCCCTCCCTCCATCTATCTTTCATTCCTTTTTCCCTTCCTTCTTTTCTCCCATCTTTCCCTTTGTCCTTCCTTCCTCCTTTCCCTTCTTCCTTCCTTCTTCTTCCTTCCTTGAACAAACCTGTTCCCTCCCTCCATCTTTCTTTCCTTCCTTTTTCCCTTCCTTCTTTCCACAATCCTTTTTCCCTTCCTTCCTTCCTTCCTTCCTTCCTTCCTTCCTTCCTTCCTTCCTTCCTTCCTTCCTTCCTTCCTTCCCTTCGTCCTTACTTCTTCCTTCCTTCCTTCCTTCCTTCCTTCCTTCCTTCCCTTCGTCCTTACTTCTTCCTTCCTTCCTTCCTTCCTTCCTTCCTTCCTTCCTTCCTTCCTTCCTTCCTTCCTTCCTTCCTTCCTTCCTTCCTTCCTTCCCTCCCTTTGTCCTTACTTCTTCCTTCCTTTTTGACCCAATTGACCCAATCTATTCCCTCCCTCCATCTATCTTTCATTCCTTTTTCCCTTCCTTCTTTCCTCCCATCTTTCCCTTTGTCCTTCCTTCCTTCTTTCCCTTCTTCCTTCCTTCTTCTTCCTTCCTTGAATAAACCTGTTCCCTCCCTCCCTCCCTCCCTCCGTCTTTCTTTCCTTCCTTTTTCCCTTCCTTCTTTCCACAATCCTTTTTCCCTTCTTTCCTTCCTTCCCTCCCTTTGTCCTTACTTCTTCCTTCCTTTTTGACCCAATTGACCCAATCTATTCCCTCCCTCCCTCCCTCCCTCCCTCCCTCCCTCCCTCCCTCCCTCCCTCCATCTATCTTTCATTCCTTTTTCCCTTCCTTCTTTCCTCCCATCTTTCCCTTTGTCCTTCCTTCCTTCTTTCCCTTCTTCCTTCCTTCTTCTTCCTTCCTTGAACAAACCTGTTCCCTCCCTCCCTCCATCTTTCTTTCCTTCCTTTTTCCCTTCCTTCTTTCCACAATCCTTTTTCCCTTCCTTCCTTCCTTCCCTCCCTTTGTCCTTACTTCTTCCTTCCTTCCTTCCTTCCTTCCTTCCTTCCTTCCTTCCTTCCTTCCTTCCTTCCTTCCCTCCCTTTGTCCTTACTTCTTCCTTCCTTCTTTCCTTCCTTCCTTCCCTCCCTTTGTCCTTACTTCTTCCTTACTTTTTGACCCAATTGACCCAATCTATTCCCTCCCTCCCTCCCTCCCTCCATCTATCTTTCATTCCTTTTTCCCTTCCTTCTTTCCTCCCATCTTTCCCTTTGTCCTTCCTTCTTTCCCTTCATCCTTCCTTCCTTCCTTCCTTCCTTCCTTCCTTGACCCAGGAGGACAACAGGAGGGTTAAAGGTAACAAAACCTACTGCTGTGACTATAGGGATTATGGCAATGGGCCAATCTGCCAAAATGTTGAACTATCCCTTTAACTATTATAATAATAATAATAATAATAGCGGATGGAGCAATGAATTTCCTTCAGAGATGCAGTGTGGCTGGAAAAGGAAGGAAACGTGTGTTTTCTGGTGCATCCAGACGCTGAGATCTCAGTGAGAATCTGTGACTGAAGCTGTGACTCAGCACTTCTTCATCCTCTGACCCACTTGCAGCCGCAGGCGTCCACACGTTTCTACATTTCACTGCGTCACTCACGACTCAGCACAAAAACCGTGACCAGACAGTATAGGCTATACGCTGCCAGACTCAGGGCTTTATGTAACGTATAACATCCTTCCAGAGGGACGACCCTGCTGCTGTGAACCTGAACGCCACATCTGGATGCGTCACTGCAGATGTAGCCTATACTGTAGGTGTAGAATAGAAAGCAGCAGTTAACAACCTTTACATACACTCAGTAGTCGAGTTGAGGGGGGATGAGGGGGGATGGCATCCCCCCTGAAATAAAAACGATCAAAATCATCCCCCCTGAAAAAATGCCATCCCCCCTCACCATCCCTCCCCTTTTTACATTAAATGTTGGACATATAACTTGTAATTATAGGCTGTCAAATCAATTTTAACGGCGTCAATTTATTTTTATCTATTGATAGTTGATTTCATTAAAAAACATTTGCACAAATCAAGCCTATATCCACTTTTCCATGTTGATAAAAGTATTAAAATGATAATTCAAGGGACATTTAGGCTATAATAGATAAAAATGTGCGATTAATTAGCGATTAATCGCGAGTTAAGTATGACATTCATGAGATTAATCGGGATTAAATATTTTAATAGATTGACAGCCCTAATTATTTCATCATTAGAGAGTTGAATAAAAGAAATAATAAAATCTGAGGGCACAAATAAAAAAATTCAAATAAACTTGGCTTGATTTGATTTGAGTGGATTAAGAAGTCTTATTTTCAGTGTTTTGTTTTGATATCGAATTTACATGAATTAGGCTACTCCCCCGTTTTTTTTAAGGTGAAAAAAATAGACCATCCCCCCTGAATTTTTCGGCTACTGCATACACTGAACATGGTCAGTGAACGCAACATCAGCATTTCTTCATGTCATGTTTGATCTTCTCCGTGTCTATTCAGAACATTAAAGTTAAACTTATTAATAAATAAACACAAATAAAATGTATTATTTAACACATGTAGGGTGAATTCAGGTATATTGGGACATTGGTTTGTGAGGATGTTTACATTTTCTTAATTTGGACATTTTCTTGCTGTCCCAAATTACCAATAGTGGTATGGTAATTTGGGACAGCATGTTCAGGTTATTTGGGACAGTGTTTCTGGGTTTATATTGAAATATTTCAATAGTGTAGTCATATCTTACACGCTTAAAAGTGAGAAATTCTTACACATATAGGGAAAACAAGTACCTTTGTACATTTCAGAATATCAAATCAGCGGTTAATGTTGAATATGTGAAGTGACGTTCAAAAATAGGTCAGATTGTTTTATCTCTTATTATGTCATGAGTTATCTTTATTTTATATATTTATATTTAACAAAATATAACTATAATAAAATATAATAAATAAATGTATTTTTTAAAAACATGCTTGCTTCTCCTGAGGTCAATAGTCTAATATACATAAATAAGCAATCTATTCATGTCTTTTTTAATGTAATTGCAGCTCCATGCAAAATCCCATTGCACAAGCCTGTGTCCCAATTTACCAAACAAGTTGCGAAAAAATAGTTTAAAATAGAGTGCTGTGCTCTCACAAAAGAATAATTGTTTCACATAAAGAATGCAGACACCTAGAGGAATCCAGACATATCTCATTTGTTGGGTTATTTATTAATCTTGATGACAAAAAATGGCTCAGAAAATGAATTTACAAAATTTGTCCCAACATACCTGAATTCACCCTACGTATTTGTTGTTGTAAAAGACGCACAAGGAAAAACATCTGAAATTTCTAGGATGAAGAAGAAATAATTTAATGAGATAAAAAGTCATAATCACTCTGTTTTCCCTCCAAAAACAGTGAAATAATAAAAGTTCTGTTACAATTACAGCCACAAGTTTAAACGTTAAAGGGATAGTTCAACATTTTGGCGTTTAATTGGTTCATTGCCATAATCCTTACAGTTTTAGGAGTAGGTTCGTTACCTTTAATTGTCGGTGCAAGCTATTTTTAGAACGGCGGAGCAGAGCCGTGAGCTGCTCAGAGCTACGCTATGGAGGCTCATTATGGGATTTCTTTGTTGGTTTCCCTCATCAAACTCATCAAATACACAATCCAACAACTCCACAACGCTCTGGTGGACAAGTTGTGACCTGCACATTCACCACGCTATGAGATAATAACACAACGTTACCACACAGAGTTGTTTTAGAGGGAAATACAGAGACTGTTGATGAAAAACTGTCCCTGAAGGCAACGCGTATCAGCGGTTTTGTATGAATTTCCCTCTAAAACAACTCTGTCTGGTAACGCGCCACCAATTTGCCCAAAATGTTGAACTATCCCTTTAAAAACGTAAAGTTTTTAATTCATAGTTTTTATGTTTTCATCTCAGACTTTAAAAATATTAGAGGGTCAGTGAAGGCAGCACGCTGAACAACACTTGTGAAAAACCAATAGAACAGAAAACAAAAGTCGTTAAATTTGATTTTATCAAGTGGGTTTGACTGTGTGTGTGTGTGTGTGTGTGTGTGTGTGTGTGTGTGTCAGTCGTAAATCTGTGGGGAAGGTCTGCACGTTCTCAGGAGGACCAGTGCTTTGTGCTTTGTGTTTTGTGCGCTGACCGGCACTAACGACCTCCTCTGTGATGTTAACGAGCTCGTTTCGTTTCCTGTCTCTTCGCTCAGACACGAAGCTCCGCCCCCTTCGCATCACTCAACCAGTCAGGTCCCATCTGTCCGTCCATCCTTCCCTCCGTCCATCCATCCCTCCGTCCATCCTTCCGTCCGTCGGTTCAGTTGTCGTCTTCTTGAGCTCGTCCAATCTGAATTTACAACAATTTATCTGGGCGACGCCTTCAGGGAACCTTTTTTTTTTTTTAAAGAGTGTCTTGTACAAACAACTCGGGACATTATTCAACACAAAGTGAAGGCAGCACTTAAATATTTACAGATGTTGAATTTATTTACTTATTTATTTTTAGTTTATACAGTTGATTAGTACTGTAGCTCCCCCTGCCTGTATTTTGGTCTTTATCTTTGTTTTTGTGTTTTGTTGTTGTTTCTTTCTTTCTTCCACTCTCTCTATCCCTCCTCTTTCTTTCTTTCTTTCTTTCTTTCTTTCTTTCTTTCTTTCTTTCTTTCTTTCTTTCTTTCTTTCTTTCTTTCTTTCTTCTACCTCCTTTCTTTTATGCCTGATTTTCTTTCTTTCTTTCTTTCTTTCTTTCTTTCTTTCTTTCTTTCTTTCTTCCACTCTCTCTATCCCTCCTCTTTCTTTCTTTCTTTCTTTCTTTCTTTCTTCTACCTCCTTTCTTTTATGCCTGATTTTGAGTTCTTTCTTTCTTTCTTTCTTTCTTCCACTCTCTCTATCCCTTTATCCCTGTGATTGATTTTGATAGAGTTGTGTGACAAAGGACAGACTGATAATAAAAGTTTGGTTTTAAAAATCAAATCTCTCTATCCCTCCTCTTTCTTTCTTTCTTTCTTTCTTTCTTTCTTTCTTTCTTTCTTTCTTTCTTTCTTTCTTTCTTTCTTTCTTTCTTTCTTTCTTTATCTTTGTTTTTGTGTTTTGTTGTTGGGGATGTTTCTGGCTGGCCAAATGCGAAATTGTCCCCCAAAAAATTAAATAATTCGATATTTCAAGCTTGTTTGCAGCGGAAGCTCCTCTTCCCGGTCCATCCAAATCTGCAAACAAGCTTGAAATATAGACTTATTACATTTTTTTTCGGAACAATTTCTCATGTCGGGGCTTCAATACAACACGGGCATTACAGACGAGCAGCATGGAGGTATTTGGATGTTTTTTGGTGTGTCTTTTTGTTATGAAGACAGTTGGTATCCATATTTGCAACCGTCATATGGACATGCACTGCTACGCCGAGACCCCCTGTAACTCAGAGTTCAAGCCACATGAGTGAAATTTCAATTTTGAGTGAACTATTCCTTTAAATTCAGATAAACTCCCAGACGCTGTTCTTCATCTTCATGTGGCTCCATTTTGTTTTTGTTTTTTCTGCGTGTGTGTGTTGTGTTGTTTGTGACTCACTCTCACTACCACTCTCCTCCTCCTCCTCCTCCTACACACAGTCAGTTGCCGAGAGCAACAAGCTGGAGTCTCTTCACTTTGGGATTGTTGGAAAAAGGAATTCTGGGAAATGTAGGAAATCTGATAGAAGACTGGTGTGTGTGTGTGTGTGTGTGTGTGTGTGTGGTTGGTGTGTAACCGTGGCGACCTGTGGGGCCGGTCATGGTGGTCTGACCTCTCTTTGTCTCTACCACATTCCTGCCAGCTGATTGGACGGCCGCCCGGATGCGGTTACCTAGCAACCCTAGCAGTTTTGAGTTCTTTCTTTCTTTCGTTTTTCTTTCTTTCTTTCTTTCTTCCACTCTCTCTATCCCTCCTCTTTCTTTCTTTCTTTCTTCCTTTCTTTCTTTCTTCCACTCTCTCTATCCCTCCTCTTTCTTTCTTTCTTTCTTTCTTTCTTTCTTTCTTTCTTTCTTTCTTTCACTCTCTCTATCCCTCCTCTTTCTTTCTTTCTTTCTTTCTTTCTTTCTTTCTTTCTTTCTTCTACCTCCTTTCTTTTATGCCGGATTTTTTTTCTTTCTTTCTTTCTTTCTTTCTTTCTTTCTTTCTTTCTTTCTTTCTTTCTTTCTTTCTTTCTTTCTTTCTTTCTTCCACTCTCTCTATCCCTCCTCTTTCTTTCTTTCTTTCTTTCTTTCTTTCTTTCTTTCTTTCTTTCTTCTACCTCCTTTCTTTTATGCCTGATTTTGAGTTCTTTCTTTCTTTCTTTCTTACTTTCTTTCTTTGGACGCCCGGATGCGGTTACCTAGCAACCCTAGCAGCCATATCTCCCAGCAGCATTCCTATGAGAGCTGTCGCTGCCGGAGACTCAGCGTTCTGGATCAATAATCAATAATCAATCAACGTCCTCGTTCACTCGTTAACTGTGAAAACTCTCAGTCAGATGATGTTTTGGCTTTTTTCTGACGCTTGTCGTCGTCGCTTAGCAACAGAATCGACTTCCTGAAAATAAAACGTGTGGATGTGAAAGTGAAGAGGAGGAGGAGGAGGAGGTGATACCTGATCCCTGCTATTGATCAGATTATTGATCAGATTATTGATCAGCAAGAACCACAAGACTGTAACTGATCTCTCTCCAGATACAGATAGACACCTTTCTTTCTTTCTTTCTTTCTTTCTTTCTTTCTTTCTTTCTTTCTTTCTTTCTTCTACCTCATTTCTTTTATTCCTGATTTTGAGTTCTTTCTTTCTTTCTTTCTTTCTTTCTTTCTTTCTTTCTTTCTTTCTTTCTTTCTTTCTTTCTTTCTTTCTTCCTTCTACCTCATTTCTTTTATTCCTGATTTTGAGTTCTTTCTTTCTTTCTTTCTTTCTTTCTTTCTTTCTTTCTTTCTTTCTTTCTTTCTTTCTTTCTTTCTTTCTACCTACCCCCCTCAGATTTTGGTGTCTGAAGGTCAAAGGTCAAAGGTCAAGGTCGGTTAATGTCCCCAAGACGTTTAACATGTCACATGACTCTGGATAAACAGGAAGTGACTGGAACTAGAGTGGCGGAGGGATACGATACATCGCTCCGTTTCTAAAGTAGTTTTCATCTTTCACAGGAGCAGCGTGGGCGTCCTCAGTGCAGAACGTTGATCAATAAAGTTTTGTGTGTTTTGTTTGAGCGAAGGTTCTGAGAAGAACGAGGCAAGGCAATTTTAGGCAAGGCAATTTTATTTGTATAGCCCGTTTTTACAAACAGTTTGTCTCAAAGGGCTTTACATGGCATCGTAACAACATCCTCTGTCCTTAGACCCTCAGGACGCCGGTGTTGCTGCAGCGTCGTTTCTCCCATGTGACCCTGAACACATCGTCCCGTCATCGCTCTCCTGTGTAAAAGCTTAATGGACGTTTTTTGAACTCATTAATTATTCAGAGTCAGAGACGCCAGCGGAGATCAATACAGGACCGGGGCGGGGGGGGGTGTTGTTTGCTGTTGTTGCTAGGTGACACCTAGTGGTCGTTGGCGGTAATAACAGAACCAGAGCAACGTCGTATAATTACAGGGTATCCGCGGGGTCTTGCAAAGTATTAAAAGGTGATAAATCAATTTTGGGAAAATTAAGACCCTTAAAAAGTATTAAAAAGTCTTTTCACGACTTTATAAAGTCTTAAATTTTGAAGGTATTTTTTTCAGAATTAGCTGTCCAAGAGTTTGAGTCCTAAAAACATTGTAAAAGTGTGTGAATTTATTCATTTTATTAAAAAACAAAGATGAACCGGTACATAAAAAAGAAAAGAAGATTGTTGTTTTTGTTTTTTGAGAGTGGAGCAATGTTTTTTGTTTTTTTTGATAAACTTTGCCTTTGATTTATTATCTCAGCCTATTTTGAATTCTGTTGTATCATAGTGGTCTACGTAGTCTTTATCACAAACTAGAACTGTTAAGTTAAAAGTGTCACTGATGTAAATGGTTACAGCTTGAAGTGGCGGTGAGGTGTTGAAAAATATTGAAAAGGTCTTGAAAAAGTCTTAAAAGGGTATTAAAATTAACTTCAAGATTCCTGTATAAACCCTGAATTAAAGAGACAGAGTCCACATCATGAGGAGGCAGACGCGTGTTCGATTCTGCTCCTAAACATAACAACAACAAACATCACTATAGTTTCCATGCAGACGGCGAGCATGTTTGTTATCGTAACCATGACGGCAGAGATCATTCATTCAGCGTCACTGGGATATTTATTGATCCGTTTATTATTGATACATTCACAAAAACAGAAACGCTGACTGTGTTGGACTGTGTGTAGTTTAAGTGTTGCTGCCGATGGTGGGAAATCTTAACGACTGTTTTTTTTCTTTGTGTTTTGTGTTGCAGCTGCTGACCGGGCTGAAGAGCAACACACACACACACACAGACATGATCCCTTATTCTCCCTGAGGTAACACACACACACACACACACACACACACACAGAAACACACACACACACACACAAACACACTGACTGTATTTCATCATCACGAGCATGTGCAGGACTTTTCTTGTTGCTGACCGCATGTTACCCACCAGATCCCTCCACATGTGTTTGTCTGTGTGTGTGTGTCTGTGTGTCTGTGTGTGTGTGTGTGTGTGTGTGTGTGTGTGTGTGTGTGACAAAGCTGTGGACTCTGGAATAATCCCTTTGTGTCTGTCGGTCACATCAGACAAAGCAGCGCTGAGCTCCAGCAGCTGCGGCCGAGCAGAGCCGCGTGGACTCAGAGTTGCGTCGACTCGTCATTAATCTGGTTTAAATATGGGCAGAAATATGTGCCATGCCACCAGAAACTGAATTTGAATCATTCATATTTGAATTTGAATTGCTGAACTTGAATAATTGAATTGAAAATATGAATTTGAATCACATAATTTGTAAAATTGTATTGTTTAATTTGAATCATTGCATTGAAAAACTGTATCTGAATAGTAGGCTATAATTTGAAATTGAAAGCCAATGAAATTTGATCCTCGCTGAAAATCCAACTCTCTCACAATTCAAATTCAAATACAATTTCAAATTATTTGATTCAATTCAATTATTCAAGTTCAGCAATTCAAATTCAAATATGAATGATTCAAATTCGGTTTCTGGTGGCACATATTTCTGCCCATATTTAACCGACCGCTGATTAAGGAAGTGGCCTAGTGGCCTAGTGAGGAAAGTGCAGCTGCGACCCGCCGGGATCGACCGAACCGCGGTGTAGATACTAGGGCTGGGACAATACGCTTTTTCTTCTACGATTTTTGGATGCTGATTCGATTTAAATTACGATTCTACGATATTGTCGATTCTCTCGATTTTTAGTCTTTAGCATTTTTAACATTTATCTGCACACAAATACTGTAGAAGCCTAGAAATTAACATACTCCATTATAAAGTGAACTTAAAACCTTTTCAAAACCTGGACTCTCTGTATGTAAAAAAGGCGAACAAAATTTCAAAAAAAAAAAAAAAAATTCAAAACAAATATTATTTTTTTTCCCCCCCAAAAAAATCGATTTTTGAAAAAAAAAATCGATTTAAAAATCGTCAAAAAACATATCGCGATATACTATATGTGAATCGATTTTTTTGTCCCACCCCTAGTAGATACGGCTCTGGCTCTGCAGCTGTCGGTCATAGAAAGCCTCTGCAGCAAATTTCAGATTTCCAGCTGACTCACACACACACACACACACGTTGTCGTCTGTCAGCTGATTCTTCATGTACCTGCTTCTGTCCGACTAAATAAAGGTTTTACATTGTTGAATAGCCTCCTTTAGACAGAGGCTGAGTGAATTATTTACTAAATCATTGAGGGAGATTCAGAAATAGATTTACTGTATTGGAGGATGAGAGTCAAGTTCAGGTAAAGGGAGATTAAAGGACAATTCCGGGCAAATTCAACTCGGGGCTGTATGTTCCTAACATTTTAGGTCTAAAAGAAGGAATCTGAAGGTTTTTCAGTTTAATTGCTCCAGTTTTGCGGTAGTTGTGTCGGTCCCCGCTATAGGGATGTCACGATTATAAATTTTCTTGGTACGATTATTGTCAGAGAAATAATCACAGTATTGCGATTATCACGATTATTCTGCATTAATTAATTTCACAACACTATGAATGTGTAAAATAAAATACAGTCAGAATATAATTACATTACTCATTGTTTACACAAAATATTTCAAGTATCTATTAATATATGACCAATTATTAATCCCCCAGAGGAAATGTGTGAAATATTCAGGTCATAAATTATCATCTATACCAAATGTTTGCGTTTATTTTAATCGTTTTTTGTTTTGTTTTGCTTTTTTTTAATTAAAAATGAGACGCTTACATTTAAATTCCTACCAATTCAGTGTTATGTTAGTTAAATGGACCAGTATCTGTGCGTTTACCTTATTTTTGCACATCTGCCGATACGGTTCCAACATAAAATTTTTGTGAAAGTAACGTTATTTAGGAATCTTTACGATTAAATAATTGTGGCGTTTAATACCACGATTAATTGTGAAAACAAGTAATCGTGACCTATCCCTAGTCCCCGCATCGCCACGGCAGCGATGAATGGGAGCGGATTGAAGTTCTGCTGCTTAGACTGTTTCCATCCCTCAAAGCCACAGACAGCGTCAGATGGCGACTCAAACATGCACCGAGAATAGGGATGTCACGATAATAGATTTTTTTGGTACGATTATTGTCAGAGAAATAATCACAATTACCATGATTATTATGCATTAATTAATTTCACAACACTATTAATGTGTAAAATCAAATATAGTTAAAATATACATTACTAATTATAAAATATTTTAAATATCTATTAAAATATGACCAATTATTAATCCGCTAGGGGAAGTGTTTGAAATAAAGTTTGAAAAAAGTCATTACTTGTCATCGATACCAAATGTTTAAGTTAATTTTAATCTTTTTTTTAAATTAAAAATGACACTCTAGCATTTAAATTCCTACCAATTCAATGCTACGTTAGGTAAATGGACCAGTATCTGTGCTTTTACCTTTACTTTGGCGCACATCTGCCGACACGGTTCATACATAATCTTTTTTTGGAAAGTAATGGTATTTAGGAATCTTTGTGATCAATTAATTGCGGCGTTTAATACCGCGATTAATTGTGAAAACAAGTAATCGTGACATCCCTAACCCAGAAGTTTATTTACTTCAAGCAAGTCCAGAGTTGATATTCCTGTGTTTATGACACAAACGGGAGCTTCCCACTGCACCTGAACACACCGAGCCTCAACTTGGGTCTCGACTCCGCCAGACTTTGAATTAGATCTAGTTTTACAAACATGTCGGCTTGTTGAAGTAAATAAACTTCTGGCTGCATGCTTGAGTCTCCATCTGACGCTGTCTGTGGCTTTGAGGGATGGAAACAGCCTAAGCAGCAGAACTCCCATCCGCTCCCATTCATTGCTGCCGTGGCGACGCGGGGACAGACACAACTACCGCAAAACAGGAGACATTAAACTGAAACTCTTCAGATTCCTTCTTTTAGACCTAAAATGTTAGGAACATACAGCCTGAGTTGAATTCCCCCGTTAGTGTCCTTTAAGACACAGAGCTGCTGAGGTGAACCATCGGCCAAAACCAAACCAAAACATGGGATTTTGAGGTTTTAAATCAGTGCAAAATGAATTGCCCATGGGAAAATGCTCCAGAAAACAGATCCCATGATTTAATTCTTGACTCTAAATAATGATTAATCTATGAAAACTGCTCATGGATGGACAACAAGCTTTTTGTTGAGGTATTTAGCATAGGAGCGTAAGATGCAGCCTGTTTCTCTTTTGCTCTAAAACGTCTAATATAAATGCTCAATGAAATTCCACCTCAGGAAGAATGTCTAATGAGGAAATCACAAAGATAAATAGTGTAGTTGATTAAAAAAAAGAATGAAAACCCCATCATTGACATTAGTTGATTAATTCTAGTCTTTCCCCGTACATTATAAGCATCAAAATATTGCATGTTTGCTATATAGTCCCGTTGTCCACTACAGTGCACATTGTAAAATTAAAATGGAATGAAATGTTCGTATTTTTTTCTTTGCAATTTGTTCTTTACCACCACAACACTTCATTTATGTAAAAAAAATAATAATAACGTCACCTTGTCTATGTTTTTCTCTCAGAAACTGACCAATCAGAAGTCAGGATGATGCCCAAGGTAAACATGCTGCGTTCACTGTTTCTTCCTCTGATGATCAATGTGTGTGTGTGTGTTTTTATTTTATTTTTAGGATCTAAAATCACCAAAAAAATCATCAAAAAAAAGGAGGATGATTCCGTCTCTGTTGTGTCGACGTGTTTGTGCTGATTATCGCCGTCTGAGACCAACTTCTGTCTAAATCCTCTTTTACTTGAACCACATCAGTGACTGACCTAGATATCAGACCAGTCAACACAACGTCAACATCCGCTCAAGTCTTTTTGGATTTTTCCAGACTAAAGAAATAATAATTATAAAAATTATATGAGTAAAGAAGTCCCTTCATTAATTACTGAAGCCAAATTAAAATGTAATTTTCTTTCCAATACGTCTTTTGTATAAGACGAGTGTCAGAACCACAACAAGGAAAATCAACAATCTCAACAACAATCTCAAAGTGCTACAGTGCAGGCTTAATTAAAAGGGACACAAGTTAATAAAAGTTGATAAAAAGACAATGAAAAGTGTACTAAAATTTAGCGGAAAGCTTTCTTGAATAAATATGTCTTTATTCCAGTTATTCCCCAAAGAAATTTAAGTCAAAAGCAACTGGACTTGGTTATTTGTCCAGTTGCTTTTGACTTAAATTTCTATGGGGATAACGATGAATATGAATATTCACAGACTTATTCCAGTTTAAAGGTACAGTATGTAAGAAATCTAAAGCAACTGGCCGTAAAATCCTCCTAATATGTCACAGAGACTCAGGAATAATGTTCATATAACATGATGAACTCACCAACAACAATCCTACAGCCAGAGTATTCGCATTAAAAATCTTTTTTTGCAGACTGCAAATCATGTTTATGTTTTGAATTTACGTGTTTACATGTTGCGCCACCTAGCCCTCTCTCCCAGTCATGGCGGCGTCAGTGGCGTTTCAGCCTCCGGTCTGGTCCACTGAGCTGCCGCTACGACTGGGAGAAAAAATGAGATCGCTGTGTTTTGAATTTGACTGCAGTAACCGTTTTTGGCCACATTCTTACATACTGTACCTTTAAACTTTGAATATTTATAGCTTCATGTTTCAGTCAGCTGTTGACTGTGAATGCAGCACAATTAGTGCATCATTAGAGTGAAAAAACACAAAACAAAAAGCTAAATGTGTCATTAACTCGGTTTCACTGTGTGTGTGTGTGTGTGTGTGTGTGTGTGTGTGTGTGTGTGTGTGTGTGTGTGAGCAGCAGCTGGCTCAGACGTCTCCGGGGAGTGTGTTATCGCTGAGAGGAACCAGCATCCCAGGATCCCCCGCTGCCGCCATTGTGGTAAGGCACACACACACACACACACACACACACACAGACAGATCCAGAGCTATATTATCTTTCAGTTAATCTTGAGGCATTAATCTCTAATCTCCGGACCTCCCCCCCCCTCTCACCCCCCCTCAGGCGCGGGTGGAGGACGGAGTCATCGGCTATAAGGACTTGGCGGCGCTGCCCAGAGACAAAGCCATCCTGGACATAGAGAGACCGGACCTGATGATCTACCAGCCGCACTACAGCTACAGTCCACTGGAGGTGAGGCGTTCAAGTGCTTTCCCTCAGTGTCAGAATGCAATCATACAATTACCACATGTACATTAGTGTAGCCTACAATGTTAAAGGGATACGCCAACATATTTTTTTTCGTGTCTTGCCTCACTCCCGAGTCCATGACCAGCAGATAGACACCATCTTTTTGACTGTGCGTGCAGTAACGAGGGAGATAGAGCCGTATCGCCCGTAATTAGCTTAGCTCAAACACTGGAAGTGTATGGGTAGTGTTAGCCTGCCTCCTACCCGAGCCCAAACCAGCAGTCAGATCGCTGATTTCATTTTAGCTCTAAACTCTGTAAATATATCACTTTATCGACATTTCAAACATGTTTAGGTGAGAAAGTAGCCGTTTAGATCAACAGTGTGTCGTTAATTTGTCTAAATACCAGCTGTTTACAATTTAGTTCGGACGAATTCTGCGCTGCTCAAGCTAGCCGTTTTGACCAACGCACTTCCGGTTACTTTCACAAAATAAAACACCCGTTGCCCTTTACATACAGAAAACCATGACAATAGAATTTGTGCTTTTACTTTGAAATAGGAAGCTAACCTACCCTCGATGTAGCTAGCTTGAACCAAAATAAAGCGTTTTTGCTTGAACCCTCCGTTTTGACCGATCTCGTCCCGTTAGCGGCATTTGACCGCTCAAGATGCCTTACCGGAGAGTTTTGTAGCTCTGAGACGAAGATCGGTTTCCGTTTAGAGTTGCTGAAGAGTTTCTCTGATGACTTTAGGTGGAGGCAGGCTAACACTACCTATACACTTCCAGTGTTTGAGCTAAGCTAATTAGCGTTGCGCTAATTCTGCCCGTATCTCCCTTGTTACTGCACGCACAGTCGAAAGGATGGTGTCTATCTGCTGGTCATGGACTCGGGAGTGAGGCAAGACACGGAAAAAAAAACGTTGGCGTATCCCTTTAACACTCAATATCTGTTTGACCTGTGTATGCAAATATGCAAACGTCTGAAAAAGTTGTTGAGCATACAGTACATGTCTGTCTTTTAGTGTTTACACATTGTCACATATATAACCTCTCTTCTGATTGGCTGACACCGACCTGTCGTTACTACACTACACTGAGATGGTTTTTAGATTTGCAAAATAAAAACCCCAAAAAGAAGAAACACAATGTTCGGTGTTTCAAACTTAACAATAGTTTTTTTAATTGAACCAATCATCACGTTTTCTCATTAAATAATCCAGGTTTTTCTGTTCTCTATATGGCTCCTACATAACGTATCCCAGAATGCAATGCACTGTTTTCATGTTTGACTTTGTGCTTTCTCTCCTGCAGCGGTCGTTGTCTCCTCGCTCCATCTCTCCTCCCCCCTCCCCAGAGGTAAGACCCCCCCTCCCCCACCACGATGTAGTTTCCTCTTCCTGTTTACGTTCTACTTCCTGTTTATGTTCTACTTCCTGTTTACGTTCTACTTCCTGTTTACATTCTACTTCCTGTTCTACTTCCTGTTTACATTCTACTTCCTGTTTATGTTCTACTTCCTGTTTACGTTCTACTTCCTGTTTCCGTTCTACTTCCGGTTTACGTTCTACTTCCTGTTCTACTTCCTGTTTACATTCTACTTCCTGTTTATGTTCTACTTCCTGTTTACATTCTACTTCCTGTTCTACTTCCTGTTTACATTCTACTTCCTGTTTATGTTCTACTTCCTGTTTACGTTCTACTTCCTGTTTACGTTCTACTTCCTGTTTACATTCGAAGAGTTCATTTGCAAAAGCAGATAACTCCGTTTTTAAAAAATTCCAGAATCTTCATTTTTTATTTTTTATTTACATAAGGTGATATCAGTCAAACCAAAGTTGAGTGACTTTGAGATGTAACAAAACAGACATATCTCAAAAAAATAAAGTTTTATTGAAAAGAATAATTAGCAAAGAATAATTACAAAGCCTCAGCCCATTTTTTTTCAAAATGGCACTTATCTGCTTATATAGCCTACTTCCTGTTTACGTTCTACTTCCTGTTTACGTTCTACTTCCTGTTTACCTTCTACTTCCTGTTTACCTTCTACTTCCTGTTTACGTTCTACTTCCTGTTTACGTTCTACTTCCTGCGCTGGTTGAATCTCTCTGTGTTCCGTGTCTAGAACCTGTCCAAAGAGTGGCTGGAGAACCGTTCTCCTGGAGGTTCCTCTCCCAGTTCCACCATCCAGACCAGCAGAACCCACAGCACACACACGCCGCCACCGCCACACACACCGAACACACCGAACACACCGAACACACACACGTCTGGAGCAAAGATCGCCTTGCAGCACTTCCACAGGCCGGGTGAGTAAAACCCGTCATTTAATTTAACGTCAACTGAAATAATGAACTGAAGTAATGTTAACTTAAAGCAGATATCAGTGGAATGTTTTTGTTAATATAAGTCCTAAATAGTCCTATTTTCCGTCAGCAATCACTTACATGAAGTATTTCAGCCTAAACACGAGTCTCTCCGTCACTCTGCTCTGCTGTAACCCGAGGAGAAAATTTTCCTTGTGGGATACAAGTGTTATCCAATGAGGAGAGAGAACGGCATGAAGGGCTGTGTGTGCAGCCAAGGGATGCGCGTGAATGTGGTGACGTAGCACGAGGACCAATTGATGCCTGACAAGGGCGGGGGCTGCTAACTCATGGTGCGTTCAAGGAAACTCGTACTTTGTGTTTTTCCTTCCTGTGAAGTCATACCAGTTCGATCTGGTACGAGTTCACGGGTCGGAAGTTACGAGTGGCCGTTATAGGGAACTTCCACAGACAACAGGACGGTAAAAACACGAGCTACGGGTTACCTGGAACGCTACCAAGTCGTAGTTGTGACTTGAAGCTGTAACTTACGGTTTCAAAAGCCTGCCTTGAACACAGCATTAGCCGAAACGGCCGTGCCGCTGTTATCTGCTTTAACTAACATTACTCAACTCAACTCAACTTTATTTATAGAGCCCTTTAAAACAACCGCAGCTGAAACAAAGTGCTGTAGCTACATAATGCAACATATGGAAATAAAATAATTAGCAGAAGAATAAATATAAAATAATAATTGTTTATTGCTTTTAAAACAATTTAAAAGCAATAAAACAATTTAGAATTTAAATAAAACAATTAAAATAAAAAACAAGCCAAGGAATAAAAATGGGTTTTAGGACGAGTTTTAAAAATGGACATTAAATAAACTAACTGAACTGAACTAACGTCAAGTGGAGTAACGAAGTGAAGTAACGCTAACTGAACTAACGTTAAATAAAGTTAATGAAACTAACGTTAACTGAAGTAACGAACTAATGTAACAAACTGAAATAATGTTAACTGAAGTAATGTTAACGAAGCTAACGTTAATTGAACTAATGTTAACGAAGCTAACGTTAATTGAACTAATGTTAACGAAGCTAACGTTAATTGAACTAATGTTAACTGAGCTAGCATTAACTGAAGTAACAAACTGAACTAACGGACTGAATTAATGTTAACTAAAAGAATGAATTCAACTAACGTGAACTGAATTTAGGATAACTGAACTAGCGTTAACTGAACAAATGTTAACTAAACTAACGTTAAAGCAGAAGTAAGCAATCCGGTTGTTTTGGCTAATGCTGCGTTCCAGGCAGGCTTTTGAAACCGTAAATTACAGCTTCAAGTCACAACTTACGACTTTGTAGCGTTCCAGGCAACCCACTCGTGTTTTTCCGACCTGTTTTACCGGTGAAAGTCACTATAACGGCCACTCGTAACTTCTGACCCGTGAACTCGTACCAGATCGAACTGGTACGACTTCACAGGTCGGAAAAACACGAGTTACGAGTTGCCTTGATGCCGTTCTCTCTCCTCATTGGATAAAACTTGTAGGATACGAGAAAAGTTTTCTCCTCGGCTCAGAGCAGAGCAGAGTGACTGACAGACCCGTGTTTCAGACCAAACACTCTATGTAAGTGATTGCTGTCGGAAGATACAACTATTTAAGACTCATACTAACACAAAAATATCGCTTATTTCTGCTTTAACGAAACTAACATTAAAGCAGATAACAGCGGCACGGCCGTTTCGGCTAATGCTGTGTTCAAGGCAGGCTTTTGAAACCGTAAGTTACAGCTTCAAGTCACAACTACGACTTGGTAGCGTTCCAGGTAACCCGTAGCTCGTGTTTTTACCGTCCTGTTGTCTGTGAAAGTTCCCTATAACGGCCACTCGTAACTTCCGACCCGTGAACTCGTACCAGATCGAACTGGTATGACTTCACAGGAAGGAAAAACACAAAGTACGAGTTTCCTTGAACGCACCATGAGTTAGCAGCCCCCGCCCTTGTCAGGCATCAATTGGTCCTCGTGCTACGTCACCACATTCACGCGCATCCCTTGGCTGCACACACAGCCCTTCATGCCGTTCTCTCCCCTCATTGGATAACACTTGTATCCCACAAGGAAAATTTTCTCCTCGGGTTACAGCAGAGCAGAGTGACGGAGAGACTCGTGTTTAGGCTGAAATACTTCATGTAAGTGATTGCTGACGGAAAATAGGACTATTTAGGACTTATATTAACAAAAACATTCCACTGATATCTGCTTTAACAGAAGTAACAAACTGAGGCAAAACTGAAAGGTTAACTGAAGAAATGTTAACTGAATAACGAACGAAACTAACGTTAACTGAACTAATGTTATGTTCAGTAACGAACTGAACTAATGAACTAAACTAACTTCCTGTGATTTTATTTTTCAGAAAACGGCTCCAACATCTACAAGAAGCCTCCGATCTACAAACAAGGTTCAGTCTGACGCTCAAACTGTCGCTTTGTGGTTCACACACACTGAGCTCGGCATCATGTGTTAACACTGTCTATGTGTGTGTGTGTGTGTGTGTGTGTGTGTGTGTGTGTGTCTGTGTGTGTGTGCAGACGCCTCCTCTCCCGCCGTCCCTCAGGGGAAACACATCGAGGATCTGATCATCGAGTCGTCAAAGTTTCCCGCAGCTCAACCTCCAGATCCAAACCTGCCGTCCAAGATCGAGACCGACTACTGGCCCTGCCCCCCCTCGCTCGCTGTGATTGGTACGGTCCACACACACACACACAGACACACACACACACACACACACACACACACAAACACACACACACCGATACTGACCTTTCAAACTGTCGTCCTCCAGAGAAGGAGTTGAGGAGGAAGGAGCAGAGGGACGAGGAGGAGGAGGAGGAGCTGGACGACGAGCTCTGGGGTCTGCAGGCGCTCCAGAAACAGGAACTCAACAAGGTGAGAGTGAGGTGGTGAGGTGTGTTTAAAGGGATACGCCAACGTTTTTTTTTCGTGTCTTTCCCATAGACTGTAAAAAATATGGACGTAGCGTCCGTGACGTCCCCCATTGGTTTTGCGGAGTCGTTTTTGTGACTCCAATATGGCGGCCTGAACAGCGCCATGTTGGATTGGCCGGCCGAGAACCCGCCCACTGGCCTCGAAGCAGCTGTCCACGGAGCTGCTCGGACCTGTCACTCAACGTTTCCGCGCCCTAATTGGCCAGATTTTTAACCTAATAACAGTAAAACGGTAGAGTTAAAAAAAAATCCCCCCCCCTCAGAGTGTGTGCGGGGGTAGAAACTATCGATTGAGACGAAAAAACGTTCTGACTAGGGATGGGCATTTGAAGAAATATTTTTGATCGATCTTCGGGAAAATTAACGATCAATTATCGATTAATCGTTAATATTAATATTAATATTAATATTCATAATTTAAAAAAAATGCGTGCGGCTATGGCGTGTGCCAGTAATCCAGGGCAGTGCCGGCATCATTTAGGTAAAAAAAAAAAAAAAAAAAAAAGCACCGTTGCGCTGCCTGGCTCACCTGCAGCTGAGCTGTCAGAGCAGCTCTGCTGTCCCTCTCTTCAGCCTCGTGTTTGGCTGCACTTATACAAAAAAACAATCGCAAGCACTTTCAAACTGTGAAAGCGTGTGTTTTATTGTTTTTTCTGTGGCCAACACACGGCGGAGCGGCGCTCTGATCAGCGCGGCACAGAAAAGAGAAACTAACTATGCAGGATATTTACCTTAAGTTTCATTTTAACCGTCGTTAAACAGCTTCGGACTAATTGTGATGTTACATAAATGACTTGTAGCTTGTAACTTACAGAGAGAGTGGAGGCTCCTTCCACACCGCTGCTGAAAACCAAACCTGCTGATCAGAGCGGGCGGAGCCGCGGTGTCACAGCTCACGTCTCTGTTGCACCAAGTCCGCTACACAGGCGCACCCCGTCATATTTAATGAATTATTTCACTCTTAAACCATGTAATAATAATAATAGGCCTGTATAATAACACTTATATGGAGTTTATTGGTTGTTATGAATAAATAAACCCGTGGTTTATTTCTCCATGACAACCTCTGCCCTCTACATGATCCCTTATAATAAATCGATAAAAAATTTCCGTGATCGATAAAATTCTTAACGATCAATAATCGATCATCGATTAATCATGCCCATCCCTAGTTCTGACACCAGGCTTTTAACATGTTTATTGAGGATGTAAAATCGGCGATTTTAACATGGGGGTCTATGGAGAATGCTGCTTTCTGACACCAGCCCCCAGAGGAAGCCGGGGGGATTGCAGTTTTTTGAACGCGGAAGTGAGCTTCACTTCTCAGACCGACGACTGCCCCCTTGGTCTTGCCTCACTCCCGAGTCCATGACCAGCAGATAGACACCATCCTTTCGACTGTGCGTGCAGTAACAAGGGAGATAGAGCCGTATCGCCCGTAATTAGCTTAGCTCAAACACTGGAAGTGTATGGGTAGTGTTAGCCTGCCTCCATCTAAAGTCGCTAATTAGCTTAGCTCAAACACTGGAAGTGTATAGGTAGTGTTAGCCTGCCTCCACCTAAAGTCATCAGAGAAACTCTTCAGCAACTCTAAACGGAAACCGGCGGGCCGATCTTCGTCTCAGAGCTGACAAAACTCTCCGGTAAGGCATCTTGAGCGGTCAAATGCCGCTAACGGGACGAGATCGGTCAAAACTGAGGGTTCAAGCAAAGATGCTTTATTTTGGTTCAAGCTAGCTACATCGAGGGTAGGTTAGCTTCCTATTTCAAAGTAAAAACACAAATGGTTTTCTGTATGTAAAGGGCAACGGGTGTTTTATTTTGTGAAAGTAACCAGAAGTGCGTTGGTCACAACGGCTAGCTTGAGTAGCGCCGAATTCGTCCGAACAAAATTGTAAACAGCTGGTATTTAGACAAATTAACGACACACTGCTGATCTAAACGGCTACTTTCTCACCTAAACATGTTTGAAATGTCGATAAGGTGATATATTTACAGAGTTTAGAGCTAAAATGAAATCAGCTTCTGACTGCTGATTTCTGCTCGGGTAGGAGGCAGGCTAACACTACCCATACACTTCCAGTGTTTGAGCTAAGCTAATTACGGGAAATACGGCTCTATCTCCATGGTTACTGCACACACAGTCGAAAGGATGGTGTCTATCTGCTGGTCATGGACTCAGGAGTGAGGCAAGACACGCAAAAAAAAATGTTGGCGTATCCCTTTAACATCACTATTACCTTATTTACATTGTAGCTACTTTTCTAAACTGAGAACTTCAAAGATGCAAAAACAATAACAGAACAAAGAGTCGCTAAATAAAGTAAAACCAGGAAATTACCTGATGTGAAGATGGACACAGACTGTAACCATGGCAACTCTCTCTCTCTCTCTCTCTCTCTGTCAGATCCAGTCCAATCTGGGTAAAATCATCCTGAAGGAGGAGCTGGACAAGTCTGCAGCTCCTCTGAGGAGGAAAACCCGCTCCCTGCCGGACCGCAGCCAAAACACAGGTACACACACACACACACACACACACACACACACACACACAACTCTGGTGACACCTGGTGGTCAGGATGAGAATAGACAACAAAGAACTCTCCTGTTGTCCTCCTGGGTCAAAGAAGGAAGGATGAAAGGGAAAGGAAGGAAGGCAGGAAGGACGAAGGGAAAGAAGGAAGGAAGGAAGGAAGGAAGGACGAAGGGAAAGAAGGAGGAAGGAAGGAAGGAATGAATGCAGGAAGGTCGAAGGGATAGAAGGAAGGAAGGAAGGAAGGACGAAGGGAAAGAAGGAAGGAAGGAAGGACGAAGGGAAAGAAGGAGGAAGGAAGGAAGGAAGGAAGGGAGGAAGGAAGGAAGGAAGGAATGCAGGAATTTCGAAGGGATAGAAGGAAGGACGAAGGGAAAGAAGGAGGAAGGAAGGAAGGAAGGAAGGACGAAGGGAAAGAAGGAGGAAGGAAGGAAGGAAGGACGAAGGGAAAGAAGGAGGAAGGAAGGATGGAAGGAATGCAGGAATTTCTAAGGGATAGAAGGAAGGAAGGAAGATAGGAAGGAAGGACGAAGGGAAAGAAGGAAGGAAGGAAAGATGGGAGGGAAAAAGGAAGGGAAAAGGAAGGAAAGAGAGATGGAGGGAGGGAACAGATTGGGTCAAAAAAGAAGGAAGAAGTAAGGACGAGGGGAAGGAAGGCTGGAAGGAAGGAAGGAAGGAAGGACGAAGGGAAAGAAGGAGGAAGGAAGGATGGAAGGAATGCAGGAATTTCTAAGGGATAGAAGGAAGGAAGGAAGATAGGAAGGAAGGACGAAGGGAAAGAAGGAAGGAAGGAAAGATGGGAGGGAAAAAGGAAGGGAAAAGGAAGGAAAGAGAGATGGAGGGAGGGAACAGATTGGGTCAAAAAAGAAGGAAGAAGTAAGGACGAGGGGAAGGAAGGCTGGAAGGAAGGAAGGAAGGAAGGACGAAGGGAAAGAAGGAGGAAGGAAGGATGGAAGGAATGCAGGAATTTCTAAGGGATAGAAGGAAGGAAGGAAGATAGGAAGGAAGGACGAAGGGAAAGAAGGAAGGAAGGAAAGATGGGAGGGAAAAAGGAAGGGAAAAGGAAGGAAAGAGAGATGGAGGGAGGGAACAGATTGGGTCAAAAAAGAAGGAAGAAGTAAGGACGAGGGGAAGGAAGGCTGGAAGGAAGGAAGGAAGGAAGGAAGGAAGGAAGGAAGGAAGGAAGGAAGGGAGGGAGGGAGGGAAGCAAAAAGGATTGTGGAAAGAAAGAAGGGAAAAGGGAAGGGAAGAAAGATGGAGGGAGAGAACAGATTTGTTCAAGGAAGGAAGAAGTAAGGACGAAGGGAAGGAAGGAAGGAAGGAAGGAAGAGAGAAAGGAAGGAAAGAAGGAAGGATGGAGGAAGGGAACAGATTGGGTCAGTTTGACCCAGAAGGACGACAGGAGGATTAAACTCTTCTTTGTATAGTTATAATTAATAAATGCTAATAATCAATAATAATAATGATCAATAGCTGATATCAAACCCATGTTATTTCCCTCCTGCTCCTCTCCAGGGTCCAAGTCCTCCAAGTCCGTGTATTTCCCAGCGTCCTCTAAGACCGGCCTGTCCAGGGTGAGTAGCTGCCGACGTCCAATCAGAGCAGAGCTGACGATCACATGATGAACATGAGATGATCCTGTGTGTGTGTGTGTGTGTGTGTGTGTGTTTTCAGCTGCAGTCAGCAGAGTTCAGCTCTTCAGAAAAAACGGCTGCAGGTAAAGTTGCTCTGTTTTATGACATCATCAGTCGAGGACGTTATGTTGTCAAATCAATTGATCAAAGATTTAAAGGGACAACGAGGAGTTTCTATTTGGTTATAAAAAGTCTGATATTAATGTGGATGAATCTACGTTACCACTTGTTAATGGTCCATTTTAGATAAATCTATGGT
This sequence comes from Trachurus japonicus, assembly GCF_045865225.1. Classification (NCBI taxonomy): domain Eukaryota; kingdom Metazoa; phylum Chordata; class Actinopteri; order Carangiformes; family Carangidae; genus Trachurus; species Trachurus japonicus. Next base: position 5,212,308 of record NC_140915.1, on the reverse strand, counting down.
TTTGTCTCTATGGTTATTTTGTTATTATTAGTGGTGGTGGGCGAGCCGACCAGCGTTTCTTTACTTTCGGTTTCGTGGCGAGTCATGAGAATAACGCCGCCGAATCGCCGCTTATGGTGGGAACTACGACGGTATGTGATCGTCTTCCAACCTCTGACTTTAATTCTTGATGAATGAAAACATGAGTCTGTCTTGCGCCGGTCAAACAATTTCACGGTGCGGAGGCTCATAAATGTAGAGTGAAAACACTTCGCTTTTCCAAAACTCCTCGTTGTCCCTTTAAAAAAAATGTTGTTGTGTTTGTGAAAACGAGGAACTATGAGATTGTAATTCAGATTTTTCTCTCTCTCTGTCTCTCTGTCTCTCTCTTCCTGCAGGCCTTCAGGTACAGTCAGACTTTACCAACATGACGATGTTTGTGTTACTGGTGTGTTTGTTACTGAGGCCCCGTCCACACCGTGTGTTTCTCTACACGGTCCACACGTAACCGCAGTTGTGGGCTCCTGAAACCGGAGTTTTTTGTAACCGGAGTCCAGGGTGAACTAACTTTTTAGAAAACTCCGGTTTCAGCTTCATGTGTGGACAGGAAAACCGGACATTTTTCATAAATCACCCCCCCCCCCGCCCCCCTAGTTACTGTTCCCGACGCTGACCATGTGCTGACCGCTCAGACGCTACTGTGAATATCAATAATCACTATGCGGACAGCCGGACACTAATACAAAACCGCGTGGTCACCATATGTAAACATAATGTTGATATGGCGAAAATAGGCTTTTATCAAATTGTAAATTGCGGTCACTTCCCACTGTTTTGCTTCCTCCCGTCCTGTACGTTTGTTTTCAATGAAGCCTTTCAGAATCAATCAGTGGATCGATGGATTATCGTTACCATGTGTGTATTTGTGTATTTTCGTATCTGTCATAAACAAGAGATTACGGGCGGGGTGTGTTAGTGTAACACTTGTGGATCGACACAATGAGGAGAGGGGGTCTGCAGTGTTCACAGCATTTATTTTCTCCAGTCAAACCTGCGGGCGACAATTATGCACAAAATGTCGGCATCCGTCTTTGTGGCTCACGCCCTCAGTCATGGAAAACATTTCTGTGAGGGGAAGAAGGGAGGGGCTACACAAACCTGTAGGGCTACAGGTGCCCAGGAGGGACAAAAAGAAAGCAAAACGTCCTCTTAGAGGCAAAAAGAAAAGAAAACTATTTAAATAAGATACAATTCACAAACAAAATATAATAAATAATAAAGGTGCATTTCAACTCTGTTACATTAGTAGCACGGACTCGTCTCCAGTTCCAGCTGCTTTCCTGTGAGGAGTGATATCACCTACTGCTTTGGAATGCACATGACATTGTTTGAGACGGATTTGCGGTTTCATGTGGACGGAGTTATTTTTTATCACACCGGTGGTGTGGACGCGAATTTTTTTTTAACCGGGGTCCATAAAATACCCGTGTTCGTGTGGACAAGGCCTGAGTGTGTGTGTGTGTGTGTTGCAGAATGGAGACTCCAGGATGGACAGAGGGAATTCTCTGCCCAGCATGTTGGACCACAAGGTGACATCAGTGTGTTTGTTGCTGTTATGGTCGTTGTTTTCTTTGTGTCTGTGACTAACACACGGCTGCTGCTGATTGGTCGATGTCGTCTGCAGATTTTCCCCTATGGGATGTTGGTGGTGACGCACAGAGGACGCAGCAAACTGCCCCCCGGAGTGGACCGGACCCGACTGGAGGTAAACTAACAGGAGAAGCCAACTGTATCAGGAAAAGGAAAAGCAGCCAGAAAACAGAAACGGTTTTCAAAGTTTTCATATTCTGTTACTTATTCATGACTAATAAATATACCGTACTTTCCGGACTATAGAGTAGGGCTGGAAAAAAAAAAAAAAAAAAGTTATGGGGTGCGTTTGTGACGAGAGCTGGGACAGCGCAGCGGGGCGGAGGCTCTGATCTTCCCAGGTTGGATTTCATCCCACAGATGCAATAAGTGACACACACGGAAGCAGAGAGCCTCCACTCTCCCTCTTAATAAGTTCAACCATGACAATTACTCCAAATCTGTTTATTAGTTAAGCTAAACACCCTGTATAGTTTCTTTTTTTTTTTTTTTTTTTTTTTTATATTTTTTGGCTTTTTGCCTTTATTTGATAGTGATGACAGTAGAGATAGACAGGAAATGGGGAGGCAGAGAGAGGGGGAATGACACGCAGGAAAGGTCCGCCCGACTCAGGATTCGAACCGGGGACGCCTGCGGCGAGGACTGTAGCCTCTACATGGGGCGGCCGCTCTACCCACTGCGCCACGCACCGCCCCACCCTGTATAGTTTCTGCTGCTGGATCATAAAACTTTTTTTTGAATAAATATTTAAAAATATAAACTTAAAAACCTTAAACACACATTGGCACTGTTTATTTAAGGTAATAATGTAGCATGGACAAGCTATAAATCCTGCATAGCCCCCCCCCCCCCCGCATAATCGTGTAAATAATCGTGATTTCAATATTGACCAAAATAATCGTGATTATGATTTTTGCCATAATCGTCCAGCCCTACTATAGAGCGCACCTGAGTAGAAGCTGCACCAGCTAAATTTGAAACGAAAACACATATCTAGGCCGCACTTGAATATAAGCCGCAGGTTTTCATGTTGTAACATGAGATGTTTACACAGAAAGACAGTGGGGAACTGTGACAGTCCACTCGCTTTTCTGCTGTTCTGGTTACGCTCCTCTCCTCCATGTGCATTTGTTCACAACGAAGCCGGCGAAAAATCAATAAATGGAGCGACAGGATAACGTTACATAAACGATGTTACGGCGTGTGTGTGTTTGTGTTGTCTTAACCATCATAAACAAAAGATTACAGGTTACGGAGCGCGTTTGTGTCAAGACAAGAGCTGGCTTATAGTCCGGAAAGTACGGTATCTGTAAATCATTAATTCAAATAAAGTTTTATTCTACTATTTGTAAATCAATTTTAAAAGAGGAACTATGCTATTTGAAGTTTAACTATGCTACATTTTTACCTTGATTAAACAGCTTTGGACACAAACACGCCCTGTAACCCATAATGTCTTGTTTATGACAGATGAATATACACGTAACATCGTAAAACATTATCTACCGCTCTATTGATTGATTTCTTGCTGGCTTTGTTGTAAACAAATGCACATGGCCAGGACGAGGGTTAGCAAAACAGCGGAAAAGCAACCTACATAGCCTAGTTCCTCTTTAAATGTGAAATATGAATTGGTTTGATGTCTATTAAAATATGAAATGATCCCTCAGAGGTCTATGATCACATTTTGATAACTTTGTTTTAATATTATATTGCTATAATGGGAATATATTGTACTGTAGTAAACACACACATCGTCTGCATATGGCGCAACACTGGTAACATACAGTACTATCCTGGCAGGCAGTGGCGTGCACAGGGGGGGCAGGGGGGACGGTCGCCCCCCCTCGTGGCCCAATTGTTGAAAAACGCGTGCTAAAGTGCCCCCTGGGAGCCAAAACGCGCGTTAAAGTGCCCTCTTGGAAAACACATGCTAAAGTGCCCTCATGGGAGCCAAAATGTGTTCTAAAGTGCCCTCTAGGAGCCAAAACACATGCTGAGTGCCCTCATGGGGGCCAAAACGTATGCTAAAGTGCCCTCTAGGAGCCAAAACGTGTGCTAAAGTGCCCTCATGACAGCCAAAACGTGTGCTAAAGTGCCCTCTAGGAGCCAAAACGCGTGCTTAAGTGCCCTCATGACAGCCAAAACGTGTGCTAAAGTGCCCTCTAGGAGCCAAAACGTGTGCTAAAGTGCCCTCTAGGAGCCAAAACGCGTGCTTAAGTGCCCTCATGGCAGCCAAAACGTGTGCTAAAGTGCCCTCTTGGGAGCCAAAACATGTGTTAAAACAGGCCAAATCGACGTTAAAAAAGACCAATTTTTTTTCGCCGCCAACCTGTGGTCGCCGGCCAAACGCACCATGTCGCTACAGTCTCACTCTTGTCATTTTCTGAAACTTGGCAGCCCTGAAAGTGCCCCCTAGGAGCCAAAACATGTGGTAAAATGGCCTCTAGGAGCCAAAACATGTGGTAAAATGACCTCTAGGAGCCAAAACGCGTGCTAAAGTGTCCTCTTGGGGGCCAAATCGACGTTAAAAAAGGCCAATTTTTTTTTCTTGCCCTCAGGGAAGCCAAAACGCGTGCTAAAGTGCCCTCTTCAGTGGCAACGTGCTATTATGTGCCCTTTTTTTTCCTGTTCGCCCCTGCCCTTCAAAAAGTCTGTGCACGCCACTGCTGGCAGGAGTCCATGAGCCTATTGAAACAGAAAGTTTACATGACGGCAACCTCTCTCTCTCTCTCTCTCTCTCTCTCTCTCTCTCTCTCTCTCTCTCTCTCTGTGTCCCTGTCTCTGTGGATGTCCCTCGCCCTGGCAGAGACACCTCTCTCAGGAGGAGTTCTTCAGTGTCTTCGGGATGTCCATCGAGGAGTTCGACGGCCTCTCGCTCTGGAAGAGGAACAACCTGAAGAGGAGGGTCTGTCTCTTCTGACGTGGCCGCTGCTATAAGACTCCAACTCCCACAATCCCCTGCTCTTCTCGGATCACTGGCAGAATCTGTAAAAAAAAACACAAAAAAAACAAACACAGACTCTGAATAAAACAACATAATCAGCAGCACAAACACCACCGCCACCGCCACCACCACCATTATTATCATCATCACAGCGGCAGCGGCTGTCGACTCAGTGAAGGTTTGATGCCGCACACGTCGTTGAATCACCAGAAAAGACGCTTCAGTCCTCAGACGTCTGTTTTAAAAGTTCATCAGCAACAAAACTACTGAGCACAAATGATCACGGTGAAGATTTTAGAGCTAGCGGGAGCGACGGACGTGGAAACGCAAAAACACTGAGCGGCGTTTAGGCTTCAGAAGTTGTTTTGAAAAGTTTTTTCTGAACAAACTCCAGAGGAAATAAACAACTTCAGCTGCAGGACAAAGCCACTGAAATCGACTGTGGCACTTAAAGGAGCTGTTTGTAAGCTATGCTATTGCTACATAGCTAACATTAGCATTCGCAGATATTCACTTGCCAGTCAAGAGGAGGATCAAACTTTATTCCTTTACTCACCGACATCTGTCTCTAGATGTTGAAACCAAACACCGATGTTAACTGTCGCATCCCGTTTTACTTACCTACCGAAATTAGCATGCTAACCTGCTAGCCCAGCCTGTTTCATTACCGCCTGTTCCCCCACGAGTTCTCTGAGTTTCGTTAATGTGGTTTTGGTTCAGTGACTGAAATAAGGTCTTTAATTATACAACATAAACAGTAAATAGCCTGCTAACATCACATTAGCATCTTTAGATCTTTCATCACATTCTACTGAACAGAACCAGTGATGCTAACATCTGGGTTAGCCTACAAAGATGCATCACCTCTCCAGCTCTGTGCACCAGAGCGTTGTAGATGTTGGGGAATATATCACTGCAGATAAATAACTGCTAAAAAATGTTTTGCACGTGATCCACTCTGTGGTGTGTTTATTAGAGTGACACGATTTAACTAGCTAGCTCCTACGTCTGCAGCGCTAACAGCCTGATTGACCAATGTGATGATGTTGATGAGCAGGTTAGCAAAAAAGAAAAAACTCAGAGGACGTGTTATAACATCTTTAGGGCTGCATCTATCGATTATTTTCATTATCGATTATTTAAACGATTAATCGATTAGTTGTTTGGTCAATAAAATGTTGAAAAATATCAATCGGTGTTTCCCAAACCACAAGACGACGTCCTCAAATGTCTTGTTTTGTCCACAAACCAAAGAGAGACTCAGTTTATTGTCATAAAGCAAACAAAGAAACCAGAAATATTCACATATAAGAAGCTAAAATCTGAGAATTTTGACTTTTTTTCTTATAAAAACTACTCAAACCGATTATTCAATTATCAAAATAGTTGACGATTCGTTTGATAATCGATTTTTGTTCGATTAATCGATTAATTGTTGCAGCTCTAAACATCTTGTAGCCTATCATAAAGACGACGATGGCTGAAACTCGTCAGATTTACAAACAGCTCCTTTGAAAGTCAAGTGAATTGTGATGCGGTAGGGACTCGGCACAGAGTCGGTGAACTGGGTTCTGGGTGCAGGTAAGTGGGTTCTGGGCGCTGGGTAGCGGGCATGGCGGCTACGTAGAGGGGTCGAGGTTCATCACAGCAAGTTTGTAGGTCAGAGGGAGGAAGTAGGAGGTCAGTATTAGAGTCACTGGAATAAGAGAGTAACGACAGCATTGGTCCAATGGCAGCGCCTCCTGGTGGAGGAATATGGGTTTTGCAAAAGCGCCCAAGAACTGACATCTCTGCATTGTTGGTGAATGAGCAAGTGTGGTGTTTTCAATAATTTAAGGACATTTATAGATCACCCACGTTAATAGCATCATTGAGGATCCTTTACAGATAAACATTAACACAAAAAAAATTCAATTCAATTCAATTCAATATCTTTATTGTCCACAATGTGGAAATTTGTCTTTGGCTTCACCACTTACAGTACGCATAAGACCACATAAAATACAATACAATAACACACAATAAATAGCATAGCAAAAGAGTAAAAGAATAAAAGAGTAAAAAGGTGATATACATAGCTCCAAAGTGTCCTGAATTGCATTTATGAATTTAATATTGTGATTGCATGCGGTATGAATGATTTCTTAAAAATATTTTTCGTAGTTTTGGCAGCTCTATAGCGCCTTCCTGAGGGGAGTTTTTGAAAATTCATTGGCTAGGGGGTGACTAGGATCTGCTAAAATCCTATATGCCTTCAGTTCGACTCTGTCGTCGTAAATACATCCCAGTTGTTTCTGGGATGTATTTACGACGTGAAATGAAAAACAGTTGTCTACATTAATGTTTCAATCTACATTTTGTAATAAACAAATTATAAGTATAATTTGATATGACCAAGACACCTAAAAACAAAAACACGGCCGTTTTCATCCATTTACAACCAAGTGGGCAACACACATACATTGGAGTGAATGAGTTTTCTGGGCGCTTTTGCAATACCCATATCCTGCCACTCGGGGCGCAAAACCCTTAAACCCTTAAACCCTTAAACCCTTAAACCCTTAAACCCTTAAACCCTTACCACGGGAGTCAATGGTGGTGTCGTTACTCTCTTTTCCAGTGCTCTAGTCAGTATGTTCTTCAGCAGCTGAAAGTGAAACCGCTCAGGTGCTTGGTTGTAGTGGTGGTTCAATATATCCTGGATTATAGAGGGTTTAAATGTTAATCGCACTATTTAAGAAGTTTTTTCCACACCACAGCAGGTTAAAGGTCACACACACACACAGACACACACACACAACACACACACACACACTCGACTGAAGTCAGGATTTTATTATTGATCTTCCAGCTGTAGTCAGGGCATTAAAACAAACAACATTCCTGCTGACTTCCTGAGTCATATAAGACGAAAAAGAAAAAGAAAAAAAAAAGAATTGAGCATTGCTCCTATTGGCTTAGCCAGCTATGATGTCATAGTGACAGCATTTCTCTCCCAGCACTGAAAAGAAAAACAAGGAGACAGTTTGATAGAAGTCACTCAGCCTGAAATACAGGTTTAATTTACATTTAAATGGAATAAATTTAGACTTGAATCTCAGGATTTAAAATGGATTAAAAGAAAAAAATCACATTTGGCGTCAGTCGTCTTCCGTACAAGTCAAATTCTTCCATCGTTCACCATTTAGCTTTCACGTTACAGCTCCAGGCTTTTTTTTTAAAGGAGAAAACTGGAATATTTTAGTGAACCTGAAAGGAAACAACAGTTGAAAAAAGTTTGTGTGTTGATTCATTAGCGCGAGACGGTGATTAAACTGTCTCCTTGTTTCTTTCCTTATAGTTCAGCATAAGCCACTGCCCTGTTGTGTCTAGGCACACACACACACACACACACACACACACACACACACACTGATGAGGGGTTGTTGCTGTGCAGAAAACAATAATAATAATAATAATAATAACCTTCGGACCAGAGTCTCTACGCGGCTCTGGTTCGTCCACTCAGCAGGTTGTAGACATTTAGCGTCGGCTATAGTGTTGCTTAGTGACCAAATGATGTGCAGCTATTTTTTTAAAACCTCCATAGAGAAGTGGCATGTTTGTTATTAAAACCTTAAAATGAAAAAAACTATCCGTCAGTACTACGAGAACGTTGGGGGGGAGGAAAAAGGAAAATGTATCCCGACGAAAAAAAATGGACAAAAGAAACCCTTCTGGACTTTTCTGAGGACGGATGGGAAATCACTGGACATTCATCACCTGGACGCAGCTGGAAGTCGAGGTGAAATGAACAGACTCACGGAGACACTTCAGCACCGTAGTTAAATATCTATCAAGTATTAACGTCCACCAGCGTCTATATGAATCTGCAGGGCCGTTGCTAGGAATTCTGGGCCCCCTTAAAGAGTACTAAAGTGGGCCCCTCCCCCTAACTTTTCCTTTTTTTTTTTCTTAGACTAACGTATGTATTATCGTTTTTTATTTAGCCTTCTTTGTTTTGATGCTAATGCAGCATTACACTGCAAAAACTCAAGTATCTTAGCAAGAATATTTGTCTTATTTCTAGTCAAAATGTCATTTCTAGTCAAAACAAATCTCATTCTACTTAAAATAAGACTCATCATATTAAAAGTAGCTTGTTTTTAGACACTTTTTACTTCTTTCAAGCAGATTTTCACTTGGAATAAGTAGAAAAAATCTGATAGTGGAGCAAGTTTTTCTTCCTTATTACAAGCACAAAAAAACGAGATTAGTTTTGACTAGAAATGAGACATTTGGACAAGAAATAAGACAAATATTCTTGGAAAGATGTTGAGTTTTTACAGTGTACTATGAGTATTAGTCAGGGTCTTACGCAGAATAAATCAGTCATACAAAGATTAGACTACTGGGGTCTTTTATGGGCCCCACTGGGCGCTGGGCCCCTAGAATTATCATCACCTTTCTGCCCTATACAACGGCCCTGTATATCTGATCTCCATACACGACGACGTGGATGGGTTCGATCTATAGACCTGCACTGCAATTACAGCTGATCGGTAGTAGTCGACTTGTTGAACACGTGTCACTCGTTAGGAAAAGCAGCACAGGTGTTAAAGGTGCAATAAGGAGGATTTCATGTGGCAATAAATCGAAGCCAGGCGGCGGGAACGACTGTGAACCAATGAGAGAAGTGTTTAATAGTTATAAAGTCGTCAGTGTTCACCCAACTTTGACACTTTATGCTTCAAACAGCGATGAGATGTTGGATTAGAAAACTGCAGCTTCTTCAGTGTGAGGTTTTGCTACTTTCCCGTTAAAGGAATAGTTCACCAAAAAAATGAAATTCAGTCATTAATAGTGACTCACCCTCATGCTGATGAATACTCCAGAGTAGTTTTTTATTCCTCAAAGTGCATTTGGAGACCCGGGAGGCCGGTTCCTAGTCCAATGAACGAAAACTTTATATGAGAGTCAATAGGACCCGACACAAAAACATCCATAAAACTACACAAAAACCATTTAATATTCCTTCACACTGCTCGTCCACTGCAATCCAAGTGTCCTGAAGGGAAATAGTCCAGAGTTTACTGGAAACTACCTCATTTAGGCAAGTGCACCAGGCAAATTCACTGTTTAGGCTGTAAAAATGTCCTAAATGACGTTGTTTCCAGTAAACTCTGGACTAATTCCCTTCCCTTAAATGGTTTTTGTGTAGTTTTATGGACGTTTTTGTGTCGGGCGCTTTAATAAATAAAGTTTTCGCTGGACTACGAACCGGCCTCCCGGGTCTCCAGATGCACTTTGAGGAATAAAAAATTGAATTTTTCATTTTTTGGCGAACTATTCCTTTAAATTGTTGCACTTCTGTTTCAATTATGACGACATTTCACTAATGAAGACAATCGTCCGTTTCATATAACGTCATAATAATGCGTCAAATGATTTATAATGTAGTAAGACACCACAAGGGGCCAGTTTTCGCATTGAATACTTATTTCTACGGAAGCCCTGAAGGCCTCTCTTCTTTTCCCCACCTGCTCATCACATGATCGTTCTTTTGTTTGCAGATTTAAACGACATTTTCAGCTAAATAAAAAGTATGTGGAGGAATTTTAATCACCTGGAAAAAGCATGTTTTTAGTCTTAGTTAGTTAGATAGTTAGTTAGTTGTGCACCTCTGCCTCCTTGTGGCTGAAATGAGTATTACAAAGCGATATATTTATCGAAAATGGGCCCATTAACAAGTGGTAACGTAGATTCATCCACATTAACGTAAGACTTTTTTATAACCAAATAGAAACTCCTCGTTGTCCCTTTAACAAAAATATATAAGATTTATATTTCACTTGCCTTTCAGGGCTTCCATAGATACCGTGTTTAAACGTATTAAATGCAGGAAATGTCTCATTATGTTTTAAATCATTAGATATTATTCGATCAGGTAGCTGCTGACGTGAATTTTTCCGACGAAGTTTACTCTCACTGTAAAATCATCACCGCCGTCACGCGCCGCGACGTCTGCCACCGCCACGCTTCCTGCCTGAGTGCAGCAGCGACTGAGGAGTGTGAAGGTGTGTGTGTGTGTGCAGGGCTGTTGCTAGGAATTCTGGGCCCCCTTAAAGAATACTAAAGTGGGCCCCTCCCCCTAACTTTTCCTTTTTTTTTTTTCTTAGACTAACGTATGTATTATCGTTTTTTATTTAGCCTTCTTTGTTTTGATGCTAATGCAGCATTACACTGCAAAAACTCAAGTATCTTACCTAGAATATTTGTCTTATTTCTAGTCAAAATGTCATTTCTAGTCAAAACAAATCTCATTCTACTTAAAATAAGACTCATCATATTAAAAGTAGCTTGTTTTTAGACACTTTTTTACTTCTTTCAAGCAGATTTTCACTTGGAATAAGTAGAAAAAATCTGATAGTGGAACAAGTTTTTCTTCCTTATTACAAGCACAAAAAACTTACTTTCACTGGCAGATTTTTCTATTAATTGTGAATTTAAGTGAAAATGATCTAAAAACAAGTTAATTTTTAGGTTATGAGTCTTATTTTAAGTGGAAAGAGATTAGTTTTGACTAGAAATGAGACATTTGGACAAGAAATAAGACAAATATTCTTAGAAAGATGTTGAGTTTTTTTTTAAATCAGTCATACAAAGATTAGACTACTGGGGTTTTTTATGGGCCCCACTGGGCGCTGGGCCCCTAGAGTTATCATCACCTTTCCCCCCTATACAACGGCCCTGTGTGTGTGCATGTGTGTGTGTGTGCGTGTGTGTGTGAGCAGCATCGGTCACTTTACGTTGAGATGATTTACTTTTTTGTTTGTTTTCCTTTAGATTTTTCTGCGCAGTGATTGTGACACCGAGAGAGTTTCAGCTTTGTTCTGATTGGTTGAAGTTTGACGTAGGCTACAGTAGAAACAGGAAGTGAAGTGGGTTGCCGTGACTAACACCATGATGACACAAAAAGATTGTTCCATGACTTTGTTTTTGTTTTTTTCTCTTCTTTTTGTACATTTTAAAGTGTTTTATTCTGTTTTTATTGAATTATTTGAACACGCCGGGCGACTTCCCAAAGGGGGGAGGGGCGTGTCACTGTCTGCTCTCCTGATTGGCTAATGTACCTAACTGCTGTATGCATGATGTCATGATGATGATGATGATGATGTCACGTTTTTTATTTGGCCTTTATTGAAACAGATAGTTGTTAACGACAGTGGACAGTGACTCGTCCTGCTGATGTACATATGAACCACTGAATGACAACATGAGGATTATTATTGTTGCTGTTGGTGAAGTAACAGATGAATGGTGACGTGAATGATTAACCATGAGTTATGATTATAATAATGATAATGATAATAATTATGATAATGATAATGACCATAATAATAATAATAATAAAGAGCATTTCTATTTGCAACTTCCTCTACGACACCAGAGTCTCATTCATAAACTAACAAGTTGTAAATATGAATATATATATGTACAGCCATGGGGGGAAAAAATGAAGAGACCACTTCAAAATGATGAATTTCTCTGGTTTTACTATTCAAAGGTATGTGTTGGAGTAAAATGAACATTTTTGTTTCATTCTATTAAAGGGATAGTTCAACATTTTGGCAAATTGGCCCATTGCCATAATCCCTATAGTCATAGCAGTAGGTTTGTTACCTTTAATTGTCGGTGCAAGCTGTTTTTAGAACGGCGGAGCAGAGCCGTGAGCTGCTCAGAGCTACGCTACGGAGGCTCATTATGGGATTTCTTGGTTTCAAACTCATCAAACTCATCAAATACACAATCCAACAACTCCCCAATGCTCTGGTGGACAAGTTGTGAGCTGCACATTCACCACGCTATGAGATAATAACACAACGTTACCACACAGAGTTGTTTTAGAGGGAAATGCAGAGACTGTTGATGAAAAACTGTCCCTGAAGGCAACATGCATCAGTGGTTTTGCATGAATTTCCCTCTAAAACAACTCTGTCTGGTAACGTTGTGTTATTATCTCATAGTGTGGTGAATGTGCAGCTCACAACTTGTCCACCAGAGCGTTGTGGAGTTGTTGGATTGTGTATTTGATGAGTTTGATGAGTTTGAAACAAAGAAATCCCATAATGCGCCTCCGTAGCGTAGGTCTGAGCAGCTCACGGCTCTGCTCCGCCGTTCTAAAAATAGCAATTATTATGGCAATGGGCCAATTTGACAAAAATGTTGAACTATCCCTTTAACTACTGACAACATTTCTCCCAAAATTGAAATGATAATATTATCATTTACAGCATTTATTGGTGGAAAATGACAACTAATCAAAATAACAAAAAATATGGACCTTGAATATTCAATTCAATTCAACTTTATTTATAAAGCGCATTTAATGCACAAGGCAGACTCAAAGTGCTTCACAACAGGTATACATAGAGTAAAAACAGTGATAGAAAAATCAATTAGAAATCAATTGAAGAGTGCAAGTGCAAGTAAACAATCATATACATGTATGCCATCCTCATACACACTTAAACTCACACATGTGCACCCACACACACAACCACTCATGGACACACACAGTTCAACAGAAGCTGTTGAAAAAGATAAAAAGGTTTTTAATCTGTTTTTAAATAGTGCAAAAAAACATGTTCATATTCATTCCTTAACAACACAAGAGGAATATTTTAACTTAGGAAGAGTTTATACATCGGTTTTGGTGTGATTTTACCTACTGTATGGGTGTTTATAATCTTCCTATAAAACCAGATGTGGTTCAGGTGATGACCTCATCAGTGTCTCATTAAGCAGAATGAGTTTGTGTTTGTGTTGGTGTTTAAAAAAAAAACTGGAATGAAATGAGTGCAGTACATGTAGAGATGCTTGTACAGCATAAAGGCCTTTAAACAGAATATACTGTATACAGTATATAGATGGCGTTGTTGTGCAGGTTTTAGTTTTTATAATAATAATAATAATACATTTTTATTCATAAAGCGCTTTTCAAGAAGTCAAAGACACTGTACAGGAAGTAAAACATAATAATGCTGAATGTGAACTGTGTGAAGGAACGTGTGCAGATGTTTGCTGCTGTTTTCATCTCACCGGCAGAATCTGGTGTTTCTTCTCACATAAAAGGGATAGTTCACCCAAAATTGAAATTTCACTCATTATCTACTACTCCCCCTCATGTGGACTAATAAAGGCTGCAGGGAGAAGTTTCAGAGTCCTCCGTGGCTTCTCTGAGTTACAGGGGGTCTCGGCGTAGCAGTGCATGTCCATATGACGGTTGCAAATGGATACCAACTGTCTTCGTAACAAAAAGACACATCAAAAAACATCCAAATACCTCCATACTGCTCGTATGTGTAATGTCCGTCTTGTATTGAAGCCCCGAAATGCGAAATTTTTATTTTATTTATTTTTATTTAAAGGTTTATTTGGAATGGGACCTCACATATTCATGAACATACAAAAAAAAAACAATTAATTGCTGTAAATATGTCAGATTTAGCTGGAAGCTAATTTCCATCCGCAGTCCCATGACACATAATTAAATAAAATTACACTCAGACATTTAAAACGATAGACAATAACCTCCATAGGGTGTTTAGCAGCAGTTACAATTACAATGTTGAAATTACTCAGCAGGTGACAATGCTAGGCGACGCATTGCCACCTGCAGAAAGAGAGAAAAAAAAATAAATAAATAATAATAATAATAATAAATAAATAAAATAAAATAAAATAAAAATAGATAGATAATAATGCAGGTGACAATGCTAGGTGACGCATTGCCACTTGCAGGGAAAGAACAATAAATGAATAGATAATGAACAAGAAACAATAATAATAATAAAGAAAAAAAAAAAATAATAATAATAATAATAATAGTGCAGGGGACAATGCTAGGCGACGCATTGCCACTTGCAGAGAAAGAAAAAAAATATAAAATAAAATAAAATAAAATAGAATAATAATAATAGTGATTATTAATTAAAATGGCCCGAATTGTCACGAACTGGGAAGAGGACAGACCCTGGACGAACCGGGAAGAGAAGCTTCCGCTACAAAACAAGCTTGAAATATAGACTTATTTAATTTTTTTCTGGACAATTTCTCATTTCAGGGCTTCAATACAAGACAGACATTACATACGAGCAGCATGGAGGTATTTGGATGTTTTTTGATGTGTCTTTTTGTTACGAAGACATTTGCAACCGTTATAATGGACATGCACTGCTACGCCGAGACCCCCTGTAACTCAGAGAAGCCACGGAGGACTCTGAAACTTCTCCCTGCAGCCCTTAGTCCACATGAGGGGGGGAGGAGATAGTAAGTGAGTGAAATTTCAATTTTGGGTGAACTATCCCTTCAATAGAAACCTGAAGCCTCATGGTCAACATGTTGGCTCCTCCTCCTCCTCCTCCTCCTCCTTCCCCCTCCCTTCCTGTGAGCCGGTCCGTCCCCTCCCTCCTCCCTCCTGGACTCGGCCGGCGGAGCTTCAGTCTGAGAGTCACAGAGGAGGAGGACGAGGAGGACGAAGAGGAGGCGACGTCTGGTTTCATGGTCCAGAGAAATGAAGCTCAGCAGAGAGTGAAGACGACACAGACATGGACAAGCAGAAAGGTACGGACACACAGAGAGACACTGAGACACACTGAGAGACACTGAGAGACATTTACATTTAATACAAATCTCCATCTATGCAGGGCCGTTGTATAGGGGAGAAAGGTGATGATAACTCTAGGGGCCCAGCGCCCAGTGGGGCCCATAAAAAACCCCAGTAGTCTAATCTTTGTATGACTGATTTATTCTGCGTAAGACCCTGACTAATACTCATAGTACACTGTAAAAACTCAACATCTTTCCAAGAATATTTGTCTTATTTCTCGTCCAAATGTCTCATTTCTAGTCAAAGCTAATCTCTTTCCACTTAAAATAAGACTCATCACCTAAAAATTAACTTGTTTTTAGATCATTTTCACTTAAATTCACAATTAACCCTCTATGGTAGCTACGCTGCATCATGATGCCAGTGGGGGAAAAAATGTTTGGAGTGTTTTTATGTCTCAAAATAGACTAAATAAACATAATCTAAAGAAATTTTTAAAAAAAATATTTATTTTTGGAAGTTTTTGGGATTTCTTGCCTTTAGGCAACATTGTACTATTACGGTTCATCATCTACTGTATTAGAAACACCAGTCTCTGTAGACTTTCACCTTCACTGGCCTCATCCTCATCCACATTCTCATCTTCCTCATCATCATCATAATAGCCTGATGTTTACTTTACTGCATCCAAAATCACATTTATTAAGGATAAAAAACTAAATGATGATGAATTATATGTTTTTGAACATTATATTTACACCTAAACACACACTACCATAGTCTCATAATGCAGCATTGATTCCATAATGGTCCACTGTCGCCTCAAGGCAACGTTGCAATTTTCTATAATGGTACGTTGT
This sequence comes from Trachurus japonicus, assembly GCF_045865225.1. NCBI lineage: Eukaryota > Metazoa > Chordata > Actinopteri > Carangiformes > Carangidae > Trachurus > Trachurus japonicus. Next base: position 5,196,281 of record NC_140915.1, on the reverse strand, counting down.
TGCTTTGGGGCAACAGGTGCATTTTAACAAGTTTCCATTATTTAATAAGTAAATAAATTGCATGGAACTATTAAAAATTAAACTTTACTAATCTATTAGTGTAAATATATTTTTTTCCAGATGAAAAAGGGCCAGGAAGTTACTGTATGTTTTCAGACCGTTTTAGTGGAGCAAAATGGCAAACCTGTTTCCTTTGAAAAAGTCTGCAAAAAAGGGTTTCAGTCTGGCTTCTTGAAAGTCATGTGATAAATTAAAGCATTGTTATTGGTTCTCTAAGGTCTCTTCTCTTTTTTAAAGTATTACAGCATTAAATGGGATGAATTGTGGAGATGTGACAGGCCAAAAAGTGGTAACATGGTACCATAGAGGGTTAATAGAAAAATCTGCCAGTGAAAGTAAGTTTTTTGTGCTTGTAATAAGGAAGAAAAACGTGCTCCACTATCAGACTTTTTCTACTTATTCCAAGTGAAAATCTGCTTGAAAGAAGTAAAAAAGTGTCTAAAAACAAGCTACTTTTAATATGATGAGTCTTATTTTAAGTAGAATGAGATTTGTTTTGACTAGAAATGACATTTTGACTAGAAATAAGACAAATGTTCTTGGTAAGATACTTGAGTTTTTGCAGTGTAATGCTGCATTAGCATCAAAACAAAGAAGGCTAAATAAAAAACAATAATACATACGTAGTCTAAGAAAAAAAAAGGAAAAGTTAGGGGGAGGGGCCCACTTTAGTATTCTTTAAGGGGGCCCAGAATTCCTAGCAACGGCCCTGCATCTGTGACAATAGTTATCTGATCTATAATCTATAATAAACATCTGGCCGGTCGTCTCCTCTGTCTGTGATGATTAATGTATAAGGGTCAATGACGTCAAGTGATGTAACCAGTATATTATTCATAAAAATCTAACTATAAACAGGAAAATAACTCTTGACTCATGTGGAATAAATGTAATTCACTTTTTTCTCCAATGCAACAATATGTTATTTGACAAATTTGACATAATTTGTCACATTATTTAGAAAAAAGTGGTGTTTTTCAGGATAAGTCCTGCCTGGTGTTGCTAAAATGCATTAAAATCCAAATATAGAAACACAGTATTTGTATTTTAATTTAATGTTTTTAGAAGAAAGTATAGAGATAGTATAAGATATTTCATATTCATTATTATTTTGTGATTACACCATTTGATATTTCCAGGGGCTTCAGTCTTACTCTTGTTAAAAAAAAAAAAGGTTCATAAAACCAATGTGAATACAAAATGTACATTTTAACAAATCCAATGCTTTTAAAACAAGTATTTATTTACTTATTTTCATTTATCTAACAGATTTTTTTTACACACAGTTATAAGCTCAATTCAGATGTTTAATGAGGTGAGTTCTTGCACCAGATTTGGACATTGAAATCACAAACTGATTTATTATTGATCAATTAACTCTTTGATTATGATTAACTCACCTTTCATAGTGTGTACGAGCCAATAATCAATCAATAGGCCTGATCGACTGCCAGGGCCGTTGCTAGGAATTCTGGGCCCCCTGAAAGAATACTAAAGTGGGCCCCTCCCCCTAACTTTTCCTTTTTTTTTCTTAGACTACGTATGTATTATCGTTTTTTATTTAGCCTTCTTTGTTTTGATGCTAATGCAGCATTACACTGCAAAAACTCAAGTATCTTAGCAAGAATATTTGTCTTATTTCTAGTCAAAATGTCATTTCTAGTCAAAACAAATCTCATTCTACTCAAAATAAGACTCATCATATTAAAAGTAGCTTGTTTTTAGACACTTTTTACTTCTTTCAAGCTGATTTGCACTTGGAATAAGTAGAAAAAATCTGATAGTGGAGCAAGTTTTTCTTCCTTATTACAAGCACAAAAAACTTACTTTCACTGGCAGATTCTTCTATTTATTGTGAATTTAAGTGAAAATGATCTAAAAACAAGTTCATTTTTAGGTGATGAGTCTTATTTTAAGTGGAAAGAGATTAGTTTTGACTAGAAATGAGACATTTGGACAAGAAATAAGACAAATATTCTTGAAAAGATGTTGAGTTTTTACAGTGTACTATGAGTATTAGTCAGGGTCTTACGCAGAATAAATCAGTCATACAAAGATTAGACTACTGGGGTTTTTTATGGGCCCCACTGGGCGCTGGGCCCCTAGAGTTATCACCACCTTTCTCCCCTTTACAACGGCCCTGTCGACTCTCACCGTATCTTAGCATCTTCATCGTCATGAGTTGTTGCGTTATGTTTCTTGTTGGTATTGAAGTATCGTTGGTGAAGCCACATGGTTTGACAAACCGTCCGCGCTGTTTGCTCTCTTATCATCGTTACAACTGGGGCACAATGCATCTTGGGAGAAAAGCAACTGCCTGGTGGACGCCACGAGTTTGAGCTCAACAGGCTCCTGTAGTTATTCTGTAGTCATTGTTGGTGAATGAGCAAGTGTGGTATTTTCAATAATTTAAGGACATTTCTAGATCACCCACGTTAATAGCATCATTGAGGATCCTTTACAGATACGTAAATATGAACACATAGGCGAGTAAAAAAAAAAGTATAATTTGATATGACCAAGACACCTAAAAACAAAAACACGGCCATTTTCATCAATTTACAAGCAAGTGGGCAACACACATACATTGGAGTGAATGAGTTTTCTGGGCGCTTTTGCAATACCCATATCCTGCCACTCGGGGTGCAAATCCCTTAAACCCTTAAACCCTTAAACCCTTAAACCCTTAAACCCTTAACCCTCTATGGTACCTTGTTGCCCTCAGGCAACAAACCACTTTCTGGCCTGTCACATCTCCACAATTCATCCCATTTAATGCTGTAATACTTTACAAAAGAGAGGAGACCTTAGAGAACCAATAACAATGCATTAATTTATCACATGACTTTCAAGAAGCCAGACTGAAACCTTTTTTGCAGACTTTTTCAAAGGAAACAGGTTTGCCATTTTGCTCCACTAAAACGGTCTGAAAACATACAGTAACTTCCTGGTCCTTTTTCATCTGGAAAAAAATATATTTACACTAATAGATTAGTAAAGTTTAATTTTTAATAGTTCCATGCAAGTTAGTTACTTATTAAATAATGGAAACTTGTTAAAATGCACCTGTTGCCCGAAAGCAACAACGTACCATTATAGAAAATTGCAGTGTTGCCTTGAGGCGACAGTGGACCATCATGGAATCAATATTGCATTATGAGACTATGGTAGTGTGTGTTTAGGTGTAAATATAATGTTCAAAAACATATAATTCATCATCGTTTAGTTTTTTATCCTTAATAAATGTGATTTTGGATGCAGTAAAGTAACATCAGGCTATTATGATGATGATGAGGAAGATGAGGATGAGGCCAGTGAAGGTGAAAGTCTACAGAGACTGGTCGGTGTTTCTAATACAGTAGATGATGAACCGTGATGGTACAATGTTGCCTACAGTCAACAAATCCCAAAAACTTCCAAAAATAAATAATTTTTAAAAATTTCTGTAGATTATGTTTATTTAGTCTATTTTGAGACATAAAAACACTCCAAACATTTTTTCCCCACTGGCATCATAATGCAGCGTAGCTACCATAGAGGGTTAAACCCTTACCACGGGAGTCAATGGTGGTGTCGTTACTCTCTTTTCCAGTGCTCTAATTTGGATTAACTGGGAGTTTGGGGGGCGGAGCCAAGATGGCGGTGGTGCAGCAGCTTCAGTTAGCCATGGGCGGAGCCATCTTTGTTTACCAGCTGCTTCGTTAGTGAAGTTTTTACTAATGTATCAATAATTATCATTCGCTCCTATAACGAACAATATTCTTTTACTAAATTAAACAATTTTAACTATATGTTGGTGTTTTTACTCAGAGATGAAGGACATCGTGATCTTTTTCTTGTTCGATCGGTGATGATTTAACGGGCGAGATTCAGCCGTGGTGTCCGAGGGATCGACGGTACTCCACTGTTGTTGTTGTTGTTGTTGTTGTAATCACGTTACGTCCAATCGTCCATAGACTCCAGGTTACAGGTAGAGCGTTGGCGGGTATGACATCATCGTTTCAGCATCCAGACGAAAACGCTGGGGCGGCCTTTTCAGATTTTCCATAGAAATACAGTTTTCATCCCAGAAAACGGCGCTCTGAATTCCTGTGAGCTCATCAGTTACACTCAGTGACCTGTGTGTGTGTCCCTGTGTGTGTGTGTGTGTGTGTGTGTGTGTGCAGCCTCTTTATCACACTGATGGTATGTTAACTACAGCTACACAACAATCGGAAACACCCGTCTGTCCTCCTCCGTCATCCTTCCTCTCTCTCCTCCTCTTCATCATCATCATCATCACTTCCTCCTCCCGCTGCTCTCAGGAGACGGAGCTAATAGACTGTTTAGATGCGGTAGATCTGTGTGTGTGTGTGTGTGTCTGTGTGTGTGTGTGTGTGTGTGTGTGTGTGTGTGTGTGTGTGTGTGTGTGTGTGTACAAAGTCTCCAGACTGACAATTTCGGCATTTTTCTGCCGTTACATCTGTGACTAACTGCAGCTCCTTGTGTCTCTAAAGTGGTTTTTACACGTTCACAGTGAGGTCAACAATTATTTAACACACAAAACTGAACCATTTTTGAACATAAATTTCCTTTATATATATATATATATATATATGATACTATTCCCTTTAAATGTGAGTGTTTTATATATATATATATAACCAACTCACGTATCCCTCCGCCCAGGGTTAGCGCCCGCCGATCAGCAGTTGGTTCGGTCCAAATAAAAACTGTGTTTTTCCTGCACTTTGAAGGGCTGGAAAAAATTATATTATAGTGAACAATGGAACTGTGTATTTTTTTTCCAGGTAAAACCTCTTTTAGGCCGTGAAAATAGGCCGTTTCTTTGGGTCTGTTCACAACAATGTATGTTGTAAATCTCTGGGCAGGGCTATTATGGGCTGGCGTTGCTAACGGGAGGAGTGCAGAGAGTCTTCTACTGCAATTAAAGTACTTAGAGGCTATTTGGAGATCATACAACCCCACTTTAAAAAAATGCTACTATCCCTTTAATATGATACTTTTTCCCTTTAAATGTGAGTGTTTAATAGAAACCATGGAAGAATTCATCCAGTCGACCCGGAGCTGCTTCCACCTGCTGCACTCAAACCAAACAGGCACAAGATGCAAAAGTGAAAAGCATAAGGAGAAAAACAGTGTCGGAGGAAATACATGTCGACCTTTGACACTGACAGATGTTACACACGCACACACACACACACACACACATGAGAGTGAGTCAGGAACCTGCAGCGCTCAAACAGCAGCTCGTCCTATATTTACATCCACATGATGAAAGAGAAACTGCTCCACACCCTGCAACACACACACACACACACACACACTGGGTTTGGTGAAATCCCGTCTTTCAGCTAATTTGAGGGTTTGGTTTTTATGGTAAAGCGTCTTATACATCACACACACACACACACACACACACACACACACACACACACACACACACACACACACACACACACACACACACACACACATACACACACACACACACTGAGACTTTTAACTCCACTCTTTATGTTCTTTTTTTTCCACTTTCTGTCTTAAAAAGTTTTACTTCTTCCCACTCCTCTTCGGATATGAAAAAACCCCAAAAAGAAACAAAAACAAATGATTTTTATTTTCTTTTACAAAGTTTTTATTTGTTATGTCTGTCCATTTTTATTTCTTTTAACATGTCCGAAATAAACTGAAACTAAACTAAACTAAAAAGTTGCTCTCACTCAAAATGCTGAAAAAGCTGCTACTGTACAAGAATGAGATTATGGTGTAATTGTGTGTGTGTGTGTGTGTGTGTGTGTGTGTGTGTGTGTGTGTGTGTGTGTGTTCTGCAGCATCAAAGCCAGAGACAGGAAGTGAAGCCGATGCTCAGATAAGCTGCGTTCACCAACACAAACCCTCCTGTCTCCTCGTCTCTGAGCGTGTGTTTTCCTCGGCAGCACACTGTTGTTGTTGTGTTGTGGGTGTGTGTGTGGAGGCGTGTGCGTGGGGGGGGTTGTGTGTGTGTGAGGTATGTGCAGGGCCGTTGCTAGGAATTCTGGCCCCCCTTAAAGAATACTAAAGTGGGCCCCTCCCCCTAACTTTTCCAGTTTTTTTTTCTTAGACTACGTATGTATTATCGTTTTTTATTTAGCCTTCTTTGTTTTGATGCTAATGCAGCATTACACTGCAAAAACTCAAGTATCTTAGCAAGAATATTTGTCTTATTTCTAGTCAAAACAAATCTCATTCTACTTAAAATAAGACACATCATATTAAAAGTAGCTTGTTTTCAGACACTTTTTACTTCTTTCAAGCAGATTTTCACTTGAAATAAGTAGAAAAAATCTGATAGTGGAGCAAGTTTTTCTTCCTTATTACAAGCACAAAAAACTTACTTTCACTGGCAGATTTTTCTACTTATTTCAAGTGAAAATTAGTTTGAAACAAGTGAAAATGATCTAAAAACAAGTAAATTTTTAGGTTATGAGTCTTATTTTAAGTGGGAAGAGATTAGTTTTGACTAGAAATGAGACATTTGGACAAGAAATAAGACAAATATTCTTGGAAAGATGTTGAGTTTTTACAGTGTACTATGAGTATTAGTCAGGGTCTTACGCAGAATAAATCAGTCATACAAAGATTAGACTACTGGGGTTTTTTATGGGCCCCACTGGGCGCTGGGCCCCTAGAGTTATCATCACCTTTCTCCCCTATACAACGGCCCTGGGTGTGTGCGTGTTTAAAACAGCGGCCGTGTGATAAACAGAATCTGCATGATCCTTTAAAATCGGCAGCGAGGAGTTAATCAGCTCCGTCTCCCACTCGGCTCAGTGTGAATGGACTCGGAGCAACAATCACCAACTGTTCCTCTCCACATTGCTCAACTCCCCCAACCCCCAACCCCCCCCCCCCCTCAACCCTCAACCCAAACCTCCTACTCCTACGTCGCCTCAACGCTGTTCACAGATCAGTTCAGTCGGACCTCGTTCATTCAGCTCCGTCTCCACAAAACAACTCTTCATGTTCATCTGGAATAAACAACAGCCTGTCTTTGTGTTTAAAGGGACAACGAGGAGTTCTGGAAAAGCAAAGCGTTTTCACACTAACATTTATGAGCCTCCGCACACCGTGAAATTCTTTGACCGGCGCAAGACAGACTCATGTTTTCATTCATCAAGAATTAAAGGCACAACGAGGAGTTTCTATTTGGTTATAAAAAAGTCTCACGTTAATGTGGATGAATCTCCGTTACCACTTGTTAATGGTCCATTTTAGATAAATCTATGGTTTTGTCTCTATGGTTATTTTGTTATTATTAGTGGTGGTGGAAATGCTGGTTGAGCCGACCAGCGTTTCTTTACTTTCGGTTTTGTGGCGAGTCATGAGAATAACGCCGCCGAATCTCCGTTTATGGTGGGAACTACGACGGTATGTGATCGTCTTCCAACCTCTTGGATTGGAGGATTGGACGAGAGCCGTTTGTGGGAGGAGTTGGCGAAGGGTCGATTGGGCCTCTCAACCACACGAACGGAGATCTTTTTAAACGGATAAAAAAAAGTGGAGAAATAAACAAAAATATCCGATTGAGTGGATCCGTGTAGCGATGTTAAACTGAGCTGGTGTTGATACGATGACGTCAAGCGCCTAGCGACAAGCCAGCAAGTTGTCACGGTTGTCAACAACAATGGCCAACATGTGTTTTGCACTTTTAGCAGTGTGTTTCCCATTCATTCATTCATTTATTCGTGATGGATTACGTCCACCACGAATAGATTTTCCGCCGTTCATTCATGTCCGCATAGCGCTGCTTCTCCGTTATTGTCGTTCACACACAGAGAGAGAGAAGTGCACATGCATGACAGTAGTTCACGGTTTAAAATCCGGGCGCATGACGTCTGTCCGACTACGCATTTCTCCGACCATACATTTCTTTATTTTTGCGTCCATTAGTCCGACCTCCCACTTCTCCGACTTAAGTGGCCCTAACCCTTAACCTTACCCTAAACCTAACCTTAACACTGTAGAATGGGTAGTCGGAGAAATGAGCCGTCGGACTTTTGGGCAGTCGGACTGATGTATGCTCCCCTTAAAATCCGCCGTTTGGCTGCTTCTTCTGGACCATGATTTGACTGCGCTCATAGTGTTTTTCTTACATTTTGCTGATCGCCACCTATCGGCCGGCCATGGCATTTCAGGCTTCAGAGGCGATCGTTTTCAGTTTTGCCTCTTCGTATGGACAGAGATATTTCTGTGGAGTTTCTTTTTTAAACGAAGACGAAAATATCCGCTTAAAAAAATATCCATATATGTGTAGTCCAGTCTGATTAAGGAGTTTAAGAGGTTTAAAGTGAAAAACATTTTGTATAAACATCAGTCAGATCGATGAAAACTTCCCTCCTCACGGTGAATTTTCTGTCGGTGTTCGTTCTGTACAATTGTTTTTCCACCAGAGAATATTTCCTGTTTGATGCAAAAACCTTGAGTTTTTCAATGATGTAATAACACACACACACACACACACACACACACACACACACACACACACACACACACACACACACACACACACACACACACACACACAGTCTTTATTCAGTGTTAAACATTAGCAGCATCCAGCAGCTTATCAGTGTGTATCCTGTCACATCAGTTCACATGTCAAGGTCACAACGTCGGAGTCTTTGGGAAACGTCACCTGAGCAGGTGCAGAGTCAGCCGCGGCTTTTAGAACAAACTGTTTCTGTTTCTGTCTGACAGTTACGCATCTTATTGTGAAAACACTTTGAGAACAGAGGCAAAGTTCTTCTCATTCATAAAAAACAAAGAAAAACACGCACTCTTCAACAAAACTCTCAGGAACAAACTAAAGAGGTGCACGGCCAAAAGATAAACTTAAAGAGACAGAAGAAAGGCCAGCAGCACTCGTGTCCTTCTCATTGTCTTTTATTACAAACTGCGTCGGCGCTTAACATGCACAGACCGGTTTCGACAACGTCTTCCTCACTGAGGAAGACGTTGTCGAAACCAATTTTCAAGATTTGATCCAATCCATTATCCAAAATCCGATCATTTTACTTTGGAACAACTGGGTCCTGGTTTCACACCAACATCCTTCATCTCTTACTGATCGATGAACAGCGACTTCTACTAAATAATTTCTAGTTCAGTTAAAGCAGAAGGAAGTGATATATTTGTGTTAATATAAGTCTTAAATAGTTATATCTTCCGACAGCAATCACTTACATAGAGTGTTTGGTCTGAAACACGGGTCTGTCAGTCACTCTGCTCTGCTCTGAGCCCAGGAGAAAACTTTTATCGTATCCTACAGTTTTTATCCAATGAGGAGAGAGAACGGCATGCAGGGCTGTGTGTGCAGCCAAGGGACGCCGTGAATGTGGCGACGTAGGGACGAGGACTGTTATGGTGCGTTCAAGGAAACTCATATTTTTCCGACCTGTGAAGTGGTACCAGTTCGATCTGGTACGAGTTCACCGGTCGGAAGTTATGAGTGGCCGTTATAGTGACTTTCACCGGTAAAACAGGTCGGAAAAACACGAGTGGGTTGCCTGGAACGCTACAAAGTCGTAAGTTGTGACTTGAAGCTGTAATTTACGATTTCAAAAGCCTGCCTGGAACGCAGCATTAGCCAAAACGACCGGATCGCTTACTTCTGCTTTAAATTTGTTCTTAGAAATCACTAAACTTTCATTAGCAGCAGAAGTTTGAAGTTAGAATAACATTTTCCAACAGTTAAAGATTAAAGATGACTCGTGTGTGTGTGTGTGTGTGTGTGTGTGTGTGTGTGTGTGTGTGTGTGTGTCAACCATGGCTCTGATCCACTGTAAACAGATGAGTCAGTGTTCCACTCTGATAACGTTGATGCTCATTCTTCACTGTGTCCTCCATGAGCGTCGGTGGTGATGAAGTCACTCTGATACTTCACTATGGATAGATATATAGTCTACTTGCCAACAATGAGTACCCGCAAATGTTGAGTACCCCAAAGTTTTATGTTAGAAATATATAGTATGGGTCCCCAGTATTCAGAAACTGCCGGATGCTAACTTATATATATTGGGCAATTAGCATACTTGACATAATTAGCATAAATTCGCATAATTTCCTATTCATGGGTTGCAGTGACGTCACGTCGAAGGGACCGCCGCCATATTTGTGTCCGATTTGACAGGTCTCCTCATATGACAGCATCAAACCGCAGGATGGAAATGACAGTTTCTTGACAAAATGACAGGGTTTCATACATCCTGTCTGGGTTTATATCTCTATAACAACAGACTAACTCTATATTATCCCACTTATTACACAGTTTATGAATTAATTAATTAATTTGAGACGTAATGTTGATCAAAGTCCTTAGTCCGGTCACTTCTCCGCTGTTTGCTCCTCACCCTCCTCCTGTCGACTCGTGTGTAGTTGTTTTCAACGAGCTTTTGATAATCAATCAGTAGATTGATGAATTATCATGTAAATGTCACGATGTGGACATTTATGTCGTCCTGTCTGTCATAAGAGATTACGATACGGGACACGTTTGTGTCACGGACTCGCGGTGGCACAGACACAGCTGGTCACAGCTGTGGCTGCGCTGGCCCGTCCGCTCTGTCTGCTCTGATCGCAGGTTTGGTTCCAGCAGCGGTGAGGGAGGCAGAGAGCCTCCACTCTCCCTCTAACGAGCTACAAGTCATTTTTCTAACATCACAATTAGTCTGAAGCTGGTAAAAATGAAACACAAGGTAAAAACCCTTGATAGTTCTTCTGCCCTGCTCCGCTGATCAGGGCGGCGTCCCTAGCAACGGCCCGTTTTACTTAGCAACGGTCTGTTATACAGAAATAAAAGACCCTAAATGAGCTGATTCTGCATTTAGGGTCTTTTATTTCTGTATAACAGACCGTTGCTAAGTAAAACGGGCCGTTGCTAGGGACGCCGCCCTGATCAGCGGAGCAGGGCAGAAGAACTATCAAGGGTTTTTACCTTGTGTTTCATTTTTACCAGCTTCAGACTAATTGTGATGTTAGAAAAATGACTTGTAGCTCGTTAGAGGGAGAGTGGAGGCTCTCTGCCTCCCTCACCGCTGCTGGAACCAAACCTGCGATCAGAGCAGACAGAGCGGACGGGCCAGCGCAGCCACAGCTGTGACCAGCTGTGTCTGTGCCACCGCGAGTCCGTGACACAAACGTGTCCCGTATCGTAGTCTCTTATGACAGACAGGACGACATAAATGTCCACATCGTGACATTTACATGATAATTCATCAATCTACTGATTGATTATCAAAAGCTCGTTGAAAACAACTACACACGAGTCGACAGGAGGAGGGTGAGGAGCAAACAGCGGAGAAGTGACCGGACTAAGGACTTTGATCAACATTACGTCTCAAATTAATTAATTAATTCATAAACTGTGTAATAAGTGGGATAATATAGAGTTAGTCTGTTGTTATAGAGATATAAACCCAGACAGGATGTATGAAACCCTGTCATTTTGTCAAGAAACTGTCATTTCCATCCTGCGGTTTGATGCTGTCATATGAGGAGACCTGTCAAATCGGACACAAATATGGCGGCGGTCCCTTCGACGTGACGTCACTGCAACCCATGAATATGGGCAATATTTCAACAAAATTGACTTGGCTGATCTGGGCAATATTAGTGTGGTTTTAGGGGTTATTGATGATGCTGAATCCATTTCTGACATTTTCAAAATCCAAAATGGCCGTCTAAACCGGTGACCAGATTTTGAAAGCCATCAAAATCGGCCCACTGGCGGTTAAAATCTGGTCACTTCCGGTTTAGACAGCCATTTTAAATTTTGAATGTCAGAAATGGATTCAGCATCATCAATAATCCCTAAAACCACTCCAATATTGCCCAGATCAGCCAAGTCAATTTTGTTGAAATATTGCCCATATAGGAAATGATGCTAATTTATGCTAATTATGTCTGTTATGCTAATTGCCCAATATATATAAGTTAGCATCCGGCAGTTTCTGAATACTGGAGACCCATACTATATATTTATAACATAAAACTTTGGGGTACTCAACATTTCCGGGTTCACTATGGGGCCCTATGGGCTGGCAAGTAGACTAATAAGGCAGTCTATGGACTGTGACATCAAATCTCACAACAAGAGTGGATAAACTACCTTTATTTTGAAGGAGCTTTAACACAAACATCTACCTTTATTTTGGAGGAGCTTTAACACAAACATCTACCTTTATTTTGGAGGAGCTTTAACACAAACATCTACCTTTATTTTGAAGGAGCTTTAACACAAACATCTACCTTTATTTTGAAGGAGCTTTAACACAAACATCTACCTTTATTTTGGAGGAGCTTCACCACAAACATCCACCTTTATACTGTATGGAGCTTTAATAGAAACGTCTACCTTTATTTTGAAGGAGCTTTAACACAAACATCTACCTTTATTTTGAAGGAGCTTTAATACAAACATCTACCTTTATTCTGAAGGAGCTTTAACACAAACATCTACCTTTATGGAGCTTTAATCGAAACCTTTGTCTGTCCGTAGTTCTGGCGAAGCTGATCTGGGACCTTCAGTCCTTCCTGTCTGTCCTGGACTCAGAGAACTTGAGCTACATCGCTCAGGCTCAGAAGAAATCCATCTCGGAGCTTCTGTCCAAACTGCAAACACACGACACCCCAGGTAACAGAGCTACTGATGCTGATGGTGAAACGCCATAGTTAGGCTACCGCTACTGCATTTCACTCATATATGTGTGTGTGTGTGTGTGTGTGTGTTTTGTTTTGTTTTGGTCCCAGTGGAAGATGCTGAGTACATGATCATGAGCTGTCCATCGTCGTCTCCTAGCAACGAGCTGACGGACGCACCTGGGACAGGTGACGTGCTGCTTGTAAACACTCTGAGTTTACATGTGTTTTTTTCTGTTGTTTGAATGTGTGTGAAGATACTGAGGGCAACTTGTGTGTTTGTTTGTTTGTTCAGATGGTGTCCGACTGTCTGAGCTGGTCTCGAAGCAGGACTCATCTGTCTGGCTGAGGAATGGGGTGAGACACACACACACACACACACACACAGTTTATTATTGTCATTGTTCAGTCGCCTGGACAACAAAGTTTTTTAAAAGCAACTACTGTAAAAGTTTACCCATTAAATAGATTAAACCAATGGTTCTCAAAGTGTGGTCCGGGGACCCCCAGGGGTCCTTCAGAGGGTCCAAGGGGGTCCCCAACTTTTTTTTATTTTTTTATTACTACTACTACTACTTTTTTTACTACTACTATCTTTTTTGTTGAAATTTTACCAATTTTTCCAGAATTTTTTCAGAAACGTTTTTGAGAAATTTTACAGTTTTTTTCTAGAAAATGTTTAACTTAAAGCCCCAGTGTGTAACTTATTTGGCTTTTTATTAGCAAAAGTCAAATCTGTCTTTCAATACGTAGGCTATTTCGCTGAAGTGGAATCACACCCGCATCCAAAGTAAAGCTTTCTGGTTCCTTAGAATGAGTTGTTACAAGTCGTTACAAATACATAAGTGGGCGACGCACCGAACCGAGGCGGCCATGTTGCATTGCCATTTTTTTACGTTGAGTATCAGCGTGACCGTAGGTAACCACGGAAACTGAGCGGAGCTGTGGGCTCGGCCTGTTAAAACTGTCACCACTGTGTAGTGCAGGGGTCGGCAACAGGCGGCCCGCGGGCCGAATGTGGCCCGCCGGACCTTCCAATCTGGCCCGCGACTGAGTTCTAATAGTTTAAAGCCCCTGACACACCGCCACGACGCGTCCCGACGCCGACGGCTTTGGCCGACGAGTCTGTCGCCTCTCGTCGGGAGAAAGGAAAAAGTGAAACACACTGCCCCGACTGCCGACCAGAGCGACTGAGTGGCGAGGACTCCCCCATAGAAATACAGACCCATACAGACCAGGGGCAGCTCTGCTCACTGTTCATTCAAACAAACTAATGTCACTGCCACAGTTACTTTCATCAATGAGACCTACATTAATCTCCTCAAAACAGTTTAACCAACCATGTGTTAACAGCGCTAAAGCCGAAATTAAAACCGTTTTTAGCAGCTTACTGCTGTGGCCCGGTTGCCGCGAATTGACGATAGCCAATGCTAATTTTTGTTAGCCCGTCTATGGTGTTTTACATTACACGTTAGCATTAAGCTAGCGGGCTTTATATGCTTAGTTGTGAGCTGTGTGTGTTTTGAACGTTGTTTCAAACTATGTGGGTTTGATTGAACATCTTTGATGTTTAAATATATATTGCCGCTTAATATATTGCTTTACTCCTCTTTTTATTTTGTATACCATTTTTACTGTAGGACAGGCTCGGACACCGTTTGTTTACTGTGGTCACTTCCGTCCCTCCCACACACCGCGCTGATTCGCTTAGGGCACCGCCAATCAGAATCGCCGTAGCTAGTACACAGCCAATCAGAGTACCCGACGAGTCTACTCTTCCGACGGCCGACGAGTCCCGATTGAGCATGTTCAAGACCCGACGCTCCACGACGGAGAGGAACACACCAAACAGACGAGCTCCTGGTCGGCTCGGTGTGTCCCTGGCTTTAACATTAAATAGATTAAACCAATGGTTCTCAAAGTGTGGTCCGGGGACCCCCAGGGGTCCTTCAGAGGGTCCAAGGGGGTCCCCAATTTTTTATTTTTTATTTTTTTTTTATTACTATTATTATTATTTCAATTATTTTGTCTTTTTTGTTGAAATTTTACCAATTTTTCCAGAATTTTTCCAGAAACGTTTTTGAGAAATTTTACAATTTTTTTTCTAGAAAATGTTTAACTTAAAGCCCCAGTGTGTAACTTATTTGGCTTTTTATTAGCAAAAGTCAAACCTGTCTTTCAATACGTAGGCTATTTCGCTGAAGTGGAATCACACCCGCATCCAAATGAAAGCTTTCTGGTTCCTTAGAATGAGTTGTTACAAGTCGTTACAAATACATAAGTGGGCGACGCACCGAACCGAGGCGGCCATGTTGCATCGTGACCGTAGGTAACCACGGAAACTGAGCGGAGCTGTGGGCTCGGCCTGTTAAAACCGTCACCACTGTGTAGTGTGAGGAAGGACGGAGGCACTGGTGTTGCATTCAGGTGCAGTCAGGCAGACGGCCGTCGGCAAACCAACCGGATGTCATTTTACTCCACCAGAGAAAGACAAAGGTAAAACAATACCACATCACCATGACAACACATTGTCAGGCCTGTATTGTTTTGCCTCGTGCTGGCGGACCACTTGTTTACATAGAGGCTTGTTTATCCTGTTACATGCAGCGTCTGTTGTCTGTCTGACGTCTGCCCGAGTTCACGTGAATGCAACATCAAGAATACGTTCAGATATGCAACCGCACCGCTAGATGGGGGGCAATCCTACATATTATAAATAATAGTAATCTTACCACTTTTCTGAGAATTTTTACGACTTTTTTCTAGAAATGTTCTAACGTTTTAGGAGAAATTGTACCACTTTTTTCCAGATTTTTTTCTGCAACATTTCCAAAAATTCCCGCCTAAGTTGAATGTACATTGACTAAAAAAGAAATATAATGTTCTTCAGTCTCAGAACAAATATACCTTCAAAATATTGTCCAATGGGGGTCCATGGTCTAATTTCTGTCAATTTAACCCTCCTGTTGTCTTTCCATCCTTCCTTCTTTCCTTCCTTCCTTCCTTCCTTCCTTCCTTCCTTCCTTCCTTCCTTCCTTCCTTCCTTCCTTCCTTCCTTCCTTCCTTCCTTCCTGCCTTCCTTCGTCTTCACTTCTTCTTCCTTCCTCTTTTGATCCAATTGCCACTCCATCTTTCTTTCCTTCCTTTTCTCTTCCTTCTTCCTTCCTTCCTTGAATGAATCTGTTCCCTCCCTCCCTCCATCTTTCCTTCTTCCTTCCTTTTTGACCCAATCAGGCCCCTTCCTCCAATCTATCTTCCCTTCCTTTTTCCTTTCTTTCTTTCCTTCCATCTTTTCCTTTGTCCTTCCTTCCTTCCTTCCATCTTTTCCTTTGTCCTTCCTTCCTTCCTTCCTTCCTTCCTTCCTTCCTTCCTTCCAGCCTTCCTTCGTCTTCACTTCTTCTTCCTTCTTCTTTTGATCCAACTGCCCCTCCATCTTTCTTTCCTTCCTTCTTTCCCTTTGTCCTTCCTTTCTTCCTTCCTTCTCTTCGTCCTCACTTCTTCTTCCTTCCTCTTTTGATCCAACTGCCCCTCCATCTTTCTTTCCTTCCTTTTCCCTTCCTTCTTCCACTTCTTCCTTCCTTCCTTGAATGAATCTGTTCCCTCCCTCCATCTTTCCTTCTTCCTTCCTTTTTGACCCAATCAGGCCCCTCCCTCCAATCTATCTTCCCTTCCTTTTCCCCTTCTTTCTTTCCTTCTATCTTTCCCTTTGTCCTTCCTTCCTTCCTTCCTTCCTTCCTTCCTTCCTTCCTTCCTTCCTTCCTTCCTTCCTTCCTTCCTTCCTTCCTTCCTTCCTTCCAGCCTTTCTTCATCTTCACTTTTTCTTCCTTCCTCTTTTGATCCAATTGCCCCTCCATCTTTCTTTCCTTCCTTTTCCCTTCCTTCTTCCCCTTCTTCCTTCCTTCCTTGAATGAATCTGTTCCCTCCCTCCATCTATCTTCCCTTCCTTTTTCCCTTCTTTCTTTCCTTCCGTCTTTCCCTTTGTCCTTCCTTCCTTCCTTCCTTCCTTGCCACTCCATCTTTCTTTCCTTCCTTTTCTCTTCCTTCTTCCCCTTCTTCCTTCCTTCCTTGAATGAATCTGTTCCCTCCCTCCCCTTCTTCCTTCCTTTTTGACCCAATCAGTCCCCTCCCTCCAATCTATCTTCCCTTCCTTTTTCCCTTCTTTCTTTCCTTCCATCTTTCCCTTTGTCCTTCCTTCCTTCCTTCCTTCCTTCCTTCCTTCCTTCCTTCCTTCCTTCCTTCCTTCCTTCCTTCCTTCCTTCCTTCCTTCCTTCCTTCCTTCCTTCCTTCCTTCCAGCCTTCCTTCATCAAATTGCCACTCCATCTTTCTTCCCTTCCTTTTCCCTTCCTTCTTCCCCGTCTTCCTTCCTTGAATGAATGTTCCCTCCCTCCCTCCATCTTTCCTTCTTCCTTCCTTTTTGACCCAATCAGTCCCCTCCCTCCAATCTATCTCCCCTTCCTTTTTCCCTTCTTTCTTTCCTTCTATCTTTCCCTTAGTCCTTCCTTCCTTCCTTCCTTCCTTCCTTCCAGCCTTCCTTCATCTTCACTTCTTCTTCCTTCCTCTTTTGATCCAATTGACCCTCCATCTTTCTTTCCTTCCTTCTTTCCTCCCTTCTTTCCCTTTGTCCTTAATTCCTTCCTTCCTTCCAGCCTTTCTTCATCTTCACTTCTTCTTCCTTCCTCTTTTGATCCAATTGACCCTCCATCTTTCTTTCCTTCCGTCTTTCCTCCCTTCTTTCCCTTTGTCTTTCCTTCCTTCCTTCCTTCCTTCCTTCCTTCCTTCCTTCCTTCCTTCCTTCCTTCCTTCCTTCCTTCCTTCCTTCCTTCATTCCTTCCTTCCTTCCTTCCTTCCTTCCAGCCTTCCTTCGTCCTCACTTCTTCTTCCTTCCTCTTTTGATCCAACTGCCCCTCCATCTTTCTTTCCTTCCTTCTTCCCCCTCTTCCTTCCTTCCTTGAATGAATCTGTTCCCTCCCTCCATCTTTCCTTCTTCCTTCCCTTTTGACCCAATCAGTCCCCTCCCTCCAATCTATCTCCCCTTCCTTTTTCCCTTCTTTCTTTCCTTCTATCTTTCCCTTAGTCCTTCCTTCCTTCCTTCCTTCCTTCCTTCCTTCCTTCCAGCCTTCCTTCATCTTCACTTCTTCTTCCTTCCTCTTTTGATCCAATTGACCCTCCATCTTTCTTTCCTTCCTTCTTTCCTCCCTTCTTTCCCTTTGTCCTTAATTCCTTCCTTCCTTCCAGCCTTTCTTCATCTTCACTTCTTCTTCCTTCCTCTTTTGATCCAATTGACCCTCCATCTTTCTTTCCTTCCGTCTTTCCTCCCTTCTTTCCCTTTGTCTTTCCTTCCTTCCTTCCTTCCTTCCTTCCTTCCTTCCTTCCTTCCTTCCTTCCTTCCTTCCTTCCTTCCTTCCTTCCTTCCTTCCTTCCTTCCTTCCAGCCTTCCTTCGTCCTCACTTCTTCTTCCTTCCTCTTTTGATCCAACTGCCCCTCCATCTTTCTTTCCTTCCTTTTCCCTTCCTTCTTCCCCCTCTTCCTTCCTTCCTTGAATGAATCTGTTCCCTCCCTCCATCTTCCCTCCTTCCTTCCTTCCTTCCTTGACCCAGGTGGACAACAGGAGGGTTAAAACAGTTTGAGAACGGCTGGATTACGTAACTAGATCTTGGTAACGTTCATACGTACGAACCGTCTAATTCCTCAGCCAGTTGGTTTGAATGGAGTGAAATAACGAGACCTGAGCAGTCGGGGCCATTAGGGGCCCGAGAGGCTCAACAATCACGGCCATTTCTTCATGAGGGTCTGTGATGTGGGTCAGTAATAACAGAGTCCTTCTGAGGTTTAGGAGGAGATGGCAGAGCTACTGTGTGTGTGTGTGTGTGTGTGTGTGTGTGTGTGTGCGTGTGTGTGTGTGTGTGTGTGTGTGTGAGGGAGTGACAGGATCTACAGTGTTTACATGAGAAACCATCTCCTCTTTATCTGTCGTCCTATTGGCCGAGAGCTCTGCAGAGAGAGGAAGTGGTCACTGATGGCGGCTGATTAACATCTGGTCTACGTGATGGATGGACACACACACACACACACACACACACACACACAGAGTTTAGTTTAACCACACTGTGCAGTCTGCAGTGTGGTAACGACAAACCTGCCCTGTGATTGGTGGTTGGAGTTAGGGGGCGGAGCCTGCAGCTGTGGCTCTGCTCTGACCTAACAACAACAACATCACTGTGACCTTTGACCCTCATTAGGGGCCCGACCCCCCCGGATGGGAACCATTGGATTAAACTATCTCTAAGTGTGTATATGATGTCGGTAAAGTAGCTCCGCCCACTTACACCTGCTCTCTACGTGGCTACTACATTACCCATGAGCCCGAGCGTTCACACTCTTTACGGAGGTGTGTTAGCATTAGCATCATTAGCACCATAGACGTATTATACATTGAGCATTGCGATATGTCAGCGCGTCGGCCATATTGGATGTGTCAGATCTGCCCTGTGAACTAAAACAAGTGAACAGACTGAACTTTCATTTACCCGTTCACACACACACACACACACACACACACACATGAATAGGCCTATATTTAGGAAACAGACAGACACTAAAAATACACATACTGTATATTACATGTAACACTCTCTGATGATTATAAATGTTAACTATTCCTCATATGTTTAGCATAAATGTAGGCACCAAACCGATTTTCTGATGATTTTACAGCTACCAGTGTTTGTAATGCTGTTACAGTGATGATAAATCACAGTTAAAGGACAATTCCAGGCGAATTCAACTCGGGGGTGTATTTTCCTATCATTTTAGGTCTAAAAGAAGGAATCTGAAGATTTTCAGTTTAATGTTTGAGTCGCCATCTGACGCTGTCTGTGGAAAAAAATTGCGGCTTTGAGGGCTGTAAACAGCCTAAACAGCGGAACTTATCCACTCCCATTCATCGTTGCCGTGGCGATGCGGGGACAGACACAACTACCGCAAAACAGGAGACATTAAACTGAAAATCTTCAGATTCCTCCTTTTAGACCTAAAATGATAGGAAAATACACCCCCGAGTTGAATTCGCCTGGAATTGTCCTTTAAATATTGCATCTACCGTAGATGACCAAATAATCGCCCGCGTGCAAATACGCGCCTGTGCTCTAATAGCCGCCGGGGTCCGAGCTCATTTTGCATAATAAACGCCGGTTCAATTAAACGCCCGGGCGATTAAGTGTTTACCATAGTCTTGCACAGAAAACAAAAGTTTTTTTGTCAGTCAGCCCCTCCTCTCGCTCTCTCTCTCTCTCGCATGCAGGCGCTCGCGCACGCGCACACACACACACACACACACACACACACACACACAGGCGCGCTAGACTGAGGGATATAGGGATATACGGTAGATAAATGCGCTAATACAGTGTTGAAATGACCGCAATCGACCCCCCCTTCCGTTATCATTCATAACACTGCTCTGATCAGCTCCCTGTGTCGCGGTTACACAAACTGTCTTTGTATTTATTGCCTGATGTCAATAAAGATGCGTCGGGGGAAAAAGTAGTTTTGTTCCAGTGGTGCTACGGTGACCTCCTTGTTCTTTGCATGATGGTCTGGTGCTGCTCATTGCAAAAATAAATTGTTGCCTGTAAATACGCGCCTGGTTCTTATAAACGCCTGGGCTCCAAGTCGATTTAGCATATTAAACGCCCGGGCTACTAAATGGTCATCTATGGTATGTCTATAAAAACCAGATCCTGACACGTAGACGTGACATCTGTGGGAGTGAAAAACTTTACTTGCCCTTAACAGACACAGTGCACATTAACAGGCAATTATTATCACAAAAGAAACAAAAAAATAATCTTGAGATTGGGCCTCACCTGTCACACAGAGATTCATATCACTGTGTAAACGTAGAGCACTGAGGTATAACAGCAGAAAAGTGACTGGAGTTGCATAGTTCCCCTTTGATACATTGTGTTTATATCCAGTTGCTGCATGCACAGAGAATCACACTGAAGCTCATATACACATTTCATTTATTTGTTTATTTGTAACGGGACTCTGCGTATTCATGAACATCCAAAATGTAAATACACCAGATAGGCTCATTTCCATCCGTATAGTCCCGCCGTTCACACAACAACAACAATTATACAAGGACGAAAATAGGAACAATGTACAGCATGGTACAAATACCATATCACAAAACCACAATACCTTATCACAATATCACAATAAAATAACATACCGTAGCTTCAGTAGGAAAGAGCAAGGAGTAGTAGTAAAATTAAGTGCATGTAATCGATAAAGGTGTCGTATAGCGCTGTTAAGATTCATTAAAGTGCATCTGTAATAAAGTGCTGGTTTATAAAGTGCCTGGAGGAAAGTGCCTACGATTTTTCGTAATCTAAAAAACAAAAAAACAAAAAGAAAAAATGACTGCCCTTAATGTTGGCAGACCTGGTTATCAGTTTTTTTTTGCTACAACTTTTTTTGCTACTACTACTACTTTTTTGCTAAATGCTACATATGTTGCTACATACGTATATCTATACAGATTCTTTTTTTAATAAAGTCTTTGCTCAGTTTTTGCTTGCCGATCTCTCCAATATGGCGGTGACGTTGACGTGCGACTATGATCAGCACCACGCTGCTCATCAAGTCCACTTCCTGTTTCCTGTTGCCCCAGCTCCAGGGCCCCACGGTGCCGCCCCTCCCCCCCGGAGGTTTAGGGGCCGATGACGACGATGAAGATACCTACGAGGAGGCGGAGCCTTACTTACCTGCAGAGACGACTGCGTCCAACACTGGTATCTGCACCTATACACACTCACACACACAGAACAGCGCTGTTTGTGGTGCTACATGTTATGGAAGCCCCGAGGGGACATGAGAGGTAAAAAAAATAAAATAAAATAAAAAGATTTCTTGAAACTTTTCTCACAAAAGTTCGTCCTTTTTTTTTCACCCACCACTTTTTTTT
Organism: Trachurus japonicus; assembly: GCF_045865225.1. Taxonomy (NCBI): domain Eukaryota; kingdom Metazoa; phylum Chordata; class Actinopteri; order Carangiformes; family Carangidae; genus Trachurus; species Trachurus japonicus. The sequence continues at coordinate 5,174,571 of NC_140915.1, read as the reverse complement.
TTTTTTTTTACAAGGGGCTCCGTAACATTTGTTTATTCGGGTGTTTTAACTCCCTCAGTCGAGGACTAATGCTGCGTTCAAGACAACTCGGAAGTCGGAAAAAAACGAGCTCCGAGTTGTAAAAAATGAATTGAACGGCGTCGAACTCGGAAATTACAGGTTGGGAACTCGGGTATCATATCAGAGCTCCGACTTTCCGACTTGACGTCACGACAACATCAAAACATGGCGTCATGCCCTCGTCGTAAACGGTTAGAATTTAGAAATTTTAAGTTGTTTGTTGAGGTTTTAATGCATATTTTTGTGTATTATTGCAGTAGCCTATATGAAATACGTTTATATTAAACTGTGATTGTTGTATGTTGTGGAATTGCGGTTCCTCGTATGTGACAGGAATAAGGTTTAACTGTTATCAAGGCTGTAACGTTATATGTGTGCACTCATCTGCGGCGTCTCCTCTCCTCCAAAATAAACATCATTTACTGCTGCATTTAGTTTTCGGATTCAGCTATTAGCCACAATACGCCAAACTTCCTTCAGGTATCCATGTTTTTTTTCTCCCGAGTTCCCTATAATGTCTGGCTGCAGCCTGTAGGACACGGCCAGAGGGCCAGACGGCCAGGTGCTGTCACGTGACCTCATCCCTCCACTTGCCACACCCACAAACTCAAAGTTTTTGTTCGCCGTGACGCCGTGGCGTAGCGGTTTGCATTTTCGCTTGCGGTGTGGTGAATCCGAGTTCGATCCCCGCTGGTTTCACATTCCGAAAAATTTAGTTTTTTAATTTATATTCCAAGTTTACATTTTGAGTTTGATTGGGAAGTGTAATTGTGCCATTGGTTAGGTTTAGGCAATGAAGAAAGGAGTTGGTTAAGTTTAGTAAAAAGACCAGGTAGAGGCTAGACAGGCCAGGTAAGTAGAGAGAGTCCAGTAGGAAACTTGGAATATAAATTTAAAGACGAAATTTTTTCGGAATATGAAACCAGCAGGGGATCGAACTTGGATTCACCACACCACAGGCGAAAATGCAAACCGCTTCGCCATGGCGTCAAAACTGTCAGTTTCTCCATATTTTAGTTTACTAGCCAATCAGAGGGGGGAAAGGCGGGACTTTCCCGGACCTATCCTATGAAAAAACCCCCCCCGAAGAATTACGATGGCAAGTTACGTCGTCAAAATGTACCGGAACGTTTACTAAAGTTCAAATAATTGTTCATTCAATAAATATTCAATAGTAATTCATTCATTCATTACTTACTCTCTCTATCATCTAAATCACCTAAATCTACCGTGTCGGCCATCTTTACGTCGTCACGTGACAGCACCTGGCCGTCTGGCCCTCTGGCCGGGTCCTACAGGCTGCAGCCAGACCTGACTCCGAGTTCCTGCAATGCAATGATGTCTGAAGTCGGAAATTTCCAAATTGGGAATCCCGACCTCCGAGTTGTTATGAACGCAGCATAATAATCTGATGACACACACACAGGAAAAACACACACATCATCATGTGGCGGCATGTTCACGTGCACGCGGTAACGGTGACCTTCGTCTCCAGAGAGGGCGGAGTCAGACAGCAGTCACTACGAGTCGTACGGCGAGGAAGAGGAGGAGGAGGAGGAGGAGGAGGAGGAAGGCCGGGGGGGGCTGGTGAAGGACAGAGCCCACTACCTGCAGTGGAGCGCGTCGCAGCCCTGCCTGCGCCCCGCCCCCGAGTCCCGTCTCTGTGGTTACCTGTGGAGGAGGAAGTGGCTCGGACAGTGGACCAAACAGCTGTTCATCGTCAAGAACAGCGTGCTGCTGGTGAGGGGGCGGGGCCACGAGCTCCTCTTATATCAACCAATCAATCAATCAATCAATCAATCAATCAATCAATCAATCAATCAATCAATCAATCAATCAATCAATCAATCAATCAATCAATCAATCAGGCTTTATTTGTATAGCACTTTTCATGCCCATGGCAGCTCAAAGTGCTTCACATGTTAAAAACAAGCAATATAGGGGACATATATTGAGAGATATAGGGAACACATGTTAGGGAGACATACATAAATTCGCAAACACATACACATTCACACAATAATTTTAGAACATTGGATTTTATCGGGGAAATGCTATCTAATACTCACTCATTTGCAGTGGGGAAAACACTAGATACAATGAAGTAAAATAAATAAAATTGAGAAGAGGTGAAAGACACTAGGTAAAATGAAGTAAAATAGATAGAATGAGAAGATAAGAGAGATACTAGATCAAATGATGTAAAATAGATAAAAAGAGAAGACGAGAAAGACACTAGGTAAAATGAAGTAAAATAGGCAGGTGTAGTGGGATAAAATAGAGAAAAGAATGGATGAATTAAAATAGAATAAAAAAGATAATAATAGTAAACAAATAAATAAGAAAATAAGATAAATTAAATTAAATGCATGTGTCAGAATAATAGAAATAGTACGAATCAGTTAAAAGCTTCAGTTTGCTTTTAAAAATGTCCAGATTCTCTGCTCTCCTCAAGTCCTCCTTATAGACCAGAGCGGCATTTTTATGCAAATGAGAGTGACTGATGCATCCTGGGTAATTTAGGGGCAGCGCCCGGCATCCCTCCATTGTAAAGTTCAGCCTAACTGGCTTCTTGACAAACTAACTAACAACAAGTTGTCTATTAACAGGCTGTTTACAGACAACACTGAGCCAAAACCTCCCCGGTGATTCCACCAAATACGTGTAGATGTCTGGGTCAGACATTTCTGGCCACTGTGTGGAGTCATTGATCACTGTGGGAGGCTAAAGGAGCATACCGCTAGATTCATTCATTGTAGTTTTTCAAGATAGCGTGAACGGTGGGTTTCAAGGAGGGTGTCAAAATAATTATGAGACATAGTGCTACAAAAGAAACAAAAAATAAAACATTCAGATTGATTGTTAGTTAGTCTATGCTCCATCAGAACACAAAAAGCCACTGAGTGCAATTTAAAAATGCCGGGCGCTGCCCCTAAATTACCCAGGATGCATCAGTCATTCTCATTTGCATAAAAATGCCGCTCTGGTCTATGTCCGTTGAGAGGCTCCCCAACCTTTTCTAGAAATGTTACCACTTTTTTCTAGAATTAAAAAAAAACCTATTTTGGAGAATTTTTTACCACTTTTTTCTAGAATTGTTTTTTTATTTTTATTTATTTTTATACATTTTATCACTTTTCTAGAATTTAAAAAAAAAACTATTTTGGAGAAATTTTTACCACTTTTTTCTAGAATTGTTTTTTTTTTTGAGAAACTTTTACCACTTTCTTCTTGAATTGTTTTTTTTTGAGAAACTTTTACCACTTTTTTCTAGAATTGTTTTTTTTTTTTTAATTTTACCACTTTTCTAGAATTAAAAAAAAAACTATTTTGGAGAAATTTTTACCACTTTTTTCTAGATTTTTTTTTTTTTTTTGATAAATTTTACCACTTTTTCTAGAATCTTCTAAAAACTTTTTTGGGAGAAATTTTACCACTCTTTTCTAGAATTGTTTTTTTGAGAAATTTTACCACTTTTTCTAGAATTTAAAAAAAAAACTATTTTGGAGACATTTTTACCACTTTTTTTCCTAGAATTGTTTTTTGAGAAATTTTACCACTTTTTTCTAGAATTGTTTATTTGAGAATTTTTTTTTCTTTTTTTTCTTTTTTTCTTTTTTTAGAAATTTTACCACTTTTCTACATTAAAAAAAACAAAACTTTTTCTTTCTTTTCTTTAATTTTTTACCACTTTTTTTCTAGAAATGTTGCAACATTTTTGGAGAAATTGTACGACTTTTTCCAGAAATTTCTCTACAATATTTCCAAAAATGCATGCCACTGGCCCTAAGTTGAATGTATATTGACTAAAAGAGTAATGTTCATCAGTCTCAGAGCAAATATTAGTGTATTTCTAGTGTTTGCTTCAAAATGTCCAATGGGAGTCTGTGGTCTAAGTTGTGTCAATTTAGGGGTCCTTGATGTAAAAAAGTTTTGACAACCACTGTTCTAGAGGCTGCTGTGATAATCCAATGATGTGTGTGTGTGTGTGTGTGTGTCAGTGTTACAAGTGTGCGCAGGACCTGCTGCCTCAGCTGGAGCTGAACCTGCGTGGGTGTCACCTGGTCTACAAGTCCAAGAGCGGCGGCAAAATCCAGCACCAGCTCAAACTGGTTCTACTGGGATCAGAGACACTGGTGCTGGGATACAACAGCTACGAGCAGGCCGACGAGTGGAGGAGGGTCAGCACACACACACACACACACACACACACACACACACAGTTACATACAGTACATCATATATCAAGTGTTTAGTTTAAACATCAATTTACAAAAATCTTGAGTAACCCTTTAATTTACAGGTCGCTAGTTACGTGATAATTATCAAGAAAATGCCAAGAAATAGAAACAGCCTAGAAATAACCGTCAATTTCGTAGTAATGTCATGTTTTTTTTCATAAAGGCAAAAGATTTCACATGCTTTTAATGCTTTGAATTTTTTGGGAAAGGACAAGATTTTTTCTGCACCAGATCCTTGTCAATTACCGTCAATTATTTCGGGGATATTTTTACGCAATCAGTTGTTATATCTTGGCTATATTTCTAGACATTATGATGCAATTACCTGTTATTTCTTGGCTATTTCTTGAAATTATCACGTCATTAGCGTGATAATAAATTTTAAAGGTTACTAAATTTTCTCCTACAGTAAATCTGTGTGTGTGTGTGTGTGTGTGTGTGTGTGTGTGTATTGCAGGTGATAGAGGAGGTGAGCGTTGGAGGTGACTTGGAGACTCACAGTTCATCGTCTCTGATGATCAGATCAGACCAGCTGCTGTCCTGCAGGGTGAGACACACACACACACACACACACACATGCACACACCTACACACACACACACACACACACACACATGCACACACACACACACACACACACACACACACACACACACACTGACTTCCTGTCTTCAGTCCAGTACAGTGCTGTCGGACTCTGAGGAGGACGAACGACCTCCTTCGACTCGTCACAGCCTCCACAGAGACAAAGGTATTGACCCTGGATCAGTGGTGATTGGTCATGTGACACACTGACGATGTCGCGGATTGTTTTAGATTTAAAGTCCCAGTCTGTAACTTATTTGGCCTTTTATTATCAAAAATCAAACATGTCTTTCATAAATCCGTATTTGACTGAAGGTGAATCACAGCCGCATACAAATGAAAGCTTTCTGGTTCCTTAGAATGAGTTGTTACAAGTTGTTACAAATACATAAGTGGGCGACGCACCGAACCGAGGCGGCCATGTTGCATCGTGACCGTAGGTAACCACGGAAACTGAGCGGAGCTGTGGGCTCGGCCTGTTAAAACTGTCACCACTGTGTAGTGTGAGGAAGGACGGAGGCACCGGTGTTGCATTCAGGTGCAGTCAGGCAGACGGCCGTCGGCAAACCAACCAGATGTCATTTTACTCCACCAGAGAAAGACAAAGGTAAAACAATACCACATCACCATGACAACATATTGTCAGGCCTGTATTGTTTTGCCTCGTGCTGGCGGACCACTTGTTTACATAGACGCTTGTTTATCCTGTTACATGCAGCGTCTGTTGTCTGTCTGACGTCTGCCCGATTTCACCTGAATGCAACGTTCAGATATGCAACCGCACCGCTACATGGGGGGAATTCCTACATACTGAGGCTTTAAAAAAAAAAAAAAAGTTATCTTTATGGATATGAATGAATGAATGAATGAATGAATTTATTTATTTATTTCAGTATATATCAAGCTTATATAACCGAAAGGGTGTAGGTTGAAGCCAAAGCTTATATTCCCCTACCCCTTTTACCTTAAAAAATTAAAATAAAATAAAAAAATATATGAAGAGTTCATTTGCAAAAGCAGATAAATGCCATTTTGAAAAAAATGAGCTGAGGCTTTGTAATTATTCTTTGCAAAGTGTTGTTTTCTATAAAACTTTATTTTTTTGAGATATGTCTGTTTTGTTACATCTCAAAGTCACTCAACTTTGGTTTGACTGATATCACCTTATGTAAATGAAAAAAAAAAGAAAATCCTAGAATTTTTTTAAAACGGAGTAATCTCCTTTTGCAAATGAACTCTTCATATATATACGCATTAATACAATAGGATCAGATCACAGACATTTGAAATTAATCAGTAGGCTACACTTAAATTTCTGATCACAACAAAATAAAGAATTGTACACAGCGCATAACCCAAAATAGTACAAAATCATTGAACTTCATTTTCCATACTGTAACGAGAAATGATGTTGTTCTTATAAAGTTTTTTAAAGCTGACTAGAGTACAGCATCATTTAATATGCATATATATATCAAACTGTGACGTGTGCCGTGACAGGTTTCCTGAACGTGCTGATGAACTGTCAGTGGCAGAGTCTGCAGTGTCAGGTGGAGGACGGACTCCTCAACATGTTCGCCGAGGAGGAGGAAGAGGAGGAGGAGGAGGAGGAGGAGGAGGAGGAGGAGGAGGAGGGGAAGGGGGGAGGGGGGAGGAAGAGTGGGCGTTCCCCTCAGTACACGGTCCAGCTCAGAGGCTGTGAGGTCAGAGCCGGGCCCGACCCGGACCACTCCTACAGGATCACGCTGAGCATGCTGGGGGACCAGGTGGCCGTGCTGGAGGTGAGACTCAGGACTTTGATTTGATTTGATTTGGATTCCCATTCGCTGATGTAGTTTACATCAACTATTCTTCCTGGGGTCCGATCAGTGCAACAATAAAGTAGTTGAAGTAAATAAACTTCTGGGTGCATGTTTGAGTCGCCATCTGACGCTGTCTGTGGCTTTGAGGGATGTGACTTCAATCCGCTCCCATTCATCGCTGCCGTGGCGACGCGGGGACAGACACAACTACCGCAAAACAGGAGACATTAAACTGAAAATCTACAGATTCCTTCTTTTAGACCTAAAACGTTAGGAACATACAGCCCCCAGTTGAATTTTCCCGGAATTGTCCTTTAACTGTAACTTGTACCAATAAACTGCATGTGCTGCGTTCAGGGAACATTTAAAGGGATAGTTCAACATTTTGGCAAATTGGCCCATTGCCATAATCCCTATAGTCATAGCAGTAGGTTCGTTACCTTTAATTGTAGGTGTAAGCTATTTTCAGTACGGCGGAGCGCAGCAGCTGGCTGCTCAGAGCTACGCTATGGAGGCTAACGGAATTTCTTGGTTTCCCTCATTAAACTCATCAAATTCAACATCCCAAAACTCCACAGCGCTTTTGTAGACAAGTTGTGAGCTGCACAACCACCACGCTATGAGATAATGACGGAACGATACGAAACGGAGCTGTTTTCGAGGTAAATTCATACAAAACCGCTGATGCGCGTTGCGTTCAGGGACAGTTTTTCAGCAAGCAGTCTCCGTATTTACCCTGTATTTACCTCGACAATGGCTCCGTTTCGTATCGTTCCGTCATTATCTCATAGCGTGGTGGTTGTGCAGGTCACAACTTGTCTACAAAAGCGCTGTGGAGTTTTGGGATGTTGAATTTGATGAGTTTAATGAGGGAAACCAAGAAATTCCCTTAGCCTCCATAGCGTAGCTCTGAGCAGCCAGCTGCTGCGCTCCGCCGTACTGAAAATAGCTTACACCTACAATTAAAGGTAACGAACCTACTGCTATGACTATAGGGATTATGGCAATGGGCCAATTTGCCAAAATGTTGAACTATCCCTTTAAGTTGTGCCTTTTGCTCAATACATAACATAGTCTACCTGTGAGGCGTTTAGGAACATCTGTTAATTTTACCGTCTTTCGCTCTGTCTCTCGTCCCTTTAGGTCTGTAGCTCCGAGGAGAGGGAGCGCTGGCTGAAGCTGCTGCAGGACGGAGCTGCCAGTCGCCATGACAACAACAACACACAGGCGGAGCACGCAGGCGGAGCTCTGAGGTGAGTGTCTGTCGAACACATCACACCCGTACTAGAGTCACTGGAAAAGAGAGTAACGACACGCATCGGTCCAATGGCAGCGCCTCCTGGTGGAGGAATATGGGTTTTACAAAAGAACTGACATCTCTGCATTGTTGGTGAATGAGCAAGTGTGGTGTTTTCAATAATTTAAGGACATTTATAGATCACCCACGTTAATAGCATCATTGAGGATCCTTTACAGATAAACATTAACACATAGGCGAGTGAAAAAAAAACAAAAAAAACAACAGTTGTCTACATTAATGTTTCAATCTACATTTTGTAATAAACAAATTATAAGTATAATCTGATATGACCAAGACACCTAAAAACAAAAACACGGCCGTTTTCATCAATTTACAAGCAAGTGGGCAACACACATACATTGGAGTGAATGGGTTTTCTGGGCGCTTCTGCAATACCCATATCCTGCCACTAGGGGCGCAAAACCCTTAAACCCTTAAACCCTTAAACCCTTACCACGGGAGTCAATGGTGGTGTCGTTACTCTCTCTTCCAGTGCTCTAACCCGTACGATCTTCACTGGTGCATGTTGTCGCGGTGACGGTAGTGATCTTCCTCCTCTTCCTCTTCTTCCTCCTCCTCAGTGGGCTCCAGACCCGGAGGTTTCCCACCTCCAACACCTACATGGACGACCCGTTCCACCTGAGCGCGGCGGGCCGGGACCAGCCCGTCTACTCCAACACCTCCATCCTGGAGCACATAGTACGACGTTCCCACCACCACAGACGGCCTGACAGCTCTACTCAACTTTGTTACCTTTTTACAAATAGAAAACATGCAAATAACAACGACCACAGCAGAAGCAAATCATATATTTAAGTGTACTATACAACAAAACAATCTTAGTTAGTTAGTTAGTTTTAAGTTTATTTCGGACATGTTAAAAGAAATAAAACATAATACAGAAATGGACAGACATAACATATAAAAGCTTTGCAAAAACAACATATGAACAAAAAAAAATATATATATAGCCTATATATATAATAAAAAAATAAAATAAAATAATTGAAAATAAAGGTAATTAGATTTTTTTTGTTTGTTTCATCCGAAAAGGAGTGGGAAGAAGTAAAACTTATTTACTCCCACCCCTTATTCATAATTTATCTATCAAGTTATCTAGTCATTATAATCTATACAGTAAGTTAATTTATTTTTTAACTGGATTTATTCTAATATATTATTACATTTATATACATATAGATTTTTATTCTAACATATGATTACTAATCTTTATCTCTCTATATAGTCATATACATATAAAAAACAAAACAAAAAATGTTATGTCAAATTGTAAAATTTTGAAAATACTGGAAGAATGTTATGTCAAAAATGTAACATGCAGAAAAAATGAATATGTGAGTATTGGGGGCGGGACTAGATAAGCTTTTGCTTCTCCCGCTTTCCCTTTCGGTCATGTGTATTGTATTAATTGGATTGAGATGATGTGTGATGATGATGACTAATTGACATGCCCGAAATGAACCAAATAAATAAATAAATAAACATATGCAAACACATTCATACATACAAAGACAAACTGAAAGTAACACGAACTGAGCAACAAATAAACTAAGTCGGTAAATAATACCCAAATAAATAATAATAAGCACCTTGTGGTTGTCAGAATCTAAAGATGAAGAAAAAATATTAATAATACAAATGAAACATTAGTGACAGAAGTAAATACAAACAAATAAACTAGAGAATGCATTTCCTGAAGGAAATACGGGTGAATGCTGAAAACTGGAAGCTGAATGAGCTGAATAAATTGTTGAAACAATGCTGAATTAAAGGGACATTGTGTAAGTTCTCATGTTATCTATTCACGAAAATCGATTATTTGGTTCTTCAGTCTGTTTTTCATTAACCAGTAATCCCCCCCATCAACAAACTGAAGTGTTCCTTTCAGCTCTGAATGAGCCGTTCATATCGTTCATATCTACATCGAGGAGGAATGGAGCGTTACACTGATGCTGCATTCACCTGCAGTCGGGCAGACGGCCGTCGCTAACAAACCAGACGTCATTTTAGTCACAGAAGTCCAGAGAAAGCCGGTAAAACAATACCACATCGCCATGACAACATATTGTCACGTGTATTGTTTTGCCTCGTGCTGACGGACCACTTGTTTACATAGAGGCTTGTTTATGCCGTTACGTGCAGCGGCTGTCGTCCGTCTGCCGTCTGCCCAATTTCACGTGAATGCAGCATGAAAAATACGACTGAGTTGCTTGAGATATACAACCACACCACTAGATGGGAGTAATTCCTACACAATGTACCTTTAAGTGAAGAAACTGCTGAAGCAATCTCGAAAAGATGAAACAATATCTGAAGAGTAAAACTAAAACTGTATGAAACTGTATGAAATGATTGGAAATTACTTGAATTGTTGAAGATTAGTATGAAGAAATTGAAAGGCTGAAGTCTACTTAAATATATTTAAAACTGATAAATAACTATAAAATAACAGTAAAGTAGCAGTAGTGATGATCTTCAAGTTATCGCAAGATTCCCATCCTCCAAAAATTCCAAAAACAAATTTAAAGAGGAACTATGCAAGTCCGCTGTGTTGCTAATCCTCCTCTTGGCCATGTGCATTTGAGAAATCAATCCATAAAGCAGTAGATAACGCTATTTATCATATACGATGTTATGACGTGTATATTTGTGTAGTTTAAAGCAACACTATCTACTGGTACTCTGGTTGAGAAGAGCAACTGTCTGTCGTGTCTCATTGAAGGTGTAACTGGAACTATAGTTTGCGTGGCGGAGGGATATGAGAGTGAAGGGGTGGCTCTAGTTTTTTGTCAGCAGTGTGTTTCTTTCTCCAACGTGCAGCTCCACAGCTCCCAGGATTCAGTTCGCTGCAGCTCGGTGTCGTCCAAAGACTCAGTGACCTACAGCAACGCCGTCCTAAGAGAGAAAAGTGAGTCGCATCACGCCAACGCTAACGTCTCATCACTGCTACTCTAAGGCTAAGACTCTACATCAGGGGTTTTCAAAGTGTGAGAGAGTGAGCCCCCCTTAATGAAAAATAAACAGCTGTGCGCCCCCCCCCAAAAAAAGAGAGAAGTTACTATGACCAAAACAATATTTGATTCATTAAACATAAATTGGTCCTTCCTGTAGGATTTGTTTGATTTACAAGCTTGTTTCTCAGCATATTAATTATCATGACAACATAGCACTGACGAATAAACCTAAACATTGATACAGAACTGTACCACACTCATCACACAAGCAGCTCCATGCTCTCCCTGTGTGATCATCTGGGAAGCAGTCTGAGGTTGAAGTTTATATCAATGCACAGGTGACACTGTGACAGGTCTCCACTGTACGTCTTGACCACATGTCAGCTGTTCAGCTGTAGTAGAGGAAAACTCCGCTGTTTACAGCTCCGCCGCGACGTGCATTTTTTTTTTTTTTACACGCGGTATACAGCTGATCCTATGTATTTATCTGAGCTTGGTCACTGTGAGGCACCGGGTCGCTTTGAGCTGCTTCATATAAAGTTATAGCTACCTGATGCTGTCAGCACCTGACGCTCTTTCTAACCAGAATAGTTCCACAGCCGACGTACTAGTGCTACATTCAGCTGAGGCCAGCTGAGCTCCGCTCTCCCTGCAACACAGTCTCTCTGATCACTCGCTCTGAGCGTCACATATCGCCGCGGAGGGGATTGCATCGGGGCACCTTGGGCGTCAGTGCACAACACGAAAGGGCCCTGACCAAGCGTCAGTGTTGCTCCCTAACACATCAGTCGAGCATAATCGCAGTCTGTGTGTTACAAGATCGTTTTATCATATCGCAGTATAATAATATATAATATAGTATATATAATTGCAAACTATAGGCTAGTGCAAAAACATTAATCATTTAGCCCTATGTGCAAGTGACATGATGTAACTCATCTTTTGTTTGAATGTTTTCAGTTTTTCTTTTTTTCTTTTTCTCATGTCGCGCCTCCCCTCAAACTCTCTGGCGCCCCCCAAGGGAGGCGCGCCTCACACTTTGAAAACCCCTGCTATAGGCTACTTATACTTATAGACCGAATCTCCTTGTTGTTTACATTCTACTTCCTGGTAGAAAACCAGCTGTAATTTGAATGAGATCAATAGTAACGAACGAGAGTTTAGCTATCATATTTTTCACGCCCTATCACCGTTTAGACAAATCTGAAATGGTTGAAGAAACATTACTATTTCTGTGTGTGTGTTTTGTGTTGCTATGTGTTGTATTTATTCAGTTTGGGGGAATCACAGTGTCTAGAAAGCATCAATGGCTGCAGCTGACTGGGACAGCTAACGGTAGCTAAGCTAACGGCGGTAGCTAAGCTAACAGCAGGACGTCAGCTGTTAAAACCCTCCCGTTGTGGGACACGACATGAAACTACTCCAGTTAGCTCAGTCATGTTGGAACTCAGATATCCGCTGGAGAAAATATTTCTTCATGGAGCGTTTATTGAGTCACTGAGTTATTAAAGTTAAACAGGTAGCTAACCGTTAGCCCAGCTAATCTATGATAACCATGACTAATTACAAAAATGTGCACACATAAATAGTAATGTTTGTCCAATCATTGGTTTTATAAACTTTACAAACATCAGATTAGTCTAAACGGTGATATAGTGACATGAAAAATTAGATAAATATAGTGAAACTGATAATACTGTGTGTGTGTGTGTTTTGCAGATAGGTACAAAGGCGAGGTGGAGCGCGGCGTCCAGAAGCTGGAGCTGACCATGAAGAGGACGGTGCAGCTGAGGGCGGGGTCAGAGATCAACCTGGCCACGGCCGGGAAGCAAAACAAGCGCACCTCCTTCAGACAGTCGCTGGCCGTGTGCACCGAGCGCGCGCAGGTACAGTAGGAGGGGGAGCAGTCGACAGGGAGGCGTAGCTACGTGGTGCTGAGTGGGTGTGTGACGAGATCTCGCGAGATTAAACACGACAATATTTCTCGTCACATTAAAAATCTGTCGCTGCCGCTACTTTTAAAGTCCTACAGGAAACACTGCACATAAAACTGTTTGCACTTGAAAAAAAGAAAGGAATATTTAAAGGGACAACGAGGAGTTTTGGAAAAGCGAAGTGTTTTCACTACATTTATGAGCCTCCGCACCGTGAAATTCTTTGACCGATGCAAGACAGACTCATGTTTTCATTCATCAAGAATTAAAGTCAGAGGTTGGAAGACGATCACATACCGTCGTAGTTCCCACCATAAACGGAGATTCGGCGGCGTTATTCTCATGACTCGCCACGAAACCGAAAGTAAAGAAACGCTGGTCGGCTCGCCCAGCATTTCCACCACCACTAATAATAACAAAATAACCATAGAGACAAAACCATAGATTTATCGAAAATGGAGCCATTAACAAGTGGTAACGTAGATTCATCCACATTAATATGAGACTTTTTTATAACCAAATAGAAACTCCTCGTTGTCCCTTTAATTTTATTTATTCTATTTCAACTTTTATAAATTTTAGTTTTAGTTTCAATTTGTGGAAGAAGTTTATTAAAAGCTCATGCTTACATTATGCATGTAATAAAACATTTCAAAATGCAAGTGCAACTCTGTTAAATAAAGTCTGTTGGTCCAGTCATATGTTTTGTCATTGTGTAGTTTTCTTAAAATCTCGTCTCGTCTCGTTCTCGTGAGATGAGTGTATCGTCACACCCCTCGTGCTGAGTCACTGAGTTTCTCATTTTGCTGAACACCTGACACTGTGTTGACAGAAGGATTTCCGCCATGTTTGATCTTTGTGAAATGAATGAATATGAACTTGTGCAGGTCGGCTTCCTGAACCCTCTGCTGAGACGGACGGCCTCGGCCAAGAACTCCCTGCGTCGAGCTCCGTCAGCGCTTTTCATCGAACACGGGAAGGTTTTCCAGAGGAGGAAGGTCAGTGACACACACACACACACACACACCTTTATAGTATCGACTTCACAGACAGAAACGTGTGTGAAAATCGTGAAGAAACCAAAATGGAGGACGATGAGTTTCTCTAATGAGACAGTAGCTGTGTCTCAGTTCAGTGGCTTCTTCTTTCAGAGGACGCATTGCGGAAGCAGGAAGTAACTGTGGTGGCAAAAATTAGTTCTGTTTGTTCAATGAAGAATTAAAAAGAAAAGTTTGGACTGGAGAGACTGGAGTCTTTCTGGTTACGGATTCTAAGGAGTTTTATTCTACAATAGTTTTACAACAAACTGCTGGTTTCTCTTCATGAACCGTGGTGTTTTAAACAGGTCGAGCTCAGAGAGTTTTATCATCACACTATTCACTCACATTAGAAATAAAACTTTGACTCCCATTCACTCACATGGAGACTTTTTCCGAATTGAGTTCCCATGGCGACCGTTATTTCCTGCTTCCGCTTGAGACACAGCTACTGTGAGTCGATCGTGTTGTTGCCATAGTTACAGTAGCCTACACCAGCTGCCCTTCTTGTGGTTTTCCATTGGGCTCAGTTGGCGGCCATGTTTGTTTGTGAGCTGTCAACATCCGACAACATCTGATTGGTTGATGGTTCCCTAGTCTCTTGCTCTGATTGGCTGTTGCAGGTCTGGACTGGCATCTTCAATATCAATATCAAACATGGTTGATAGCCTATAGACCGAATCGCCTTGTTGTTTACATTCTACTTCCTGGTAGAAAACCAGCACGTAATTTGAATGAGATCAATAGTAACGAACGAGAGTTTAGCTATATATCATATTTTTCACGCCCTATCACCGTTTAGACAAATCTGAAACGATTGAAGAAACATTACTATTTCTGTGTGTGTGTTTTGTGTTGCTATGTGTTGTATTTATTCAGTTTGGGGGAATCACGGTGTCTAGAAAGCATCAGTGGCTGCAGCTGACAGGGACAGCTAACGGTAGCTAAGCTAACAGCGGTAGCTAAGCTAACACCAGGACGTCAGCTGTTAAAACCCTCCCGTTGTGGGACACGACATGAAACTACTCCAGTTAGCTCAGTCATGTTGGAACTCAGATATCCGCTGGAGAAAATATTTTTTCATGGAGCGTTTATTGAGTCACTGAGTTATTAAAGTTAAACAGGTAGCTAACCGTTAGCCCAGCTAATCTATGATAACCATGACTAATTACAAAATTGTGCACACAGAAATAGTAATGTTTGTCCAATCATTGGTTTTATAGACTTTACAAACATCAGATTAGTCTAAACAGCGATATAGTAACATGAAAAATTAGATATATATAGTGAAACTCTCGTCCGTCACTATTGTTCTCATGCTGGTTTTCTACCAGGAAGTAGTTGTAAACAACAAGGAGATTCGTCCTATTGATATTGATGAATCAGTCAGGAGTTGTTGAATTAAATGTTCATATTGACACAAAACACACAAAGAAACGTTGATGTTGTTTCGACAGGAGTGGGAAACCAAAGCTGCTGCTTGACACCATCATCATCATCATCATCATCATCATCATCACCGCCCACAGCCACAGTCCAGCAGCCGGTGTTGTCACTCAGAGTGTGTGTTTCTAACCACACGCTTTACACACACACACACACACACTCACCGAGCACTTTTATCACCTGGCACCTTGCTCCTCCACTCAGCCAATCAGGAAGCGGCGGCTTAAAGCGTAAAGATCCTGCAGGTCCAGGTGAGGTTGGAGTGAAGAGGAGCAGAAACTTGAGACTGCAGTGGACAGACAGACGAGGACACGCGTCACTTCACTTGTGAACCAATGAGATGAGCTGTTTTTTTGTCCGTTTCAATCCTTTTTGTATTTCAATGAAAACAGTTTACGCCCTGAGGGCTCAACTCACCACGACACAACTACAGCAAGTGTTTCTGTGGGGACACAATAAAGTGAGGGACCAGGCTAAAAGCTAATGCTAGGCTAATATGATCAATATGATCAATACCATGTGGATCATGTGATATTGACGTTCTAATAAACCAAACAAACTCAGCTTATTGTCAAACCCACTAACAGGAAGCTGTCTACACAACTTTTAATGGATAATTAGCATTTTTTACAATCTGGACCTTATTTCTAGCATAAAATACGATCATTTACTCACCCAGATAACTTTGGTGTCATTACAAGTCGTTCCGGCGAAATTAACTCCGCCGCGTATATCCGTATAATGCGAGAACACGGGGCAGCGCAATGCAGCCTCTAAATAACACATTATCCGCCGCGAAACTCGTTCATTTCACCAATATTTAGTTCTGATAGGCTAGTGCTATTCCCCTCTGAGTCCGGGGTTAGCTGTTATCAACATCCGGGGTCTGTAGGTTGACCTACTGACCTCTGACCTGGATGATGTCATCTCTGAGCGCCACGCGGCTTGTTGCTAGCGCTAATGTTAATGCTACGGTTCGTTTCTGGGTCATTCCAGAATTGGAGGACATTTCATGTCCCACCCATTCATTTTCAATAAATCATGCATGAAATTCCAAAACTTGCATTTGTGGTGAAAATTATAATTACTCTGAGACAAAATATAAATATAGTTATACAAAAACTGGTTCCAAAATATTATTTAAAATACAAAATAACTCTAAGCACCCCCTAAAATGGCCTTTTTCTCTTGTCCCACCCTCTTAATGGCCAACATGCATGTCAAATAAACCGGTTAAAATAAGTTTAAAATTTTAATTTTTTTGTATGATTTTGTTGATTTATGTCTTTTGTAAGTGTAAAAACAATTAGTTTAATCATAAACATATTTTAAATAAAAGTAATTTTGCACTAAAGTTGTGTCCCACAACATCCACGCAACCCTGTTACCAAAACCTTTTTAGCAGAGAAGAAGAAGAAAAAGAAGTATGAGACACATGACACAAAATAATTTGTATTATCAAACTGTTAGATAATAGCATGGGTAGACACAAGGTAAGTCCTCTCTTCTATTTTTCATATTTTTCATATTTCGTCTGCCCTGATTGAGTGCGTCACTCTAACCAATGCAACCCTGTTACTCATATTACCAGAATAAGGCAAAATATTTTCAAAGTTTTCTTTGTTCCTTTAAATAACTAAGTTTGTTCTCAACCTTACAGTAACATTACATTCCATAGCTAGCATCTTTCTTCTGCTAAACAGCTGACATAAGCATTGATTTGCAACCCTGTTACTCGCAACCCTGTTACTCCAGAGTAACAGGGTTGCGATTTATGTCATAATCTACAATCAAAAGTAATGAATCTATTCAACCCTGTTACTTTGTTCAACCCTGTTACTCTAATTTCAACCCTGTTACTCTAATTTCAACCCTGTTACTGTGTAATTTATCTTAAAATTATCTTAAATGACTGTATCAGCTCATGAGGGTCTATCCTATTGTCATTTTGGTAGTGTGTATGATTATATTTATTATGTATTTTGGCAAATATTTATAGATAAATACTTATATAATACCTTTACAGGTTCCTGAGTATTGGTAACAGGGTTGCACCAAGCAGCACACACAATATATAAAATATCTAATAAAAAGTGTCACTTTGAGTCCTGAGCTGGCCAAACATAATTATTTGATGATTAATTACCTGTATTTCTTAAATATATAGCAGAAAATGATCAAATAAATAGTAAAATTTTGAGGTGTTTCAGTCCTTAAATGTCCTCCAATTCTGGAATGACCCTTCTACGTGTTTCTGACTTGTCAGAACAAAATGAGCAGCTGGATGAAGTTCAGCTTCCACAGGCTTCCTCTCCTCAACCTGGACTCACTAAAGCTCCGGCTAGTTGAGATAAAAACGGACCCAAATGCCGAAGCAGAATGATTATTATCAGAATGAGCCGCGCAGCGCTCAGAGATGACATCATCCAGGTCAGAGGTCAGTAGGTCAACCTACAGACCCCGGATGTTGATAACAGCTAACCCCGGACTCAGAGGGGAATAGCACTAGCCTATCAGAACTAAATATTGGTGAAATGAACGAGTTTCACGGCAGATAATGTGTTATTTCTGTGTTAGTTCTTGCATTATACGGATATACGCGGCTCTCGGCTGGAGCTAATTTCATCACAACGACTTGTAATGACACCAAAGTTATCTGGGTGAGTTAATGATCTTATTTTATGCTAGAAATAAGGTCCAGATTGTAAAAAAAACACAAATTATCCTTTAAAGTCAAGAAGAAAAACAACTAAAGGCCCCAAACCGGTCCCTCGCTTTATCGTGTCCCCAGAAACACTTCCTGTTGTCACACCAAAGAACTTGTAGTTTGCTTGTGTCTTTGTGTGTTTTCTGAAGTGGTAGTGAGTTGACCCCTCAGAGCCACCGTAGTTTTGTTGCAGATGAGCATCACTTCCTGTTGAGGCACGTTCACCACATGGTTCAGGACTTCCTTCCTTCTTTAGTTAGAGCAATTTAGCAGGATACTCTGACCATCTGTGAAAAAAATTATTACCACTAGCTTTCTTTACCATTGTGTTCCTGTAGGTGTCTAGTAACAGCTCTCAATTTATTTATTTCCAAATCCATTGGGAAAATTCTGGAGAGTCAATCAAAGTTAAGGTGCCCAGAGGGCTCGGGTGAAAAAAAAGAAAAAAAATGAAAATTCTAATTTAAGCTTGTGAGATGTCTAACTAGGGGTTTTAAGGGGTGCTGAGTTCATTTCAACCATTAGTTTTGAGTAAAAATGTTTCCCTGACCATATATTATTGGTATATTTGAGTTATAGTGTATGGCAAAGGGTATAGTAAAAGTCATTGTTGAACAGATTCTAGCCTATTCTAAATCTAAAGATTCCATTCTAAAAATAAATAAATAAATAAAATGAAAATAAAAAAGAAGAAAGAAATACAAAATACTTCAGAAGAGTACACTAGTTAGAAAAAAAAAACACAAATAGTGGGAACATACCGCACACTAGACTGGGTTATGAGGATCTTTAGTTTATTTCAGAGCAACGCGTTACGCTTGTGGCTTCTTCAGGCTCATGCTGAGACCAGGAAGTCAGGGGATTTTTAAAGGAAATGGTAGGCGACTCAATCAATTTACATAAGTAATTGAACAAGGTGAAAACATATTTAACAATCAAACATCAATGGCTGGGGAGTACCATAGAAATGGATAAAACATATATTTAAGTGCATTCAGCAGCTTTACAGCAAATTTGAGTACAGGTGTACCTTCAGTGATTCACTTACAGAAAGGCAGTGTCTACACAACAATACAACACAAACAGGTCATATACAAATAGGCAATGTCATCCATCATAACATCAAAAATATATACATACCGAGGATGAACACAGGTGTTAATAGTGAGGATAATATCACTCAAGTAGAGCAACAATAGGCAGATCATCTTTCCGTCATTTTCAGTCAGACCAGACCAGTCATACTTCAGAAGAGTGATGACACCAACTGTGCACATGCATGATACCCAGTACATGAGTGTGGTTTCTATGGTCATGATGCCCTCTGGAAGGATTGAGAGGGAGCATTGCATCATGGCAAATATTTTTGGAGAACAAACACGATTTTAAGGTATGATAGTTACCTTTTGACATAATAATAGTTTTTCCTTCTGCTAGCACACGCTTTTATCTAGTAAATTAAGAAATGCATTAATATTCTCTTGTTTATTGCTTAAAAAGAACAACCATTCACCTAGCTAATGTTAGATAACTATCTAGTTAGCAAGCATGAGAGTCATTAGCAAATGTTGATAATGTCCATAGGAGCTAGTTTATGTTGTAATGTAGTGATGAGCTAGAGCTAATTTATGTAGTAATTCAGTTTAAATAGGTACACAACTGTCTTGATCGAGTCCATGGTCCATCATATTGGGGAAAAAATATTGAGTTGAGTTGTGGCAACCTTCTCTACTATAGTAACCTTAGTCTAGTTGTATGGACCACCACAGTCTGTTTTGACAAAAACCATGACACTTGTCTATTTTAGCAGGTACAACATGGAGTTTATGGCTTGAGGTGCTTCATTTGTGATGGTCCTGGGACTGAGATTCAAAAGCTCAAAAAGTAATTCAGTAATTCAAAGTAATTCAAAAGTAATTCAGTTTCAATAGGTACACAAGTACCTATTGAAACTGAATTACTACATAAATTAGCTCTAGCTCATCACTACATTACAACATAAACTAGCTCCTATGGACATTATCAACATTTGCTAATGACTCTCATGCTTGCTAACTAGATAGTTATCTAACATTAGCTAGGTGAATGGTTGTTCTTTTTAAGCAATAAACAAGAGGAACACATTTTTGGTCATCTGACCATTATGTTTTCAAGCCCCTTCCATTTCCCCATGGCCATGAAGGAGAGGACCCCATGATGCTGTGGAAAGCATGTTTTTTTTCACAAAAATATGATTTTTGCATGTAAAAGGTGACATGATACAATTCCTGAGCCATGTCTGGATAATAGGTAGACACATATGTGCATGATTAAATTACTCAAAGTCAGATAATTTAATCATGCACATGTTGTACCTGCTAAAATAGACAAGTGTCATGGTTTTTGTCAAAACAGACTGTGGTGGTCCATACAACTAGACTAAGGTTACTATAGTAGAGAAGGTTGCCACAACTCAATTGATCACACTGGTTATATATTTTTTCCCCAATATGATGGACCATGGACTCGATCAAGACAGTTGTGTACCTATTGAAACTGAATTACTACATAAATTAGCTCTAGCTCATCACTACATTACAACATAATAGCTCCTATGGACATTATCAACATTTGCTAATGACTCTCATGCTTGCTAACTAGATAGTTATCTAACATTAGCTAGGTGAATGGTTGTTCTTTTTAAGCAATAAACAAGAGAATATTAATGCATTTCTTAATTTACTAGATAAAAGTGTGTGCTAGCAGAAGGAAAAACTATTATTATGTCAAAAGGTAACTATCATACCTTAAAATCGTGTTTGTTCTCCAAAAATATTTGCCATGATGCAATGCTCCCTCTCAATCCTTCCAGAGGGCATCATGACCATAGAAACCACACTCATGTACTGGGTATCATGCATGTGCACAGTTGGTGTCATCACTCTTCTGAAGTATGACTGGTCTGGTCTGACTGAAAATGACGAAAAGATGATCTGCCTATTGTTGCTCTACTTGAGTGATATTATCCTCACTATTAACACCTGTGTTCATCCTCGGTATGTATATATTTTTGATGTTATGATGGATGACATTGCCTATTTGTATATGACCTGTTTGTGTTGTATTGTTGTGTAGACACTGCCTTTCTGTAAGTGAATCACTGAAGGTACACCTGTACTCAAATTTGCTGTAAAGCTGCTGAATGCACTTAAATATATGTTTTATCCATTTCTATGGTACTCCCCAGCCATTGATGTTTGATTGTTAAATATGTTTTCACCTTGTTCAATTACTTATGTAAATTGATTGAGTACCATTTCCTTTAAAAATCCCCTGACTTCCTGGTCTCAGCATGAGCCTGAAGAAGCCACAAGCGTAACGCGTTGCTCTGAAATAAACTAAAGATCCTCATAACCCAGTCTAGTGTGCGGTATGTTCCCACTATTTGTGTTTTTTTTTTTTTATAACTAGTGTACTCTTCTGAAGTATTTTGTATTTCTTTCTTCTTTTTTATTTTCATTTTATTTATTTATTTATTTTTAGAATGGAATCTTTAGATTTAGAATAGGCTAGAATCTGTTCAACAATGACTTTTACTATACCCTTTGCCATACACTATAACTCAAATATACCAATAATATATGGTCAGGGAAACATTTTTACTCAAAACTAATGGTTGAAATGAACTCAGCACCCCTTAAAACCCCTAGTTAGACATCTCACAAGCTTAAATTAGAATTTTCATTTTTTTTCTTTTTTTTCACCCGAGCCCTCTGGGCACCTTAACTTTGATTGACTCTCCAGAATTTTCCCAATGGATTTGGAAATAAATAAATTGAGAGCTGTTACTAGACACCTACAGGAACACAATGGTAAAGAAAGCTAGTGGTAATAAATTTTTTCACAGATGGTCAGAGTATCCTGCTAAATTGCTCTAACTACTTTGACATGATGGACCTTAGATCACTCTCTGCTGTGAACGTCTCTTCCTTCCTGTTGTTTAATCCATTGGTTCTCAAAGTGGGGTTCTTGAGAGGATTCATTGAAGTCCTCAACTTTTTCTTGAAATTTTACCACTTTTTTCTAGATTTTTTTGACTTTTTTTTTTTTTAGCACTTTTTCTAGAATTTTTTTTTGTAATCCTTTTTTTGGAGAAATGTTACCACTTTTTTCTAGAATTTTTTAACTTTTTTTTTTTTTAGCACTTTTTCGAGAATTTTTTTTGTAATCCTTTTTTTGGAGAAATGTTACCACTTTTTTCTAGAATTTTTTAACGTTTTTTTTTTTAGTACTTTTTCTATAATTTTTTTTTTTATTCCTTTTTTTGGAGAAATTTTCCCACTTTTTTCTAGAAAATTTTTACCTTTTTAAAATTTTTTTTTTTTTAAATCTTACCACTTTTTGTAGAATTTTTTTTTAAACCTTTTTTTTTCTGAGAATTTTTACCACTTTTTTTTTCTCAAAATGTTTTAATGCTTTTCGAAAAATTGTACCACTTTTTTGCAGACATTTCTCTACAATATTTCCAAAAATTCACACCATTGGCTCTTAGTTAAACATACATTGACTAAAAAAGTAACATTCTTCAGTCTCAGAACAAATATTTATGTATTTCTGGTGTTTGCTTCAAAATTTTGTCCAATGGGGGTCCGTAATCTAATTTGTGTCAGTATAGGGGTCCTTGATATAAAAAAAAAAGTTTGAGAACCACTGGTTTAATCCACCTGCTCTTTGTTTGATGAGCTTGTTCTCAGCACAACATTACTTTACACACACGCGCGCACATGACTACGAATCATTGATGATTTGTGTTAAAGTCACATATTTTGTATCATTTTTATATTATCTGACTTTTATAATCTCAGGTGAATGTTTCTCTGCTGACACTGACCTGTAAAATGATAATGTAACATTATTAAAAACTGATTTTTTAAAACCTTTTTTTTTATCACTTTAACTTTTGAATAAATGAGTTAATATAACACTAAATCCACATATTTAACATTTTACAAACACTACATGAACATGTAATAAATATAGATGTAAAGGAGATATTGATTTACATGTTTTTGTCCTGATTAGAAATGTTAAATAGGGCGACTGATAAATGTACGTGTACCTGTCTGAAACGATTCAGATGTATTTTAATGTATATGTAATATTCATGGTTGGATAAGAGCACAGTCGAATGAGGTGAGGACACTAAACCACTTCTCTTAATAGTTTACTATTTTATACTGACGGTTTTATTTATCTCAGTGGTTTGTTGATGCCACATTTGTTCTGCATGTTTCTTGTTTTATATGTCACATGTTCCTCTGTGTTTATATTTGGTGAATAAAGAGAGATTTCCACTCTGGTTGACAATAAAGTTGGATTTTATTCTACTATTTCCCTAAAAATGTAAAAATTCTCAGTCATTATTACAAATTGTGTAACCTGTGGTTACAAAGGGAATAGGGGGGAAAAAAAACAAAGATAATTGTTAAAGTTTAGAGAATAATGACTGTAGCACGTTAGTGTCTATTCATGTTTATGTATAATCCACTACACTATACATTTAAATAACATTATTTTGTACATGTTAATGATTATATATCTACACAGTATTAACATGTGTCAAAGGGATTTGGCCTAGATATATAAACATGTACAATATAAGTAGTATGCAACAACAATCCTTGTACTAACTTGATATATATGGTCAAGTGTGTATTATACATGACATTTTTCACACAATTTCTCATGTTGGGGCTTCAATACAAGAGGGACATTACAGACGAGCAGCATGGAGGTATTTGGATGTTTTTTGGTGTGTCTTTTTGGACGAAGAAAAGTTGGTATCCATTCACAACCGTTATATGGACAAACACTGCTGCGCGGACCCCGCTGTAACTCAGAGAAGCCACGGAGGACTCTGAAACTTCTCCCAGCCCTTAGTCGACATGAGGGGGAGTAGATAATGAGTGCAATTTGAATTTTGGGTGAACTATCCCTTTAACACGTACTCTCTGAATCCATGACATGACAACACTGTCCACTCTGCACATTATATTTCTAGTCTCTGGTTTGGATTCACATAAATAGCCTAGCGTCTAACGTTCAGTGAACATTTGTTGAATAGTAAACACTTTTATTCGTCGGTGTGGTGCATGGATGTATTATATTAACTGGATACCAGACCGGAAAATGGCCGCCGTTCATTTCAATGGAAGTTGCTCGCCTGGCGCATACGCCGAAAAAGTTTATGACTTCCGGGTTTACTTCCGCGTTATCGGGCCCATAGAGCATGCGCAGTTGAGTCACCCCCCATAATGCTCTGCGGCCTCCCATCATGCCCTGGGGCAATGAGAACGAGCAACCGCCGTTCTAGTTTTGGCGCTGCGCGTTCATGTATGTGTTATTGTGGATTTAAGGAATGAGTATTAAGACTTTTACAGCACTCACACAGACTTTAAAACAAAGATAATGATTTAAAAAGTAAGACGGCCGATCATAGGTTTACTACAATCGTTTATATGATTGTTAAATCGTTTTGACAGTTAATTAATATACGATGTTACACTGAAAACGAGTTAGAACCTGTAAGCTTAAATCACAATGGAAAATACATCATAATTAACTGTATTTTTGTTAAACATGACAGAGATGACCACAGAACACCTCATGATGTAATGAAGGCTTTACTCTTACCTTTTTTATATTGAATAACTATTCGCTTACTTCCGGTCGTTTGAGTGATCCGGTCGTTTTGGCTAATGCTGCGTTCTAGGCAGGCTTTTGAAACCGTAAATTACAGCTTCAAGTCACGACTTACGACTTTGTAGCGTTCCAGGCAACGGGTTGCCTTGAACGCACCATAACAGTCCTCGTCCCTACGTCACCACATTCACGGCGTCCCTTGGCTGCACACACAGCCCTGCATGCCGTTCTCTCTCCTCATTGGATAAAAACTGTAGGATACGATAAATGTTTTCTCCTCGGCTCAGAGCAGAGCAGAGGGACTGACAGACCCGTGTTTCAGACCAAACACTCTATAGAAGTGATTGCTGTCGGAAGACATAGCCTAACTATTTAAGACTTATATTAACACAAAAATACCGCTTACATCTGCTTTAACTTGCTGCACAGTTCACCAGTTGTATTTACAGGACGTTGGTGGAGGTATTAAACTTAGTCACACGTGTTTTGTTTTTATCAACCACACTGTGATTAAAGAAAGTTAGAGCTCTTTGGCAAATGCATCTTCCTTTTAATAATTGTCTGTACTGGCTGTGTTCATAGTTTCATCATCATCATTAAGCCTTCAGGTGGATGATGAGACTCTTTGTAAGTCTGAGAGCATAACAGGGGGGCTGGTGTGGTGTGTTAATCTTCCGCCGGGTGGCGCTCCAAGCTGCTCCGTCTCTCTCTTCTCGCCGCAGAAGGAGAATCCCGGAAGAGAGCAGCGGCTTCCTGACGGCTCAGCAGCGGCTAACGAGCTAGCAGAGATAACTGTGTCCAACTGTGTCCAACCAAGAGGTTTAACCAGAGTCACAGCTTAGATTAGACACCCGCCGGACTGAAGGTAACACAAGATGGATTAACAACACAACACACTCTGCCTGTCTGTGTGTACTGTTTGATGCTGTTTTTTTTGTCTCGAGTCTTGATAAAAGTGGCCTCCTGCTGTTAGCTGTTAGCTGTTAGCTGCTAGCTGTTAGCTGCTAGCCGGTTAACTGGGGATCGGGGATGGGGCTGGGGGGGTGGAAGTCGGCTGATGGCGGCTGGTTATCGGTGCTAGTAGGAAGCTGCTGCTGCCTCCACCCAGTGCGACGACTGTCACGGTGTTTATAACGCTGGAGCTCGGTGTTTCAGCCGAGGTAGTTAGCCTAGCATAGCCTAGCTTAGCCTAGCCGCTTCCTTTTGTTTGTGTTGTGTCCAGTTGGACGGTTTCAGGTTCACGGGAGGTGGAAGTGAGACAACAACAGGGTGTGTGGACTCTGCTGCTGCTCCACCTCACACTGTTTAGTTGGATTAGTTCACACACGTCTTTGGCGAAATTCTCCTATCACCATAATCCCTATAGTCATCATCATCATCATCATCATCATAGCTGTAGGTTCATTTCCTTTAATTATCAGTTCATGTTGTTTTGTGATCCGCGGGGCAGGAGGTGAACGGTACAGGCGAATATAAAATATATACCAAGATACCAGACGAGAAGCTGCTCTAATGATATGAAATGTTACAGCTTCACTTCCTGTCTCCTAAAGTGGGCGTGGTCACAGCCCCCCCC
Source organism: Trachurus japonicus (assembly GCF_045865225.1). Lineage (NCBI taxonomy): Eukaryota > Metazoa > Chordata > Actinopteri > Carangiformes > Carangidae > Trachurus > Trachurus japonicus. Next base: position 5,148,227 of record NC_140915.1, on the reverse strand, counting down.
CTCCCCCAAAGTGGGCGTGGTCACCCCCCCAAACCACCTCCTGTTGTGAATGTGTGTGGATTTATAAAAGTTGAAGGTAGACAAAAGTGAGATATTTATATTTTCTTATTAGGGCCCGAGCCTGTGTCAACGACCCAGGGAGGTCCCTATTGTTATTCGACATGCACATTAGTCAACGTGCCAGCCGACGAGTAACAACAAGTAAGCAAGCAAGTAACCAAGTACTGCATAGACCTGGCAGCAAAAACCCCAGATATTGTAATGTTTATTCTTATTATTATTTTTATTAGGGCCCGAGCCTGTGTCAACGACCCAGGGAGGTCCCTATTGTTATTCGACATGCACATTAGTCAACGTGCCAGCCGACGAGTAACAACAAGTAACCAACCAAGTAATCAAGTACTCCACTGACCTGGCGCAAAATTCCCCGAAATGCAAATGTTTATTATTATTATTATTATTATTATTATTATTATTATTCCCCCTCTTTAAACCCCAATTTGACCCCTTTGCCAAGCCGAGAAACGGACGAAACTTGGGACACACGTCGGGACTTGCGAAAATTGACGTCTGATGCTATCGCCGTTTGTGGGCGGGGCAAATTGGCACAACAGCGCCCCCTGGAACTTTTGACCCCCGGCCATAGGGATCAAAATTTTTTTTCTCGCAGGCTGCCCAAACTTGGTACACATATGTATCATACCCAGACATGAAAAAAATTTGTTTCGTGCGAAGCCCAAAAACCAACAGGAAGTCGGCCATTTTGGTTAGCATTTATTTTACGCAAAACGAACTCCTCCGAGGGGTTACGCCCGATCGGCTCCAAATTGGGTTCCAGAACATCGTCAGACCTAGCTGAGCTTATCTTGTGCTCCGCAGGTCTGTAGCTCAAAGGGGTTGGCCTCTGGCGTGCCCCGAAGTTTGGCGACTGTTTCGGTGCTCGCCATGTAAATACGAACGGCTCTCATGCCCACATACTTGATCGTAGACGCTTCAAACTTGGTGCAAAAATCTATGGCGAGACCCTGAACGATCCGACATATTATTTGCCGATGTCGCTCATAGCGCCCCCCGGTGGTAACAGGAAACGTACAAAAATTCGTTAAAAATACGTAGTTGGCCAAATCGACTTCGTTACACTTCTAGTACATGCAGACCCGGATGGTGAAGCTACATCATGAAAGCTTTGACCCTACGAGCAACGGCGTCCGTGTGCCGCCGCGGCGACTGACGATTTTTTGTCGTAAAATTACGTTTCCCAATTACGCGCACATACTTCGTCGTAGCCACTTGAAATTCAAAGGACATGACGTTGGCTCCGCCCTGAACGTTTTGATGTATCGACTTCCTGCCTGGCTCATAGCGCCCCCCGGTGGTAACAGGAAGTACGCAAAAATTCGTTAAAAATCCATACTTCACCCGATCAACTTCATTCCACTTCTAATACATGCAGAACCAGTTGCTGAAGCTACATTATGAACGCTGTGAAGATACGACGAACGGCGTCCGTGTGCCGCCGCGGCGACTGACGATTTTTTATCGTACAATTACGTTTGCCTTTTTCGCGGCTTTAACGAAGTCGTGTCCTCACGAAATTTCATACACGGGTCAAGAATGGCGAGCTCTTTCAGCGGATAGAGTCGTTTCCCATGGGCGTGGCTAAATGCCTCAATAGCGCCCCCTTGAAGTTTTTCCGAAATTCTCCATAGACAAATTTCGCTTACTTTGTCGTACACATACGAAACTCGACACACACGTGTATCATAACTAAACATACCAAAAATTGAATTGGAGCCACGCCTTAAACCCAACAGGAAGTCGGCCATTTTGGTTAGCATTTCTTTGACGCAAAACGAACTCCTCCGAGGGAGTTCGCCCGATTCACTTCAAATTGGGTACGGAACATCTCCAGACTGAGCTGATTACGGCTTGTGCTCCGCAGGTGTGTAGGTCAAAAGGGCGTGGCTGCTAGGGCACGGCCAAGTTGCCGAATTCAGCTAAGAAGTTTGCAATGCTATCACGCCCACAGATTTGATCGCAGCGGCTTCAAACTTGGTGCACATGATGAGGGCTTGACCCTGAACGATCCGACATATCATTTTCCTACGTCACTCATAGCGCCCCCCGGTGGTAACAGGAGGTGCGCTAAAATTCATTAAAAATACATCGTTGACCCCATCAGCTTCATTCCACGTCTAAAACATGCCGAACAAGTTGGTGAAGGTATTTCATGAACGCTATGACGCTACGGCTAATGGCCCCCTTGTGGCGGCGACAGGAATAGCGCTCCATCGTGAACTGCCACCTCCCACGGATTTTGCCCGATTGACTTCATATTCGCCACAGATCATCAGGAGACCGAGCTGGTCAAACACTATTAAAAGCTTTTCTCTACGTCAAACGGCGTGGCTGCTAGGGGGCGACAAAGTTGGCCAACTGCTCGTTTAGTCGCCATGCTATTACGTTTGTCTTCCACGCCCACATACTTGATCGTAGTCACTTCAAAATTTCAGTACATGATCAGAGGCCCGCCCTCTACGCCTCCATTTGATCGTACGCTAGCTCGCTCAAGACGCCCCCTTGTGGACACAGGAAATGTCGCGTTTTGCATCGACATTGTCCGATCGGCTCGAAAATTCACATGTGTGATGAGGTCACGACCCCGAACACAACGGCCCACATCCCGTTACCACCCCCCGGTGGACGAACCGTAAACCTGCCGTAACTCCATCGTACGTTGTCCGATTTGCTCGAAAGTTCACATGTTCGACGAGGGGACCGCCCTCGACGCAGCCGCCCACGTCCGGTCGCGCGCGGGGGTTTTCGAAGAGCGGCCCGGGGGTAGCGGGGACGCCGAGTGGCGTGGAGCGAGGGCCCGTCATAGCCGCTTGCGGCTTTAATTATTATTATTATTATTATTCCCCGAGTTCGAACGCGATTTCGACCCCTTTCCCAAGCCGAGAAACGGATGAAATTTTACACGCAGGGGGGGAAGCCCAAAAATTGCGATTCTGTGGTGGTCTCGCATGTGGGCGTGGCCAAATGGCACCACAGCGCCCCCTAGACCGCGCATAGGAAATGGCAGTCTGCGACACCGATTTGTCCGAAACTTGGTAAACATATTCATCAACCCAAGATCTTCAAAAAATCTCATTACGGACATACCCGACAACCAACAGGAAGTCGGCCATTTTGCTTCAAAGTTGGTTTACGCAAAACGAACTCCTCCGAGGGGTTACGCCCGATCGGCTCCAAATTGGGTCCAGAACATCGCCAGACCTAGCTGAGCTTATCTTGTGCTCCGCAGGTCTGTAGCTCAAAGCGCTTGGCCTCTGGCGTGCCCCGAAGTTTGGCGACTGTTTCGGTGCTCGCCATGTAAATACGAACGGCTCTCATGCCCTCATACTTGATCGTAGACGCTTCAAACTTGGTGCAAAAATCTATGGAGAGACCCTGAACGATCCGACATATTATTTGCGTACGTCGCTCATAGCGCCCCCCGGTGGTAACAGGAAACGTACAAAAATTCGTTAAAAATACGTAGTTGACCAAATCGACTTCGTTACACTTCTAGTACATGCAGACCCGGATGGTGAAGCTACATCATGAACGCTTTGACCCTACGAGCAACGGCGTCCGTGTGCCGCCGCGGCGAAAGTGTATCATCCCAATTTAAATTTTGTTTGCCTTTCACGCGCACATACTTCGTCGTAGCCACTTGAAATTCAAAGGACATGACGTTGGCTCCTCCCTGAACGTTTTGATGTATCGACTTCCTGCCTGGCTCATAGCGCCCCCCGGTGGTAACAGGAAGTACGCAAAAATTCATTAAAAATCCATACTTCACCCGATCAACTTCATTCCACTTCTAATACATGCAGAACCAGTTGCTGAAGCTACATTATGAACGCTGTGAAGATACGACGAACGGCGTCCGTGTGCCGCCGCGGCGACTGACGATTTTTTATCGTACAATTACGTTTGCCTTTTTCGTGGCTTTAACGAAGTCGTGTCCTCACGAAATTTCATACACAGGTCAAGAATGGCGAGCTCTTTCAGCGGATAGAGTCGTTTCCCATGGGCGTGGCTAAATGCCTCAATAGCGCCCCCTTGAAGTTTTTCCGAAATTCTCCATAGACAAATTTCGCTTACTTTGTCGTACACATACGAAACTCGAGACACACGTGTATCATACCCAAACATACCAAAAATTGAATTGGAGCCACGCCCTAAACCCAACAGGAAGTCGGCCATTTTGGTTAGCATTTCTTTGACGCAAAACGAACTCCTCCGAGGGAGTTCGCCCGATTGACTTCAAATTGGGCACGGAACATCTCCAGACTGAGCTGATTACGGCTTGTGCTCCGCAGGTGTGTAGGTCAAAGGGCGTGGCTACTAGGGCACGGCCAAGTTGCCGAATTCAGCTAAGAAGTTTGCAATGCTATCACGCCCACAGATTTGATCGCAGCGGCTTCAAACTTGGTGCACATGATGAGGGCGTGACCCTGAACGATCCGACGTATTATTTTCCTACGTCACTCATAGCGCCCCCCGGTGGTAACAGGAAGTGCGCTAAAATTCATTAAAAATACATAGTTGACCCCATCAACTTCATTCCACTTCTAAAACATGCCGAACAAGTTGGTGAAGGTATTTCGTGAACGCTATGACGCTACGGCTAATGGCCCCCTAGTGAAGGCGACAGGAATAGCGCTCCACCGTGAACTGCCACCTCCCACCGATTTTGCCCGATTGACTTCATATTCGCTACAGATCATCAGGAGACCGAGCTGGTCAAACACTATTAAAAGCTTTTCTCTACGTCAAACGGCGTGGCTGCTAGGGGGCGACAAATTTGGCCAACTGCTCGTTTAGTCGCCATGCTATTACGTTTGCCTTCCACGCCCACATACTTGGTCGTAGTCACTTCAAAATTTCAGTACATGATCAGAGGCCCGCCCTCTACGCCTCCATTTGATCGTACGCTAGCTCGCTCAAGACGCCCCCTTGTGGACACAGGAAATGTCGCGTTTTGCATCGACATTGTCCGATCGGCTCGAAACTTCACATGTGTGATGAGGTCACGACCCCGAACGCAACGGCCCACATCCCGTTACCGCCCCCTGGTGGACGAACCGTAAACCTGCCGTAACTCCATCGTACGTTGTCCGATTTGCTCGAAACTTGACGTGTTCGACGAGGGGACCGCCCTCGACGCAGCCGCCCGCGTCCGGTTGCGCGCGGGGGTTTTCGAAGAGCGGCCCGGGGGTAGCGGGGACGCCGAGTGGCGTGGAGCGAGGGCCCGTCATAGCCGCTTGCGGCTTTAATATTAATATTGAAGCTGTGCAGAAAAGAAAAATTAATTTGAGCCCACTGTGAGTCGAAACATTAGTGTAATAATAACTCATCTATCAGACAATGTAGGCCAAACTTTGTTTTCGGGTAAAACCGCGATGAAAGTGTGGTATTTCTTTTTCGCATTGGATCCGTAATCCGTCAATCAAACGTCTGACACACAGTCCCGTGTCGTAGTCGTACCATTACATGATTATACGTGTTTCTTTGATGAACCTACTCCTATGACAATCAGGGCCATTGCATAGGGGAGGAAGGTGGTGATAACTCTAGGGGCCCAGCGCCCAGTGGGGCCCATAAAAAACCCCAGTAGTCTAATCTTTGTTATGACTGATTTATTCTGCGTAAAGGGCCTTTCACACCGAACGCGGTATGCGCTGCGCCCACCGCGAGGTACAGCGCAGACAGGCGCAGAGCAGGGCGGCAGCGCGTACACATATGGCGCGAGTTGCTGAGCAACCGAACAAACAAGACAGGATTTGGGTGGGTATATGCAAAGATATGTTCGCCAGGAGCTACAAAACGACCGCTTCCAGGTGAACTTTAGCGTCAGGCTGAGCAGGGAGCAGTTTAACAGCCTGTTAGAGAGAGTTGGTCTGATCCTCAGGAGGATGACAACTCACTTCATGCATCCCGTCACTTTAACTGAACGTCTGGTCGTTTGTTTTCTCTCTGCAAGCGGCTGATTTTTTTTCAGACTCCACTACATCCTCTCCTATTGGACGCGCCGAGATGTCGTCACAGCGCGCTGCGCCCAGATTAAACATTTTTTAATTCGGGCGCAGCGCGCCGCCGCGGCACGCGCCCACCTCGCGTGCCGCTCAGCTCGGCGCAGAGCCGTTCGCCGGTGCGCCGTGGTAGCACGTACACAATGAATGGGTTTGCTGCCGCCTTCCGCCGCCTGCCGCGTTCGGTGTGAAAGGCCCTTAAGACCCTGACTAATACTCATAGTACACTGTAAAAACTCAACATCTTTTCAAGAATATTTGTCTTATTTCTAGTCCAAATGTCTCATTTCTAGTCAAAACTAATCTCTTTCCACTTAAAATAAGACTCATAACCTAAAAATTAACTTGTTTTTAGATCATTTTCACTTGTTTCAAACAAATTTTCACTTCAAATAAGTAGAAAAATCTGCAAGTGAAAGTACGTTTTTTGTGCTTGTAATAAGGAAGAAAAACTTGCTCCACTATCAGATTTTTTCTACTTATTCCAAGTGAAAACCTGCTTGAAAGGAGTAAAAAGTGTCTAAAAACAAGCTGCTTTTAATATGATGAGTCTTATTTTAAGTAGAATGAGATTTGTTTTGACTAGAAATGGAATTTTGACTAGAAATACGACAAATATTCTTGCTAAGATACTTGAGTTTTTGCAGTGTAATGCTGCATTAGCATCAAAACAAAGTAGGCTAAATAAAAAACGATAATACATACGTAGTCTAAGAAGAAAAAAAAGGAAAAGTTAGGGGGAGGGGCCCACTTTAGTATTCTTTAAGGGGGCCCAGAATTCCTAGCAACGGCCCTGATGACAATGGGGATTATGGCAATAGGAGAAGTTGCCAAAAATGTGGAACTATCCCTTTAACGAAGCTTTTATACCCACCCCCTCCCCTCTCCTCCCCCTCTCTCCTCAACCGCAGCATCAAGATGACAGCCGCACCTTACAACTACTCCTACATCTTCAAGTACATCATCATCGGTGAGTGTCTGACACATCAAGCAGGAAATACTGTGTTAATACTTCACTGTAATAATACTGTTACAAGCAAATACATGTGAAAAAGGACCAGTGCAAAAACATAAACATTAGCTGTCGTACACCATGTTTCACAGTTATTTCCACTGCATTTAAATATCTCCAGTGTGTGACTGTAAACAGACGGCAACAACAAGAACAAGCCAGATTGTTTTGATTTAAAGCCAAAGCTCCAAGAAGTCTGTGGACAGAAAACACAGAGGGAGGGAGTAAACTACAACTCCCATGGTGCATTTGAGCCACAAGCACACAGCTTTACATCCTGTTGTGAGCTGCACAAACACTGATAACTATTAGGCCTGTAAGGATACACCAAAGTCACGATTCGATTCGTATCTCGATTTCTGACCCACGGTTCGATACGCGGTTTGATTCAATTAGAATTTTATTAAGGTTAAAAAAAGAAGAGATTTTGATAGCAAAAACCTTGATTATTTATTATAACAACAATATATAACATTAACAATTATAACTAGGGCTGCCCCCAAATAGTCAACCAAGCACTGGTCCACCAAAAAAACATTATTCAATTCAATTCAATTTCATTTATAAAGCGCATTTCATGCACAATAGTTAAGCAATTATATAATACAATGCAATTTAGCCGACCAAAATCTCATTGGTCGATTGATCGCAGGAAAAACAAACATTTGGAGCCGTGTTTTGTCAAAATTAAGTCAAAATCAATATGACTGAACTGTTTATGAAAGGCTATAGGGCTTTTAATTTGAAGGGCCAGATACAGGAAATCTTGACATGCACTCCCTGTCAGTTTTTTGTTGTTGTGTGTGTTTGTGTGTTTTTTTTTTTTTTTTACACGGCACGGCAGGTCCGGTCCCTACTTTTTTTTTCCTTGTCAAGAGCGACTTTTTCCGATGTTGTTCCAGACGTTTCTGGTTTGGAAGCACGTACCGCTGTTTTCAACACACAAGACACCTCCGAATCCACTGATACTCACTTGCAAAGCTCTTGACTTCCCCTTCATAGTAACAGCAGCTGAGGCTCATGGGTAATGTAGTGTTTAGAGCCATGATGTCCGTGTACAGCACTGTTTTCTGTTTCCTTGTCTTTGATTATTGGTTGTCTTTCTCCAGGTGACATGGGCGTAGGGAAGTCTTGTCTGTTGCACCAGTTCACAGAGAAAAAATGTGAGTCCATCCTCCTTCTCTGCTCCGCTCACAGTATCTGCAGATCTTTAACGGTCTTCCTTCAAAAAGCTCCATTGAACAGTTTTCCTCAGTTAATTTTGCTTTCTGCGTGTTTGCAGTCATGGCCGACTGTCCCCACACCATCGGGGTGGAGTTTGGGACGAGGATCATGGAGGTCCATGGTCAGAAGGTGAAACTGCAGATATGGGACACGGCCGGTCAGGAGCGGTTCAGGGCCGTCACCAGGTCCTACTACCGAGGGGCCGCCGGCGCCCTCATGGTCTACGACATCACCAGGTACCGATGGGGAGAGGCTGGTGTGACTGGTGTGTAGGGATGTCACGATAATAATTGTTTATTGTCAGAGAAATAATCACAGTATTACGATTATCACGATTATTATGTTTTGTTTTGTTTTCTTTATTTAGATCCCCATTAGCTTTTGCCACGCAGCAGCTATTCTTCCTGGGGTCTTTTCATCTTAATAAATGACCAATACAAACCATTAACACACAACACATTAATACATAAAACAAAAAATACATACAGAAAACACATACTCAATACATACACATACAAAACAAAACATCCAAGACAAACACTTAACATATGTTACCTGCTCCTACATTGAATCACTACACAACAAGGATACCAGGACCCAATTTACAAATAGGCTACTGGTCAAAATTGCGATCAAAATAATAATCTCTTAGTTTCATTTTAAAACTAACCATGTTTCTTTGTTGTATAACATAATTCGGAAGGGCATTCCACTCCTTCATAGCTCGATATAATACTATAGTCAAAATATAATGACATTTCTAATCTCTTAAAGCAGAAGTAAGCGATCCGGTGGTTTTGGCTAACTTCCTGTCACGCGCATCCCTTGGCTGCACACACAGAGAGGACCGCCCCTTTATGCCGTTCTCTCCCCTCATTGGATAAAGGTTGTAGGATACAAGGAAAGTTTTCTCCTCGGCTTACAGCAGAGCAGAGTGACTGACAGACCCGTGTTTCAGACCAAACACTCTATAGAAGTGATTGCTGTCGGAAGATACAACTATTTAAGACTTATATTAACACAAATATATCACTTACTTCTGCTTTAATATAGGACCAGTTATTAATCCCCTGAGGGAAGTGTTTGAAATATTTAAGTCATTAATTATCATCTCTACCAAATGTTTAAGTTTATTTAATTTTTTTTTACAATACAAATTAGGGATGTGAATCTTTGGGTGGCTCACGATTCGATTCGATTCCGATTTTTAGGGTCACGATTCGATTCAAAATCGATTTTCGATTCAACCGATTCTTGATTTTATTTTTGCGATTTTTAGTTTGCTTTATTAACACCAGACCATGTGAAAAAGTTGAATGATGATGATGTCTACAGACTACTATATCAGAAGCCATATTTCCCCACCAAAAAATGCACATCACATGTTTCAGATTTATTCAGCAGCAATATATTTGAACCATTTTAAAGTAAACTGCTACATGAAGCTGATTTTATAGGCTACTACTACTACTACTACTCTCTTTTCAAAAGCCTGGACTGAAGGGATGTGAATATTTGGGTGTCTCTATTCGATTCAAAATCAGTTGCACATAGACATGTATCACCTGTAACAAAGGCGCTGCAAAAAAAAAAAAAAAAAAAGACGACACTCCGCTCTCACGCCAGCTGACCTGCAGCCTGTCTGCCTCTGCAGCGCCACAGAGGAGCTGTCAGAGGAGCTGCTGCTGCTGGTCCTCTCTTCAGCCTGCTGTTTGGCTGCACTTTGTTTGAGTTTAAAAAAGTGAAGATCTAACGTCACCTGAGCACCGATCAGCTGAGAGAGCGCAGTGGATGTGGCTGCTCAGCTGGAACGCGCGTGTGTTTAACGGCAAAAAAAACCCAAAACCAGCGATCGTCCTCTCTCCTCAATAGAGCGTCGGGTTGCTGATGTACACAAGCCTAGTCACAGACATTCAATAGAGCATTTAAATCAGATCAGTTAATGTTTGTAGGCGGTTAGCGAGCGTCTTTTAGCGCCATGGCGTGCTGCAGCGCTGTGTACGGCGCTGTGAGGGCGTGTATTGAGACGGAGGAAAATTAATAAAAAATCGATTTTTGAAGATTATGAATCGATTCAGAATCTTAGAGAATGAGAATCTCGATTCTTACATGAATCGATTTTTTCCCCCACCCCTAATACAAATGACACACTAACATTTAAATTCCTACCAATTCAGTGTTAAGTTAGATGAATGGACCAGTGCATTTACCTTTACATTGGCGCCACATCTGCTGATATGGTTCCAACATAATTTTTTTTCGGAAAGTGACGGTATTTAGGAATCTTTACGATCAATTAATTGTGGCGTTTAGTACCGCGATTAATTGTGAAAACAAGTAATTGTGACATCCCTATTGGTGTGTGTACCCACCAGAGATGGGGACTCGAGTCACTGTGACTTGGACTCGAGTCGACTCGAGTCGCTATTTTAATGTGACTTGACTTGACAAAAAATAAAGGACTTGCGACTTGACTCGGACTTGGAGGTTAAAGACTCGGGACTTGACTTGACTTGAGACACGATGACTTGAATGACTTGGCCACCGCTGAATTTCTCACTGGCACGGCATCAACTCAACTTTTTTTTTTCCCAGACTTTTTATGCATTTATTTTGAAAGGACCGCTGGAGAGAGAGAGTGAGGGGGGGATTTGATACGGAGCAAAGGGACCGCCAGGGTGCTACATGGATCTATTAGCCTATAATATACATCCATGGCGTGCTATGACGCTCGCAGCTCAGTGTTTTTAATCGGAGATATCATCCGGAGTTTCAGTGACGGTGAGCGGCCTGACGCTGCTTCATTAACGCTGCGTCGCCGCCGCTGTTCAGAGTCGGGGCAGACGCCCAGTAACTATAGACATACAGTAACCTGTTACCAGCATTACCATAGCGAGGAATTATTATCTAAAACTACTTGGTATGAGTGCAGACTGAGAATGGTTTTGTCATGATAGAATATAGGGCCTAATAGATTTTCTATTCTATTCTATAGAATATAATAGATTTTCTATTCTATTCTATACCAATATTGTCTTTACTTTATTTAGATCAGATTCTGCGGGTGAAATTGCAATAATAAGGTGACTTGACTTGGACTTGACTTGACAAAACCTGTGACTTGACTTGACTTGACTTGACTTGCCCAAAGAAAAATGACTTGGGACTTACTTGAGACTTTAAGGTTAAGACTTGAGACTTACTTGAGACTTGCACATGTGTGACTTGGTCCCATCTCTGGTACCCACTGACCTTTGGTCGGGTAGGTAGCTGGTTTTGTTTGTAGACTGGTTGATTAGGCTGTTGTGTGGTTGACTGGTCATTCGACTTTGTAGCGTTCCAGGCAACCTGTAACTCGTGTTTTTCCGACTTGTTACCCATCAAAGTGCACTATAACGGCCGTCAAACTCGTAACTTCCGACCCGTGAACTCGTACCAGATCGACCTGGTACGACTTCACAGGTCGGAAAAACACGAGTCACGGGTTGCCTGGAACGCACCATTATTTCCTGTGCGCCAGCGCGGGAATGTCGCCAAAGACACCAAATACAAAAAGAACAAATACTGAAAAATACCGCGAGGTGTTAGAGGAGCCGAACGACTTCATCAGCGTTGTATCATCACCTCTTGTAGTGGCTTGGGTGAAACGGATACAGACACGTAGAAGTTACGTATTATAGCTTTAAGAGACAAAGAGATATAGTTTAACCAACCTGTTACCCAGAAATGGGAGTTGCCTTAGTACCAAAACTGGACCTTGCATTGGAGGGATCAGGTTTAAGGTAGACCAAGTGCAAAGGTTGAAATCCAAAAATAGGACAGTTCTAAGATCATCACCAGATTACTCCAATCTCCAAGATAACATTATCTGCTAAACCCAGTTCCTTCCTTAGTCTGGAGCGCCATCAGCCCAACACAAAACAATGTCCCAGTAGACATATAAAGACACAGGACTCAAACCCGTCCACAGAACAAATCTGATTCAGACCTTCATCAAATTTCAGATCAGAGTTTCATTGAGTCGTCACTAAGTGTTGGGCACCGAGAACCGGATGGAACCGATTCTAACGTTTCAATTCCATCGGAAATGGACACATCCAGAGTTGTTGTTACGTGGTTGGTTGATGTGGTTGACTGGTTAGTCTTGAAGATTATGTGAATTTTGGCTGCCAGCGCAGGATGTTATTCAAAGTTTTTTTTTTTTTTAAACAAATCGGGTTGTGAAGCTTCCACAAGAAAAAACAAATTCAGCAGTATTCAGAGAGTCTTACCCAACCAGATTGTGAACCTACGGTCTTGTAGTTGGGGTCCTGTGCGTTGTAACCATTGACCCACCTAACTGGCTGCGCATAGGCATAGCTGCTGTTTATGTGGCCTTTGCAGTGTTGATCGCTGTCTTCCAGCTGGGACAAAATGTGGTTCAAATGTTCATGTTCCCCTGAGGATGAGTTGTTATCATGAAGTCGATGTCCTGCCTTTACTTTCCATCGGGTCTAAGTTTTTTGAGTTATTGGTGCTAAATAATAATAGTCACTGTTTTGTGTGTGTTTGTGTGTAGGAGAAGTACTTATAATCATCTAAGCAGCTGGTTGACGGATGCCAGGAACCTGACCAACCCAAACACAGTGAGTACACAAACCAAAGCAGTGAGCAGTCGGTTGGTAGATGAGTTTGTCATTTTGGCAGCCCAGCTAAAGTTCGTCCATTTTTTTCAAACTGACAGGCTCAGATAGTTACAATGAGTGTCTGACAACAAACTAGAAAGGAGAAATGAACGTATGTCTCTACCTTTAGCCCGTCTCTTCTTCTTCTGACTGGCAGTAGTCATCCCGGTCAAAGTGGTCACAGCAGACCCTGTGGTCGGCACGGCGACGGCGCAGTGCATCGACAGGAGTGTCAGCATCCATTTGTAGCACAGCTAACTGTTAGCCCTAACTTGTGAAAGCTCTGTGAAAGCTGCGCGAAGAGCGGCCCAACATTTTGTTGTTACAATTTGTAAATTCTCCGGTCGTCTCTCTTCACCTCAGTCAGGTAACAGTTTTCCCCACTGGTGTTTTGCCGCGAGTTATCGCGAGATTTCAGAATGAGATTTCTAGCGTGGTGAGATTTGGACACAAATCACAGCAAACAGCGACCTGCAGCTAAAGGTAGAGACATACGTTCATTTCTCTTTTCTAGTATGTTGTCAGACACTCATTGTAACTATCTGAGCCTGTCAGTGTGAAAAAAAATGCAGGTTTATAGGGCGAACTTTGACGGGAGCCACTTGCCCGGTTGAAGAGCGTTAGCTGGGCTGCAGGCTGCCTGCCCGGCTCAATACTGGAACCACCTCAATAATTGTATTATCCATCACTCACGTGTACAGAAAAATATATGAAAACAGGGCCCAGGTTGGAAAAAACCGAAGTTTCCCTTTAATTTGTCTTCATCTTGATTTTATTTGTTTCTTGTCAACAATGCGATCCCTGACATCTTTCAGGTGATCATTCTGATTGGTAACAAGGCCGACCTGGAGGCTCAGAGAGACGTGACATACGAGGAGGCCAAACAGTTTGCTGAAGAGAACGGTGAGAGACAGAGACATGTTGAAGTATATTCAGTTCATCAGTGTGACCGAGACTCGACTGCCTGACTCTGATCTCTGCTTCCTGTTATTAATCAGGTTTGCTGTTTCTGGAGGCCAGTGCTAAGACGTAAGTGCACTCAACATCTAGAATGGTTTCCTGGTAAAAGAGCAATCGTACGAACCGTTTGATTTAATTTGTCCCTTTTTGCTTTCATGTGAGCTGTGTGTTTCCGTCGCGGTCTTTGTCTTCCTCAGTGGGGAGAATGTGGAGGAGGCCTTCCTTGAGGCGGCAAAGAGGATCTACCAGAACATCCAAGATGGCAGTTTGGACCTGAACGCCGCCGAGTCGGGAGTCCAGCACAAGCCGTCAGCGCCACAGGGAGGCCGCCTCAACGCCGACAGCCAGCCGGCTAAAGAGGGCTGCAGCTGCTAACCACAGACAGAATCTACAAACCCATCGAACGGACGAACGCACGGACGGACAGAGTCAGATACGTACACAGAGATCCCTTTCCTCCAGGCACCAACGTCCACCTTCTGTCCAGGGTGCGTCCAACAGGATCTAGTTTTTACATTTTACATATTACATTCAATATAGCAGTGGTACAAGTCCAACCATCAAATTCAGACTGCAGCTCAGTGCTCAGCGCGACCATCCTCCACCCGAATATACACCAACCAGATTTCATTCTGATTCCTCTGGACCAGTCTTAAATCAGGATCAGTATTGAACAACTACCAAAATTCAGACCATTCTAGTCCTCGACTGCATTCAAATTGAATCCTTCAACATAAATCCTGACCACCTTAGATTAACACTGGGGTCACAATCAAGACTGCTTTCAGCTGTCACTCAGACAGTCTACGCCTTTCTAAAACCAAATCTTTCAAGTCTGGAGAGATGGTGGCCCAACTCAAGTGAGGATGATCCAAATTTGGCACTACCCTGGTCCCAATTTGGAAACACTGGTAACCCAAGAGACAAAGATATATAGTTTAACCAACTTGTAACCCAGAAGTGGACTAAAGGGTTTTGCCTTAGCTCCAAATCTGGACCTTGCAATGGAGGGATCAGATTTAAGGTAGAGTAGGCCAAGTGCAAAGGTTGAAATCTCAGAATATGACGGTTTTAAGACCATCACCAGGTGACTTGAATCTCCAAGGTAACTGTATCTGCTAGGCCCAGATCCTTCCTAGTCTGGAGTGCCGCCGTCGGCCCAAGTCAATCTTAGGAAGTCCAGACCACTCAAAAGTGGACTGTTGTTGTCCCAAGACAAAACACTGTCCCAGGAGACACATAAAGACACAGGACTCAAACCCGTCCACAGCAGAAATATGATTCACACCTACATCAAATTAGAGATCACCAGAGTTTCATTGGGTCAAGCCCAAGGCTCCAGCTGGACTTGTTCCACCCGACATGTAGGTTCACCTTTGAATCAAGGTACAACCGTATTTGAGAGGTAAATACAAGATACTATGCCAGGATTCAGAGATCTTTTTCACTATAATTCGAACCCAAGTTCTGATCATCGACATTCCTAGGAACTGATCCAAAGCCTGGATCCAAATCTTCAAATCTGGACCTTGAGGTTACATCTGCTTATATCTGATCTACTGTAACTCCAGATCAGCCAAACACCCAAGTTTTTACATTTGCTCTTTGATGGAAACTTCTGGATATATATATATATATTCGTATCTATGGCATATTCATGTGTGATGCTCCAACTTCTCAGTTCAGTTCAATTGGAATTGTTTTGTTTTTTTAAATGAATGCTTCAAAACAGTAAAATCTATGAAGGAGGGTTTCCAAACACGCTGCATTGGTGGGTTTCATTAGTTCATCAGTTCTACACGGACTCGGGTTGTTGTCGGTTTTGTCTCAGCAGGGTTCCAGCTGTGCATTAACACACATCACAGGTCCAAATTAAATGTACACAAAGGGATAAAATCCAGAACAAGACACCGGACCCAGCTGTATGTGGGTCCTGGTCAAGGTCTCCAGGAGTAGGAACCTAGTGGATCCCTGAAGACCTTGACAAACAGACATGCACCCTTAAACCATCCAGTGAGGCTGCAGTTTTATATCGCCTGGTTTAAAAATCTCAACATTTGGACGAAATCTTATTTAACATGACTTTGAACATTGATTGCTCATTGGAGAAACGCAGCAACTGCTGGATGAAGAAATCAAATGTCTTACCTGAACCTGATTGTCAGCACCTGTTCCTTAGGCAATCTTGGGTTCAGGATAGATTTTTATTAAATTTTTTCCATTGTTTCTGTTTTTTTGTTTTGTTTTGTTTTGTTTTGTTTTTTAAATCAAGTATAAATGCAATATATTTTTGATGTCACAGCTCCATCTAGTGGTAATTTCTCTCGCCCTCATGCTTCAGTGCTTCTTGAGGGAAGAAAAATGACACCAAGTGTAAGTGATGCTGATTCTTTTAATTTATTACTTCTTATTTTTGTTTAGGTTTCTGTTTGATATTCACTTTATTTTAATGCATTACTCTGGTTTCTGGCTCATCACTGAAAAATTGTTGCAACCAAATATTGAAACTCTTGATCTGTACTTGATACCTCAAAGAACATTATGAATATTTGGACATAAATTCTATGTACATTTCAATTGTGTGAGCCGCGTCTGCTTTGAAGTTTGATGTTGCCAACCGGCATTCGTGAATAAAGGTAAAGTTAACTGACAGTTTAATTTACGGACCTGGCACGACATGAGCTAAGACGTTCAGTCAGTAAATGACATCAATTAGAGGGATTCCCACGCTCATGAGTTTCCAACCGAAGCACCACCAGTTCAGCTTCGCTAAACCTTCTTTGAAATATTTTAAAGTTGCATCAGTTGATTCACTCTCAGATTAAAATTGTGTCGGTTTGCAAAATAAATGTTCCATAGTAGCTTTGTCGTGATGAATCAACACGTTCTGATCCGATTAAAATCAGACTTACACTAAATGCATTTAGTAATATACGACGATTCTGCTTTAATACATAAATACATGTCACTTATACACTGAGTAAACAAATCACACATTAAAGATTAATTCAGCTGATTGATTTAAAATGTATTGTTTGTATTTTACTCCTACATTAATCTCGATCTGAACCAGAATTAGCTCCACCATTTACTTTTTCTCCATTATCCACAAGTTTCCGAACGTCATCTATGGTCAAAACCGGAAGCCGGTTTTGCCGGTTTGGTGGAATTGTACGTTTACGTTTCCATGGTTTTCAGTCGTTGTCATAGTTGCGGTAAACGCATGGATCTATTAACGCTGGCTTTTGTAACACGGATGTCAATTTGTGTGATATCCATTGTTAAAAGCTGGTGTGATGATCCATGCGTTTTACAGATTTTCATTGAAAAAAAAAAAAAAAATCCATGCATTTACCGCGACTACCGAAACCATGGAAACGTAAACATAAAATTCCACCGGAAGAGCAAAACCAGCAAAACAGGCTACGTTTTTGACGTTCGGAAAAAGGTGGATAGGAAAATGGGAATTGCAGATGGATGAATAACCAGAGGAAGCTAAATGTATTTCAACCGGGAAAAGGAAAAATTCAGAATTATTTAATTATTATTATTAGCTTTTTCTTGATTTCCAATCCATTTTTATTCCTAAATTCTGACGTGCAACGATTATTTAGAACTTGAGTTAATTTTTGTTAGTTAATTTCACAATTTGAAAGAAACTAATAATCAGAAAAGATTTAAATCAGTTTGTTTACTATCGACTCAGCAGTGATATTTGTCACCTCCTACAGTTTTTAATGTTAAATGTAAAAAGCAGCGGCTGTGTGATGTTTTTCCCGCCATGTTTGTTTCCATCTCCGTGTTCATGGCGCCGTGGTTCTGGTCTGGGCCGGTGATCATGTGTACATATCCAGTGTTTCCAGTTTCAGACCAGTGAGTCCTGCTGTGGGCGGGGCCAGGGGAGTCCTGGACCACTTCAACACACACTCTGGTTTCTAACTGTGTCCACGTCTGTCTGATGGGGAGGGATCAGTGTGACGTTACTCTTTGCTGTCCTCTGATTGGTCGACAGCTGCCTTCTTTGACTGTGATGTTTGATTTATGGACGAAACCCCTCCCTCACTGCAAAACATCTGACTTACAGGTTTTCAGGCATCTTGTTGCTTGTTCATCATTTAATAACCTGCACGCTGCGTCTGCACCGAAGCCATGTTTTTCTTTTTTAACAAAGGAAGGATTTGTTTGTTTCTTGTTTTTGTTTTTTTCTTTCTTTACTTTAATGCAAAGATTTTATCGAGTGTCCAGGGACCAAAGGGTCAGAAAACTCAACAGGAAGTCACTGGATTTATTAAGAAAACTACATTTTGTTGTGACCAACGCCTTAAGCTTCCCTCGCCAAAGGAAAACACAAACATTTCATGTACAAACAGGAAACAAATACTCACCTAGATGAATATAGAGACAGATTTCTGCCTGTTTACAGTAGTGTCAGCAGGTGGCGCTGTGGTCACAGTTCAGTCTCTGCCCATCTGATTTTAAAGACTTTGTCTCTGTGACTTTGTTCCAGCGTCCACAGATTCCTGATAGTGAACGGAAGTTTATCTCCAAATAATCAAATAGCCACGTTTGTTTTTACAGAGATAAATGTGTGAATGTTTCAGGTAAATGTCGGCACAGATCAGTCAAAAGGGGGCGCTGTAATCAGGCTGAACAACAATTTGATTCTCTTCTTTCTGTTCTGCTGATTTTCTGTCTGCTTCAGTAACAAACATGCTTCTCATGGATCTTTGACTGTTTATATTGGTAATCTGTAATGAGTTTCTCAGCTGTACCTGTTCATTGTACGACCATGGGATTCAGTTATTTGTAAATAAAGTATATATACTGTATATACACCAAGGAGTCTGCTCCATGTGTCATGAAATCAAAAAAAGTGAATCAAGAAGTGTTGGAGAAGAACTTTTTTTTAAAATTGATTTTGACATCTAGAAGATCAGTTCTTATCATTTATCTCCATATTCTTTGTGTTATTCAAGCCAAAAGTACGGTGGCCGGGAGGTGCAAACCAACATTACAAAATCCGAAACAGTTTACAAAGGTTGAGACAACTTTACATTTTAGAAAACATTTTTACATATCATAAAACAAAATACATTACCATAACACATTTACAAGTACCGAAACAAATTTACATTTCAGAAAACAAATTAACAAGAAACTAAACACTTTTACAAACACCAAGACAAATTTACAAGTGGCGAAACAATTTTACAGGTCACGTGAACTCCATCAACGATGACAACAACTTGTATTTGGCTGCTCCCGTAATCACTTACGTTTCAACCCCGGACGTGTAAAAGGTGTTGAAACAGTTTACAAACTGAAATATGGAAAAACATGGAAATGTTTACTCTGATCAGAGCAGGAGAACAAGGTGAGTTCTGTCTTAATGATTCTGTTGTGTGGACTGTGGAGAAGATGAGGATCTGTTGGTTGTGTGAGGTGCAGTGTTGAGTTTAACTGTGTGTGTGTTTGTTACTTCCTGTTCTGTCAGACTTGACTCTACTTCCTGACTCTACTTCCTGTATTTATGCACTAACCGTCAGTGTTACTGGTTTGACTCTGTGCAGAGGAGGAGGGGGACACAGGAGAGACTCCAGGATCTGAAGACAGTAATCCATCTGAAGATGATCCGTCCTCCAGTCATGAGCCTCCAGCTACAAGGTAAGAGACCTGCAACATCCAGCATTTTGTTTCTGTGCTGATGGCCGACAGTCCAGAGAAGACAGGAAATGAGAGCGAGAGAGCGAGAGAATATCATGCATGTGTAGCCCGGGAATTAGAAGCACACAGGACACACTTAATGGGGTTCTTGTAGCCTTCTTATTTATTTCATCGCATGCATCAGTTGCAAAAAGGCTTATTTGACTGAATTTCTAAACTCAAAGTCATTCGTTCTCATCTGAGACTTAGAGAGAACCGAAACCAAAAGCATAAAAAGAAACAAAATAGCATAGGGGACAAAATACGGCAGTGGGCTATGAAGGTCTACAGAAACAACAAAATACACACGTCATTAAAATCATGACACGGTCATATTAACTCGAAAATGTGCATTCAAAATATTTTACCACAGTCACTTACACGCCACGCAGCGTGGAACACGGGAGCTGGAGCTTCCTGAAGCTAGTCATTAGCCCTGGTCGACGGCTGGCATGCTACCCTCTGAAATAAATCACCAATATCTCTAAATGAGACTATATCGTCACATTCTGTTACGGCGTCTTTTACAATGTGTGCGTATTTTACCTACCAATTGAACAGAACAACAGTCTCCTCTGTTCGCCGAGACATTTCAGGCACTTGTGGCTCACATTCAGCAGAAAAGACAACAATAACCCACAATGCACCTGGCGGCTAAACCAAAATGCGCCCAACTGAACCCAAAGCAGCTCAATGCTGCCACCTTGTGACCACTTATTTAACTCATTTACATTTTGTTTACATTTACATTTGAAATATGACATTTAAAAGAAAGAACAAAAGAAAACAAAAACACATTATAGTACATTGGAATACATTCACCCTTAAGTGGAAAATTACACTTATGATTCATTTACCACCCGGCTACACATGCTGCAGTTTAATGTTTGGTACTTTGATCTGAAGTCCACCAAGTCTCCTCACTATGAAGCATTTATCAGTTTGAGAGCTCCTCTAAGGTTCATCAGGGACAGAGTGGACAGCAGGAAAAAAAGTCATTCTGATAAATACAGTCTATCCACATTGAGAAACATGTTCCTCATTTATGGAAAATAGTGGAAACTAGTTCTCAGGTCACATCCTGTTTCTCCACAGTCACAGAAAACATGAACCACTTGTGTCACATTTTGTCTTAATTGTTTTGTAAAGTCTTGAGTTATGACCTTTGACCTTTAGTTCACCAATATCTTTTTTTGGCTGTTCATGCCTTCATTGATAGTACAGTTGAGAGAGACAAGAAATGGGGTTCACCAATATCTCATCTGTTCATCCTAATTTACTCTCTGAAACATGTCGAAGGAACCTCCTCAAATATGGCACAACTGTTCAACTATGATTAGATTTTTGTCTCTAAAGATCAAAGGTCAAAGTCAAGACAAAGTAAATGTGACAGTTGAGGGTCCTGTCACTATGCCTCCAATTGATTATGCGCCCTGGCTACTTGGCCAAGGGGATGTCCCTTTGGGTGACTGGCAAGCGCACACGACTCTTACCCGGGAGGTGTGGGTTCAATCCTCGCCCGGGCTCTCTTCACATTGCCACATTCTGGCATTGTTGGCTGGATCCATGTAGCACTAGGGGTGGGTCCATGGATTCCTAATGTGTGGCAGCCTGCGTGGAAGCACGAGGACGTGCTTGTGAAAAGAGGGGGAGAGATGTGACAGTTGACGGTTCCTGTCGCTATGCCTCCAAGGGGATGACCCTTTGGGTGACTGGCAAGCGCGCATGACTCTTACCCGGGCCCTCTTCACCTTGCCACATAAACATGAGAAGATGTCTCACAAACTATGAATATTCTCTGAGACTCTGGACAAACAGGGGTCAGATCATCTGGAACTCGTCTGAGAGGACGAGGAAACGACCTGGAGGAGGTGACTCTAGTTTAAACAGAAATGTGTCCATGTCTTCACAGAGAGAGGAAGAGGAGTGGTGTCTCTGTGGACCAGCAGCTGTCCTGCTGTGGTCTCTGTCAGGACGTCCTGAAGGATCCAGTCTCCTCCAGCTGTGGACACTGGTTCTGCAGACAGTGCTTCACCTCAGACTGGGACCAGTCTAGTTCTTCAGGAGAAGCCTCCTGTCCCCAGTGTGGACAAAGACCCAGAACCAGAGGTGGACTGCAGACAGCCAATCAGAGCAGCTCTGTGATGGACTGGACAGGTAAGTCTTTGTAGCTGTTGTGTCTTACTCGTTCAATAACACAAACTCACCCAAACCTGAAAATGTAGGTCTATCAATAAACAAATGAAACCAACAGGTGTTTGTTAAATTATAAAATGTATTGATGAACAATCACAGCAGTAATGACAGGGAACTGTATTGTAATGGCCTCTAGTCGGACAACACACAGTTATGAACCTCGATGTGGTCCAGACTTTTCCACACTCATGTAAACAACAAACTTCCTCTGTCGTTTTGCTTCACGGTGTGTCATGTTCAGGTGTGATGACTTTCACTGTTTCTAATTTTCTCTCTTAAATTATCTGATCAGATTGTCAGACTCTCTGTCTTCAGTCTGACTCTGTCTCTTCTCTCTCAGCAGATCGTGGTCTGCAGGAGGTTTTAGATCAACATAAGATCAGTCTGAGGAGCAGATGTGAACGAGTGACTGAAGGAACTGAGGGAACAGGAAGTGAAACAGGAAGTGGAACCCTCCTCAACAGGATCTACACTGAGCTCTACATCACAGAGGGACAGAGTGAAGAGGTTAATACCCAACATGAGGTGAGACAGCTGGAGACAACGTCCAAGAAGAAGACCCTCCATGACACTCCAATCAAGTGCAACGACATCTTTGAAGACTTACCTGTCCAACAGAGAGAGGACGTCTCTACGGTCTCACCTGTCCAACAGAGACCCATCAGAGTGGTTCTGACCAACGGCGTCGCTGGCGTTGGAAAAACCTTCTCGGTGCAGAAGTTCACTCTGGACTGGGCCGAGGGCTTGGAGAACCAAAATGTCAGTCTGCTGGTTCTGCTTTCATTCAGGGAGCTGAACCTGATCAGAGATCAGCGGTTGAGTCTTCTCAGGCTGCTCCATGTTTTCCATCCAACATTACAGAAGGTCACAGCAGAGCAGCTGGCTGTCTGTAAACTTCTCTTCATCTTTGACGGCCTGGATGAAAGCCGACTGTCCCTGGACTTCAACAACAGGGAGGTTGTGTCTGATGTCACACAGAGGTCATCAGTCAACGTGCTGCTGACAAACCTCATCCAGGGGAATCTGCTTCCCTCGGCTCTGGTCTGGATCACCTCCAGACCTGCAGCAGCCAATCAGATCCCTCCTACATGTGTTGACAGGGTAACAGAGGTCCGAGGCTTCACTGACGCCCAGATGGAGGAGTACTTCAGGAGGAGGTCCAGTGATGAAGATCTGTCCAGAAGAATCATCTCACACATCAAGACGTCCAGGACCCTCCACATCATGTGTCAAGTCCCAGTCTTCTGCTGGATCAGTGCTACAGTTCTGGAGCACATGTTGATCACAGACCAGAGAGGAGAGCTGCCCAAGACCACCACTGACCTGTTCTCACACTTCCTGCTGGTCCAGACAAAGAGGAAGAAGAACAAGTACGGTGAAGGACATGAGATGAGTCCACAGGAGCTGATGGAGACCAACAGGGAAGTTCTTCTGAAGCTGGGGAGGCTGGCGTTTGAACAGCTGCAGGAAGGAAACATCATGTTCTACCAAGAAGACCTGAAGCAGTGTGGTCTGGATGTCACAGAGGCCTTGGTGAACTCAGGACTCTGTACTGAGATCTTCAAAACAGAGAGTGTGATCTTCCAGAAAACAGTCTACTGCTTTGTTCATCTGAGTGTCCAGGAGTTTCTGGCTGCAGTCTACATGTTCCACTGTTTCACCAACAGGAAGACACAGGTCCTCGAGAACTTCCTGGGAGAAGATCACAAACAGGGAGAATCAAAGCCAAAGTCAAAATCTTTATTTAAGAAATTTTCCAAGTTTTTTAGATTAAAGACACACACCCCTCCTCCAATCAATGCAAGCAGTCTTCCGCCTCTGGATGACTTCCTAAATAGAGCCATGCAGAAATCCCTCCGCAGTAGAAACGGTCACCTAGACCTGTTTGTTCGCTTCCTTCATGGCCTCTCTCTGGAGTCCAACCAGAGGCTGTTAGGAGGTCTGCTGGGTCAGACAGACAACAGTCCAGAAACCATCCAGAGAACCATCAACAACCTCAAGGAGATGGAGACTGATTACATCTCTCCTCCTGACAGAAGCATCAACATCTTCCACTGTCTGACGGAGATGAAGGACCAGTCAGTTCATCAGGAGATCCAACAGTTCCTGGAGTCAGAGAACAGATCAGAGGAGGAACTCTCTGAGATCCAGTGTTCAGCTCTGGCCTACATGCTGCAGATGTCAGACCAGGTTCTGGAAGAGTTGGACCTGATGAAGTACAACACATCAGAGGAGGGACGACGGAGACTGATCCCAGCTGTGAGGAACTGCAGGAAGGCTCGGTGAGTCCAGACATGATCAATATAATTATTGATCAGTGGTTTAATTGAGTTCAGATAAACACAGTTTTCACTGATTTTCATTATTCTCAGTTTGACTTTGAAACATTTCCAGGTGAGTTGTGTTTTTCTGGAGGTGTAGTAGAAGCTGTGAGCTCCAACATGTGGATCTTCAGCTCGTTGTGATTGTTGCTGTTTAATCAACAAAAACACTCATTTAGTTTTTTATTTTCACTCTTTGGTTTTATTCAAACCTGATGAATCTAATTAAAGCAGCTCCACTGATCTTCCACCTCAGTGTTTCCAGATGTTAGTACTATTAACCCTTTAGTGTCTCAGAGGCAGCTGTGTGCAGTCTGATAATAATAATAACATTTATTTGAATAGGGACAGTGCATATTAATGAACATTAGTATAACTAAAAGAAATACTGCTGTAAATATGCCGGATTATAGCCAGGCGGCTAATTTGCGTCCGACGTCCCTAATAAATAAATAAAATACAGCAGTACACCACAAGGAATAAAAACAAAACAATAAATACAATACATATAACGAAATACATAAAAGTGCACTACACAAACAAGAAAGACAAAACAATAAAAACAATGTTAGACACGATACTAGGACAGGACAAACATTAATGTGCAAGACATAACAGTAATACAACATCCAGACAGCACAGTAAGTAAACAATCAGTCATATCGCCCCAGGTCCAGTTAATGGTCGCACTCTTGTGTGTCCTTAAGCCACTGCTTAAGATTCCCTTTAAAAGAGGAATAAGTGGGACATTCCCTTATAGTGGAGGGAAGACTATTCCAAATGCCTCCCCCCACCACAGACAGCACGTTCCTCCCAAATGAGGTGCGCCTGTGGGGAATCTCGCAGTCACCTCTCTCGCAAGCCCTGGTGCTCATGCCTCTCACTGATGACTGTGCTCAGGTGATGTCGTCTTCAGACTCCGCCCACACTGACTCAGGTGACAGGTTTGAAGAACATGTGAGGAGTTTGGCCCAATTCTAATCCGACCCCTCACGGACTCACTGACTTAGAGGCGCGTTCACGGGAAGTCTGTGAGTGTGTGAGGGCTGTTCCATTGTCAGATCATCAAGTCAGTGAGTCAGTGAATGAGCCCTTACTGCCCCCTTACCGTAAGTCAGCACCGATGCGGACTTTGGGTAGGGGAATTACCCACAGTTCATAGCGTTGTGAAGTCAAACCATAACACATGGGATGCCGTCGGAACGCAAGTGTTAAAAAAAAAAGAAATTAACACAAGTAGTCAGAGAGAGCTCCGCTGTCTCTTTATTGTTAATGGACAGGAGCCAAAAAAAAGGAATAAATAAAAAGAAAAGAAGAAGTTTACTGTCAGTGTTAACGTACAGTTTGTGATTATTGATGATGATTTGATCAGATCTGATCCAGGAATATTTTGTTTTGAGTCCGCCTCCCTCGCACACCTTGTGCGTATTGAAAGTACAGTAAATTTATCGGTCCAAGGGCGGAGTTAAAAACATTTTGTTGTCAAGGTAACGTGTCGTGAGAGTGGGTAAGTGCTGTTCCATTCATGTTTACAGCACCTGGACCCTCACAGACTCTCACACTCTGTCACTTAGAGCTGACGTCACTTTAGTCAGTGAGGGTTCAGGGCCTGAGTCTTTAGGGGGCGGATTGGAATTGGGGGTTAGAAGGAAATGAAGCAGACGTCATGATGGACATGGAGGAAGCCCCGCCCCCTTTAAGTCACATGACTCCAACAGTGTCTGTTGAACTGTCACAGTGAAGTGAGGTTGTGAGTTTAGCTGCAGCAGCAACAAACACTGATGATGGTTCATGATCAAACTAAACGTGACAGAGTCGAGTGACGGGACCAACATCTGTTCAGAGCTCACACACACTCACATGAGCCAGAAACTGCTGCTCACACACACCAAGAGTGGAGATCTGAACCTGAGGGGACTGAACTGATCAGCAGTGTGATTTATTGATCAGTGATCGTTTCAGTGTTAAAGTCTTTCCATACATTGTGTTGATGAGACACTGGGCTGGTTTCTGTCTTGTTGTAGAAGAGTCGTATCAGGAAGTGTTGATCTGAGTGGACCACTTCTACACAAGGTCAAAGGTCAACCTCATGTTTCTGATCTGCTCTGAGTGAACTGTTCACTGAGCTGAACTCACACAAACTGTTCTGGAGTCAGTCTGAAAACAGTGGACAGGTCAGATGTTCTCCTCAACAACTTGTCTTCATCCTGACTCTGGATCAAACCACATGAAGCAGAAACGTGACGTCACTTTCCTCCTTCATCTGAAACACAGATCCAGATTAAACCAGTGCAGGTCTCAGAGTTTCCTGTCAAACTCAGTCAGAGAAGATGAGCTGAAGCTCAGATGTTCATCACATCATCACGTCATCAGATGCATCAACTGTGTTTTTACTGCAGCTTTCATCTCATTTCATTCTGACACGTTTCATATTTTCTCTCTTCACAGACTTGTTGGTTGTGGACTCTCAGAGAGTCACTGTGAAGTCGTGGCCTCAGCTCTGAAGTCCAACCCCTCCCACCTGACAGAACTGGACCTGAGTGACAACAACCTGGATGATTCATCAGTGAAGGTTCTGTGTGCTGGACTGGAGAGTCCAAACTGTAGACTGGAGACTCTGAGGTGAGTTCACTGACTGGACCTGTTGGACTTTTGTCTGTGTTCAGTTCAAATGTGTGAAGTTCAGTTTGAAGCAGCGACTGATTGTGACTCCATGTTACTGCAGCTGGTAGAAGGTGAAGGGTCAGAGGTCACTCAGAGGTCAGTGTGTTGTTGTTGATGATGATGATGATGATGATGATGATGATGATGATGATGAGGCTCTCAGATGAAGCTGCTAACAGAACAGCTGGATCAGCCACTGTAGCTGAAGCTGAGCAGATGTGATGTAGATCTGAGTTTTCCCTCTTTGCTTGGTTCAGGGTCAAAGGTCAAAGCAGCTTCCCAGTGTGAGAGGTCAGGTTAAAGTCCTGTAGCTCAGAGAACAGTGTTGGTTTGATGATCCCACTGTGGAGACACTGAGGCTCATGAACATCAACACTGGGCTCCACAGGAAGGAAGCTTCAGCTCATGGTCACATGACATTAAAGGAGTTAACTTCCTGTCCACAGTGTGTGTGAAGCAGCCTCTGGTCACATGACTCCAGTGTCAGTGAGGGGTCAGAGGTCAGCTTCAGACAGTGGACAGTGTCTCCTGAGCCACTGTGACTGTGTCCACAGCCTCTGGAGCTGAAGCTCCATCCAGCTTCAGCTCCTCAGCTGCTCTCTGCCAGTGGAGCTGTGAGGAAGAGACCACTTCACAGTCAGTGTGGACAGCAGGAAGCAGCTGGGACACAGCAGCTCTCCGTCTACCTGACAGGAGCCTGAAGCTCGGCCTTCAGCAGCATCTGGTCTGATGTGGATCGGCTGTGGATCCGGGTCCTTTCAATGTGTTTGTGCTGCAGCGTCTCAGTGAAGATCACACTCGTTCTTCTCCATCATCAGTGAGGTCAGCTGAACAGGTCAGGTGTTTGTGCAGGAGGCTCTGGACGTTAGCTGAAGGTCACCTGGTTGTTTCTGCAGGTCTCAGTAGCTCCGGTGGTGGACTGAGGCCCAGCACTCGTCCTCCTCCAGGTCCCAACAGAACCAGAACCAGAACAGGGACCAGTTCTTCCTCCTGGAGACGCCGCAGTCCACTGTCGCTTCGTTTGTTTACGTCGTGAGTCAGAGAGTTGGAGACTGAACAGAGAGCGAGGATGAAGGATCTGATGAGGGATTCATGGTCCACAGAACCAGAACCAGAACCAGAACCAGAACCAGCTGTCAGGATCAGACTGAGGCCAACAGGCAGCGGCGCCGGATTCATTTTAGAGTTGGGGGGGGCATGGAGGTTCGGTTGTTACGGGGCATAGATTTACACACTCACTGTCGGTGCAATAGTCATATTGTAGCATCCGGCAGTGATGCGTATGTAACACCCGTCTCATGTACCTATGGGGCGGGGCCTGGGTTAAACTTATGATATTCCCCTTTTTGTTATGCTTAATAAATAAAATAAGAATTGAGTAGGCTAAATGAAAACCACACACAATAGCACTTTAAATGTAAATACTTTTTTAGTTAGAGGATTTTTTAGTTCAAAATAGAAAAATAAAAAATATGAAATAATCACTTGGGTTCAGTGACAATAAAATTAATGTTCAACAGAAATGATACCCGTTTTGATCACTTTAAATACTGGCAATCACTGGTTATTCACACCAAATATCATGAAACATAAAGCGAGCGAATAATGCAATGAACCCACACACACACTTTCACACGCACACACCACAGTCCACAACAGTCTGGGAAAAGCTACCCCAAAACCCCGTTGCAGGCCTGTTTCGTTGCTCGTGTGCGTTGAGGCCCAAAACACACTGGCCGCTTCGCTCTCTGAAAGCAAAATAAAAGGCACGTGCAAATCAACAGTTACTCACGGCTCCCACAACAGTCCATGCGCTCCCGACAGTCCGTGGGGAAACGGGGGGATGAGGGGGGAATGGCGGCTCGCCGGTGTTGTGGCCCTACTGGTTCCTAATTTAACTGGTTACGGTGCTGAACAGCTGCAGATGTTTTGCGCTCCCTCAGCAGATTCGTCACAAATTCACAAACATACACAACATATTACCAGCGAGTTTCAAGCCACAATTCACATCTACCGCGGCGAATATGCTGCTGTGAGTGAGCACTAACAGTTACGTACCAGCCACATGGGAAAAAAAAAATAAAGTGGAGAAAAAATAATCTTCACATATTTGCGTGGGTCGGGACTCGATCTCGCTTCAGCAAAACCAATTACACCACTAACCACCTGTCTACCTCTGTGAGCCACTCAAGCTCACAGGTGCCCGCCGCTTCACTGGATATCAGTCAATTACGTCACTACAGGTAACGTTTTGACTCGAGCTGATCTCAAACAACTGGTTACCATCGGTTTGCCTTTGAAATACACGGACAATGCCTCGGTGTTTATTGTTCTCTTTCCTCCAGTCTAATCAACATATTCAGCGCTACACTTCTCTCCGCACAACACTACACACTATGACAAAGCCTGTCGTGTTGAGAAAGTGATGAACTAGCTCGGAAATACTGTCAAAATACGCTCAACAATATGTAAACAAAATCGAAACACTTGAGCCACTGCATGTGTACATGGTTGAAAAGTACGACTTGCATTTAATCACATTACTGTATTGCGAATGTTTTGTGTACTTACATTTCTTTACACTTCTCTACAGATCTTATAAAACGCACAACGTATTTATTGGCGTGCATTAAAAGAAATGTTCACTTGAAGTCGCCGTGGTTCGCGGAAGAGATGTTACCTGAGTCTACCTGTTTCGATCTGGGGCCTCATTTATCAAAGAGCGTGTAAAAGTCCTCTTAAATTTTCAGTACGACGGAAAGGCAAAATGTGCGTACGACCAAAAAATATACACTCTTTTCAGATCTATCAAACTCCGCGTACACACGGCTGCACGGTATTTCGATTGATAGATCACACCGGACCTGAGAAAAGCGTGGATGAGAACACGCCTCATACCCAGCCCCCTAAACGGCCCCACGCAACCATAAGTGGTCAATGCAAATCAGTTACGTGCATATTAAGTAGCCATGTGCACTCTGGAAACGTGTGGAATGACGTCAGTGGAAGACGGTGAAGACAACAGACGGACGGAGAGCGGAGAAAGAAGCGGAATTTCTCTGAAAGCGAGATACACGGTAACACGGCAATATCAGTCAGAAACATCATCTTGCATTGAAAGGCTTCAATAAATACAAAAAACTCCCAAATCTAAATGAAACAGAACAGAAAGAAGAATAATCATATTTATTCTGCCCCTTATTTTAGATTATGTCATAATAATTTAAAGCAGGGTTTCCACTGCCAGTCAGTACTTTGCACCCCTTTCCACTAACCCCCAACTTCCGTTCACTGGAAGACTTTGATTTTCATTTGTGCATAGCTATATATTTAAAAAAAAAACATTGAAGTCCACCAGTCTGTGACTTTTCCTAAAATGATGTTGGGCAGCACCCATTTTTGTTAAATACAATAAATATTATTCACACAAAAAATATCGATCATGTTTTCTCATTTGCTTTGATTTGCGCCGACATTATTGGGCTTGCTGCTTGCTTGTGTGTGTCCAGTCTGGCTACGTAACACACGCACGTCGCAGAAATTATTTTCCAGACTGGACAGACGGGTTGTGGAAGAGGTGTAGCCTACATGCAGGGGGAAATATCAATATGATATCAAAAGAAAACGAAATTCGTTTTATAAAGCCAGTATTTAGGAGCAAACTAGTGTAAATGCACAGGGGAAAAATCTGAGTTGCTGTGCTTTTCATGTAAAGTGCCGACGTCAACACGTGTGCGGTGGTGGTGGGGGGGGGGGGGGTCATGATCACCACCACTTGCTACTTCAAACAGTGTCCGCGCTCCTCTCTCCCTCGCATACTGCAGTTCTCTGACTCTGCAGCGGCGTCGCCAATTCCTCCTGTTCTTCAAAAAGCGTGTAAATGCCGGTACGCCATGGTCGGACTGGTCGTAAATTTTTGCTCTTACTCCCGACAAGTTTTGGTTTGATAGATCCCAAATTAGGCGGAGAAAAGTGCGTACGCACAAAATGGGGGAAAGAGCGTGTAAAAAAGCGTGTATCCACAATGATAAATGAGGCCCCTGCCTGTGACTATGATGCGTTCAAGGGACCAGGGCAGCGTCGGACGTCGGCCATTTAGATCGCCATGGACCCAAAACTGTTTAGTTCGTCAGTTTTTTCTGTGAATGTCAAACTAGTTTTAATTAAAATGTATACCTTTACAAAGGGCAATGATAAAATATGTCGGCACACGAAATCTAAAGCATCAGACCATTCTATAAACACATTTCAAACAATCGACTCACGTCCGACGCTGCCCTGGTCCCTTGAACGCATCATATTCACCGCAGCCAGAAACAGCTAGACTCAGAGCTAACTTCACCTCTCTTCCTCGAACCACAGCGACTTTAAATGGACATTTCTTTTAATGCACGCCAATAAATACGCTTTGCGTTTAATAAGATCTGTAGAGAAGTGTAAAGAAATGTAAGTACACAAAACATTCGCAATACAGTAATGTGATTAAATGCAAGTCGTACTTTTCAACCATGTACACATGCAGTGGCTCAAGTGTTTCGATTTTGTTTACATATTGTTGAGCGTATTTTGACAGTATTTCCGAGCTAGTTCATCACTTTCTCAACACGACAGGCTTTGTCATAGTGTGTAGTGTTGTGCGGAGAGAAGTGTAGCGCTGAATATGTTGATTAGACTGGAGGAAAGAGAACAATAAACACCGAGGCATTGTCCGTGTATTTCAAAGGCAAACCGATGGTAACCAGTTGTTTGAGATCAGCTCGAGTCAAAACGTTACCTGTAGTGACGTAATTGACTGATATCCAGTGAAGCGGCGGGCACCTGTGAGCTTGAGTGGCTCACAGAGGTAGACAGGTGGTTAGTGGTGTAATTGGTTTTGCTGAAGCGAGATCGAGTCCCGACCCACGCAAATATGTGAAGATTATTTTTTCTCCACTTTATTTTTTTTTTTCCATGTGGCTGGTACGTAACTGTTAGTGCTCACTCACAGCAGCATATTCGCCGCGGTAGATGTGAATTGTGGCTTGAAACTCGCTGGTAATATGTTGTGTATGTTTGTGAATTTGTGACGAATCTGCTGACGGGAGCGCAAAACATCTGCAGCTGTTCAGCACCGTAACCAGTTAAATTAGGAACCAGTAGGGCCACAACACCGGCAGGCGCAGCCGAAACTCACAGTCCGCTCGTTAACGATTCCGTCCGACAGCTCTTGTCCACACCGGAGGGCGCAGATCCTCTCGACAGGGCACAAAAGTCAGTATTATCCGGTAACAGTCCGTTCACCTTAAAACAAGAACTTTCAGCCTCTAAAAAGTCTCAGAACTTCAACACGGTTGGGCTAACTCGTGTCTCTCCCTCTTTTTCTTTTTTTCTCCTCTCCTTTCTTCCCGGAACCACAACACAGTCTAAGTCCCACCCCCTCATGTCAGACTGCTCACGCGATTGGCCGGAGTCTCCGAGCTCTGCACAAGCCAATCACAGCAAAGACTTTTGTGATAGACACCTCTTAAAACCAATAATATTGTGTAAATAACGTAATTACACTTAAACACTGTCTCAGATGAACTTACTCTTTTTTCTTTTAGGACACGACATGAGATGACATGAACTTATATTTTTAACACATACTTCTTGTAGATTTTTAACTTTTTTTACCTTTGTATTTTAACCATATTTATGCATTTTTAAACACATCAATACACAATAAACTTCACATGAATTATGAATCTGTACATTATATTGTTAACAAAATGCAAATACACCCATTACTTTAGCAAGGGCTACACGTAATACCAGCATAATGCGTAACCCCCCCCGCGTCCGCCAGCGTCTCCCAGACCGTCATGCCTATAATTTATCAAAAAAAGAAAAAGAAAAAGAGAAAGCCCTGTAGCCCACTCCGGTCTCCTGTGCTGGTCTGGCTGCAGGTTTGAGTAAATAAAATGTTGTGAATACACCTCTTAAAGCCCGTTTGAGCAGTTTCTATAAACTATAGGTTCTCAGCGACCCGACCCGGTCCGATCCAGGTGTTGAAGCCTGGACCTGATGCAGCCGGACTCACGAGCGGTCTCTCGGCTGGACCAGGGAAAAAATAAAAAAATAAAAATAAAAGAAGCCCGTGGTCCGACCTGACCCAATTTTTAATCAGAATTTTGAGATCTCTAAAATATTAGTAATGTTACTTTTACCATGCATTTAGTTTTTCTGTAGGTAAATTAATCATCATGGATCAAGCAGAAAATCAGCCTTTGTAAAAGCCGAAGTAACAGTTTATGAGCACTCAGGTCTGTGGCGCATCAGTCTGCAGCGGCTACTTTTCACCTCTTATTCTTGTCATTCATGTTTTAATAATAGGAACAATGAAGGTCAACGCCTGCTAAGACAGACG
Source organism: Trachurus japonicus (assembly GCF_045865225.1). Lineage (NCBI taxonomy): Eukaryota > Metazoa > Chordata > Actinopteri > Carangiformes > Carangidae > Trachurus > Trachurus japonicus. Next base: position 5,115,015 of record NC_140915.1, on the reverse strand, counting down.
TTTGGACTTTATGTAGCTAAATAACTTTGTCTCAGTCCGTGACTGTGCTCGCTTCATATGGACAGCTGTTATAGACCACTCGGGCCAGCTGTGGTCACAGGAGTTATTACAATGTTTCCATTTTGTTTTCGCGCGTGTGTTCTTTTTCTCACAAGTTATGGTTTTTACTGGCAAAAAGAGCCAGTTAGAAATGAATAAAGGAAAAGAAAAAATAATATCCAGGAGACTTTGTCCCGTCCTCAGGACGTGCGCGAGGGAGGATCAGCTGGTGGCTCAGGTCTAGTGATGTCATGGCTGTCAGCTGCACATCTGTCAGCAGGTCCGCTCGACCGCTCCACACTTCATAAACTTTAGGAATAAGCTAGATGTTGATTTTGTAAAACACCTGGAATTGATAATAACTAAAGGCATTTATCACCAAAGCTGAACTAGGCTAATAACACGTCAAGTTAATTCATCTTTTCCTCGCATTTTTTCAAAGTAAACTTCCCTTCGCTCACTGGCAGAGCAGAAGTTGCACTTTCTGAGATGGTGCACTAGGTCCACAGTGTTTGTGGATGAAGCCTAGGATGAGAAGGTGACGAAGGTGAAGGTGACAATAATAAGCGGAGGGAGGACGATGAAAGCTGGAGAAGCTCCGCTCAGCTGTGCATTCACGTGAGCACCATATGGCCACAGAGACTTGAATTGAGACTATTTACTGGGCTGCACTACAGGCAGAGTAGCATTAGATTTGATTTCAAATTAAAGATTCTTCTAGTCTGTGTTTTATTGGTTTATTTAATTTGATGTGGGTGGGACCGGGGGAATTATTGAAACCGGGATAGAGGCCTATGGTGATCAGCGACCGGCAGAGCAGGGGCGTAAAGTGGGGGGGCCAATGGCCCCTTGGCCCCCCCCATTCCGGCGCCCTTGCCAACAGGTGTTGATCAGATATTGATTGTACATGGACAGACTGAGCTGAGGTCAGCAGCAGCTGATGAATCTGTGCTGACATGTGGATGATGTGTAGAAGGCCACATGATGAAGATCCACCAGAACAGCTTCTCATCATCACTATCAACTGGTTTAACACTTTCAACACCAAACGGCTGAAAATGAAATGAATGAATTTAGTTTCTTTTTGAAACATTCAGTACAAGAAGTGAACGAGCCATCTCAGAGCAGCTTTACTGAACAAACACTTTATGAAACAAGAAGACAGGAAGTGACTGACTGTCTGCTGTAAAAACTTTATTTACAAAGAAACAGAACAATCTGCATCATAGGACCACATGTTCTGATCCACATCACACCTCACATCTTCCTCATCGTCCTGCTGCTCGTCTTCCTCTCCTTCATCTCCCTATTGGTCATGTGACTAAAGAGTCTCAACACCTGAGGATGTTTCCTGGATGAAGCAGCTGATTTATCTGTTACACAACTTCAATCTGTTTGTCAACAACAATGAAAAGACAAACTCATCAGTGTGTTTCAGTCCCAGTGTGAACTGCTGTTCACTTCAGCTTCAGCTTACAACTAAAACCTGTTGTTTGGTCTTTGTTGAGCTGAAACATTTTTAAATGTTTTAATTTTATGTCAAAAGAACAAGAAACATGTTGATTGTTCAGTCCACACAGACTGATGTGATGTTGTGTTCACTGAGTTAAAAGAACTGAGAGTTCAGAGACACTGTAGTAAAAAAAGCAACAACTCCTTATTCTTCTTTTATTCTTTATTCAGATTGAGGAGCTGCAGTTTGTCAGAGATCAGCTGTTCTTCTCTGGGCTCAGCTCTGAAGTCCAACCCCTCCCACCTGAGACACCTGAGACACCTGGACCTGAGCTGGAACGACGACCTGCAGGATTCAGACCTGAAGGATCTGAGTGGTTTTCTGGAGAGTCCAGACTGTAGACTGGAGACTCTGAGGTCAGACTCTGTTTTATTTCTGTGCTCAGATGAATGTGATGTGAAAGTTGTGTTGACACTGAGCTGCAGACATGAGGCTGATGTTATACTGATCCACACTGAGGGTCGTCATGGTGACGGCTGTTTTCTTCTTCTCTGCTTTTAGTCCAGTCAACTACAGAAACACATGTAATGTGTCAGACAATAACTGATCTATAATCAATAGCTGGTGGCTCCTCCTCTTTCCTGAGGCTCTGTGATGTTTGTAGTGAAACATTCAAAGCCAACATCCCATAATAAGCAGGTGTGTGTTTGCTGGTTTCAGCTCTTTGAAGAAGTTGGAGCAGGTTCAGTCTGTGAAGTCAGTCAGCAGAGTTCAGCCTCACATGTTTGTTGTCATGGCAACAGAGTTCAGCATCACATGTGTGTTGTCATGGCAACAGAGTTCAGCCTCTCATGTTTGTTGTCATGGCAACAGAGTTCAGCCTCACATGTTTGTTGTCATGACAACAGAGTTCAGCCTCACATGTGTGTTGTCATGGCAACAGAGTTCAGCCTCTCATGTTTGTTGTCATGGCAACAGAGTTCAGCCTCTCATGTGTGTTGTCATGACAACGGAGTTCAGCCTCTCATGTGTGTTGTCATGACAACAGAGTTCAGCCTCACATGTTTGTTGTCATGACAACAGAGTTCAGCCTCTCATGTGTGTTGTCATGACAACAGAGTTCAGCCTCTCATGTGTGTTGTCATGACAACAGAGTTCAGCCTCTCATGTGTGTTGTCATGGCAACAGAGTTCAGCCTCTCATGTGTGTTGTCTTTAAAACTTGAGCGTGGTCAGTAAACCTCTGATCAATGTGGCTGCTCAACATGAGTTTGTCTGGATGGAGCCACAGGTGGAGCTGACAGGTGAAGAGGCGGAGTCACTGCGTCTGTGTTGAAGCAGCAGCAGCTTCTCATGAATATTAATGAGCTGTTTTCTCTCTATGTGACTGTTTAACCTGCTTCCTGTTGCTTCAGCTGTTGGACTTTGATTTTCTAAACTTGTTCTTTCTGAAGCTTCTTCAGCTCTGAACAGATGATGAGACACTGAACGCTGTCAACAAGGAGCTTTGTCCTCAACTCACTGCTTTTATTCTTTATTCAGATTGGAGTACTGCAGTTTGTCAGAGATCAGCTGTTCTTCTCTGGTCTCAGCTCTGAAGTCCAACCCCTCCCACCTGAGAGAACTGGACCTGAGTAACGACCTGCAGGATTCAGACCTGAAGGATTCAGACCTGAAGGATCTTCGTGCTCTTGTGGAGAGTCCAGACTGTAGACTGGAGACTGTGAGGTCAGTAGAGGGATGGATCAGTCCATGCTGCTCTCATCTCTGTTGTCATTCTCAGTGTAGATTATGTTGGCAGGTGCTGTAGATGTCCAGGAGTGAGGCACCAATGACCTTTCTTCCTGCACTGCAGGGTTTTTCAGTTGGAGGTGGTTCAGTTTCTAAACCACACAGTGATGCAGCAGGTCAGAGTGTTCTCAGTGTCTCCTCAGTAGAAGGAACACATGATGAGAACCAGGGCTGCTTTTTGAGACAAACTGTTTGTAAAAACGGGCTATACAAATAAAATTGCCTTGCCTTGCCTGGGTTTCATTGGCCAGTGATGTGATGTTGTTAAATGAAAACCAAAGTCCCCCGTATGGAGGATTTGAAGACATGCAGAACAATCACAGAGCCATCACTGCACTACTTATGAAAGAATATATAGTAATAGTAATATATGTCAAATTAACCCTCCTGTTGTTCTTCTGGGTCAAATTGACCCAATCTGTTCCCTTCCTCCATCCTTCCTTCTTTCCACAATCTTTTTTTCCTTCCTTCTTTCCCTTCTTCTTCCTTCCTTGAACGAGTCGGTTCCTTCCCTCCATCTTTCTTTCTTTTCCTTTCCTTCTGTTGACAATCCTTCCTTCCTTCCTTCCTTCCTTCCTTCCTTCCTTCCTTCCTTCCTTCCAACTGGGTCCTTCCTTTTTGACCCAGTTGGCCCAATCTGTCCCCTCCCTCCTTCTATCTTTCCTTCCTTTTTCCCTTCCTTCTTTCCTCCCATCTTTCCCTTTGTCCTTCCTTCCTTCCTTCCTTCCTTCCTTGACCCAGGAGGACAACAGGAGGGTTAAACAGCAGAAGCTGGCCCACAGCCTGTAAAAAACATGTTTTTTATGATCCAAACACAGCAACACTACTCAAATAAACAACTAGACATCAAACTTCATGAAGCACCTCTGTGTGGACCCAGTCGCCACATTTCTGGCTTGTATACTACTGTACATTATGCAAAACACATCAGCTACCGCTCATATGAAAGAGCCGGCTGCAAAGATTGGAACAACACATGCTACACAGAAGCACGGCAGAGAGAGAAGACAAAAACGAGCAATGTAGAGCAATCACAGACACTGCTTGGCCAAAACATGGTTGGACATTTCCTCTAACCTTTGCTGTTTTGCTGTGAAAAGTTTGTTTTATGGGTAAATCCACAATATTTCCAGTTTGAACTTTGACCGGTGTTACATCTAAATCGGTCCGGACGGGCTTTAGGAGCGGGGGAACCTTTGTGAGCTGCACACAACAGCCTGTACGTCACACACAAGGGGGTGGATCGCACTACACGCAGGCGTAGCTCACGGTCGGCCATATTGGAACGGGCAACTGTCTCTGACTCTGGCTGCAGTTACAGTGCAGTAGATAAGTGATCCACTCATCTTCACTAAAAAAAACAATTCATAACTCTGTGAAAAATAAATCAGTATGTAGCTATCAGGGGTGGATTGGCCATAGGGAGTACCTGGAGTTTTCCCGGTGGGCCGGTCACTAATGGGCCGATAGACGGCCGTTTTTTATTTTATTTTTTTTTATTTAAAGGGACAACGAGGAGTTTTGGAAAAGCGAAGCGTTTTCACACTACATTTATGAGCCTCCGTGCACACCGTAAAATTCTTTTGACCGGCGCAAGACGGACTCATGTTTTCATTCATCAATAATTAAAGTCAGAGGTTCAAAGAGGTTCACATACCGTCTAAGTTCCGACCATAAACGGCGATTCAGCTACGTTATTCTCATGACTCGTTGCGAAACTGAAAGTAAAGAAACGCTGGTCGGCTTGACCAGCATCTCCGCCACCACTAATAGTAACAAAATAACCATAGAGACAGAATGATATATTTATCGAAAATGGGCCCATTAACAAGTGTGGGTAGCAGAGATTCATCCACATTAACGTGAGACTTTTTTATAACCGATTAGAAACTCCTCGTTGTCCCTTTAACTTTTTTTTTCGCCATGCCTCACTTTACCTTGGTAACTATTGTAACTCTCCCGGCCCAGGGAGAGAGACATGTGTAACACTAATAGAAAGAGTAGTTATTCTGAGGAATAGTATGACACCAATATCTAAGCTCTAAGTTCAGTTGGAGGATTAATAAGCAAAACACAAGTGTTAAATTTAGACAATAACTGGGTGCATTTATTCACCATAGAGAATAGAAACACTTCTCTCCATAAGGTCTAATTCACCTCTATGTTATGCTTTGACAAAATGGTAAAACCAAATACAGTAGACCAAGTTCAAGTGAAATTAAATGTACCTGTTTACCTCAGAGCTCTGTAAGATATCACAAAATAAAAAAAAACACAATGATTCAATTGGCCAATGTAAATTACTGTACCCGGGTACTGAAAGTAATAAACTTAAATAAAATCACCTCCACTATAAAGTGGGATCTTCCTCAGAAAAGGAAATTAGTTCTTTAGTTCAGTTCCAGTCATTTCAAGTTCAGTTTAGTCAAGTCAAAAGTTTCAATGTCTCCTTCTTAGTTAGTTCAGTCTCAGTTCAGTTATGTAGGGGCCCCCTTTTTATGTTGTTTTGTCAAGTTCTTATCTGGAATCCAGTTGAAGCTGTCCTGTTGTTTCCCGATCCACGGAGTGGCTCCACTTGCAGCTGTAGTAGCGGCCTGGCTGCCGCTCACCCGCTGAACCCACCGCGAGTCGCCGTTGTCTCCTCTCAGAAGTCAACCATAAAAAAAACCCAACCGGAGAATAGTCATCAAAACACACTAGTTAGTTATCCTCCTTAATCTTCTGGCAACACAACGTCGTCCCGAACAACTTTAACCTCTTCTCGGACAGCAAAAACATAAAACTTAACCGATATATCAACATTCACTCCACGCTGCTCACGAAAAGCTGCATTCACACTTGCGTTCATCTTGTTTTCTGTTCACTTCCTCCTTCGTCCTCATTTCTATCGCTGATTTCTGGACCCACTGGTGAGCGTAATACGCCACTTGTGGACATTTATATGCTACTGCATGCACAAATCTCAACACTTAAAACCATATACACTATGTTAAATTTATGGGGGCTACACATGCATCGGCTCGGCCCACAGTGCTCAGCTGCAGACACAGCAGAGAGGTGACGATTGGCCCAGTGGCTTGTCTACCTGGCCCAATGGCCCTATGAGAGGCCACCGAGGCCCAGGAGTCCCACCCACGCATGTTCTAGACCCCCCCTCGTCCAATCACTTTTAATGATGAGGAGTCATGATGAGAGAGAGAGAGAGCGAGAGAGAGAAAAAAACAACACACCAGCGCACGAAAACGGAGAAGAAAAGTAAAAAACGCAAAGGCGGTGCGGAAAAATGAAGGAAAAGTAAAAGAAAAAGAAAAGCTCTAGCAGCACAGACTGCTGAAAGTACAACAAATATGCAGATGTTTGCTGCAGGGGCCGTCTGGCCTGGCCGGGGCTAGAAGCACCGATGCTGCAGCTTCAGCAGCAGGTCCTTCACGTGAGTCTGAAGAGAGTGAAGCTCCCGTTACCAGTGTCCTTATGGTGCAGGAGGAGGCTGAAAAAATAAGTGTTGAGAAGACTCTCCACCATGTGAAGGAGGTAGTGATAACCGTGTTAAGCAGGTATGTGCTTTCCAGAATGGTGTGGATAAACATTCATTAAAATACTGTAAATCGTCCAGAATGGTTTCTAAACTGTCTATGAACTCAACTTGACATAATAAATAGCAAACTATGGATGGTGTGGTGTGTTACAACTAAATCTAGTTATCTAAAGTATTGGAAAACAATAACCATATTCATACTATCCTGATTAATTGATTAGTTGCTTTTATTAAAGTGCCGACATGCACCTTTCTTCGTGCTCACACTCCAATTTGGTCATGAAGGACATTGAGCTAACAACTTAACAAATATGCATGCTTTCCATGTTTTTTTCAGTCAGTCTTTATGGTTTATTGTCCTTTCAACAGTTTAACATTATACAGTTAAAATTAATAAAACACTGATTAACTATTGTCACAATAAAACATCTGCATACATATTACTCATGATGCAGTACACAAATTACAAGTATTTCCTGTCATGCTTCATTGTCTAATGTCTATACATTATGTTGAGCTGTACTGTCTTTCTAAAATAAAATCAATGTCTGTCCATTTTTCAGATCATTATACTATTGTTTTCCATACTTTAGCCAACTAGCCAAAGTTCTGATTGCAGTCTCATTATGAGCATGTATTACGTAACCCCACCCGGATTGTGGGCTGCAGTAAAATTGTCCACCGGTGAACGGTCCACAGTGATGAAAAGGTTGGGAGTGTGCACACTTTTTCTTTGAGGTTGAAAGCATCACAGCCTAAAACACATCTCCTGCTAACCATAATATATTTTTTTCTCAAATTTGAGGAGTGGCCGCCCTCTTTACTGTGGAGATTTTGTGTGTGGTCATGTGACTGCCTGGCTCTGTCTGATTGGTGAAATGGAGTCAAACGTCACCTGAATATTTCCCTCTGACTCTGTTGTGTTTGTTCCTACAGGTTCGGCCTGTTTGACGTGATTGAAGCTTCCAGAGACAAAACCTGTGAGTACTGAACCTCTGTCTCCTCTTCATCAGTCTGACTGGGAAATGAATCTGGGCTCATTTCACCTCCAATAGTTTTATGAATTGCATATTGTTTATACTTTATTTTTTGGCTTGAATACAACAAATGAAAAAAGGACAACCGACAGGGTCATCATAGGCAAGAAGTGATATTTCAATTTCGATGTGTATGCATCTTTCATATCAGAAACTTTCCATTGAAATCATCAATTGTCTTTATTTTCACTGACTATTTCCTGTGGCAAGGAAAGGCAATTTTATTTGTATAGCCCATTTTTACAAACCAAGGTCCACCCAGTCGATGTTGGCTGCAGAGGGTTTGTGGGCAGACAAACAATGAGGCTGGATTAAGAGGAAAGTGTCCTGGGATGCCAGGTGGTGCTGATGAGCCCTCTGGAGGTGTCGGGGGCTAGTCATCAAAACACCAATGAAGGAGGGTGCCCACCTGACAACGTCTATGAAGCCTGCAATCCCCTGCACTCAGATGAGGACCCTCTCCTGCAACGTGTGGAACCCCCCACTCCCATCAGCATGAAGAACAATATACAGTAGTCTTAAGGGATTGTAACACCTAGTCTATCTTTGAACTGAATTGAACTATTGACAGACAGCAGCATGAACCACATGGTCAGGTGGAGTTTATATCTGACATATGATAAAGAGAAGAATAGCAAACACTGATTTCTGAGATGTTCTTTGTTTCTTCTCTTTCAACAGGTGACTCAAAGCTGAAGGTTTTTGGGGATGACACAAAGCCAAAGGTCTCTGAGGATGACTCAAAAGCAAAGGTCTCTGAGGACAAAGTAGAGCTGAAGGACTCTGAGGATGACTCAAAGCTGAAGGTCTCTGAAGATGACTTGAAGCTGAAGAGGTTTGATGAAGACAGCTTGGAGCTTAAGGTGAGAGAAAAACATTGTATCCTGATTTTCCAGGCAGACTTCAGGGCTCAACAGAGGGGGAAAATATTCAGAGAATATCTCCTGTGCTGGTAACAACAATGAGATCTTCAGTGTAGAAACAAACTCATAGTTTAGATAGTTTAGTGGTTTCAGTCGGCACTAGATGAGTTGCATAATAATAATAGTAATCTATTCTATCCATGTTCTTCCACTTATCCGGGGCCTGGTCTCAGTGGTAGCAGGTTAAGTAGAGGGTTCCAGATGTAATGATCTGTCTGTTGATCTCCCACTACATCCTACCTTCACCCATGCACAAGATCCCAAGATACCTCAACTCCTTCACTTGGGGCAGCAACTCACCTCCAAACCAGAGAGAGAAGCAGAGTTTTCTGGCTGAGAACCAAAGCCTCAGATTTGGAGCTCCTGATTCTCATGCCTGTTTTAATCCTTGAGATCCTTCCCATGAATATCATGAACAAGATCGGGACAACTTTGGTTAAGTCCAACTTACACTGCAAATACGTTTGGCTTTCTTCTGAGAATCCAGACACATCTCACTCTTTGCTTGTACATGGACTGAATGGCTTGTAGCAACAAGCGTGTTACCTCATAGTCCTGGAGGACCCCCCACAGAGTGTCCAAGGTACATGGTTGTAAGCCCTTTCCAAGTCCTCAACACACTTGTAGACTAGCTGAACTTGAGGGGATGAAGGGAATACAGAAAACTCACTCTGTCCACTGTGCCTCAGGTCACTCAGGACTGTGGAACAAATCTGTTGGCTTCACTCAACACAATATATTTTTAAATTGTAATAAACCAGCTTACATCGTTTCTCTCTGAATTGCAGCAGTCAAGCTTCAAACCTGAACTGGAAACTAAATCTACACAAGTCTCATACAGGTAAATATGCAATAAACTCAGTCAACACAGTTTTTACCAAAGGACCCTCCTCTTCCTTCACAGCTTCTCCTGAGCCACAGCAGATGTGTCTCTGCAGTGTTGGTCTCATGGTCGACTGTGTGAGGGAACATCAGCTGGATCAGCTCTCAGTCAGCTGAGTCAGGAGGAACACAATGTTTTAGCCAATGTTGAACCTTTTTCATCTCAGGGTCTGAGGTGGTCACTCAGCCTTCTGTGTCCCACAGGTTCAGGTGTCCTGGTCCAGGCCAGTTCCAGTGTTCTTCAACTGGACTGGTGTTTGTTGTGGCTCAGGAGGCGGAGCTGCTCTACAGGACTGTCCAATGGGATGAGAGCCTCCTCCACTCAGTTGGCAAGATGGCTGCAGGACCGCTGTTCAACATCCAGTGTCCTGAGGATGCCGTCCGCCAGCTCCACCTCCCACATTGTGAAACAAAGGACGGTGAGCAAGTGATTGTGTTTGTTAGAACAATGGTGGAGAACTAATGATGGACCATCCAATTTATGTGTACATTCATGTGCACTGTCCTTCACCAGCCTCCTGATTAATTTCCTGATGTTGATAACAGTGACTGAAATGATCACTGCTGTTGTAACCAGGTTGTTGTCTCTGTGTTTCCACAGCTCTGCTCTGTGACGGTCTGCTGTCTGTCGCCCACATCACTGATGATGGAATGAGCTTCATCGAGCCACTGGAGGTCACAGACACTCATGTGATCATCTCAGTTCCTCATCTTTCTGCCTTTGGCCTGCTTAGCTGGTTGTGGAACAACAAGGAATCAGTTCACAGTCAAATTCTGCTGTTCCAACAACCAAACTTCGCAGAACTGAAGCAAAGCCTCAATGTGCATCTGCTGCCTAATAACGTCCCTCTGGAAGAGGTAAGGCTACAGACTGAAGTGTTAGAGATTCACTCTGCTTCACTTTCCAAATTCATCACTAACAGACCTGATGTCGTGAACTAACACCCATGTCTCAGTGTCTCCTTGACACCACTTCAGCAAGTCTTACACAATCATTCAAAGATCAGTGTGACTTCAGAAAGGACTCTCTCAGTCCTGTAGGTCCAGCCCAGTAGAACCAATCTGTCTGTTCAGGCTCAGGCCCAACCCAATGAAATGATCTGATTGTTTTCCAGGTGACGGCAAAGCATGACGACTGTGTGTTCATCAAGATGCCTTCTGAAAGCACACTCGTCAAAAATAAAACTTACACAGTTCAATGTCCACATGCCGACATAGTCCAGCCTGAGGTGAGTGTTTCAGACTAAAGCTGACATGATTCCTCAAGCTGCTGTCACTCACTTGGAGACACTGACGCACATTCTGCTGCTTTTCAGAAAAAAGACTTTCTCCCGAACTATGGACCAAATTACCACCCAACGTTTCAGATCATCCTGCCTTCAAGCACTAAGATTACCAACGTAGAGGTCCAAGACGAAACCAAGACAGCTGTGTGGAAGTGTCAAGTCCCTCTGCCAGGTAAAAGTCTTCATCCGCCTGATGTCAACCTGACTGATGAGTGGTGTCTTTGTTCTTATTGGGCCACAGATCATCTTCTGTTTATTCTGTGGTCTATTCTTGTTGACAAGTGAAAGTCAAACGAGTGGGAAACTGTTCAGAGTAGGACCAAGGAGATTCATGAAGGCGCTGAAAGGACCTTCAATAAAATAAGGACTAAAAATATTTATGCTCAGTCCTCCATCAGGTCCTGAATCAGTCGTCTTTGTTCTCCTTCAGGTGTTGCTCAGAAACTTCACCTTTTTTTCTTTAAGTATAGTATAGTATATAGGCCACCAGATTTAGATTCAAACCATGGCCAGCTGCAGTGAGGACTGTAGCCTCTGCCTATGGGGCACCTGCTACTGAGCTGTACGGTGCCCCACACTTCACATGTCTTCGTCCCAGAGTCAGAGCTTGTCACCTTAAAATCATTGGAGCTGAATTGGAGCTATCCTACACTTGTTATTGAATTTGCCTCTCAAGCACAGATGTACTTTTTGAACACAAGTATCTTTCTTGTTCACCTTCCAGGTCCTCGTCCAGAACCAACTCCAAGTGTCTCCGCTCCTTCTCCAAGTGTCCTAGCTCCCACTACAAGTGTCTCAGCTCCTACTCCAAGTGTCTCCACTCCTTCTCCAAGTGTCTCAGCTCCCACTCCAAGTGTCTCAGAGGAAGAGAGGCTGTGGTCTGCTCGGACTGAGTTCATTCAGCGAGTGTCTGAAGAGAATCTTAAATGTCTGCTGGATAAACTCCTGGACCGTAGGGTAGTAACTGACCCTGAAATGGAGTCTGTTGCTGCGATAGCAAACAGGGCAGACCAAGCTCGAAAGGTGATTGACACCGTACGAAAAAAAGGAGAAGCAGCTTGTTCAGCTCTGATCAGAGTTCTGTGTGAGGTGGATCCCTGCCTGTCAACACAGCTGAAGCTGAGCTAGAAACAGTCTGTCAGCTGTTTGTGTCTGATACCAGAAGAAACTAGAAAAAGAAAGCATTTCCTGCAGAAAATGCGTGTGAATGCTGTAAGCAGCTGAACGCTATTGCTGAAGCAATGCTGAATAAGCTGAAGAAATCATTGAAACAAAGTTGAATTAGCTGAAGAACTGTTGAAAAAGTCTAACGTTGAAGCTGAAACATATAACTTGAAGATTAATGCCTTTTTAAGGACAAAAAGCAGTAGAAATGTAAAAAAAAAAAAAAAAAGGAGAAGAAAATGTTAAAATCCTGCATGTTGAAGATGTTAAACAGTTGAAGAGTTGAAATCTGCAGCTAGCCACAGAAAGGAAAACTGATGAACCAGCAGTAACATAGCTGAAGCAACAAGTGAGAATAGATTAAAAAGAAGGAACATGTAAGCAGGAAGCTGATTGACATGACGTGATGGAAAAAATCCTGAATTGTTTAGGTTTAAGTGTAATAAATGTGTGTTTAGTCTAAAAGCAGTAGAAATGTTGAAAAGGCAGAGGAATGTGTTGGAAAATCCTGCATTATTAAGTCTAACAGTTGAGGAGTCTGCAGTCAGCTGCAAAAAGCACTGCTACAGAAAACAGATAAACAAGTGCTAACATGGCTAAAGTAATAAGTGAAAATAGATTAACAAATGGAACCTGTAAGAAGGAGGTTTATTTTGTATGAAATGATTGGAAATTATTTAAATTGTTGAAGATTAGCATAAAGAAATTGAAAAGCTGAAGTCTACTCAAATATATTTAAACATGACAGCATGAATACATTGTTGGACTATTACTAATATAGATTAAACAATATCTAGGTGGTTGGAAATTATTTGAATTGTTGAAGATTGTGGTGAAAGAAAAATTAACATTTTAAGTACACTCAAATTACTCTAATAAAAATTATATGTGTGTTGGATATGTGTGTATGGTCAGTGTGTGTCCGTGTGTGTGTGTGTGTGTGTGTGTGTGTTGGATATGTGTGTATGGTCAGTGTGTGTCCATTTGTGTGTGTGACCGACAGACAGTCAAATAGAGAGAATGTGTGTGCGTTGCCATGGTGACGTTGCCATGGTGAGGTTACCATGGTGAGGTTGCCATGTTGAGGTTACCATGTAACTGTTGGCTGGTGGCTTTAAGGTATGGTGGCAGCTTTAACCATAGGCTTTAACTGCTCTGTGACACCCTCAAACAGATCTAATGTACGACAAATCTGTACTTAGTACGAGCAAAAGGTTTACATTTTCCGAACCATAAGACCTTGCTGAACGCGTCCATGTCACTTTGGTGTTTCTAGAGTAAAAATTGTTGATTGGGTCGCAGGTTGGAAACTTTGGGACGTTTAGAAAATCAGCGCCAACTTTTGAATGGGAGTCAATGAGAGGAGAGAGGGAACTGGCTGCACTCGGAGGCTCCCAGTTTAAATTGTGTTCGTCTCTCTGGTTTTTTGAGCACATGAAGAGATCGAGGATGAGCTTGTCTACAAGCATGCCCGAAATTATGTGTGTAGAGTGTAATCTGTGGCCGTGCTGACAGGATAGAGAAAAATGTGAGAGGATTTTTAGACCCTCTGTCACTCTACCAACTGCCAACGTCCGAACATTCCGTCCCATTGACTTTCATGTTAAATCTGAATTTTGTCAGAAATTTTAATGATTTTAAAACTATACATATATCTGAAACTGTTGAAGATATCAATAAGCTGAGATATAGCTGAATAGTTGAAAGGTTTGTGAACAGTTTAAAAGTTGAATGAAGTCTGTAGCTGAAAGTATGCTGAAGCTATTAGAGGCTGAATGAAGCAGAAGATTTGAAGAGTTTGAAGACTGTTTCAATGTATTCCTATGGGAGAAAAATTGCAGAAAAAGTTAAATATTTTAAAAAGTATAAATAGTTGAAAAGATAAAAATCATAGCCTAAATGTCCTGAAAAAGCCGCACGTTTTGATATATGAATTGTTAAAATGGCACAAAGTATGAAGGACTAGTTAAACAGCGAAAAACGGCAGAAGAACCCAGAATAATAAGAATAAAGATTTGAATAACAATACTGTGAATGCTTCCAGCATTCACACTAACTAAACGTAATTTATCGGCTCCACTTACCACTGTCTCCTACAAGGGCTCCTCTTTCTTTTCCTTCGGCTTCATTTGAAACTTCCTGAATGATAACTTGGTGCATCATGTTGACGTTAGATGGGATCATGGGAATGACACGGGGCCCCTTTAAGGAGGTTTCCTACTGAGATGTCATTGCAAATCACCTGTTGTTGTCAGAGGTAGTAATGTGCTACATTTACTTGAGTATATTTGTGAAGAAGAAGCAGTACTTTTATTACGTTACATTGAGCTACATCCTGCTTGCTACTTATTTTTATTCATCCAGTGCGCGATCTGTTTGTTTGGTTTTGACAAAGATACCTCCAACAGAGGCTCTATCACATGACTGCGGTTCACCAATCAAATGTAGCCACTAGCGACGTTTGACTTCGTTTCACCAAGCAGACAGACCCAGGCACAGGCACGTGCACACATAAGGTTTGTTTAGCTAACTGCTTGTTAAGAGTTAAGCCCCACCCCATCCTCTGTCTAACATCACCTGAATGTAGTGAACAACAACAGCAACAGGAGGAATCACTCACTCAGCTTGATTTCACTGACTATTTGAATTTGTTTCCAGATATTGAGTTACTGGTAATTGTGACTTTGCTGTTGTAAATATTGCTGCTGTTCTGAAATATGCACAGTAGCAGTCACAGTAGTCATTCCTTGGTTTTGTGTGTGTAGCCTGTAGGCTTAGCCTACTTCTATTTTGCACTTGCACTCGCATGATTTTTTTTTCTGCAATGTTAATGTGCACCCAATACCATATTAGCCTTAGCCTACCAGTTCAGAAGTCATGACTGTTTCGGGAAGTTGGGAAATTGGTCCAGCGTGCTGACTGCAGTCCTGAAGGCGTGCAGGCTTTCTCTACCGAATAAATAGTAACTGTAATTTATTTTTATTTATTTATTTTGATATTAAGGCCTGAAAAAATTGTACATAGGTACTGCCCTTTTCTGATGTTGAGCCCCTGCCCCTCTATAGTCATGTGCACGTCCCTGCCCAGGCAGCCACACTGACCACACCACGGTAAACACAGACGGCTACTCCACCTCAAGTGTGAAGAAACAGACTGTGGTTAGCAGATGTGTTCTGGCTGTGAACAGGATGACGTCAGCGCTGTTATATCACGGATAATGACCGACGAGGTGAACACTGATCAGGAATTAATGGACGACGTGGAGACGTGAACCGTCCGATGCGAAGTGTGACACACACACACACACACACACACACACACAGACAGATAGATATACCCACATGCACAGTATATGGACAGTTCATAGACCTCTGTATGTAAATCAGTTGTTGTGGCTGAATTTGCCTTAATTTATGTTACTTTGTAAAAATTGAATTTATTGCCTTAGTTGTTAAGTTTTGTTCTTTGGCAATATCTGAATGTGTTCATTGTTATTTTATATTTTTGTGTATTTGATTACATTCATGCACTGATTTTTAAATGAATAAAAAAGAGGTTACTCAGCAGTTACTCAGTACTTGAGTAGTTTTTTCACCAAGTACTTTCTTACTCTTACTCAAGTAAATATTTGGATGGCTACTTTTTACTTTTACTTGAGTAATATTATTCTAAAGGAACAATACTCTTACTTGAGTTAAATCTTTGGCTACACTACCCACCTGAGCAGGGGTTAATTTGAGCCGGATCCTGCTGGAACAAGATCCGGCACCTCTTAATTTTGGCCTCCCTGTGTTCCGGTACTTATTTGGGCAGATCCGGTACCTCTCATTAAAAAAAAATGTTTTAAAACTGTTTTTAAAAAATATAATATGTATATATTAATTTACAGAACAAATCCCCATAAATCCATGTTGTTTATTAAGATTTAAAGTCATTTGAAAGAGTCGGAGATCTGTTGAAGTTGACGCACTGACCGGGCCGTATATAGTTTCGCTTTTACCACGCGCGCACTGCTGCACTCGTCCTTTCCTCTCTCCCCCCTCTCTGTCTTTTTCTGTGTGTGTGCGTGTACTTGCGTGTGTGCGCGTGTGTGCGTGCCAATAACGGCGAAAGAGCGTTATGCGGAGATGAATGAACAGAACGATATTGCCGAAAAATGTATTCGTGGCGGACGTAATTTATTTGAAACTGTGGGCAACACTGGCCGGAGCAACAGGCTGGACCCTGGCATCAGCCCGCTGACAGCAGGGAGATTCAGAAGAAGAGGAGGGCGCAGTGGAGAGTAGTGTGGGACGTCCAGCGACAGGTCAGGGATGGGATGCACAACTGTTTGGACAGCAGCTCAGTTCAAGGTGAAGCAGACTTACTATCCCTGGCTTCTTATGGAAAATTCAGGTTTTGCTGCACAACTGAACTGAGCATACTGTCTATTAATAGGTCGCCGTGCCAGTCTTTGAATAATAGGAAGATTTGTGTGATTTTTTATAAGCTCTTTTTTTTTTTTTACAAGTTAGACCTGTTGAGAAAATTCCTGACTGTAAAGCACCGCCTGTGGTGATGTGGGCATTTGCCTGTGCGTAAAATAATGTCAAGTAAACGTCATAACATGGATAGCCTATTATTTGAAATTGAGGCTTGTGTCCCACAGCATGGCATGTCCGCCCCTCCCCGACGTGCGCCGCATACGTTCCGGGACCTCTGCCCATCTCGTCATCCCCGAGCTGTCATGTGTACTTTGCGTTCCGGCACCTTATGATTTACAAATTAAGCACTGCACCTGAGTAAAAAAAAAAACTGTGGGTACCAACCATATTTTGAGTAAAAAAGGGGCGCCCTAACGCCTTGGGCCTTTCCTGTTCACCGTAAGGCAAGGCAAGGCAAGGCAATTTTATTATAGCCCGTTTTTACAAACAGTTTGTCTCAAAGGGCTTCACATAGCATCATAACAACATCCTCTGCCCTTAGACCCCACATCGACTGAGGAAAAACTCAGTAACACAAGAATTATTGCTAATTGCATTTTCGCTGTAAAATGGGAGTACTTGTACAACTGGTGGCCCGGTGAGAAGGTTTTTCCACTGGTATTCAAATACACATTTTTTGGTGTAATGAAAGATGACTGAAGAAGTCAAGTGAACATCCTCTCACATAAGAGACAATGCCCTTTGAGGTGTCCATTATCAGTAATTAATGGGATCCGTGTCGGACGGTTGCTTTTGTGAAGTCCATTAATTACTGATAATCTGACACCTCCAAGGGCATTATCCCGCTTACACCATGGTTACTTACGAAAGAAAGAAATATTATGTAGCCCTCCCACTCAACACCAATTTGTTACAGAATTGTCATGAAATACCCCTTTACACCTGTTAATTTTATTTATTTATTTATTTATTTGGTTCATTTCGGGCATGTCAATTAGTCATCATCATCACACATCATCTCAATCCAATTAATACAATACACATGACCGAAAGGGAAAGCGGGAGAAGCAAAAGCTTATCTAGTCCCGCCCCCAATACTCACATATTCATTTTTTCTGCATGTTACATTTTTGACATAACATTCTTCCAGTATTTTCAAAATTTAACAATTTAACAATTTGACATGACAATATAGGTATAAATAATACCTTCAGCATGGGAGGCAAATTGAAGGGAGTCTACAAAAATATGAAATTTGGTATGTGTCTACTTTACCTAGAGAACATGACTCTGCCTAGGGTGCAGAGAGGCCTGGTTAGCTGATTTTATAGCTATATTGTTTATGTGAGCCTTACAAACTCCCATGCATACATTTATATTAACACATCATAGCCCTACCATAACCACATCTGTCAGATATAAATAAACATTTCAACTCCTAATACACATTGCAACACATGAAATGTTTATTAACACACTAAAATAATAATACCCGGGGTTTTGTAAAACTCAGTTATGGTACCATGTCGTTGGCGCGCATGTTGGAGCTCATTTGAATCCTCGTGAAAAGTGTTTTCTCAGTACTCACAGATCCTTGGAAATTCAGAAACGGTTAGCAGCAGGTTCCTCAAACCCTCTGCTCAGAGGAGAAGTGTGAGATGAGATGGAGAACCCAGTCCTGGAGACACGTCCGTGTGCAACAGCAGGTTTCCTGGCGGCAGCATGAAGTCCTGAGCATCCCTCTACAGCAGCAGCGTGCGTGGCTGCAGGCTGGCAGGCAGGCGTGTAGGCACACTATGCAGAAATTCACAAAACTAATAAACTCTACTATTCATTCCCATAAACATATTCATATTGTCACCAGTTCACATAATGTCTATACTCACTCAGAAATCCCGGCGCAATGTATTCTCCCACACAAACACAGTCCCCTTCTTCTCCCGGCTAGCGGTGACGAGGCTAACTAGCACTGATACACAACAGAAAATGGCGTCGCCGACCTCTACTATAATTTCTGGCTGAAACAGCTCCAAACACGGCTCACTCTTACATTTTGTACCTGATACCACACAGATAAAACCCTCCGTCTTTTAGTTTCAGTAGAAATAATAACTTTTAAACGCTTACAAGTAGCTCTTCACATTGTCGTTCTTTCTTTTCCTCGTTTTCCTCCCGACATTAGCCTGAGCCTCGTCTCGTTCTTTCTTTTTACTCCCACCCCCTTCTCAGGTAGTTAGGTAGTTGACGCTCATCTCTGACTGGCACTGATTGGCTAATAAAAGATTGACACCTAGTTACCCAAATAAACAGAGGAAACGACATGAGATGTTCAAAAACCACTAAGAGCATAGGAAATTTCTGTATTATCCCAAATAAAGTACCACATAAACATTTCTTCACATTAATGATAACTTCTTTCACAACATCAGTAATTTAACTGACAATATTTCAAAATATATCTGTATATTCGTTAACCAAACACATATTTAAATAAACAAGATATTAACATTTTTACCAGGGCACTACAATTAAATTATTAAAACTTTACTATCTCTCATCAGCGATAAAAAGGAGACTTCATATTTAAAAAGTCTCCGTTGTCATGGTTACCAACTAGCGTTCGAGCCAGCGCTGTAATATTTATGGTGCGTTCCAGGCAACCCGTAACTCGTGTTTTTTCCTATGGTTACCCGTTAGAACGTACAGTCAAACTCGTAACTTCCCACCTGTGAACTCGTACTAGATCGATCTACTCCCAGTTCCCAGTTAGTAACTCGTAACTTGCCTGGAACGCTACAAACTCGTAACTGGTGACTTGAAGTCGTGACTTACGGGTTAAAAAGCCTGCCTGGAACGCACCATTAGAACCGTCATCAGGCAATTTGACCGTAACGTCTTTGTGGGTGTCCCATGATCACTTTTAAATGGACACCCCGCAGCCAATCAGGATCGAGTATTCACCCAGACCATGGTATAAACTAAGTTATAATCTGCCAGCGGACCAGACACAGTGTGCTGCTTGAGGGGGGAGAAGTATGTCTGGCTTCTTGTTGCTAAATGTCTCTCAATTACTTTCTTTTGTTATTTTAATAATAATAATAACAACTTTGGTAAAAACAACTGTGATTTTCTTACCCTCACAATTAGACATCTCAGTAATTGCTTGCGTGTGCGTGAGCGTAGTTTTTTTTCTTTTTCTTTTTGGGCACCTGCTCCTCCAAAGGTTTTATAGCCTACTTTGGAGTTGTGACAAAGCTTAAACATTATTTTGACTGCCCTTTAATTTTATTTTCAAATTGTTTGTTGTTTTTGTTTTTTGTTGTTGCTTCCATCTCCGTGTTCATGGCGCCGTGGTTCTGGTCTGGACCGGTGATCATGTGTACATATCCAGTGTTTCCAGTTTCAGACCAGTGAGTCCTGCTGTGGGCGGGGCCAGGGGAGTCCTGGACCACTTCAACACACACTCTGGTTTCTAACTGTGTCCACGTCTGTCTGATGGGGAGGGATCAGTGTGACGTTACTCTTTGCTGTCCTCTGATTGGTCGACAGCTGCCTTCTTTGACTGTGATGTTTGATTTATGGACGAAACCCCTCCCTCACTGCAAAACATCTGACTTACAGGTTTTCAGGCATCTTGTTGCTTGTTCATCATTTAATAACCTGCACGCTGCGTCTGCACCGAAGCCATGTTTTTCTTTTTTAACAAAGGAAGGATTTGTTTGTTTCTTGTTTTTTTTTTTTCTTTCTTCACTTTAATGCAAAGATTTTATCAAGTGTCCAGGGACCAAAGGGTCAGAAAACTCAACAGGAAGTCACTGGACTTATTAAGAAAACTACATTTTGTTGTGACCAACGCTTAAGCTTCCCTCGCCAAAGGAAAACACAAACATTTCATGTACAAACAGGAAACAAATACTCACCTAGATGAATATAGAGACAGATTTCTGCCTGTTTACAGTAGTGTCAGCAGGTGGCGCTGTGGTCACAGTTCAGTCTCTGCCCATCTGATTTTAAAGACTTTGTCTCTGTGACTTTGTTCCAGCGTCCACAGATTCCTGATAGTGAACGGAAGTTTATCTCCAAATAATCAAATAGCCACGTTTGTTTTTACAGAGAGAAATGTGTGAATGTTTCAGGTAAATGTTGGCACAGATCAGTCAAAAGGGGGCGCTGTAATCAGGCTGAACAACAATTTGATTCTCTTCTTTCTGTTCTGCTGATTTTCTGTCTGCTTCAGTAACAAACATGCTTCTCATGGATCTTTGACTGTTTATATTGGTAATCTGTAATGAGTTTCTCAGCTGTACCTGTTCATTGTACGACCATGGGATTCAGTTATTTGTAAATAAAGTATATATACTGCATATACACCGAGGAGTCTGCTCCATGTGTCATGAAATCAAAAAAAGTGAATCAAGAAGTGTTGATGAAGAACTTTTTTTTAAAATTGATTTTGACATCTAGAAGATCAGTTCTTATCATTTATCTCCATATTCTTTGTGTTATTCAAGCCAAAAGTACGGTGGCCGGGAGGTGCAAACCAACATTATAAAATCCGAAACAGTTTACAAAGGTTGAGACAACTTTACATTTTAGAAAACATTTTTACATATCATAAAACAAAATACATTACCATAACACATTTACAAGTACCGAAACAAATTTACATTTCAGAAAACAAATTAACAAGAAACTAAACACTTTTACAAACACCAAGACAAATTTACAAGTGGCGAAACAATTTTACAGGTCACGTGAACTCCATCAACGATGACAACAACTTGTATTTGGCTGCTCCCGTAATCACTTACGTTTCAACCCCGGACGTGCAAAAGGTGTTGAAACAGTTTACAAACTGAAATATGGAAAAACATGGAAATGTTTACTCTGATCAGAGCAGGAGAACAAGGTGAGTTCTGTCTTAATGATTCTGTTGTCTCTGTGTGGACTGTGGAGAAGATGAAGATCTGTTGGTTGTGTGAGGTGCAGTGTTGAGTTTAACTGGGTGTGTGTTTGTGACTTCCTGTTCTGTCAGACTTGACTCTACTTCCTGACTCTACTTCCTGTATTTATGCGCTAACCGTCAGTGTTACTGGTTTGACTCTCAGACTGACTGAAGTACAGAAGATGAGTGGTTGTGCAGAGGAGGAGGGGAACACAGGAGAGACTCCAGGATCTGAAGACAGTAATCCATCTGAAGATGATCCGTCCTCCAGTCATGAGCCTCTGGCTACAAGGTAAGAGACCTGCAACATCCAGCATTTTGTTTCTGTGCTGATGGCCGACAGTCCAGAGAAGACAGGAAATGAGAGCGAGAGAGCGAGAGAATATCATGCATGTGTAGCCCGGGAATTAGAAGCACACAGGACACACTTACTGGGGTTCTTGTAGCCTTCTTATTTATTTCACATCAGTTGCAAAAAGGCTTATTTGACTGAATTTCTAAACTCAAAGTAATTCGTTCTCATCTGAGACTTAGAGAGAACCAAAACCAAAAGCATAAAAAGAAACAAAATAGCATAGGGGACAAAATACGGCAGTGGGCTATGAAGGTCTACAGAAACAACAAAATACACACGTCATTAAAATCATGACACGGTCATTAACTCAAAAATGTGCATTCAAAATATTTTACCACAGTCACTTACACGCCACGCAGCGTGGAACACAGGAGCTGGAGCTTCCTGAAGCTAGTCGTTAGCCCCGGTCGACGGCTGGCATGCTACCCTCTGAAATAAATCACCAATATCTCTAAATGAGACTTGTCACATTCTGTTACGGCGTCTTTTACAATGTGTGCGTATTTTACCTACCAATTGAACAGAACAACAGTCTCCTCTGTTCGCCGAGACATTTCAGGCACTTGTGGCTCACATTCAGCAGAAAAGACAACAAGAACCCACAATGCACCTGGCGGCTAAACCAAAATGCGCCCAACTGAACCCAAAGCAGCTCAATGCTGCCACCTTGTGACCACTTATTTAACTCATTTACATTTTGTTTACATTTACATTTGAAATATGACATTTAAAAGAAAGAACAAAAGAAAACAAAAACACATTATAGTACATTGGAATACATTCACCCTTAAGTGGAAAATTACACTTATGATTCATTTACCACCCGGCTACACATGCTGCAGTTTAATGTTTGGTACTTTGATCTGAAGTCCACCAAGTCTCCTCACTATGAAGCATTTATCAGTTTGAGAGCTCCTCTAAGGTTCATCAGGGACAGAGTGGACAGCAGGAAAAAAAGTCATTCTGATAAATACAGTCTATCCACATTGAGAAACATGTTCCTCATTTATGGAAAATACTGTAGAAACTGGGGTTGAGCAACATTCAAAACTAGAATCTCCTCCTCCTCCACTGAAATTAGTTCTCAGGTCACATCCTGTTTCTCCACAGTCACAGAAAACATGAACCACTTGTGTCACATTTTGTCTTAATTGTTTTGTAAAGTCTTGAGTTATGACCTTTGACCTTTAGTTCACCAATATCTTTTTTTGGCTGTTCATGCCTTCATTGATAGTACAGTTGAGAGAGACAGGAAATGGGGTTCACCAATATCTCATCTGTTCATCCTAATTTACTCTCTGAAACATGTCGAAGGAACCTCCTCAAATATGGCACAACTGTTCAACTATGATTAGATTTTTGTCTCTAAAGATCAAAGGTCAAAGTCAAGACAAAGTAAATGTGACAGTTGAGGGTCCTGTCACTATGCCTCCAATTGACCTATGGCTAAGCCACGCCCCCAAACACGATGAGCCAATCACAGTGCGCATAGCTAGCCCATACACTCGGACATTCTCTGCTTCCACGTCCATTGAAATGCATTGCAGTTAGTCAGTTTTCATTCGTTTTTATATGTTTTTTCTTGACATTTTAAGTTTAAAATGGTCAAACGGTGTGCACGGGGTACATGCAACTCTGACACTAGGTATCCCGAGAGGCTGGCCGACGGGGTGGATTTTTTTAACCCTTTCCCAAGCCACATCTCAACCAAGAGAAGTGTCTGCTCTGGATAAAGTTATGCAGTAGACCACAACACCAACTAAACGTGGATAAACTTAACAAGGATGTCTACATCTGTTCTAAGTTAAGTCAACAACGTATTTGAGGCAACAAATTGTGAGAGATGTTTGGATGTTAGCCAGCATCACAACTAAGCATAAAGCCCGCTAGCTTAATGGCAAAACTCCATAGACAGGCTAACAGAAGTTAGCCCGTCGCTATCGGCGTTTCGCGGCAAACGGCAGCCATAGCAGTAAAGTTAAGTGAAGTTTTGGCGACTTCGAAATGATATTTAATCTTTCTGTCTCCAAAAACCATCAATTGCCTCCTGTGAAATGTCTCCTACTGTGACAGCTGCCATAGCGCCTGTCACTGAATGTTGACTGTTTGTCCGAGTGAGTGGAGGGGGCGGGGCTTAGCCATAGGTCAATTGATTATGCGCCCTGGCTACTTGGCCAAGGGGATGTCCCTTTGGGTGACTGGCAAACGCACATGACTCTTACCTGCGTGGAAGCACGAGGACGTGCTTGTGAAAAGAGGGGGAGAGATGTGACAGTTGACGGTTCCTGTCGCTATGCCTCCAATGGCTACTTGGCCAAGGGGATGTCCCTTTGGGTGACTGGCAAGCGTGCATGACTCTTACCCGGGAGGTGTGGGTTCAATCCCCGCCCGGGCCCTCCTCACCTTGCCACATAAACATGAGAAGATGTCTCACAAACTATGAATATTCTCTGAGACTCTGGACAAACAGGGGTCAGATCATCTGGAACTAGACTGAGAGGACGAGTAAACGAGCTGGAGGAGGTGGCTCTAGTTTAAACAGAAATGTGTCCATGTCTTCACAGAGAGAGGAAGAGGAGTGGTGTCTCTGTGGACCAGCAGCTGTCCTGCTGTGGTCTCTGTCAGGACGTCCTGAAGGATCCAGTCTCCACCAGCTGTGGACACTGGTTCTGCAGACAGTGCTTCACCTCAGACTGGGACCAGTCTGGGTCTTCAGGAGAAGCCTCCTGTCCCAAGTGTGGACAAAGACCCAGAACCAGAGGTGGACTGCAGACAGCCAATCAGAGCAGCTCTGTGATGGACTGGACAGGTAAGTCTTTGTAGCTGTTGTGTCTTACTCGTCAAATAACAACACAAACTCATCTGAACCTGAAAATGTAGGTCTATCAATAGACAAATGAAAAAAATGTTAAATTATAAAATGTATTGATGAACAATCACAGCAGTAATGATAGAGAACTGTATTGTAATGGCCTCTAGTCGGACAACACACAGTTATGAACCATGATGTGGTCCAGACTTTTCCACACTCATGTAAACAACAAACTTCTTCCTCTGTCGTTTTGCTTCACGGTGTGTCATGTTCAGGTGTGATGACTTTCATGGTTTCTAATTTTCTCTCTTAAATTATCTGATCAGATTGTCAGACTCTCTGTCTTCAGTCTGACTCTGTCTCTTGTCTCTCAGCAGATCGTGGTCTGCAGGAGGTTTTAGATCAACATAAGATCAGTCTGAGGAGCAGATGTGAACGAGTGACTGAAGGAACTGAGGGAACAGGAAGTGGAACAGGAAGTGGAACCCTCCTCAACAGGATCTACACTGAGCTCTACATCACAGAGGGACAGAGTGAAGAGGTTAATATCCAACATGAGGTGAGACAGCTGGAGACAATGTCCAAGAAGAAGACCCTCCATGACACTACAATCAAGTGCAACAACATCTTTAAAGACTTACCTGTCCAACAGAGAGAGGGCGTCTCTACGGTCTCACCTGTCCAACAGAGAGAGGACGTCTCTACGGTCTCACCTGTCCAACAGAGAGAGGACGTCTCTACGGTCTCACCTGTCCAACAGAGAGAGGACGTCTCTACAGTCTCACCTGTCCATCAGAGACCCATCAGAGTGGTTCTGACCAACGGCGTCGCTGGCGTTGGAAAAACCTTCTCGGTGCAGAAGTTCACTCTGGACTGGGCCGAGGGCTTGGAGAACCAAGATGTCAGTCTGCTGGTTCTGCTTTCGTTCAGGGAGCTGAACCTGATCAGAGATCAGCGGTTGAGTCTTCTCAGGCTGCTCCATGTTTTCCATCCAACATTACAGAAGGTCACAGCAGAGCAGCTGGCTGTCTGTAAACTTCTCTTCATCTTTGACGGCCTGGATGAAAGCCGACTGTCACTGGACTTCAACAACAGGGAGGTTGTGTCTGATGTTACACAGACGTCATCAGTCAACATGCTGCTGACAAACCTCATCCAGGGGAATCTGCTTCCCTCGGCTCTGGTCTGGATCACCTCCAGACCTGCAGCAGCCAATCAGATCCCTCCTACATGTGTTGACAGGGTAACAGAGGTCCGAGGCTTCACTGACGCCCAGATAGAGGACTACTTCAGGAGGAGGTCCAGTGATGAAGATCTGTCCAGAAGAATCATCTCACACATCCAGACGTCCAGGACCCTCCACATCATGTGTCAAGTCCCAGTCTTCTGCTGGATCAGTGCTACAGTTCTGGAGCACATGTTGACCACAGACCAGAGAGGAGAGCTGCCCAAGACCACGACGGACCTGTTCTCACACTTCCTGCTGGTCCAGACAAAGAGGAAGAAGAACAAGTACGGTGAAGGACATGAGACAAGTCCACAGGAGCTGATGGAGACCGACAGGGAAGTTCTTCTGAAGCTGGGGAGGCTGGCGTTTGAACAGCTGCAGGAAGGAAACATCATGTTCTACCAAGAAGACCTGGAGCAGTGTGGTCTGGATGTCACAGAGGCCTTGGTGAACTCAGGACTCTGTACTGAGATCTTCAAAACAGAGAGTGTGATCTTCCAGAAAACAGTCTACTGCTTTGTTCATCTGAGTGTTCAGGAGTTTCTGGCTGCAGTCTACATGTTCCACTGTTTCACCAACAGGAACACACAGGTCCTGGAGAACTTCCTGGGAAAACAACATGTTGGTTTAAACCTGGATGACTTCCTGTGGTTAGCCATGCAGAAATCCCTCCTCAGTAGAAACGGTCACCTAGACCTGTTTGTTCGCTTCCTTCATGGCCTCTCTCTGGAGTCCAACCAGAGGCTGTTAGGAGGTCTGCTGGATCAGACAGATAACAGTCCAGAAACCATCCAGAGAACCATCAATAATCTGAAGAAGATTAACAGTGATGACATCTCTCCTGACAGAAGCATCAACATCTTCCACTGTCTGACGGAGATGAAGGACCAGTCAGTTCATCAGGAGATCCAACAGTTCCTGGAGTCAGAGAACAGATCAGAGAAGAAACTCTCTGAGATCCAGTGTTCAGCTCTGGCCTACATGCTGCAGATGTCAGAGCAGGTTCTGGACGAGTTGGACCTGGACAAGTACAACACATCACCAGAGGGACGACTGAGACTGATCCCAGCTGTGAGGAACTGCAGGAAGGCTCGGTGAGTCCAGACATGATCAATATAATTATTGATCAGTGGTTTAATCGAGTTCAGATAAACACAGTTTTCACTGATTTTCATTATTCTCAGTTTGACTTTGAAACATTTCCAGGTGAGTTGTGTTTTTCTGGAGGTGTAGTAGAAGCTGTGAGCTCCAACATGTGGATCTTCAGCTCGTTGTGATTGTTGCTGTTTAATCAACAAAAACACTCATTTAGTTTTTTATTTTCACTCTTTGGTTTTATTCAAACCTGATGAATCTAATTAAAGCAGCTCCACTGATCTTCCACCTCAGTGTTTCCAGATGTTAGTACTATTAACCCTTTAGTGTCTCAGAGGCAGCTGTGTGCAGTCTGATGACTGTGCTCAGGTGATGTCGTCTTCAGACTCCGCCCACACTGACTCAGGTGACAGGTTTGAAGAACATGTGAGGAGTTAGAAGGAAATGAAGCAGACGTCATGATGGACATGGAGGAAGCCCCGCCCCCTTTAAGTCACATGACTCCAACAGTGTCTGTTGAACTGTCCACAGTGAAGTGAGGTTGTGAGTTTAGCTGCAGCAGCAACAAACACTGATGATGGTTCATGATCAAACTAAACGTGACAGAGTCAGAGTGACGGGACCAACATCTGTTCAGAGCTCACACACACTCACATGAGCCAGAAACTGCTGCTCACACACACCAAGAGTGGAGATCTGAACCTGAGAGGACTGAACTGATCAGCAGTGTGATTTATTGATCAGTGATCGTTTCAGTGTTAAAGTCTTTCCATACATTGTGTTGATGAGACACTGGGCTGGTTTCTGTCTTGTTGTAGAAGAGTCGTATCAGGAAGTGTTGATCTGAGTGGACCACTTCTACACAAGGTCAAAGGTCAACCTCATGTTTCTGATCTGCTCTGAGTGAACTGTTCACTGAGCTGAACTCACACAAACTGTTCTGGAGTCAGTCTGAAAACAGTGGACAGGTCAGATGTTCTCCTCAACAACTTGTCTTCATCCTGACTCTGGATCAAATCACATGAAGCAGAAAGGTGACGTCACTTTCCTCCTTCATCTGAAACACAGATCCAGATTAAACCAGTGCAGGTCTCAGAGTTTCCTGTCAAACTCAGTCAGAGAAGATGAGCTGAAGCTCAGATGTTCATCACATCATCACGCCCTGTCATCAGATGCATCAACTGTGTTTTTACTGCAGCTTTCATCTGATTTCATTCTGACACGTTTCATATTTTCTCTCTTCACAGACTTGTTGGTTGTTTACTCTCAGAGAGTCACTGTGAAGTCGTGGCCTCAGCTCTGAAGTCCAACCCCTCCCACCTGACAGAACTGGACCTGAGTGACAACGACCTGAGTGATTCATCAGTGGAGGTTCTGTGTGCTGGACTGGAGAGTCCAAACTGTAGACTGGAGACTCTGAGGTGAGTTCACTGACTGGACCTGTTGGACTTTTGTCTGTGTTCAGTTCAAATGTGTGAAGTTCAGTTTGAAGCAGCGACTGATTGTGACTCCATGTTACTGCAGCTGGTAGAAGGTGAAGGGTCAGAGGTCACTCAGAGGTCAGTGTGGTGATGATGATGATGATGATGATGATGATGATGATGATGATGATGATGATGATGAGCTGCTCTCAGATGAAGCTGCTAACAGAACAGCTGGATCAGCCACTGTAGCTGAAGCTGAGCAGATGTGATGTAGATCTGAGTTTTCCCTCTTTGCTTGGTTCAGGGTCAAAGGTCAAAGCAGCTTCCCAGTGTGAGTGGTCAGGTTAAAGTCCTGTAGCTCAGAGAACAGTGTTGGTTTGATGATCCCACTGTGGAGACACTGAGGCTCATGAACATCAACACTGGGCTCCACAGGAAGGAAGCCTCAGCTCATGGTCACATGACATTAAAGGAGTTTACTTCCTGTCCACAGTGTGTGTGAAGCAGCCTCTGGTCACATGACTCCAGTGTCAGTGAGGGGTCAGAGGTCAGCTTCAGACAGTGGACAGTGTCTCCTGAGCCACTGTGACTGTGTCCACAGCCTCTGGAGCTGAAGCTCCATCCAGCTTCAGCTCCTCAGCTGCTCTCTGCCAGTGGAGCTGTGAGGAAGAGACCACTTCACAGTCAGTGTGGACAGCAGGAAGCAGCTGGGACACAGCAGCTCTCCGTCTACCTGACAGGGGCCTGAAGCTCGGCCTTCAGCAGCATCTGGTCTGATGTGGATCGGCTGTGGATCCGGGTCCTTTCAATGTGTTTGTGCTGCAGCGTCTCAGTGAAGATCACACTCGTTCTTCTCCATCATCAGTGAGGTCAGCTGAACACCTGTCAGGTGTTTGTGCAGGAGGCTCTGGACGTTAGCTGAAGGTCACCTGGTTGTTTCTGCAGGTCTCAGTAGCTCCGGTGGTGGACTGAGGCCCAGCACTCGTCCTCCTCCAGGTCCCAACAGAACCAGAACCAGAACAGGGACCAGTTCTTCCTCCTGGAGACGCCACAGTCCACTGTCGCTTCGTTTGTTTACGTCGTGAGTCAGAGAGTCACAGAGACTGAACAGAGAGCGAGGATGAAGGATCTGATGAGGGATTCATGGTCCACAGAACCAGAACAGAACCAGAACCAGAACCAGAACCAGAACCAGCTGTCAGGATCAGACTGAGGCCAACAGGCAGCGGCGCCGGATTCATTTTAGAGTTGGGGGGGGCATGGAGGTTCGGTTGTTACGGGGCATAGATTTACACACTCACTGTCGGTGCAATAGTCATATTGTAGCATCCGGCAGTGATGCGTAATACCAGCATAATGCGTAACCCCCCCCCGTCCGCCAGCGTCTCCCAGACCGTCATGCCTATAATTTATCAAAAAAAGAAAAAGAAAAAGAGAAAGCCCTGTAGCCCTGTTTGAGTAAATAAAATGTTGTGAATACACCTCTTAAAGCCCGTTTGAGCAGTTTCTATAAACTGCTAGGTTCTCAGCGACCCGACCCGGTCCGATCCAGGTGTTGAAGCCTGGACCTGATGCAGCCGGACTCACGAGCAGTCTCTCGGCTGGACCACGGCAAAAATAAAAAAATAAAAATAAAAGAAGCCCGTGGTTGGACCTGACCCAATTTTTAATCAGAATTTTAATAATAGAAAACATCATTTGTGAATTTGAGATCTCTAAAATATTAGTAATGTTACTTTTACCATGCATTTAGTTTTTCTGTAGGTAAATTAATCATCATGGATCAAGCAGAAAATCAGCCTTTGTAAAAGCCGAAGTAACAGTTTATGAGCACTCAGGTCTGTGGCGCATCAGTCTGCAGCGGCTACTTTTCACCTCTTATTCTTGTCATTCATGTTTTAATAATAGGAACAATGCTTAAGGTCAACGCCTGCTAAGACAGACGTTTGGACTTTATGTAGCTAAATAACTTTGTCTCAGTCCGTGACTGTGCTCGCTTCATATGGACAGCTGTTATAGACCATGGGCCAGCTGTGGTCACAGGAGTTATTACAATGTTTCCATTTTGTTTTCGCGCGTGTGTTCTTTTTCTCACAAGTTATGGTTTTTACTGGCAAAAAGAGCCAGTTAGAAATGAATAAAGGAAAAGAAAAAATAATATCCAGGAGACTTTGTCCCGTCCTCAGGACGTGCGCGAGGGAGGATCAGCTGGTGGCTCAGGTCTAGTGATGTCATGGCTGTCAGCTGCACATCTGTCAGCAGGTCCGCTCGACCGCTCCACACTTCACAAACTTTAGGAATAAGCTAGATGTTGATTCTGTAAACAGACAGTGACATGCTGGAAATAAGCAGCACATACTCGCCCTCGTTAATATTGATTATTGAATTACGTAACGTCATAAATCTCTGGCCGCTGTAGTCCGGTTCATCACCTGTCTGTCTCTGTGGGTGTGTAGGCTACGTCATCTCCAGGTGAAACAACTGTAACAACTGTAAAACACCTGGAATTGATAATAACTAAAGGCATATCACCAAATCTGAACTAGGCTATTAACACGTCAAGTTAATTCATCGTTTCCCTTCGCTCACCGGCAGAGCAGAAGTTGCACTTTCTGAGATGGTGCACTAGGTCCACAGTGTTTGTGGATGAAGCCTACAGGATGAGAAGGTGACGAAGGTGAAGGTGACAATAATAAGCGGAGGGAGGACGATGAAAGCTGGAGAAGCTCCGCTCAGCTGTGCATTCACGTGGGCACCATATATATATATATAATATGGCCACAGAGACTTGAATTGAGACTATTTACTGGGCTGCACTACAGGCAGAGTAGCATTAGATTTGATTTAAAATTAAAGATTCTTCTAGTCTGTGTTTTATTGGTTTATTTAATTTGATGTGGGTGGGACCGGGGGAATTATTGAAACCGGGATAGAGGCCTATGGTGATCAGCGACCGGCAGAGCAGGGCAGGGGCGTAAAGTGGGGGGGCCAATGGCCCCTTGGCCCCCCCCCCATTCCGGCGCCCTTGCCAACAGGTATTGATCAGATATTGATTGTACATGGACAGACTGAGCTGAGGTCAGCAGCAGCTGATGAATCTGTGCTGACATGTGGATGATGTGTAGAAGGCCACATGATGAAGATCCACCAGAACAGCTTCTCATCATCACTATCAACTGGTTTAACACTTTCAACACCAAACGGATGAAAACTAAATGAATTAATTTTGTTTCTTTTTGAAACATTCAGTACAAAAAGTGAACGAGCCATCTCAGAGCAGCTTTACTGAACAAACACTTTATGAAACAAGAAGACAGGAAGTGACTGAATGTCTGCTGTAAAAACTTTATTTACAAAGAAACAGAACAATCTGCATCATAGGACCACACGTTCTGATCCACATCACACCTCACATCTTCCTCATCGTCCTGCTGCTCGTCTTCCTCTCCTTCATCGTCCTATTGGTCATGTGACTAAAGAGTCTCAACACCTGAGGATGTTTCCTGGATGAAGCAGCTGGTTGATCTGTTACACAACTTCAATCAGCTGTTTGTCAACAATAATGGAAAGACAAACTCATCAGTGTGTTTCAGTCCCAGTGTGAACTGCTGTTCACTTAAAAACCTGTTGTTTGGTCTTGAGCTTTAACATTTTTAAAATGTTTTAATTTTATGTCAAAAGAACAAGAAACATGTTGATTGTTCAGTCCACACAGACTGATGTGATGTTGTGTTCACTGAGTTAAAAGAGCTGAGAGAGTTCAGAGACACTGTAGTAAACAAAACACAACAACTCTTTATTCTTCTTTTATTCTTTATTCAGATTGAGGAGCTGGAGTTTGTCAGAGATCAGCTGTTCTTCTCTGGTCTCAGCTCTGAAGTCCAACCCCTCCCACCTGAGACTCCTGAGACACCTGGACCTGAGCATCAACAACCTGCAGGATTCAGTAGTGAAGGATCTGAGTGGTTTTCTGGAGAGTCCAGACTGTAGACTGGAGACTCTGAGGTCAGACTCTGTTTTATTTCTGTGCTCAGATGAATGTGATGTGAAAGTTGTGTTGACACTGAGCTGCAGACATGAGGCTGATGTCATACTGATCCACACTGAGGGTCGTCATGGTGACGGCTGTTTTCTTCTTCTCTGCTTTTAGTCCAGTCAACTACAGAAACACATGTAATGTGTCAGACAATAACTGATCTATAATCAATAGCTGCTGGCTCCTCCTCTTTCCTGAGGCTCTGTGATGTTTGTAGTGAAACATTCAAAGCCAACATCCCATAATAAGCAGGTGTGTGTTTGCTGGTTTCAGCTCTTTGAAGAAGTTGGAGCAGGTTCAATCTGTGAAGTCAGTCAGCAGAGTTCAGCCTCTCATGTTTGTTGTCATGACAACAGAGTTCAGCCTCTCATGTGTGTTGTCATGACAACAGAGTTCAGCCTCACATGTTCGTTGTCATGACAACAGAGTTCAGCCTCTCATGTGTGTTGTCATGACAACAGAGTTCAGCCTCACATGTGTGTTGTCATGACAACAGAGTTCAGCCTCTCATGTTTGTTGTCATGACAACAGAGTTCAGCCTCTCATGTGTGTTGTCATGGCAACAGAGTTCAGCCTCTCATGTGTGTTGTCTTTAAAACTTGAGCGTGGTCAGTAAACCTCTGATCAATGTGGCTGCTCAACATGAGTTTGTCTGGATGGAGCCACAGGTGGAGCTGACAGGTGAAGAGGCGGAGTCACTGCGTCTGTGTTGAAGCAGCAGCAGCTTCTCATGAATATTAATGAGCTGTTTTCTCTCTATGTGACTGTTTAACCTGCTTCCTGTTGCTTCAGCTGTTGGACTTTGATTTTCTAAACTTGTTCTTTCTGAAGCTTCTTCAGCTCTGAACAGATGATGAGACACTGAACGCTGTCAACAAGGAGCTTTGTCCTCAACTCACTGCTTTTATTCTTTATTCAGATTGGAGTGGTGCAGTTTGTCAGAGATCAGCTGTTCTTCTCTGGTCTCAGCTCTGAAGTCCAACCCCTCCCACCTGAGAGAACTGAACCTGAGCTCCAACAAGCTGCAGGATTCAGGAGTGAAGGATCTGAGTGGTTTTCTGGAGAGTCCAGACTGTAGACTGGAGACTCTGAGGTCAGTTCACTGACTGTTACTGTTGTAGATCTGAGATCTTTGATCCACAATTGAACCTGATTGATCTTCACTCAGAACTTGAATCATTGACTTTGATGTCATGAATGAAGGACGTTTGAAATGTTTCCTGTTGTTCTTCTCTCCAAGGTTATTGTTGTTAACGAAAACAAACAAAATGACAACAACTAGAATTGAAAAAACATTTTCGTTAAATGAGATGAATAAAAACTATAATGTGTGTGTGTGTGTGTGTGTGTGTGTGTGTGTGTGTGTGTGTGTGTGTGTGTGTGTGTGTTTGTGTGTTTGTGTGTGTGTGTGTTTGTGTGTTTGTGTGTGTGTGTGTGTGTGTGTGTGTGTGTGTGTGTGTGTGCGTGTGTGTGTGTGTGTGTGTGTGTATGTGTGTGTGTGTGTGTGTGTGTGTGTGTGTGTGTGCGTGTGTGTGTGTGTGTGTGTGTGTGTATGTGTGTGTGTGTGTGTGTGTGTGTGTGTGTGTGTGTGTGTGCGTGCGTGTGTGTGTGTGTGTGTGTGTGTGTATGTGTGTGTGTGTGTGTGTGTGTGTGTGTGTGTGTGTGTGTGTGTGTGTGTGTGATCCAGTTCTTTTGCCACCAAAGAACCAATGTTGCACATGAGGCATTGTAAGGTTAAAGCAGAAGTAAGCGATCCGGTCGTTTTGGCTAATGCTGCGTTCCAGGCAGGCTTTTGAAATCGTAAATTACAGCTTCAAGTCACAACTTACGACTTTGTAGCGTTCCAGGCAACCCAATCGTGTTTCTCCGACCTGTTTTACCTGTGAAAGTCACTATAACGGCCACTCGTAACTTCTGACCCGTGAACTCGTACCAGATCGAACTGGTACCACTTCACGGTCGGAAAAACACGAGTCTACGAGTTTCCTTGAACGCACCATAACAGTCCTCGTCCCTACGTCACCACATTCACGGCGTTCCTTGGCTGCACACACAGCCCTTTATGCCGTTCTCTCTCCTCATTGGATAAAAACTGTAGGATACGATAAAAGTTTTCTCCTGGGCTCAGAGCAGAGCAGAGTGACTGACAGACCCGTGTTTCAGTCCAAACACTCTATGTAAGTGATTGCTGTCGGAAGATATAACTATTTAAGACTTATATTAACACAAGTATATCACTTACTTCTGCTTTAACATAGAAAAGCTAAGCACATCAGCATCAAGCTGAGGTGGAGAAGTTCTCAGCTGTCTGGCTCTGTGCACGACCAGATAAATGTCCACGTTCACTGTCCAAAACATTCACTGTGTTCACTTTGTGATGTTAAATACAATACAACATGTGAGGTACTGTATTGTTCATCTACTGCACTGATATGTCAAACAACTGCAGTAACTGAACACATTTTTTAAGTGGTATCTTTTGTTGAGTTTATTACACAATACTTTGATCTTTTTGAATCAATAACCCAAAGTATGAAAAAAAACTAAAACTAAACTAAAACTAAGCATTTAGAAAAAAATGTAAACAAACAAACTATCAAACCTACTCTAAAAACAAAGTGAACTGAATTTGAGAAGGAAAAAAAAGGTTCAGAGACACTGTAAAGAAAAACATGAAACTATCCTCTTCTTTTATTCTTTATTCAGATTGAGGGGCTGCAGGTTGTCAGAGATCAGCTGTCATGGCAACAGAGTTCAGCCTCTCATGTGTGTTGTCATGACAACAGAGTTCAGCCTCACATGTTTGTTGTCATGGCAACAGAGTTCAGCCTCTCATGTTTGTTGTCATGGCAACAGAGTTCAGCCTCTCATGTGTGTTGTCATGACAACAGAGTTCAGCCTCTCATGTTTGTTGTCATGGCAACAGAGTTCAGCCTCACATGTGTGTTGTCATGACAACAGAGTTCAGCCTCACATGTTTGTTG
The DNA here is from genome assembly GCF_045865225.1 of Trachurus japonicus. Taxonomy (NCBI): domain Eukaryota; kingdom Metazoa; phylum Chordata; class Actinopteri; order Carangiformes; family Carangidae; genus Trachurus; species Trachurus japonicus. Next base: position 5,079,603 of record NC_140915.1, on the reverse strand, counting down.
TCATGACAACAGAGTTCAGCCTCACATGTTTGTTGTCATGGCAACAGAGTTCAGCCTCACGTTTGTTGTCATGGCAACAGAGTTCAGCCTCACATGTGTGTTGTCATGACAACAGAGTTCAGCCTCTCATGTGTGTTGTCTTTAAAACTTGAGCGTGGTCAGTAAACCTCTGATCAATGTGGCTGCTCAACATGAGTTTGTCTGGATGGAGCCACAGGTGGAGCTGACAGGTGAAGAGGCGGAGTCACTGCGTCTGTGTTGAAGCAGCAGCAGCTTCTCATGAATATTAATGAGCTGTTTTCTCTCTATGTGACTGTTTAACCTGCTTCCTGTTGCTTCAGCTGTTGGACTTTGATTTTCTAAACTTGTTCTTTCTGAAGCTTCTTCAGCTCTGAACAGATGATGAGACACTGAACGCTGTCAACAAGGAGCTTTGTCCTCAACTCACTGCTTTTATTCTTTATTCAGATTGGAGTGGTGCAGTTTGTCAGAGATCAGCTGTTCTTCTCTGGTCTCAGCTCTGAAGTCCAACCCCTCCCACCTGAGACACCTGGACCTGAGTGGAAACAAGCTGCAGGATTCAGACCTGAAGGATCTGAGTGGTTTTCTGGAGAGTCCAGACTGTAGACTGGAGACTCTGAGGTCAGTTCACTGACTGTTACTGTTGTAGATCTGAGATCTTTGATCCACAATTGAACCTGATTGATCTTCACTCAGAACTTGAATCATTGACTTTGATGTCATGAATGAAGGACGTTTGAAATGTTTCCTGTTGTTCTTCTCTCCAAGGTTATTGTCGTTAACGAAAACAAACAAAATGACAACAACTAGAATTGAAAAAACATTTTCGTTAAATGAGATGAATAAAAACTATAATGTGTGTGTGTGTGTGTGTGTGTGTGTGTGTGTGTGTGTGTGGTGTGTGTGTGTGTGTGTGTGTGTGTGTGTGTGTGTGTGTGTGTGTGTGTGTGTGTGTGTGTGTGTGTGTGTGTGTGTGTGTGTGTGTGTGTGTGTGTGTGTGTGATATAAAAGCCTCATACTGAACCAGTTCTTTTGCCACCAAAGAACCAATGTTGCACATGAGGCATTGTAAGGTTAACATAGAAAAACTAAGCACATCAGCATCAAGCTGAGGTGGAGAAGTTCTCAGCTGTCTGGCTCTGTGCACGACCAGATAAATGTCCACGTTCACTGTCCAAAACATTCACTGTGTTCACTTTGTGATGTTAAATACAATACAACATGTGAGGTACTGTATTGTTCATCTACTGCACTGATATGTCAAAAAACTGCAGTAACTGAACACATTTTTTAAGTGGTATCTTTTGTTGAGTTTATTACACAATACTTTGATCTCTTTGAATCAATAACCCAAAGTATGAAAAAAACTAAAACTAATAAAAACTACACTAAAACTAAGCATTTAGAAAAAAATGTAAACAAACAAACTATCAAACCCGCTCTAAAAACAAATTGAAGTGAACTGAATTTGAGAAGGAAAAAAAAGGTTCAGAGACACTGTAAAGAAAAACATGAAACTATCCTCTTCTTTTATTCTTTATTCAGATTGAGGGGCTGCAGGTTGTCAGAGATCAGCTGTCATGGCAACAGAGTTCAGCCTCACATGTTTGTTGTCATGGCAACAGTGTTCAGCCTCACATGTTTGTTGTCATGGCAACAGAGTTCAGCCTCTCATGTGTGTTGTCATGGCAACAGAGTTCAGCCTCACATGTTTGTTGTCATGGCAACAGAATTCAGCCTCTCATGTTGGTTGTCATGACAACAGAGTTCAGCCTCACATGTTGGTTGTCATGGCAACAGAGTTCAGCCTCACATGTTTGTTGTCATGACAACAGAGTTCAGCCTCACATGTTGGTTGTCATGGCAACAGAGTTCAGCCTCTCATGTTTGTTGTCATGACAACAGAGTTCAGCCTCACATGTTGGTTGTCATGGCAACAGAGTTCAGCCTCACATGTTTGTTGTCATGACAACAGAGTTCAGCCTCACATGTTGGTTGTCATGGCAACAGAGTTCAGCCTCTCATGTTTGTTGTCATGACAACAGAGTTCAGCCTCACATGTTGGTTGTCATGGCAACAGAGTTCAGCCTCACATGTTCATTGTCATGGCAACAGAGTTCAGCCTCTCATGTTCATTGTCATGGTAACAGAGTTCAGCCTCACATGTTTGTTGTCATGACAACAGAGTTCAGCCTCTCATGTGTGTTGTCATGGCAACAGAGTTCAGCCTCTCATGTGTGTTGTCATGACAACAGAGTTCAGCCTCTCATGTGTGTTGTCTTTAAAACTTGAGCGTGGTCAGTAAACCTCTGATCAATGTGGCTGCTCAACATGAGTTTGTCTGGATGGAGCCACAGGTGGAGCTGACAGGTGAAGAGGCGGAGTCACTGCGTCTGTGTTGAAGCAGCAGCAGCTTCTCATGAATATTAATGAGCTGTTTTCTCTCTATGTGACTGTTTAACCTGCTTCCTGTTGCTTCAGCTGTTGGACTTTGATTTTCTAAACTTGTTCTTTCTGAAGCTTCTTCAGCTCTGAACAGATGATGAGACACTGAACGCTGTCAACAAGGAGCTTTGTCCTCAACTCACTGCTTTTATTCTTTATTCAGATTGAGGAACTGCAGGTTGTCAGAGATCAGCTGTTCTTCTCTGGTCTCAGCTCTGAAGTCCAACCCCTCCCACCTGAGAGAACTGGACCTGAGCTGGAACAAGCTGCAGGATTCAGGAGTGAAGGATCTGAGTGGTTTTCTGGAGAGTCCAGACTGTAGACTGGAGACTCTGAGGTCAGTTCACTGACTGTTACTGTTGTAGATCTGAGATCTTTGATCCACAACTGAACCTGATTGATCTTCACTCAGAACTTGAATCATTGACTTTGATGTCATGAATGAAGGACGTTTGAAATGTTTCCTGATGTTCTTCTCTCCAAGGTTATTGTTGTTAACGAAAACAAACAAAATGACAAAAACTAGAATTGAAAAAACATTTTCGTTAAATGAAATGAATAAAAACTATAATTTGTGTGTGTGTGTGTGTGTGTGTGTGTGTGTGTGTGTGTGTGTGTGTGTGTGTGTGTGTGTGATCCGGTTCTTTTGCCACCAAAGAACCAATGCTGCACATGAGGCATTGTAAGGTTAACATAGAAAAGCTAAGCACATCAGCATCAAGCTGAGGTGGAGAAGTTCTCAGCTGTCTGGCTCTGTGCACGACCAGATAAATGTCCACGTTCACTGTCCAAAACATTCACTGTGTTCACTTTGTGATGTTAAATACAATACAACATGTGAGGTACTGTATTGTTCATCTACTGCACTGATATGTCAAAAAACTGCAGTAACTGAACACATTTTTTAAGTGGTATCTTTTGTTGAGTTTATTACACAATACTTTGATCTTTTTGAATCAATAACCCAAAGTATGAAACAAACTAAAACTAATAAAAACTAAACTAAAACTAAGCATTTAGAAAAAAATAGGTTCAGAGACACTGTAAAGAAAAACATGAAACTATCCTCTTCTTTTATTCTTTATTCAGATTGAGGGGCTGCAGGTTGTCAGAGATCAGCTGTCATGGCAACAGAGTTCAGCCTCACATGTTTGTTGTCATGGTAACAGAGTTCAGCCTCACATGTGTTGTCATGGCAACAGAGTTCAGCCTCTCATGTGTGTTGTCATGACAACAGAGTTCAGCCTCTCAGGTGTGTTGTCTTTAAAACTTGAGCGTGGTCAGTAAACCTCTGATCAATGTGGCTGCTCAACATGAGTTTGTCTGGATGGAGCCACAGGTGGAGCTGACAGGTGAAGAGGCGGAGTCACTGCGTCTGTGTTGAAGCAGCAGCAGCTTCTCATGAATATTAATGAGCTGTTTTCTCTCTATGTGACTGTTTAACCTGCTTCCTGTTGCTTCAGCTGTTGGACTTTGATTTTCTAAACTTGTTCTTTCTGAAGCTTCTTCAGCTCTGAACAGATGATGAGACACTGAACGCTGTCAACAAGGAGCTTTGTCCTCAACTCACTGCTTTTATTCTTTATTCAGATTGGAGGGCTGCAGTTTGTCAGAGATCAGCTGTTCTTCTCTGGTCTCAGCTCTGAAGTCCAACCCCTCCCACCTGAGACACCTGGACCTGAGCCACAACAACCTGCAGGATTCAGACCTGAAGCATCTGAGTGGTTTTCTGGAGAGTCCAGACTGTAGACTGGAGACTCTGAGGTCAGTTCACTGACTGTTACTGTTGTAGATCTGAGATCTTTGATCCACAACTGAACCTGATTGATCTTCACTCAGAACTTGAATCATTGACTTTGATGTCATGAATGAAGGACGTTTGAAATGTTTCCTGTTGTTCTTCTCTCCAAGGTTATTGTTGTTAACGAAAACAAACAAAATGACAAAAACTAGAATTGAAAAAACATTTTCGTTAAATGAGATGAATAAAAACTATAATTAGTGTGTGTGTGTGTGTGTGTGTGTGTGTGTGTGTGTGTGTGTGTGTGTGTGTGTGTGTGTGATATAAAAATGTTTGTTGTCATGACAACAGAGTTCAGCCTCACATGTTTGTTGTCATGGCAACAGAGTTCAGCCTCACATGTTTGTTGTAGAGTTGTCACAATACCAAAATGAGTAACCACGGTACCATACCAGACAAAGTATCACGGTTCCGGGTAATATCACGATACTGCAACCTTTTATTATTATTATTATTTTTATGAACTGCAATGTATTTGTACAAGTTATAAATACTTATTAATTACTTATAATGTTGTTTGGTGCATGATAAACATAATACTGGTGAAGTAGGAATTAGACTGAAACAAATATTTTTAAATAAGCAATAAAAAACAAATAAATGAAGTTAGAATTTATATGGTTGAAAATAAATAACCATTCAGTCTCTTGCACATTCATTTATGTTTAACATATAAATAATCAACTTAGGATAAAAACAAATCCACTGTCTTTTAAAAAAATCTATTTGACAATAATGCTTCTTCATAATAAACCATAGAGGACAGAATACAATGAACAGGAACTGATTCCCTGTGAAAACTATATTTTTATGCATTTTCTAGGTGCTTTATACTTGGACATCCTTTAACTCTTTATTCCTCAGCCAGTACACGGAGCATATAGCCTGATATTAGCCAATGAGAAAATAAACAGAGCTAAATTAATTAAGTGCCACTGACGACGACACCGCGGCAGACTCGCTGCTCGCGCCCGGTGCTTCAGCCGTGAGTGTGTTGTCTCGTGTTTGTGAAGCCGTGCGCGCGTCGGACGAGACAGAACTTTAGCTCGTTGTTTGTTTTGAAGTGGATTTCTATGGAAGCGGAGCTGTCTCAGCTGTCTTCATGGAGTCCGTTCTTGCCGGCATGAACACACGAACAGCCAATCAGAGAACAGACGGGCGGACCCAGCGTGCGGAAACAGCCTATCATATCCCCGGACATCACCAGTAACAGGCAAACAGCCAATCATTCAGCAGCTGTGTAGTTAGGTTGCAGTGGGTGCATGTGGGTTTTGTTTACAGGGGAGTAGCATGCAGTGAGAAGCCGGGAGGAGAGGAGAGGCGGCCGCTATGTAGCGGAAACTGGCGCCGTAGTAGTAATCCACGGTAGTACCGTCGTGTAGAATTTCTAGTATAGTAGGAACCGTCACGTCTTGGCACCGCGGGGTACCGTGGCTACCGTGGGTATCGTGCAACTCTAGTTTGTTGTCATGACAACAGAGTTCAGCCTCTCATGTTTGTTGTCATGACAACAGAGTTCAGCCTCACATGTTTGTTGTCATGACAACAGAGTTCAGCATCTCATGTTTGTTGTCATGACAACATAGTTCAGCATCTCATGTTTGTTGTCATGACAACATAGTTCAGCCTCACATGTTTGTTGTCATGACAACATAGTTCAGCATCGCATGTTTGTTGTCATGACAACAGAGTTCAGCATCTCATGTTTGTGGTCATGACAACAGAGTTCAGCCTCACATGTTGGTTGTCATGACAACAGAGTTCAGCCTCTCATGTGTGTTGTCATGACAACAGAGTTCAGCCTCTCATGTGTGTTGTCATGGCAACAGAGTTCAGCCTCTCATGTGTGTTGTCATGACAACAGAGTTCAGCCTCTCATGTGTGTTGTCATGTCAACAGAGTTCAGCTTCTCATGTGTGTTGTCATGACAACAGAGTTCAGCCTCTCATGTGTGTTGTCTTTAAAACTTGAGCGTGGTCAGTAAACCTCTGATCAATGTGGCTGCTCAACATGAGTTTGTCTGGATGGAGCCACAGGTGGAGCTGACAGGTGAAGAGGCGGAGTCACTGCGTCTGTGTTGAAGCAGCAGCAGCTTCTCATGAATATTAATGAGCTGTTTTCTCTCTATGTGACTGTTTAACCTGCTTCCTGTTGCTTCAGCTGTTGGACTTTGATTTTCTAAACTTGTTCTTTCTGAAGCTTCTTCAGCTCTGAACAGATGATGAGACACTGAACGCTGTCAACAAGGAGCTTTGTCCTCAACTCACTGCTTTTATTCTTTATTCAGATTGGAGGACTGCAGTTTGTCAGAGATCAGCTGTTCTTCTCTGGGCTCAGCTCTGAAGTCCAACCCCTCCCACCTGAGACACCTGGACCTGAGCCACAACAACCTGCAGGATTCAGGAGTGAAGGATCTGAGTGGTTTTCTGGAGAGTCCAGACTGTAGACTGGAGACTCTGAGGTCAGTTCACTGACTGTTACTGTTGTAGATCTTAGATCTTTGATCCACAACTGAACCTGATTGATCTTCACTCAGAACTTGAATCATTGACTTTGATGTCATGAATGAAGGATGTTTGAAATGTTTCCTGTTGTTCTTCTCTCCAAGGTTATTGTTGTTAACGAAAACAAACAAAATGACAAAAACTAGAATTGAAAAAACATTTTCGTTAAATGAGATGAATAAAAACTATAATTAGTGTGTGTGTGTGTGTGTGTGAGATATAAAAGCCTCATACTGAACCAGTTCTTTTACCAAAGAACCAATGTTGCACATGAGGCATTGTAAGGTTAAAGCAGAAGTAAGCGATCCGGTCGTTTTGGCTAATGCTGCGTTCCAGGCAGGCTTTTGAAATCGTAAATTACAGCTTCAAGTCACAATTTACGACTTTGTAGCGTTCCAGGCAACCCACTCGTGTTTTTCCGACCTGTTTTACCGGTGAAAGTCACTATAACGGCCACTCGTAACTTCTGACCCGTGAACTCGCACCCGATCGAACAGGTACTACTTCACGGTCGGAAAAACACGAGTCTACGAGTTTCCTTGAACGCACCATAACAGTCCTCGTCCCTACGTCACCACATTCACGGCGTTCCTTGGCTGCACACACAGCCCTGCATGCCGTTCTCTCTCCTCATTGGATAAAAACTGTAGGATACGATAAATGTTTTCTCCTGGGCTCAGAGCAGAGCAGAGTGACTGACAGACCCGTGTTTCAGTCCAAACACTCTATGTAAGTGATTGTTGTCGGAAGATATAACTATTTAAGACTTATATTAACACAAATATATCACTTACTTCTGCTTTAACATAGAAAAGCTAAGCACATCAGCATCAAGCTGAGGTGGAGAAGTTCTCAGCTGTCTGGCTCTGTGCACGACCAGATAAATGTCCACGTTCACTGTCCAAAACATTCACTGTGTTCACTTTGTGATGTTAAATACAATACAACATGTGAGGTACTGTATTGTTCATCTACTGCACTGATATGTCAAAAAACTGCAGTAACTGAACACATTTTTTAAGTGGTATCTTTTGTTGAGTTTATTACACAATACTTTGATCTTTTTGAATCAATAACCCAAAGTATGAAAAAAACTAAAACTAATAAAAACTAAACTAAAACTAAGCATTTAGAAAAAAAAAGGTTCAGAGACACTGTAAAGAAAAACATGAAATTATCCTCTTCTTTTATTCTTTATTCAGATTGGTGAACTGCAGTTTGTCAGAGATCAGCTGTTCTTCTCTGGTCTCAGCTCTGAAGTCCAACCCCTCCCACCTGAGAGAACTGGACCTGAGTAACGACCTGCAGGATTCAGACCTGAAGGATTCAGACCTGAAGGATCTTCGTGCTCTTGTGGAGAGTCCAGACTGTAGACTGGAGACTGTGAGGTCAGTAGAGGGATGGATCAGTCCATGCTGCTCTCATCTCTGTTGTCATTCTCAGTGTAGATTATGTTGGCAGGTGCTGTAGATGTCCAGGAGTGAGGCACCAATGACCTTTCTTCCTGCACTGCAGGGTTTTTCAGTTGGAGGTGGTTCAGTTTCTAAACCACACAGTGATGCAGCAGGTCAGAGTGTTCTCAGTGTCTCCTCAGTAGAAGGAACACATGATGAGAACCAGGGCTGCTTTTTGAGACAAACTGTTTGTAAAAACGGGCTATACAAATAAAATTGCCTTGCCTTGCCTGGGTTTCATTGGCCAGTGATGTGATGTTGTTAAATGAAAACCAAAGTCCCCCGTATGGAGGATTTGAAGACATGCAGAACAATCACAGAGCCATCACTGCACTACTTATGAAAGAATATATAGTAATATATGTCAAATTAACCCTCCTGTTGTTCTTCTGGGTCAAATTGACCCAATCTGTTCCCTTCCTCCATCCTTCCTTCTTTCCACAATCCTTTTTTCCTTCCTTCCTTCCCTTCTTCCTTCCTTCTTCTTCCTTCCTTGAACGAGTCTGTTCCTTCCCTCCATCTTTCTTTCCTTCCCTTTTCCCTTCCTTCTTCCCACAATCATTTTCCCTCCCTTCCTTCCTTATTTCCCTTCTTCTTTCTTCCTTAAACAAATCTGTTCCCTCCCTCCTTCCATCTTTCTTTTCCCTTCCTTCTGTCGACAATCCTTTTTCCCTTCCTTCCTTCCTTCCTTCCTTCCTTCCTTCCTTCCTTCCTTCCTTCCTTCCTTCCTTCCTTCCTTCCAACTGGGTCCTTCCTTTTTGACCCAGTTGGCCCAATCTGTCTCCTCCCTCCTTCTATCTTTCCTTCCTTTTTCCCTTCCTTCTTTCCTCCCATCTTTCCCTTTGTCCTTCCTTCCTTGACCCAGGAGGACAACAGGAGGGTTAAACAGCAGAAGCTGGCCCACAGCCTGTAAAAAACATGTTTTTATGATCCAAACACAGCAACACTACTCAAATAAACAACTAGACATCAAACTTCATGAAGCACCTCTGTGTGGACCCAGTCGCCACATTTCTGGCTTGTATACTACTGTACATGATGCAAAACACATCAGCTACCGCTCATATGAAAGAGCCGGCTGCAAAGATTGGAACAACACATGCTACACAGAAGCACGGCAGAGAGAGAAGACAAAAACGAGCAATGTAGAGCAATCACAGACACTGCTTGGCCAAAACATGGTTGGACATTTCCTCTTACCTTTGCTGTTTTGCCGTGAAAAGTTTGTTTTATGGGTAAATCCACAATATTTCCAGTTTGAACTTTGACCGGTGTTACATCTAAATCGGTCCGGACGGGCTTTAGGAGCGGGGGAACCTTTGTGAACGTGCACACAACAGCCTGTACGTCACACACAAGGGGGTGGATCGCACTACACGCAGGCGTAGCTCACGGTCGGCCATATTGGAACGGGCAACTGTCTCTGACTCTGGCTGCAGTTACAGTGCAGTAGATGATCCACTCATCTTCACTAAAAAAAACCATTCATAACTCTGTGAAAAATAAATCAGTATGTAGCTATCAGGGGTGGATTGGCCATAGGGAGTACCTGGAGTTTTCCCATTGGGCCGGTCACTAATGGGCCGATAGACGGCCGTTTTTTATTTTGTTTTTATTTATTTAACTTTTTTTTTCGCCATGCCTCGCTTTACCTTGGTAACTATTGTAACTCTCCCGGCCCGGGGAGAGAGATATGCATCAGCTCGGCCCACAGTGCTCAGCTGCAGACACAGCAGAGAGGTGACGATTGGCCCAGTGTCTTGTCTACCTGGCCCAATGGCCCTATGAGAGGCTACAGAGGCCCAGGAGTCCCACCCACACATGTTCTAGACCCCCCTCGTCCAATCACTTTTAATGATGAGGAGTCATGATGAGAGAGAGAGAGCGAGAGAGAGAAAAAAACAACACACCAGCGCACGAAAACGGAGAAGAAAAGCAAAAGAAAAAGAAAAGCTCTAGCAGCACAGACTGCTAAAAGTACAACAAATATGCAGATGTTTGCTGCAGGGGCCGCCTGGCCTGGCCAGGGCTAGAAGCACCGATGCTGCAGCTTCAGCAGCAGGTCCTTCACGTGAGTCTGAAGAGAGTGAAGCCCCCGTTACCAGTGTCCTTATGGTGCAGGAGGAGGCTGAAAAAATAAGTGTTGAGAAGACTCTCCACCATGTGAAGGAGGTAGAGATACCGTGTTAAGCAGGTATGTGCTTTCCAGAATGGTGTGGATAAACATTCATTAAAATACTGTAAATGGTCCAGAAGGGTTGCTAAACTGTCTATGAACTCAAATTGACATAATAAATAGCAAACTATGGATGGTGTGGTGTGTTACAACTAAATCTAGTTATCTAAAGTATTGGAAAACAATAACCATATTCATACTATCCTGATTAATTGATTAGTTGCTTTTATTAAAGTGCCGACATGCACCTTTCTTCGTGCTCACACTCCAATTTGGTCATGAAGGACATTGAGCTAACAACTTAACAAATATGTATGCTTTACATATTTTTTTCAGTCAGTCTTTATGGTTTATTGTCCTTTCAACAGTTTAACATTATACAGTTAAAATTAATAAAACACTGATTAACTATTGTCACAATAAAACATCTGCATACATATTACTCATGATGCAGTACACAAATTACAAGTATTTCCTGTCATGCTTCATTGTCTAATGTCTATACATTATGTTGAGCTGTACTGTCTTTCTAAAATAAAATCAATGTCTGTCCATTTTTCAGATCATTATACTATTGTTTTCCATACTTTAGCCAACTAGCCAAAGTTCTGATTGCAGTCTCATTATGAGCATGTATTACGTAACCCCACCCGGATTGTGGGCTGCAGTAAAATTGTCCACCGGTGAACGGTCCACAGTGATGAAAAGGTTGGGAGTGTGCACACTTTTTCTTTGAGGTTGAAAGCATCACAGCCTAAAACACATCTCCTGCTAACCATAATATTTTTTTTTCTCAAATTTGAGGAGTGGCCGCCCTCTTTACTGTGGAGATTTTGTGTGTGGTCATGTGACTGCCTGGCTCTGTCTGATTGGTGAAATGGAGTCAAACGTCACCTGAATATTTCCCTCTGACTCTGTTGTGTTTGTTCCTACAGGTTCGGCCTGTTTGAGGTGATTAAAGCTTCCAGAGACAAAACCAGTGAGTACTGAACCTCTGTCTCCTCTTCATCAGTCTGACTGGGAAATGAATCTGGGCTCATTTCACCTCCAATAGTTTTATGAATTGCATATTGTTTATACTTTATTTTTTGGCTTGAATACAACAAATGAAAAAAGGACAACTGACAGGGTCATCATATGCAAGAAGTGATATTTCAATTTCGATGTGTATGCATCTTTCATATCAGAAACTTTCCATTGAAATCATCAATTGTCTTTATTTTCACTGACTATTTCCTGTGACAAGGCAAGGCAATTTTATTTGTATAGCCCATTTTTACAAACCAAGGTCCACCCAGTCGATGTTGGCTGCAGAGGGTTTGTGGGCAGACAAACAATGAGGCTGGATTAAGAGGAAAGTGTCCTGGGATGCCAGGTGGTGCTGATGAGCCCTCTGGAGGTGTCGGGGGTTAGTCATCAAAACACCAATGAAGGAGGGTGCCCACCTGACAACGTCTATGAAGCCTGCAATCCCCTGCACTCAGATGAAGACCCTCTCCTGCAACGTGTGGAACCCCCCACTCCCATCAGCATGAAGAACAATATACAGTAGTCTTAAGGGATTGTAACACCTAGTCTATCTTTGAACTGAATTGAACTATTGACAGACAGCAGCATGAACCACATGGTCAGGTGGAGTTTATATCTGACATATGATAAAGAGAAGAATAGCAAACACTGATTTCTGAGATGTTCTTTGTTTCCTCTCTTTCAACAGGTGCCTCAAAGCTGAAGGTTTTTGTGGATGACACAAAGCCAAAGGCCTCTGAGGACGACTCAAAGCCAAAGGTCTCTGAGGACAAAGTAGAGCTGAAAGACTCTGAGGATGAGTCCAAGCTGAAGAGGTTTGATGAAGACTGCTTGAAGCTTAAGGACAACGCAAAGCTGAAGGTCTCTGAGGACGACTTGAAGCTGAAGAGGTTTGATGAAGACAGCTTGGAGCTGAAGGTGAGAGAAAAACATTGTATCCTGATTTTCCAGGCAGACTTCAGGGCTCAACAGAGGGGGAAAATATTCAGAGAATATCTCCTGTGCTGGTAACAACAATGAGATCTTCAGTGTAGAAACAAACTCATAGTTTAGATAGTTTAGTGGTTTCAGTCGGCACTAGATGAGTTGCATAATAATAATAGTAATCTATTCTATCCATGTTCTTCTACTTATCCGGGGCCTGGTCTCAGTGGCAGCAGGTTAAGTAGAGGGTTCCAGATGTGATGATCTGTCTGTTGATCTCCCACTACATCCTACCTTCACCCATGCAGACCCCAAGATACCTCAACTCCTTCACTTGGGGCAGCAACTCACCCCAAACCAGAGAGAGAAGCAGTCAGTACGTTTACATGCAGAGCTTAATCGAGCTATGCTCAAAATTCGATTTTGGCGTCAAGTCGGACTTCTGTCCTTGTCTCAATATACATGCAACTGAAAAAACCAAATAACTGACGGGGTCCGCCCCCTCATGCGCCGTCACCCGTTGTTTCAGCGGGTTAATACGCCTCCTGTCCTGTTGACTTTTCTGTCACCTCGTAAAAAACTGAATATAAACAACGTAGTAAACCTAATAATAAATTCTCAACGGCAGTTCCTGACCAGACGCGCCAGTCTGGGACGGATTTGCGCTGAGAATAGGATACGCGGGGTCGCGGGCTTCCTTTTTTCCTCTCTCTCTCTTTTTTTTTTTAATAAAACACTCTTGCTGGTCGCGCTGTGTGAAATGCACTGAACTGGCGCTGACGGGCGGCTTCTCTGCTCCACTTTGTGCCGTCTCTACGGTTGTGGAGCATGCGCACATGCATTGTCCAGTTATACTCCGACTAGGTGTATACATGACGGAGAAAATCGAATTCCAATCGCATTATCTGGGTGTCTTAATCGGAGTTCTCAACTCCGATTTCAGTCGGACTAAGGTGTTTACATGCACTTCAGTTGTCCAGTTATAGTCGGATTAAGGCAATAATTCGGTTTTTTCAAGTGTCATGTAAACGTACTGAGTGTTTTCTGGCTGAGAACCAAAGCCTCAGATTTGGAGCTCCTGATTCTCATGCCTGTTTTAATCCTTGAGATCCTTCCCATGAATATCATGAACAAGATCGGGACAACTTTGGTTAAGTCCAACTTACACTGCAAATAAGTTTGGCTTTCTTCTGAGAATACAGACACATCTCACTCTTTGCTTGTACATAGACTGAATGGCTTGTAGCAACAAGCGTGTTACCTCATAGTCCTGGAGGACCCCCCACAGAGTGTCCAGGGTACATGTTTGTAAGCCCTTTCCAAGTCCTCAACACACTTGTAGACTAGCTGAACTTGAGGGGATGAAGGGAATACAGAAAACTCACTCTGTCCACTGTGCCTCAGGTCACTCAGGACTGTGGAACAAATCTGTTGGCTTCACTCAACACAATATATTTTTAAATTGTAATAAACCAGCTTACATTGTTTCTCTGAATTGCAGCAGTCAAGCTTCAAACCTGAACTGGAAACTGAATCTACACAAGTCTCATACAGGTAAATACGCAATAAACTTACTCAACATAGTTTTTACCAAAGTACCTTCCTCTCCTTCACAGCTTCTCCTGAGCCACAGCAGATGTGTCTCTGCAGTGTTGGTCTCATGGTCGACTGTGTGAGGGAACATCAGCTGGATCAGCTCTCAGTCAGCTGAGTCAGGAGGAACACAATGTTTTAGCCAATGTTGAACCTTTTTCATCTCAGGGTCTGAGGTGGTCACTCTGCCTTCTGTGTCCTACAGGTTCAGGTGTCCTGGTCCAGGCCAGTTCCAGTGTTCTTCAACTGGACTGGTGTTTGTTGTGGCTCAGGAGGCGGAGCTGCTCTACAGGACTGTCCAATGGGATGAGAGCCTCCTCCACTCAGTTGGCCAGATGGCTGCAGGACCGCTGTTCAACATCCAGTGTCCTGAGGATGCCGTCCGTCAGCTCCACCTCCAACATTGTGAAACAAAGGATGGTGAGAAAGTGATTGTGTTTGTCAGAACAATGGTGGAGAACTAATGATGTAACTTAAGTTGTGTGACCATCTAATTGACGTGTACATTTATTACATGACTATAATGTAAAATCAGGGCACTGTCCTTCACCAGCCTCCTGATTAATTTCCTGATGTTGACAACAGTGACTGAAATGATCACTGCTGTTGTAACGAGGTTGTTGTCTCTGTGTTTCCACAGCTCTGCTCTGTGATGGTCTGCTGTCTGTCGCCCACATCACTGATGATGGAATGAGCTTCATCGAGCCACAGGAGGTCACAGACACTCATGTGATCATCTCAGTCCCTCATCTTTCTGCCTTTGGTCTGGTTAAGAGGTGGTTGAACAACTTGAAATCAGTTCGCAGTCAAATTCTGCTGTTCCACCAACCAAACCTCACGGAACAGGAGCAATACCTCAATGTGCATCTGCTGCCTCGTAACGTCCCACTGGATGAGGTAAAGCTACAGACTCAAGTGTTGAAGATTCACTCTGTTTTAATTTCCAAACTCTTCACCAACAGACCTGATAACATGAACTTTGTTTCATGGACACTGTGTCTCGTTGTCACCTTGCACCACTTAAGCAAATCTTACACAATCATTCACATGAATTTAAGGATGAAGGTAAAAGATCAGTGTGACTTCAGAAAGGACTCTCTCAGTCCTGTAGGTCCAGCCCAGTAGAACCAATCTGTCTGTTCAGGCTCAGGCCCGACACTAATGAAATGATCTGATTGTTCTCCAGGTGAAGAAACAGCACGACGACTGTGTGTTCATCAAGATGCCTTCTAAAAGCACACTCGTCAAAAATAAAACTTACACAGTTCACTGTCCAGATGCCGACATAGTCCAGCCTGAGGTGAGTGTTTCAGACTAAAGCTGACATGATTCCTCAAACTGCTGGTCTGGAAACACTGACGTGGGTGCTGCTGTTTTTCAGGAAACAGACTTTGACCTGGACTATGGACCAAATTACCATCCAACGTTTCAGATCATCCTGCCTTCAACCACTAAGAAAACCAACATAGAGGTCCGAGACGAAACAGAGACAGCTGTGTGGAAATGCCGAGTTCCTCTGCCAGGTAAAGGCCCAATCCCATTTCTCTTTTTTACCCCTACCCCTTCCCCTACCCCTTGCCCCTCACCCCTTGAAACGGAGCTACAAGGGGTAGGGGTAGAAAGTCAACCCCTCCGAATTGGGACACCCCTTCAACAGTCACATACGTCATCACGTAGTCTCACTGGCTTTTACGTAAGCTGATGCGGCGAGCTTTTGTCAGAAATCAAATAGCGTGTTCCATATAACTTAATAAAATAAGATAAAACTTAATGCAGACTGATCGGTTCATTGTAAAACATTTATTTACTGATGTAAATGTGGTGATTTCTGTACACAGAGCCCAGAGGCAGCGCTGCCTGCTCCTCTGACTGGTAGCCTACATGAAGCATAACTTTTTATCCAAATAAACTAATGCTACTGCCACAATTGTCAGATTTCATCAATGAGACCAACATTTAAATGCTAAAAATAATTTAACATGCTGGTGGTAAACCTCTAAAAACCCGCGGATAAGTTAATTAACGACCGCCTTCTCTCCCGGCGGGACCGGGACGAGGACGGAGGTTGGCCGGCGGAGCAGCTCTGCAGGCCGGCTGCTGTCTCTGTGAGGAGCCGCTCCTCCTGCAGCTTCACTTCTCCCAAAAATCGTCGGAGCAAACTTCTAACCCGCCGTCATTTGGATAAACTAACTGCACATTTGGGACCTAAACAGTTACTTTCTCGCAAGAAAAAATATTAAAACTTAATAAAGTGACGTAATAACAGCGCTACAGTGAGAAATAAAACAGCTTTTCGTTTTACAGCCACCGCTGCCGGCTGCCGCAAGATGCATTCTGGGAAACTTTTCATACCCCTCCGTTTGGAGTGTGCCTCTGAAAAGTCTCCGTTTGGAGGGCTATGTAGCCCTACCACTTCCCCCTACCCCTCTGTCCTAACGGGGATTGGGACACCCCTACCCCTACACGTGAACGCGCAAAACGGAGGGGTAGGGGTAAGTGGTAGGGCCAAGGGGTGAAATGGGATTGGGCCAAAGTCTTCATCCACCTGACAGGGATCTGACTGATGAGTGGTGTCTCTGTTCTTTTTGGGCCACAGATCATCTTCTGTCTGCTTTTATTCTGTGATCCATTCTTGTTGACAAGTGAGAGCGTTCAGAGTAGGACCAAGGAGATTCATGAGGGAGCTGAAAGGACCTTAAATAAAATAAGGACTATAAATGTTTGTGCTCAGTCCTCCATCAGGTCCTGAATCAGTCGTCCCTCTTCGGACCGTCCCTTCTGCTTTAGGTGTTTCTCAGATACTTCACTTTCTCCAAGTTCCTGTTGATGTGTCTGTAACCTGTGAGTCTGTCACATGTTGTCATCCCAGTGTCAGAGGTTGTCATATTAAACTCACATTAGAGCTGAAAATGCTCAGAAGTGGTGTTGGATGGACTTTACAGTTGTGTTCGGCCTGGTGTGATCACTGGTGACTTCTGGGTTACTGCTGTAAGGACTTTCTACAGAGCCCTGAACTGAGACGAGCAAACTGGACGACACAGATTGTTTTTCTTGAGCGGTTCCATTCCTGCACTTGTTATTGAATTTGCTTCTAAAGCACAGATGTGTTTTTTGAACACAGGTATCTTTCTTGTTCATCTTCCAGGTCCTCGTCCAGAACCAACTCCAAGTGTCTCAGCGTCGACTCCAAGTGTCTCAGCTCCGACTCCAAGTGTCTCAGCGTCGACTCCAAGTGTCTCAGCGTCGACTCCAAGAGTCTCAGAGGAAGACAAGCTGTGGTCTGCTCGGACTGAGTTCATTGAGCGAGTGTCTAAGGAGAATCTTAAATGTCTGCTGGATAAACTCCTGGAGCTTGGAGTGGTAACTGACCCTGAAAGGGAGTCTGCTATTGCACAGACAAACAGAGCAGACCAAGCTCGAGAGGTGATCGATACCGTGCGGAAAAAAGGAGAAAAAGCTAGTTCAGCTCTGATCGAAGTTCTGTGTGACATTGATCCCTGCCTGTCCACACAGCTGAAGCTGAGGTAGAAACAGTCTCTCCTGTGTTTGTGTCTCACAAGAAACGCTTTTCCCTATATGTTTTGGATCGTTTGGTAAAACCCTTTAAAGTCCCAGATTTGTCAGAGTCGACTAATAGTGGATTTTAAAGACCAATATAATGACAATAATTTGAAATTGAGAATTGAAAAGCTGATTGCTGGTTAATTGGCCAATACCTCATTGTAACTGTGTACAGTAAGAAACAGGTTTAATTTTTGTGGGATATTGTTTTCTTTTGTGTAGCCGGGTGGTAAATTAACTCATTGAGTGCCAACCACGTAATTTCTCGTTTTTCGTTACTATGCATTGAGTGCTTTTTTTTTAAATTATGAAACTAGACACTTTAACACACCTTATGTGTAAATTTGGGGACTCTACGACGAGCAGAACTGAAATAGATGACGATCAAAGTCTCATGACAGCTCATGATCTGGAAGTTTTCATCATAACTCAGCTTCTGCAAACGGAGTTGTGCATGTGGATGCAGCAGCTGCTCTGCTCTCACCCGCGAGGCTCCAGCAGCTCGGAGCAGAAACAGGAAGCTCTCAGCCGACTGTCCCGCCCGGTCTTCATCTGGACCAACACCGTGTCCTCCCCAAGGTCCTCCCGCGGTAAAATGTGATGGTCTCTGGGCCAAAGCAGACCGGATCACCGACCCGTACCACAGCGGCTCGGGAACACCGGTCCCAGAGACCCTCATCACATTCGTATCACATATGTATGAGTATTGTTTCCAACCAAGCCTTTTTAATAATCAATCGGTGGATCAATTGATTATCATATACATGTTAGGATGGGTGTATTTGTGTAGTCTTATCTGTCATTAAATGGTAAATGGTAAATGGTCTGTATTTATATAGCGCTTTACTATACCTGTAACGATACCCAAAGCGCTTTACAGTACATCGCATTCACCCATTCACACACACATTCACACACTGATGGCGGTAGCTGCCATGCAAGGCGCGAACCACGACCCATCAGGAGCAAGGTGGGTAAGGTGTCTTGCCCAAGGACACTACGGCAGCAACCGGGACAGAGCGGGATTCGAACCGCCAACCCTCTGATCATAGGACGACCCGCTCTACCACCTGAGCCACTGCCGCCCCCCATTAACACGTTTACTGTCGCGGACTCTCTGTGCCACCGAGCTCCTTTTTTTTTTTTCCAACTTTACGAGCAGTGACAGCGGAGGCTCTGAGGCTCTGAGCAGCAGCGGTGTGGAAGGCAGAGAGCCTCCACTCTCCCTGCAACAAGCTACAAGTCATTTATTATGCTGTTAATGACGGTAAAAATGAAACATAAGGTAAATATCCTGCATAGTTCTCCTCCTCTGCTGTCCTCTGATCAGAGCGGAGTCCCTAGCAACGGCCCGTTTTGCCTAGCAACGGTCTGGCAATCGACTGCTGGAATTCTTTTTTTGTTGTTGTTCTGGTAATTCTACATAGTCAACCTTTAAATATGAATTTCATTATTTTATATCTTATCATTACCTAGCTACATGATGGTGAGTGTGTCTTTTGGACGTTTTCTGAACATAAATGGAGTTAATCTCACTCAAATAAGCGAGACTCGGCCATTTAAGACAGACTTTGAGCTAAGCGAGCTTGATGGAATACCCAGGAACCCAGTGTTTGTCAAACTGATGAAGTTGTTTTGTGAATCTGTAGCACATTTATGTTTTTTTCTGAGCTCTCAGTTTCAAAATTAAAAGTCTTTGTCATTATAACAGGAGTTTGAGTCATTTTCACCTTTGACGACTTTATTTACAATTTCTTACATGAAATTAAACTAAAACGCTTCATCATCAAAGTTTGTTTGGCGAGCTCATCAGGAAACCACCACAGACCATCTTTATATTTTTGTTTCCACAGATTTTAATACATTTTATTGATTTGTTTTATTGTGAAGTTTATACTAATAACAGTCTGACGGATTGATTTATTGGCATCAAGTCTTTATTATTATTACTGGTTACCGTGACGATCCCACAGTTCAGTTACTGGTACAGGTGAGAGGGTGATGACGTCACCTGTTGCCGTAGAAACGTGTGTTCGGTGTCGCAGTGGAGCTTCATCAACCTCATGTTTCTTATGTTTCACTGCACTTCTTCTAAACACGGTCAGGGGGCGGGGCTTCACAAGGACAGGGGGCGGAGCTTAACACGGTCAGGGGGCGGAGCTTCAGCTTCACCTTCACCTCACATTTACATAAACAAACATGTTCGACAGGAAAAAACAAACAAACATCCGATTCACACATTCATCACACTGAGCTTCTCACACATCATCAGTTCATCGGTCAGACTCCGCCCCCTGGCCTCGGTGGGCGTGGCCTAGTGACCCGAACGCGCTCGCAGCACGCCTCAGAGTCTCTGCTCAGAGTTTGAGTGACGGCTGACATCACGACGCGGCCCTGCTCTTGGAGGCGGGCTCTGTCTCCTGCTCGTACTCGATCTCCACGTACGCTCGCTTCTTCCTCGCCGCTGAACCGTTAGCGGGAGATTTGCCTTTCGACCTGGAGGCCTTCGTCTCCACTTCCATCTCCTCCTCTTCCTCCTCCTCCTCACTCGACTCCTCCCCCTCTTCCTCCTCGTCGCTGCTCGTCCTCAGCTTGTTCATTTCCTGAGAGAAGAAAAATCAGGTCAGGAAAATCTGAACTGTCCTTTAAATAATAATAATAATAATGTATGTACAAATTAGGGCCAATTGCGTGGGTTTTCGGAAATATTTTAGAGACATTTCTGGAAAAAAGTGGTACAATTTCTCCAAAAACGTTAAAAAAGTGTAAAAATTATTTTTAAAAAAAGAAAAAAAGAAAAAAAAAAAATTCTAGAAAAAAAGTGGTAAAATTTCTCAAAAAAAGTTTTTAAAAATTCTAGAAGAAATTTCTCAAAATATTCTCAAAAAAGAAATAAAACAATTAAAAAAGAAATTCTCAAAAAAGAAAAAAAAAGATTTTTAAGAAGTTTAAAAAAAAAATTCTAGAAAAGGTGGTAAAAATTTCTCAATTTTATTTTTTTTTTTAATTCTAGAAAATAAAGTGGTAAAATTTATCAAAAACAATTCTAGAAAGAGGTGGTAAAGTTTCTCAAAAAAAAGTTTTTTAAAAATTCTAGAAAAAGTGGTACAAATTTCTCAAAAAATAAGTAAATAAAACAATTAAAAAAGAAATCCTCAAAAACGAAAAAGTTTTAAAAAATTCTAAAAAAAAAAAAAGATTTAAGAAGTTTTTTTAAAAATCTAGAAAAGGTGGTAAAAATTTCTCATTTTTTTTTTTTTAATTCTAGAAAAAAAAGTGGTAAAATTTCTCCAAAAAAAGTTTTTAAAAATTCTAGAAAAAGTGGTAAAAGTTTCTAAAAAAAAAATAAAAAAACTTAAAAAGAAATACTCAAAAAAGAAAAAGTTTCAAAATTATAGAAAAAATTGGTTAAATTTCTAAAAAAAATAAATAAATAAATAAAACAATTAAAAAAGAAATTCTCAAAAAAAAATAAAAAGTTTAAAAATCCTAGAAAAAAAGTGGTAAAATTTCAAGAAAACGTTGGGGACCCCCTTTGAACTCTCTAAAGGACCCCTGGGGTTCCTCGGACTCCACTTTGAGAACCACTGCTTTAAAGGCAAAATGCAATCAAATTCAACCTGGGCTCTAGTTTCCTAATATTTCAGCTCTAACAGATTGAATGTTTAGATTTTCTTTTCAATGTCTCTCCTGTCCTGCAGCAGTTCTGTCCGCCTCCGCATCACGACCTCAAATTTTTACCTCAAAGTCGCTCAGGTCGCTCTCCTCCACTTCTTCTTCGGCCACGAACTCTCTCTTGCCGACGTCCTGCGGACACAGAGAGAAAACAGCGTCCGGTCAGAGTCCGAGGACACGAGGCGTTCACGTACCGTGGGAAACGTTGGACGCGTTTGATCCGTCACCTTGTCGTCGTCCTCCTCCCCTTCCTCCTCCTCCTCCTCCTCAGACTCGGACTCGCTCTCTTCGTCCTGCTGCTCCAGAGCTTTGTCGAAGGCGACGACGGGGAAGTTGTAGATGTCTCCGTACTGAGGAAGACACACACGTCGGTATCAGCCGATCACTTCACTAAACCGACGCAGCTCGACGTCGACTGTTGAACGTTAAACTTCATCACATGTGTGAAGCTTGAACCCCAACACCTTAGATAAGATTTCCCTTAACCCTCTATGGTACCATGTTTCCCTCAGACATCATACCACTTTCTGGCCTGTCACATCTCCACAATTCATCCCATTTAATGCTGTAATACTTTAAAAAAGAGAGGAGACCTTAGAGAACCAATAACAATGCTTTAATTTATCACATGACTTTCAAGAAGCCAGACTGAAACCTTTTTTGCAGACTTTTTCAAAGGAAACAGGTTTGCCATTTCGCTCCACTAAAACAGTCTGAAAACATACAGTAACTTCCTGGCCCTTTTTCATCTGGGAAAAAATATATTTACACTAATAGATTAGTAAAGTTTAATTTTTAATAATTCCATGCAATTTAGTTACTTATTAAATAATGGAAACTTGTTAAAATGCACCTGTTGCCCGAAAGCAACAACGTACCATTATAGAAAATTGCAATGTTGCCTTGAGGCGACAGTGGACCATTATGGAATCAATATTGCATTATGAGACTATGGTAGTGTGTGTTCAGGTGTAAATATAATGTTCAAAAACATATAATTCATCATCATTTTGTTTTTTATCCTTAATAAATGTGATTTTGGATGCAGTAAAGTAACATCAGGCTATTATGATGATGATGAGGAAGATGAGAATGTGGATGAGGATGAGGCCAGTGAAGGTGAAAGTCTACAGAGACTGGTGTTTCTAATACAGTAGATGATGAACCGTGATGGTACAATGTTGCCTACAGGCAAAAAATCCCAAAAACTTCCAAAAATAAATAATTTTTTAAAAATTTCTTTAGATTATGTTTATTTAGTCTATTTTGAGACATAAAAACACTCCAAACATTTTTCCCCCACTGGCATCATAATGCAGCGTAGCTACCATAGAGGGTTAAAGGTTTCATCCAGATATTAGTCCGATACGTAAGGAGTTCCTTAACCCTCTATGGTAGCTACGCTGCATCATGATGCCAGTGGGGGAAAAATGTTTGGAGTGTTTTTATGTCTCAAAATAGACTAAATAAACATAATCTAAAGACATTTTGACTGTAGGCAACATTGTACCATTACGGTTCATCATCTACTGTATTAGAAACACCGACCAGTCTCTGTAGACTTTCACCTTCACTGGCCTCATCCTCATCCACATTCTCATTCTCATCTTCCTCATCATCATCATAATAGCCTGATGTTTACTTTACTGCATCCAAAATCACATTTATTAAGGATAAAAAACAAAATGATGATGAATTATATGTTTTTGAACATTATATTTACACCTAAACACACACTACCATAGTCTCATAATGCAATATTGATTCCATAATGGTCCACTGTCGCCTCAAGGCAACACTGCAATTTTCTATAATGGTACGTTGTTGCTTTGGGGCAACAGGTGCATTTTAACAAGTTTCCATTATTTAATAAGTAAATAAATTGCATGGAATTATTAAAAAATAAACTTTACTAATCTATTAGTGTAAATATATTTTTTTCCAGATGAAAAAGGGCCAGGAAGTTACTGTACGTTTTCAGACCGTTGTAGTGGAGCAAAATGGCAAACCTGTTTCCTTTGAAAAAGTCTGCAAAAAATGTTTCAGTCTGGCTTCTTGAAAGTCATGTGATAAATTAAAGCATTGTTATTGGTTCTCTAAGGTCTCCTCTCTTTTTTTAAAGTATTACAGCAGTAAATGGGATGAATTGTGGAGATATGACAGGCCAGAAAGTGGTAACATGGTACCATAGAGGGTTAAACTGAACCTGACAGATTTATGTTTATTTGTTTTTTTAAGTGGTTCATACATATCAATGAACATTTGGGATTGTAGCCGAGGCTTATAAGAATATATAATATAAGAATATAGATAGATGAATGTTAATAAAGAAGGAGATTGCTAGTTGAAGTGCATCCTGCCTGATTTCATTTGGTTTTAAAGAGCTTTGTGAATTACACACCTCCATATTGTTTGTTATTGCACAACGCTCGCTTTATAAATCGTATTAAAGGGCTAGTTTGGTTCTGAGGTTGTGAGGTGTTGTGGTTCTGGAGTCGTACCGTTCCCTGCTTGAGTCTCTCCAGCAGCTCCTTCTCGATGGCGTTGTCCAGCTGGGCGGCGATCAGAGCTTTCTCCTACAGACACGACAGACAGGGAAACCACAGGTGAGCGAGCAGCGAGAACACCTGAGGAGCAAACACCTGGGGCCTCATTTATAATAATAATAATAATCTTTTATTATGAACTCCACACATACACATACATACTTAACATACAAGACAAAACAAAGCAGACAAAACAACCAAACACATAATATAAAATACAGTAATTTGTCACCGTTAGTTTAAAAGAAACAGTTCAAACTAATGTGCCAGTGTTTACGAAGCCTGGCTGTGAACCGCTATCCGATTATAACCGATTATAAACGCTGCGTACGCACAAAAGAAGGCGTACGCCACCTTGTAAGCAACATTTGGGATTTATAAAAAACAGGGCTTAAAGTAAAAAAAAATCCTGAGCCTGAACTTTTTTCCAAGCAGCGGGTGCAGTGGATATCCGACGCAGATGGCCTACACATTATAGGCCATTTAGAAAACAACTTTTTGGCATTGTGCTTGGTGATGTACACAGGGTTCATACACATTTTAACCAACACATTTCCATGACTTTCCCATGACTTGGCAACAAGTTTCCATGACATTACAAGACCTCTAAAACATCAAAATATGCATGAAATGTATGAAAACTATGTAAAAAAAAAAAAAAAAAGTCAAAAAATAGATCTAATCATTACAATGGGCTTTATGCACAGCTCCACTACTTCCTGAGCTCAAGCCAGCTTCATTATTACATACAGACAAACTGATTCATCCAGGTGTGTCTGACCTCACAACAATGGTCATTCCCCCCCAGAAAAAAAATGAAATGTGATTTTAACACATTGAAGCATTCTGGTGTACTCTGAGAAGAACATGAAGGGAACATTTGTTTCAGATTAAAAAAAAAGCACATTGAGTATTGACTGAGGTTCCAATAGCTTTGTTGCCTTACAATTGTAACAAGGCAACAAGGCAAGAATGGCTGGAGTGTATGAAACTGAACTCAACTGGTCTGGACCGGTGATCATGTGTACATAACCAGTGTTTCCAGTTTCAGACCAGTGAGTCCTGCTGTGGGCGGGGCCAGGGGAGTCCTGGACCACTTCAACACACACTCTGGTTTCTAACTGTGTCCACATCTGTCTGATGGGGAGGGATCAGTGTGACATTACTCTTTGCTGTCCTCTGATTGGTCGACAGCTGCCTTCTTTGACTGTGATGTTTGATTTATGGACGAAACCCCTCCCTCACTGCAAAACATCTGACTTACAGGTTTTCAGGCATCTTGTTGCTTGTTCATCATTTAATAACCTGCACGCTGCGTCTGCACAGAAGCCATGTTTTTCTTTTTTAACAAAGGAAGGATTTGTTTTTTTCTTGTTTTTGTTTTTTTCTTTCTTTATTTTAATGCAAAGATTTTATCGAGTGTCCAGGGACCAAAGGGTCACAAAACTCAACAGGAAGTCACTGGATTTATTAAGAAAACTACATTTTGTTGTGACCAACGCCTTAAGCTTCCCTCGCCAAAGGAAAACACAAACATTTCATGTACAAACAGGAAACAAATACTCACCTAGATGAATATAGAGACAGATTTCTGCCTGTTTACAGTAGTGTCAGCAGGTGGCGCTGTGGTCACAGTTCAGTCTCTGCCCATCTGATTTTAAAGACTTTGTCTCTGTGACTTTGTTCCAGCGTCCACAGATTCCTGATAGTGAACGGAAGTTTATCTCCAAATAATCAAATAGCCACGTTTGTTTTTACAGAGATAAATGTGTGAATGTTTCAGGTAAATGTTGGCACAGATCAGTCAAAAGGGGGCGCTGTAATCAGGCTGAACAACAATTTGATTCTCTTCTTTCTGTTCTGCTGATTTTCTGTCTGCTTCAGTAACAAACATGCTGCTCATGGATCTTTGACTGTTTATATTGGTAATCTGTAATGAGTTTCTCAGCTGTACCTGTTCATTGTACGACCATGGGATTCAGTTATTTGTAAATAAAGTATATATACTGTATATACACCGAGGAGTCTGCTCCATGTGTCATGAAATCAAAAAAAGTGAATCAAGAAGTGTTGGTGAAGAACTTTTTTTTAAAATTGATTTTGACATCTAGAAGATCAGTTCTTATCATTTATCTCCATATTCTTTGTGTTATTCAAGCCAAAAGTACGGTGGCCGGGAGGTGCAAACCAACATTACAAAATCCGAAACAGTTTACAAAGTTTGAGACAACTTTACATTTTAGAAAACATTTTTACATATCATAAAACAAAATACATTACCATAACACATTTACAAGTACCGAAACAAATTTACATTTCAGAAAACAAATTAACAAGAAACTAAACACTTTTACAAACACCAAGACAAATTTACAAGTGGCGAAACAATTTTACAGGTCACCACTAACTCCATCAACGATGACAACAACTTGCATTTGGCTGCTCCCGTAATCACTTACGTTTCAACCCCGGACGTGCAAAAGGTGTTGAAAACAGTTTACAAACTGAAATATGGAAAAACATGGAAATGTTTACTCTGATCAGAGCAGGAGAACAGGGTGAGTTCTGTCTTAATGATTCTGTTGTGTGGACTGTGGAGAAGATGAGGATCTGTTGGTTGTGTGAGGTGCAGTGTTGAGTTTAACTGAGTGTGTGTTTGTGACTTCCTGTTGTGTCAGACTTGGGTCTACTTCCTGACTCTACTTCCTGTATTTATGCGCTAACCGTCAGTGTTACTGGTTTGACTCTGTGCAGAGGAGGAGGGGAACACAGGAGAGACTCCAGGATCTGAAGACAGTAATCCATCTGAAGATGATCCGTCCTCCAGTCATGAGCCTACAGGGTAAGAGACCTGCAACATCCAGCATTTTGTTTCTGTGCTGATGGCCGACAGTCCAGAGAAGACAGGAAATGAGAGCGAGAGAGCGAGAGAATATATATGCATGTGTAGCCCGGGAATTAGAAGCACACAGGACACACTTACTGGGGTTCTTGTAGCCTTCTTATTTATTTCATCGCATGCATCAGTTGCAAAAAGGCTTATTTGACTGAATTTCTAAACTCAAAGTCATTCGTTCTCATCTGAGACTTAGAGAGAACCAAAACCAAAAGCATAAAAAGAAACAAAATAGCATAGGGGACAAAATATGGCAGTGGGCTATGAAGGTCTACAGAAACAACAAAATACACACGTCATTAAAATCATGACACGGTCATATTAACTCGAAAATGTGCATTCAAAATATTTTACCACAGTCACTTACACGCCACGCAGCGTGGAACACGGGAGCTGGAGCTTCCTGAAGCTAGTCGTTAGCCCTGGTCGACGGCTGGCATGCTACCCTCTGAAATAAATCACCAATATCTCTAAATGAGACTATATTGTCACATTCTGTTACGGCGTCTTTTACAATGTGTGGGTATTTTACCTACCAATCGAACAGAACAACAGTCTCCTCTGTTCGCCGAGACATTTCAGGCACTTGTGGCTCACATTCAGCAGAAAAGACAACAAGAACCCACAATGCACCTGGCGGCTAAACCAAAATGCGCCCAACTGAACCCAAAGCAGCTCAATGCTGCCACCTTGTGACCACTTATTTAACTCATTTACATTTTGTTTACATTTACATTTGAAATATGACATTTAAAAGAAAGAACAAAAGAAAACAAAAACACATTATAGTACATTGGAATACATTCACCCTTAAGTGGAAAATTACACTTATGATTCATTTACCACCCGGCTACACATGCTGCAGTTTAATGTTTGGTACTTTGATCTGAAGTCCACCAAGTCTCCTCACTATGAAGCATTTATCAGTTTGAGAGCTCCTCTAAGGTTCATCAGGGACAGAGTGGACAGCAGGAAAAAAAGTCATTCTGATAAATACAGTCTATCCACATTGAGAAACATGTTCCTCATTTATGGAAAATACTGTAGAAACTGGGGTTGAGCAACATTCAAAACTAGAATCTCCTCCTCCTCCACTGAAACTAGTTCTCAGGTCACATCCTGTTTCTCCACAGTCACAGAAAACATGAACCACTTGTGTCACATTTTGTCTTAATTGTTTTGTAAAGTCTTGAGTTATGACCTTTGACCTTTAGTTCACCAATATCTTTTTTTGGCTGTTCATGCCTTCATTGATAGTACAGTTGAGAGAGACAGGAAATGGGGTTCACCAATATCTCATCTGTTCATCCTAATTTACTCTCTGAAACATGTCGAAGGAACCTCCTCAAATATGGCACAACTGTTCAACTATGATTAGATTTTTGTCTCTAAAGATCAAAGGTCAAAGTCAAGACAAAGTAAATGTGACAGTTGAGGGTCCTGTCACTATGCCTCCAAATGATTATGCGCCCTGGCTACTTGGCCAAGGGGATGTCCCTTTGGGTGACTGGCAAGCGCACATGACTCTTACCTGCGTGGAAGCACGAGGACGTGCTTGTGAAAAGAGGGGGAGAGATGTGACAGTTGACGGTTCCTGTCGCTATGCCTCCAATGGCTACTTGGCCAAGGGGATGTCCCTTTGGGTGACTGGCAAGCGCGCATGACTCTTACCCGGGAGGTGTGGGTTCAATCCCCGCCCGGGCCCTCTTCACCTTGCCACATAAACATGAGAAGATGTCTCACAAACTATGAATATTCTCTGAGACTCTGGACAAACAGGGGTCAGATCATCTGGAACTCGTCTGCGAGGAGGAGGAAACGACCTGGAGGAGGTGGCTCTAGTTTAAACAGAAATATGTGTCCATGTCTTCACAGAGAGAGGAAGAGGAGTGGTGTCTCCGTGGACCAGCAGCTGTCCTGCTGTGGTCTCTGTCAGGACGTCCTGAAGGATCCAGTCTCCTCCAGCTGTGGACACTGGTTCTGCAGACAGTGCTTCACCTCAGACTGGGACCAGTCTGGTTCTTCAGGACCCCCCTCCTGTCCCCAGTGTGGACAAAGACCCAGAACCAGAGGTGGACTGCAGACAGCCAATCAGAGCAGCTCTGTGATGGACTGGACAGGTAAGTCGTTACTCGTTCAATAACACAAACTCACCCAAACCTGAAAATGTAGGTCTATCAATAAACAAATGAAACCAACAGGTGTTTGTTAAATTATAAAATGTATTGATGAACAATCACAGCAGTAATGACAGGGAACTGTATTGTAATGGCCTCTAGTCGGACAACACACGGTTATGAACCATGATGTGGTCCAGACTTTTCCACACTCATGTAAACAACAAACTTCCTCTGTCGTTTTGCTTCACGGTGTGTCATGTTCAGGTGTGATGACTTTCACTGTTTCTAATTTTCTCTCTGAAATAATCTGATCAGATTGTCTGACTCTCTGTCTTCAGTCTGACTCTGTCTCTTCTCTCTCAGCAGATCGTGGTCTGCAGGAGGTTTTAGATCAACATAAGATCAGTCTGAGGAGCAGATGTGAACGAGTGACTGAAGGAACTGAGGGAACAGGAAGTGGAACAGGAAGTGGAACCCTCCTCAACAGGATCTACACTGAGCTCTACATCACAGAGGGACAGAGTGAAGAGGTTAATACCCAACATGAGGTGAGACAGCTGGAGACAACGTCCAAGAAGAAGACCCTCCATGACACTACGATCAAGTGCAACGACATCTTTAAAGACTTACCTGTCCAACAGAGAGAGGACGTCTCTACGGTCTCACCTGTCCAACAGAGAGAGGACGTCTCTACGGTCTCACCTGTCCAACAGAGTGAGGACGTCTCTTCGGTCTCACCTGTCCAACAAAGAGAGGACATTTCTACGGTCTCACCTGTCCAACAGAGAGAGGACGTCTCTACGGTCTCACCTGTCCAACAGAGAGAGGACGTCTCTACGGTCTCACCTGTCCAACAGAGAGAGGACGTCTCTACAGTCTCACCTGTCCAGCAGAGAGAGGACGTCTCTACAGTCTCACCTGTCCAACAGAGACCCATCAGAGTGGTTCTGACCAATGGCGTCGCTGGCGTTGGAAAAACCGTCTCGGTGCAGAAGTTCACTCTGGACTGGGCCGAGGGCTTGGAGAACCAAGATGTCAGTCTGCTGGTTCTGCTTTCGTTCAGGGAGCTGAACCTGATCAGAGATCAGCGGTTGAGTCTTCTCAGGCTGCTCCATGTTTTCCATCCAACATTACAGAAGGTCACAGCAGAGCAGCTGGCTGTCTGTAAACTTCTCTTCATCTTTGACGGCCTGGATGAAAGCCGACTGTCACTGGACTTCAACAACAGGGAGGTTGTGTCTGATGTCACACAGACGTCATCAGTCAACGTGCTGCTGACAAACCTCATCCAGGGGAATCTGCTTCCCTCGGCTCTGGTCTGGATCACCTCCAGACCTGCAGCAGCCAATCAGATCCCTCCTACATGTGTTGACAGGGTAACAGAGGTCCGAGGCTTCACTGACGCCCAGATGGAGGAGTACTTCAGGAGGAGGTCCAGTGATGAAGATCTGTCCAGAAGAATCATCTCACACATCCAGACGTCCAGGACCCTCCACATCATGTGTCAAGTCCCAGTCTTCTGCTGGATCAGTGCTACAGTTCTGGAGCACATGTTGACCACAGACCAGAGAGGAGAGCTGCCCAAGACCACCACTGACCTGTTCTCACACTTCCTGCTGGTCCAGACAAAGAGGAAGAAGAACAAGTACGGTGAAGGACATGAGACGAGTCCACAGGAGCTGACGGAGGCCGACAGGGAAGTTCTTCTGAAGCTGGGGAGGCTGGCGTTTGAACAGCTGGAGAAAGGAAACATCATGTTCTACCAAGAAGACCTGGAGCAGTGTGGTCTGGATGTCACAGAGGCCTTGGTGAACTCAGGACTCTGTACTGAGATCTTCAAAACAGAGAGTGTGATCTTCCAGAAAACAGTCTACTGCTTTGTTCATCTGAGTGTTCAGGAGTTTCTGGCTGCAGTCTACATGTTCCACTGTTTCACCAACTGGAACAGAAAGGTCCTCAAGAACTTCCTGGGAAAACAACATGTTGGTTTAAACCTGGATGACTTCCTACAGGGAGCCATGCAGAAATCCCTCCGCAGTAGAAACGGTCACCTGGACCTGTTTGTTCGCTTCCTTCATGGCCTCTCTCTGGAGTCCAACCAGAGGCTGTTAGGAGGTCTGCTGGGTCAGACAGACAACAGTCCAGAAACCATCCAGAGTATCATCAGCAACCTCAAGGAGATGAACAGTGATGGCAGTGTTAACAGGTATTACAGGAATGACAGAGATAAAATCTCTCCTGACAGAAGCATCAACATCTTCCACTGTCTGACGGAGATGAAGGACCAGTCAGTTCATCAGGAGATCCAACAGTTCCTGGAGTCAGAGAACAGATCAGAGAAGAAACTCTCTGAGATCCAGTGTTCAGCTCTGGCCTACATGCTGCAGATGTCAGAGCAGGTTCTGGACGAGTTGGACCTGGAGAAGTACAACACATCAGATCAGGGACGACTGAGACTGATCCCAGCTGTGAGGAACTGCAGGAAGGCTCGGTGAGTCCAGACATGATCAATATAATTATTGATCAGTGATTTAATCATTCAGATAAACACAGTTTTCACTGTTTACTATTATTCTCAGTTTGACTTTGAAACATTTCCAAGTGAGTTGTGTTTTATTTTTTAAGGTGAAAAGCTGTGAGCTCCAACATGTGGATCTTCAGCTCGTTGTGATTGTTGCTGTCTATTCAAGAAAAACACTAATTTAGTTTTTTTTTTTTTCACTCTTTGGTTTTATTCAAACCTGATGAATCTTCATCTAAAACACAGATCCAGATTAAACCAGTGCAGGTCTCAGGCCTTGTCCACACAAGCCCGGGTATTTTTGAAACCGTGAACATATGTGTTTTGTGTACTGTACTGTGTTTTTACTGCAGCATTCATCTAATTTCATTCTGACACATTTCATATTTTCTCTCTTCACAGACTTGTTCATTGTGAACTCTCAGAGAGTCACTGTGAAGTCGTGGCCTCAGCTCTGAAGTCCAACCCCTCCCACCTGACAGAACTGGACCTGAGCTACAACGACCTGCAGGATTCATCAGTGAAGGTTCTGTGTGCTGGACTGGAGAGTCCAAACTGTAGACTGGAGACTCTGAGGTGAGTTCACTGACTGGACCTGTTGGACTTTTGTCTGTGTTCAGTTCAAATGTGTGAAGTTCAGTTTGCAGTTAGCGACTGATCGTGAAGGTGAAGGGTCAGAGGTCACTCAGAGGTCAGTGTGATGATGATGATGAGCTGGCTCTCAGATGAAGCTGCTAACAGAACAGCTGGATCAGCCACTGTAGCTGAAGCTGAGCAGATGTGATGTAGATCTGAGTTTTCCCTCTTTGCTTGGTTCAGGGTCAAAGGTCAAAGGTCAAAGCAGCTTCCCAGTGTGAGAGGTCAGGTTAAAGTCCTGTAGCTCAGAGAACAGTGTTGGTTTGATGATCCCACTGTGGACACACTGAGGCTAAACATCAACACTGGGCTCCACAGGAAGGAAGCTTCAGCTCATGGTCACATGACATTAAAGGAGTTTACTTCCTGTCCACAGTGTGTGTGAAGCCAAGGGGGTGGATCGGACTACACGCAGGCGTAGCTCACAGTCGGCCATATGAGGACGGGCAACTGTCTCTGACTCTGGCTGCAGTTACAGTGCAGTAGATAGGTGATCCAGTCATCTGCACTAAAAAAACGATTCATAACTCTGTGAAAAATAAATCAGTATGTAGCTATTACTTTAACTATTTGCATAATGTCACTATAATGTTACTTTTACAAAAAAAAATACATTATTAAAATTATCTGTGATTCTAAATATGCTGCATCATAACTGCATAAACATTCATAAAAATCAAACCGTTTTGAAATCGGACAAAAACTGAGCAAGTTCTGGTCATTATAGCAGAACATGCACCATAGGCTTAATGCTCTGAGGGAGAGAGTTGACCTTCCCAAGATGGCCGCCGTACTGGCTACGCTTTGTCATTGGGAAACAGCTGCGGGTGAGTCATCTAGTTCTTATATATATCTATGTGTGAAGCAGCCTCTGGTCACATGACTCCAGTGTCAGTGAGGGGTCAGAGGTCAGCTTCAGACAGGGGACAGTGTCTCCTGAGCCACTGTGACTGTGTCCACAGCCTCTGGAGCTGTAGCTTCATCCAGCTTCAGCTCCTCAGCTGCTCTCTGCCAGTGGAGCTGTGAGGAAGAGACCACTTCACAGTCAGTGTGGACAGCAGGAAGCAGCTGGGAGAAAAAAAACTTTATTTACAAAGAAACAGAACAATCATAGCTGCTGTGTTCACTTTTGTGTGAAAATACAATAAGAAAAAACAAAGTCTCTGTTAAGTTCAGTTCAATTCAGAGTTTATTTGTCACATACTTGTAATGCAGTGAAATGTCAGTCAGCTCCACGCAAAAATAAACATACAAGACTGACACACATCACCAATAAAATAAGAAACATTTACAACATAAAATACATTAGATGTGGGGGGGGTTAGTTCACATAATAGTTTATATATGTACTATATTATATATATGTAGCTATATGAAAACTGCATAGTGCTATTTCAAAGTGCATGGTCAGTGCCATTGAGATAACGGACGGCTTGGGGGAAAAAACTCTTTGAGTCTTTCAGAAATGTGCAGCTCTTCTGCTCTAGACCACACGTTCTGATCCACATCACACCTCACATCTTCCTCATCGTCCTGCTGCTCGTCTTCCTCTCCTTCATCGTCCTATTGGTCATGTGACTAAAGAGTCTCACCACCTGAGGATGTTTCCTGGATGAAGCAGCTGATCGATCTGATTACACAACTTCAAACAGCTGTTTGTCAACAACAATGAAAAGACAAACTCATCAGTGTTTCAGTCCCAGTGTGAACTGCTGTTCACTTCAGCTTCAGTTTACAACCAGAGGTTTTCTGTTCTGACAAACAGTGAAAGAAACTCAACATGGAGCTGTTAAAACCTGTTGTTTGGTCTTTGTTGAGCTTTAACATTCAACATTACCTGTTTGAATTTTGTGTCAAAAGAACAAGGAACATGTTGATTGTTCAGTCCACACAGACTGATGTGATGTTATGTTCACTGACTTAAGAGTTTTGGAAATGTGGCTACAGAACTGAAAAAAGGTTCAGAGACACTGTACAAAAAAAAAAAACTTCTACTTTTATTCTTTATTCAGATTGAGGAGCTGCAGGTTGTCAGAGATCAGCTGTTCTTCTCTGGTCTCAGCTCTGAAGTCCAACCCCTCCCTCCTGAGAGAACTGGACCTGAGCTTCAACGACCTGCAGGATTCAGTAGTGAAGGATCTTAGTGGTTTTCTGGAGAGTCCAGACTGGAGACTGGAGACTCTGAGGTCAGTTCACTGACTGTTACTGTTGTAGATCTGAGATCTTTGATCCACAACTGAACCTGATTATCTTCACTCAGAACTTGAATCATTGACTTTGATGTCATGAATGAAGGACGTTTGAAATAGTTGTAATAGAAACTCATGTTTCCACTTGTTCTTCTCTCACACTGACAATGACTCTTCACTTTCAGATCATTTCACTCCTGTGGTGTGTCCCAAATCGCGCACTTGTGCACTTACACTTAATATTTTGAGTGCATAAGTGCGTTCACACTGAGCAGTGCGCGAAAATGTAGTGCGCTATGCGCACTCAATTGGCGCACTCAAACGGCCAGAAAATTGAGTGTGGATCGATGGACACTTTCCACACTTAACGGCCGCCATCTTGGTGACGTAGCGGAAGCACGTCACTACTTTTCAAACGGCGGCGGTTGCTTTGAGCAGCGACAGAGCTGACACCGGCGTAAATGTCTTTAAAAAACACTAATAACAGCACAACAACAACACTAACACAATAAAACACAACTTAATAGCTCGTTTTGATCGGCAAAAAGCGCTGTCAAGTGTCGGCGATAGGGCTCCAACGGCCGGTTGCTATGGTTGCAATCATAATTTAAAAAATAGAAGAAGCAGCTGTCGAGTCATTTCCGGTAAGTGCGCAGCGGCAGTGTTTGATTTGAGACGGTACTAACCTGTCGAAATTAGTGCACTGCACAAGGCAGTACACCGCCTTACAGTGTACTGTAAAGCAGTGCACTAAGAGAAGTGTGCGATTTGAGACACAGCACAGTGTTTCCCACTAATTAACGAGTCTGTGGCGGCACGTGTGTCTACGTGCGGTGCGCCCACACGTGAGAGAGGCGGCAGTTTGAGAGGCTGACTGGCAGAGATGAGAGCTGGTATGGTTATTTAAAACACCATCTCTGATCTCTGCCTGCACATAGATACACAGACACGGGTGCACGCTAAATGCGCTATATCGCTCTAATTGCTCCTCTGCAGCGCTATATCGCACCCCCCACCCCCCCCACCCCCCGTCGGACCAACGACCCGTACCCCTTGAACAGTCTAACCCGAACCAGCGCAGCAATAGACCTTTTTTAGTCAACGCCAAACCTCGTCGCCAAGGGCAACAAGGAGGGGCACGAGGGGACGGAAGAGACGAAAGAGGACCCATCCATGGGCTGCGCCGCTCCCAACGCAATCGGAACAGACAGTGATTAATATCTCCGGAATCGACCTCACTACTGATGAGACCGCTGTCTTGAGTAAGGGTTTGTCTTTCTGTCCTACTAACAAGGTTGAACCATTCAAAGTAAAAGTTGACACATTCAAGTTCTTTCGGTCTCTCCAACTTAAGCACTTTTTCGCTCAAAGACATGCAGCCCTAAATAATGGGGACATCATTATGAGTAATTCCAGTGCAGAGCAGACACAGCTGCCAGTGAGAGAAATCACCACATTTAAGAAGAAATCTACCTTTGTTCCCCATCCCAACCTCAACCCTTCCCTCATTACGTACAGCAACCTGGTTGAAAAAGACTTATCTTCAATCTGTAAAAAGGCATTGCATGACAATAAAAATAAAAAGTTGAACTTATCCAATGCCGAACGAAAATGTCTTAATGAACTTGAACAGAAAAAAGATATGGTCAATCGATCTGCAGATAAAAGGGGTTCTATTGTAGTGATGAGCTTTAACTCTTTCGCGACCACACTAATTCCTCAGCATGTTGTTGATGTTTTTGGCTATTTGTTTACCTTTTATCTCACGTCGAACCGAACTCTGTACATCACCTAGAAACAAACGGTCTTCACGTGGTTGAAGAGTGACTTTACAACGTGCTCCTCGAAAAAACGGCGAGTTTTTCCGCCGTTTCGTTCGTGAGTAAGAAGTAGAAGAAGAGAGCTGGGTTTCTCCAAAAACGGAGCTCCCGCTCTAGTTTCAGAGAAAAACGCACTTTTGTGTCAAGTGGCAGTCAGCTCATTTTACCGGTACTCTGCAGTGTGGCGTCTCCCAAATCATTTCTACGGCTAAATAAATATATTTGTAGGCAAATCTGGGGGGTGTGGCAGCCTGGAGAGCAGCGGTGCAGCGGTGCAGTGGTGTGGGTCTCTGGCCGCAGCGGAGCAGCTCCGGGACACTGCTGCGTGACTGGCCGGCGATGAGTGCTCTGGGGCGGGGGCGGCCGGTCACAGCCCCCGCTGCAGAGCGCCCGCTCTGCTGCACAGCGCCGTGAAAACAGCAGAGATAACGGGCTTTCAGATCCGAGTCTCCACACCAGAAACGTTTGTAACAGCACCGGAAAAACTCGCCAGATTTGTCGTCGGTCGCTTTTGTCAAATGAGGGTTTGGAAAGTCGCCAGATTCAGCGAGAAAGTCGCAACACTGTAGCCGACAGCCGCACAGCGCTGCACGCTGTCCCCAGAGCAGCATTCAAGGAGAACGATTACTCAAACAAAACCAAGATCACACAGTTTATAAAAAACATTGGGTCTCATTCATGAAATGTGAGCAGCACGGATTTGTGTGTAAACCCTGAGCAGCGCAAATTTACGTGGATTTCCGCATTCATCAATCTTTTAGTAGTGCAGATTTTTTCGTAGCTACTCACAAAATCTACACCTGCTCCGGACTGTGTGTAGCGCTTGTGTAAATGTAGGAATGCAAATAAATACTGCTTGTCACTGTTGAAAATTACAATTTTAATCTGTATTACTCTCTCTCATGTTCAAAATAGGCCGACACCTTTGAAACACGTAATTTAAACATGACAAACAATTAGAAATATTTGGAGAGAGAGACGTTTTAGGGATCGGACACGCACAAACACGTCAAGGCTCCATCTAATGATGATAATAATCTGATATAAAACCGGAAAAAAAATGTTTGTGTTGCAACACGCTCGGTGGACGCACACTTCACCCTGCGCAGCAGCGCAGTCGGCACCGGTTTGGATGAAGCTGTGACAGACGGCTGGTGCATCTGTAACAATATAACCTGCCTATATAACTTCATGTGTTGATACAACCATGCTCCTCTACAGCTGAGGCTGTGAAGAGACTCCTCCTCCCGTCGCTGCTGTAGCTCTGTAGTTGTGTGTTTTTTTATTTTTATTTTTTTCACGTTTCATATCGAACTATTCTGGCTTTACTTCGTTCTTTAATCAACCAAGGATAGGCCTACTTAATTCACTAAATCTGTTTCTTCTCTCCACGCCTTTGACCTGTCCCAGTCACACCACTACCAACAGAAGAGAATTAAATATTTTTTCTGGACTCCACTTCACCCAAAATGACTTCGATCCGTGATCTCTCTTTTTTTCTCTCTCTCCCTCTTTCCTCGTTTGCGTCATGGCCGCAGGTGAGCAGGATGCACCTACCTCCTAATATGGTGGTCAGGATCTCCTTATATGGCTATTCATGTATGGAGATCTATGCTAATTGCTGATCACCGGGGGCGTGGTGTTAGTTTACGATGGGTTGGCATTCATCATCTTACACACGTGTTTACGATCAAATCTGAGTTTCCCGCACCATTCATGAATCCGGAGTAGAGTTTTAGTAGAGTGAGCTTTTATGTGCAAATCTACACACAGATTTACTCACGTTTCATGAATGAGACCCATTATGTTTAGATTTTAGTTTAAAACAGTTTTACATATCAGAGGACTACCATATTCACACACAGGGTACCTGAGAGTAAAGGTAAAGGTAAAGGTAAAGGTAAAGGTACTTTATTAGTCACATATACAGCTAGTACAGTGAAATTCTTTCTCTGCATTTAACCCATCCCTGAGGAGCAGTGGGCAGCCGCGGTGCAGCGCCCAGGGACCAACTCCAGATTATGAGCCAGTGCCTTTGGTCAGGGGCACTGACTGGAGAGTGTCTATTATCGTAATCTGTAAAAAAACGGTTTTGATGAGTTTACTCGTCAATGGTCGTGAACGTTCGGCAGGCTGTGACGAGTTAACTCGTCAATGGTCGCGAAAGAGTTAATGAACAATACAATGAGAGCATACTGTCCCAACTCACTGACAATGATTGCTACACCCCCCTAACCAGGAACCCCGCAGAGGATTACAAAACTGAGATTAACATGATTTTGGAAGCAGGTCTCTCACGTGGTTGGATAACTAAACAAGAAAAATAATTTTTGTCAGTAACACACATTTGCCCTGTATCTTACAGGCCTCCCAAAATTCATAAATCACTGACTAACCCCCCTCTTAGACCCATTGTGTCTAGCATTGGCTGCCTCACAGAACCCCTTTCACAATATCTGGATTTTTTTTCTGAAAAAAACATGTTGTACAGCTCCCTTCCTACTTAGGAGACACCACAGACATTTTGAAACTGCTGGACTCTTTCAAGACCTGGGGCCTCATTTATCATTGTGGATACACCTTTTTTTTTTACACCATTTTCCCCTCGTTTTGTGCGTACGCACTTTTCTCCGCCAAATTTGGGATCTATCAAGCCAAAACCTGACGGGGAAAAGTGCGGACATTTACACCCATTTTGACCCTGGCGTACCGTGATTTACACCTTTTTTGAGGAACAGGAGGAATTGGCGACACCGTTGCTGAGTCAGAGAACTGCAGTGTGAGAGGGAGAGAGGAGCGGAGTACATTTAGAAGAGCACAGTAGGATTTTTTTGAAGTAATTGTGGTAGTGGTGGACCGTTGATGCTGGCAATCCAACCCGCTATATAATAACACTAGGCTTTATGTTAATTGATAAACAGAGCGGATTGTGGATTTTGCTTTTTTGATTAGGCTGTGTGACGTCTGACAAGGATCAAACCATCCAAGTTTAAAAAACACATCGGCAGCAGCGCACACTGATCTGCAGCCTAGACTGTTATTATTCTGTCACCTGAGTTAACGAGGTGCACGTGAGTTTGGAGCTGATGAGAGGAGAGAATAAAGAGTGAGACAATGCGGCCCTGAGGAGGAACTGTGAAGGACTCAGCTGTAATGGAAAATGACCCAAACCGAGTCCAGTAGAGCTGTAACTGTGTAGTGGAAAGACGTGCAAAGTAATGGTAGCCTAACTATCGTCCTGCTTCCTACATTGTTTTAACATCTAGGTAAAAAGAAAAAAAAAAAAAAAAAGATTTTCTGGGATAAAGGGGCAGATTACATAAGATTCTTCTTCTTTCTGCTCCCTTTTGTTGAGATTTGGGAGGTTTTTGTTTTTATTGTAGCTTATTAAAGTGCAAGATCATTTTTCTGACTGAGTTATTGCCCGTGTATCTGCTTTCGGAGAAGTGGAGAAGTTCCGCTTCTTTCCCCCGTCCTCCGCCCGTTGTCTCCATTGTCACTTTGTTGTCACTTGTTGCTGCGCCACAGAGAGCACATGGCTAATTAAATATGCACGTGCTGACCATATATAGTTGTATATAGGCGTTCCGGGGGTGGAGTAAGAGGTGTGTTCACGTGTGCACCATTCTTGGGTCCGGTGTGATTTATTGCGGAGAGTTGTGCGTACGCACAGTTTGATTGATCTGAAAAAGGTGTAAATATTTAGGGCAGCGGTACTCAATAGGCGGCCCGCGGGCCGCATCCAGCCCGCCGAACCTTCCAATCAGGCCCGCGACTGAGTTCTACTAGTTTACATATTACTGTATACTGTATTTCTCGGGCTCCGTGCGCCTGTAAGTCAATGCGCTGGGACAGGGAAACACGTGCGGAGCGTTTGTGTGTGCCTGTGAGGCCCTGCACTGGGATACAGAATCGCCGACGAACTCAAACGAGTGTTTGGGGAGCGGGCTGGACTGCAGGGTTTTCCCTGCCTGTCTGCAAAGGCCGTGGGTGATTATCACCGCCGTCTTGGTTCAACTGTGTGTGCATCATGCATGGGGGCCGTTCAGATGAGGCGTCTTTTGCGCGCGCTCAAACCCATTCAATGTAGCCGCGCGTCATGCACGCTCACAACTCAAAAGCCGTAGCCGCGCGCATTTGATGAGACGCAATTGTTTTTTCGTGCACGTCCGCGGCGCACAGCGGCACGACCTGCTTCCCCCCCCGGTGTTGTGTCCCTGTTCCATCGGCCTGTGTCTCTCCTACTGTTTCCCACTGAGCTCTGCCTCGTTTGAAAGGTGAAGGAAGCCCATGTGTGGAAAGACGTCGCCTCCGAGATGTAGAATGTCTGTTATAGAAGAGAAACACACATTTCAGGACCAATGACTTGTATCCTCAGAACAGAGTCAGACATGTCCTGTGATGGTCAGCCTCCTTTCATATTTAAGCTGAGGATACAAGTCAGCAGTTTAAAGCTCCAGCATGATATGTAAATGATGATATGATAATGTCAAGATTTTTCATTTTATATCATACAAAACACCATGAAGTGTATGAATAAAAATTATGTGCTTACAAGTAAAATAAAAATATTTAAATTATTAGACGAAAAAGGTGAATTTAATTTCAATCTAGGCCTATTTGAATGTGCGGCCCCCAAGGTGTCTGTTAAGAAAAATTCTGGCCCTTCGACAAATGTATTTGAGTACCCCTGATTTAGGGTGTACGCCATTTTTGTCTTTTCGCCGTACGCAAATATTTAGTAGCAGTTTTACACCCTCTTTGATAAATGAGGCCCCAGCTTGTAGCTTGTACACATGCATCCCGCATGACGCGGGTATTAACAAACTTTTGTTCTATCTCCAAACACGCCCCTCTGAGACACTGCCCCCCAATGAGTTTCTGGTCACACTCATGGAATTAATTCTGTCCAGAAATTATTTCCAGTATGGGGAATGTATTATCTACAGAACAAAGGGGTCAGTATGTGGAATGCGTTTGCGCCATCATATGCTTGTTTAGTGATGGGTCATTGAGAACATATATTCATTCATGAACTGGTCAACAACCCATTTAAATCTAAGATTATTTTATGGAAATGATACATCGATGATATCTTCTTCATGTGGACGGGCACTACAGATGAACTCATGCACTTCCTCGGGTTCATCAATTCTACCACAGACTTTTTAGGGTTCACTATGGAACATTCCATCCATCCATCCATCCATTTTCATCCGCTTATCCGGAGTCGGGTCGCGGGGTCAGCAGTCGGAGCAGGGATCCCCAGACTTCCCTCTCCTCGGACACTTCCTCCAGCTCTTCCGGGGGGACCCCAAGGCGTTCCCAGGCCAGCCGAGTGTGTCCTGGGTCTTCCTCGGGGCCTCCTCCCGGTGGGACATGCCCGGAACACCTCGCGAGGGAGGCGTCCAGGGGGCATCCTATACTGGTGCCCGAGCCACCTCAGCTGGCTCCTCTCGATGTGGAGGAGCAGCGGCTCTACTCCGAGCTCCTCCCGGGTGACAGAGCTCCTCACCCTATCTCTAAGGGAGCGCCCCGCCACCCTGCGGAGGAAACTCATTTCGGCCACTTGTATCCGGGATCCCGTTCTTTCGGTCATGACCCAGAGTTCATGACCATAGGTGAGGGTGGGAACGTAGATCGACCAGTAAATCGAGAGCTTTGCCTTTCGGCTCAGCTCCTTCTTCACCACGACGGACTGATACAATGACCGCATTACTGCGGCCGCCGCACCGATCCGCCTGTCGATCTCGCGCTCCATTCTCCCCTCACTCGTGAACAAGACCCCAAGATAATTAAACTCCTCCACCTGAGGCAGGCACTCTCCCCCGACCTGGAGGGTGCAGGCCACCTTTTTCCGGTTGAAAACCATGGCCTCGGACTTAGAGGTGCTGATTTTCATCCCAGCTGCTTCACACTCGGCTGCAAACCGCCCGAGTGCATGCTGAAGGTCCTGGCTCGAGGGAGCCAACAAGACCACATCATCTGCAAAAAGCAGAGATGAAATCAAGTGGCTCCCGAACCGTACCCCCTCCGGCCCTTGGCTGCACCTAGAAATTCTGTCCATAAAAATAATGAACAGAACCGGTGACAAAGGGCAGCCCTGCCGGAGTCCAACACGCACCGGGAACAGGTCTGACTTACTGCCGGCAATGTGAACCAAGCTCCTGCTCCGGTCATACAGGGACCGTACAGCCCTCAGCAGAGGGCCTCCGACCCCATACTCTCGGAGCACCCCCCACAGGATGCCACGTGGGACACGGTCGAAAGCCTTCTCCAAGTCCACAAAACACATGTGGACTGGTTGGGCAAACTCCCATGCACCCTCGAGCACCCTACGGAGAGTGTAGAGCCGGTCCAGTGTTCCATGGCCAGGACGAAAACCGCATTGTTCCTCCTGAATCCGAGGTTCGACTATCGGCCGAATTCTCCTCTCCAGTACCCTGGAATAGACTTTCCCCGGGAGGCTGAGGAGTGTGATCCCCCTGTAGTTGGAACACACCCTTCGGTCCCCTTTTTTGAAGAGAGGGACCACCACCCCGGTCTGCCAGTCCAGAGGCACTGTCCCCGACTGCCACGCGATGCCGCAGAGGCGTGTCAGCCACGACAGCCTCGCGACATCCAGAGACTTGAGGTACTCAGGGCGGATCTCATCCACCCCCGGTTCCTTGCCACTGAGGAGCTTCCGGACTACCTCAGTGACTTCAGCTTGGCTGCCGTCCGCTTGGCCTGCCGGTACCCGTCAGCTGCCTCGGGAGTCCCCCGAGCTAGCCAGGCTCGGTAGGACTCCTTCTTCAGCTTGACGGCATCCCTTACTTCCGGTGTCCCCCACCGGGTTCGGGGATTGCCGCCGCGACAGGCGCCGGAGACCTTACGGCCACAGCTCCGGACGGCCGCGTCAACAATGGAAGTGGAGAACATGGTCCATTCAGACTCAATGTCTCCGGCCTCCCTCGGAATCCGGTCAAAGCTCTCCCGGAGGTGGGAGTTGAAGACCTCCCTGACAGGGGATTCTGCCAGACATTCCCAGCAGACCCTCACGATACGCTTGGGTCTGCCAAGTCTGACCAGCTTCCTTCCCTGCCAGCGGATCCAACTCACCACCAGGTGGTGATCAGTTGACAGCTCAGCCCCTCTCTTCACCCGAGTGTCCAAGACATACGGCCGGAGATCAGATGACATGACTACAAAGTCGATCATTAACCTCCGGCCTAGGGTGTCCTGGTGCCACGTGCACTGATGGACACCCTTATGCCTGAACATGGTGTTCGTTATGGACAAACTGTGGCTAGCACAGAAGTCCAATAACAAAACACCGCTCGGGTTCAGATCCGGGAGGCCGTTCCTCCCAATCACACCTCTCCAGGTAACACTGTCGCTGCCCACGTGGGCATTGAAGTCCCCCAGCAGAACAATGGAGTCCCCAGTTGGGGCACTTTCCAGCACATTATATATATATATATATATATATATATATATATATATTGCTTGAAATAACACCAATATGAATGGAAAGCATAAGGAACATCCAGATCTGGACGTTTCTTATGCTTTTTTATTTAAAAATCAGCTGACAGAGGGAAAGCAGCCTCGTTTGGTGATAAGAAGAACAGGTTCTTTAGGAACATGAGGAGAAAAAACATGCAGGTTTTCTGTACCATTATAAGACTGCGCCACCCCCCCTCCCCCTCTCATCTCCCTCCCCAGGCTGAATGAACGGGCGATTGGGGAAAAAAAACAAACAAAAACAATTGCTAGTCGAAGCGGTAAAAGCGTTAAAAGCGTTAAAAGCATTTCGCGC
Organism: Trachurus japonicus; assembly: GCF_045865225.1. NCBI lineage: Eukaryota > Metazoa > Chordata > Actinopteri > Carangiformes > Carangidae > Trachurus > Trachurus japonicus. The sequence goes on along the minus strand of NC_140915.1, from coordinate 5,035,891 downwards.
TAACGCGTTAACTTTGACAGAGTGATCATAATGATGGGGAAAGAAAATGCATTATCCAAACTCAGAGGGTTATGGAGGGATTCGATCGCACACAGGAACAAGAGTCTTAAACACAAGGGTAGGTGCTCTACCAGTTGAGCTACACGTTACAGTCACAGGTCACTGTCAACGGCTGAATGAAGAGTGAGCTTGCGCATCTATGGGCCTGCGGGTGCGTTGTTGCCACCTATTGGTCTGGACATGGAACAACAGTCGATGATAAGCAAGAGGGGACAAAAAACAAAACTGACGGCTGCGCAGCGGCCGGCGGCCGTCCTGCCGCACCGGCCGTTCTGGTATTCTCCAGAACGCCCAGATGGCCAGTCCGCCCCTGGACGACCCTGATCACGGACCAGTGGTCAGAGACTTCACTGACTGGTGTGAGTCCTCCTTTTTAAGCATAAATGTCTCCAAAACGAAAGAAATGCTCATTGATTTTAGAAAAAACAGCGCTGCAAATACACCGGCGGTGATCTCTGGGGGAATAGTAGAAGTTGTGAGCCAATACAAGTAGGAACCACACTTGACGATAAGCTGACCTTCGAAGCCCACGTTGACACTCTTTGTAAGAAGGCTCATCAGCGGATGTACTTTTATCGGAAGCTGAATGTTGGATGTGGCTGTCTTTTTTTTTTTGATGTGTTTGTTGTATGTTTTTACTACTTGCTGTGAAACAATTTGCCCCCCGGGGATAATAAAGACTCTTGAACCTTGAACTTTGAACCTATGGATTTTTACAGATGTGGTCACTGCACCCACTGTTCAAATTCCTCTGAATCTTAAGTACTTTTGTCACCCTCACACCGGCAATAAATACACAATTAATTCTTTAATTAACTGTAGTACCACCCATGTTGTATATTGCCTGAAATGTCCATGTGGGAAGGTTTACGTGGGACAGACAAAACGCCCCCTGAAAGCTAGAATAGCTGAACATGAGACTGCTATCCGCAACAACAACATGGATTATGTGATAGCACGTCATTATGTGTCGGCTAATCATGGCTCCTGTGCTTCTCTTCCGTTCTGCGCTCGAAAAAATCTCTCCCTCACAGAGAGGAGGTGATATCATCAAGAAACTCCTCAGAAGAGAAGCCTACTGGATTCACACACTCAACACTGTTGAACCACATGGACTTAACGAAGAACTTAATTTATCATGTTTCCTCTAAGATTATATTGTTTGCCATATATGTTTGACTCTGATGATTAATTCTGATGATTAATTAATTGTATCTAATTTTTTTCCCATTTGTATCTAACCCCCCCCCTCTCTTTTTCGCTCTAATTAACTCTTTTTGTGTAATCTTTTGTGTATTCTTTGCATATTCTTGGTGGGTGGGCCTAAATTGCCCTTTGATCATGAATCGGCCCATTTGGTGAGTGCAAGAACATCATTGGTTTACGCTGTAACAATGAGATTAACGAACTTCAGGTAGTGACTATTTAACCAGCAGTGTCACCCTTTGTTCTGCTTACCTCTGATGAAGACGCACACCGTGCCGAAACGTTAGGTGTTGTGTACCTGCATTAAATTCTCTGCATTTTATTGAGTGCTCCAGTTTCTTCATTTGGGTTCAGTCCCTTTGTGAAGTGACCCACATGTTTGCACTTTTCAACCACCTGTCCTGTCTGAGAGCACCGATTTACTGGCTGAAGCGCAAGAGTCCCCCCCGCTTTGATGTGATGTTGTGTTCACTGACTGAGAGAGTTTTAATGTGAAAAAAGGTTCAGAGACAACAAACAAACAAAAACAAACAAATTCTTCTTTTATTCTTTATTCAGATTGAGGCTCTGCAGGTTGTCAGAGATCAGCTGTTCTTCTCTGGTCTCAGCTCTGAAGTCCAACCCCTCCCACCTGAGACTCCTGGACCTGAGCAGAAACGACCTGCAGGATTCAGGAGTGAAGGATCTGAGTGGTTTTCTGGAGAGTCCAGACTGTAGACTGGAGACTCTGAGGTCAGACTCTGTTTTATTTCTGTGCTCAGATGAATGTGATGTGAAAGTTGTGTTGACACTGAGCTGCAGATATGAGGCTGATGTTATACTGATCCACACTGAGGGTCGTCATGGTGACGGCTGTTTTCGTCTTTTCTGCTTTTAGTCCAGTCAGAAACACATGTAATGTGTCAGACAATAACTGATCTATAATCAATAGCTGGTGGCTCCTCCTCTTTCCTGAGGGTCTGTGGTGTTTGTAGTGAAACATTCAAAGCCAACATCCCATAATAAGCAGGTGTGTAGGCTGGTCAGCAGGTTTTTGTCTCTGAGCTGCCAGGACGGCAGCCCAATCTCGGAGCCGGAAAAGCCGCTGCTTGGGGAGCGCTGGAGACTGTTAAAAGACGACTGACTGACGATACAGACGGGAGGTATAGTCCGCTGTTTTACGTTGCTGTTGTGTTGTATCGTATATTGTCTCTGATTGCTGTGATTGGGTGATTGTGTTGCAGCAATCACAAACAGGCAGACTCACGGATTCGGTCTCACGTCTGGTCCGTTTATTCTCTTCACACAACTGCTGCGCTATCATGTAACTTTCTTGTTTCCGTCTCAAAAACTACGGCGTTACAAAGTTTCTTTCTCTTTTTTGCTCTCCCGTCTCACAGGAACTACCATAGCAACAACAAAAAGAACACTCGTAACCATGACAATTACACGCGCTACCTGTTGGTGAACATTCTATTTCCCAACTGCTCTTAACTCAGCATCAGCTTAACCATGTTTATACAAATAATAGGCTACATTCACAGAAAATTAAAAGAAAATCATGGAGTCCCCTCTAACAGCAATGGGTCTCTCACACTCACCCCCACTTTAAAAAGATGGCGTCCCGACATTTTGTTACACCTTTTCCCCAACACATGAATACATGGAAAGTAATGAAATGGAATGGGCATGTTAACAGTCTAACATTTAGGCTATAACCATTGGTTCATGAGACACTCAGACTACCGTGCACTGCAGTCATGTCTGCTCCTAATGTTATCAGTCTTACTACCCAAACACTTACATTCTTAATGTACATTACGATGCCATGAATTCCTAGCACATCTTTGAATGGATCTCTTAGTCTTTTAGCAGTCCTAAAACTCAAGACACAATGAACACAAACTTGGCCAACAGTATCTGTGTTCTCTAACATCACATTCACAGAAAGCTCTTAGGTAGGCTATAACTCTCTTACTGGACCTTTAACATTTTAAAGCATTTAGCCATTCTCCATATACAAAACAAACACAATGAATACATTTTCTTTTTTTTCACATCTGGTCTCCTAACTATATCTGTTTCTCTTTACTGATCTACGGCCGCTAGTAACCTCCAACAGATATTTCTCTTGTAGAGACTGATCTAGAACTTGGCTGGCCGAGTCTCTCATAAGTCAAAGTCTGAGGCTGCCTCCGCTGTCTTCTTGGATAAGGCTCCCGATGCTGGACCTCCAGGGTTTCATCTTCTGAGGCCACTGCGTCTGCAACAACCACATCCTCTGCAATGTTCTCAGCCTCAGTTGTGTGTGCTCTGTGCTCATGTCCCTCCCCAACACCTGGAAACACCTCACCCCGTTCTGCATCAGCCTTTCCAGCTTCTGGGTGAAACTCTGCAGCAGTGGGGTTGAGTGCAGGTGAACTCTGGGGTTCAACCGCATGCCAAGTGAATGTCACTGCTGGAAAATCATCATCAGACTCTTCACCTGTGCAGGACTGGAACATTCTTTCGGCGTCCTCTTCCTGAAGGCAGTGGTGGCAGCGGCGGGACTCTGGTGGTTGATGCTGGGTCACTGCTGGTCCCTTGGCAGTAACCCTCCGAAGTTTCCCTGCACCTGCGGAGCTCTGCATCCCCTGGAGGTGTGGCCTGGCTGACCACACTTGAAGCAATGGCAGCAGCTGGCTCCCTCGCCATTGTCCTGGCAGGCTCTGCAACCTCTTCCTCGGATGTCCTCTGCGGTCTGCTTTGAAGGCGGTGGTCTCCCAGTGCCCATAGAAGCGAGCATCATCCATTTCATCTCCGCTACTTCTGTTTGAAGCTCGTTTACCAGCTTATGCATCTCAGGCTGAGGTGGGAACTGGACTGGCTTTAACTTCTTCTTGGAAGGGCCTTTTGTGCTCTTCTCGGATGGTTTAGGGCAGGTGAAGGAGCTCCGTGAACTGTTAACAGCATCACCGATGGTCTGCAGCTCATTCACTCTTGGTGGCTTAGTACCAGCTCTCGACAACTTGTTGAGTCTCTCAGATTCAAGGTTTGCTGCCTCAGTCACTTTTTCAATTAAGGCCTCATCAGTCACATTCAAATTATCCAGAAGTGGCTTGATCTGAAACTTTATATTGTCATTCAGCAGTCCAGTCTCCACTGACCTCAGGAACTTCTTTTTGACCAGGGTTGCGTTGTAGTGTTCCTCAGTCTCTCCTACCTTGGCTGCATACAGGAGTCTGTCTTTAAGTTCAATGGCACTGAACAAAAAGTCTTGTGCTGACTCTCTTGGTCCCTGGGAGATATTGACCAGCTTTTGGTATAGATCTGATGTGTCATCTTCTTTGTAATGCCCCTTTAATATAATTTTAAGCTGAGGCAGGGTCAGGTCAGTCTTAATTTCCAGCATGTCACGGAGCTTCAAGCCTGGGCTGATGGCTCTAATCACAGCCTCGATGACGTCTGACTCACTGTGACCCTTGCGAAGCCCGTTCTCCATCTGGTGCATGAGGTTGATGAGAGACAGCTTCTCCCGCTGTCCTCCCTCGCCGATCTGGCCACAGATGCGGAACTCCCTCCGGATGGTCACCTCTGGCACCTTCGCAGGAGACTGTGGTTGGACGGTGTTGACGGTGGTCACCTCGGAAATCTTTAACTGTTCACCGACGCCTCTGATGTCTCCATCGACAGCGGTGCGGGCCTGCTGCAGCTCCACACACTTCTCTCCCCTCTCTGCCGCCCGGTCAGACTGCCGCTCCGCCGCGTCGCCGCTTCCGCTCTCCATGAACGTTAACAGTAATTTTACGGTGTTCACCGCGTCGTCAACGTCCATGTTCTCTTCGATGTTGTCCAGCTCTGATTCCACGGTGTTCACTAGTCTTCGTCTGCTCTTGGTAGCAGCTGTTTCATCTGTTTCAAAACATTTTAAATATTTACAGACCTCCATAACTCCGTCCCGGCTCAGCTGATTGAGCTTGGCGCTTGCACGGTCGATTAATATCTCCAAATCCATCACAACGGTTGTTTTTTTCTCGGCCGTTGTTGTCCGTTGGTCTAGGTTTTTCTCGGAGAAAAGCTTCTTCCTCGGTCAACTTTTCTCCTGGGTTGGCTCGCCAAAATATGTTGCAGCAATCACAAACAGGCAGACTCACGGATTCGGTCTCACGTCTGGTCCGTTTATTCTCTTCACACAACTGCTGCGCTATCATGTAACTTTCTTGTTTCCGTCTCAAAAACTACGGCGTTACAAAGTTTCTTTCTCTTTTTTGCTCTCCCGTCTCACAGGAACTACCATAGCAACAACAAAAAGAACACTCGTAACCATGACAATTACACGCGCTACCTGTTGGTGAACATTCTATTTCCCAACTGCTCTTAACTCAGCATCAGCTTAACCATGTTTATACAAATAATAGGCTACATTCACAGAAAATTAAAAGAAAATCATGGAGTCCCCTCTAACAGCAATGGGTCTCTCACAATTGCATTGCATTAACTTCCTTGTTAGGCTGTGGGAGACATACGGGGACTGTATTGGGAGCAGAGTTGCTGGGGCGCGAGGAACGGGGCTGGAGGATAAACACTCAGCACCCGGTGGCCGGACCTGTGGGAAATTGGACGGGGCTCATGCACATCACTCACACACACACACACTGGACTGGTTCAACCCCCCCCCCCCCCGGGTTACTGTTGTATTGTACTATGAACTATGGGGTTGTTTTGTAAATACACAGAGGACTGAAACTGTGGTCGAGTCTTTGATTGTGTGAGGGTTTTATGTGTGAGGACTTTTGGGTTTGGGAACAATATTCTTTTTGTGCAGTAATTGATCTATTTATTATTTTTATTAATTCTTTTGATTTGTCAGACGTTGACTCTTGACTGGCACCCCAGACTTATAGGATCAAAACTGTTTGTTGTCATGGTAACAGAGTTTAGCCTCACATGTTTGTTGTCATGACAACAGAGTTCAGCCTCACATGTTTGTTGTCATGGCAACAGAGTTCAGCCTCTCATGTGTGTTGTCATGGCAACAGAGTTCAGCCTCTCATGTGTGTTGTCTTTAAAACTTGAGCGTGGTCAGTAAACCTCTGATCAATGTGGCTGCTCAACATGAGTTTGTCTGGATGGAGCCACAGGTGGAGCTGACAGGTGAAGAGGCGGAGTCACTGCGTCTGTGTTGAAGCAGCAGCAGCTTCTCATGAATATTAATGAGCTGTTTTCTCTCTATGTGACTGTTTAACCTGCTTCCTGTTGCTTCAGCTGTTGGACTTTGATTTTCTAAACTTGTTCTTTCTGAAGCTTCTTCAGCTCTGAACAGATGATGAGACACTGAACGCTGTCAACAAGGAGCTTTGTCCTCAACTCACTGCTTTTATTCTTCATTCAGATTGAGGGGCTGCAGTTTGTCAGAGATCAGCTGTTCTTCTCTGGGCTCAGCTCTGAAGTCCAACCCCTCCCACCTGAGAGAACTGGACCTGAGCTGGAACGACCTGCAGGATTCAGGAGTGAAGGATCTGAGTGGTTTTCTGGAGAGTCCAGACTGTAGACTGGAGACTCTGAGGTCAGTTCACTGACTGTTACTGTTGTAGATCTTAGATCTTTGATCCACAACTGAACCTGATTATCTTCACTCAGAGCTTGAATCATTGGCTTGAAGGATGTTTGAAATGTTTCCTGTTGTTCTTCCCTCCAAGGTTATTGTTGTTAATGAAAACGAACAAAATGACAAAAACTACACAGTAAATTTGCCAGTGTAAAAAATGCAGTGTCAAAGTATTTTAATTCTTACGGAGTTATTCCAACAATGGACAGAGTAAAATTGAACAAAAAAACGTCCAGTGTTGGTGAAAATAATCGGAGTTGACAGTGGTTTTACTCTGTCAGTGTCATTGACTCTCTCAGAGTTAAATCAACACCCAGTGTTAAAAAAAAAATACTCTGAAAAGCTCCGCCCATCAACTTCCCCGGTCAAACTGAGAACGTGGACTCCAGGTGGACTCTGGCATCGCCATCTTCGTCGCATCGATACTGTGGTAAGTTTTTCTAGAAACTATTGCCGTTGTTATGTTTTTTTGTATAAGAATAAAGGGACGTAGTCATTTACCACATTAGTCAATGTTGGTACTACGTGTCTTCAAATACCGCATTTCAAATGGCTAACGTGATATCGGGTCGGTGGTTAGCTTAAATGTACCAGCCACATGGCTGACCACGCAACACCAAACTGAACAAAAACGACACGAGGTAACCTTAATGTCAGCGAGGACGGGCTGTTGTGGTGTGTTAAGTGTCATACTTGCATATTTGTTTCAGTAAAATGACGACAAAAATTCGTCGACGCAGTCGTATTTATTATTTATATTTGAGCCGAGCAAATCGCTTTAGCGTCACGTCACAATTAAGCTGCTGTTAGCTGTTAGCCGTTAGCCGTTAGCCAGAGCAGCAGCGCTGCAAGGCTGGTTTAAGCTGCTTTCGCACGGTGCGCAGCACTCGGTTCGTGTTCAGACACGTGTTTTCACTCTGGTCCAAACAGTAGATGAGTGACACGTTTTCTGGGGGAAAACTATTTTAAAACAGTAGGCTATGTTATCCATCTTTCAGGGGTTTTAATTTGCTCTGATAATATCAGGTTTAGCCTACTTAATATATTTTCATTTCTTTTTTCTTTCAGAATGTACTGTGGTGCACTGGTGGTAAGTAATAAGTTGATGTACTTCATATAAAATTGAATTGTGTTTGTGATTTTTAAAGCTGAAATAGGCAATTTTCAGGTTGTCAGCTTGTACTGGTGTTGTGTATCATAATGTAGATTTCAGTTTGCTGTCTTTGCAGATACCATCATGTTGATCAAAACCAGAATCTACAATACACAGAAATATGTCAAGATAAAAGAGCCAAGCTTTGAGGAATTCTTAAATTCTGGTAAGATGTACCCAGTATGACACTGTCAGTTGCACACCGTTGGTAAAACTAAAAGGAACTAAGCATGTTGGTGTGTTCATTGTTTTGTTTTTTTGTTGTTGTTGTTTTTTTTTAATTGAAAATAATCGTTGTCTTAACCTTTTGGCAAGCTACCCTATGGGCATGTTAAGGGGTCAGCAATTAAGATCTGAGTTTTGTGGTTGGTGGTAGTTAAGTTGTACACCATTGAAAGATGCTTGCATCAGTGCATGTTTGCACCTCAGACCATGCTAATAATGCATCAATGTGTTTTTGGAGAATGGCCTTGAGCATTTTGTACTGATTGAAATCTTGTTTTGTTTTTTCGGTCATAGCTTTCTTGAAGTTACGGCCGGAAGGGGTTCGGCCTTGTCTGTGTCTTTCTCTCCCCCTCGTTCTCCCATAGCTCCACCCAGGTCCCAATCAGCGAAACGAGGCTCACCTGGTCCACTGAGCTAAATACCCTGCAGCTGACACCAGAGGGCGGGGGGCAGTGCTGGGGACTGCTGGGCTTGCCTGCCTCCCATCATGGCTTTCTGTTTTAGTTTGTCTACTTGTTTGTATCTGTATATTTTTGTATTAAATCTCTTTTAGTTAAGTTAGTGCCTTTGTCTTTGTATTTTGGGTCATTGTTGGGTCCCTTGTTATGCCCCTCTGGGCCAACAAAGTACTGGGGCGTAACGATTGGGGGCTCGTGTCCGGGATCTGAACAACCATGAGGTGAAGTGAAGGTTTGTAGCTGTTGTGTGAGGTAGTAGTCTAGTCTTCTTTTCAAGATGGTTTGTGATTTAATTGCCTGTCTGTGTTTGCTTGAGAGTTCCCTGTAAGGTAGTCGTCGGGCAGAGAGAGACTCTTGCCACTTTGTTGTTTTGCCTTTCTTATTTTTGGTGGTGAAACCTGGGTGTGGGTACGTTTTCTGTGTGGCAGTGGGCCTTGCCTTGGTCCATTGTTCACTTGCAGAGTTCAACGTTTAAAGAAGCCTCCCGGGAAGCCACTGAAGACTAGATAGTTAACCACATTACAGGGTGCCTCTCCACAACGTCACTCTTTAGCAGAGTTGAACAGCAGTGTAATCACAATCTCTTGTGGGTTGACTCTACTTCTACTTTTAGTTTCGTCTGGATTCTGTGTGTAAAATAGTAACAGTAACTTTTGGGGATGTGACTTTTTGTGTGGTACCTGCACAGTGCGTTCGTTGGGTCGTTCGGTTGCAGCTTAGGTGTAAGTTGGCAACATTTTGTGTAGCAGTGGCTACTGTGTGACCTCTTGTGTTGTGCTGTTGCAGTCCACTTTTCGGTTGAGTCACTTGTGTATGTTACTGTTTACTTAGTTGTGGCTTCGTTGGACCTTGTGTGCGTCTCTCCATAGATCAGTGGATCTTTGTGTGATGGAGTTGACTTGGTGAATTATAAGGTCTGTGTCCGTTGGTTAATGGCAGACTGCTTGGTGGCCATTTTGTGTCGTGGCAGTTCAATTTGTTCGGGTCTTTGTGTGTTGATAGACAGCAACTTGAGTGACCCTTTAGGTTGTGGCTGTGTTCGATTTTGTGTTTGGTCACCTGCAGTGTTTAGTAAGTTTACTTCGTTTCGTAGTTTCCCTCATGGTGGTAGCCATTTAGTTATCTGGTGGGAGTGGCACCCACTTGCATGGCTACTGTTTGGCTGCTCACTCTTTACATCGAGTGGCAGTGTGTTGGTTGGCCTTTTTGTATTTTGATCTTGTTGGATCCACTTTGACCTTTTTGTTGTCCTGACCGCAGTCCCAGGGTTTATTTTTGATAAATGTGTTTATTGGTGTTGAGGCCAGGTTCAGTCATCCTTTTTTATAGATAAAACCAAAAAAAAATATTAGATTTAGATATTGCAATGAATAAATATTATGGTGTTTTGATGTAACATGATCATTTATTCATTGTCTTAAGGGAGGGGGTGTTACGGCCGGAAGGGGTTCGGCCTTGTCTGTGTCTTTCTCTCCCCCTCGTTCTCCCATAGCTCCACCCAAGTCCCAATCAGCGAAACGAGGCTCACCTGGTCCACTGAGCTAAATACCCTGCAGCTGACACCAGAGGGCGGGGGGCAGTGCTGGGGACTGCTGGGCTTGCCTGCCTCCCATCATGGCTTTCTGTTTTAGTTTGTCTACTTGTTTGTATCTGTATATTTTTGTATTAAATCTCTTTTAGTTAAGTTAGTGCCTTTGTCTTTGTATTTTGGGTCATTGTTGGGTCCCTTGTTATGCCCCTCTGGGCCAACAAAGTACTGGGGCGTAACACTCAGTTCCACCAGTCAATGAAGGTGTCAAGGTTTTTGATGAAACAGGAACTGAGGTGGACGCAGAGGTCTTCACTGACAGAGGTCTTCACTGACATAGCGCAGCAGCCCAACACTGGCATACTAACCATCAAGTTTGATGACGGTATAGTTGCTCACTATAATCCATGGAATCACATCTACACTTACCTTACAGTGGGAAATTCTGGGATTTGGCATTGCCATGTTAATATGCCAATGGAAATATGGTTCCTTGATATTTGTGGCACTCAGTTTTTATTATTCTAGTAAATTAACATTGATCTTCTCTGTTTCTCACTATCTATGGGTGTTTGAATTTCTTGATCATAAATAACTTTTTTTTCTCTATCTAGGTGGCCAACAACATTCAAGCAAAAGGTGATTGATCAGTGTAAGGCTCTCCCTTCTACAAGTGACCTTGAAGAGCTTATCCATTGTGCTGAAGCTACACCGGATGAAGAGGAAATTGATGACACTCTTGCCCTTGGTAGTGTGTGTTTTATTTTTTATTTTTTTTTTATTTTTTTGGGGGGGGCGGTTAGGGGGTTGATTTCTTCTCCTGTTTTATTCCCTCATCTTTTTTGTTACAGCTGTAATTCAAAAATAATGGTGTTTTTAAATTACAACACAGTACATTTTGCTGTTATTTCTAAATACAGGCTGGGACAGCGATCTTGCATCCATTATCCTCCTCCTCTACCTGATACCTCCTTCAGCCCAAGGCCGGAGAAGACCAGGCAAGGTGTCTGCAGCTCAAACTGAGAAACATCTTGTCGTGTTCAAGAAGGTTTGTGTTATTGCTTATGAAGATTATCTTTACAGATGGCAATAAGAGAATGGGACTGTTTTTAATCTGTGATTTTCAACTTTTAATTTTGACTTCTTCTTTATCCTCAGAGTGGAACCAGTCTTCAAGCACATGTTGATGCAATCAAATGCACCACTCAACCATATCTTCTTGCTGTTGGGATGAAGAGGAGCACTATCCATGAGTTCTTCATTATTCTGGACAAGCAGGTCATACCGTGCAAGTCAACCAGTACCCTAGGAGCTTTTGACGAACTCTTTAAAACACACTTTGTATTTGGTACCATGTATAACCAGATGCTACACAACATGTACACCTTCATACAGACAACCATTTACAACATAGATGTTGGTCAAGTCCAGGAGAGCCCACGTGTTGCTGAGGTTAGGGCCAGGCTGCTGCACTAGGTAATAGATGGGTGGGCAACATATTTGTCACTTTTCACTAAAAGCTCTTGTATCTGTATTTTGAGTGATTTTACCATCTCACTCAGTCTTAATCGATATCATGGGCCTGATTTGTTTTGTTTGCCACTCTCATTTTGTGGGAACCAATGATCTTGTGAGGCATCTGCAGTTGATTCATGGTTTATGTCCAGGGAAATCTCTTGCCTAAGCATCATTTCATGACGCATTATCCTTGATGTATAAGAAATATAGGACCACTCCTGCACATGTGGTGTATGCGTTACGAGGCAAAGCATAACTTCAAAACTCAACTCAAAAGTTTCAAAAATATCACAAAGACGTTGGCCAGAAAACAACAGAAATACATGGCCTTGCAGAGTAACTATTGGTCCAGGGAAGATGTTACAGATTACAGATTTGCAAGAAGGTCCTGAAATTGCTGCCAAACTAAATGTAGACACATGTGCCAATGTTCTTTTGGTGAAATGGGTAAAGCACTATGGTTCTGAATATCGCCCTGGTTTAGTAGTGTGTCTTGACATTAATGAGGAGTTACCAGTATTTTGTAAGATCAGCACTATTGTAGTGAAAGATGAACAAGTTGTACTTATTGGCTCTGGTGTGGAAACTATTTGTTTTGACGAACATTTCCATGCATTTAAGGTTTTGTACAAGCCATCCCAGGCACCTAAGGTGTTCAGTGTTCAAGAGTTGCTCTATTTTAAACCAATGGATGTTCAAATGGCATATGGTTCAACAGATGTTTCCCTGTTTGTAGTACCATATTGCCATATGATGCAGCCTTAACCAGAGTTTTTGGTTTTGACTTTGTATTCCCTCTCACTGAAAATCATTGACTCGTCATTGTTTCCTGAGGGTGGATTGTTTTATTAAAGCAAAAGTTATTATTGTTATTCAACCTTAGATACATTTCTGTCACCATACTGATGGATTACAACCAAGATCTTTGCCAGTCACAATGAAGGTTTTTGTAAAGAGTTTTGCAGACCTCCATTTGTCTGTATTTGTTGTGAAAAACATCTGTACACATACACTATATCTCATTCAGTGACCTATTTGAAAAATTTTGGTTTGACTTGGTTCATTGTTTCCAGGTGATGGCAAAGTCTACTCATGTTTGAACACTGCTAAAATGATTCAGTGTGTAGCGTTATAAATGCACTTTAAAGACATTTTCACGGCTGTGAGAAATGTCAATACAGTATTATGAAGTTTAACATGAGATTTTCTCCAGCGTTCAACTGAAAATATGATTTTATAATGGAGACTGATAAGATTTGAGATTTTACATGTTATGTTTACATGTAATGCCAATATTTCATGTTTACTTGGAATAAATATGTATTAAAGTATGGATACAATTGTGTGTGTTTTTTTTTCCCCTGCAAAGATTAAGTTTTGTATCGTATCACTGGGAGAGAGTAGATTATATGTAACACTGGTAGGAGTTGGTTAAAATCAACACTCTTTGGAGTAATTTCATAATCAACATAGTGTAAAGTAGGTTTAACACTGGAAAAGTTATTTCGTAACACTTAACTCTTTAGTGTTAAATGTGAATAACACTATGGGTGTTACTTCTTACATAGTGTAAAACTTGATTAACACTTATCAGTGTAGTGTAGTGTAGTGTAAAACATTAACTCTTACCAGAGTAAAATTGACTCTGGAAATTTAACTCTATGTTCAGTGTACATTTAACACTCTGTAGATAGGGACCATATGTTCACTGAGGTAGTGTTAAAATTAACTCTTTAAGTGTTATATTGACACTGGCGATTTTACTGTGTAGAATTGAAAAAAACATTTTCCTTAAACGAGATGAATAAAAACTATATTGTGTGTGTGTGTGTGTGTGTGTGTGTGTGTGTGTGTGATACAAAAGCCTCATACTGAACCAGTTCTTTTGCCACCAAAGAACCAATGTTGCACATGAGGCATTGTAAGGTTAACATAGAAAAGCTAAGCACATCAGCATCAAGCTGAGGTGGAGAAGTTGACCACTTGGTCTTGTGCCAGAGACTGTGGGATATTGGAATGTCTTCAAAAGCTAATGTGGTTTGGCAACTACTTGAGTGGCAGTACACAAAGTGTTCAGGTTGATGGTGTATCCTCCAAACCTTTGTTGACTTAAAATGGTGTCCCCCAGGGGTCCATATTGGGTCCCATTTTATTTACTATTTATACTGTATAAATGTCTTGTGTCAAAATGTAACTCATGGCAAATTTCACTTTTATGCAGATGACACTATTTTGTACTGTCCTGCTTCATCATTAACAAGTGCCATACAAAATCTACAATCTGCTTTTAATGTTATTCAGAGTAATCTTAATCAATTAAGACTTGTGCTCAATTCTGACAAAACTAAACTGATGTGCTTTTCGAAATCAGGGAAGACAGATGATGCTTGTCAGATTGTTACACAAAATGAGAAAGTGATTGAACGAGTTTCAGTCTACAAATACTTGGGATTTTACTTGGATGAAAATCTGTCGGTAACACTTTACAATAAGGTACACAAAATTAGAGTAGTTAATGAGTAACTAATGAAGAACTAATGAGGAACTAATGAGTAGTTAGTGAGGAATTGAGCTACACAAAATTACAGTAGTTACTGAGGAACTAAGCTACACAAAATTACAGTAGTTACCGAGGAACTACTGATTAATTAACTATTAGTTAATGGTCAGTTCTTCAGGAACCCCTGATCAAATTTCAGAGGAGTAGTTACTGAGGAACTAATGAGTAGTTAGTTAGGGAAATGAGACACACAAAATTAGAGTAGTTACTGAGGAACTAATGATTAATTAACTATTAGTTAATGGTCAGTTCTTCAGGAACCCCTGATCAAATTTCAGAGGAGTAGTTAATGAGGAACTAATGAGGAACTATTAATGATCAGTTCTTCATTAACTCATGATCAAATTTCATAGAAAGTTAATCAGAACTTGATGATTAGTGAACTAGTTACTTCATCAGTACAGAATCATTACTCAATAACATGTCCAGTAGTTAACCTTTATGACCTAAAGTGACACATAATGAGTGGTTTTTCATTTCTTCATCTTCATCTTTACATTAGTAGTTCCTTAAAAAAATCACAGACAGCAGGATTCTTGAGAAGATTTGATTCATTAATTTCAGACCACATACACATCAATATGACCATCCATGTTGCCTTCGAAATAAATATGATAGTTTGTCACATGTTTGGTAGGCTAAATTAATGTATCATGGGGCTGTGTAGTACTGTATACTGATCACACCGTGGTTCACAGTGAAGTTGTTTGAGGTGCACAAAATTTAGAGTAGTTATTTACTATGAAACAAATTTGGAATGAATGAGGAACTCACTATTACAGATGTTACTGGTTCAAAATTGCGCGGTTTTTCCTGCACTGCAGGATTGTGTGAACGCGTGTCTTTTCACCACAACTGTTTTCCTCTAGGTGGCAGCACCGTACTAAATACTGCTCAGACGTTTTGGGGACAATGCTGACAGTCACACAATGTAGCCGCGATTAGGAGTGGCGCTGTTCATGATACAGAATACAAGAGGATGAAAGGAGAACTAGCTGCAGACAGTAAATAATATAGTAGCCTAGTTTTTCAATTACAAAATGTAACGACGGCAGCTACAGTAGACTATAGCCCACGTCTCACTCACAATGAGCCAACTACAGTACTGTGCAGTAGTGCCGCAGATTTCTCACTCCGCACCTTGTTTGAGAGTGCAGCTGGATGATTTCTTGTGAATGAACGGGTCTGTGTCACTTTGGGGCTGGGCGATAAAACATAGGATAAATAACTTTCCCTCGATAGAAGACGCGGCCGATACAAAGTCGATAGGTTTCATTCATCCATTTTTTGACAGACAACACAAACAGCCAGTGATAATGAGAGTGGTGACACCGTCAGCCATGCAGCCGGCCTGGACTTTTTATTTTTAATTATGAAGGATCATCTGCGCAAGGCAAAGATGATAGCATCAACAAAACACGGCGTAACACACGCGGCTGTATGGGACAGGCTTTTATTTAATTCAGAACAAACCGCTTAGCAAAAATGGAAAATATAGTCTAGAATAATTAATTGATCTGTTGTTTGGCCACTGTTTGAAAATAACCCGAATTATGAGCAAATAATCTGATCCAGAGCAGCAGTCATAATCAGACTTCTTCTAAATAAACCTAAACATTCAATAACTGGGTCAGGTCGGACCATGGGGTTTTTTTTTCTCTTCTTCTTCACAGGAGAAAATGAGGTGCGCTGTGCTCACGGACGCGTTGATGTTTTGTGATTTATCTGCTGCCTTGACTCTGCCCTTTATACATGTGCGTTCAGATTAACAATAAGACAAGCCATGGTTGAGTTTATTTAGTTAATAATCAGCATCTTAGTACCTCTGATCCGGAGCGATAGTGTTATGAAAATCGCTACAGCTGAACTGGTCTGGTTTTTAGCTGCTCAATCTCATTGTTTCAAAGAAAAGGGATTGATTTTTATAACGAAATGAAACGAAAACAATATTATATTGATACATTGTTGTAAAAAAAATCCAAAAGAAACGAAAATGAACTAAAGAAAATAACTTTCACACACACATTAAAACAGTGCGATTGGTTGAAAGCTGATAATTAGCCATGTGCTTATAAGGTGATTGGCCGAAACCAAGAACAAAGCCGTGTGAATGGCCAATCGCCATGTGTTAACGGCCGACATGTAAATCAGCTGTTTCGATGGGCGTTAAATGAATAGAGATGTTAATGTGTCTCATAAGGTACTTTGCACATAGGCTACTTTCTGTAACTGAAAGAAAAACAGCCAGCTGGAAGAATGTGTTGCCTAAATCTTTTACTGTGTGGGAGATCTCCACCAACGGAGAAAGCAAGTGGGACCGTTCTCAGTCTCTGAGCAGCGCACGTTTCACAGACTCCAGCACCTTGGACAATGCTGCGGGGGGAGGGAGGGGGGCTGTCGGGGTGGAGGTGCTGTACTGTAGGCTACAGTAGGGTGAGGATAGGACCCTCAGATGATCTTCTCGGAGTTCGCTGATCTTATCTATGCAGTCTTTCAAGTCCTTTCTGTCCATGCCTGGAAACTCCGTTCTCAGTGACTGCACTACAAAGGTCTTCACATTTTGTGGCAGTTCATGTTTCCCCCTGGATCAGTCCCAGTTTGTTTTTTTTTCTCTAGCTTTATTTAAAATATACAGCAGCTTTATATTAGGCTACAGTCACCAGCAGGCACACAAACAGCATCCCCAGGACAGGATATCGATTACGGTCACATGCCAGTCGCTCCTCCCTTCAGTTCTCTTTCTCAATGACACTGTCCAGATGATCGATGTAGCCTACTTATTACAGACGCTGATGGTCAGCTTCTCCATCCAAAATGTCTGGATCGCTGCTTCCAACTCCTCCCTGTTAGTTGGTTTCGCCTCAGAGCGGATGTAGTGCTTCATCGAAGCCCAGACCAGCTCTATCGGGTTTCGATCTGGTGACCTAAACAACAATGTATCAATATAATATTGTTTTCGTTTCATTTCGTTATAAAAATCAATCCCTTTTCTTTGAAACAATGAGATTGAGCAGCTAAAAACCAGACCAGTTCAACTGTAGCGATTTTCATAACACTATCGCTCCGGATCAGAGGTACTAAGATGCTGATTATTAACTAAATAAACTCAACCATGGCTTGTCTTATTGTTAATCTGAACGCACATGTATAAAGGGCAGAGTCAAGGCAGCAGATAAATCACAAAACATCAACGCGTCCGTGAGCGCAGCGCACCTCATTTTCTCCTGTGAAGAAGAAGAGAAAAAAAAACCCCATGGTCCGACCTGACCCAGTTATTGAATGTTTAGGTTTATTTAGCCTAGAAGAAGTCTGATTATGACTGCTGCTCTGGATCAGATTATTTGCTCATAATTCGGGTTATTTTCAAACAGTGGCCAAACAACAGATCAATTAATTATTCTAGACTATATTTTCCATTTTTGCTAAGCGGTTTGTTCTGAATTAAATAAAAGCCTGTCCCATACAGCCGCGTGTGTTACGCCGTGTTTTGTTGATGCTATCATCTTTGCCTTGCGCAGATGATCCTTCATAATTTGTGATACATAATCATCAAGTCATAAAGCAAGACAGGCTTTATCATATTACAATAGTTTCTGTGATTTAGGCAGGGTATACAGTAGTTAGTTCTAGTTTAATAGCCTAGAGTTTAAGCTGTGGATTACTGCACAGATCACTGAGTCATCCGCCTGTCGTCCTCCGTTCTCACAGATGCCACCTGGTGGTTGTTTTGGCACATTGAGGCTATTCATTAAAAGCTCTTGTCTCGCCAAAGAAAAAAAATCCCTGAGTCTTGTGGCGTCTCGCGTGGACCACGCGTGAAGTCCGCAATTTTGAACCAGTAACATCTGTAGTTAATGGTGAGTTCTTCAGTAACTCCTAATCAAATTACTGAAGAACTAACTATTACTTAATCATTAGTTACCCTTTTTGTGTACCTTAAGGTAAAGTGAGACATCAAAATTAGTAGGTAATGAGTACTGAATCATTACTTAATCATTAGTTACCCTTTTTGTGTACCTTATAGTAAAGTGAGACATCAAAATGACTAGGTAATGAGTACTGAATCATTAGTTACCGTTTTTGTGTACCTTATAGTAAAGTGAGACATCAAAATGACTAGGTAATGAGTACTGAATCATTACTGAATCATTAGTTACCCTTTTCGTGTACCTTATAGTAAAGTGAGACATCAAAATGACTAGGTAATGAGTACTGAATCATTACTGAATCATTAGTTACTCTTTTTGTGTACCTTATAGTAAAGTGAGACATCAATATGAGTAGGTAATAAGTACTGAATCATTACCTAGTCATTAGTTACTATTTTTGTGTAAGGTACACAAACATTACAGTAGTTACTGATGAACTAATGAGGAACCAAAATAATCATTTGCCTCTATGTGCACCAAAATAACTTTTGTCTTCACGGGCACCAAAATAAGATTTTACCTGCACAGGTACACCAAAATAACATTTTTTTTTAATGTCCACACACAAGAAAATATGATAGAATTTAAAAAAAAAAAAAAAAAAAAAAGAGAAAGAAAAGAAAAGAAAAACCTTTGTAGCTTTCTTGTTTTAATAATAGCCTAATAAAAAATAACAATAGCGTCCCCAGCTAAATGATGGTCAGAAATGATGAACCTGATGGTTCACATTCCTTTATTCCATGGACCGTATTCAGTTGCAGACACACCGTAAGAGCTATGAGAAGAAGAAAATAAAATACAGTTACCCTTCCTTTTACATAAATGAAATTATTTTTAACTGCTTTTATCACATAAACAATCATGTAAGTTGACTCCCTTTTTATCTATTTTAATCAAAAGACAATATCCAAATGGAGTGCTATATTACCATGAAATAAATATTTTTAACCGTTTGTTTTTAATCCAATAAACTGTTTTTAACCTTACCAGACCTCACATCAAACAGACAAAATACGTCCTGTTGCATTAATAAAACAATCAACGAGTTAGCTTAGCTCCATCTCACTTCAATGTATTGAAGTGAAATGGAGCTAAACTAAGCTAACTAAGCCGAGCTGCCAATGCTAATAGCTACCGCTAACCACAACATGTTCCATACATGAGACTATCAACAGCGACCAAACTCGAGCCGGACATAAATATAGCATGAAAAGGTAACAAAAATTATAGCTGCTGCGCAGCGATGGGTCGGGTCCGGGCTACTTTTGGGCAAATTTAGGCAATTCTGAGCAACAAACAGGAGAATAGGAAGACAAGACAGTTGTCCTTATAATGTCCAATTTGCATCAGTTGAGGATTGAACCCACAACCACGGGAACCAAAGACCATTGTCTATCGCACCGAGCTAATTGACAAGTGGCAGATCAACAGTGGCTTCACAAATTGAGTAAGCCATTCACTGTCGTGTAGGCAGAAAAAGAAAAATCAGTTTTTGAGGTAAAATAATGATATGTATTTGTCAAACATCTACTATGAGTCTAAGATGTTAGGAGCCTTCGCAGATGGTCCAGTCCAAGCTATTTGAATTTTTAAATTTAGAAGCTTGCTGTGATGCCACCATTAGGACAATTGTCTTGTGTTTCGTGTTGAGGACATTTTACCTTACACAAAAATAGTAACTAATGACTAGGTAATGATTCAGTACTTATTACCTACTCATATTGATGTCTCACGTTACTATAAGGTGCACAAAAAGAGTAACTAATGATTCAGTAATAATTCAGTACTCATAACCTAGTCATTTTGATGTCTCACTTTACTATAAGGTACACGAAAAGGGTAACTAATGATTCAGTAATGACTCGGTACTCATTACCTAGTCATTTTGATGTCTCACTTTACTATAAGGTACACAAAAAGGGTAACTAATGATTCAGTACTCATTACCTAGTCATTTTGATGTCTCACTTTACTATAAGGTACACAAAAAGGGTAACTAATGATTAAGTAATGATTCAGTATTCTATACCTACTCATTTTGATGTCTCACTTTACCTTAAGGTACACAAAAAGGGTAACTAATGATTAAGTAATAGTTAGTTCTTCAGTAATTTGATTAGGAGTTACTGAAGAACTCACCATTAACTAATAGTGAGTTCCTCATTCATTCCAAATTTGTTTCATAGTAAATAACTACTCTAAATTTTGTGCACCTCAAACAACTTCACTGTGAACCACGGTGTGATCAGTATACAGTACTACACAGCCCCATGATACATTAATTTAGCCTACCAAACATGTGACAAACTATCATATTTATTTCGAAGGCAACATGGATGGTCATATTGATGTGTATGTGGTCTGAAATTAATGAATAAAATCTTCTCAAGAATCCTGCTGTCTGTGATTTTTTTAAGGAACTACTAATGTAAAGATGAAGATGAAGAAATGAAAAACCACTCATTATGTGTCACTTTAGGTCATAAAGGTTAACTACTGGACATGTTATTGAGTAATGATTCTGTACTGATGAAGTAACTAGTTCACTAATCATCAAGTTGTGATTAACTTTCTATGAAATTTGGTCATGACTTAATGAAGAACTGATCATTAATAGTTCCTCATTAGTTCCTCATTAACTACTCCTCTGAAATTTGATCAGGGGTTCCTGAAGAACTGACCATTAACTAATAGTTAGTTAATCATTAGTTCCTCAGTAACTACTCTAATTTTGTGTGTCTCATTTCCCTAACTAACTACTCATTAGTTCCTCAGTAACTACTCCTCTGAAATTTGATCAGGGGTTCCTGAAGAACTGACCATTAACTAATAGTTAATTAATCAGTAGTTCCTCGGTAACTACTGTAATTTTGTGTAGCTTAGTTCCTCAGTAACTACTGTAATTTTGTGTAGCTCAATTCCTCACTAACTACTCATTAGTTCCTCATTAGTTCTTCATTAGTTACTCATTAACTAGTCTAATTTTGTGTACCTTATTGTAAAGTGTTACCCATCTGTCTTTTAAATACCATATTGAGTGTCTTACAAAGAAACTCAGGGTTAAACTGGGTTTCTATTATAGAAACAAAAGTTGTTTCTCCTTTAATGCGAGAAAAAGACTGATTCTGGCAACTTTTGTATCAATACTTGACTATGGTGACATCTTATACATGCATGCAAATCTCTCCTCTCTGAAAATGCTGGATTCGGTGTATCATGCAGCATTAAGATTTGTAACAGATTTAGGTTTTTGTACTCATCACTGTAGTCTTTATGAGAGTGTTGGCTGGCCTTCTTTGCACAATCGTAGATGGGAACACTGGTATTGTTTTCTTTATAAGGCCATCCTGTGTGACTTATGTAATAAATCCCCGATAATGTAATAACCCCAATAATGTAATAAAAAATTTCACTTGAGTGGATTGAAAATGTAATAAAACCTGATAATGTAATAACTTCCCAATAATGTAATAAAGTGCATTTCCCAATAATGTAATACACTCTTAACCAATAATGTAATAAAGTATTACATTATTACATTATCAGGTTAGTCTTCATTTCAAGGGACCTGATAATGTAATAATACTCCAATAATGTAATAATTTAACAGGAGATCACTCATTACTTGGTTTCAAGTGGTGTGTTCAAGGTTATATGTCTGTGTAAGCAACACAAGCTCCAGAGCGCCACCAACAGGTCAAAGTTGGACATGCATGAATGGTTAACTTTGACCCGTTCATCCGTTTTTCACTGGAGCCCTCGGGCCGAGGTAAACACATCCTTAATGTCTTTTTCCGCCATATTGGATTTTCGCCATCTTATTGCTGTTCATTATGTGAAATGTTCTGAAAGCCACTAGGCACAAGTATATAGTTACATATACTGTAGTTTGAAATACAAAATAATCCATTCAAAAAACATATAACAGCTGCAAGCAATGATGAAGGGGCAGTGGATAGCAGCAAGGCTGGTTGAGACCAGGTTTTTGTCCATGCAGGTTTAATGAGAATGTGTATGAATGAATGAATGAATGAATGAATGTTTTTGTTTTTATGTTTTATGATTTTTTTTTTTTACATTGTCCATTGATAGCACTTTGAGATCATTTATTTGATGAAAAGTGCTATACAAATCTAACAAATTATTATTATTATTATTATTATTATTATTATTATTATTATTATTATTATTATTAATGTCAATAAGAGTTTAAGTTTAACACCAGGATACTCAAAGATCAGACATGAATCTTAGTGCAAAGAATAATCATACTTTCATCAGGTAAATGTGTCTACTTTCTTACCCTTTTACAATTTGGATCTAAAAGCTGCCATAGACAATATAGCCATATTACTATTGTTAAAAACAATAATAGTAATATAGCAATGAAGGGGTCAAGCAACAATAGGCCAGAGTAGTCATGGCAACAAGATAGAACTATGTCAGAACTTTAAACAAGTTTCACATGTGAAATCGGATAATGTGATTTTAACAACTTTCAAAATGACAGCAAAATTCTGCTGTTTTCGTTTAGAAACTGTATGTGGAGGTATGACAGTATAAGCAGACATTTAAAGTATAATAAGTATAAAAAGTAAATATGTTTAAAATCCACACATGTGAAGAGAACGCAGTTTAAACACAGCATCCCCTGAGGTCAAAGGTCACACTTTTTTGTGGTATCCCCAGGATGATGTCATGAATCTATTGACCATGTTTTGCAGCCATGCTGTCATATTTGGTTGGCTGTCACAGCCAAGCTGTTTTTAAATTTGAGAAGAATCTGTTTGACACATTAGTTCAGCTTGGTCTGAAGATCATACGCTAAGTTTCATCAAGATTGGACAGAATATGTGTCCCCCTATAGGTCAAAGGTCACCAGTTGTTTTGGGTGTCCCCAGGATGATGTCATGAGTCTATATACCAAGTTTGGTTGAGATATGTTAAAAGGTTACTGAGAAATGGGCTTACTTCCTGTTTGGCAAGCTCAATGTCAAGTTTGATTGGCTGTCACAGCTAAGCGCCTTTGAATTTGAAGAAGATGCTGAATGCATTTGTGTATCATGGTCTGAATATCACGTGGGCAACGTTTCAAGATCAGACAAAATTTGTGACAAGAGAGGCCTTTTAAAGGTTTTTGATCAAATCAAAGATGGCGGAAATCCAATATGGCGGAAAAAGACATTAAGGATGTGTTTACCTCGGCTTGGCCCGAGGGCTCCAGTGATACATTGCTTGTGAAAAACGGATGAACGGGTTAAAGTTAACCATTCATGCATGTCCAACGTTGACCTGTTGGTGGCGCTCTGGAGCTTGTGTTGCTTACACAGAAATATAACCTTAAATACACCACTTGAAACCAAGTAATGAGTGATCTCCTGTTAAATTATTACATTATTGGAGTATTATTACATTATCAGGTCCCTTGAAATGAAGGCTAACCTGATAATGTAATAATGTAATACTTTATTACATTATTGGTTAAGAGTGTATTACATTATTGGGAAATGCACTTTATTACATTATTGGGAAGTTATTACATTATCAGGTTTTATTACATTTTCAATCCACTCAAGTGAAATTTTTTATTACATTATTGGGGTTATTACATTATCGGAGATTTATTACATTATCGGGTTCTACACCCCTTATTTGTGTTCTCTTTTGGTTCCTAAAGTCAACACGAAAAGCTGTAGTCTCAGGCACAATAGATTGATAATGTATACTATTCCTCGTACGCGGACTGTCTTTGGGGAAAGTGCCTTCAAAGCATTTGCACCCTCGTCCTGGTATAAATTACAGAGTCATTTTAAATTGGATTATCTCCCAAGTATGGAAGATTTTAAAGCTAGGATCAAGGACTATTTGACTACTGCATGCACATGTGATTTGCTAGCCTCGTAAACCAGCCTCTCGCGGAAATGCATTTCATTTCATTTCTCGGGAGAGTCTGGCCCCTATAAGCGTTTGGGGTGGGCGGCAGCTGGGCGG
Organism: Trachurus japonicus; assembly: GCF_045865225.1. Classification (NCBI taxonomy): domain Eukaryota; kingdom Metazoa; phylum Chordata; class Actinopteri; order Carangiformes; family Carangidae; genus Trachurus; species Trachurus japonicus. Next base: position 5,011,697 of record NC_140915.1, on the reverse strand, counting down.
GAGTAGTAGCAAAGACGGTTTAATATCTTTGGTAGTAGTGTTGACAGACAACCCCATTCAGCCAATCAGCAAGTTGGTGTAGTGACGGGGCTTTGCACCAGTTGGTCCCTGATTGGCCAACGTGCTGTGTCAATCACAGCGGGTGACGCTGATTGGCTCGGCCTTCTGAGGGTTTCAGTCCAAACGCTTAGAATGGGGATTAGGCCAGACTCTCCCTCGGAATGAAATGAAATGCACTTCCGCGAGAGGCTGGTTTACGAGGCTAGTGATTTGCCAAACTGTTTTAGCTGTTTGTTTTGTTGTTGTTGTTCAAGTGTGTACTTTATGTGGACCTACTGTGCTGCTCTCTTGGCCAGGACCCCCTTGCAAAAGAAATTCTGAATCTCAATGAGATTATTCCTGGTTAAATAAAGGTTAACAAAAAATAAAAAATAAAAAAACAGATAAATGTCCACTTTCAGTGTCCAAAACATTCACTGTGTTCACTTTGTGATGTTAAATACAATACAACATGTGTACTGTATTGTTCATCCACTGCACTGATATGTCAAAAAACTGCAGTAACTGAACACACTTTTTAAGTGGTATCTTTTGTTGAGTTTATTACACAATACTTTGATCTCTTTGAATCAATAACCCAAAGTATGAAAAAACTAAAACGAATAAAAACTAAACTAAAACTAGAAAAAAAGTTAAACAAACAGAAAAACAAAAACTAGCAAACCCGTTCTAAAAACAAAATGAAATGAACTGAATTAGAGAAAAAAAAAGGTTCAGAGAGACTGTAAAGAAAAACATAAAGCTATCCTCTTCTTTTATTCTTTATTTAGATTGAGGGGCTGCTGGTTGTCAGAGATCAGCTGTTCTTCTCTGGTCTTGGCTCTTAAGTCCAACCCCTCCCACCTGAGACACCTGGACCTGAGCATCAACTACAACCTGAAGGATCTGAGTGGTTTTCTGGAGAGTCCAGACTGTAGACTGGAGACTCTGGGGTCAGACTCTGTTTTATTTCTGTGCTCAGATTAATGTGATGTGAAAGTTGTGTTGACACTGAGCATGTGAGGCTGATGTTATTCTGATCCACACTGAGGGTCGTCATGGTGACGGTTGTTTTCTTCTTCTCTGCTTTTAGTCCAGCTACTACAATTACAGAAACACAAGTAATGTGTCAGACAATAACTGATCTATAATCAATAGCTGGTGGCTCCTCCTCTTTCCTGAGGCTCTGTGGTGTTTGTAGTGAAACATTCAAAGCCAGCATCCCATAATAAGCAGGTGTGTGTGTGCTGGTTTCAGCTCTGTGAAGAAGTTGGAGCAGGTTCAATCTGTGAATTCAGTCAGCAGAGTTCAGCCTCACATGTTTGTTGTCATGGCAACAGAGTTCAGCCTCACATGTTTGTTGTCATGGCAACAGAGTTCAGCCTCACATGTTTGTTGTCATGACAACAGGGTTCAGCTTCTCATGTTTGTTGTCTTTAAAACTTGACCGTGGTCAGTAAACCTCTGATCAATGTGGCTGCTCAACATGAGTTTGTCTGGATGGAGCCACAGGTGGAGCTGACAGGTGAAGAGGCGGAGTCACTGCGTCTGTGTTGAAGCAGCAGCAGCTTCTCATGAATACCCTCAGATCCTGTTGGCCATTTTTTTGTATCATCTGATTTTTAATCTGGCTGTCATTTTGGCTGTGATCATGCTATAATGTTGGTAGGTTGCAGAGAGGTGGCTTTTGCAAGGTACATCATGTTCCTAAAAGATCTCCTGTCTGCACCTTATAATTCTATTTTTATCGCGTTGGGACCTCATCTCCTGATATGGACAAAAAATGAGATAGAGAGAGATCCATTGAAAATCGCAAAAAACACACGTTTTCACCTGGGGTTATTTTGTCCCAGAAAAATATTTTTAATATTTTCATGGTTTAATTCACATCAGGGGAAGTCAAAATATAGGTTTCTGGGCGATTTTTGAAATATCACTTCATATTACCGTGAGGACATCGCTCCGAAGTCCGGGGCATTATCTTCGGCTGGCCCCGCCATGTGAGTCTGCTGCCAGGGTACAGCTACACAGGTACAGTACCGCTGCCCTGCATTTTTATTACGGATATAAGCGGTCCCTCACTACAACAGGCCACAAAAGGGTTATGAAATTACACATCATTCATTAGAAGACACCTAACCCTAAGCAACAAAAGAAAAATTATTGTAATACCTATTTTTACTTTATCATGGTGTGTGTTTGAAAACAGTTTACAATAAATGTCCCTATCAGGAGAACGTTAGTCATTTTTAACAGGATCTGAGGGTTAATGAGCTGTGACTGTTTAACCTGCTTCCTGTTGCTTCAGCTGTTGGACTTTGATTTTCTAAACTTTTTCTTTCTGAAGCTTCTTCAGCTCTGAACAGATGATGAGACACTGAACGCTGTCAACAAGGAGCTTTGTCCTCAACTCACTGCTTTTATTCTTTATTCAGATTGGAGGGCTGCAGTTTGTCAGAGATCAGCTGTTCTTCTCTGGTCTCAGCTCTGAAGTCCAACCCCTCCCACCTGAGAGAACTGAACCTGAGCAGAAACAACCTGCAGGATTCAGGAGTGAAGCATCTGAGTGGTTTTCTGGAGAGTCCAGACTGTAGACTGGAGACTCTGAGGTCAGTTCACTGACTGTTACTGTTGTAGATCTTAGATCTTTGATCCACAACTGAACCTGATTGATTTTCACTCAGAACTTGAATCATTGACTTTGATGTCATGAATGAAGGACGTTTGAAATGTTTCCTGTTGTTCTTCTCTCCAAGGTTATTGTTGATAACGAAAATGAAGAAAATGACAAAAACTAGGATTGAAAAAACATTTCCGCTAAATGAGATGAATAAAAACTACTATAATTAGTGTGTGTGTGTGTGTGTGTGTGTGTGTGTGTGTGTGTGTGTGTGTGTGTGTGTGATCCGGTTCTTTTGCCACCAAAGAACCAATGTTGCACATGAGGCATTGTAAGGTTAACATAGAAAAGCTAAGCACATCAGCATCAAGCTGAGGTGGAGAAGTTCTCAGCTGTCTGGCTCTGTGCACGACCAGATAAATGTCCATGTTCACTGTCCAAAACATTAACTGTGTTCACTTTGTGATGTTAAATACAATACAACATGCAAGGTACTGTATTGTTCATCTACTGCACTGATATGTCAAAAAACTGCAGTAACTGAACACATTTTTAAGTGGTATCTTTTGTTGAGTTTATTACACAATACTTTGATCTTTTTGAATCAATAACCTAAAGTACGAAAAAAACTAAAACTAATAAAAACTAAAACTAAGCATTTAGAAAAAAAGTTTCAACAAATGTCACAGGTTTACTTCTTTTTCTCTGGCACACAGATGAACAGACAGAGACAGGTAAGTTCCAGATAAGGAAGTTTATTTTTAACAGGGAAAATTGTTCAAACTTCCTAAAATAATAGACGCTGGTGGCAAGGGGGATAGGGAGTATAAAGTCTTTAAAGAGCAACTAAACCCCTCAGTTTTGGATGACGTGCTCTAAGCTTGAAATTCAAAAAATGCCTTGATTATGAGCGGGGCTCCAGGAGCTCTCTCCGACCCCCCCCGCGCACCATTCACACCCGCGAAATCACACAAGAAAAAAAAGTAATAAACACACATCAACACTTCTGCTAGCGCTAACGAGCTACTAACAAGCGACTCTTAACAGCACTAGTAGCGCGGACACTACTAGGAGAGGACGCCAGAGCCGTGACACAGCATCTACAGCTGATCCGCTGGCTCGTTAGCTCGTTAGCGGCTTGTTAGCGCCGGCCGCACTAACGATTCCCATTCAGGCAGCTGTTAGCAGCCGTTAGTCGCAGCAGAGCAGCTAGAGCGCCCCGGTGCTGATTGGTCGGGGAGCTAGTGGCCGGTGACGAAAGCTGCCTCCAAAACGTCATCTGCCTCAATCTCAGCCAATAGAAAAAATTCGATTGTAATAGCCGTGTTTCAACCCATAGAGGGCAGTCACTCTACATCTTTAGTACAAAATACACCAAATTGAAATATTTTGACTAAAATGTCAAAAGTTGGACCAGAATCAACCGACAACACTACCTTATACCCAAATATATTTGTTTTCAGCAGAAAAAAGTGGTTTAGGGGTTTAGTTCCTCTTTAAAAGAGTCTTTAAACGTTTACTTCACCTCAATGATTGGGCTCGGGCAGTGGAAGGGAGAGGGGAAGGGGAGGGGGTGAGACGACATGCAGTGAGGAAGGCGGCGTGGTCCTGGTCCCGGTCCCGACACACAGCATGGGTGTGTATTTCTCTGGTTTCGTGGGAGGCAGCGTGTACCTGGCAATCGTCCTTTACCTCCAACGAGCCGTCGCTATTTGTCTCTCGTTCACAGTCCTTCCATCAGCTCGATCGACGAAGCTCTCTGCCGTCGATCAGCGCCTGTTTCCTCAGCTCCGCTAGCCAGCCAGCTCGCACACAGTCCTGCCCTCAATGCTTTTCAGCCTGCTGCCTGATTCACTGCATGGCACAGTAATTGGCAACTCGCTGCAGGTGTGACGGGGAGGTCCTTCTGAGCAGTGAAGAGAAACTCATAGCAAAGTGAAATCACACAAAAAAAGTGCAAAACACCATACTAGTGAATAATACACACAAAAAAGAGTCTCTTCTTGGCTTTGTGACACAAACAATCAAACCCGCTCTAAATACTAATTGAAATGAACTGAATTAGAAAAAAAAGGTTCAGAGACACTGTAAAGAAAAACATAAAACTATCATCTTCTTTTATTCTTTATTCAGATTGAGGGGCTGCTGGTTGTCAGAGATCAGCTGTCATGGCAACAGAGTTCAGCCTAACATGTTTGTTGTCATGGCAACAGAGTTCAGCCTCTCATGTTTGTTGTCTTTAAAGCCAGGAACACACCGCCACAACGCTTCCCGACACCGACGGCTTTGGCCGACGAGTCTGTCGCCTCTCGTCGGGAGAAAGGAAAAAGTGAAACACACTGCCCCGACTGCCGACCAGAGTGATTGAGTGGCGAGGACTCCCCCATAGAAATACAGACCAATACAGACCAGGGGCGGCTCTGCTCACTGTTCATTCAAACAAACTAATGCCACTGCCACAGTTAATTTCATCAATGAGACCAACATTTATCTCCCCAAAACAATTTAACCAGCCACGTTTTAAAACCGAAATTAAAACAGTTTTTAGCAGCTTACTGCTGTGGCTCGGTTGCCGCGAATTGGCGATAGCCGATGCTAGTTTCTGTTAGCCCGTCTATGGTGTTTTACATTACACGTTAGCATTAAGCTAGCGGGCTTTATATGCTTAGTTGTGAGCTGTGTGTGTTTTGAACGTTGTTTCAAACTATGTGGGTTTGATTGAACATCTTTGATGTTTAATATATAGGACACCGTTTGTTTACTGTGGTCACTTCCGTCCCTCCCACACACCGCGCTGATTCGCTTAGGGCACCGCCAATCAGAATCGCCGTAGCTAGCACACAGCCAATCAGAGTACCCGACGAGTCTACTCTCCCGACGGCCGACAAGTCCCGACTGAGCATGTTCAATCGGCCCCGACGAGATCCGACAAGACCCGAGGCTCCCCGACGGAGGTGAACACACCAAACAGACGAGCTGCCGACGCCGTCCGACGAGGCCAGACGCCCAACGGTCGGCTCGGTGTGTCCCTGGCTTAAAACTTGAGCGTGGTCAGTAAACCTCTGATCAATGTGGCTGCACAACATGAGTTTGTCTGGATGGAGCCACAGGTGGAGCTGACAGGTGAAGAGGCGGAGTCACTGCGTCTGTGTTGAAGCAGCAGCAGCTTCTCATGAATATTAATGAGCTGTTTTCTCTCTATGTGACTGTTTAACCTGCTTCCTGTTGCTTCAGCTGTTGGACTTTGATTTTCTAAACTTGTTCTTTCTGAAGCTTCTTCAGCTCTGAACAGATGATGAGACACTGAACACTGTCAACAAGGAGCTTTGTCCTCAACTCACTGCTTTTATTCTTTATTCAGATTGTGGAGCTGCAGGTTGTCAGAGATCAGCTGTTCTTCTCTGGTCTCAGCTCTGAAGTCCAACCCCTCCCACCTGAAACTCCTGGACCTGAGCTACAACAACCTGCAGGATTCAGACCTGAAGGATCTTCGTGCTCTTGTGGAGAGTCTAGACTGTAGACTGGAGACTGTGAGGTCAGTAGAGGGATGGATCAGTCCATGCTGCTCTCATCTCTGTTGTCATTCTCAGTGTAGATTATGTTGGCAGGTGCTGTAGATTAGATTAGATTAGAAAACTTTATTGATCCCCAAGGGGAAACTGCTTTGCCACGCAATAAAAACACAAACATCACTTAACAAACAATACAAACATTTCCATACCATTACACAAAACTTATCAACATGATTGGATACTTCATACAACAGAGTAGGCTGCTCAAAGCAAGTGATTTAAATTGATATTAATATAGGCAAGGATAGATAAATAAATATAAGAAAATATACACCTCCAGAAGATTAAAAAACAACAACAACAACAACAACAACAACAATAGACAGCCGCTATTTGTGGTTAAAATATCTGACTGCTGCAGGAACAAAGGAGCGTCTGAGTCGTTCAGTAGAACACCGAGGCATCACTAACCGCTCACTGAAGGAGCTTTTAAGATCCCTAAAAATATTGTGGAGTGGGTGGTTATCATAGAAGACTGTTTTCAACTTGGTCCTTGTTCTCTTCTCCACTATTACCTCAAGCTTATCTGGGTTAAAACCAATCACTGAGCCAGCCCTCTTGATTATTTTATTAATCCTGCTCTTGTCGTCAATAGGTATACTGCCTCCCCAGCACAGGACAGCATAACATAAGACACTAGCCAGGATGCCCTGGTAGAAGACGCCTAGCAGCCTTGGGCTAATGTCAAAAGATCTAAGTTTCCTTAGAAAGAAAAGCCTGGACTGAGCCTTCTTTACAAGGACCCCAGTGTTTTCCTTCCAGTTGAGCTTATTGTCCAAATGGACACCAAGATATTTGTAGGACTCCACAATTTCTATTCTCTGATTATTAATTGTCACTGGGACAGCCTCCTCTTTTTTCTTTCTAAAATCGATAATTAGCTCTTTTGTTTTACCCACATTCAGCTGTAAAAAATTTGTATCACACCATTTGGCAAAAGAGTGTGCCTCTTTTTTATAGGCCACGTCATTGCCATGGTTAAGCAGACCCACAAGTGCAGTGTCGTCTGAAAACTTTTGTATTAGACAGGATGGCTGACTATGCCTGTAATCAGCTGTATAAAGCGAAAATAAAAAAGGAGATAAAACTGTCCCCTGTGGAGCTCCTGTGTTGGTTAAAATGATGTCTGAGGCTTTATCAAGCCTGACATACTGGGGACGGGCTAAAAGATAATCTAAAAGCCAGGCAATGGTTTTGTTATGCAATTTAAAATTACTTAATTTATCGGCTAAAATGTGTGGCTGTATTGTATTAAAAGCACTAGAAAAATCAAAAAACAGGATCCTGACAGAACTGGCTGTGGTTTCAAGGTGACTGTAAATGTTATGCAACATAAAAATTAAAGCATCATCTACTCCCACACCCCTTCTATAAGCAAACTAGGGATGTGCACGGTTACTCGGATACTCGGGTACCCGAGTAGACAATCTGCTAATCGGTTACGAATTAGTAACCGGGTAACCTAGGATTATTTCATTGTCGGCGATGCCGGGTGTATAGTCGCTCTGTTTCTCGTCTATTTCAGCCTTTACATCGACCCCACCGGTGTGTTTGTAACGTTAGCTTACCCAGAAGCCGAGCAGTCAAGCCTGTCCAATAGGGGACCCGTGTGCCGTCACATGACGGGCTAAACTCCAATGGGAAAACATGATCTGCCAAAGATCGTTTATTTACATCAAGATGGTTGCTCTGTTGCCGTGTGTGATCACTACTATCAGGAAATCTCCCGTCAATCCTAATAAATAATGCGTAAATAATGTATGCTTTTCATGCAAATTGAGACAACTAAATGTGCCTGAGATTAATGAGAACCTGTGTTTACTGCAGAAAACAAACTAAAACACACACAAAATTGTCTGTGAAACTCAAGTAAATGTCAGGGTTGTCCATGCTTTACAACAGTGCCGCTTTGTGGTCGTCAAGTGAAATTGACGAACAGACAGGAGTCTGACATGATTGGCAGTTACAGTTTTGTGAAAAGAAGATGGCGAGTAGAAGTGCTGTGTGGGACCACTTTGATCTGGACAAAGGTGATACAAACAAGGTTGTATGTCGCATTTGTAACATTAAACTGGCTTATAACCACTCAACGAGTTCTATGAGAAACCATTTAAGGTTCAAACATGCCGGACTCGGCACTCTGGGGGAGGCCTCGGGGCAGACCGTGACCAAGCAAACGGCTATCAGTTCCTTCACAGTCCCACTTGGGAGAAGATGTGATGCCGTGAGATCCAAAAGGATAACAGACCTAATCACCAACATGTTAACTAAGGACATGTTGCCTCTGAGTTTTGTCGAGGGTGAGGGGTTTCGGAAATTGATGGAGTGCGTGGAGCCGGAGTATACAGTCCCGTCACGAAAGACGGTGACTGCGAGGGTCGAAAGCACCTATGACACCATGGCATCAAACCTCAAGAGCCAGTTGATGAGGGCCGAGGCAGTCGCCATCACCACAGATGGCTGGACGGCTCTGACCACCGAGTCTTACATGACCATCACGTGCCACTACATCGCAGACGCAGATCGAAAGAAAATGTGTAGTGCTGTGCTGCAGACCCGGGCGATGGAGGAACGACACACGGCGGAAAATCTGGCTGGAGTCCTAACATCGGCTGCGGAGGAGTGGGGCCTGACAGGAAAAATCATGGCCTGTGTTCACGACAACGCCTCAAACATCACTGCGGCAAACCAGCACCTGCTTGAGTGGGAGTCCGTGCCCTGTTTCGCCCACACACTCCAGCTCGCTATCAATGATGGCTTTAAGGCGCAAGCGATGCATCACTTAATTGGTGCATGTAATCGACTGGTGAGTCACTTTCACCACAGCACCATTGCCACCACTGCTCTGAAAAAGAAGCAGGAACTTCAACAGCTTCCCTGCCACAAGTTGATTCAATCCTGTAAGACGCGCTGGAATTCCGTCAGTGATATGATGGAGCGGCTCCATGAGCAGCGGTGGGCGATCACAGCAGTCCTCTCTGACCGGACTGTCACCAAGCTAGCTGACGCCAGGACGCTGGAGCTGACAGACGCCAGCTGGTCAACGCTGGAGGATATCCTGCCCGTCCTGAAGTCACTCAAGACGGCCACTACGGCATTGTGCAGCGAGTCATGTGTCTCAGTGTCCATGGTCTACCCTGTGACCATGAGCCTTCTGAATAGGTAACAAATTGGGAGATAATATTATTTATATATTAGTATTTTAATGATTTAATAATAAGTTTAAGATGCTCATATGAGTTTATGACTGCAAAAAAAAGTTCTCCCCTCCGAGGCGCATTTATGCCTTTTTTTCAGTCATTATAGCCTTGCTTAGCCTACTGCTTTCATGTTTCTTCCACGTCCTCGCAGATACAATAAACATAACTTAAGTTTGATGAAGTTGTAGAATCTAAAAATTATAGGATAGGCTCTATATAATATATAGCCTATATATTAGGCTATATATACTTGTTTAGATTAAAGCGCTTTTATTTTTATTACTGTAGGCATCTCAAAGTCAAACAAGGGACAGGAGGGGACAGCGTCGATTCCGCCAAAGTGGCGGACTTCAAGCGGACCGTGGAGGCTTCCCTGCGGAAACGAGTACCACCAGCTCCGGGATGGCTGGGAAGGTGGCCCTCCTCGTGTCCGCTCTTGACCCCCGTCACAAGAGCCTACGCTTCCTCGACGCTGCTATGAGAGAGGCAGTGAGAAACAACCTCGTCCTAAACTTGGCCGAAGCAAATGATGGTGGTGAGGCCGAGTCCGAGGAAGATGTGCCTCCCTGTCCAGTGAAAAAAAAGAAAGATGATGGCCTCAGCTCCTTCTTCGGCGAGGATTACGCAGAGCCAGCGACAACAGGAGTCGATGAGGTGTTACGGTACACCGCGGAGCCATGCATCCCCCTCACCAGCGACCCACTTGTGTGGTGGGACGAAAACCGTCATATTTATCCCAAGCTGGCCAAACTTGCCTTTAAGTACTTGTGTGTCCCAGCTACATCAGTTCCTGCAGAGAGAGTCTTCTCAGCTGCAGGACTGATCATCAGCAGACTAAGGAGTCGGCTCTCACCCGAGCATGTCGACATGCTGATCTCATTAAATAAAAATGAATAGGCTGGCATCACACACGCACAAACGCACACACACTTAGTTGTACACATGTTTGTACACTTTAATGTTAGATTATTGTTTTTTACACTTTTGAGTTTGTATACTGATGTTCATTCATTTAAACTGTGAAGTTGCATTAAAATAGCGTTTATAATTATTTGTTCGATGGTTTGACAATCGAATAATCCTTGATTTAGGCCTCAATTTAGGCTTTGATTGATTTATTGATTTATTTTTGCCATTACGTGAAGGACTCAGGGAGCCTGGCTGCGCAAAGACGGAGGCTATAGTTCACGGCGCTTTTTTTACATTTAAAAATGTATCTTGCACTTTGTAAAGGAAGATTAGATAAGAGTTCAAACTAATTGTGCTTGCTTGCTTATAATAGGATGGGTAGTCTATTTGTTTTTGCTCGACTGTTGTGAGTCTGTTAAACAAACATTGAATTTATTGTTCAATAAATCAACTTACTTCGTTAATATGGTTTTTGTATGGACATTTCGATTTATTGGACACGTATTGTTTAAATAGAAATCATATTAAGTGTACTGTACACTTATTTGGGTTGTGCCGGTTTCTTCAGCTTTTAGATAAAGCGATCAAGATTCACTCACGTGCATCCACATAACCATCCACATTAAAATGCTGAGGTCTTTTTTCGATTCTACAATGGGGGTTTTTTATGTAGTAATGAATCCAACCACACACCAGCTTCTATACATTTTTATTTTATTTGCTAGGACGTGGAAGAAACACGAAAGCATAAGCACCGCTAATTAATTAATTATTAATTAATTATTAAAAATAAATAAATCCCGGGGTATAAATGCGCTCCGTCCAGAGGGGAAACTTTTTTTTCCCAGTCATAAACTCATATGTGCATCTTAAACTCCAATCTACTCTTATTAACCATCTGATATTTTGTCTGACGACGCTGTGTCAGCAATGCGCTGTCTGATGGACAGAGCGCATTTATGAGTCATACTGTATATTTTATTATTCGGGTACTCGATTAGGACCAGGTTCGGGTACTCGGTTAGAAAATTACTCGAAATGCCCATCCCTAAAGCAAACTGTAGAGGATCCAAAAAAACAGACACCTGCCTAGTGAGATGATGCAGGACCACTCTCTCAAAACACTTCATGATATGAGACGTAAGGGCTATTGGTCTCAGGTTAGCAAGGTCACAAGACACATTGGCTTTCTTAGGAATGGGAACAATACAAGAAGTTTTCCACATAGCCGGAATCTTAGTAGACGACAGTGACAAGGAAAACATTGAGGTAAGGACAGAACACAGCTGATCAGCACAAACTTTTAGGGTGCGGGGATGAATACCATCAGGGCCAGCAGCCTTATTGGCCCTGGTACGCTTTAATTGCTGGCGCACCTCCTCAGTATTTAAAACAATACATGGACTACAGTCCTCAGGAGTAGAAGTACTCTGCATAAGGGAAGAGAAAATGTTTTTGTGTGTCTCAGAATGGTCAAGATTATCAAATCTGGCAAAGAATGCATTAGCATCATTTGCTGTTATGCCTGAGCCACAGCGACTTTGATTGCTGGTCCCATAACCAGTGATGGACTTCATACCGTTCCAGAGCCCTCTTGTGTTGCTTCCTGACATGAGCCCTTCAACTTTATTCTTATATTCACGTTTCCCCTGTCTGATTACTGCTTTCAATGTTCTTTGTGCATCTCCGATTCTATCTTTGTCACCACTGTTAAAAGCTGCTTTTTTCATGTTAATAGCAGCTTTCACCTCGCTTGTCACCCATGGTTTGTTATTAGGGAATATTCTAATTTTCTTACAAGGAATGACCAAATCGACACAATAGTTAATATAACAAGTCACTTTGTCGGATATACTGTTCACGTCACTGTCACCATCAAAAAATATGCTCCAGTCAGTGCATTCAAAACATCCTCTTAGAGCGTCACATGCGTCATCCGACCAGACACGCACAGTCTTGGACGTAGTAGGAAGTTTCCGTATCACCGGTGAATATTTCGGCATCAAGTATATTAAGTTGTGATCCGAGTTGCCCAGTGGCGGAAGCAACTTGGCCACAAAACTCTCCTTGATGTTCGCATAGAACAAATCAAGAATTTTGTTGCCCCTCGTGGGGAAAGATACAATTTGTTTAAACGGGAGAACGGAGGAGAGAAAGCAGTGGTTAAAATCCCCATTTATTATAACCAGTGCGTCCGGGGAGGCGCACTGCAAGTCATGCGTAATCCTCGATATTGACTCTGCAGCCAGCTTCCCGTTGCCCGATGGAGGAATATAGACAACCAGGACGATCACATGGGAGATCTCCCGTGGCAAGTAATAAGGACGACAGCTCACCGCAAAGCTCGATGTTAGGGTCACACACTCTCTCCTTGACCGTGACATGTCCAGGGTGACACCATCGCTGGTTGACGTAGGCACAAACGCCTCCGCCCTGCTTCTTGCCTGTCTTAGTTGGGTCTCTGTCCATCCGAAGAAGTGAAAATCCGTCCAAGTTTAGGTGAGACTCCGGTATTTTATTCGAGATCCACGTCTCTGAAAAACAGAGCAAGCTGCACTGCCGGTACATCCGATCACTCTTAAGACAGGCTGTCAACTCGTCCGTCTTATTAATTAGTGAGCGGACATTCCCCATAATAACAGAGGGCAAGGCAGATTTATATCCACGCCGGCGGTTCCTGGCCCGGATACCGCCTCTTTGGCCTCTCTTCCTTACTCGTGCACCTGCCTTAGGTTTGATTTCCAGGAACTCCAAACCGGGATCCACCGGAGCAAGGGGCCGCAGGTGAAGGAGCTCCTCCCGGGTATAGGTGACAGGCTGACCCGGTGTCGGCTCCCTGCAGGCTTGATATGTTTCCGCAACTTTACAAACAATAAAGATCCCCAGCCACAGGAGGCAGGCAGACGCATGATTGTTGAGTACAGCCATAATCATGTCGTTGGTGATCAATCACGCCGGTAGCAGTGGCAAATGGTCAATCAAAACACTTAAAAACATAAGAGTGTCCAAGAGTGAGGCACCAATGACCTTTCTTCCTGCACTGCATGGTTTTTCAGTTGGAGGTGGTTCAGTTTCCAAACCACACATTGATGCAGCAGGTCAGAGTGTTCTCAGTGTCTCCTCAGTAGAAGGAACACATGATGAGAACCAGGGCTGCTGGGTTTCATTGGCCAGTGATGTGATGTTGTTGGTCCAGGAGAGGTTCTCTGCACAAAATGTTACACATCTGGTTTCATTAGTGACAGGTAGAGTAGACCAGTGTTAATTTTGACAACAAATTCTAATTTAGTTTTAGTCTTAGTCTTTTGACTAAAATAATATTTAGTTTTAGTCATATTTTGGTCATCTGAAATCTTTTAGTCTAGTTTTCTTCGATGAAATATCTTTAGAGTTTTAGTCAGCTAAAATTGCGGTGGACTTAGTCGACAAAATGTTTCTCCAGAATACCCTGTCATTGTAATTATCCATCAGTCTGTAACAGAATGGAATTAAGGTTTGACTGTACAATAGAGGGTATGCGTTTACGTCACATTGCCCTCGGCAACGCCCCGTTCGATCGGACTGAGTGGCAAAGCAAACCTCCCTCAACGTGCTGGCGGATAGCGGTGGACTTGTTGCCTCCCTAGCTGGATAGCCAGGGAGTCGGTAGTCGTAGTCTGTGGTAAGAATAAAGGAGATACACGTTGTGCTGGTGTTAACTTCACGGCAGCAGGATTTATTCTTCCTGTTTACATGAAAATCCTAACTTCAGGTATCAACATCGCTACAGAATCATGAAAGCTAATGGCCTGAGCTTCAGTCCCGTTATTATATCAGATGGCCATTTTTATAGCATTGAATCACACAACAAATTATTCACATATTCATCTGTCTTACAACACTCTATTGTTTAACTCGGACACATTGAGTAAATACATTTTTAACTATTAATCAGAGACATTTTATCATGTTCTCTAATCCATATCTATTATCATCATGAAATAATAAATGAGTTTGTTTTCAACAAGTACTTCTTAACCAACACAGTTTCCTTGATGAATTTAATGAAATTACCTTTTTAACATATAGGCTATATAATCTACTTTTGTCCATGTTGTCCTGAACCAATCATGAATTAATATTACACTATCTTCATAAACATATGTTATCATAACAACTATATTCTTAATACATTCACACGAGCAATGGCGCTGCACTATGACTTCAGAATAGCATTTCCTGGTTTTGGCAATAACCCACACATATTCATTCGGCTACAGATAAAACCAGATAATCCCATATTGCATGAGAACAGATTCATTAATAAAGTGCAGAACACACATAATGATTTCACAGGTTATTTTCCTGTTGTTCTGAGTCAACTCTCTTCACACACTACTATGCAGGTCCGCTTAGCATTAGCCAGTTAGCATACACAGCCGTCTCTCAATTCACAACAAACTCTCTCTATAACTCGTTACTTTGGCTCGTATGTACACAACTAAACCTCGAGTCGCATGTTTAACTCTTCACACATATCATGTACACCAGATTACATGTATATTTACTGACCTGTGGTAAGAATAAAGGAGATACACGTTGTGCTGGTGTTAACTTCACGGCAGCAGGATTTATTCTTCCTGTTTACATGAAAATCCTATCCTACCACAAGCGCGATGCGCCACCTACCGGCCTGAGTGTGTCATAGCAGTGTATTAGTGTGAGTGCAAGTGAATGCTGAAATGAATGAAAATAAATGAAAAATGATAATAAAAAATGATAGTAGGGGTGCCTGCTTTTCCTTTCTATTTTCTCCTACTGTTTCTACTTATACCTATTGTTTCTAACTGTTTCCAGCCCTCTACACTCTCCCCCACTTGAAAGAATGTCTCCTGACATTTGACATCTTTCTGTGTCTGTGTCTAGTGTGTTAAAGTACAGTAATTGTAGTAGTGCTGGTATGGCTGGATAGGATAGGGGAAAGGGACCAAGCTTGGGGTCACTGCAAGTGGTGGGTTGGACAAGAGTGTGTTCACATCCGCACTCCAAGACCGATACGATGGATGACCCAGAGTGTCATATGTGAACCGTTCAGTTGGTCTCCCTGTCCGCTGTGATCTTCTCAGTTCTTCTCTTTCTCCCATACTTCCATCATCCGTCTCTTCCACCGGATCAGGCCCTTCCATAGCAACTTCTGGCTCCTCCTGTGCCTCCTCCCTGTCCTGAGCTCTCTCAGCTTCCTGTCTGACAGGAGGACAGAATTCCCCGGCTGTTGCACGAAGCTTAGACTGATTTTGTGGGTCCTGCTGTGGCACTACAAATGCTTGCTGCTGGGGCCTTACAAGTCTATAGCATGGGATTCTGCTTCGGAGATCATGATGGTAAGTGTACTCCTCCTCATCAGAACTATCTGTCACCAGGCTATCACTGTTTTTCCTTGGTTGCGTCTGTTTTTTTTGTTTCTTCTTTTCCTCCACAGGAAGTTCTTCTTCAAGAGGTAGGTCATTTACTGGCAACAGCAGGTTTCTATGAAGTACACGCAGGGACTTGCTACCTCTTTCGGGCTGTACTTTATAGACTGGTCCATCTCCCACTTTTTCCACCACGCGATGTACTACTTTCTCCCAGTAGGCACGCAGTTTCCCTGGACCCCCTCTCTCTGAGAGATTTTTCACTAACACCCTGTCACCAGGCTGAAGTGTAACGCCTCTCACTCCTCTATCATACTGTTTCTTGCCTTTAGCTGAGGACTTCTGACTGTTATCAGCAGCAATTTGATAAGCTGCTCGCATCCGATCCGCCCACTGCTGTGCAAAGGTTTGATGGTTGCGCGCCTCAGTCTCTGTCTTGGACCCAAAAAGCAAATCAATCGGTAACCGCGGAGTCCTGCCATACAAGAGGAAGAACGGAGAGTAACCTGTCGCCTCATGCCTCGTGCAGTTGTAGGCGTGCACAATGTGTGGCAGATGCTCTTTCCACTCACTTTTTTGCTCCTCTTGTAGGGTGCGCAGCATTTGAAGAAGTGTGCGGTTTAGTCGTTCGACTGGGTTGCATTGTGGATGATAAGGCGTGGTTCGAGAATGAGCAATTCCTGACAGCTGTTGTAGCCTTTGAAACAAACTATTCTCGAACTCACGTCCTTGATCATGATGAAGTTTCTCTGGGTACCCGAAACGAGGGATAAAGTCCTGAAATATCTTTTCAGCCGCTGTCTTTCCAGATTTGTTTCTCGTCGGGTACGCCTGCGCAAAACGCGTGAAATGGTCTATGAGGACCAGAATATACTCATATCCTCCCTTGCTTGGCTCCAGATGTAAATAGTCAATTGAGACCAGCTCAAAGGGTGCACTAGTAGTGATGGAGCCCATCGGAGCTTTCTGTGGGACATTGGGCCTCTTTTGTTTGATGCAGACACATTTTTTTGTCACATAGTCCTCAATATCTTGCTGCATGTAGGGCCAGTAAAATCTTTCACGTGCGAGATGTGTCACCTTATCAGCACCTACATGTCCCATCTCGTTATGCAAGCTTCTCAACACCACAGATTTGAGCTTTTCCGGGAGGACCAGTTGTCTGTGTTGCTCAGTTTTCCTGTAGAGTAGTCCATTGTCCACTTCTAGCTTGTTCCACTCAAAAAGAAGCCTTCTTGTCTGTCTTCCCATGGCTCTTTTCTCTTTTTCATTAGGAGTCCATGCGTTGAGTTTCAAGGAGACAACCTCTTTGATTGCTGGATCTTCTTGTTGTGCAGCTCTAATGTTTTCAGCTGTGACACTTGAAATGCTATCTGTCAGCACAACACTTTCATCTTCCTGGTTGAGTTGTAACACTGCCATCCAGGGCACATCATTTTCATGGACTGCTTTCGTTCCTTGCCACACTGCCGACACTACCTCCGGTGAAACTGACTCTGTATGCTCACCCATTTGATGTAGAAGGCCCACCGGGAATCTGGACAACATATCGGCATCTGCGTTCATTTTCCCCGGCCGGTACTTTATATCAAAGTGAAAATCTGCTAACTCCCCAACCCACCTATGTCCCACAGCGTTTAATCTTGCGGTGCTCAGAACATAAGTTAATGGGTTATTATCTGTATAAACCGTGAAGGTTGGAGCGTAATACAGATAGTCACGGAATTTGTCGCAGATAGCCCATTTGAGTGCCAGGAACTCGAGTTTGCCGGAGTGTAGATGATAGTTTCTCTCAGCAGGTGTTAATGTTCTGGACCCATACCCAATGACACGCAGTTTGTTGTTCTGCTGTTGGTATAATACTGCTCCCAATCCGTCATTTGACGCATCTGTGTGCAATATAAACGGAAGATCGAAGTTTGGGTAGCCTAGTATTGGAGGGTTAGTGAGCATCTCTACAAACTTTGACACAACACTCTGGTGTTCGGTTGTCCAAGTAATGGGTGTGCGGGAGGCGAGCTGTCCCTTATCTCCCTTTTTCACTTGGTTTTTACCCCTGCTGGTCGGGGGTTTTGTGACATCACTCCCTTCAGCTGGGTTCTGAAGGAGTTCGAACAGGGGCCTTGCAAGTCGGGAGAAATCTTGGATAAAGGACCGATAATAACTTAGGAATCCAAGCAGTGTCCGCAGCTCTCCGACTGTGCGAGGTTTCCTCTCCTTCAGAGCAATCACCGCTTCCAAATCTTTTGGATCAATGTGGATCCCTTCCCCTGACACCATACGCCCAATGTAACGGATTTTCCTTTTAAAAAGTTTGCATTTTGTTGGACGGAGCTTTATGCCATGTTGTCTCATCCGGCAGAGCACTTGTTTGAGGTGGTTCACGTGTTCATCAAAGGTTTTAGAGTAGCAGAGGACATCGTCTAAATACGGCACACAACACTCATCTCTAATGCCCTCTAACACTCCCTCCATGCACCGCTGAAATGCAGCGGGTGCATTTGTCAGCCCAAATGGGATGCGGACCCATTCATACAGTCCCCAAGGGGTGCTAAACGCTGTCAAATGCCTCGATTCTTCGGTCACAAAACCCTGATGGTATGCGCTGCCCTGATCTAATATAGAAAACCACGTATTCCCTCCCAGGCTGTCTAACAGATCCTGTATCCGTGGCAACGGATGGCGGTCAGGTATGGTCTTACGGTTCAGTTCACGAAAGTCAACGCATAAGCGGAGGCTGTGGTCTTTCTTGCGCACGCAAACAACGGGAGAAGAGTTAGCAGACACAGATTTCCTAACCCAGCCTCTGTCTAGAAGATTTTGAACGTATTCTTTTACCTCTGTATAAAGGGGTTTTGGAATAGAGTTGTAACATTTCTGGACAGGATTGTCGTCTACTGTGCTGATTTTTAACTGTAAGTCAGGAATACAGCCAATGTCCCCGTCCTCTTTTGTGAACACGTCAGACTCTTCAAAAAGCATTTGGCGAACCACCCCTTGCTCACTCTCAGTAAGATGATCTAAATTTACTGGGGGGTGCCATTTGTTTTGGGGACAAGGTGCTCTGTGGGCTGCTTTGCTCCCATTTTGATGGTCAACATGATCGTGCACTTGGGTCGAGCACAGGAGAGTGTCTTTAGTCTGTTTGGTTGATGTCTGGGGGTTTGGGTCCGTACTCACCGACTGGAGGCCCATAATTTCTTCAGTGAAGCCCAGAACTGTTTTTGGAGGTAGGAATATGTCGTGCTGTGTAGGATTCTGGATGGGGATTCTCACGATTTTTGAAGCACCAGCAGGCACGTCAACCAGAGCGGGAAAAAGCTCCAACCCGTCAGGTAAACTGCTCTCCACAGCCGGCTCAAACATTGCAGCTCCTCCCTCTGGCAATGTTCTCAGGCGACACTTCACCTCACAGATCTGGCCCCTTTTAATGGTGAGTCCTTTCTTCCCAACTTTCACCACAGGTTTTACTGGTTCTTCCTGCAATGACATTTCATTTAGAACAGATACAAGAGTTTCAACAGTGTGCCTCCGGACACTCATTGCCTCCGACAGTAAATCCAGTAACCCGAGACAATTTGGCTGTTGTTCATTTTCCATGATTATTTCCTCGATCACATTAAAACCCAGCAGTGGGCTAGTCACACAGCTTCTGCTTACTAGCATTGGTACCAGGATTGCTGCTTTCCCATGTTTTTGACTTATCACTTCCAACAGAACTTCAACCCACCCATCAAACGGTACAGCTGTCCCATTTGCGGCTGTTATGTCAAGCGTGGAGTCTGAAAGTAGGCTGTTAAGGGGTTGGATTGTGACATTTGGCAAAGTTTTTTCTAGCCAAGACTTCCCCACCATACTAACTTGGGCCCTGCTATCTAGTAACATCTGGACACTAACCCCATTTAAGTGACAGCTGAGCATACATCTTCCACCGATCAGTTTAGCTACACGCTTCCCCCTTGCTGTATTGGGTGGTTTGTGGGACTGGGTAGTTGGTGATTTTTCATCTGTAGGGAGTGAATTTACAGTCACCGGGGACCCTTCTCTTGCTACAGTCACTGGTGGTCCCTCCCCAGTGACCTCACTCGGTTTCCCGACGAGTTGTTTTTCAGAAGGCAACCGATAGCTCTATGTCCCTCTTTTCCACATCGAAAACAATGGGTGCAGCAGTCATTTCCTTGTGCTACACACTGCTGGCATTTACCTTCTTCTGGCTTGGTTGAGTGTTTTGGGTGTGGTGGAGTGGCACGGGTATTTTCTGGTGCCACATTCACTACAGGTGTGAGAACTTTCTCTAGACTCTTGGTTAACGATGAAACCTGTACTGTCAGCTCATGTATGGCAGTGCGATTAGCTTGGACCTCTGCATGCATCTGAACCGTACTCTGTCTGTCCTGCTGTGCTGCATTGACACTGAGTGATTTTTGTTTGTGTGTCTGACCTAAACGGTTCTGTCTCTCTGTGTCCTCGCTAACTGACCGTGTTATCAGCTCTAAATAAAAGTCATCAGTAATACTCATGTTTGAGAGGTGTGGTTTGATATCTCGTCTGATGTATGAGTATTTCTCATGCATTCCCTGGTAAAGTGAGTGTAGGAATACTCCCTGCACCAGTTTACTGTCATACTGGAACCCTGTACTTTGTTTGGAAGCAAAAAGTACACGTTGTTTCAACCCCATTAACCTGTACAAAAACTGTTGTGGGCTTTCTCTGTCATTTTGTTTTGCATTACTCAGTTCCTGGAATAACTCCGTACTGCTTTTATCCCTAAGGTGAGCCCTGAGAAAACGCTTCAACTCATTTACCGTCAGGCTATCTTTGGTAATGAGCATGTCTTTGAATGTACCAGGTTTAACTACCTTGAGCACTGTCCTGATAACCTCATTCTCTGTAAAACCTTCAGCTAACCCTTCATCAATTTGTTTACACAGGTTACTGAAACTCAAATCAGAGTCAGAATCAGAGATTTGACCCCCATGGATTTTGTACTCTCTACGAGGCAGGAATGCTGCAACATCTGTTAGTTTTACCAACCCAGTTACCTGGTCAGCAACCACGGTTGTGGGTGCTTTCTTACTCATTGTTGCTACTACTACTGGTTCAGTCTCTGCCAGTGGATCAGTGTACTCTTCATCAGATGGAGGGTCATCTTCTGCAGCTGTCAGTGGCAATTGCAGTTCATCAATGAGGTCACGAAGAATGAGTAGGCGAGCCATCCCTTGGTCCTCGAGGTTCCTCAGTTGTTCACTTCTGATAAAGTCAACAATAAAGTCAAAGAGTTCCACGTTAGTTGCCTCCTCGCCTGGCCATTCTTCTGTCGTCTCATCTTTGCATGACGCTGCAAGCTTGCAGAGCAGGTCTGTATTGTCAGCGCTGGTCAGCTGATGAAGCTGTTGCTGAATCTCCCACCGCAGATCTCGTAGCGCAGTCATCTCTGGACACCTGAAGTCTGTTGCTCGATTGGTTCTCTCTCTCGGGAAACAGGAAATCAGGATCCCGCAGTTCTTGGTTGATTAGCACCCGTCAGTCAAGAGCGCTAATCCCGGACGAGCCCCCAAATTTGTTGCCTCCCTAGCTGGATAGCCAGGGAGTCGGTAGTCGTAGTCTGTGGTAAGAATAAAGGAGATACACGTTGTGCTGGTGTTAACTTCACGGCAGCAGGATTTATTCTTCCTGTTTACATGAAAATCCTAACTTCAGGTATCAACATCGCTACAGAATCATGAAAGCTAATGGCCTGAGCTTCAGTCCCGTTATTATATCAGATGGCCATTTTTATAGCATTGAATCACACAACAAATTATTCACATATTCATCTGTCTTACAACACTCTATTGTTTAACTCGGACACATTGAGTAAATACATTTTTAACTATTAATCAGAGACATTTTATCATGTTCTCTAATCCATATCTATTATCATCATGAAATAATAAATGAGTTTGTTTTCAACAAGTACTTCTTAACCAACACAGTTTCCTTGATGAATTTAATGAAATTACCTTTTTAACATATAGGCTATATAATCTACTTTTGTCCATGTTGTCCTGAACCAATCATGAATTAATATTACACTATCTTCATAAACATATGTTATCATAACAACTATATTCTTAATACATTCACACGAGCAATGGCGCTGCACTATGACTTCAGAATAGCATTTCCTGGTTTTGGCAATAACCCACACATATTCATTCGGCTACAGATAAAACCAGATAATCCCATATTGCATGAGAACAGATTCATTAATAAAGTGCAGAACACACATAATGATTTCACAGGTTATTTTCCTGTTGTTCTGAGTCAACTCTCTTCACACACTACTATGCAGGTCCGCTTAGCATTAGCCAGTTAGCATACACAGCCGTCTCTCAATTCACAACAAACTCTCTCTATAACTCGTTACTTTGGCTCGTATGTACACAACTAAACCTCGAGTCGCATGTTTAACTCTTCACACATATCATGTACACCAGATTACATGTATATTTACTGACCTGTGGTAAGAATAAAGGAGATACACGTTGTGCTGGTGTTAACTTCACGGCAGCAGGATTTATTCTTCCTGTTTACATGAAAATCCTATCCTACCACAAGCGCGATGCGCCACCTACCGGCCTGAGTGTGTCATAGCAGTGTATTAGTGTGAGTGCAAGTGAATGCTGAAATGAATGAAAATAAATGAAAAATGATAATAAAAAATGATAGTAGGGGTGCCTGCTTTTCCTTTCTATTTTCTCCTACTGTTTCTACTTATACCTATTGTTTCTAACTGTTTCCAGCCCTCTACAGACTCATAAACTGGATAAAATATCATATATCAAAACAAATTGATGTCAAAAGGAGTCGACAACCAGCTCCCCAAAACCGTCTGCTCCACGGACACTGACAATCCTGTAACACACAGTGTGACCGCGGTACCTGCAGAGTGACTGACAGGCTCACTGTTACTGTGCAGAGGGACGAGATTACAGCTGTTACTGTCGTCCTGACAGTGACTCCCGACACTTAAACAGGAGCTGCTTTTATTCTTTTTTTTTTAATGACTTTCTTTATTGGAAGCAATTCCACAGAGCAACACATCAGTACAACGTGACAGAGAAGACTTCCATTCCATCATTTTTCCCCATTTTTTACCCCTCCCACAATCCCGACCCACTCAAAGGTGAACAGTTCTATGAATCCAATAACATGTAAACAGTACAGAGTACATATAACAAATACATGAATAAGGAAAATGATAGAGTAGGCAAGCAAATTAAATAAAAATGTTAAAAACAAGAAGAAAAAACAAAACAAAACAAAAACCCCAACGATAATAAAATAAAATAAATAAATAGGGGGGGCTCAGTCGTCACAATCAGGCAGAGATGTCAAAGATTCAATATGATTTAAGAGAGGTTTCCAAGTCTTTTCAAAATGACCTAAGGAACCATTGAGGGAAAATCTAAGCTTTTCAAGTTTAATGGACAGTAACACTTCTTTCACCCACCTACTGTGAGATGGAGGATGAGGGTGTTTCCAATTAAGAAGTATGAGTCGCCTAGCCAACAGGGTGGCAAAGGCAAGAACATTACGGAAAACTTTAGAGGCAAGAGGCTGCAGGGGGGAACCAAATAGGGCCAAGAGAGGATCAGGAGATATAGTAGTGTTATATGCTGTGCTAAGAGTATTAAAGATTTCAGACCAAAAAGTGGCAAGCTTGGGACAGAACCAAAACATATGGGAATGGTCAGCTGGAGATTGTTTGCACCTATTACATGAATCAGTTACATTGGGATAAATCCGAGATAGCCTCAAATTGGTGTAATGAGCTTTGTGCACAACTTTACACTGTAGGAGGCCGTGCCTCGCACAGATTGAAGAGGAGTGAACCAACCGTAAAACTTGTTGCCAATAATCATCGGGCAGTG
Organism: Trachurus japonicus; assembly: GCF_045865225.1. Lineage (NCBI taxonomy): Eukaryota > Metazoa > Chordata > Actinopteri > Carangiformes > Carangidae > Trachurus > Trachurus japonicus. Next base: position 4,988,051 of record NC_140915.1, on the reverse strand, counting down.
TGGTCCCAAGCTCTTGCTCCCATGACTCCTTGGGACCGGAAGCTGGGGTGTCAATAGCAGTGATCAAGCGATCTAAAAAAGGACTTTTTAATAAGGACGGGGATATGTGAAAATAGATATAAAAATTTGGGTAAAACAACCATTTTAACTAAACTAGCACGACCTACTAAGGATAGAGGGAGACCAGACCATCTGTCAAAGTTTAGTTTACACCTCTCAAGGAGAGGAGCAAAATTTTTGGAGAAAAGTCGATTGATTGAATTGGTAACATGCACCCCCAAGTATTTAAATCCATCAGTAGCATATTTGAAAGGGAAAAAATCGGGGGGTATATTTCTGGCCAGATAATTGATGGGAAGAAGTTCGCTCTTGTGGAGGTTAAGCTTATAACCTGAATACAAACCAAATCTGTCTAAGATATTTAGAACCACGGGGAGAGAGGCAGCTGGATTAGACATGTACAAAAGGAGGTCATCGGCATACAATGATAATTTATGGACTGTACCGGCTCTGGTGATGCCCTCAAACCCACCCTCCTGACGCAGCCAGATGGCTAGAGGCTCAATAGCTATGGCAAATAGGAGGGGGGAAAGAGGGCAGCCCTGTCTGGTTCCACGATAGAGGGGAAATGGGGCGGACTGGAGTCCATTTGTGTGGACGGAGGCGACTGGGTTGGCATAAAGCAATTTGATCCAAGATATAAATTCTGGGGGGAAGCCAAATTTCTGCAAAACAAAAAAAAGGAAGCTCCACTCCACCCTGTCGAAGGCCTTTTCTGCATCTAGTGAGATAATCACTTCCGGGATAGTCGAACTGGGAGCACTAATGATATTTAAGAGCCTCCTTGTGTTATGAAATGAGTGCCTTCCAAGCATGAAACCTGTTTGGTCAGTAGATATTATATTTGATAGGACTTGCTGTAGGCGTTGGGCTTTTTGACAGGATCTTTAGGTCAACATTTAAAAGAGAAATGGGCCTGTAACTACGGCACAAAAGAGGATCTTTATCACACTTAAGCAACAGAGAAATAGAGGCCTCCGACAGGGTGGAAGGTAGGCGACCCCCAGCAAAGGATTCATTATACATTCTCTGGAGGGCTGGAGCAATGGTAGCAGAAAATAGTTTAAAAAACTCAACAGTGAACCCGTCAGGGCCTGGGGTTTTACCATTCTGGAGTGACATAATCGCCTCCTGTACTTCCCTGGCAGAAATTGGATTTCCCAACTCCCTACACAAATCCTCATTAATTTTAGGAAAAACAATCCTATCCAGAGGGTTGTCTCCATCCCAAACATCTGAAGGGCATTGTGAAGAGTAAAGGTTAGAATAGAAAGAACAAAATATCTTATTAATCTTGATGGGATCTGAGGTAACTTCACCTGACGCGGATTTGATCTTGGGGATCAGTCTGGACAGTGCGGCTGCACGTGCCTGATGCGCTAATAATCTTCCTGCTTTGTCTCCAGTCTCAAAGAAATGTTGTTTAGCGAGGAATAACTGCTTCTGTGTTTTGCTAGTGGATAATAAATCAAATTTAGACTGAAGCTGAAGGCGTTCTTTATAAAGAGCAGGGGTTGGAGTTGTAGCATACAAATTGTCAATTTTAAATATCTCTTTGGTGAGTGTCTCTGACTCCACCCTTTCTGCCTTCTTTAGGGATGAAACATATGAAATAATTTGCCCACGCATAAACACCTTAAAGGTTTCCCACAAAGTACATCTAGAGATCTCTGGAGAATCATTAGTATCAAAGAACAAGGAGATCTGCGTATGAAGGAAGTCTTTAAAGGAAGCTTGAGCTAGCAAAGAAGAGTTAAGTCTCCACTGTCTGGAGAGGGGGACCCGTCTAGGAAAGTTAATATCCACAGATACAGGGGCGTGGTCCGAGATAACAATGCTATGGTACTCACAAGAGTGTACCTCTGATAAAAAATATCCAGGAGAAAAAAATCTATCCGCGAATATGAATGATGGACATGTGAAAAAAAGGAAAAAACTTTGTCTGAGTGGGATTTAGCTCTCCACGGGTCAAATAAACCTAAACTGGTCCTATATATGTCAAGGACTTTAGCTGACTTGGACAACACCTGAGGATTAGAGGAGGATCTGTCTAGGGAGGGGTTTTGAATCAAATTGAAGTCGCCACCAATTATTAAGTAATGGTCATCAACTTTAGGAAGGGAGGAAAAAAAGCTCGTAATAAATTTATCATCATCCCATGTAGGTGCATAAACACAGGCCATTACCACAGGGACGCCACATAGACTACCAGAAATAATTACAAATCGACCATTAGGGTCTTCAATGGAGTTTGATAACTCAAACGGAACGTTTTTATGTATGAGGATTGCTGCGCCCCTTGCCCTTACTGGGAATTTAGAATGAAATAAATGCCCTATCCAAGGTCGCTTAATACGGTTAACCTCTGAGGAGCAGAGGTGAGTTTCCTGTAAAAAGAAAATGTCACCCCTGAGTTGCTTTAAATGAGTCATTACCTTGTTACGTTTAATGAGCTGGTTGGCGCCCTTCAGGTTCCAAGAGATAAAGCGAAGATTCTTACCCAGAGTTGTCATATCATAAAGAAACAAGGAGCTCTCCATGGGCTGATGCAACTCCTGAGCCAAAGAAAAAGGGGGGAAAACAAAACAAAAACACAGGCCAAAAACACATATACAAAAATACCTCCCTCCCACCTCCCTCCCCCCACCCTTTCACTTATACAAACCAAACGCATCCACATCTTCGATCCCAACGGGATAACACTTTCTGCTTCCATAACCTTCTCTCGTTCAAGAGGTCATCCAAATGAACAATATATAAAACATACACCACGTTTCAACCTCTTCATGCAGAGGCCATTTTTGGCAATTTCCGCCTGTTTTTGTATCACTGCAATTAAAGCTTAATAACCACAGAAGTACTAATCCCACAATTATGGTTTATGGCTTAAATGAAAGACAACCTTTGTCCCTTTACATCTATATGTATAAAATATTGAATTGAGTCATTCCATAAAAAAAATGGGCTTCTGAAATTACTATTTTTTTTTGAAAAAAAAAAAAACGAGTTTGAAATTTTTGGTGAAAAGGTGATATATCAAAATCCTAATTATAAAACAGGTTGAATTTTACATATATGGTTCACACACTCCCTGTCCACATATGTACCAAATTTTACGTTGATAGGTAAAACTACTGAGGCACTATAGAGTTTTTCCAAACAGTGTCCCTTGGCGATGTACAGTGTGCAAAACCTGTCCAAAATTGTCCAATTTGGCTAAAATGCACACTGCAAGATTTTAGTGAGATTTTTTTTTTTCCAACAGATAACCTATTGGGGCCAATCACACACTTGATGGCTTTTAGGAACACCAGTTACATAAGTAAAATGCCATTTGAAAATTTAATTAATGGGGATGAATATTTAGTGTCCAAAACCCATCCAAACATGAATTTACCTATTTTCGCCTGCATTATATTGTTATTTTCCTTTATAACTCCAGAAGTAAACATCCCACAACCATCAGTGATGGCTTAAATTAACAAGGACATTTGAAATAGTTAATTTTGTCTTTTATTATTATTTTAATTAAACTTGGGGCAGTAAAAACACACTTTTTGTGGAGACTTGTATTGCTTACTTGTTGACACTAGGGGGAGAGACAACCACAGGAACCAGCTGGGTGCAGGCTTAAGCTTTGCCCAATCAGGGATCATTATATATCAGGTCACACCTTAGAGTCTCTGCTATTGGACCAAAAAGTTTTCACCCCCGTGACTTTGATTGACAGGCGATGCCAGCTGCGCAAAGCGGATGCGCAGTCTGACGGATAATAGCTCATAGCATTAGCACTGCGGGTAAACGTAACCATTGATGGATTATCTGGTCACGATGGATTAAATCGCCCACGCCTGTTTTGTCGATCACATCTTCAGTTTGAAATAGAGGGTAAGCTTGTAATTTTATTCAGTGTTTTAGTGGGTCTATGATTGACAAATGTCCGTATTTTTCGGCACTCGAAAATGACTTCCGGGTTTGTTTGCTTTTGTTTATATGACAGTAAACTATTTTTTGGTGGTGAAAGAAGAGGTGTACAGATGGTACATATATGTTTAAATCACCTTCGTTGTTGACGTGACGTCGCTTGTGGGCTGCCGTAGTCTGATATTGTTTGAGACATTTTCAGTGACTGTGAAAAAACCGTAGCACCTAGAAACTTCATTTTTTTTCCTACTTGTTGCCGAAAGTGTCCTTAAAAGGTCTGTGGTGGAGTTTTCATTACAGCATGCATACTTTTCGTTGTATTAAGGACGCCGTTCATGTGTTATTGATTTGGGACGCCGGCGTCCCAACCACTAGGGGGCCTGCGTGAACAGGTTAAAGAATGACCTGAGATTATAGAAAGTCAACATTAGTCATGACATTTAGCCTACCTAAGGTGAACAGGCCATTAGTGAGTTTGCCTCAATATTTTCCTCAATAAAAAAAAAACACCAAAAAAAACATCCTACTTAAAGCAGAAGTAAGTGGTCCGGTCGTTTTCGCTAATGCTGCGTTCCAGGCAGGCTTTTGAAATCGTAAATTACAGCTTCAAGTCACAACTTACGACTTTGTAGCGTTCCAGGCAACCCACTCGTGTTTTTCCGACCTGTTTTACCGGTGAAAGTCACTATAACGGCCACTCGTAACTTCCGACCGGTGAACTCGTACCAGATCGAACTGGTACCACTTCACGGTCGGAAAAATACGAGTTTCCTTGAACGCACCATAACAGTCCTCGTCCCTACGTCGCCACATTCACGGTGTTCCTTGGCTGCACACACAGCCCTGCATGCCGTTCTCTCTCCTCATTGGATAAAAACTGTAGGATACGATAAATGTTTTCTCTTCGGCTCAGAGCAGAGCAGAGGGACTGAGAGACCCGTGTTTCAGTCCAAACACTCTATGTAAGTGATTGCTGTCGGAAGATATAACTATTTAAGACTTTTATTAACACAAATATATCACTTACTTCTGCTTTAATAAGTTCTGCCACAAAACAGAAAAATAAACAAAAAGGGGTAGTGAGGTTAGAGGAAAATATATAAATAATAAAATAAAGTGTCTAATAAAGCAATGTTTCACATAAACATGAGTGCATCTGAGGCATATCAGTCAAGCAAAGGACTCACTGAGATTAACTTAAAATGTTTACCATCAAAATTAGAACAAAAAAAGATAGTGATGCCACCACATATTAATGTTACCCACACTACACAGTTGGAAAAAAAAAAAAAAAAAGAGGAGTCCCCAACGTAATGGTGCAAAGTGCAAGTCTATGCACATGGCTCCTGGAGCACGATCAGAGTAAACAGTTTACGTGTCTACCCGTTTCCATGGTTACCATGTCTCTCGTTGAAGATGTCCGCAAAACAGTCAGTCCACAGGGCAGCAAACAGTGGCAGGAGTAGACGGCCTCATTTAAACAAGCGGGGGAAAAACCCCAAGTGTGGGTGACAGCGGGGAACACTTACTATGTCTCACTCTTTATCCATCACTCGCTCGTTGTAGAATGCGTGTGCGTCCTCCGGAGTCTCAAAAGTGAACGTTTCATCCTCATATGAAACTTGTAGACGAGCAGGGAAGAGAAGTCTGAACTTAACTCCTTTCTGGTAGAGAGCTTGCTTGATTTTGTTGAAAGCGGCTCGTTTCTTTGCAGTAATGGCGCTGACATCTGGGTACACCCGGAGCGTTGTTTCGCGGTGCTTAAGCTCATGTTGCCTGGCCCAACGAAGCACTTTCTCCCTCTCCTGAAAACGATGAAAGCATATCACAAACGGCCTGGGTCTGCCTCCCGGTCCAGGTTTAGGGGCAAGGGAGCGATGTGCTCTCTCGAGCTCCGGGGGTCTGGTGAAGACGCCGGGGCCGAGATTTTCCATCAGCAGATCAGATATGAACTCGGTCAGGTCCCGTCCCTTTTCACTGCCCTCAGGGATGTTAATTATCTGGAGGTTGACTCTACGGGACCTGTTTTCCAGATCGTCAAGGCGGTCTTGAAGAGACTTGTTTTGAGCTTCCAGCATCTTCACTGTTTTTCCGTGCTTGTTATGCGCTCGAAGGTGTCCCCGGCCAGGGTCTCTGCAGCAACGAGGCGGCCATTAAAGTGATTCACCGTCTCACGAAGTGCGTCCACCGAGGACTGTAATGGTTTAACAGACTCCTGGATTAAGGTTGACATGTCCTTCAGCAGCGAGGCTTGTTGTTTCTCTAGTTCAGAAACCAGCTGGTCCGTTGATAGAATGTCCGGCGAGGCTTTGACGAGACCAGGTGTGTCGCTGGCATCCAGGCTTGCGGTCGCCATTTTAGCAAGTTTGCTAGCTACAGTAGCCGCCGCGGAGACGCCACGAGTGACTGGACAGTTAGAAGTACTCGCTTTAGTTTTAGTCATTTCACGACTGGGTTTAAGTTTAAACTGTAATTCGCAACTTTCCCGAATAAATTGTGGTGTTTACAGGGATATATTAACAGTTCAATCGGGAGACCTCTTTTGAGCGGCTTTCTCCTACATCGTCACCACCGGAAGTCCTCGAGCTGCTTTTATTCTGAAAAACTCTGACCAGTCAAACTGTAGGATGTGTTAGAGGACTAATTTATCTGTCTAAACATCATAACTATGCCACCTGAAACTGTAAACACAGCTGATCGATCGAAAAAAATTACCTCTCCAGTGAATTTACTTTCCCTCATTGAGAACAGGTTCTTGAATGTAACTCGATCAAATAGTCTACTTGCCAGCACATAGGGCCCCATTGTGAACCCGGAAATGTTGAGTACCCCAAAGTTTTATGTTAGAAATATATAGTATGGGTCCCCAGTATTCAGAAACTGCCGGATGCTAACTTATATATATTGGGCAATTAGCATAACATACATAACTAGAAAATTTCCTCTGGGGAAATTTTGAAAGGCCCACGGGGCTACTGCCGGTTTTGCCATCTCTGTCAACATGGGAATCAAACCCACGATCTTAAGGTCAAGACAGAGCTGATCAGACAGACACATGATCATCTTTCTATAAGCACTGATATGGAGGAGCTGTAACCACATTAGGTTAACTGTGTGTGTGTGTGTGTGTGTGTGTGTGTCTGTGTGTGTGTGTATAATCACATGAAGTTACCTGTGTGTGTTAGAGTGTGGGCAACACGTTCTCACTCCCAGTGCGTCAACAGCCTGACAAACGGTCACTGTCCCTCATCGTCACATGCCTGACTCATTAGGTGCCCGTTTTTTGTCAGGTTTTGACGCGCTCGGCTTTCAGTTGATTCCAATGCAGTTCCCTTCGCGGCGCTATGTGACGCTCAGAGCAAGTGATCCAGCCGACCCGGCTGCGGCACTGACGGACGCTGTGAGCAGAGAATAACTTTTTTTTTTTTTTTTTTTTTAACTTTTCCTTAAATCTTTATTGAACCTGATGCTGCTGTGTCTGACGTAGCTTTCGGCAAGGACGTCCTTTCGGTTATTTATTTATTTATTTATTTATTTAGTGATCATGGTGTTTGGTGCAGAATAATCAATCAATAAATAAATAAATAAATTACGTCCTTGTCGGAAGCTGCGTCAGACCAGGAGGGGGGGGGGTTGTGGATTCTACAGGTGAAGACCACTTCCGCGTTCAAAAGGCTGCTCTGTTTAATCAATATTCTGAAGAAAGATCTGATTATTAGCCATAATGCTGTAACCATCCAAGGAAGACTGTGTAACAATATTATGTGCTTCTGCTGAGTCCAAAAGCCCTTTGTAATATCAACTTTATTTTAAGAAAACACGCTTTGTTTCCAATGTCATATCACGGAGAAGCACTACATTACCCATAATCCTCATATTTATCAGCGACGTGTCTGATTGGTTGAGCTTGCTGTTACCAGCAAATGAAAAAATAAAACAAATTGAGCTTATATTATTTTCTTAGTAACTAAAAGGTCTTAACATCTTTTTTGTTTTCAACATTGAATAAAAAAGGGTGCTATATTGTTAAAATTCAACAATAAAGTGCATAAAAGTTGGCTTGACTTCTTTCTTTTTTTCTTTTTTTTCATAATTTTCACCAGCATCTTTCTGGTCCACATCACATCATATTTATTGTAATTTTTAATTCAATGAGTGACATTTTATTTTTTATCTGAAAAACATCATTATGAATTCAAGGGTCAGAGGTCACTGATTAGTGTTAAATTTAACCTTTTTGACCCTGTTTCCTTGAATAAATCACTAAGACTTTGATGCGGGAAGCTGAGATTTTGATTTGATTTTGTTCAGAGCACTAGGGACAAAGTTTCTGTAGAATTTCAGACCTGTCGGACGTCCAGAAGGGTCACAGCTGACTGTCCAGGCTCGTTTCTCGGCCTTCAAAGCCTAGATTTAGAAGCCTTTTGTCTAATAACGTCTACATCCTTGGGGTTATAAGGCTGAAAGTTTCATGCATTTGTCCGGGGCCTAAGGCCATCCACCATGTGCAATTTCAAACCCGTGCGACCTTCACAAGTGTCAAAGGTCACTGATTTGTGACCTTTTTGACCCCGTTTCCTTGAATAAAACACCAAGACTTTGATGCAGGAAGATGAGCTTTTAATATGTGGTCCAGAATGTCTAGTAGATTGTGTGTGCAAAAGATTCAGAGCTCTGTGACATTCAGAAGGGTCACAAATAGCCAAAAAGCAATGCTCCTTTCTCTGACCTCATATTAAAGGAGAAATGCAATTCTTTAATAGCTTCCAGATGCTTTGGCCTATCAGGCTGAATTTTTAGCTAAAGGAGCTGGTGTACGATCAGGAAGTAGGGGAGCTGTGCATAAAGCCAATTGGTAAGTGTCAAAGGTCACAGGGGTCAAACATCAAAGTGAATCCAGCCATTCCTGCCTTTTCTCAACAAAACATACACGCTTTAAGTTATCATCATGAAATATTAATAGGTTGTATATCAGAGAGTCCTCTATCAGAATATTTTGGTCCCGTAGCTCTAGGGGCCCCAGGGGGCCCGGGGGGCCACTTGGCTTTCCCATGCTCCCACAGAGTTGGGTCTCGGGGTGATGGATAAGGGCCTCACCATGAGTCCACAGGCCAAGTTTCAAGTGATTTGGTCGGTTTCTATGGAAACGGCGGCCTCAAGGATACAGAGGAATGCGACTGTTTGAAGCCCCGCCTCTCGAAAAGTAATGGCTCAATCAGGACCAAACACACATCTACGCGTTCGTCTTGGGCCCCCGAACCATATATTACGAAATCAGAACTGTACGACTTTTGGAAATGTGTTTTGTCTATTTCGGCTTTTCTGACTAAGAGGGTCTCTCAAGCTTTAAGTCTGACAGACTCTGAGTCTGAAAAGCCGAAATAGACAAAACACATTTCCAAAAGTCGTACAGTTCTGATTTCGTAATATATGGTTCGGGGGCCCAAGACGAACGCGTAGATGTGTGTTTGGTCCTGATTGAGCCATTACTTTTCGAGAGGCGGGGCTTCAAACAGTCGCATTCCTCTGTATCCTTGAGGCCGCCGTTTCCATAGAAACCGACCAAATCACTTGAAACTTGGCCTGTGGACTCATGGTGAGGCCCTTATCCATCACCCCGAGACCCAACTCTGTGGGAGCATGGGAAAGCCAAGTGGCCCCCCGGGGCCCCCTGGGGCCCCTAGAGCAACGGGACCAAAATATTCTGATAGAGGACTCTCTGATATACAACCTATTAATATTTCATGATGATAACTTAAAGCGTGTATGTTTTGTTGAGAAAAAGCAGGAATGGCTGGATTCACTTTGATGTTTGACCCCTGTGACCTTTGACACTTACCAATTGGCTTTATGCACAGCTCCCCTACTTCCTGATCGTACACCAGCTCCTTTAGCTAAAAATTCAGCCTGATAGGCCAAAGCATCTGGAAGCTATTAAAGAATTGCATTTCTCCTTTAATATGAGGTCAGAGAAAGGAGCATTGCTTTTTGGCTATTTGTGACCCTTCTGAATGTCACAGAGCTCTGAATCTTTTGCACACACAATCTACTAGACATTCTGGACCACATATTAAAAGCTCATCTTCCTGCATCAAAGTCTTGGTGTTTTATTCAAGGAAACGGGGTCAAAAAGGTCACAAATCAGTGACCTTTGACACTTGTGAAGGTCGCACGGGTTTGAAATTGCACATGGTGGATGGCCTTAGGCCCCGGACAAATGCATGAAACTTTCAGCCTTATAACCCCAAGGATGTAGACGTTATTAGACAAAAGGCTTCTAAATCTAGGCTTTGAAGGCCGAGAAACGAGCCTGGACAGTCAGCTGTGACCCTTCTGGACGTCCGACAGGTCTGAAATTCTACAGAAACTTTGTCCCTAGTGCTCTGAACAAAATCAAATCAAAATCTCAGCTTCCCACATCAAAGTCTTAGTGATTTATTCAAGGAAACAGGGTCAAAAAGGTTAAATTTAACACTAATCAGTGACCTCTGACCCTTGAATTCATAATAATGTTTTTCAGATAAAAAATAAAATGTCACTCATTGAATTAAAAATTACAATAAATATGATGTGATGTGGACCAGAAAGATGCTGGTGAAAATTATGAAAAAAAAGAAAAAAAGAAAGAAGTCAAGCCAACTTTTATGCACTTTATTGTTGAATTTTAACAATATAGCACCCTTTTTTTATTCAATGTTGAAAACAAAAAAGATGTTAAGACCTTTTAGTTACTAAGAAAATAATATAAGCTCAATTTGTTTTATTTTTTCATTTGCTGGTAACAGCAAGCTCAACCAATCAGACACGTCGCTGATAAATATGAGGATTATGGGTAATGTAGTGCTTCACCGTGATATGACATTGGAAACAAAGCGTGTTTTCTTAAAATAAAGTTGATATTACAAAGGGCTTTTGGACTCAGCAGAAGCACATAATATTGTTACACAGTCTTCCTTGGATGGTTACAGCGTTATGGCTAAATCAGATCTTTCTTCAGAATATTGATTAAACAGAGCAGCTTTTTGAACGCGGAAGTGGTCTTCACCTGTAGAATCCACAACCCCCCCCCTCCTGGTCTGACGCAGCTTCCGACAAGGACGTAATTTATTTATTTATTTATTGATTGATTATTCTGCACCAAACACCATGATCACTAAATAAATAAATAAATAAATAAATAAATAAATAAATAAATAAATAAATAAATAAATAACCGAAAGGACGTCCTTGCCGAAAGCTACGTCAGACACAGCAGCATCAGGTTCAATAAAGATTTAAGGAAAAGTTAAAAAAAAAAAAAAAAAAAAAAAAGTTATTCTCTGCTCACAGCGTCTGTCAGTGCCGCAGCCGGGTCGGCTGGATCACTTGCTCTGAGCGTCACATATCGCCGCGAAGGGAACTGCATTGGAATCAACTGAAAGCCGAGCGCGTCAAAACCTGACGAAAAACGGGCACCTAATGAGTCAGGCATGTGACGAGGAGGGACAGTGACCGTTCGTCAGGCTGTTGACGCACTGGGAGTGAGAACGTGTTGGTGTGGGAGAGGAGTGCTCGCTTCCGCGCGCATTTGTATGTTACCTGTGTGTTTTGATGTGTGTGTGTGTCTGTAACTGTAATCACATGAAGCTGGTTCTAGAGTCTGTGTGTGTGTGTGACTGACTTGACACATGTTATGAGCTGCATCCTGTGTCAGTCTGATTTAGCTGTGTCTCTGTTTATAAACATTTAAACGAGCGCCAGGTGGATTGTTTATGAAGTTAACGAGCTCTGGCCTGAGGATCAGAGGTTACCACGGCGATAGAGGCCCCCCAGGCTGAGACAGACAGAAGCGTGGAGAAAAAGAGCGATTTTATGCCTCTGCACCGTTCTCACATTTAGGCTTACTGTGACAAAACAGTAACTCCTATCAGAACAAAACACAGATCACATTGCTCTAAGGACTTCCTGAAAATTTTGGTACGATTTGGTGTTTCTACAGTAAATATTTTGGAGACGCTGGCAGTTTTAAAACATCAGTCCGTTCTGCTTCTCTCAGAAAATATTTGTATTGGAGTCAATGAGGGGCAGAGACAGACATGGCTGCACTCAGAGGCTTATTCTGTAAATTCTGTAAGTCTCTCTGATATTTTGAGCACATGATATGAGAGATAACAAGTTTGTCTTACAAATTCTGAAAAAATTATGTGTGTAGAGTGTAAAATGTGGCCGGGCCGAGTGTGGAAAAAGAAAAAATCTGGAGTTTTTCTGGCATCTCTCCCACTCTAACCGATGATGTCACGCGCTCTGACACAAACATTCCGTGCAATACACAACCACTATAATCTCATAATTTCTCCAAAAATGATCATGGTCATTGAACAGGGATTGATCAAAAACTATATGACCTATCAAAACGTGGAGTAATACACCAATACACAAGACTTGTGTCTGTATTCTCATCAGTCAGCCATACTGCTTCTCCTTCAACATGGAAAACAGGCATCAACAATTGATCGCCGTGCAGCACATTCACCACAGACTTGATAAAGAAAATACAAACACAACTGAAGTTCCCAAACAATAACTTATGCAAGTTAATTTTGATAAAAGGTAAGTACAAGGTTGTAAACAAAAAGTGATATAAATGAACTATTTTATCTATAAGTGCTGTTACTGTCTCCATTGTCGTCTTCTATACCTGCCAGGAAAAAGCAATTGAACAGAATAGATGATCGATCATCATTTTAACCTTTTTAACTCAAGACACATGAAAACAATGAATTATTATTCTCTTTTAACTCACTCTTTCTAATGAATTGCTATATTAACATATGAAAATCATGAACTATCTTTTTAATCAGGTCTTTCCATGAATTATGATTATTTTCATTCATTATATCCTGTTTTAAACAACATTCTATCATATTCAATATTATCACCATGACACACTCTTTTTAATCACATTTTGCCATGAACTATTATTATTCTCAGCCTTAAGCTCCTGTTTAAACTTAGCCTTTTATCGTGTTCATTATTATAACCATGACACACACAGGAAGACAGGACAAGGGCTTCAAAGTAAACCAGGAATAGGAAATGACAGACACAGACCATGACACAGGACAACACAGAACTTCAAAATAAAACAGAATCAAAGAACGCAAGTGACAAAAGACCAAAAGCAACTAAAAACCGAGCCACTGCGTGGCGGCAAACTCTCGGCTGAAACTGAATTATGAGACTTGAGAGACTTGAGACTCAAGTCTCAGGGGTGTGGTCATGTGACTTTGGTTTCAAGGCCAAACTCTGGGTTTAAATACCTGGGTTTCTTGCAATATTCTCAGAACTGAAGAAGCCTCTTGGATGAGGGGTGAAACGTCTTCAAACAAGAGAAGAAGTCCAGTTGCTTTTTTACTATAACTCCACAAGAATAAGATGACCTGGATGGCTGAGAACCTTCACGGACATATGCGGCATTAAAACTACTCTTACAAGTACAATTTTCCCAAAACTTTACTCGAGTAAATGTAACAGAGAAAATGTAGTGCGTTACTACCCACCTCTGGGGATAGGTAAGAGTCTTTACTTTTCGAGACCTGATTGATTAAGAGCCATCTTTTCTATTTTCTTTGATCTGATCCTTTAATCGCCACCTGGTCCAGATCAGATCATTTGTAAAAAGGTGACACCTTGGTGACCTGGTTGAACATGAGACTTAAAGCTCTGGTTGATCCCAAAGGTCACTGACTAACACATTGATCAGTGTTATGTATGACACTATGTTTGGGCTATGTGAATAGTCGCCTGTAGGTGGCGCCTGTGCTATGTAACTGGTTGAGTTCTGTGTAATAAAGGAAGACCAGAAGAAGTGGTTTAACAGCAATATGTGTGTCAGTGTTGCTCTGTGTTAGCATATGTAAAAGTGTTTGCATATCGACAATTAGCAGCAACATAACATAAATTGGCGACGAGTTGTGTAGTCCGGAAGACTTTTTCTCACTATCTGCAAGTGAACTGCCGGTGTGGGTAAACAGGGCCGGCCCTGTACATCTGGGGGCCCTAAGCAGGATAAAATTGGGGGCCCTGCCTCACAGTATATATGTACGATCAAATATTCATAAAACCAGCTACCGTATGCAACCCTTGCATATTTTATTGTACCTCTATCAACATGATGGCGAGCAGATATTTTATTACTAATTAGAGTCACTGAAACACTTCAAGCTGTCTAATTGCACTTGTCATTTTTTCTTCTACTTTGTTTTTGTCTGAATGTTAATGTTAATATTGTGAATGGCAATAGGTGGCTCCAAACCGGCAGTACTTTTGATGTAGCAGAAAGATAAAAGATTCTACAAAAGATTACAGTTTGAACAGATTTATTTTCTTTAAATTATCTGTACAGCTAAATTCTAGAACCCTTAAAACAAAACTTCAGTTGAGAAGAAGATAGAGGATGTTGGTTGGTCAGCAGCATCATCAGCAGTAACCATTGGAGCTGTGGAGAAGATTAGTAGATTTTTTTAGCCACTTGTGTACACACAATTTAATTTTCCAACAGAGATAAACATATTGTGGCAACATGACATGTCTAATCAGCCATTAATAAATGGGTGATTGATCCTTTATCCCCTCACAGGAAAACAGCTGTTATCTTTTCACTGTAAGCAGACCTTAAAATCAGCCAGGACATGTTAACTGCAGCAGGCTACATGTAGCAGCTAGCCAGCTAAGTGAGCTAACACAAGCACCGACATGTTTTTCGGCTAAACGTACATCTAGTAAACATAACATTAATTAGCCTTACCTTGTCCTTGTTTTTTTTTCATCCTTGACCTTCTTTTTCCTATTTTCTGCACCTGACGGATATATCCTTTTGGACATCGTCGCTGTCCAAAAGCCAATCACCTCCTCGCAAATCGCGATCTCAGTGAGTGAGGGAGGGAGGGGGCCAGGGGGGAGAGAAGGGGAAGGGGTGGTGCGCTCGTTACCGGACAACGGCCACAGTCTGCGTTACGTTTACGTATGCGTGTCACGGTCATTGTTGCCAGTTGGGTCAAGGGTTACACGTTGCCGTTGTCAGAGACGGTTAGACAAATGATTGAGCAAAGTTTGGGGGCCCCCTAGTGGCTGCGGGGCCCTAAGCAGCTGCTTAGTTCGCTTATAGGGAGGGCCGGCTCTGTGGGTAAAGTATGGACGTAAAAGATCAACAACGCGCTGCACTGCACGGCACGGCTAGCTAGGGATGTCCCGATCCGATATTGATATCGGATTTATGTCCGATATCAGCCAAAAAAACGAATATCGGATTATATTGGACTGCATCTAAAATCTCCGATATAAACGCTCTGATAAAAGCAGTCCGCTCCAGCACTTCTGTCCCATATGAATAGACTCTCGTTCACACTCCAACACAGTAGGTGGCGGTAATGCACCTTAATGTTGGTGCGCCGCCCGCCAGAGAAGAAGAGCGCCCGGCTCCAGCATGCAGAGATCACATGATCACAACAACAACAACGTGTGTGCGATTAGCCCATGTAATAAACGGTAAATGCGCTATATTGCTCTAAATGTAGGTGAAATTAACCACCGACGGGGTCGGTGGTCAGATTCTTCTGGAGGAAGACCAGCTGGTCCACATGTTGTGCTGTGTTAACAGCGCTAAAGCCAGAATTAAATTAACGATGCTAATTTCTGTTAGCCCGTCTATGGCGTTTTACATTATACGTTAGCATTAAGCTAGCGGGCTTTATGCTTAGTTGTGACACTGGCTGTGTGTTTTGAACGTTGTTTCAAACTATGTGGGTTTGATTGAACATCTTTGATGCTTAAATATTGCTGCTTAATATATTGCTTTACTCCTCTTTTTATTTTATACCATTTTTACTGTAGGGCAGGCTATAATCTTCAATTTGGAGTGACAAATAAAACCTTGAAGCAAGAAGATTTTGCCTTTTGTTTGACATTGATGTACATACAGTAATTCAATAACAGTTGTAAATAAGGTTTATTTTTTAATATTTTACAGTTCAAAAGTAAGCTCACTACTGTCTGTCCCATAGAAGAACATGACAGCGGCAGCCTGTCAGTCAGCAACTGGAGGACTCTCCTTTGTATTAGAATTTGAAAAATATAAATAATCGTTTTTTTTCACCACCCCTAATATCGGATCAATATCGGTATCGGGCCGATATTGAAGGCTGCAATATCGGTATCGTATCGGAAGTGAAAAAGGGGTATCGGGACATCCCTTACGGCTAGCTAATGAGCTAATGTGAGCTGTTGAAAAAGGATGAGTCATTCTTCCTCCGACGAGTCAGTAAAACCCACCGAAAGACACACCATGGCTGGAATAATCGGACATATGGATTATTTTGATGAGACCAGAGAACAATGGACTACGTATATTGAACGTTTTGAACATTACGTCCTGGCTAATGAGATCCGGTCCGCAAAGAAAGTGCCCGTGTTGTTTAGTGTGATGGGACCCAAAACGTATGGACTACTGCGCACTTTGGTTGCTCCTTCCAAGCCTGGGGAGCTGGATTATGACTTTGTTGTTGCCGTTTTGCAAGCCCATTTCGCTCCGAAACCAATCGTGATAGCGGAAAGATTTCGGTTCAGGGGGAAGAGGAAACAGTGGCACAGTATGTTGCAGTATTAAAAGGACTGTCGGAACATTGTGAGTTTGGTGCGTATTTGGAGGACGCACTATGGGACAGATTCATGTGTGGACTAAAATGTGAAACTGTGCAGAAGCGTCTTTTGACTGAGAGAGACCTCACGTTTCAGAAAGCGGTGGATTATGCAGTGTCGGCAGAGACGGCGGCACGCGACGCACAGCAGCTGAGCAGCTCACTTAAAGTGAACGCTGTGTTTTCACAGAGAGGGGACAGATGCCGCCGCTGTGGGAAGACAAATCACTCCGATGATGACTGCTGGTACAAGGATCGTGATTGTCACCAGTGTGGGAGGAAAGGCCACACCAAGCGCATGTGTAGGAGTAAAGACAAAAGTAAGACAGAGAACGGAAAAACCGAAAGTGGAGAAACCGGAACACAAAGGTCCATCCATCCATCCATTGTCCGCCGCTTATCCGAGTCCGGGTCGCGGGGGCAGCAGTCGGAGCAGGGATCCCCAGACTTCCCTCTCCCCGGACACTTCCTCCAGCTCTTTCGGGGGGACCCCAAGGCGTTCCCAGGCCAGCCGAGTGACGTAGTCACTCCAGCGTGTCCTGGGTCTTCCTCGGGGCCTCCTCCCGGTGGGACATGCCCGGAACACCTCACGAGGGAGGCGTCCAGGGGGCATCCTATACAGGTGCCCGAGCCACCTCAGCTGGCTCCTCTCGATGTGGAGGAGCAGCGGCTCTACTCCGAGCTCCTCCCGGGTGACAGAGCTCCTCACCCTATCTCTAAGGGAGCGCCCCGCCACCCTGCGGAGGAAGCTCATTTCGGCCGCTTGTATCCGGGATCCAGTTCTTTCGGTCATGACCCAGAGTTCATGACCATAGGTGAGGGTGGGAACGTAGATCGACCGGTAAATCGAGAGCTTTGCCTTTCGGCTCAGCTCCTTCTTCACCACGACGGACCGATACAATGACCGCATTACTGCGGCCGCCGCACCGATCCGCCTGTCGATCTCGCGCTCCGTTCTCCCCTCACTCGTGAACAAGACCCCAAGATACTTAAACTCCTCCACCTGAGGCAGGAACTCTCCCCCGACCTGGAGGGTGCAAGCCACCTTTTTCCGGTCGAGAACCATGGCCTCGGACTTAGAGGTGCTGATTCTCATCCCAGCTGCTTCACACTTGGCTGCAAACCGCCCCAGTGCATGCTGAAGGTCCTGGCTCGAGGGAGCCAACAAGACCACATCATCTGCAAAAAGCAGAAATGAAATCAAGTGGCTCCCGAACCGTACCCCCTCCGGCACTTGGCTGCGCCTAGAAATTCTGTCCATAAAAATAATGAACAGAACCGGTGACAAAGGGCAGCCCTGCCGGAGTCCAACACGCACCGGGAACAGGTCTGACTTACTGCCGGCAATGCGAACCAAGCTCCTGCTCCCGTCATACAGGGACCGTACAGCCCTCAGCAGAGGGCCTCCGACCCCATACTCTCGGAGCACCTCCCACAGGATGCCACGTGGGACACGGTCGAAAGCCTTCTCCAAGTCCACAAAACACATGTGGACTGGTTGGGCAAACTCCCATGCACCCTCGAGCACCCTGCGGAGGGTGTAGAGCTGGTCCAGCGTTCCACGGCCAGGGCGAAAACCGCATTGTTCCTCCTGAATCCGAGGTTCGACTATCGGCCGAATTCTCCTCTCCAGCACCCTGGAATAGACTTTCCCCGGGAGGCTGAGGAGTGTGATCCCCCGGTAGTTGGAACACACCCTCCGGTCCCCCTTTTTGAAGAGAGGGACCACCACCCCGGTCTGCCAGTCCAGAGGCACTGTCCCCGACTGCCACGCGATGCTGCAGAGGCGTGTCAGCCACGACAGCCCCGCAACATCCAGAGACTTGAGGTACTCAGGGCGGATCTCATCCACCCCCGGTGCCTTGCCACTGAGGGCTTCCGGACTACCTCAGTGACTTCAGCTTGGGTGATGAATGAATCAACCTCTGAATCCTCAGCCTCTGCTTCCTCGACGGAAGGCGTGTCAGTGGGATTGAGGAGATCCTCGAAGTATTCCTTCCACCGCCCGACGATATCCCCAGTCGAGGTCAACAGCTCCCCTCCTCCACTGTAAACAGTGTTGGCGGAGCACTGCTTCCCCCTCCTGAGGCGCCGGATGGTTTGCCAGAATTTCCTCGAGGCCGACCGGTAGTCCTCCTCCATGGCCTCCCCGAACTTTTCCCAGACCCGAGTTTTTGCTTCCGTGACCGCCCGGGCCGCCGTCCGCTTGGCCTGCCGGTACCCGTCAGCTGCCTCGGGGGTCCCCCGAGCTAGCCAGGCTCGGTAGGACTCCTTCTTCAGCTTGACGGCATCCCTTACTTCCGGTGTCCACCACCGAGTTCGGGGATTGCCGCCGCGACAGGCGCCGGAGACCTTACGGCCGCAGCTCCGGACGGCCGCGTCAACAATGGAAGTGGAGAACATGGTCCATTCGGACTCAATGTCTCCAGCCTCCCTCGGAATCCGGTCAAAGCTCTCCCTGAGGTGGGAGTTGAAGACCTCCCTGACAGGGGATTCTGCCAGGCGTTCCCAGCAGACCCTCACGATACGCTTGGGTCTTCCAGGTCTGACCAGCTTCCTCCCCTGCCAGCGGATCCAACTCACCACCAGGTGGTGATCAGTTGACAGCTCAGCCCCTCTCTTCACCCGAGTGTCCAAGACATACGGCCGGAGGTCAGATGACACGACTACAAAGTCGATCATTGACCTCCGGCCTAGGGTGTCCTGGTGCCACGTGCACTGATGGACACCCTTATGCTCGAACATGGTGTTTGTTATGGACAGACTGTGGCTAGCACAGAAGTCCAATAACAAAACACCGCTCGGGTTCAGATCGGGGAGGCCGTTCCTCCCAATCACACCTCTCCAGGTAACACTGTCGCTGCCCACGTGAGCGTTGAAGTCCCCCAACAGAACGATGGAGTCCCCAGTTGGGGCACTTTCCAGCACCCCTCCCAGGGCCTCCAGGAAGGCCGGGTACTCTGCACTGCCGTTCGGCCCGTAGGCCGAAACGACAGTGAGAGACCTATCCCCGACCCGAAGGCGCAGGGAAGCGACCCTCTCGTTAAGTGGGGAGAACTCCAACACATGGCGGCTGAGCTGGGGAGCTATGAGCAAGCCCACACCAGCTCGCCGCCTCTCACCATGGGCAACTCCAGAGTGGAAGAGAGTCCAACCTCTCTCAAGGAGTTGGGTTCCAGAGCCCAGGCTGTGCGTGGAGGTGAGCCCGACTATCTCTAGTCGATACCTCTCAGCCTCCCGCACGAGCTCAGGCTCTTTCCCCCCCAGCGAGGTGACATTCCATGTCCCTAAAGCCAGAGTCGTCGTCCGGGGATTGGGTCGCCGGGGCCCCCGCCCACGGCTGCCACCCAAAACACACGGCACCTGCCCCTTATGAACCCTCCCGCGGGTGGTGGGCCTACGGGAGGGCGGGCCCACGTCGCTCGTTCGGGCTGCGCCCGGCCGGGTCCCGTGGGCCAAGACCCGGCCACTAGACGCTCGCCTGCGAGCCCCGACCCCAGGCCTGGCTCCAGGGTGGGGCCCCGGTAACGCCAGTCCGGGCGACGTACACTTCCTTGCTGTTTTCTTCTTCATAAGGGGCTTTGAACCGCTCTTTGTCTGACCCGTCACCTAGGACCTGTTTGCCTTGGGAGACCCTACCAGGGGCATTAAGCCCCGGACAACATAGCTCCTAGGATCATTCGGGTGCTCAAACCCCTCCACCACGGTAAGGTGGTACAAAGGTAATGCAAAGAAATACAGAGATAAAGATAAAAAGAAAAGAATTTATCATGTAGAAGCAAGAGCAAATGAAAGTGA
The DNA here is from genome assembly GCF_045865225.1 of Trachurus japonicus. Taxonomy (NCBI): domain Eukaryota; kingdom Metazoa; phylum Chordata; class Actinopteri; order Carangiformes; family Carangidae; genus Trachurus; species Trachurus japonicus. Next base: position 4,967,595 of record NC_140915.1, on the reverse strand, counting down.
AAGTGAGGAAACTAAATCTGACACAGACTGTGAGTTGGGACTGTATTCCTTGCCTCAAAAAGGGAAATATTCACGTATCTCTGTGCTGCCTGTAGTAAATGGAAAGAAAATGGAGATCAAATTGGATACAGGGGCTGCAGTTTCGTTGATTCCTTGGGAGCAGTACAGAAACATGCTGAGCAAGTTGCCTCTGCAACCCACTGATGTCATGCTAAAGACGTACACTGGAGAACCTCTAGCACCAGAAGGGGTCATCAAAGTGCAAGTAAAATTAAATAAACAATGTGCTAACTTGCCTTTGTACGTAGTGAAAGTAAATGCACCTCCATTGTTTGGCAGAGAGTGGCTGAGAGTGATTAAACTGAACTGGAAAGACTTAAAGACTGTGTATGCCACTGAACAAAAAGAGAAAGACAACCTGGAGACAGTGTTAAAGAGACATTCCGCTGTTTTCTCTAAAAAGCTAGGCACAATGAAAGGAATTCAAGCAAGATTGACTTTGAGACCCGACAGTGTATCCAAATTTTGCCCTCCACGCAACGTGCCTTATGCTCTTCGACCGCGAGTTGAAGCCGAGCTGAAACGCCTAACTGACCTGGGTGTGATTTCACCAGTGGAGCATTGTGATTGGGCCACGCCTGTGGTGCCAGTCAGCAAAAAGGATGGTACAGTCAGACTGTGTGGGGATTTTAAGGTCACCATTAATCCAGCCCTCTGTGTTGATAAATATCCCCTTCCACGCATCGAGAACCTTTTTGCCTCACTGGCTGGAGGTCAACATTTCAGTAAACTGGATTTGTCAAATGCATATCTACAGATGGAGGTAGAGGAAGAGTCGAAGAAACAGCTGACTATCTCTACTCAGAAAGGACTTTTCCGTTTTAATCGTTTACCATTTGGTGTAGCATCATCACCTGCCTTGTTTCAGAAGGCTATGGACCAAGTGCTACTGGGACTGCCATATACTCACTGTTACCTGGACATCCTCATCAGTGGTCCTGATGAACAGACTCACCTCAAAACGCTGGATGCAGTCCTGGGCAGGCTAGAGGAGTTCGGCCTGCACCTCAAGCAAGAAAAGTGCCTGTTTTTCCAAGAGTCTGTGGAATATTTGGGCCATATCATGGATGCAGCTAGTCTCCACAAATCCCCAGACAAGGTACGTGCAATTGTGGAAGCACCAGCACCACGTAATGTCAGCCAGCTACGTTCATTTCTTGGGATGTTGAATTATTATGGTTGTTTCGTTCCTGATCTGTCAACTGTCTTGCAACCACTAAATGAACTACTCAACAAAGAGATGAAATGGCAGTGGACGTCAGCCTGTGAGTCAGCGTTCCAGAAAGCTAAAACACTGCTTGTTTCACAGGAAGTGCTGACCCACTACAACCCTGAGCTTCCCCTGCGTCTTGCGTGTGATGCGATGTGATCATCCTGCCACCAATGGCTTGGCTGAGCGTTTTGTGCAAACATTCAAACATGCTTTGAAATCCTCCAAAGGTACAGCACCAGTGCAACAATGCCTGGATACATTTCTCTTGACCTACCGCAACACCCCCCACGCCACTACAAAGGAAACGCCGGCTATGTTGTTCCTTGGACGCAGGCTGCGCTCTCGCCTGGACTTCCTGAAACCCAGTGTTGCAGGGATTGTGCACAAGTCACAGGAGACACAACAACTACAGCGCCAACTGCACTCTAAAGACAGACAGTTTGTTGTTGGAGAGTCGGTGTTGGTTCGTGACTGTAGGAGGGGGGAGGAAAAGTGGTCACAAGGGGTTGTAACAGAAAAGACTGGACCAGTGTAAATGTGGGAGAACAAGGAGTGTGGAAACGACATGTGGATCAAATGTTGACACGTCCTGATCCAAAGCCTCAGTTCACCACAGTGAACCCACCTGTAAACCCCCCAGTGTTACTGCCTCAGAGTGGTAGTTGCCTGCAACTTCACACTACAACACACTCAGAAAAGAATGATGATCAAAGTTCTGATGTCACTGAATCACCAAAGATCAATCAGTCTAGTGAAACACCACAGGCTAGACATACAGAGGTAACACAGACAGTTAGACGTTATCCTGTGAGGATTACTAAACCTCCAGTTCGTTATCGTAATGAGTGAACACATTGCATAGTTCAAATACAGATGTAATGTGAGTTCTGAGAAATATTGTTTTCAACATACAATTTACAAGTTGAATAACTCCCATGTTATTGTGGTGCTAAGAAAAAAAAAAAAAGCATATCTGATGTTGTGTTAAAGAAAAATATATTTTGTTTATTGACAACATATCTTAGTGGAGAGGAAATGTTATGTATGAGACTATGTTTGGGCTATGTGAATAGTCGCCTGTAGGTGGCGCCTGTGCTATGTAACTGGTTGAGTTCTGTGTAATAAAGGAAGACCAGAAGAAGTGGTTTAACAGCAATAAGTGTGTCAGTGTTGCTCTGTGTTAGCATATGTAAAAGTGTTTGCATATAGACAATTAACAGCGACATAACAATCAGGATCAGTTAAAACTCAGCTGGGTGAGTCTAATCTTGGAACAAACTCGAAAAAAATCTGATGATTTCCCTCTGACTCTGTTATGTTTGTTCCTACAGGATCGGCAGGGACAAGGTGATTGAAGCTTCCAGAGACAAAACCTGTGAGTACTGAACCTCTGTCTCCTCTTCATCAGTCTGACAGGGAAATGAGTCGGGGCTCATTTCACCTCCAATAGTTTTATGAATTGCATATTGTTTATACTTTATTTTTTGGCTTGAATACAATAAATGAAGCAAAGAACAACAGACAGGGTCATCATAGGCAAGAAATGGTATTTCAATTTCGATGTGTACGAATCTTTCATAGAAACTTTCCTTTGAAATCATCAATTGTCTTTATTTTCATGGACTATTTCCTGTGGCAAGGCAAGGCAATATTATTTGTATAGCCCATTTTTACAAACCAAGGTCTACCCAGTTGATGTTGGCTGCACAGGGTTTGTGGGCAGATAAACAATGAGGCTCCTGAAGGATCTGGGGATCTGAGGTCAAGCTCTGCGGCAGGCCATCAACTCCCTTTCCAGTGTTGCAGAGCAATCAAGTCGCTGGCTCTGTAAAATGTCGAGGCTGCAAGGCAGCAGCAGTAGCAGCTGAGTAAGCAGGAGATCCAGTGCAGAGGGGGGCACAACTGGGACGCCAGGTGGTGCTGATGAGGTGTCGGGGGCTAGTCATCAAAACACAGATGAAGGAGGGTGCCCACCTGACGACGTCTATAGCCAGGAACACACCGGCCTGACCGTCGGGCGTCGGGGAGAGTTGGACGGCGTCGGGTCCGTGTCTTTTTGGTGTGTTCATCTGCGTTGGGGAGGCGCGGAAGCTGTCAGGTCTCGTCGGGTCTGATTCGACATGCACAGTCGGGGAGCGTCGGACGTTGGGAGAGTAGACTCGTCGGGTACTCTGATTGGCTGTGTGCTAGCTATGGCGATTCTGATTGGCGGTGCCCTAGCGAATCAGCGTGGTGCATGGGAGGGGCGGAAGTGACCATTGTAAACAAACGGTGCGGTCTCCCCTTACTTTTTGCCTTCTGTGATAAGATTAGATGCAACTTTATTGATCTCGAAGGAAATTCCACATTGGTCAGCTGTTCATTCACACAATAAAAATATGCAGCAGAATCAACATTAAGCGGGAGAACGGGGCATGGCACGGGCCGACGCAAGTCAGTCTCCATACCCCCTCCCACGCGCAGCATGACCATATAAGATGTGACAGGTAGAGAACAGAGATAGCAGAGAGGGGGGGAGGGGGGAGGGAGATGTTTTAGGTGAAAAGAATTTAAGTTATAGTCCAGCTCAAAAGTGCTCTAGTGCACCATAAAGTGCCGTAGTATCATGTCCTGTCTCTGTACCCTCTTCAATTCCCTCCCCCCCTCCCCACCAGAGAATTGTGCAACCTAATTGCACAGGGGACAAAAGACTTATCCTGTCCGTGGAGCACCTCTGGGACAGCTGTCTCTCACTGAATGTGCTCGGGCAATAACGAGCCCGAGAGCAGACAATGCGACCATCAGCTCAGCCAGAGCGATCATTTTGCTGCCAAGCTTTGTTTTCCAAAACATCCAAAACATATTCTCAAAACTAATAACAAGCTAATGTTGTGTGCACTAGGGCTGCCACAAACGATTATTTTGATAGTCGACTAGTCACCGACTATTTTTTTCGATTAGTCGACTAATCGGATCATACGTAAATTGAATGTAAAACATACAGATTATCGCACCAGCATGCAGCTGCCCTTATATACCATCATTAGCTTTCAGCTTAAAGTGTTTAAGGTATATGCTAACTAAAAATAAAGACAATTAAGATGATAGTTCATTAAACTTTTAATGAAATATGCAGCTTTAACTGTAGCATAAAGTGCAAACAGCTGAGTAAAATAAGGATAAGGCACTGGCCTAAACAACACCAAAATAAATACTTAAAGGTTTTTTGTCTTTCCTTCATTTGTCTCTGGCATTAAACATAACATTTAAATAAAATGAGGTGGACACCTGAAACTAAGGAATTGTTCACAATAATAAAGTTTTGGTAGGCCTATCAATCAAATATAACTTGTGCTCAGTGTAAATAATAGGAGTCGTTCTGTTAAAAAAAAATCAAATAGTTTATAAGACAATCGTCTTGTCTGAAAAAAATTAAATGTTCCCTACTGTCACAGAAGGAGAAACATAGAAAGACTCCACCAGAAAGTTCTGTGTGAAACTGTCAAATGAAAACAAGTGAAACTGAGGTGCAGCTCAAACTCTGCAAGGTGTGGACTGTGATGAGAAGCTACCGGAAAATATTGACGTAGTTTTACGCCGGGAGAGAAGACTTCCTCGTTAAGATGAGCGCTCATTACGTGACGAGGACCGCTGTGACCAGACGCGGTAACGTTCTAGTATTTTCCAACACCGACTCTCAAAGTCTGCGATTTTATTTTTAAATGACGAACGGCTGTTTTTCAGTCCGTGATTTAAAACGATGGAGCGGCGGTACCGCTAGTATCGCTTCTCATTTAAAATGACAGAGAGAGAGAGAGAGAGAGAGAGAGAGGGAGAGGAGCGGTGGCGGCGGCGGCGGCGGGGGCGGGGGCGGGCGGGGGATTACACCGGTGCCGCTTGATGAGGGACAAGACAGGTAGAGAGAGACCACCTGTAAACTCACCTTGAATAAGTGAGTGCACGTGTGTATGTGTGGTGGGCGGCTGCAGTGGCGGGTGCGTGTGTGGAAGGTGCCCCAGCAGTTTTGAGAGAAAAACAAAGTTTAAAAAAAAGAAAAGAAACGACGCATCGACTATTAAATTAGTTGTCGACGATTTTAATAGTCGACGTAGTCGTGACTAGTCGACTAATCGTGGCAGCCCTAGTGTGCACCTGTTTTTAATCTTCATGGTTTCTTCTATTGTTGTTCTGTTACGGATTACTGGCATGGGACTAGCGCCGCCCACTGTTGGGGAGACTTTGCATCTCGCGCAAGTGCAGAACGTACAGGCTGCTGTGTAGTCGGCAGTAGTCTGGGTGGTGCGTTTCACCCGATTGTGTCCGACGAGACGCGACAGACTCGCCTGACAAAAGGCCATCTGGGTCGGGTCGCGGGGGCCTTATGAAGCCTGCAATCCCCTGCACTCAGCTGAAGACCCTCTCCTGCAACGCATGGAACCCCCCACCCCCATCAGCATGAAGAACAATATACAGTAGTCTTAAGGGATTGTAACACCTAGTCGATCTTTGAACTGAATTGAACTATTGACAGGCAGCAGCATGAACCACATGGTCAGGTGGAATTTATATCTGACATGATTAAGAGAAGAATAGCAAACACTGATTTCTGAGATGTTCTTTGTTTCTTCTCTTTCAACAGGTGCCTCAAAGCTGAAGGTTTTTGTGGATGACACAAAGCCAAAGGCCTCTGAGGACGACTCAAAGGCGAAGGTCTCTGCGGACAACGCAGAGCTGAAGACCTCTGAGGATGACTCAAAGGTGAACGTTATTGAGGATGACTCAAATCTGAACGTTTTTGGGGGTGACACAAAGCCAAAGGTCTCTGAAGACAAAGTAGAGCTGAAGGACTCCGAGGATGAGTCCAAGCTGAAGGCCCCTGAGGATGGCTCAAAGGTGAAGGTCTCTAAAGATGACTCAAAGCTTAAGAGGTTTGATAAAGACAGCTTGAAGCTTAAGGACAACGCAAAGCTGAAGGTGAGAGAAAAACATTGTACCTTTACCTTTACCGTTACCTCTTCTCGGCTAAACCTTGAGATCCTTCCCATGAATATCATTAACAGGATCGGGACAAGGGACAAGTTTGGTTAAAGCAACATTGCGGAGTTTATCAGCCTTAAAATAATGTTTCCAGACTCATTGCAGTGGTAGAAAAATGGTTAATAGGATGAATGGTGCTGCCGCTGCAGCCTGTGCCGGGTCGCGTTGGCTGAAACTGCACTATGTAACTTCCCTGCATGGGTCGGACCTTCTCCAAGTCCTCAACACACTTGTAGATTAGCTGATCAAACTCCCATGCCCCCCTCAGAGCTCCTGCAAAGGTAAATAGAACTGGGAGACCGAGCCTTCTGCTCCTCTGCTCCACGACTGTGGAACACCGTCCCTGAACACCTGAGGGTTCCACAGTCGATCGATTGTTTTAAAAAGGGCCTCAAAACGTACCTTTTAAAAAAATCTTTTAATCTGTAATTGCTCGCTCAAGATAACTGCTTTTAACTCCTGTTTTTAACATATTTTTCTTTTTTTTCTCTCTTTTTTGGTTGCTGTTGTAGCACTTTGAGATTTTTTGTAAATATGAAGTGCGTTACAAATAAAATGTATTATTATATTATTATTAAATAGAAGGTCCACTGATCCACATCCAGGACAGAATCCATATTGCTCTCTCTGGTTTGACAATCGGTCAGAGCTTCTCTTCCAGCACCCTGGTGTGAAATTATCCAGGGAGGAAGAGTAATATTTAATAGTTGGAGCACACAACCCTGGTTTACCACTTCACAGGTATTGTGCCCAACCTTCACATGACCTTGGAAAGATGTGTAGGCCAAGACAGCCCTACAATATGAGGGGCCGTATTCACAAAGCTTTTTATCTTACCGCTAGGAGTGCTCCTAACTCGCGCTAAAAGTTTTTACGTAGGAGTTTTTTCTTAAAAGCTATTCACAAAGCCGCTGAGACCTACTCTTACTAAGGATAAATCACTAAGAGCAAAGTAAGAGTGACGCCCAGGTGACGCCCCGTTGCTATGGATCACGTCAATTCTCATGCACGAATTTGAGGCGTTCAACACGGTGATTGGTTGTTGAGTGCCGGCGGCGACCCCCGCCCCCTCCCCTCCCTCCTGAGCCCCCCCCCCCACCCCCCCTCCTCACCGCCGCTGCCCGCTCCACCTTTTTTTTTTTTTGCCGTCAGGTCCGACGGGGCTTTTTAGATTGCTTCGAGTCCACACCACTCTCTCTGCTGCCAAGTTGGGCTCTGAACTTTCTGTCCATTTGTGTTTCTCTCTGGCATCTGCATCTTTCTACTACAGTTTTTGTCGCGTCGCACTTTCACTGTCAGCAGTGAGTGACGCTGTGCAAATGCAATGAGGGTCAGTGCGCCCACTCGCAAAGCAGCCGCTGATTTTTTTTCTTCCCACATTCGAATATTAATTTTCACATTCGTTGACAGCCCTCATATTATATATGGTGATCATAATAATGATGAGACCCAAATTTGTAGCCTATAGCAGGATTCAAACCCAGACTGACAACAAGTTTAGTTTACTGGGGGAGCAGCCCTATCACATGAGCTATTACTACTAACAGATATGTGTCTAGCTCACCCACCAACTTTTAAAAAATATTTTTGGCTCACATCAGCACGACTGCATCACAGCAGTCACAGTTACCTCGGTCCGACCGTTGTGACGCCTATATTAGACAGTCCGTCACTACTCCCGCTTTATAGCGAAAATGTTGTAGATATTGTTGCTGTAATAAAACAAAACAAAAAACACAGATCAAAAAGGCACTTTGGGCATCAATGGGAAAAGGGGCAGGTGCTCCAGCACCCCCCCTCTGCAGCAATTTGCAGTCTCCAAAACATTTGCCTGGCTGCAGCCATTTCCGATTCTTTGTGAATAGGTCTTCTGATTGGGCTTCTCGTTGACGTCACCGAGAAGGGGAGGGGGGGGGGACTACCCCCCCGCACGCCGTACGCAGCAGCCGGCAGCGGTAGTGGTAGCTGTGAAACAGGCAAAAAGCTGTTTTATTTCCTGCTGTAGCGCTGTTATTACGTCACTTTATTAAATTTTAATATTTTTTGATGCGAGAAAGTAACCGTTTAGATCCAAATAACGGCTGTTTAGAAGTTCGCTCTGATGTTTTTCGGAGAGAGAGAAACTCCACCTGTGGAGCAACGACCGCGACCTCACAGAGGCAGCCAGCCGGTCTGCTGACGTGCTCGGCCAGCCAGAACTACACCGACACCGCGGCGGACAAAACGTTCGTTAATTGACTTACCCGCAGGCTTTTAGAGGTTTACCATCGGCTGGTTCAACTTCTTTTTAGGATTTAAATGCTGGTCTCATTGATGAAATCTAACAATTGTGGCAGTTTGTTTGAATGAAAAGTGAAGCTTCCTGTGTGTACTGGACAGAGGAGTGGCGCTGCCTGGGGGCTCTGTATGTACAGAAATCACCACATTTACATCAATAAATAGGCTACATGTTTTACAATGAACCGATCAGCCTGCATTACATTTTATTTATTTATCCACCTTTTTCTGAACGTCAAAAACGTAAGCCGGTTTTGCTCTTACGGTGGAATTTTATATTTACGTTTCCATGGTTTCAGTAGTCGCGGTAAATGCATGGAATTTTCTTTTTTTCAATGACAATCTGTAGAACAAGATCGCGTGTTTTTCTCGCAAGAGCAAAATTGGCTACACAAATAGGGATAAATAAAGGTGAATGTTGCATATTATTTCTCAAAAATGTGCATTTAAGACCCTTTCAACACCTAAAACCAATATAAATACCAGGTGATGGATCCTTTAAGCTCTCCCAGACTTAGGAGCTACTTTTAGGCCTAAAATACTTTGTGAATTACTCTTATTTAAAAAACTAGGAGTCCTAAATTTAAGACTGACACGCCCACTTTTTTTAGGAGCTCCTAAATTCGGCCCTTAGGAGCTACTTTTAACCCTAAGATTCTTTGTGAATACGGCCCCAGGAGCCTTAAGCATCTCAGAGCGAATCTCCACCCTAAAGTCCTCCTCCTTCAGCTTGGTAGCTTCCCTCCTGCTGAGATCCACCAGTGGGTTCTCATGTTGCCACAAGCACTAATGACCTTGAGGCCACAGCTACCAGTGATTGCCTCTGCAATGTTGGCTCTGTTTGTGACCTCGAGGGGATGACGGGAATACAGAAAATACATAAGTACATGAATAATTTATAGTTTATAGTAAGAAATGCAGCTCTAACTGTATGCCAACAAGAAATGTCATGGACCAAGTGTTTCATGTGAAAAAGGTCTACAATTAACAGAAAACCAAATTAACAATGATAACTTCATGGATGAATTTATAAGATTATAGTCATGGTTATTTCACAAAACATTTATCAATTCTCTGCAGAACCTGCTGCTTCTTAGATGCAGTCTGTGAATTATTACATTGACATCAAATCCCTCCGTCACCCTGTCAATCTCCTCAGACTCTGTCCACTGTGCCTCAGGTCACTCAGGACTGTGGAACAAACCCATTGGCTTCACTCAACACAATATATTTCTATTTGTAATAAACCAGCTTACATTGTTTCTCTCTGAATTGCAGCAGTCAAGCTTCAAACCTGAACTGGAAACTGAATCTACACAAGTCTCATACAGGTAAACATGCAATAAACTCAGTTTTTATCAAAGTACCTTCCTCTTCCTTCACAGCTTCTCCTGAGCCACAGCAGATGTGTCTCTGCATCGTCGTCCTCATGGTCGACTGTCTGAGGGAACATCAGCTGGATCAGCTCTCACTCAGCTGAGTCAGGAGGAACACAATGTTTTAGCCAATGTTGAACCTTTTTCATCTCAGGGTCTGAGGTGGTCACTTAGCCTTCTGTGTCCCACAGGTTCAGGTGTCCTGGTCCAGGCCAGTTCCAGTGTTCTTCAACTGGACTGGTGTTTGTTGTGGCTCAGGAGGCGGAGCTGCTCTACAGGACTGTCCAATGGGATGAGAGCCTCCTCCACTCAGTTGGCAAGATGGCTGCAGGACCGCTGTTCAGTATCCAGTGTCCTGAGGATGCCATCTGTCAGCTCCACCTCCCACATTGTGAAACAAAGGATGGTGAGCAAGTGATTGTGTTTGTTAGAACAATGGTGGGGAACTAATGATGTAACTTAAGTTGTGTGACCATGTAATTGACGTGTACATTTATTAAATGAATATAATGTAAAATCAGGGCACTGTCCTTCACCAGCCTCCTGATTAATTTCCTGATGTTGACAACAGTGACTGAAATGATCACTGCTGTTGTAACGAGGTTGTTGTCTCTGTGTTTTCACAGCTCTGCTCTGTGACGGTCTGCTGTCTGTCGCCCACATCACTGATGATGGAATGAGCTTCATCGAGCCACTGGAGGTCACAGACACTCATGTGATCATCACAGTTCCTCATCTTTCTGCCTTTGGCCTGCTTAGCTGGCTGTGGAACATCATGAAATCAGTTCACAGTCAAATTCTGCTGTTCCAACAACCAAACTTCGCAGAACTGAAGCAAAGCCTCAATGTGCATCTGCTGCCTAATAACGTCCCCCTGGAAGAGGTAAGGCTACAGACTGAAGTGTTAGAGATTCACTTTGCTTCACTTTCCAAACTCATCACTTACAGACCTGATGTCGTGAACTAACACCCGTGTCTCAGTGTCTCCTTGCCACCACTTCAGCAAGTCTTACACAATCATTCAAAGATCAGTATGAGCTCAGAAAGAACTCTCTCAGTCCTGTAGGTCTAGCCCAGTAGAACCAATCTGTCTGTTCAGGCTCAGGCCCGACTCTAATGAAATGATTTGATTGTTCATCAGGTGAAGGCAAAGCATGACGACTGTGTGTTTATCAAGATGCCTTCTGAAAGCACACTCGTCAAAAATAAAACTTACACAGTTCAATGTCCACATGCCGACATAGTCCAACCTGAGGTGAGTGTTTCAGACTAAAGCTGACATGATTCCTCAAACTGCTGTCACTCACCTGGAGACACTGACGCACATGCTGCTGGTTTTCAGAAAAAAGACTTTCACCCGAACTATGGACCAAATTACCATCCAACGTTTCAAATCGTCTTACCTTCAAGCACCAAGATTACCAACATAGAGGTCCGAGATGAAACTGAGACAGCTGTGTGGAAGTGTCAAGTCCCTCTGCCAGGTAAAAGTCTACATCCGCCTGACGTAAACCTGACTGATGAGTGGTGTCTCTGTTCGGTAACACTTTACTTGAAGGTAGCGTCATAAGAGTGACATGACACTGTCATAACAGTGTCATGTCACAGTCATAAACGTGTCATAAACATTAAGTCAATGTCATTAAACATTTATGACTGTTGTCATTAAGTGTCATTCGTTTTTGTAATGACAAGTTGACATTATTTTGCTTGTCTTGATTATGACATTAATCAAGGTGACATAACCAGAAGTCGTCTTTGTCATGACAACTTGACATTAATGAAATATTTTCTGTTTAGTTGACATAATGATTATTAATTAGATGTGCAAGGTTACAGAACAAATCTAGCACATGGTCATTGTTGTTTGACAGGATGTGGACAGGATACCCAAAACTGACTGTCATGACACCATTATGACAGTGTAATGAAGAAATTCTCTGACCTCAAGTAAAGTGGTAGCATTTTTATTTGTCATTAACATATCATATAGGATAAACTGACTGTCACGACACCATTATGACAATGTAATGAAGATATTCTGTGACCTCAAGTAAAGTGGTAGCATTTTTATTTGTCATTAACATATCATGAAGGATAAACTGACTGTTATGACACAATCATGACAATGTAATGAAGATATTCGGTGACCTCAAGTAAAGTGGTAGCATTTTTATTTGTCATTAACATATCATGAAGGATAAACTGACTGTCATGACACAATTATGACAATGTAATGAAGATATTCGGTGACCTCAAGTAAAGTGGTAGCATTTTTATTTGTCATTAACATATCATGAAGGATAAACTGACTGTCATGACACAATTATGACAATGTAATAATTTTTTCACATCACGTTAAACAGAAATCAAACATTTTTGAAAGCTTGAAATTATAAAAACAATTATACTGACAATAAATAAAAAAAAAAAAAATATAATAACAGTGTCTAAAAACCATTAAAAAACCCCCATAAATAAATCATTCAATTTCCAGGTGGAATTTTATGTCAAGGCATGCCTTGACCTCAGCTGCAGCGCTGCAGTTGTAGCCGGGACGGTCTGCAGGCCCCGGCTACACTGGTTGTGTTCTGTGCACAATAACACGGGACCCAGGGGTGGGTTCACAGTCAGGTTTATTCCTGTATGATGGCGACATAAAACAAAATGGATGTGAGTGAATCTTCTCCTACCACAAAATAAATAAAATACATAAGCAAGTAGATTAGTACATGGAGGACGCACTACCACATGCACACCACACACACACTCACTCACGCACACACGCACACACACACACACACACACACACACACACGTACAGGGAGAAATCGTGGCAAAATAACTTTCTCTCTCCTGCTCAAAACGGTTCTTAAAACATGCTACTCGACAGAAAACACAAACACATCTCCAAACAGTTTTACAACATTCTTTCGATAAATTAGCATTAAAACTCATCAAATGTGACTTTTTGGTCCCGGAGCCTAGACTACATTACCTCAATCGTCAGGAACAGTGCAGACTGACGAGAGAAGGGAACTACATGCGTCATATCCGCGAACTTTCAAAATAAAAGCTTGGACTAGTAAAAGTGAAAGAAATACAGAAATAAATCCATGAAAGTTTGAATTATACTGTTTTACATAGGGATTTTTGTTACTATAATACAATAATTAAATTTTTGTGGATTTATTTTTGTATTTCTTTCATTTCTACAAGTCCAAGCTTTTATTTTGAAAGTTTGTGGATATGACGCATGTAGCTCCCTTCTCTCGTCAGTCTGCACTGTTCCTGACTGATTGAGGTAATGTAGTAGGCTCCGGGACGAAAAAGTTATATTTGATGAGTTTTAATGCTAATTTACCGAAAGACTGTTAATGTAAAACTGTTTGGAGATGTGTTTGTGTTTTCTGTCGAGTAGCATGTTTTAAGAACCGTTTTGAGCAGGAGAGAGAAAGTTATTTTGCCGCGATTTCTCCCTGTACGTGTGTGCGTGTGTGGGTGTGTGTGTGCTGTTTGAGTGAGTGTGTGTGTGGTGTGCATGTGGTAGTGCATCCTCCATGTACTAGTCTACTTGCTTAATGTATTTTATTTATTTTGTGGTAGGAGAAGATTCACTCACATCCATTTTGTTTTTGTCAATAAAATAAGGACTAAAAATATTTATGCTCAGTCCTCCATCAGGTCCTGAATCAGTCGTCTTTGTTCTCCTTCAGGTGTTTCTCAGAAACTTCACCTTTTTTTCTTTAAGTATATTTTTAGGGCTTTTTGCCTTTAAAGCAGAAGTAAGCGATCCGGTCGTTTTGGCTAACTTCCTGTCAGCCGATGGAGTTAGCAGTCCCCGCCCTCGTCCCTACGTCACCACATTCACGCGCATCCCTTGGCTGCACACACGGGCCCTCATTTATCAAACTTGCGTACACCAAAAAAATGGGTGTACACCAAATTCACTGCAAGGATCGGCATTTATCAATCTGAGTGTGAGCGTATGGTACGCACAAATCTCACGCCAGCTCTGACCAGGTGTACGCACATTTGGAACCAGCGTAGAACATGCAGGAACATGCAGTCACTTGTGTTTAGTAAACTGCAGGAGCATTTCATGAGATCGCTGGTTTTCCTGATGTGGTCGGTGACACGTGCGTCTGCAGCCTCCATCCACTGGGATGACGCTTATCAATCACAAAATCTATCAATCTATCAATGTCCAGATATTTAATGTTGCCGCCCTCTCCCTGTTCAACGCGGTAATGTCAGTAAAGTCCCTCTTCTTGGCCGTCTTCCGTGTCTCCATGTCGTAAAAGGAGCAGGGCGACGCCTCTAAAGCAGGAATATATCGGGGCGTGACATTTAAATTATGCTCGTTTTCAGCCGCTGGATTTATCAACACCACGCCGGTTCTACGCCGAAATCAGCAGCGTACACACTTTTAGTAAATCACACGTGACACTTGGCGTACACTGATATTTACACCAGAATCTACACCAGATCCTGCGCAAGTTTGATAAATGAGGGCCACAGAGAGGTCCGCCCCTTCATGCCGTTCTCTCTCCTCATTGGATAAAGGTTGTAGTATACAAGGAAAGTTTTCTCCTCGGCTTACAGCAGAGCAGAGTGACTGACAGACCCGTGTTTCAGACCAAACACTCTATATAAGTGATTGCCGTCGGAAGATATAACTATTTAAGACTTATATTAACACAAACATTCCGCTTACTTCTGCTTTAATTGATACGATAGTTGAGAGAGACAGGAAATGTGGAGGCAGAGAGAGGCGGAATGACATGCAGCAAAGGGCCACCAGATTTAGATTAAAACCGGGGACCAGCTGCAGTTAGGACTGTAGCCTCTGCCTATGGGGCACCTGCTACTGAGCTGTACGGTGCCTCACACTTTCAGTTTCTCCAAGTTCCTGTTCATGTGTCTGTAACTTGTGAGTCTGTCACATGTCGTTGTCCCAGAGTCAGAGCTCGTCACCGTAAAATCATTAGAGCTGAATATACTGTTCTCATCATGCGGGACATGATTCAACGGCAAGCCAAACTCTAGTAAGTGCCGGAGTCAGGAGTCATCTTCGTAATACTCTTTAATAAGATGCCTTAGCTGCACTCACACAGAGTGAAACTGTAGAAAAACACCAAAATAAAGTACATTAACAACTTAAATTTACAGAGCTGTTCAACCAACGATGTAGCTAACTGCTAGCTAACTGCTATGCTACATATGCTAAATTATGATTTTTAAATACTTCGTGTTACATGAATTTCTGAGATAAACATATTAAATTATAACAATGCACTTGCACTTTATATACATAACAATTATCAACTTACAGACGATGCGTTCACAAGCGCAAAGAAGAAGATGGCAGCAGATGAAGCACGCCCGATCCTTAGCTTGCAAGAGAAACAAAATGGCTGCTCATCATAAGTCACATGACATAAATTAAAGGGACAGACTATTTCCTGCTTAGAACAAACCCACTGCTAGGGGGCGCCAAATACAACTATAAATCAAACTTAGAGCCTGAGGCAGGACACTGAACATGCTCAGAAGTGATGTTGGATGGACTTTACAGTTGTGTTCAGCCTGGTGTGATCACTGGTGACTTCTGGGTTACTGCTGTAAGGACTTTCTACAGAGCCCTGAACTGAGACAAGCAAACTGGACGAGACAGATTGTTTTTCATCAGTGGTTCCATTCCTACACTTGTTATTGAATTTGCCTCTCAAGCACAGATGTACTTTTTGAACACAAGTATCTTTCTTGTTCACCTTCCAGGTCCTCGTCCAGAACCAACTCCAAGTGTCTTAGCTCCCACTCCAAGTGTCTCAGCTCCGACTCCAAGTGTCTCAGCTCCCACTCCAAGTGTCTCAGAGGAAGAGAGGCTGTGGTCTGCTCGGACTGAGTTCATTCAGCGAGTGTCTGAAGAGAATCTTAAATGTCTGCTGGATAAACTCCTGGACTGTAGGGTAGTAACTGACCCTGAAATGGAGTCTGTTGCTGCGATAGCAAACAGGGCAGACCAAGCTCGAAAGGTGATTGACACCGTACGAAAAAAAGGAGAAGCAGCTTGTTCAGCTCTGATCGGAGTTCTGTGTGAGGTGGATCGCTGCCTGTCAACACAGCTGAAGTTGAGCTAGAAACAGTCTGTCAGCTGTTTGTTTCTGATACCAGAGGAAACTAAACATATTTTATCTGCTCCACTTACCACTGTCTTCTACAAGAGCTCCTCTTCATTTTCCTTTGGCTTCATTTGAAACATCCTGAATGATAACTTGGTGCATCATGTTGACGTTAGATGGGATCATGGGAATGGCACAGGGCCCCTTAGGAGGTTTCCTACTGAGATGTCATTGCAAATCGCCTGTTGTTGTCAGAGGTAGTAATGTGCTACATTTACTTGAGTATATTTGTGAAGAAGAAACGGTACTTTTATTACGTTACATTGACCTACATCCTGCTTGCTACTTATTTTTATTCATACAGTGTGCGATTTGTTAGTTTGGTTTGACAAAGATACTTCCAACAGAGGCTCTATCACATGACTGCGGTTCACCAATAAAATGTAGCCACTAGCGACGTTTGACTTCATTTCACCAAGCAGACAGAGCCAGGCAGCCACACTGACCACATCACGGTAAACACAGACGGCTACTCCACCTCAAGTGTGAAGAAACAGACTGTGGTTAGCAGATGTGTTCTGGCTGTGAACAGGATGACGTCAGCACTGTTATGTCACGGATAATGACCGGCGAGGTGAACACTGATAGGAATTAATGGATGACGTGGAGGCGTGAACCGTCCGACACACACACACACATACACACAGAGACAGATACACACACACACAGAGACAGATAGATATACACACATGCACAGTATATAGACAGTTCATAGACCTCTGTATGTAAATAAGTTGTGGCTGAATTTGCCTTAATTAATGTTACTTTGTAAAAATGTACTTTATTGTCTTAGTTGTTAAAGTTTTGTTCTTTGACAATATCTGAATGTGTTCATATTTTATATTTTTGTTTGTTTGATTACATTCATGCGCTGATTTTTAAATGAATAAAAAAGAGGTTACTCAGCACTTACTCAGTACTTGAGTAGTTTTTTCACCAAGAACTTTATTACTCTTATTTGGATGGCTACTTTTTACGTTTACTTGAGTAATATTATTCTAAAGTAACAATACTCTTACTTGAGTTAAATCTTTGGCTACACTACCCAGCTCTGGTTGTTGTTTAAAGGGGAAGGGGATGTGGTTGTAACGGATGTGCACTCACTCCACCCATAAAAGACGTGCTAACCAACCCGCCAAGTGGTTGTCAACCTCTTGGCGAAGAGGTTAGCATCGCTGCCTCCGGTGCGGGAGGTCATGGGATCAAACCCCACCTAGGGCAGGCCGTGAGAAACACAACGCAGAGGGCCAGATATGACATCGGCTACATGGTCACTGCGGGTACTGCATTTCGAGTATTTTGAGTTGGGGCTTTCCTACTCACCGTAAGACGAGAATTATTGCTAATTGCATTTTTGCTGTAAAATGGGAGTACTTGTGCAACTGGTAGCTCGGTGAGAAGGTTTTGCACTGGTATTCATGCACATTGTTCGGTGTAATGAAAGATGACTGATGAAGTGAAGTGAGCATCCTCTCACGCAAGGGATAATGCCCTTTGAGGTGTCCATTATCAGTAATTAATGGGCTTCGCGTCGGACGGTTGCTTCCGTGAAGTCCATTAATTACTGATAATCGGACACCTCCAAGGACATTATCCCACTAATACCATGTTCACTTACGAAAGAAAGAAATATTATGTAGCCCTCCCACTCAACTCTAATTTGTTACAGAATTGTCATGAAATACCCCTTTACACCTGTTAATACCTTCAGCATGGGAGGCGAATTGAAGGGAGTCTACAAAAATATGAAATTTGGCGTCTACTTTACCTAGAGAACATGACTCTGCCTAGGGTGCAGAGAGGCCTGGTTAGCTGATTTTATAGCTATATTGTTTACGTGAGCCTTACAAACTCCCGTGCATATATTTAACACATCATAGCCCTACCATAACCACATCTGTCAGATATAAATAAACATTTCAACTCCCAATACACATTGCAACACATGAAATGTTTATTAACACACTAAAATAATAATACCCGGCATTTTGTAAAACTCAGTTATGGTACCATGTCGTTGGTGCGCATGTTGGAGCTCATTTGAATCCTTGTGAAAAGTGTTTTCTTAGTACTCACGGATCCTTGGAAATTCAGAAATGGTTAGCAGCAGGTTCCTCAAACCCTGTGCTCAGAGGAGAAGTGTGAGATGAGATGGAGAACCCAGTCCTGGAGACACGTCCGTGTGCAACAGCAGGTTTCCTGGCGGCAGCATGAAGTCCTGAGCATCCCTCTGCAGCAGCAGCGTGCGTGGCAGCAGGCTGGCAGGCAGGCGTGTAGGCACACTATGCAGAAATTCACAAAACTAATAAACTCTACTATTCATTCCCATAAACGTTTATATTGTCACCAGCAGAGATGGCAAAAGTACCCAGATTCTTTACTCGAGTAGAAGTAAAAGTACCTGTGTAAAAAACGACTTAAGTAAAAGTGAAAGTACTGATCCAAATATCTACTCAAGTAAAAGTAAAAAGTACAGGCTCTGAAATTTACTCAAAAGTATTATTAAAAGTAAAAAGTATTTCCATTGCACGATTCACTGCAAAGCAAATAACCACACGATAATTCATCTTGAATCCATTTCATCAATGTTATTGTTCACATAGCCGAAATTTACCTGCCGGACACAAAATGTATCCTAATGTACTTCACTATGGTGAATCGTAGGCATTTGTATTGTTCACAGAGGTGGCAAAAGTACTCATATTCTGTACTTAAAGCAGAAGTAAGCGATCCGGTCGTTTTGGCTAATGCTGCGTTCCAGGCAGGCTTTTGAAACAACACTTACGACTTTGTAGCGTTCCAGGCAACCCACTCATGTTTTTCCGACCTGTTTTACCTGTGAAAGTCACTATAACGGCTCGTAACTTCTGACCCGTGAACTCGTACCAGATTGAACTGGTACGACTTCACAGGTCGGAAAAACACGAGTTACGAGTTGCCTTAAACGCACCATAACTTCTTGTCAGCCGATGGAGTTAGCAGCCCCCGCCCTCGTCATGGATCTATTGGTCCTCGTCCCTACGTCACCACATTCAGGCGCATCCCTTGGCTGCACACACAGAGAGGACTGCCCCTTTATGCCGTTCTCTCTCCTCATTGGATAAAACTTGTAGGATACGAGAAAAGTTTTCTCCTGGGCTCAGAGCAGAGCAGAGTGACTGAGAGACCCGTGTTTCGATCCAAACACTCTATAGAAGTGATTGCTGTCGGAAGATACAACTATTTAAGACTTATATTAACACAAAAATATCACTTACTTCTGCTTTAAGTAAAAGTAAGAAAGTACAGGCCGTTAATGAAACCTACATCATTTGATAATTTTGTTAAACAAAAAAAGTTCAGACAGAATTATCAAGATTGAACTGACCAGAGGCAGAGTTTCCCAACGTTTGGGCCGCCACAGACTCTCACAAAATAATAACAATAAGAATTTTTAAACAGCGTTTCACCACCTCTCATCTCTGCCAGTCAGTCCACCTGCCGTCTCTCTCGCACCACACGTACACGTACGTGCACACACGCGCGCACACGTACACACAGACACGGGCGCATGGACAGGTTGCGCTTTGCAGCTCGTAAACGATAAATGCGCTATATTGCGCAGATTGTACAGTGTTCAACCCCCCCGTCGGATAGTCCGACCACCATCGCTTCCTTCCTCCATGCTGCTGCCTCCATGTCGCTGCTACAGTACAAGTTGGTAACTCGGTTCTCTCTCTACCGTCCCCCCTCCCTCCTCCCTCTTGTTCTCCCTCTTTCCCTCTCTAGTTCGTCTTTTACCGGTGCTTTTACGTCGTGTCAAAAAAAAAAAGTAACGAGCCTGTTTTTACAATGTAAGGAGTAGAAAGTACATATTTTTGCGTATAAATGTAGGGAGTAAAAGTAAAAAGTCGTCAGAAAAATAAATACTCAAGTAAAGTACAGATACCTGAAAAATCTACTTAAGTACAGTAACGAAGTATTTGTACTTCGTTACTTGCCACCTCTGGTCACCAGTTCACATAATGTCCATACTCACTCAGAAATCCCGGCGCAATATATTCTCCCACACACACACAGTCTCTTTCTTCTCCCGGCTAGCGGTGACGAGGCTAACTAGCACTGATACACAACAGAAAATGGCGTCGCCGACATTTAGTATAATTTCTGGCTGTAACAGCTCCAAACACGGCTCACTCTTACATTTTGTACCCGATACCACACAGATAAAACCCTCCAGCTTTTAGTTTCAGTAGAAATAATAACTTTTAAACGCTTACAACTAGCTCTTTACGTTGTCGTTTTTTCTTTTCCTCGTTTTCCTCCCGACATTAGCCTGAGCCTCGTCTCGTTCTTTCTTTTTACTCCCACCCCCTTCTCAGTATCCGGTAGGTAGTTGACGCTCATCTCTGACTGGCACTGATTGGCTAATAAAAGATTGACACCTAGTTACCCAAATAAACAGAGGAAACGACATGAGATGTTCAAAATCCACTTTGAGCATAGGAAATTTCAGTATTATCCCAAATAAAGTACCACATATACATTTCTTCACATTTACTCATTGAGTGCAATGGACGTATACCCAGATAGCACACATACGTCGGCGCTCCATATATTTAGCCTGTAAATAATTCATACGACCTTTATTCATTTAGGTCGGGCCTTTTGAACTAGGTAGCCTACAATATTCTACAATCCTACGTAATAAATAAATAAATTATAATCCCTGTGTGCTGCATGTACAATTAAGAGGCAAAAGTCAAGTTTAAAAAAAACTTTATTCATGCTTCACTCAGGTTAGGCTACAAAACAGCATATTTGAATTGAATTCAATCAATAAAACCGTCATCAATCGATTATAACTTGTGACTCCTCTTCATCAGCATCTCACTCCTTTTTTTTTTTTAAAGTATATTTTTCGGCTTTTTGCCTTTATTTGATAGTGATGACAGTAGAGATAGACAGGAAATGGGGAGGCAGAGAGAGGGGGAATGACACGCAGGAAAGGTCTGCCCGACGCGGGATTCGAACCGGGGACGCCTGCGGCAAGGACTGTAGCCTCTACATGGGGCAGCCGCTGCAGAATAAAAATTTGATCCAACGCATTAATAGAGAGAGGGACAAATAAACATATTGTGGAGCTGCAGCATAAGAAACGTAGTTTATAATAAAACCTCAGCAAAGGGTGAGCTGATCAGTGTTGAGCAGCAGCTGCAGGTAACTGGGAGACCTGCTGTCATTCATTGAGCTGGAGCTGCGCGCTATGGCACAGAGCTCAGGTGGGACACTCAGGCCACTCGGATCTAAACGCGCTGACCAGAGGGATCACAGACTGAATGAAAGCGGTGACGTCTCTCAGCCCCGGTCCTAGAGCTGAGCAGCCCGGTACTGGAGAGGGAGGAGAGGAGAGGAGAGGAGAGGAGAGGAGAGGAGCGCACTGGACGAGAGAGATGCGGCGTGCGTAACGGCGCTTAAATTACTTTGATCGCATGATCAACAAAGCTATTTAACCATCTGAACACAACTACTGGGCTCATCATTCATCACATGTAACAGCTTGGCCTGATGGTTTTATATCGCAAAGCAGCAGAGGACAACGATATTGCTGCTTTCCTGTGCGCACTGCGCAGCTCTCAATTTAAAGGGCAAGACGGCGTGGTTTGGCCTTTAACTCGTTAATTATTCCATTAGTCCAGTTTCTCCGCGAGCCGATGCAGGTGTCGCAACGCATCACCTGACGGCGATTTTTACAAATGTATTGACTGATCGATAACATGTTAGAAGCTATAGACTATAACAAAAACAAAAAATGCATCAACTTTTTGGGTATGCCAGCTTCCTCTGTGGGTGGCACTGGCACACTCGTGGCTACGCCATCTCAGCTGCCTACAGCTGTTGCTGTTACTGTTTTTAACAAAGACGAAAACAGCGCTTGATTACTGAAAGGCAAAGCCCGTGTGGCGCTGGCAGCGGCCACAAATAAGGACGCACTCACACGGGCCAGTTGTTCCGTGCTGAAGCCCGAATGCCCCCTCCCCTGTCCCCCGCTGGCCCGCACTCACATCACCTCCAACCCAAGCTGCTCAAGCACGGTTGCCTCCGTTGATATAGAGGGATTAATTGTTTACCAACACGGTGGATGTGCGCTTTAACCTGACTGCAGAAAGAACGGAGCCTTTTAACACCAGCGGTGATGAGGCGCTGACAACAATATAGATGGTTGTGTCCACACACCCGTACTGGTTTATGTGACTTAAGGTGACATTTCGGCGCAGGAGGGAGTGGAGCCTGGATGCGAGCCAGTCTCCTTCAACCATGCACGGAAAAGGGGAATGATAGGAAAGGTTTTTCTAATTTATTGAGAAACGATGCCCACGTCAGCAATGCATGACAATAAACATGTGGTTCATTTGTCCCCTCAAGTTACATAAACCAACACAGCGTGGACACACACAACTCCGCTGACGCCGGTGATGTGTAGAAAAAGTGTTTCCATTACACTTTTGCGATACAAGTTTGTATCG
This sequence comes from Trachurus japonicus, assembly GCF_045865225.1. Taxonomy (NCBI): domain Eukaryota; kingdom Metazoa; phylum Chordata; class Actinopteri; order Carangiformes; family Carangidae; genus Trachurus; species Trachurus japonicus. The sequence goes on along the minus strand of NC_140915.1, from coordinate 4,944,962 downwards.
ATACGTCTCAAAAACTAAAAACTTTTTTGTGATATTTGAGAGTTTTTTCGAAATGTAGGTGTTTCCATTACCAGTTTTTTATTTCGATATTTAGGATTTGCGCATTTCAAGGGGTAATGGAAACGCACCTAGTGACAGTTTCCTCATCACTAAACTTGAACCACCATCCTCCCTCACGTCGTGACGACAGGACAAAGCCTTTTGGACATAGGCTACCTACCTTATATTGTAGCCGATATGCTGTGTTTTCCTCTCTGTATGCCTCTCGTTTCAGTTTTTGTCCCGGTCAATCATCTGGTGCGCATCCGCTGTTTATCAGGCGCTTGCTCACTCGCTCACTGCTCTGCAAAATATCCGCGGGGCGGCGGAGAATTGGTAAAGAATTAAGGAGTGCTGGAGTAAACAATGTGTCTTATTTAATGACCAGTGAGATGACAAGTCTTCGTGGTTGCTGCTCTGTGCAGTGTCCGGTCTTGTCATAAATCACTGACAAATCAACCTGATTAAATCTCAGCAAAAATCACACTCTCAAGCCCTTTCCCTCTGCCATCGTGTAAAACTTCACTTCCCTGCCTGCCACTTCTTTCTGTAATTTTGATAAGCATACACATTTGTTTTTACCAGTTTCAATTGTCTCAACAGTTAACCAGAGTAGCCTAATATCATTCTCAAGTCAGCTGCCAATCTGCAGGGACAGCGCGTGTCATAAGCGCGAGGACAAAAATGTAGCCTAAAAAGCGTCTGCTATCTATGTAACCATGGTGAGCTCCAGAGACCGAGTCTCCCTCCTTCACTCATCCGCACACCAGCGCCTTGTGCCCGGGCAGCAGGCCGGCCAGCCCCCCCTCTAGTTCTGGAGCTTTTTTTTTTTTTTTTTTTTTTTTTGCTTTGACAACGGCTTGCCGGTCCCGTCACTTCTACCTTTTTCCAGCCAGATAACGTCCAATAGAGGGAAAAAAATAGGACTTAACATTTTATTGGTGTCGGCTGTAACCGTTATGTTAGGATGACTAACGTTAAGTTAAACTAATGTTAACGCCAAATACAGTTATAAATAAGCTGGCACCTGTGCTGGTAGCCTATTATTTCGACCGCGTTGTACCTCGCCACTCACCGGAAACCTTTAACTTTTACAAAATAAACGAAATAGGCCTAACTTTTCTTTTTTTTTGGCAATATATCCCAAGTAACTTACCTGAAACGCACTCCGTCGACGTCTCTGGACCAAACTGACAGGAGGTCCCGCCGTCTGTGGGCAGGTCTGCGGCCGACTTAAAGCCGACGCACCAGAGACGTTTGATGAGCTGGCACAAATGAGTATCAAATTTGAAGATATTCGCCCATGGGCCGATGCTTGACAGATGTTATAAATTATAGGGCCGACGTCCAACCTCAGGCCGACGTCGGCCAGACGTACGTGTGCTATCTGGGTATGTACGTCAATCAAAATCCAACGCTTGAGTGCCAATGACGTACATATACGTCAAATGCAGTTTTCTGCGGCTGGTAAATGGGGATGATGTCGCGCACACTGTGAGTAATTTTGGGGCTTCTGGGATGTGTAGAACAAAGAAGACTGTAGATCAGAGCAAGAAGTGAAGAGGAAGGAGAAGACGATTGCGATCGGTACAGAGATAAAAAAGTTGGGAAAAGTTTCTATTTCTAGAGAAAAACGACGGGCAGAGCCTGGAACAAGTGTAACGTGGAGCTGGAGGAAAGCTTAGCTACGGATGCTATTAGCAGCTCCAGCATGAAGTGATCAGAGGAGGCAGGAAAGGTAAACTGATCTAGATGATCAGCACCAAAATGCCGAAGCGAAAGCGGATCGCGGAGTCAGTTTCACCAGTTGCTGTCTGAAACCGACGTGACGACGAACCGAGAGATCAGTGCGGTGCGTCGCTGCCGCGGCCGCGTCCAGCACAGAGGCTGAATACGCCATGACGTCTCCCTCCCTCCTTCAGAGACGAGGGGATGCAGCAGGAGGAGAAGGAGGAGAGGGGAGGGGAGGGGGTGAAGGGGGGTGGTTGGTGTGGTAGGACAGGGTGAGGGGGCAGCAACTGCAGGAGAAGGAGGAGAGCAGGCATCACTCTGCAGAGTAAGACTCCTACTTGTTGTTGTATTTTAGTTGTTGTTTTTTTGTACAATGAAAAAACATGTGAAATTTAATTTTCAGATGTCTTACATGTTTTTGAAGCCAAAATTAAAACAGATAAATCTGTCTTGAGAGACTCTCTTTCACAAAAATGCATTTTTCTCAGCTTTCTAGAAAAAAAGTGGTCTTTTTGGTGCAACCAGGCTCTATTCAACTTAAGATAAATCAAGAATGGAACAAGGTACAAACAAATGGTTTATTCCCTAGTTTAATAGAGAGTCTCCTCTTTCCTTTGAGCTATTTTGTGTTTTCAGAGGCATAGTACAAAATATTCTCGTGGTCTTAAAATATTACTCAAAATGCCCCGAAATGCTGGCACATGGCACTGACCATTTTATAAAAGGGCTGGCACTCAAAGAGTTAATGATATCTTCTTTCACAACATCAGTAATTTAACAATATTTCAAAATATCACTGCATATTTGTTAACCGAACACATATTTAAATAAACAAGATTTTTACCAGGGCACTACAATTAAACTATTCAAACTTTACTTATTTAATATCTCTCATCAGCGATAAAAAGGAGACCTGCTGTGGCGGCGGCGGCGGCGTAGAGCACATGATGTTGTGTGACAAGTATTATTTCAGACGGCCAGTGCACTTCTTACCGCTTGTGTGTTCACAGACTCCAGTGTCATGATGCGCTGAAGAAAACTTGCTGTGCTCCGAGTCTCCGTTGCCATGGTCACCAAATAGCGTTCGAGCCAGCGCAGTAATATATAGAACCGTCATCAGGCAATTTGACCAGAACGTCTTTGTGGGTGTCCCATGATCACATTTCAATGGACACCCCGCAGCCAATCAGAATCGAGTATTCACCTTGACCATGGTATAAACTAAGTTATAATCTGCCAGCTAACCAGACACAGTGTACCTTGAGGGGAAAAAAGTATGTCTGGTTTCTTGTTGCTAAATGTCTCTCAATTACTTTCTTTTATTATTTTAATAATAATAATAACAACTTTGGTAAAAACAACTGTGATCTTCTTACCCTCACAATTAAACATCTCAGTAGCCTAATTGTTTGCATGTGTGCGAGTGTAGTTTTTTTTTCTTTTTGGTGTTTCCAGTTTCAGACCAGTGAGTCCTGCTGTGGGCGGGGCCAGGGAGTCCTGGACCACTTCAACACACACTCTGGTTTCTAACTGTGTCCACATCTGTCTGATGGGGAGGGATCAGTGTGACGTTACTCTTTGCTGTCCTCTGATTGGTCGACAGCTGCCTTCTTTGACTGTGATGTTTGATTTATGGACGAAACCCCTCCCTCACTGCAAAACATCTGACTTACAGGTTTTCAGGCATCTTGTTGCTTGTTCATCATTTAATAACCTGCACGCTGCGTCTGCACCGAAGCCATGTTTTTCTTTTTTAACAAAGGAAGGATTTGTTTGTTTCTTGTTTATTCTTTCTTTACTTTAATGCAAAGATTTTATCGAGTGTCCAGGGACCAAAGGGTCAGAAAACTCAACAGGAAGTCACTGGATTTATTAAGAAAACTACATTTTGTTGTGACCAACGCCTTAAGCTTCCCTCGCCAAAGGAAAACACAAACATTTCATGTACAAATAGGAAACAAATACTCACCTAGATGAATATAGAGACAGATTTCTGCCTGTTTAAAGTAGTGTCAGCAGGTGGCGCTGTGGTCACAGTTCAGTCTCTGCCCATCTGATTTTAAAGACTTTGTCTCTGTGACTTTGTTCCAGCGTCCACAGATGTGTGAATGTTTCAGGTAAATGTTGGCACAGATCAGTCAAAAGGGGTTTAGAGTTTAGAGTTTATTTATTTAGCACACAAATTTCAATGGTGCAAGAAGGGAACGAAGCCGGTTGGCTTGTACATAGGTTCCACCCCTATAACAAATTACAACAAGACAAATTTCAATGGCTAACAAATAAACATAAAAAGGAGATAAAGTGCATACATAATCAATGTTATGTGAGGGGGCGCTGTAATCAGGCTGAACAACAATTTGATTCTCTTCTTTCTGTTCTGCTGATTTTCTGTCTGCTTCAGTAACAAACATGCTTCTCATGGATCTTTGACTGTTTATATTGGTAATCTGTAATGAGTTTCTCAGCTGTACCTGTTCATTGTACGACCATGGGATTCAGTTATTTGTAAATAAAGTATATATACTGTATATACACCGAGGAGTCTGCTCCATGTGTCATGAAATCAAAAAAAGTGAATCAAGAAGTGTTGATGAAGAACTTTTTTTTTATTGATTTTGATCTAGAAGATCAGTTCTTATCATTTATCTCCATATTCTTTGTGTTATTCAAGCCAAAAGTATGATGGCCGGGAGGTGCAAACCATCATTACAAAATCCGAAACAGTTTACAAAGTTTGAGACAACTTTACATTTTAGAAAACATTTTTACGTACCATAAAACAAAATACATTACCATAAGGGGGGGTCCGGGAGTCTTTTCATGTGACAATGAATTACCTACACCTTTGTACTTCTCGCACTGAACCAAAGGGTGTAAGTACATGTGGCAAGGTGAAGAGGGCCCGTGCGGGGATTGAACCCACACCTCCCGGGTAAGAGTCACGCGCGCTTGCCTATCACCGAAAGGGACATCCCTTTGGCCACGTAGCCAGGGCACATGATCAATTGGAGGCATAGTGACAGGACCACCACTGTCACATCTCTCCCCCTCTTTTCACGCGCAGATCTATGGACCAACAACGCCAGAATGTGGCAAGGTGAAGAGGGCCCGGGCGGGGATTGAACCCACACTTCCCGGGTAAGAGTCATGCGCGCTTGCCAGTCACCCAAAGGGACATCCCTTTGGCCAAGTAGCCAGGGCACATGATCAATTTGATCAATTTGAGGCATAGTGACAGGACCACCACTGTCACATACACAAAGTGGTTACATCCAGTCTGGGGTAAAACTTCCATTGTTTCAGAGACAACATTTCAGGGTGGGGGTCTGACAGTCTTACACCCAAATACAGTGATGTCTCTCTGTAACCAAGAGTTCAGAATGGGTTTGCATTTATCCACATTTTTACAAACATTCTCTCCCTCCCTTATAACTATGCCCAGGTGTTTGACTTGCGTTTTAATAGCAATGTTACATATTGAAAGTGCCGGCTGATCATGAAGGGCAAATATTTCACATTTATCAATATTAAGTTTCAAGCCTGATGCTTTGGAGAATTGATTAATCAAATCTAATACTTTGGGAATTTGTCCTTCATTTAAAAAAAATAAGGTTGTATTGTCCGCAAATTGACTAATTATAATATGTCTTTCAAGAATGTCTATTCCATCGATACCATTATTTTTTTTAATCATAATCGATACTAACTCGGCCAATAGAATAAATAGTAAGGGAGAGCTGTTGCAGCCTTGTCTAATACCCCTGTGACCTGAAATCTTGTGCATGTACTGTACCGTGTTCCAAAGCCACACAACTATTAATGTCTCTGTATAACATACCTATCATGTTTATGAATTTTTGACCAAAACCAATGTAACTTAGAGTATTTAATATGAAGGGATGCTCCACAGAATCGAAAGCCTTATAAAAGTCTAGGAAGAGAATCAACCCCTCTTTTGACAATATATGACTATAATCAATAGGCGTGTTTCCACTGCAGGAACTTCGGGGTAATTTTACGGGGCCAGCCCCCAAAAAAAAAAAAAAAAAAAAAAGCCCCGTAGGTGCGTGTTTCCACTGCAGGAACCTCCCCCACAGGGCCATTTACAGGAACTTTTACGGGGGCCAACGGAGTACCTACTCCAGGGTGGTTACTCCGTTCGGCCCTGAAAAGCTCCTGGATGCGGCTCGAGGTTAACCCGGCGCTGATTGGCTAAAGCTAGAGCAGGCTCTGACGCTACCAGAAAGCACCAAAACAACCGGCATTTTTAAAAGGGGGAGCAGAAGGTGAGCATTAGCCTAGCAGACACCGCTGTAAACAACAAGAAAACAGCAGGAAGATGTACACAAATGGGCCGACGACGAGGTGCAGGCATTGATGCAGTCTACAGCACCGAGGAGATTCAGAGGGTTTGAGTCATCGCGGCGAAATGAAAATATCAGTGCACCTCGACACACTGGGGATCCATCACGCCGCAAAACAATGCCGTGAAAAGTTAAAAAAAAAAAAAAAAAACTCAAGCAGGATTACAATCAACCGCCATGTGCACAAACACACACACCAGAAACGCGCCTACCGCCTCAGCTCCTTCCATCCTTCTTCTCCGTTGTTGTTATGATTTTTGTGCATGTGCTTGTGACCTGCCTGGGTGACGTCACGGCGATCGAAACTCATGACGTCGCCGCGGGGTCCGACTCTGCAGTGGAAACACGGCCACTGAGAGGAGCCGAGTGAGAGGACGGTTCCTGTAGAAGTTCCTACCCCCTCCCTTTACCAGGAACTCCTGCAGTGGAAACACGGCTAATCAGATCCAAAACCAGTCGTATGTTGTTGTGAATAGATCGTCCACCCAGAAAACCAGATTACGTTTCATCAATAAGTTGTGACAAACCTATTTTCATTCTAGCTGCTATACACCCAGAAAGCAATTCATAATCAGTGTTAAGAAGAGTGATAGGTCTTAAGTTGTCTAATACTCTTTTATCTTTGTTGTGTTTGGGAATTAATGTTATCACACCTTGTTTCATACTGGGCATTAGTTCTTGTTTCTCAATGCATTCTTGAATTGCTTTGAACAACAAACGTCTGATGTCTTTCCGAAAGAAATGATAGAAATTGATAGTGAGCCCGTCAGAGCCAGGGGATTTATTTTGTGACCATTTCAAACTGACAGCATCTAATTCTTCTATTTTTAAATCCGAATCACAAATTTCGTTAAATATATCATTGATGTTTGGTTTGTAATTTGCAATTTGGTCAAAGAAGATGGTTGAATCAATAGGAGAGTACACAGACGAGTAAAGATTGCTATAGAACATAAAAACTTCTTTTTCAATAATTTTGTTCTCTTTGCATTCTCTTCCATTAATCAACAAACTTGTTATCGCCTTATTTTCCTGTCTTTTTTTCTCCAGTCTGCTGAAGTATGTTGTGTTTTTTTTCTCCCTCCTCCATCCATTTTGCTCTTGACCTTATAAAAGCACCCTGGGCTCTCTTCAGAATGATGTCATCAAGTTTGGATTGTAAGAGTGAGTTTAACCGTGTACTGGGGGTGTTTGTTGCTTCCTCTTCTGTCGGACTTGGGGCTACTTCCTGTATTTATGCACTAACCGTTAGTGTTACTGGTTTGACTCTCAGACTGACTGAAGTACAGAAGATGAGTGGTTGTGCAGAGGAGGAGGGGAACACAGGAGAGACTCCAGGATCTGAAGACAGTAATCCATCTGAAGATGATCTGTCCTCCAGTCATGAGCCTCCGGCTACAAGGTAAGAGACCTGCAACATCCAGCATTTTGTTTCTGTGCTGATGGACTACAGTCCAGAGAAGACTGCGGTCAAGCCAACCCACACGTTGTTTTGTGGTGCGCGCATATACAGCACATTACGGTAATAGCTACCGTTATAAAAATCTGTTCAATCTGATGTGGAATTTCAGAATAAAAGCCATCTGAATTTTTGCTTCTGACTGTACTATATGTACAGTATGATTAATATATATTTTAAAACTACCAGTTATAACTGGACCAGTCAACTTCAGACTGATAGGACTTGCTTGACACACCGAGAAAAAATCAGCTCAATCTGATGTGAAATTTCAGAATAAAAGCCCTCTGAACTGTCATATTTCACTGTATTCTATATTAAGATTCATGTTACTTAAAAACTACTAGTTATAACTGGACTGTTCCACTTCAGACTGGTAGTACTGGAACTCAGGATGACACCCAGAAAAAATCAGCCCAATCTGTAGTGGAATTTCAGAATAAAAGCCCTTTGAACTTTCACATTAGACTGTAGGCTATTCTGTCTACATTAAGATTCATATTCAAATGGATTTTATTCTGAAATTCCACATCAGATTGACCTGATTTTTTCTGGGTGTCATCCTGAGGTCCAGTACTACCAGTCTGAAGTGGAATGGTCGAGTAATAACGGGTAGTTTAAAAAAAATAAAATAAACCTACTGTACATAGAGTACAGTCAAATTAAACAGTTCAAAGGGCGTTTATTCTGAAATTCCACACCAGATTGACCTGATTTTTTCTGGGTGTCATACTGAGACCCCATCCTGACATACAGCGATACGACAGCGACGTGAGCGAGCAAGCGAGGAAAAGTGATTAGAATGCATACTTTTCAATCAGCCTGTCCTGACGTGCCGCGAGCGATATTTTTTTTAATGTTAACCTTAGGCCTAATGTAAAGGAAATACGAATGTGTAAATTTAATGAAATTTAATGAATTTAATGAAATGTAATGAAAAAACATCTGATACAGGATATAAATCCCCTACATCAGACTCAAATAAATAACAACATACAAAAATTAAACACAAATATACCAACCCATACATAATCACTAAAATACATATAACAGAATAATCCCCAAAAATCTCAAAAACTACAAAAAAGAAAGAAAGAAAGAAAAAGAAACAAACAAACAAACAAACAACAAAACAAAATAATTCATACCCTTGCCCTGTAATTATATAAAAAGTCCTTGTTTGACCAACATTGATCGAGTCTATTTTTAAAAGAGTTCACTGACGGAGCCTGTACTACGTCCTCAGGAAGCTCGTTCCATACTCTTACAGCTCTGAGTGCAAAAAAATATTTTCTTTTGTCACAACGACACCTTTTTGGTTTTGGTTTAAGGAATTCCCTAGCTCACAACTATTATTCCAGAAACGAACAACTGGCTCCACTGTGGGGTCATATATTTTATGTACAAGTTTATACACCTCAATCAAAAGGGCTTTTATTTTGAAAGACTGCATCAGATTGACGTGAGTATTTGTTACGTCCTCGGGTCTTCGTGGAAGGCCATTACCGTAATGTGCCGTATATGAGCGCACCGCAAAAGAACGTGTGGGCTGGCTTGACCAGCTGTTTCTAGTTGTATGCTGGCTTGAGCGCAGTCCAAGAAGACAGGAAATGAGAGCAAGACAAAGAATATCATGAATGCTAAAGTTTAAGGTTGGTGCTTTCATCTTAACTCCACTATGTCTCCACACTATGAAGCATTTATCAGTTTGAGAGCTCCTCTAAAGAAAGCCAATCTGAAAATCTAGATAAACAAGATACATGTTCCTCACTTCTGGAAAATAGAAACTATGATTGAGCAACATTCAAAACTAGAATCTCCGCCTCCTCCATCTCAGAATCCGGAGTGCTGTGTAAAACCTTTGACATTAAAGGGGAAGTGAAACAGCCAGCAAACTAAACACAATTCATTAAACTGATTTACTTAAACATGGTCAAACTAACACATGAAACGCAAACTTTGGGGTTGGTTGCCTCTCGAAAATATTTCTCATTCCTGGTGTCCAAAACAGGCAGCAGCATCAGTCATCCAGCCAGTTCTAACTGTTCAATAATCCAACCATATTATCCATTTACATCTCGTAAGTCGTTATCGTGTTTCAGACAAAGTAAACATGACAAGATGTCAGAGAAACTAGTTCATCCTAATTTAATCTAAAAAATCTCTGAAACAAGGAGAACGTCTTCAAATTTGGCACAACTGTTCATCTTGGCTCAAGAACTAAGTGATTAGATTTTTGTCACTAAAGATAAAAGATCAAAGTCAAAACACAGTAAACATGAGAAGATGTCAGAGAAACTATGAATATTCTCTGAGACTCTGGACAAACAGGGGTCAGATCATCTGGAAGACTGAGAGGAGGAGGAAACGACCTGGAGGAGGTGACTCTAGTTAAAACTGAAATGTGTCCATGTCTTCACAGAGAGAGGAAGAGGAGTGGTGTCTCTGTGGACCAGCAGCTGTCCTGCTGTGGTCTCTGTCAGGACGTCCTGAAGGATCCAGTCTCCACCAGCTGTGGACACTGGTTCTGCAGACGGTGCTTCACCTCAGACTGGGACCAGTCTGGTTCTTCAGGAGAAGCCTCTTGTCCCCAGTGTGGACAAAGACCCAGAACCAGAGGTGGACTGCAGACAGCCAATCAGAGCAGCTCTGTGATGGACTGGACAGGTAAGTCTTTGTAACTGTTGTGTCTTACTCGTCCAATAACACAAACTCATGCTGCTTCATACCTGGTATATCATGTAAAGATGTCTTCCTTTTAGTTTTATGACTTTTAGGAGGATGAACATTTAAAATGATGTCACTAGATTTTGGTAATGAGAAACAGTAACTTCAAAGATTTTCAAACTAATGTAAGATGGAATTCATTTTTGTGAAGAGTTGGTTTGAAGAAAACATTAAGGGATTTTGTTATTGGTTAGGTGTTTTCTATGATTAGAAAAATTCATGATGTGATTAAAAATATTCTGTATATTGTGAAAATTAAGAACTACTTTCTACTCTGTAGTTTGTCCTTAGTGTTTTCATTGGTTTAGACTGACAGGTGCAGTGTGATGGCAGTGCCACCACGGCACCATTTGTCTTGTTCTGGAGTGGACATTCAAAAAGTAAACAAGTTCTTCTGAAGAAGGCAAGGCAAGGCAAGGCAGTTTTATTTGTATAGCCCATTTTTTCAAACAGTTTGTCTCAAAGGGCTTTACATGGCATCATAATTGACTGAGGAATAACTCCATTGAAAACCCTTTTAACAGGGAAAAATTGGAGAAACCTCAGGGTGAGCAACAGAGGATGGATCCCTCACCCAGGACGGACAGACGTGCAATAGATGTTGTTACAGACAAGAAAACAGTTTACAACAGAGAATGTGAGAAACATGAAAATGTTAACAACCGGCTGAAGGAGGAAGCTTCTGGTAGGCAAGGCAGGCAGGGAGAGCAGGCCAGCTTAATGGGAGGACTGGATGGCAGACTGGTTCATAGAAAGAGAGGGCAGGTCGGTTTAACAGTAGGGGAAATGGGTGGGGAGGGGGGGGGGGGGCAGTTGGTGCAGAGAGATGGAGCTCCGGTGGATCTGCGGAAACACAGAGAGAGTGCGAGACACCAAGGTCAAACTACAAAGTGCAACGACAATGATAATGACAGTTCAAAATGTGTGGAGAGGAGAGGGCTCCATGTAACCAGATGTGTCCCCCAGCAGTCTAAGCCTATAGCAGTGTAGCTATAAAATGGTTCAGAGCTACCTGAACCAGCCCTAACTAAAAGCCCTGTCATAAAGGAAGCCTGGTAACTGAAGGCTTACTGGGAGTCACTAACAGACCTGCATTCTGGGAGCGGAGTGCTCTGGTAGGACAGTAAGGAATAATGAGTTCTTTCAGATAGGATGGAGCTTTATCATTAAGAGCCTTATAGGTCAGCAGAAGGATTTTGAAGTCTATTCTAAATCCTACAGGAAGCCAGTGTAGAGAAGCTAAAGTGGGAGAGATGTGCTCTCTCTTCCTAACTCCTGTCAAAACCCTCGCTGCAGCGTTCTGGACCAGCTGGAGACTCTTTAGAGAGTTTTTCGGACATCCTGACAGGAGAGAGTTGCAGTAGTCTAGCCTAGAAGTGATAAATGCATGCACCAGTTTCTCAGCATCACTCTGGGAGAGGATATTCCTAATCTTAGTGATACTGCGCAGGTGGAAGAAGGCGGTCCTAGTCACATGTTTTATGTGGGAGCTGAAGGAAAGGTCTTGGTCAAAAATGACTCCAAGGTTCCTTGCAGTTGTACTCGGGGTCAGGGTGATGCCATCTAGAGTAGCGATCCGATTAGAGAACGAGTCCCTGAGGTGTTTAGGTCCAAACACGATAACCTCAGTTTTATCTGAATTCAGTAGCAAAAAGTTAGAGGATATCCAGGATTTAATGTCTTTCAGGCAGTCTTGCAGATTGATGAGGCGGCTTCTGTCATCTGGCTCCATCGACAAGTAGAGTTTCGTATCATCCGCATAACAGTGAAAATTGATTGAGTGCTTCCGCATTATTTCACCTAATGGAAGCATGTAAAGAATTAAGAGAATTGGCCCTAAGACTGAACCCTGTGGTACACCATATGTAACTCTGCTATACTCCGAGTGGTCGTTATTAACATTAACAAATTGAAACCTGTCAGATAAGTATGACTTAAACCATTTTAGGGCAGGTCCTTTAATCCCAATTTCATGATCCAGTCTCTGCAGCAGGATGGGAAATGGGTGGGGAGGGGGGGGGGGGCAGTTGGTGCAGAGAGATGGAGCTCCGGTGGATCTGCGGAAACACAGAGAGAGTGCGAGACACCAAGGTCAAACTACAAAGTGCAACGACAATGATAATGACAGTTCAAAATGTGTGGAGAGGAGAGGGCTCCATGTAACCAGATGTGTCCCCCAGCAGTCTAAGCCTATAGCAGTGTAGCTATAAAATGGTTCAGAGCTACCTGAACCAGCCCTAACTAAAAGCCCTGTCATAAAGGAAGCCTGGTAACTGAAGGCTTACTGGGAGTCACTAACAGACCTGCATTCTGGGAGCGGAGTGCTCTGGTAGGACAGTAAGGAATAATGAGTTCTTTCAGATAGGATGGAGCTTTATCATTAAGAGCCTTATAGGTCAGCAGAAGGATTTTGAAGTCTATTCTAAATCCTACAGGAAGCCAGTGTAGAGAAGCTAAAGTGGGAGAGATGTGCTCTCTCTTCCTAACTCCTGTCAAAACCCTCGCTGCAGCATTCTGGACCAGCTGGAGACTCTTTAGAGAGTTTTTCGGACATCCTGACAGGAGAGAGTTGTGGTCGATGGTGTCCAATGTAGCACTGAGGTGTCCAATGTAGCACTGAGGTCCAAAAGTACAAGTACAGAGACGAGACCTCTGTCTGAAGCTATAAGAAGATCATTAGAGACTTTGACAAGTGCTGTTTCAGTGCTATGGTGTTCTCTGAATCCAGATTGGAAAGCTTCAAAGAGCTTGTTACTGTGCAGATGTTCATGTACCTCCTCAAGGATCTAAGACATCTGGGTCAAGAGAAGGTTTTTTTAAGTAAAGAGTTAATGACAGCCACCTTAAAGCAGAACTATGCAAGTCGGGCGGAAATTGCTCGCTCCTTCGTTGGTTTGCGGGTTTTCCCTCCCTGGAGCTCCTCCACAGTTCCGGGGGGCAAATTTCACTGTTGTAAAAATCTCGCCGCACCAACCACCTCCCCCGCCCCCCTTCCACGTGCATTTGTTGACAACGGCAAGCCGGGAAGAAAGCAGTCCATGGAGCAATGTCCACTGAGGTTTGTAACTGTAGTAACCTGAGTGGTTGCTCTCTTAGCAATAATACACGCAGACGCCGGTTACCGTGTTTGCTTTGTTTACTCACACTCCGAGCAGCATACATACATCGGCCAGTAGGCGGAACATTACATGTGCAACACAACAGGTGTGCCTACTTTTTCAGGGCGGGGTTACACGAGCCCGCTGACAAAGGTTCCGGGGCGCAGCCCTCTAATGCAGCAGTGATATGCATTCACTCTGCAACACTTCTCCCCCTTTAAGTGCAAACCTACAAGAGCACAACTTAGAACATAGACTTGTCAACTAAGTGGTTATAAAGTATTAAAGCATATGTTGTCATTTAACTGCATTACTTTTCCTTTTGTTACAATAAACATTTTCATTTGCAGCAGATAGAAACTCCTTTTCTTAACCAACAACAAAACCACTGTATCTTGTTTTAATAAACGTTTTTGAACCCTTTTCTTTTTCTTTGCATATTTTTTTTTTAACAGTTCAACACGTCAGTCTATCTGGAGGCTTGTGTTGCCTCTTTGATCTCCTTAGTTCTGGAGTGAGGTCTCCAGACCTGGGAACAGGGGCAGGTGGGGCAGCCTGCACAGACAGTCCATCAGGTGCCACATTGGTGAGCTCTGACAGTCCCTCATGTGACAACTCAGTGTGCTCTGGTGTCACTGGCACCACAACATAATCTCCAGAGCTGCTCACACTGTCCTTGTGCGAAACACACTGAGGACCTTTCCCTCCCCCATCATGGCGGATACGCAGGTGATCCTGGTGCCTGCGAACCTGCCGACCATCAGACAAGTCCACCACAAAAGACACTGGACCCGTCCGGCGGTGAATGACTCCTGGCAGCCAGGGCGAACCTGTGGCAAAGTTTTTGACATACACACAGTCCCCTGGGTGAAAAAGTCTCTCTTTAGCATGTTGGTCCCGTCGCGCTCTTTGCACATCCTGCGACCTGACGACTCTTGCTCCGACGTCTGGGCGGAGGAGATCCAGATGTGATTTTGGTCTCCGTCCCAGCAACATCTCCGCTGGGGGCACTCCCGTCACAGTGTGAGGCGTAATCCTGTACTGGAACAGGAAACGGGAAAGCTTGGTTTCCAGAGAGTGTCCCGACATTTTCTTTAGTCCCTCTTTCAAAGTCCCAACAGCTCTTTCTGCTAAGCCGTTAGAGGCGGGGTGGTAGGGAGCAGAACAGACATGACGGATCCCGTTTTTCACCATAAACTCTTTGAAAACCTCACTGGTGAATGTGGGCCCATTGTCTGTCACAATCATGTCTGGCAGTCCATGTGTTGCAAATATGCCTCTAAGTGTCTCTGTAGTAACTGGGGCAGTAATACTTGACATGACATGGACTTCGAGCCACTTAGAATAAGCGTCCACTAGCACCAAGAACATCCGACCCATAAATGGACCAGCAAAATCCAGATGAAGCCTGGACCATGGACGGCCTGGCCACTGCCATGGGTGGAGCGGCGCTGATGCTGGCATCTTTTGGTTCTGCTGACATTGTGAACACGCTTTTACCTTTCCTTCCAAGGCACAGTCCATCCCAGGCCACCACAGAAACGACCTGGCGAGGCTCTTCATACGCGATATCCCAGGGTGGGCATCATGTAGCTCCTCCATCACTTGTGCTCGCCCTGGAGGAGGAACAACCACTCTGGAGCCCCAGAGCAGACAACCATCCAGCACACTCAACTCCAGTTTGCGCTTGACAAAAGGTTTGTATTCCTCCTGCTGTACAGTCACAGGCCATCCTTGCATTATCCATCTCTTAACCTGTGATAACACTGGGTCTCTCTCAGTCCATAGTTTGATCTGTTTTGCTGTCACTGGGGAATTTGACAGTCTGTCCATCAGAAAAACAGTCTCTGGGGGCAGGCCAGTGTGGCTTGGCGTGTCAGGGAGAGGCAGGCGGCTGAAGGCGTCAGCATTTGCATTTTCACTACCTGCCTTGTACTCTATACGATACTGATATGCTGACAGGGTTAACGCCCAGCGTTGTATTCTTGCTGATGCCATGGCAGGAATGCCTTTTAACTCACTAAACAGACCCATCAGGGGCTTATGGTCTGTAAAGATGGTAAAGGGGCGACCAAACAGGTAGTGGTGGAAGCGTTTTACAGCAAAAACTATAGCTAGCCCTTCTTTTTCTAACTGTGAGTACCCTTTTTCTGCTGCAGTGAGAGTACGTGACACGTAGCTGATGGGCTTCTCACTTCCGTCCTCCATACGGTGAGAAAGCACCGCCCCCACGCCGTACGGGGAGGCGTCACAAGACAGGATAACATCCTTGCTGGGGTCAAAGTGCACCAGCAGTCGTGCTGAATGTAACAGTCCTTTAACATGCTGAAAAGCTTCCTCCTGAGCCTGCTGCCACTTCCATGAACTGTCTTTATGCAGGAGCTGGTAGAGTGGGGCGAGCACAGTAGAGAGGTCAGGTAAGAACTTTCCGTAGTAGTTCACTAAGCCCAGGAACGACCTAAGCTCTGCTACGTTCTTTGGACTTGGAGCCTCCTTTATCGCCCTCACTTTCTCCTCCACAGGTGACAGACCCTGAGCTGAAATCCGGTGGCCCAGGTATGTGACACTTGGAGCTTGAAAAACACACTTACTGCTCTTCAGACGCAGTCCAGCGTCTGACATCCTCTTCAGCACCTGGTCGAGGTTTCGCATGTGCTCCTCTTCTGTCCTGCCAGTGACCAGGATATCGTCCAGGTAGACAGCGACATGGGGAATGTTTTGAAGCAAATTGTCCATGGTACGCTGGAAAATCGCTGGACTGGATGCGACACCGAAAACCAAGCGGTTGTACTTGAATAGACCCTTGTGTGTATTGATAGTCACATATTGTTTTGATTCTTCGTCCAGCAGCAGTTGCTGGTACGCGTGACTCATATCCAGCTTTGTGAATGTTTTTCCGCCTGCTAGCATGGTAAACAGGTCCTCCACACGAGGCAGGGGGTAGGTGTCGAGTTGTGAGGCCTGATTAATTGTCAACTTGTAGTCTCCACATATGCGTACTCCACCATCTTCTTTTACAACTGGCACAATTGGGGCTGCCCAGTCAGAGAACTCAACAGGTTCAATCACCCCCGCTTGCTGCAGCCTCTCTAACTCAGCCTCCACTTTAGCTCTCATGGCATATGGCACAGTGCGTGGTTTGAAGAAGCGTGGCTGTGCTTCGGGGTCCACACACAACTTCACTGATGTGCCCTTGAGGGTGCCAAGTTCATCTTTAAAAACATCTGCATATTTAGCTAGAATGTCTTGTACTACTGTGATGTTTTTGACTTCCCCCCAAATGTCCCCCCAATTTAGGCGAACTTTCTGCAGGAGATCACGACCCAACAAACTAGGCCCCTCCCCCTCAACTACTAGCAGTGTAGCCTTAGCTTTTTGTCCATGATACTCAATGTCCACATCTATAGCGCCCACAAGTGGAATGCACTCACCCGTATATGTTTTCAGTCTTATATTAGTCTCTTTTAGTTCAGGTGCACCATCTGAGTTCCACAACTTGTGGAAAGTGCCTTGACTAATCACTGAAACTGAGGCACCAGTGTCCACTTCCATTTTCAGTTTACTGCCGTTTACCTGAAGTGCTGTATAGATGGGCTCAGCCCGGGGCTGACCAGTGACATTGAACATGTTGAATGAACACTGCTCCTCGTGCTCTTCACTCTGCAGGTGATGTGTGTTCATCTTGTGCTTTGGTTTTTCCCATTCTTTCCTTTGTTTATTTTTAGCTCCCCTGCACTTTTTAGCAATGTGTCCTTTTTTCTGACAGTTATGGCAAACCGAGTCCTTAAAACCACAGTCATTTGCGAAGTGAGCTCCCCCACAACGATAACACTCCACGGACTTTAATGGCTTGCCTCTTTTTTCTTTTGACACCAGATGAACGGCGCATGGCTGCGCACCGCCGTTAGCATTTTTAATGTCTTTAGTGTTGTTAGCTGCTGTTTCCATAGCTTGGGCGATCTCAAGCGCTCTTCTGAAAGTTAGCGTGGCTTCTCCCAACAAACGGCGCTGCATGCCGTCGTCATTAATCCCACAGACTAACCTGTCCCGCAGCATGTCCTCCAGCACAGCACCGAACTCACAGTGCTCCGACAACTGTCTCAGCTCCGCGACAAACGCAGCCACTGTCACTCCCGGCTTGCGTGAATGAGTGTGAAACTTGAAGCGCTGAACAATTACAGATGGCTTTGGGTTGTGGTGATTCTGCACCATGGTTACCAGTTCTTTGAAGCCGATGTCTCCCGGTCTCCGCGGCGTGGCAAGATTGCGGATGAGCTTGTACGTCTTGGCCCCGCACACACTGAGGAGAATCGACCGCTGTTTTCCTTCGTCTCTGATGTCGTTGGCGAGGAAAAAGTGCTCCAGTCTCTCGACATACTCCACCCAGTCGCCGTCCTCCTCGACAAACTCGGTGAGCGAACCGACGGTAGCCATTACTGTTAACTGCGCGCCAACTTCTTCTTCGACTCATACGGTAACTTTACCTACTCGGCATAAATCCTCGGCTTGACTTGCGTTTTTAATCCTCGTCGCCAGTGTAGTAACCTGAGTGGTTGCTCTCTTAGCAATAATACACGCAGACGCCGGTTACCGTGTTTGCTTTGTTTACTCACACTCCGAGCAGCATACATACATCGGCCAGTAGGCGGAACATTACATGTGCAACACAACAGGTGTGCCTACTTTTTCAGGGCGGGGTTACACGAGCCCGCTGACAAAGGTTCCGGGGCTCAGCCCTCTAATGCAGCAGTGATATGCATTCACTCTGCAACAGTAACTGTTTTACATTGTGTGTCTCTCATAAACAAAACAATTACGGGGAAAAGTAAAAGGCTAAGGATATTTGCGGCATGTTTTTGTTGTTGTGTTTTCTGAGTAATTTATTTTTCCTCAACACGAATATTTATCAGACGTAATGCGTCCGTGACAGGCTGTCATTTTGCCTTTATAATATTGACTCGCACTCATAGCCTAACCCAGTCAATGTTATTATAATAGTATTATTTTACATTCTAATCAAAGTCAGAGAAGATCAACATAATATAAGTCTTCACACAAGTCCTTGCTCGCTGACAACTTACAATGCACTGAATGTAATCAAAACATTGGCCAGAATGAAATAATGATGGGGGTCCATGCAACGACAACTGCAGGAATCAGCGTCTACAACCTCAGCTTCTTCTGAGATTGCAGCTCATGCACTTGGTTCAAGCACAAGGCCCAGAACTTCAAGGGGAAGAGGAAGAGGCACAAGGAGGGGAAGGGGCAGAGACATTGGGCCCTAGTTTCGTCGACCAGGTGAAGTCTAACATCAGCGCAGCTTCGCCACGCCAACAGGGTGTGGCCCAGGTCCATTTCGCAAGATTGGTGGGCCGCGCAGTCAGACTTAGACCAGCGCAATCCCTCCCCTCGTCCCTCCCACCGGCGCAAACGGCAAAGACGGAGGAGACAGGGCGGGAGGGAGACAGGAGGAGGAGAGAAAGGCGTGGAGTGGGTTTGACACAGCCGAGTCAGATCTTCACCAATCAAAGGAGCTCCTCTCCTCACCTTTAACTGCGCGGCGGGCGATGCGCGCTGCAAGTTTGTCATTTTATACTTGGACATGGACGGAGGAAACAGCTGTTTTGGCCAGAGGCCGAACCTCTCCCAGGAGGAAACAGCTGTTTTAGTCCGGAGGTCCGAGCTCAGAGTGACCAATAATGAGTTTACTAATATACTTAACCAGGATTGATCTGATACACTGAGAACGGCTGCGCAATCTAAGAAACAACAACTAATAAACTAATAAAGAAACTCACATTTATTCAAACTCTGTGTAACCAAGATGAGAGGTGTAGGCTACACTAATCACAACATAAACAAAGACCATGTGGATTAAATCAGCGTAAAGGACGCGCTCTCTCTCTCTCCCTCTCTCTCTCTCTCTCTCTCTCTCTGTCCTCCTCTCTCTCTCTCTCTGTCCGTCTCTTTTTTTTCTGTGATAGAGATGCTGAGTATACTGTAGTAGGCTATATACTGACTATCTGATACCTAGGCTGTTGTGGTGGGCTAAGAGAGATAATGGTTTGTGTTTTGTTTTTCATTACGGCTGCGTGATGCGGTCGCACGCGCTTATGAATTAATAAGTAAATAAATAAATACAGCGGTCATCACAAGGGCAGAGTGGTATCTCAACACGGCAGCGACATGCAGTCATCCACCCTCAGTCCTGCTTGGGACATCCACAGCTGCTTTTCAGTGCCAGTTCGTCCCTGCTGTGTTAATTCAGGTGGAGTTTCCATTACGCACCGACAGCCTTTGATCTCTGCTTTGATCTGACGTCAGATGTGACGGGACAATCTATATAGATATAAATTCACGTGTTGATGTAAGGAGTGGATAGTGAATAAAGATTGAATAATAAATGTTTATGGATTATTTGCAGATTCTTAAGATCGGGTGGGAGCACACTGTCAGTGAAGATAAAAAAAACAGAGGGCGCAGATGCCAATGCATGTACAAGGTTTATTTACAATTTAAAATGACAATAAGACCCAGTTGATAAAAGCCCTCTAAAACAGCTGCAGTCCAGTTAAAAGGGTTAAAAAGCCAACAGGGGTAAAATCCATAAAACGAGCAGTCTCTGTTTAAAAAGGATTCAGCCAGACCGGGATGGCGAGTGGGATTGGAGGCGAGTGGGATTGGAGGGGAAACTCGTGTGCAACGCCTCGTCCTTCTTTGGAGGGCCACCTGTAACACACGAGATCACTGCCAGTATACACGTTCAAAATGAGCAAAGCTCTCTTAGCGACCTCCACACCAAAACGTTACTAATATCCCCAAAAGGGTACTCACACACGAGGCAGAGCGTTAAAGCCCTGCCGCTGCGAGTGTTACACATCGTAACGTCTGGATTTCCTTTCGTCTCTCTCCTCGTCCGACTCGAGTGTCCGGTCTCCCCATGGCAACTTCTCTAGCCAAGCTCTCCCTGTGTGTTCTGGTGCTCCGCGGTCTTTTGTTTCCGGTCTTTTCCGGTCCGGGCCCTCCTCCTCCACCGGTGATTGGTCTGTAGGAGAACAGGAGAGCCTCGCAGGTGCAGTGCATTTCATCTCATCAAGATGGTGGGTTCACAGGCAGTGGGAAAACACAGTTAATGTAACTAAAACACACGAGAATAAAAACATGCATAAAATCTCTACTAAAATATACACAACAAAACAATCAATAAAACCAGTCCCAACTGTCCTGTGACATTCTCCCACACTTTAATGTTGCCAGTCCCTGCAACATCACGAGTCTCTGTATCTCACTGGGGGTTGTGTCACCCTGCTGGTTGGTTGGGGAAGTGGTTTTATTTCCCTCAGCAGCTCCTGCGTGAGGCCAGACATCTGCAGTCTCACATCTTCCATGATCTCTCTTTTCAAAGTCTCTTTCCAATTGGTATCCTTGCATTTGCTCTTTCCAGTCACTGTATTTCACATCACCACCTGGTCCCTTAAACTTTGGCAACCAAGGGGCACCAGGATACACTGGCATCATCATGGTGGCCTCTCTGTTCAATCACTACAGGTGCTCTAAAACCCGATCCTGCCGACAACGCCAAAACTGTAAGGAGTGGATAGTGAATAAAGATTGAATAATAAATGTTTATGGATTATTTGCAGATTCTTAAGATCGGGTGGGAGCACACTGTCAGTGAAGATAAAAAAAACAGAGGGCGCAGATGCCAATGCATGTACAAGGTTTATTTACAATTTAAAATGACAATAAGACCCAGTTGATAAAAGCCCTCTAAAACAGCTGCAGTCCAGTTAAAAGGGTTAAAAAGCCAACAGGGGTAAAATCCATAAAACGAGCAGTCTCTGTTTAAAAAGGATTCAGCCAGACCGGGATGGCGAGTGGGATTGGAGGCGAGTGGGATTGGAGGGGAAACTCGTGTGCAACGCCTCGTCCTTCTTTGGAGGGCCACCTGTAACACACGAGATCACTGCCAGTATACACGTTCAAAATGAGCAAAGCTCTCTTAGCGACCTCCACACCAAAACGTTACTAATATCCCCAAAAGGGTACTCACACACGAGGCAGAGCGTTAAAGCCCTGCCGCTGCGAGTGTTACACATCGTAACGTCTGGATTTCCTTTCGTCTCTCTCCTCGTCCGACTCGAGTGTCCGGTCTCCCCATGGCAACTTCTCTAGCCAAGCTCTCCCTGTGTGTTCTGGTGCTCCGCGGTCTTTTGTTTCCGGTCTTTTCCGGTCCGGGCCCTCCTCCTCCACCGGTGATTGGTCTGTAGGAGAACAGGAGAGCCTCGCAGGTGCAGTGCATTTCATCTCATCAAGATGGTGGGTTCACAGGCAGTGGGAAAACACAGTTAATGTAACTAAAACACACGAGAATAAAAACATGCATAAAATCTCTACTAAAATATACACAACAAAACAATCAATAAAACCAGTCCCAACTGTCCTGTGACATTGATTCCGTTAGTTGCATTAAATAGTGGTTATTGTGGATATTTATTGCATTGAAATGTGTCTGGAACTGTGGAGATCTGCCTGTGAGGTCTTGGTGACGTGTGTGCACTGCACGTCAGTCAGCCAAACTTCCACTGCACCTGCTGCGCTCCGCTCTGCGCTGAGAGTAGACCTGGTTGGAGGTGGCGAGCTTTCAGCGCAACCTCGGCGGGACATTTTCCCACGAAACTTCCACTGCACCAAGCTGAATCTGTGACGCCTCCCCCTGCTGCGCGGCCACGCCTATCTCAGCGCAGCGCGATCTGCCAATCTTCCAATCTGACTTTGCGCTAGGCTGCGCTGGTCGAAACTTGCATTAGACCGGCTGCGCTACCTTGCGCCACCTGCGCTGCGCCAGCAAACTAGGGCCCATTGGCTCTGATGACAGGAGGAGGCTGCAACAGCTGCAGGAGAGGCGCACAGCCGAAATGAGGGTTTGTTTTTTTATAGTTCATTTGTTTAGGCAACACAAGAATATTTGAGATACACTTTGATTTTTATCAGACACATTTAGAAAAAAACAATCAACAACTTGTTTTGTGTTGTAGGAAAGACTGCGTTCTCTGGAGCCAAGCCAGAGGGATGAACTCCTGGAAAACATCATCAACAGGGCACCAGGAATACTTTTTGATGTTCTCTCATTATCGGATGAACCCCAGCCCCCTGACCATGACAACACACCTCTACATTGGTGTCGGTGCACACGTTGTAGGGAGATGGACAGAGACATTGAAAGAGTATGCTGCCGCCAGACCCCTGACAACTGTGTCAGCACCATGGCCTACATGGACTATTATATACTTGATGAGGGGGTTCTACGGCTGGCTCGTGCAGCGTGGAATGAAATTTTTGCCATTGTGGACAACCAGGAGCCAGGGAACGAACAACGCCAATTCAGGCACACTGCATATAGGCAGTTTGTTTTTTGGCAGCATGGTCGGCTGGGTGAGGGCAACAGGGTTGTTATTCCGAGCTGCTGTGTGTGGAGGATCAGGGACCGCTATCCTGATCCCAGGGGCCACTATACAGGTTTACAGGTCCGCCGCCTAATGTAAATGTTTAATTTTATGTAGAGTTCTCAGCTATACTTTGGTAGTTCTTGAATACTTTTATTTATTTTTTAGTATGATGTAATAAATACAAACATTTGTTTACATTACACATTTTCTATTCTGTCTGTGAGACCTTATGTGAAAGATGCAGCTGAAACATATGTCTGCAAAATTTTCATTTATTTCAAAGCTTTGAATAAAGCTTTTTCAAGTGACAGTGCTTCATGATTCCTTACAGTGACAGTGTGAAGGCAAGGCAATTCTATTTGTATAGCCCGTTTTTACAAACAGTTTGTCTCAAAGGGCTTTACATGGCATCATAACAACATCCTCTGCCCTTAGACCCTCACATCGACTGAGGAAAAACTCCATGGAAAACCCTTTTACCAGGGAAAAATTGGAGAAACCTCAGGGTGAGCAACAGAGGAGGGATCCCTCACCCAGGACAGGCAGACGTGCAATAGATGTTGTTACAGACAAAAACAGTTTAGAATATGGAAAACAGAAATGTTAGCAGGGGCTGATGAAAGCAGCTTCTGGTAGGAGGGAAACCAGGGGGGGGGGGGGGGGGGGCAGGCCAGCGTAATGGGAGTACTGGATGGCAGACTGGTTCGTGGGAAGGGAAGAGAGGGATTGACAGCAAGGGAAAAAAAGGGATGGGGGGGGTTGGTGCGGAGAGATGGAGCCGATGGATCTGTGGAAACACAGAGAGAGTGCAAGACACCAAGGCCAAAGTACAAAGTGTAAAAAAAGTAAACGTTCCACAAAATCAGTCTTTAGTGTTATGAGGACCTAGGTCCCCCCCTGCAATTTGCCCTGGCTACTTGGCCAAAGGGATGTCCCTTTGGGTGACTGGCAAGCGCGCATGACTCTTACCCGGGAGGTGTGGGTTCAATCCCCGCCCGGGCCCTCTTCACCTTGCCACACAAGCAAACCAAGCCGCCGTGGGTCATCAGGCCTCACTGCTGTCTTACGGGGAAGGCCTGTCCCACTCCTTAGCCTCCTTGCCAGGATGGCCTTTTGTAGCTCTGGGATGTAGCTGTATTGCTTTTTTTCTTTCATTGTGTGCACGCTCCAGCTCTTTGACTTCTTATCGAATGATCTTTTGTACCTGGACAGTAAAAGCAATGTGTTTTAGTTATTTCCCAGAGGTTTGAAAAAAAAAAAACACAATACATAACTATTACAGCATAACTATTAAAACACAATACATAACTGTTACAGCATCAACTATTACATTTTGTGTCCATCTTGGTTGCGTGCTGGCAGGCGTCTGTTGTGTCTGTTGTAATCGATTGTAGCAAGCAAGGTCCGGGTTTGTAAACGAAGGGGGTGTAGGACATGTGCTTTGCTGCATACATGAGGATATGGTTCTGGAAGCACTCTAAATCTGAAGTGGTCCTGTGTTGGGGGAGGGATAGGGGGCTATGAGAATACATTATCACCACTCAAATCCAGCCTACTCTCCCAAAATAGAACGCTGTGCAAAAACAAAACAGACAACTGGTAAATAAGGAATTCAGCCCAGTTTGTGTCCTACATTTTTAATTTTACAATCAATACCACTAATGTTTGAAGGCAAGACTAAAAATGCAAATAACGTTACCACAACAGTAGATGTTTACCTGAAGTTTATGAACTTCTTGACCTGGGTCAACCACCTCTTTTTGAGTAAAGCACTGCATACATTCATACAGGGTACTTAGTTCTGCACCTGTGTAATTTGAAATTACCTTGCTCAATCCACAGCTTGTCCCGGTTGTCGTCCTCTAATGGATCATGCTGGCAGCAACCAGTTGCCCAAGAATGTTCATTGCAGACATGGTGTAACACACCAACCCACATCATCTGCAGAACAGGAATATTGTATTAATGAGGTTTATATATCACTCACAGTCTCAAAACACATCTGTCAGCATGAGCAGGATGCAACCGTTTTCTCAAACATACCTTGAACTGCTCCTCTGTAGATGCTTGTTTGCTGCAAAACCAGTGGTTGACAATCTCCTTTATCCACACCTGGATGGCAGCCTGATTTTTCACTGCTCCTGCCTAAATTGAAATAAACATGCACTGTCAATATGCAGCTCTCAAATAATTCATTCCACCATAAAGTCAGGAGAAGCCACCGTGTGGCAGATTCATTCATTTTTTCACTGTTGAGAATACGCTGCATGAAGTAAATGTGGATGGAAGCTTACACGTCGCAGTCTCTTGCCAAGACTTTTGGCTGCATGCCAGATGTCCAGGGAGTGCTGGATGCCCCATGCTTTATATTTGCCACGGTCTGGATCTGTAATAAGAACCCGGATTTATGAAACCACAAGCAGCATATGTTAGGACTGCAAATTGTAGAGGACATTTCTATCTTACTTAGCAATGCAGTAATCTGTGGGTGGGCATCTGTGACCACTTCTTTGACTGGAATGAGCGGGAGTAGTGCATCCATGGTCCGGACAAAGCACTCCTTCTCCATGATGACAGAGTTGCAGTTGGTCTCTCTCTTGTCCACTGACACAATGCACAATATCTCTTGACTCCTGTTCAAGAGTTTTGTACGTACAGTATTGTGCACAGTGGCCTGCAGCATGTGAACAGAGAGCATAGTTCTACAAAACAAATGAATGCATACACAGTCCAAACTTACCAGGAGAGTCCATTCTGCCGTCACCTAGATAACAGACCAAAAAGACATTACATACATTAGAACCATGTGTCTTTCAGTCATTGCTAACAACAGAAGTTGACTGAGTGTGTGTGTTTTGGGGTGTTTTTTGCTCACCAAGGAGAACCACGTCTTTTTGACTCAACCGCTCAATGAACTCAGCCCTGGTTTTTCCCAGAATTCTTGGACTGGCTCAATGCAGTACGCATCCTGAATTCTGTAGAAGGTGGATTCAGCAACCATCCCCATCTCCATGAATTTGTACAGGAGCGCCACTTTCCTGTAGTTGTTCCCAGACAGGAGAATGTTCATTGAGAGCATGAAGTCGCCACCCTGCATGGCAAATTTTAGCAATGGCTGCAAATTCCAAGTCCACAATGGGTGTCCAAAGTGGCATGACTAGTGGAAAGAACAGAGAATTGTATGTACACAAAAGTAAGACATCTCTCATCCCCATCTCATTTGAATAATGTGTAGACAGTAAAGACAGTAGACAGTTGGCATACAAATGGCATAGATGTTGTTAGTTACATTTCTCACAGAGAAGGCAGATAATTGTCTTTATCTTACCCAGTCCAAAACAACTCCAGTTCCCCGAGGTTTCAGTGTCACCTGAAATGGCTCTTTACCTGGGCATGCTACACCAGACAGTTGGTCCACATGGTTGCACTTCATCATTGGAAACCTCAAATGCCTTGCAAGTGCAAGAAGGTTGTCATTATACGTAATGTATATGCTGTGCATAAAGAAAATACACATGTTAGATTTGAGGGGTAGGTCACTGTGAGTGATCAAAAGACTGCTGTGTTGTGTCAAAACTTACACTGTGTTCCTCAAATTGTTAGACTCATCCAGAGAATTGTTCTGTTCTTCCTCACCAATACTCAGAGAGTGCATACTACAAAAAATAAATATTGTCTGTGTGTACACAGAAGATCACAAATCTTGAAAATCACTACATTGAATGCAGACATTGATGCAATCCAAACTCACCTTGATTTTAAAACACCAACCTCTCCAACTTCACCCTGGTGAACACCAAGCTGAGCAACATCAGCATCTCTGAAGAAAAAAAAAAACATTCACAAATCCCTATTTGGTGCAATCAATGTTATGAAAGCCAGGGTGAGTAAAAGTCTTGGAGGGAAACATACTTGTCACGGTCTGAGTCCTCAGTGATGCTTGACACTAGTGGCTGTGGTGGTCTGGAGTGCCCCTTTCTTGGTGAGGAAGTTGTTTGCCAGCGCTTGTAACTGAAGCAAATGGAAAATGCAGACTGTTTATAGCATAGTGTCAAATGGACTACCGCGCCGCTCAACGGGGCTGGCCGGCGCGAGTTGTATTGACTTTCAATGTGAACTCGCCGCAACGAGCTGGGCGGCGCGATCTCGGTGTCAACAATACAACTCGTTGCGGCGCGTTCACATTGAAAGTCAATACAACTCGCACGGCAAGCCGCGCCGCCCGGCCAGCTCCGTCCTAGATTGTGATGCCAGGCGAGGCGACTCTCCTGGCATACACACACACAAACTCCTACATACAGATCTGCAACCCCATATGCCCCATCCCCACGCCTTCACTGCTTCTGTCCTCAGTGTGACAAGTGGGTCCGAACCAGCGCCGTAAGGATGGCTGCAGGAACGGATATCTGCTTGCCTGTGCTGCTTGAGACGTGTTGTCTGAGTTCAGTGCTAAGTTTGACAGAAAGTCAGGGAATTCTTCTGGGGCAGTGGTTTTGATTTTAACTAAGGGGCGTGTTAAACTGCGGCTCTGCCTGCTGGTCTGACATCTGGGTGCTTGTCAGGGATTAGCATGGCTAATAAATTGCCCTATGTTCCTAGATAAGAGAGATGCACCATCCAAAGTAGAAGCTGTTGCTATGCTGTTTTTACCCGTGAGCCAAACATTTTTAAAAACCAGAGTGTCTCTGATGTTCTCTGTTCTGCTCCTATAACTTGAGAAATTTAAAAATAAAAGATCAACTATGAGTGATGACTTTAATTGTTTCTAATTTTCTCTCTTAAATAATCCGATCCGATTGTTCGACTCTCTGTCTTCAGTCTGACTCTGTCTCTTGTCTCTCAGCAGATCGTGGTCTGCAGGAGGTTTTAGATCAACATAAGATCAGTCTGAGGAGCAGATGTGAACGAGTGACTGAAGGAACTGAGGGAACAGGAAGTGGAACAGGAAGTGTAACCCTCCTCAACAGCGTCTACACTGAGCTCTACATCACAGAGGGACAGAGTGAAGAGGTTAATACCCAACATGAGGTGAGACAGCTGGAGACAGCGTCCAAGAAGAAGACCCTCCATGACACTCCAATCAAGTGCAACAACATCTTTAAAGACTCCCTTGTCCAACAGAGAGAGGATGTCTCTACGGTCTCACCTGTCCAACAGAGAGAGGACGTTTCTACGGTCTCACCTGTCCAACGAAGAGAGGACGTGTCTACTGTCTCACCTGTCCAACAGAGAGAGGACATCTCTACAGTCTCACTTGTCCAACAGAGACCCATCAGAGTGGTTCTAACCAACGGCGTCGCTGGCGTTGGAAAAACCTTCTCGGTGCAGAAGTTCACTCTGGACTGGGCCGAGGGCTTGGAAAACCAAGATGTCAGTCTGCTGGTTCTGCTTTCGTTCAGGGAGCTGAACCTGATCCGAGATCAGCGGTTGAGTCTTCTCAGGCTGCTCCATGTTTTCCATCCAACATTACAGAAGGTCACAGCAGAGCAGCTGGCTGTCTGTAAACTTCTCTTCATCTTTGACGGCCTGGATGAAAGCCGACTGTCACTGGACTTCAACAACAGGGAGGTTGTGTCTGATGTCACACAGACGTCATCAGTCAACGTGCTGCTGACAAACCTCATCCAGGGGAATCTGCTCCCCTCGGCTCTGGTCTGGATCACCTCCAGACCTGCAGCAACCAATCAGATCCCTCCTACATGTGTTGACAGGGTAACAGAGGTCCGAGGCTTCACTGATGCCCAGATGGAGGAGTACTTCAGGAGGAGGTCCAGTGATGAAGATCTGTCCAGAAGAATCATCTCACACATCCAGATGTCCAGGACCCTCCACATCATGTGTCAAGTCCCAGTCTTCTGCTGGATCACTGCTACAGTTCTGGAGCACATGTTGACCACAGACCAGAGAGGAAAGCTGCCCAAGACCACGACTGACCTGTTCTCACACTTCCTGCTGGTCCAGACAAAGAGGAAAAAGAACAAGTACGGTGAAGGACATGAGACGAGTCCACAGGAGCTGATGGAGGCCGACAGGGAAGTTCTCCTGAAGCTGGGGAGGCTGGCGTTTGAACAGCTGGAGAAAGGAAACATCATGTTCTACCAAGAAGACCTGGAGCAGTGTGGTCTGGATGTCACAGAGGCCTTGGTGAACTCAGGACTCTGTACTGAGATCTTCAAAAGAGAGATTGTGATCTTCCAGAAAACAGTCTACTGCTTTGTTCATCTGAGTGTTCAGGAGTTTCTGGCTGCAGTCTACATGCTCCACTGTTTCACCAGCAGGAACACACAAGTCCTGGAGAAGTTCCTGGAAAAACAAGATTTTGCTTTAACCCTGGATGACTTCCTGCAGAGAGCCATGGAGAAATCCCTCCGCAGTAGAAACGGTCACCTGGACCTGTTTGTTCGCTTCCTTCATGGCCTCTCTCTGGAGTCCAACCAGAGGCTGTTAGGAGGTCTGCTGGGTCAGACAGACAATAGTCCAGAAACCATCCAGAGAACCATCAACAACCTGAAGGAGATGAACAGTGATGACATCTCTCCTGACAGAAGCATCAACATCTTCCACTGTCTGACGGAGATGAAGGACCAGTCAGTTCATCAGGAGATCCAACAGTTCCTGGAGTCAAAGAACAGATCAGAAAAGGAACTCTCTGAGATCCAGTGTTCAGCTCTGGCCTACATGCTGCAGATGTCAGAGCAGGTTCTGGATGAGTTGGACCTGGAGAAGTACAACACATCAGATCAGGGACGACTGAGACTGATCCCAGCTGTGAGGAACTGCAGGAAGGCTCGGTGAGTCCAGACATGATCAATATAATTATTGATCAGTGGTTTAATCGAGTTCAGATAAACACTGTTTTCACTGATTAGTGTGAATGCTGAAAGCATTCACACTATTGTTCTTCTGTTCGGCCATTTTCTTTATACTTATTCCGAGTTCTTCTTCCCTTTTTTGGTCTCTAACTAGTCCTTCATACTTTGTGCTATTTCAACAATGCATACATCAAATCGTGCAGCTTTTTCTGGACATTATCGGAATGACTTTTTTCTTTTCAAATATTCATACTTTTTGCAATATTCAACTATTTCTGATTTTTTTTTGGCCCATAGAGAATGCATTGGAACAGTCTTCAAACTCTTCAAATCTTCTTACTTCTTTCAGCCTCTAAAGCTTCAGCATACTTTCTGCTAGAGACTTCATTCAAATTCTGAGTTGTAGACAAACTTCTAATGTATTCAACCTGTGTACAACTCTTTCATAGCTTGTACCGTTTTTGAGATAAATCTATTAAAAGCACATGAGGATTTCTGACAAATTTCACACTTTTCAATGAGTGTGTATGGGGTTGGGTCAGAGTGGGTGACGTCATCGTAGAGTGCAGGAGATCCAAAAAAGCAACTCAAACTTTTCTTCTGAAACTGCCAGCAAAGCTACAAATGACACTCTACACTCATGATTTTGGAAACAGTTTGTAGCCACACTTGTCTTCTGTCTCACAATGCCGTCAAAAATGCACAGAGACTCAGAGAATAATTTAAAATATTTTTTAAATGCAGCCTGGGTGCTCTCTCTCTGCCATTTACACCAATGCAATTTTTTTAACAGCAGAGTAGTAGGAGCTCAACTTTGTAATTCACTGGAATGGGCATTATACTTTGTTTGATTTCATCAAAAAATAGTCACAAGTCACAAAAAAGCCCTCTACTTACTTGTTGTGGCTCATTTCTACTCTTTTCTCTTTTTTTAAGCATCATTGAAAAATCTTACATTCATCAAAGTCTCAACCTCTCTTCTCCACAACTCTGTCTGTGGTCTAGTGGGTAAGGTGGCTGCTTGCCAACCCCAAGGTCACTGGTTTGAATCCAAGCTGAGCAATCTTGTTATGTTATGTTGAATTCTGCTCTCCTCCCCCACCTTCAATTGGTTACAGGTGTTCGTTAAGAGACTCATTAATTGCTAGTGCCACCGTTTGCAGCACATCATCACATTACAATCAACGACAACATGCTCATGTATGTGCTCTCTGTGGCGAAGTGGCAGAGTAAAGGTTTAGTGATCATGAGGTCTTGGGTCCAATTCCTGCCTCAACTCAACTGTCATTGGACAGTCCTTGATTCCTCATAGTATAAAGCTGATTGTAACTCAGGTCCTCTGTGGCCATATGGTAGTGTAGTGTGTCAGGTTACCAGTCCTGAAGTTGTGGGTTCAATTCCTGCCATGGACATGTTTGTGTGTCATTCCGCATGTCTTTGTCAACTTATTCAGCATGGTTCAGCAATGGCTCTCAGCATTTACACGTATTTCCTTCAGGAAATACCAATTCTAGGTCTTACTACTTTCCGCCGTTCTGTGGACTGCTTCTAGTCCTTCATACTTTGTGCTATTTCAACAATTAAAATATCAAATTGTGCAGCTTTTGCTGGATATGAGCGGCATTACTTTTCTCTTTTTAACTATTTATACTTTTTCAAATATTTAACTTTTTCCGATTTTTTTGTCCTATTAGAAATACATTGGAACAGTCTTCAAATTCTGAAACTACTGGTCCTACTTTGAACCTCATTTGCTTCCACATACTTTCACCTACAGACTTCATTCAAATTCTGAGTTGTAGACAAACTTCTAATGTATTCAACCAGGAAATGCTGTTTCAAGTTTGGTTTCATATTTTCTCTCTTCACAGACTTGTTCGTTGTGGACTCTCAGAGAGCCACTGTGAAGTCGTGGCCTCAGCTCTGAAGTCCAACCCCTCCCACCTGACAGAACTGCACCTGAGTGGAAACTACCTGAGTGATTCATCAGTGAAGGTTCTGTGTGCTGGACTGGAGAGTCCAAACTGTAGACTGGAGACTCTGAGGTGAGTTCACTGACTGGACCTGTTGGACTTTTGTCTGTGTGAAGTTATGTGTGAAGTTCAGTTTGAAGCAGCGACTGATTGTGACTCCATGTTACTGCAGCTGGTAGAAGGTGAAGGGTCAGAGGTCACTCAGAGGTCAGTGTGATGATGACAATGATGATGATGATGAGGATGATGATGATGATGATGATGATGATGATGATGATGAGCTAGCTCTCAGATGAAGCTGCTAACAGAACAGCTGGATCAGTCACTGTAGCTGAAGCTGAGCAGATGTGATGTAGATCTGAGTTTTCCCTCTTTGCTTGGTTCAGGGTCAAAGGTCAAAGCAGCTTCCCAGTGTGAGAGGTCAGGTTAAAGTCCTGTAGCTCAGAGAACAGTGTTGGTTTGATGATCCCACTGTGGAGACACTGAGGCTAAACATCAACACTGGGCTCCACAGGAAGTAAGCTTCAGCTCATGGCCACATTAAAGGAGTTTACTTCCTGTCCACAGTGTGTGTGAAGCAGCCTCTGGTCACATGACTCCAGTGTCAGTGAGGGGTCAGAGGTCAGCTTCAGACAGTGGACAGTGGCTGTGTTCGAAACCACATACTCCATACTACATACTTCCATACTGCATACTTCCATACTCCATACTACATACTAATCGATCATACAGTATGCAGAGCGTTCACACTGCTGCGTACTATGATAACCCACAATGCATTTCGCTCCTGCCCGAGCCGAAATCAGCCGCCCTGAAGCTGATTTCACTTAAGCTCTAAACTGTGTAAATATATAACTTCAGCAACATTTGAAACATTTTCAGGCGAGAAAGTACTACTTCGTATCCCCATGGTGTTGAAAAAATGACAAAATAACACCTATTTACAATTTTAGTCGGACGAAGTCGGACTTCTCTGGCGTTAGTAAAACCAGCCGTAGTGAGCACTGTACTTCCGGTTTCTGTGTCAAAATAAAGCACCCGTTGCAATTGACCATAAAGAAAGCCGTTACAATGACGTCACTGCTCTTACTTTATAAACAGGAAGTGAACCTGTCCCCACTGTGGCTAGCTTGGAAACGCCGTTTGGACCGACCTCGTGCCGTTAACGGAATTTGCCCGTTCAAAATGCCTTACCGGAGAGTTTTGCCTGCTCTGAGACGAAGATCCGCCCGCCGTCTTCGCTACATCATACTTGCTCTGGACTGGGGATTATTTCAAAATTTATAGATTTGGACAGCTCCTGTGTTTTCTGTGGCCATACTGAAGAAACTTTAAATCATCTGTTTTTTGAATGTAATGTAACAATGAAATTTTGGTCAGACTTGTGTTCTTATATTTTCTCCCATGTAAACATGTCATACTGCTTCTCCCTTAAAGATGTTATATGTTATTATGAAAATAAGAAGAACAGGAGTCTTCAGAATTTAGTTAATTTTTTCATTTTATTTGGTAAATACTTTATTCATAAGCAAAAGTTTGCAACCTCCAAACCAACCTTTTCTCATTTTTTAATTGAATTCAATTCTCTCTATAAATCCCTAGCCATTTAATGGAATTTGTTAACAGTGATTATTACACACCTATGTATTGACATGACAATATTTATTTATTTTTGTTTTGTTTCTGTTTGTCTAATTTTCTTCATTTTCTACTTATTTGAATGAGATCCTTGCTGTATTTATTTATTTTATCCATTGTCTTTCTGAATATAAAACAGCTCTCGTGTTGTGTTATGTGACAGTGTTTGACACTTTTTGTACACTTTGAACACTTAAATAAAGAAAAAAAAAAAAAAAAAAAAAAAGCAAGGAAGAGGCGGTCCTTGACGTCACGTTGCGTTGCATCTTGGGTAGTTTGAGTATGAGTAGTGACCTCATGATGTATACTCAACATTTCGGCCGAATCTAGTATGCATCCGGGAACTTCTCGCCTACTGCAAATCGCATACTGCGCAGTGTGAACATACTGCATACTCAAATCGTTAGTATGAGTAGTACGAGTAGTAGGAGAAGTATGCGGTTTCGAACACAGCCAGTGT